>NC_137079.1:29960525-31375525 GCF_951640355.1 Cnephaeus nilssonii
CAGCAGGTACCCGGGATGTGGGCTTCCCTCGCAGCCCCAGCTTTGTCCGGAAGGTCGTCTGGAAGGATGTCCGGTCTAATTAGCATATTAAACTTTTATTATTATAGATATGTGATTACCTAGACCAGTCTTGCTAGATGTATCACACGAAAAAGATCACTTCAAGAAGCTTGTTGAGACCCCTGGGGATTACAAAAATTAGAACCTGTCGGTCTGTCAGACCACACATGTGCATGGCTGATGCATCAATGCACCAAAACATGAGGATACTAGCTCCAATGGCAGAAAGTATGTGGATTTTCTCACCAGTAACCTCCCAGAAAGGAAAAAAACTCCTTTTTAATGTGAACCTGCCACCCAGTTCTTGTAGTTGAATGCAGTAGTTGAACACAGCTCAATGTCTATTCCGCAGCAAAAAGAAAGAAATCAGGCAATATGTGGCCAGGTGGGTGGGGCTTTGTGTTGGTGGCTGGTTTTCTTGGCTACATATGTTCTAATTAGATTTAACACACTTATAAAATAACTCTTATGGATAAAATGTGAAACCACCATACATACAATTTACCATGCATCAATGACATAAAAAAGAACACATGGTAAATACATTATAATTATTGGTTAAGACAAAGCAGAGACAGTTCTCTCTAAGTGCTCATTTCATTGTGAAAGGTTGAATAAACAATTGTATTGCAGTTATGTAGTCTCCTTGGTGGCTTATTAAGCAGTAATAAAGTGATCAGCAACTGGTCCAAACAAGACTTAAAAACATCTTGCAAATACTTTGTGATGTATTTTCCATGTAAACTAGTTATGAAATACCAATATTCTTAAAACATCAATACACATTAGCAATGCATTTACTTTCTGTTTTTAGACCTATCCTATTCAATTCCCCCCAAAAAGCTTGTTAAATACTCTTCTAATCAGATGCACAACCTTCAAAACAAATGAGCTGAGAGTTGCTGTCATTGGCATCAATCTGAAAGTCTCATAATACGGTACATTTTCAGCCTTGTTTTGCTTTTGCCTGACTTGAAGCCAAAAAGCTTTAAAAAAAAACATGCATTCACCAAAAACAGAGTCAACTGCCAAGGCATAAATTGAATTCTAAAGATTATCTGCAGCGCTAGCCATTATTAGCTTTTATTGTCTTTGTTTGCTTAAAAAAATGGATTTATGGTCTGAACTGTGGATTGCCTTATACTAGCATTTTTACAGTTTTTACCCACCATACCAAAAATGATACTTTCCTTGTTTTCTAAGATTCTAAAAAATTAAATTATGTGGTTTTCTTAGGACACCAGTCACATTCCTATTTTTTAAAAATGAATATTGCCTTTTGTTAAAAGTTACCAGCAAATCCAATTATACCAAGATTCACGTACTATTTCCTAGCTCACCGTCAGTGGGGCCAAGGAATGGAAGTGGGAGGTGCATGTTCAGCCCTTTCCTAGAAAAGCACACTAACCGGCGACACACAGTGTCAGTTTAGACTTTGAATTCCTATTCATTCTTCACTTGTAGTTTGGTGGATACAGTCTCCCAAATTGCAGATGCTCTATAATTTAATACGTCAGTTTTTTTCTAGGCAAAACTCTCAAAGTATATCACACATTTTGGCCACTTTAATGGAGACCGTCCCACCCCCAACTAAGGCTTGTGCTTGAATTATTTTTATGGGTTCCTGGAGTTCCCATAGATTTCTAGGAAAACAACTGCCTTTAAAAAAAACAAAAACAAAAAAACATTTACCCGCCATCTAATTTAACAATTTTAAAAATATGGAACACAGCCACCTGGGGAATCCCAAAACCTATATAAAGGGTCCCAAGATCCAAACTATATTCATGATTATACCAAGATGTTACCTGTCCTTTTCACTGTGCTGACATTTGGACATTGGTTGATGGTGCAGAATCAATGGTGAGTAAGCTGCTGGGGTCTGGGCCCAAATCCAAGCCGTGGAGCCAAGTGGTGCTAGTAGTCATGTTATGCTTCACTGCCCGGTGTTCACAGGAAAAAATAGTAATCATTGTATTCGTCAGTCATGTGTTCATGGGAAATGATAGTAAGAAGGCCATTTGTACTTAAGAGTTACCTTGACAATGCTGTAAAAAGGGTTAATTTTATTAATTCTGGACCCTTGAGAATTTGTCTTTTTAGTGTTCTATATGATGAAGTAGGACGTATGCACATTCAAGTGCAATGGTCCTCTTGGCAAAGTCACTGTGAGAATGAGTTGCAAGCTAAACTAGCCACTTTTTTTCTTTTAAAAAAATATTTTTATTGATTTCAGAGAGGAGGGGAGAGAGATAGAAACATCAATGATGAAAGAGAATCATCGATCGGCTGCCTCCTGCACGCCCCACACTAAGGATTGAGCCTGCACCAGGTCATGTGCCCTGACCAGGAATCAAACCATGGCCTCCTGGTTCATAGGTTGATGCTCAACCACTGAGCCACGCCAGCTGGGCTAGCCACTTTCTTTCTTGATGGAATGCCATCTTTACTTGAAAGAACACCCAACAAACTATGGATATCGAGACTTAAATATCTGGTGAAAGTGAATGAAGGAGCCTGTCAATTCAAAGAAAATAATTGAAAATATTTGTTGCCAATATTAACTTTTGATTTTTGAAATAAAAATTCAATGTTTTGAAAACTTGCATCTGCTACTATGAGCTTCATATTATCCCAATTCTTAAAGGCTTTTCTGATGAGATTGGTAGTGATTTTAATATATGTAATTTTTGGATAAAATATAATGAAATGTGTCAACTGCATGACTCAGTGACCAATGTTTTCCAAATGACCAATGCACGATGTCAAAAAATTATGAATTGGTAAAAGATTCATTCAAAGTGCAAGATAAACCAATGGATTTAAATGTAAAATACTCCAAAATGTTCATTGACATATTTTCAGATTCTACAGTGTAATTAACCTATAGCAGTGATTTTTCAACCCTTTTAATCTCATGGCACACATAAACTAATTATTAAAATTCTGCCACACATCACAAACTATATTTTTTGCCAGAGTGGTAAAAAATAGGTATAATTTTGATTCATTCACACCGATGGCTATTATTGTGTTGGCTGTTGTCATTTTTAAAATTTGACAATCTAAAGCAAGGGTGGGGAATGTCTGGCCCGAGGGCAGTATAAGGCTGGAGAAATCATTTGTTCTGGCCCTGCCAAGGCATTAGGGGTGAGTTAATTAAAAGTTTGACCAAATATAGCAGGCTAATTTTTAAGTTGATAATTTTGTATGGCCTGTGAATGATGTTATAAATGCCCAAATGGCCCTTGGCAGAAAAAAGATTCCCCACCCCTGATCTAAGGGAAAAGAGGTCAGTGCCCTGACTAAATAGGTATTGCATGTTTTAAAACTTCCTGCAGCCCACCTGTTGAAAATCGCTGGCCTATAGATACTAACATGTTATGTTTTGGTGCAGTAACAAAGAATATCCACAATTATTTAAAAGGGCTGTTAAAATATTCTTCTCATTTCTGACTACATATCTGTGTAAGGCCCTATTTTTTTTTTTGTGTGTGTGTGTGTGTGCTTCAACAAAAATAACATAGCTCTAGATTGAATATTAAAGCAAATATGAGAATCTAGCAGTCTTCTATTGAACCAGATTTAAAATATGCCTGTTCGCACTAAATTGCTTCTCTTTTCTTGAAAATATAGTCTTTTTTTATAGAAATAGGTTAAAAAGTAATACTTATTTACTTATTAATCATTGTTATTTTATACATTATTGCCATTTTAAAATAAGAAATAAATATTCTAAAATGTAGCAGTGCTAATTTTTAATATGATACATATTTATAGGTATAACTCACATAGACAAAAGCTCTTTAGGTCTTCTATATTTTCTATGAATATGTTTTGGCCTAGAGACCAAACATTTAAGAATTGCTGCTCAGAAAGTACCGCTATGGCCATGCCAATGTAATATGGTTGCAAGTGCATTTTACTTTCCTGATACTAAATTCAAGAAGAAATTAAGTTAATCAGGAGCCAACTTCAATTACCTTATTTCCAGCTCCAAAAAGAGTGTTTAAGATACACTGTATTTTGTCGTGTCATAAAAATAATCATTGGGGTGATGGCAGCTTAATTTTAATCTTAGGTTGGCCACCAAGAATATTGTCCTCATTGGATGAAATTAAAACCAGCTTTAATGAAAGATTACAATACTATTTCATTAAAATTAGTTGGGAGAGTGGGGGATATTGATATTAGAAATCAAATTCAGGAGTCAATGGTTGGCAATGTGTGGAGAAGTGGCACCCTTGTGGGGTTCCTTTCTCCTTGAACTGTAAGCACATTGAAAAGAAATGACCCTCTGGGAAAGGGAATCTCTTCCTACTCTTTCTTTGCATAGGCATCAGGTCTACAGAACTGGCCCCTGTTGCCTGGATCATCTATCTCCTGATGCCAGATAAGCAGACTATCTATGAATCTGAGTTATCTATACCATTGTCTTGACTTCATTTACAGAAAAACCTAAATGTTGCCTCTATGAATTCTAACTCATTGAAACAATGAGATCCTTGAAACTCCCAAATCTTAACAAAACAACCGTCTACAACAACCAAAAACTATTTGTTGTGGTGGAAGGCACAACTCATTATATTAAATTATTATTCTGTTGTGCATACAGGCATATACGTATCAGACATGCATATTCATAAACAGGTACACTTGAAACACACAGGAAATTTAAGAGTATCACAGAAGTGTATAATTCTGTAAGACTTTAGTTTTTTCCATAGTAAATATTGAAATCAATACTTACTAGCAAAAAGAAAAAAAAACCCTATCAAAATAGGTGAAAAAATCTTTTGAGGGCAAATTCATTCAATTTGAATTCTGTTCACTGTATGGCTCTCTAGTTCTGCACATTTTCAGTGCGTTTCTGGTAGAATGCTCTTAAAAATGAAGAAGTTTTAGTGTTCCTGCAGAGTTCATAATTTTCAAATGTTAACAATCTTGCTAATTTTAGCTCAAAAATTCTTTACACTTCATAAGATTTTCTTTTCCACCAAAGTCTTCCCATGTGTTTCAAGTTAATTCTCTGATGTTTTATAGTGATTAAAAATGACTCAATAATGTTATACAGAGACATCTAGAGTAAATAGAGGTTAAGATTTATCAGAGAACATATTGTCAAGTGACTTCTAATTCTGGGACATGCAAAATCTAACTTTTTAGCTCTGAATAGCAATGGCTTTGATTAAGTGAAAAACATTGAGAAAACTGTCTTTCCAAACACAGGCCTGGCAGGCCACCCTGAGACTTGTAGTGGGGGTAGTGGTGGGCCCTCACATAGGCATCCCTGTGCCCACAAAGAAAGACATTTTTGAATGTGTTTCTACAGTTGCATCCTTGGTAATAAAGAATTGCTAACTATTATAATCCTTTTTTTCATGCACAAAATCAGGGACACTGTCAAAGAAAGGTGTGAATATATTGCCACTTGTTGAAAACAAAGAATGCAAATGTGTGGAGTTAATTTACACATTTCATTAGGCTAGGTAGGCGCTGGTGGGTTGGGTCAGGGATCTGCAGCATTTATTCCCCATAGGAAAGCCCTATGATTTTCCACTGTGTGTGTTGTAATTATGAATGCTTTCTCATTTAGGTCAATGTCACTCTTGAAAAAATATCTGAGAGTGGATGCACATAGCCTGTGTATCACATAGAGTAAGAATTGGAGAAATTTTAATTGTAATATACTCATACACCTCTGTATATTTTGGTGACAGCTAATTTCAAAATCCAAACTTTTAGAGGTTCATATTTTACAAAATTGCAATACGTGTTTTAAAAAGAAAATTGAACAAATGCATAATGGAGGATAACATCTAAAAATTAAATTAATTCTTAAATCTCTTGTCACATATTTCCATGGCAAAAGCATTGGCTAGAGTCCTGGCCAGGGTGGCTCAGTTGGAGCATCATCCTGTACACCAAAAAGTGACAGGTTTGATTCCCTATCAGGGGACATACCCAGGTTGCGGGTTGGCAACCGATCAATATTTCTCTCTCACATCAATGTTTCTCTCTTTCTCTCTCCATTCCTCTCTCTAAAATCAATAAAAAAGAGTACATTGTAATTTAAAAGTATATTTAAAAAGGCACTGGTTATAGAATTAGAAAGACAGATTTGAAATTTGGAATTGTTAGCTGTGTGTAACCTTGGGCAAATTACATAAGGTCTCTTTTTTTTTACTGCTCATGTAGTATTCCATTGTGTAAATGTACCACAGTTTTTTTACCCACTCATTTGCTGATAGGCACTTAGGCTGTTTCCAAACCTTAGCTATTGTAAATTGTACTGCTATGAACATAGGGATACATAAATTCTTTCTGATGAGTGTTTTGAGTTTCTTAGAATATATTCCTAGAAGTGGGATCACTGGGTCAAATGGGAGTTCCATTTTTAATTTTTTTAGGAAACTCCATACTGTTTTCCATAATGGTTGCACCATTTGCAACAGCATGGATGGACCTGGAGAGTATTATGCTAAGCAAAATAAGACAGCCAGAGAAAAATAAGTATCACATGAACTCCCTCATATGTGGAATCTAATGAACAAAATAAACTGATGAACAAAAATAGACTCAGAGACATAGAAGCATGGAACAGACTGTTGAACCTCAGAGGGAAGGCAGGGGAAGGTGGGTGGGAAGAGGTCAACCAATGAACTTGTATGCATATATGCATAACCTGTGGATACAGACAATGGGATGGTGAGGGCCTGGGGTGGGGGGCAGGGGCAGGCTGGAAGAGGTCAAAGGGGGAAAAAGAGGACTTAAGTAATACTTTCAACAATAAAGATTTTAAAAAAATTATTTAAGGTCTCTGATTCAGTTTAGGCATCTGTAAATCAGGATTAACAACCACCACTTTTTAAGGCTGAAATTAAAATTAAATAGAATAATGTAATGAAGGCCCTGCCATAGTAAGTGGCATTCATTAATTTATGCATTTAACATAGACTGTGTGTCTATGATGTGCTGGGAGTTTTATTAGTTGCTTGGGATACAACTTTATGTGGCATAGATGTTAATCCCTTCTCTGCTATATCCTCTCCACAGCCAGCCATTGTGACAGAATGGTTTTCCTGAACCTGTGGCTCCATGCTGATATGTTACTGGTAGAAATTTGTAAGTCCCATTGCTCTAAATCAGTGGTTCTCAACCTTTCTAATGCCGCGACCCTTTAATACAGTTCCTCATGTTGTGGTGACCCCCAACCATAAAATTATTTTCGTTGCTACTTCATAACTGTAATTTTGCTACTGTTATGAATCGTAATGTAAATATCTGTGTTTTCTGATTGTCTTAGGCTCTACAGCAGCGGTTCTCAACCTGTGGGTCATGACCCACAGGTTGAGAACCGCTAGCAGGGTCACCTAAGATCATCGGAAAACACAGATATTTACATTTCGATTCATAACAGTAGCAAAATTACAGTTATGAAGTAGCAACGAAAATAATTTTATGGTTGGGGGTCACCACAACATGAGGAACTGTATTAAAGGGTCGCGGCATTAGAAAGGTTGAGAACCACTGCATTTTGAATGTGAAAAGAAGAGATATTGGAAGATTTTTGCTTGATAATTGGTGTTGGTTCCTCAACAGGATGAGATGTGTAGCTCAAGTGCACATGAAGAAAAGATGGCTTCTGGGAGTCCAGGGGAACCCGTGACATTAGGCCTGGTACACAATTATGTTAAGACAGAAGTATTTCAAGCCCAGAAAAGCTCCTCCCAGATAGATTATTTGTGGTAAGTATCTCCAAAGTTCTTCAGTGTCGCTAAAGCATTCTTCATTCATTCATTCCCACTTTATTTGTTTATCATTATTAGTGACTGGCATCCTTCTGACCTCTAGAAGCATTATGAGGGAAGCATTAAGATTGACTTATTTTGCAGCAGAATAAGCAGCCCTACTCTCTTTTGTGTTCTTGAATAGATGGCCCAATATTGCCTTCTGTGCTCTTGTCTCTGCTTATGATCATCTATGACAACACTAGCCATAGAATAAGAAACAAATTGTAATGGGCTCTAATGGAAAACTCAAATTTAGTCATCTTCAATGATAAGAAAAACATTTTTTTAATTTAATCTCGAATAACAAAGGCCTCAAAAAAGTTTGGTGCCTGGGTTTTCATTGGGTGAACAGGCAGGTTCTTTCTATCCTTCCATCTTGCCATTTTTAGGGTGTCAGTTGGTCCTCTGGCTAGTTCTTCTCATAGTTGTTTCCACTCAGGTGTCACACTCAAACATGACCAGGTCCTCCCGTGACAATGTCCAGGGTAAGAAGAGGACATATTTTTCCACGTGCCCCATTTTATGAGAAAAGAAATCAATCAAATGCCCTTGAATGGACTTTCCTTCACCTTTCACTGGCTGGAAGGTCATGCCTAAACCTTCCCTCTTAGTGAACAGACACCTGTCACAGTTTCACTGCTCCTTGGGTTGGGACTGGGACTTTTTCCCTTGAAGCACCTGATCACAGGGAAGAGGGTGAAGACTTGAGGAAAATCAGGATTTCATTAAAAAGGGGGAAAACAGCATGTGTGAATGGCTGTGGGCAGACAACTAATAGTGTCCACTACAAAGAGAGAAAACATGGGCAGAACCCATATCAGATTTCCCAAGTTTTCAAACTTGGGAGGAAATGGAAAGACCCCGGGGAAATTTCCTGTTTGGAACACTGGGCATGCATTTAGTTGTCTTTTGGCACCATCAGACCTTTGAACACCAGTAGGTCCCAACCCCTTGGAAAGGTTTTAGTTTCTATCCTCACTCTCTGCTTCTTATTTCCAAGGTTTTCCAACAGTGCTCTGGATTTCAGACATTAGTAAAGAAAGTGACTTCAGTAAGCAAGAACAGGGTCCCACATTTCCCATTCCTTCAGTATGAATTATAAGACCACAAAAGCGAGTTCAACGTGCCGTTCTTACATCTCTCTCCAGATCCCTGCAGAGCTGATGTTGCCAACGTGAGCACATTTATCCAGCATCAACTGCCCTGAGTGAACAGAGGATCTGTTAGTGCATAAGTAGAGATGAAAAGAGGACTCATAAGACGAGTGGGAGATGCCCCTAATGTAGGTTCTCCGTCTACAAATATAAGTGGAGAGAAGAGAGGAAGGCTCTCTGAATGCTCACTTAGCTCCTCAGGACTGGATACGAGAGGAATAAACAAACAGCTAGAGTCCGACAGGGAAGGAAGATGAGAGGGTGTTATTGATCCAAAGAAGAAAAAGTGAATGTAACATTAACTTTAATCCAGTGTGAATGGCATAGGGAGATGATTGATTTTAAGTGAAGACAATGTCAAATTCAACGTTCATACATTATATGTGTATAATGAATTAGTAGACGATTTTCAAATGAAAGACGACTCATAAAATAAAAAAGCAAAGCTCTCAATACAGGCAAGTTGAAATATTGTATTTTCTGGAAGTCTAATTTTTTAAAAAACATCACATCATTTTGATCAACTATAACTTGTGATAAATAAGTAAATCTTACAAATCTAAATAAAAAGCAATTTGGATTTCATGATAAATAGTTGTAGGGAAAAACTGAGATATAATGATTTATGCAATATAAAATTTATTACTTGGGTTCAAGGGAAAAAATTAACGGTATATTAATTATTGGAAGATTTCCTATTATAACTTTATGTCACCAGGACAAATTGATCCTATAGTAGATAGAAAGGCATAATCTTTGATTATTTATATATGTACCAAAAAATAGAATCTATATTTTACATAGAAACTAAAGATTCCTTGGTTTATCTTTAACAAGGTTTAGGTGGATACACCTTTACTATAAAGAAACACATTAAATAGGAAAAAAAAAAAAGAACAAAAATATTTGTGCATAAAATGTACATAGATCTATCAAGGTCATGATTTCTTTTTAAGCTACATGCTATATACAGTTAAGTGGGGTAAAACTACACAACATTGCTGCAGCCAGTTCCTGTGAAAATAGTACTTACAAGTGTTACCAGCAGTCAGTATACATTAATCCCCTCTCCCATCAGTTAATTACATCACCCTTTAAGATAGACGTATAATGTAATTAGAGATTTGAATAGTTCACAGCCAGATCACTTAAAGTAACATTGTTAATGGGCTCTGGAAGTTCTCCCTTTAATATTGCCAGTGTTATAACTTCTAATTACCTTAATAATTAAGGCTCTGTCACTCATGATTGAGGTAACAGCTCCTAACACTAATGGGTATTGGAGGTCTGGTACAAGGCATGTTTTGATGTTCTCATCTAGTTGCTTAGGGTCGGGAGGAGCTATTTGCCCTTGGAAACCTGGCGGTTGCTATGAGGTGGCCTGGGCATTCTTACCAACCATTTTAATGCCGCCTCTGCCACTGCTGTTTTCATTCAAGAAAGAATGTATAAACTCTATTCACTGAAGACTACTCAGGAAATGCAAATGTGGCACCTATGGATGAAATTTTCTGAATTTCAATTGCTCCTGTTGCTAGAACTACAAAATAATGGTATAAACTTGGATGTCAAATCAACTGGGATTGAAATGAAAAGGCACCAAAATTTCTTTCATGGGTGGTTAGGATCTGCTGTTAATTGATGAAGGTGAGAGATTTGAGAGTAAATGGGGAAAATGAGAAGAATCTTGCTGTCCTGTTGAGAGTTGTATGGAAGCATGCAGACGGGGGACATGGGAATGTGCCTGGTAATTTTATGTAAGTCTATTCAAAGGACAGAAAAAAAGCTGACATAGACAATTTTGGGGATAAAAATTATATTTATAATACTGACTCAGAAAGTATGGTTCTCATAGCAGTACTCTGAGAAGGTAGTCCATTGGCACTCATACCTGGGATACACATGAAGGGGTTAAGGCCCTCTGAAATGCCATGTCAGCCACAAGTCCTTGGCCCCTCAGCCAAGGGTGGGCTCCCCTTTCCAGAGTGACTTCTTTCTGCCTGGTGAAGGCACTTACACTCTGTAACCGTGTGTTATTGTCATTTGCAAATCTACATATTCTCTTCTCACTGTAAGTCTTCTGAAAATAAGTTGCAGAACTTAGCCATCTGTGTTGCCTTGCACAGCACTTGGAGCAGTTAGGATGACACTTTGGTCATGAGAGGATAGTGGTGGATGAGCCATGTCGCATTTACTTGAAGGGGAACATTCATGAGGAAATAGCCTGCACATCACTGGGAATGTAGTTCCAGAATTTGCAATGTAGATGGTGTTATGGGCTGAACTGTGTTTCCCCAAATTCATATGTCCAAATCCTGACCCCAGGGCCTCACAATGTGACCTTATTTGAGAATAGGGTCACTGAAGATGTAATTAGTGAAGATGAAATCACTAGGGTGGGCCTTAATCCAATAGGACTAGTCTATATATACAAAAAGCCAGCAGCCGGAATGACCCGAATGACTAGTCGCTATGATACCCACAGCAGCCAGCGAACCAGCCTGATCAAGGGGTGGAGGCTGGCCAGCCAACCCCCCTGTGGCCCTTCCCCCTGGCCAGCCTCTCCCCCGATTGGCCTGCCCCACCCCACCCTGATCGGCTCACAGCCCCTCCCCTGGCTGGCCCCACCCCTAATCGCCCCCCTACCCCAATAGGGGGTGGGGCTGCCGGCCAACCTCCTGCCATCTCCTCCTCACGACAGGACCGGCCCTGATCCACTGATTGGGGCCGGGCCGGCCGCACCCCACCCGTGCATGAATTCGTGCACTGGGCCTCTAGTCCTATATAATAAGAGGTAATATGCAAATTGACCATCACTCCAACACACAAGATGGCTGCCCCCATGTAGTCAAAGATGGCTGCCCCATGTGAACACAAGATGGCCACCACAAGATGGCCAGCAGGGGAGGGCAGTTGTGGGTGATCAGGCCAGCAGGGAGGGCAGTTGGGGGCAACCGGGCCGGCAGGGGAGGGCAGTTGGGGGCAACCAGGTCAGCAGGGGAGGGCAGTTACGGGGGACCAGGTTGGCAGGGGAGAGCAGTTAGGGGCAACCAGGTCAGCAGGGGAGGGCAGTTAGGGGTGACTAGGCCTGCAGGGGAGGGCAGTTTGGGGTGACCAGGCTGGCAGGCAGAAGTGGTTGGGGCATTCGGGTAGGCAGGCAGGCGAGTGATTGGGAGCCAGCACTCCTGGATTGTGAGAGGGATGTCCGACTGCCCATTTAGGCCCGATCCTAAATGAGCAGTCGGACATCCCTTGAGGGGTCCCAGATTGGAGAGGGTGCAGGCTGGGCTGAGGGACACATTACACCAACCCCCTCACCCCCGTGCACGAATTTCGTGCACCAGGCCTCTAGTATTCTTATAAAAGGGGACATTCAGAAACAGAAACAGACATGCACAGAGGGAAGATGATGTGAAGATACCAGGTGAAGACGGCTAACTTCAAGCCAAGGAGAGAGGCTTCAACAGATGCTCCCTCACAGCCTGAGAAAGAACCAACTTTGCTAACACCCTGATCTCATACTTCCAGCCTCCAGAGCTGAGACGATCAGTTTCTGCTGTTTAAGCCTCCTCATTGGTGGTACTTTGCTATGACAGCTCCAGGAAACTACTGCAGGTGGAAAAGGAACTCAACATCAAAATGTTAGGGTGCCCCTCCTCCCCATCATGGGACCAGATTGCTGGAAGGGGTGAGGACCACCCCCCCTTTCCTCAGCAATAGGGTGCCTGGCCTGGTCCTGCTCAGCCTTGCCCTGACCTCCACACAACACCCTCTCTCAGTTTGAAAAGGATGTTTACGAGCCCATTGCATTTTAACCCCATTCTCATTATCACAAATTTTAATGAAGTTTGAATAACTGATACATTAGATATTTGCATTTTTTTAATTATGCTTTTTAACCAAAAACTCCTTGAAATTGATGGGATTGTTGAGGAGCATTTTCCAGTTACTCAGGGGCAACCTCAGCAGTGCCAGAAAAATAAGGCATAAGCTGTTGGAACCACATCTGAGAGACATCCTCACCTGGAGTAAGAAAATGTCATCACTATTTTCCATGTCTAGCTGATTTAGGGTGAAATAGGAAATAATAACCAGCGACTACCAATCACATGCTTCATTTTAAAGATTCCTGAAGTTCACAGCTTCAGTTAGTAAAATAGACCACTGTACTGTTTTGTTCAGTGAACTTACAATTCAGTTAAACATCTGAATGGCAACAATTGGCAAAAGGTAGTATATTGACCATTAATCCATTTCCATCGCTTTTTTCATGCTCTTCCCAAAATGGCATTGTGCATGGCTTTTAATTCATAGATCCCGGTCTGAATTCAGAGCACATGTGTAATGACCTCAGTGGAAATTATCAAATGGTTGCTGGGAAGGATCCTGATGAGAGTCCTTCACTGGTCCCATGCCTGTGTGACTATGATCTCACACAAACAAAAACAAATTTTGCAGACTTGGGGAACCTCATGTGGCTGGAGCATGGGCAGGAAGGACACACTGAGAGTGGTTTCTCATTACTTTGGGCGTTGGGTCATAACCATGTGGACCTCGTGCCTCTGCCTTACATACTTGGTTTTGAAAAAATATGAGTATGTCCCAACTCCCCACTCAATTTTATTTCCTTTAGGCAACAACTGTGTCCATGCTTTCTTCTTGCATCCTCCATCTCCTAAGTGCTCAGTGAACCTTTGCTGATGGAGTCATCCCTTCCTATTCAAGGACAAGGCTAGAAGGGTGGGTCTGTGGACATCACAGACATAGTCTTTCCACCTGTGCCCACCTGACCTTTGGACACACAGCATCTAAAGCCACATTTGGACAGTCTTTTCAGTGACTCTGTCACTGACTCATGGCTGATCCCAAATTTCTCCTCCAAAGGACCACATCTCCCTGTTCCCAGCCACTGCACCCCAGCTTTCAGCACTGTGTGCTGTTATCTCTCAGGATTCTCCGGTTTTGCCACATTAACGTCACTGCAGAGTAGGATTACAAACCACACTGAGGATTCTGGGGCTCTTCATTGCTACCCATTGCTCTTTGCATGTGTTGGTGAAAGTGACTGTTGTGGATGTGACCTCAATGCAGGTGTCACTTTCCAGGTATTCTTCTAGGTGTTTTCCTTCCTTGCCATTCAGGGGTTTTTATAGGTGATGGAGATAAAAGTGCTTCAGGATCTGGACCCCACACTCTCAGCTCTAGAGATGATTGCTCTGCAGGCCTACAGAGCCTGGCAATTAACACAGGAAGGGGCCATCTAAGGACCCATTAACTCAGAGTTCATCCATGTGGGGCAGCCAACTTTACTCTCAGTACCCGCCAGAATCCAGGTTTCTTAATGATTTCACATATTTCTGTAGGTTCAGTGAATTCAGGGCACTGGGTAAAGATAGACATGTGGTTTTCTTGCCGTTTGGATGTGAAGGAAAGGAAATATTTGCTGTACTGATAGCTGCCATGTAAGCCTGGTTGTCCAGCTTACTCTCCTATGAGATAATTCAATGTTCATTAAGTTATATTATCTGAGCTTCCCTGTTATTTAAAAGATTCATATTGAGAATACCTAGAACAGGTATAAGCTGTCATCATTTTTGAATATTTGATTGGAGAACAGACAGAAAACCTGAGTCGTGTTCTTTGAAACTTGCTTTGATGGCAATTACTAGTTTTAAAACTCCTTGACAATAAGCCTCAGTGACCATCCTTGTACTAACCGCTGTCTGTGACCAATGATTTTGTCTGAGATGACTGTTCTCGACCCTGTGACTCTTTTGGGGATAAAAGATGGTCATGAGAGAGAGCACAACTAACCCTGGCGTGCACACTGGGACACCCCTGAGCTTTCTCTCCTGGTGCCATGGGCCAGCTGGTCCACAGAAAGCTTTTGTGGAGACAGGTCGGGGCAGCTGGAGGTTTCCAGCAAGGTTACTGGGCAGGAACCTGGGTTGAATTGCCCGCATAGGTAACAATAACCCTGCAATCCACAGTTGGAAATACAATCGAGCTCTTTTAAACTTTTTTCTTAGTTCAATCTCGGGAGACTCTCTTTCTTTTAAGAGAAAAAGAGAATGGCTCTTTTCTCAATCAGCATGCATCACGTTTATCTGCAGCAGGACCTACTTGGTCATTGACACAGGTGCTTCAATAACAGCCTTGGTTGACATGAACTGAGTACTTACTATGGCTGGGCCCTGTGCTAACTTCATTATATGTATTATCTGATTTGTTCCTCACAACAACCTTGAGACATAGGTAGTAATTTTGTCCCCATTTTACAAATGAGAAAAATGAGATGTGGAGTGGGTAAATCATTTGCCTGAGGTCATAGGACCAGCAAATGGCAGAACTGGACACCCAAGTTATGAGGTGGAAGATAAATATTTTAATCTCTTGAGTGGCACAAACTGTTTTTGCACTGGTAGATATATACTTATATCATTCCAATTGCTTTATAAATCCTATCTATGTAGTCTTCACATACATATTATATAGATAGGTGGTTCAATTAATGGATTGGTTGAGCTCCCAAAAGACCCAATTTGATCTGCTATTGAATCATTTTGTTTCCTATGTAAATAAGTATATAATTAAAGATTATAAATCTAGTTTCATCACAGAGTAGTAATATGAGCCTAAGTAGTAATATGAGCCTAAGTAGGACAGTGAGAAACTATGAGTACACATAGCATACTTTAATATATACAGACCATTAAGAGGTAACCCTATCATCCTTTATGACCCAAGATGAATAATACCATTACTCCCTTTATTGAAGTCCAGGTTTATAGGAAATGATTAAAATCCAACAAGCTGAGAATAAATTGAAGTCCACTGTGGCACTGGGTATTTTCTTCTACCAGTTATTCTCAGGAGGATCACCCAGATGTGAGCTTAGGCTCTAGGAGATAATTATAAAATTCCATCCCGGTGGCTTCCACTCAATTACTCTGTCCTGAAGGACATTTGGGTCTACCAGATCAGAAAGGAGAAGCAGTCAAAAGTCTAGTCTCTTTCACTGAGAATGCTCTGCCTCCAGGCTTCTCTCCTGGGGACGTACTTCTGGAAAACACAGGGTTATCACGAATGCCAAGAAAGATAATCCTAGAAGGATTAATACTTCCTCTTCTTATTTGTAGCTTCCTTGGATGGTATCCTCCCATAGCCTACAGAGGACATCACAGGGAGCCATGACCCAGAGGGGGGCAGATATTATCTCAAACTAGTGCTCACCAAAGAACAGACTGGGGAAAGATCCTGGAGGCAGTGCGTATTTTTAATAGAAAACCTATCAGGCTCAGATGAATGAACTTGTAATATTCCCTGGGGCTTTTGGATTAAATGCAGACTTTAATAACAACTCTAATTACTACTGTTGTGATTCTACCTTTGAATCTACATCAAACAAACATACAGCAATTATTACACTTTCATTTAATCGACTAGTTCTAGGAATTCTGACTGTCATTATTTCCTCCTAATATACCTTTACCTGTAAAATAAAGCCAGAGATAAAAGTTGTTTTTATTTTAGTGGTAAACATGTATTTAGCACCTAATGATACAATTTCCTTTTACACAGGGACGAGAAGTTTTCAATAATGCAGCAGTTCCCACCCACCAGGTCATTAAAGCTGATACATCCCTTGTGACCTGGCAGACTTGTAGAGCTTTCTTCTGGAAAATAGCTTATGATGGTTACAATCTTCCACCAAGGCTGAAGAATGAGGGACATATGTGTGTAAGAGTGTAGATCGAGAGGTATCCAGAGACCCTGAACTGCCCCCAGCCTCCAAATCTCACTTCTATTTACCCTGCCACAGTGACTAAAATAGTTGCCATGCTGCCCACAATGGATGCCCCTGTGTCTAAGTGGCCTCTGTAGCTTACTAGCTGTGTGACCATGGGCAAGCTACTCTTCTGAGCCAAGTTCCCTCATTAGTAACTGAGAATTATAGTAGTACCTGCTTTAATGAGTTGTGGTGGGGATTAAAGGAGAGAATACGGTACTTCCCAAACTTGCTAAATTGTTACATGTATCAAAGATGCTATTTAAAAAATACATATTTCCAGCCCTTCCCATATGGATGTTAATTTAGAAGGTCTTTGTGCAGGAAAGGTGAGAATCTGTATGTTTAATAAACACCGCAGAACAATTCTGTGATGGAGGACATAACAGAGAAGTGAAGCTTTCACCACAGTAAGTTCTCAGTAGATGGAGCCAGGAGTCTATTAAAGTGAGTATCCCCTTGGCCTTAGTCCCTGCCAGGCACACAGTGGGAGCTGGGAGCTGAACTGTTCATCTGTGTGTAGGGAGACTGACCTGGGCTAGGCTAGGTGCTGATGAGAGAAAGTTGCTAAGAAAAATTCAGACAATGGGGCTACCAGGGAAGTAAGGTGACTCGGATGGGGGTTTGGGAGATGTCAGAGTGTCAGGTAGGCTCTAATCTATAGCTGTTGCCAAGTGGGGGGTGGACGGCCCTTCAGGGAGAGGCAGGAAATGCTGTGGACAACCTCACTTACTGCTCCCAAATCCTACCCCTGAGCCAAATGTTGATAGTCACCAGATCTTTATGCCTACTGCCATGGTTCTCACCCTGGCTGGCCATTACCGTTCACTGCATGCTGGGACCTTCCCCCGGGAGGGAGTGGCTTAGTGGGTCAGGGTCAGGGCCCACATCTGACATTGCTTGAAACTGCTCTGGAGGTCCACGGGGTGGAGAATCCCAGCCCTGGAGTCCACACTAAATGGAAACTTCAAGGTTACTGAACTTGTTCTCAAGTTCTACCTGTTCTCTGTGTGATCTGGGTTCTATGTGGCTTCTGTTATCCATTTTTTACTTCCGTCCAGTCGTCCATTTCTACTGATACCACCCACAAAGCAGATTCCCTTAGAAACAGAACAAGGTTACTGACATATTTCAGGGGAAAAGTAACAAACCACCAAGTATTTTCATGATATGGCAGAGGTTTGGAAGAGCAGTCACTCTCATCAAGATTATAGGATGAGCCTCAGGTCAGCTTTGATTGGGGCCATTAAAAATGCACCCAAGAATTATAATGCCTGGTGATTTTTCCTGTTACATTTCTTTGTGAAATTCATCATTTCTGAACAAAACACTTTCTGCTTTTTCATGAGTAGAATTGTGTCCCTCCAAAATTCATATGGACTGTCCTAACTCCCAGTATTTTAGAACGTGACCTTATTTGGAAATAGGGACATTGCAGATGTAATTAGTTAAGGTGAGCTCACACTGGAGTAGGGTGGGCCCTAATCCAATCTGGCACATGGAGACACAGACAGGAACAAGATGGCCATGTGATGACAGAGACAGAGGTTGGGGTGGTGCTTCTACATGCTAAGCAATGCCAAAGACTGCCAGCAAACTGCCAGGAGCTGGGGGAGAGGCACAGGACAGATTCTCCCTCACAGTCTCAGGAGGAACCAACCCTGCTGACACCTGGGTCTTGGCCTTCCAGCCTCCAGACTGTGAGAGAATACATTTCTGTTGTTTTAGCTGCCCAGAGTGAGGTATTTTGTTGAGGGAACCCTCACAGACTGATATATGTACTAGAGGCCCGGTGCATGAAAATTCATGCACTGTAGGTGGGGGGTCCCTCAGCCCAGCCTGCCTCCTCTCACAGTCCAGGAGCCCTCAGGGGTGGGAGGCAACCCAGCGATCAGGGGAAGGCAACGCCCCCATCACACCTCTGCTGCTGCCACTGCCGGCAGTGCAAGCCTCGGTCGGCCCTGGTTATCTGAACCTCAGGCAGCCCTGGGTGGCTGGGAGGCTGAGGGGACTGGGGGACTCTGGAGGCAGGTGTGCGGAGCAGCCGGACCCACCTGGGGGTGGGCCCGGCCGTGCTATGTGCTTGCCGTCCCGGTGGGGCTGAGGGGACTGGGCACTGCCATCTTGTGGCTGTGAGTGCCGCCATATTTGAGGGCATGGCAGTCAATTAGCATATTCCCTCCTTATTGACTGTGGGCGCTGCCATCTTTGTGAGGGTATGATGGTCAATTAGCATATTCCCTCTTTATTAGATAGGATTCTCACCCACTACCTATCTTTATTTATATTTTTCTTTTTCAAATCTCTCTTCTTTGGTGAACACAAAAAAGTAAAGGACTGATACTGTGGTTGTACAACAGATTAGACTGACTGGATTAGGTTAAAGTAAAATGATTCGATAAGATGACTTTTTTTGCATGTATATGAATGTAAGTAACTAGTTTAAAGACATTTTTTTTTTTTTAGTGTGTGTATTCTGCATGGCTGTAGAAATATCCAGGCAGCAGCAGCCACGGCAAATGGAAGAGAGCTGCCTGTGAGTGCAGTACTGAGATGGGGTCGTGGTCTTAGAGATACTGTCTGTGTGTGAATGTAGGTGTGCACACACGCACACATGCATTGCATGTTACATATCATACGCATTGTATAAATCTGTATCATCCATCCGTAGCACTCAGCACTACCATTAAACTCTAACATCACCCCTGCAACAAAGCTATTATTATGTCCTTACTTGCCAATTAGTGGAACACAGAGAAATTTAGTGGCTTAGCCCAGGTACCATAGGCAGAAGCTCTTTCAGTGGTGGAAGAAACAAAAATAAGTAAGAGACTTGATTATTTCTTTTTTGGCCCTGAGCTCTATGAGGCAACAGGGCATACTATACTAGTGCAGGAAGGGCTGCGCAGATGCAGAGATAAGACTCAGCACTTGTTTTTTTGGGCATATGTTGTCATTTGCAGACAAGGACTGGAGCTCAAGGATGCTGACCTGGTGGTTAGCTTGGGGCAGGGACCCCGGCCAGCACTGCCCAAGGCCCTCTCTGCTGTATGGGCACCTCTATTTAACTGGGAAACCTCACTTTTGAGACTGGATAGGAACACAGAGGGAGAACATGGATATGGATCCAAGTGATGGTTAAATGAGAATTTTCTAGATGAACAGCTAAGCCTCCTTAGAAAGTGGCTGAAGGTCATGAGATGCCACCTATTGAGATTTCTCTCCCCACCCACTCTAATCCTTCATCCCATTCTAGGACCATAGCAAAAGGATGAGCTACCTTCAATTTATGCTTCTGTCAGGCACTTATTTGTGCATACTTGCTTATTCTACCCCAGGGGCAATCTCCACTAACCTCCACAGAGTACCAGAAAATTCCTTGGAGTCAGAACTCCAGTCTGGAGGGCACAGCATAGCCAATCCCTCCATCCTCCTTCCCAACTCCCTCCAGCACAGAGGTCCTCTAGGATGACATGCTGGAGAAACATGTATTAGAGTAGGATATCATATATTTTACCTAATAATAGAGAAACATGTAAATTGACCATACCTCCACTATGCCCACAGCCAATCAGAGTGAGTATGCAAATTAACCCAACAAAGATGGCAGTTAATTTGCACACATACCTGGGTCCCGGGAACCTCCTTGGCACCCAGGTCACTCCCAGCTGGCCATCAGAGGGGCCCCCTTCCCAAGCCTAAAGCCTCGGGCAGAGCTTTAGGCTTGGGAAGGGGCCGAGCCTGCAATTGGAGGGGCGGGCGGGGGGGGGGGGGGAGGGCCCTGCCCAAGCCTGGGATCGGAGGAAGGGGAAAAAAAATCAATGGAAACATATCCTCAGGTGAGGATAAAAAGAAAAATAAAGAAAGAAATGTCATATCCTATGAAAGACACATCTTGAAAATGCCTAAAGAAAGTTACCATTTTTTCATGGTGAAGGGACTGGAGTCCGTGTTGATGAAAATACCTTGGCGGCTGAGGTGACTGGCAGTGGCTGCAGCAGCAGGGTGATGGGGCTGGCGCCTTCCCCTGATCAGCCCGGTCACTTCCCGCAAAGGGAGGCCAGACTGCAGCTTAGGTCCGCTCCCAATGGGGAGCAGGCCTAAGCCATCAGTAGGACATCCCCTGAGGGCTCCCAGTATGTGAGAGGGGGCAGGCTGGGCTGAGGGACCCCTCCCCAATGCACAAATTTTATGCACCAGGCCCCTAGTGTATATATATATGATTTCAAAGTAGTTTATTGTAAACCATATGTATATTTTGATTTGGGCCAGGCTGCTGACTGGCTTTCAGAGTCCTCTTTTTTGCATAAACAACACCTATCCACAAAGTTCATCATCTATGTGTGTTTTTTTAAAGTGAAACAATTAATTAAAACCATGAAGCAATCTAAGTATATAATATTAGGTTTTGATGATTTTTCCTTACAACTGATATTGGTCTCATCTATAGGTAATTCTATATTTTTCAGTACAATTTTTTTTTTAAATCTAGTCTTCCCAAATTACTCAATTTAGTTTCATAGAAAAAGAAAACATTTTTGCACTCATATTTCAATGGCTCGCATCATATTTAGTTAAATTACAACATTGCAAGTGGCATAAAAATGGTGTTTGAGCAAATACAAGGAATCTTATACAAGTGTGTGCGTATACTTTACTGAAGGAATAAAGAGCGTTTTTTAGGGTGACTTGGTTAAGATGAGGGCTCACTTTGGCTGCTGAGGGCCAACCCCATCCTACTTTTTCCCATGTCTACACTCGAATTTAGATCCTGCCTCCACTTCAATTCATCCCATTCAAAGATGGCACTGGGGGCGGCAGGGAGAGGGAGAGGCCGGTAAAAGAATATAAACTTTCAGCTATAAGATGTAAAACATGGTGACTCTAGTTGATAACACTGTATTAATTAATTGAAATTTGCTAAGAAAGTAGAACTCAAATGTTTTCAAACTTATGCATAAAGATACACGTGTTAACTAGATGGCAGAAATCCTTTCACAAGTACACACATATGAAGTCACCATAATGTACACTTTAAATATCTTATTTGTACATTTTATTGTCAACTAGAGGTCTGGTGCATGAAATTCATGCACGAGTAGGGTCCCTAGGCCTGGCCAGGGATCAGGGCCAATTCTGTGGGGTGACCAGCGGGGCGATTGGGGGCCTCCCCGCTGTCACCCACCTTGGTTGGCCTGGCCTTCTGCATTGAGCATCTGCCCCCTGGTGGTCAGTGCACATCATAGCAACCAGTCATTCCGCTGGTCATTCCTCCATTCAGTTGATTTGCATATTAGGCTTTTATTATATAGGATATAGGATATAGGATATAGGATATAGGATATAGGATTATACCTCAGTAAAGCTGGAAAAACAACAACAGTGTACAGCAAACTGTTGGCTACCTTCTCCTCAGTGCCCTTGAAACAATATAGCCACTGAAACATTTTGGATGTTTCTTCATTCCTTATTCATGACTCTTTCACTGGATATTAACCTGGAACAGAGTCAAGGATCCTACTTTAATTCTGGATACAAATTATGCCACCAAGAATTCTTGCCAAGGCCAAGCAAGATCTTTGTCATGGATCATTTTTGGGGAAAGAACAAGTGTCTTCACTAGAATTTCTTATAATTTATTTGGCAAGAAATGGTGAAATCAAACTTGCAGGAATGAGTGTAAAGCTCACTTGACTAGAATTTAAAATTGGGAAATCCACAGGTGGAAGTAGGAAGTCACTGACCACAGGGCATCCATAATCTGCAACTCAAGCTGGTGGTTCATACGCTGACCCCATCTCTCTCTCTTCTTTTTCTTTTGTTATAGTAAAATACACATAATATAAAATTTTCCATTTTAAGCATGTTTAAGTGTTCAGTTCAGTGGCATTAATTACATTCCCAATGTAGTGTGACCATCATGATTATCTGTTTCCTAAACTTTACTATCACCCCAAACAGACACTCTGTATCCATTAAGCAATAACCACCCATTCTCCCTCATTTTCTTTTTAGCTTTCAGTTTTGGTGAATCAGCATAGGTTTTCCTTTTTATATATCTTGATTTGACCACATATTTAACTAAGAAATAGCTGCTCCTTGTTTTGTATAAAGTAACATCAAAGCACACACACACACATTGAACTGGTATACTGTACTGGATAGGTCCTATCCAACAAATGAGTTCATGAGAATAATCTATTTTTAAATATTTAAATCAAATAATGTTATAAATTATCTAGTAAAAATGAAGTGAGGTGGGGGATTGGAGTGATCTAGGAGATAAATCACAGTCTAAATATATGGCATGTATTTTTACAAATTTAGATTTTATATCTTGTATTTTCCTGAAGCAAAATTCATATATCATTCTAAAACTTTTATACCTAGGAAAAATCATCATTGTTTCCCTTGGGCATAGCTATATTATATCTCATAACCCAAAAGTATATTTAACAAATTTCAGCCCAGCCAAATATATTGCCATAGTAAATTCTTTCTATTTCAGTATTTTTCTCAAATCATGCTAGCCTGTTCATGATAGTTTCACACTATTCAAAAGTGATTTATTCTGGGTGGAATAAATTTCCAGCACGAACCCTCCACAAATATTAGAAATTTGAGATTATCACATAAATGCCAATGAAAAAAAAATGTTTCTGGGATTGTACTAGCTGTTATCAAAACAATAACAGCAGTGATACATGTTTTAGAGATGGAGCACTAGGGATTTTTTAAGACATTCATTACATGCCAATCTCTGAAAGCAACATCTAATAAGTGCAAATGTCTTTTAAAAGCAAATAAATACATTGAAAAGTATAATTTATTTTAGCCTGTGCACTGATTTTTCAAAACCGTTTCTCAGAAAATAAAATCCCATTTCAAGCTGTATGTATTTCATCAGACTTGGAGAAAGAAGAGGGATATCCATGTCCTTTATCATGAGGAAGATACAAGGTGGCCATAATCCTAAAACATATACAGTGTGACACAGTGAAGTCTCGAAGGCTCTCAGAAATGGCTCTGATGCTGGGAGCAGAGTGTGTTTCCAGAGTATAATCCGACTGATACAGTGTTCTTTGCAAAAGGCTGTGAGGTCTTGGCCTAATAAGCATAATCTCATTACACTGCAAATAAAAGTTTCCTATTTATCTCCAGATTTCAAATGAATCTAATAAGGCTTATGATACAGTCACCCAATACCCTAATCATATTTCTGCCTATCTAAAAGCAATCAGTAATTGTGTTACAGCAGAACGTGCTGACAATACCTCTGACACAGAAAGGAGAATGAGAGCCCAGCTGTACTAATTAAATTAAATGCTAGGCTGATGGAATACATTTGCTGAAGCCGGGAGAGTATGGGTGCAGAATTAATAAGCATTACGGCTTAGAGCGGGAGATGATATCATAATGGATGCAAGGTTTTGATGTTGAAAGCCTCATTCAGATTCAATGTACCATAATGTACGGATCTGACAGCTGCTTAGAGAGGTGCAGAGCCTTGAACAAATTGCACAGGAACTTTCTCGTTTTTATGTTCCTCTTGGAAGGACATAACATCTTGCATCACCCCTGAAGCCTAAACATCAAGAGGGCCGGGCTACGAGGAGGCAGCCACAGCATCTGCGATCTATCTCTCTTAGCCAGGTTCCCTGCCTTCTCACTCCTCTCTCCTCTCTCCCGGCTCTGAAACTTTTGTGTCTATCCTTCTACACTCCCTTTTGGATAAAAAAAAAAAAATATTGATGCTACAGCGTCAGAACAGGCTGGGGAAAGATCATTTTTGAATTAGATTTTCCTACGAGGCATTTTTTTTTTTCCATTCTCCTAGGAAAAAACAAGGCTTTCAGTGAAAGAGGTACAAATGGGCCACTCAGGGGCGGCGGGCTGGTTGCTGAGCGAGAGCGGGGCCTGGCAGCGGGGACCGCCCCTCGCGAGCTGGGCGGCCTGCTGGTGCCAGCACAGCACAATCTCCTGCTCATAAATTAGCTGCGCTATCTCAACGGCTGCAGCGCTGGAGCTGCTGTGCCAGCGGCCGGCCAGGATTCATTATCATGAGAATTTTGACAGGATATTAAATTTACTAATCCTGAACTTTCCGGACTGACCCTAACTGGGAACAGACAATGCGGAGGCCTGCCGGGAAAACACTTTCTCTGTTTTCTTTCTTCTTTCTGCCTTTTTCTCTCCCACCGTCCTGCATGTATCCTCCCCCTCTCCCCCCCGCCCCCCAACCCAGTCTCCCTCAAGAGACACCAACATTCAGGCTCCCAGCAGCTTCTCCCCTCCTATGGGAAGACTCTCTCCTAGCGGGGATCCTAAGAAGACAGCACACCCACACCTCTGTGGGGATGTGTGTGGAAATACCAAATTATATGGCTCATCCCTTCTGATCAGGTTGGACGGCACAGTAGGTAATTAATGGGCTTCTAGGGCTAACATGATGGGATGCTCACCATTTCATTCAGTTCAACCTTTACCCACATGACATTGACACCTATAGACAAACCAGCATGCCGGTCAGCGATTATGCTCCATCCTCTATGCACACGGAAGGCACACACATAGGCACGCGTGCACACACACTTGCACATGCGCTTCCCTGACATGACGCCAAATTGTGCCGCCTTGGTCACCTGCGATTTACCGCAGGAACCCTCAGCTCCACACTGTTGAAATTTTGGAAAGACCAACACACACACTTTGGCGTTCCCAGCCTCTAGCAGAGATGCTCACTGACCCCAGTAAATCAGGCACTGCGCGCACATAAGGGGTGATAGCAACTGTTACGCTTTGTTGATTCCGTCTATAAATAAACGACATCGGACCCCAGGAATATTTTTAGAAAGTTTCGGGTGTCACAGCAGCATCCGGCACCTTGCCCGTTTGTAAGCTCTCCGTGCTTCGGAAAAAAACAAAACACACCACCGATTTCCACTGACGTGCTGCCAGTGTGATCTCTAAATAATTCAGCATTAAAATCCGGTCCGCTCTCCTACCTCCCCGAAAAACTCCTGCAAACACAGTGCCAATTAAGTTGCTGAAAACAGCAGATTTCCACTAATACTCTACAGATAAAGCTGACCATTAAATCGCAATTTAACATCCCGGGCAGCAGGAGCTGCTGACAGCCTCCAAAGCTTGTAATCTCATTTAACCCCCTCCTGTCAGGAGCAGGCCCGGCCCTCTAGCATAATGCGGCCAAATTAGACCTGACATGGCAACAAGAGAAAGGAAAACCTCTTTAGCTTAAAAGTCAGGCCACAGTGGGCAACCTTGACCTTCAGCGTCCCCTGCTCGCCCACTCCGGTCTCCAGGGACCCGGGAGACATTTACCCCGAGAGAGGAGGAGAGAGAAGAACAGAGGAGGTGGGGCGGGGGCCCTAGGCACAAGGCACTTGGATTTCCCTGGGGGCAAATTACAGAGAATTTTCCTAGACAATGGAAGAAAATTTCACCTGGGCTTTTTCAAGTCTTTCTTTGGTAATAAAAGATGAACCCCGATGGTTCTGTTCAAACTCTTTTGGCTCAATATTTCCCTTTGCCTGCAGTGGCCTCTGACTTCGAAGCCGGGGGACGCCTCTGCTGGAACACAGTTTCCCTCTTCCCGCCGGCGCCACCGTGCATTTTAAATGAGGTCATCTTAGCTGGTGGCTGGAGCCTTCAAAGCCATCTCCTGGACCTGGCATTTACTGGAGCTCTGTTTTCATAAGGAAATTGGGCCGCCTCGGAGATCCCTGACAAGCGGCATTCTTGACAGGGCGCTTCCACCGAGTCCGCTTATTTTGTTAAGAGGGGCTGGGAGCCAGGGGGGTGGGGGAGGTGCGGTCCCAGCCCAGACACTGGAAGAGGATCTCTACCACATACTCGGCAGTTCCCAAGTCAAACCAGAGCTCCTTCAGAGAAAGAGCTGCACCTCATCTTGCACCTCACTAATGGTGATAAACTCAGGGATTGCACCAGAATGACGCAGGGTGCACTCTATTCCAGAGTAAATCTGTGTCTTTTTTTTTTTTAAAGAATCAGTTATTCAATTTAAAAGTGCGTCCCTCCCAAGGGTAAAATCGTGTTTTTGTTTATTCTCCTGAAACAACAACAACAACAACAACAACACAAAACAACATAAACTGTTTTCAGCCCAAAAGTTACAGGGGCCTCTTCGAAAGTTCACGTTCATGTCTCTAGTGCATCTTGGGACCTTAAAAAAGAGCAAAAAACAACACCATACGCAACAATCCTAGCCTCTACTCTTTCTTTGCCTGCATTTCAAAAAATAGATGTAAACGCACAAGTCAAAAACTTCTAAAAGTCAAGGTAAAGTTTAAGAGAGAGAGAAAGAAAGAAGAAAGAAAGTGAAAGAGACAGAGAGAGACAGAGAAAGAGAGAGACAGAGAAAGAGAGAGACAGAGTCAGAGAGAGACAGAGCGGGAGCTTCTCCTTCCGCACCTGAGTGACTCACTCTCTGTAGGAAGCAGTTCGGCAAATGTATGAATAAATTATGCCTCACAAAAGGAGAGAAAAGCCAAGATGCCTGCAAGGAGGAAACTTCTGGACCTCCCAGTCGTCAGCTGCTCAGCTTTGCAGCTGCTCCCCGGCCGGCCCCTCGCTACTGGGCTTCGGCGGCTGCCCCAGAGCCTCCTGTAACTCACCTGTGCCCGCTCCCAGGGGCCACACAGCAGGAAGGCACTCTCAGCACTCCCAGCAAAGGCGGCCCTCTCTGCGGCGGTCCATCACCTGCTGCAGAGGCCAGCTCTCAGGTGCTGCTGGTGAACTCAAATTCTGACGTCCCCCCCACTTTCCCCCTTTTGCTCCTGCGTAAAGCTAGCTGAACTAGCTAGCAGAAACCGCCTCAATGTTTATTTCAACTTCCCGGGGCTGCAGTGGAGCGAAGTCCTGCCT
The DNA here is from genome assembly GCF_951640355.1 of Cnephaeus nilssonii. Taxonomy (NCBI): domain Eukaryota; kingdom Metazoa; phylum Chordata; class Mammalia; order Chiroptera; family Vespertilionidae; genus Cnephaeus; species Cnephaeus nilssonii. The sequence goes on from NC_137079.1 coordinate 29,988,227, forward strand.
GCCTGAGCCTTTCTGCAATGGAGTGGTTTATTTAATTTGTCAGTATAATGGGAGCGGCTGAATGAGAGACAGAGAATGCAGTGTGGTATAAAAGAAACAAAGGCTAAAAGTACCACTATTTTGATTCCCTTTTTAAAATTACTTCCAAAGTGTGGTATCTATTGTGAAGAATAATGCTGAACAAAGCACAGTGTCTTGGCAATATTCACAGAGCTTATTCACCCACAGCCAGTTCTGTCTGTACATTCAGAGGTAGAATACACTTATAAATGATGTATTGGAAGGACTATAGCTTCTATTGTGTCCCCAGTGTAAACAAAAAGGCAGACAGGAGCTGAATGGCATATGGGCAGCGAGGCCACACTGGATGCAACCATTCCCCCAGTTCTGGGGAGGGAAATCCGAAATCAGCTACCACCCCCTCAGAGTCACAGTGATGAAGGCTCAGTCCAGGAGCGCCCCCGCCGTCTCCTCTTCATCCATCACCCCTGATTTGCACCTGCAGGAACTTCTAGAAGGTTACCCTGGGAAACAGTGGCCAAGGATATGCCTTGCTGCCTGCACTCCCAGGTGAAAGGTGAACCCTAATCCTTCTGACAATTTCCAGAATCTTCCACTGAGAGGACACTAGTCTCTTCCACTGATAACAGCTTCCATAAGTTTCAGAAGACTCGATGATGTCCTCCATGTGCCCTACGTAGGGGCTGCGAGGGGTTCCTCTGGTGGGCGGTGTAACCCTACATTCCGCAGCTTTTTTGTTTAATCTGTCATGTGCAGCAGATAAGTATTTCTTTAGTTAAACGACGCCACTGCATTTGTGAGAAAAGAGCCCTGCTGGTTACAAATTGCACACTTCTACTTCCCTGCACATTTCAGGAAAAGGCACTTTTTGAATATCGGTTTTCTTCTGTTAAAAACATTTTTGGACACTCATGCCAATAGGAAAAAACAAGTTAGCACTTTAACTGTGATTCTTGTCCCAGCATAGGAATCACAGGGAGTAATCACTCACCTTCCCTTTTGGTCCAGCGTCTATGTAGGCCTCCTCTGTTCCGGCTGTTGTTTTAGACTCTGGGGGGGGGGGGGGGGGATAAGATGCGCGAGACCCTGTCGTGATGTCATAGGGGCGTACATTCCCGGCACTTATCTGAAGTTTGGACACTTCTGGTTTTTATAGAAATGACTGCCTTGGTGTCTATGTGGCTACAAACAAAGACTGGTTGATGGAATCCACAGTGCTGGCTTTATTGGCAACTCAGGGGGCTCAGGATCATTCAGTTTAATGTCTTCAAAGGAAACAGAGCCAGAGGGTGTGGGTCATGGGCGTGCACGGGACAACAGAGCCCGGTAGGAATCTTTGAAACCAATGGGTCTAACTTTCTCATTTTACAGAGGGAAACATGGCGATCAGTAGAAATTTGATTTGCTCAAGATTAGCCAGTGGACAAACTGGGATTAGGGTGTGGATCTCTTAAGCCACCCAGGTACTTTAAAACATTTTAAACATAATGGTCCATGAAAAGCAGCAGTCAACGATGTTAATACAATTACGTTTGATATACAGACGCTTCAATCAACATCCACTCTTGTCTTCAAAAGTTTTCAATTTTGTACATATGATGCTCAGGTCTTGAATGACTTAATAAGTTAAGAAATTATTGAGTTCGCAGTGGCTCTGGTACTCCATGGTTTGGGGAATTCTTCGTTTTTGTGAATTTCTCTCTGTTTGATGATAAAGTAATAGGTCCCATTTGGTAAGCAGTTTGTGTTCCTTGTAACATCCTACGGAGGCCTCAACCTCCGTCCACGGATATCCCTCAGGCCGTTCTCCCGGGGCTGCCGATGGCAGTACAAGCAGGTGGGCTAACTCCCAGGGACCGAGAATGGATTTGCTACTGAGTCACTTCCTCACCCTTAAAAAGAGATTGGAATATAACGGACTGTTGTGGCCCACAAAATGCCTTGTTTCACGTTTTCTGCTTAGTTGGCCAATGATAAGTGGATCATTCCAGGGTCCAGTGGACACAGTGTTGAATGGAGGTTAGGAAATGAGTGTAGATCCCCCTGCAGGTTTTGGGGACCCAATTTGGTCTCCTAATTCTCCAACTTGAAAATGGTCTTGGCGATTTTGTATACCTACTTACACATCCCCCACTTCCACATGCTTCCCAGGGACAGGACATGTCCCTGTAATACCTTTTATCAGTAGTAACCTTGTGAAGGTAAATTAGAAATACGTACGCGTTTTCGGCTCTAGGAAGAAAGGTGCAGTATACATTCCAGGTAATTCTAGTCTCCATTCGAAGGGGCAGTCAGCAAAGGTGGACATGCTGGCACTATACACAGCCCTCTTCTCCCATTTAACCCACATTATCTTACACATTTCAGAGTCTCTTTTTAGCCGATGTTACATTATAGTGCCAGCTAGGCACAGAATGCTAGAAGCTTATCCACTTCATACCGAGTTTTTTTTTTACATACGACAAGCAAGAACCTGATTTTTTGCAATGAATACGTGGGAGGTAGGATTGAGCTATCGTCACTCAGAATTTGAAAGTCCCATTAACGCTTAAGTAGCATGATGAATTCATGATGTATTTCTTGAATTTTATTTCACACGACTGGGTTCTGGGATGCCTAAATTTTCACACAAGGATTTCTGCTTCCCGAGGAAAAAGTAACCAAAGGAGAAATTCACATTATTAGCAGAACCCTGCGTGCTGGGCTGGATTAAAGAGCAAACCATTTAAAAAATCAGTCCTCCAGTTTTTAATTTTTTTTTCAGCTCTTCCCTCTCTCTCTTTTTCATATGCTTTAAAATCCTTTGCAGTCTTCCTTCCTAACTGCACAATATCAAAAGCTCTCTGTTCTAATCCTCTCCCTGGCTGCCTCAATTAATCACTTCTTTATTACAGGACTTGGCGTCTTGCCCTCCCATTCACCAGCAAGCGTTTCCCTTACTTTGCTTCCCCGAAGCCAAGGCTGCTCTTGTTCCCCTTTGCCATCTCGTCCTCCTCATTCTCAGGCTCTCATTTTCTTTCTTCATGTCACCCCCAATTCTTCACTTCGTATTTATTTATTCTCTCAGCCTCCTAAAACTCAACTCGCTTTTTCGTTTACTCAGTAAATACTACTGCCCGCCTGCTGGGCCTTTCCCGACTATGTGGGGACGAGATCTGGTTAGTACAGAGGAAGAGCTGTGGTTCCCAGCGCTGACTGAGCAGTGACTGTGCCCGGGGCTGTGTTCGCCTCTGGGAGCTTTCCCATGGAAATCCCCATCCCCGGGAACTCCATGCAGAAAGGTGGTCCCTCCCCTTACCTCGAAGGAGAAGTGACTGAACAACTGAGGGAGGTTCAGAACCCAAGGCAGTAACCACAGCCCTCATGCTTCCCAGAGCAGCATCCATCTCATGGACCCATTCTGTGAAAGGTGAGCCCACGGCAGGGGGAAAGGTCCCGCCTCTGAGCACCTGGGCAGGGCCTGACTCAGCCCCTGAGGTCAGCCTGTGGTTTGTGACACGGACAGCTTCACTTTCATTTTTTTTTCCTTTTAAAATCTTTATTGTTAAAAGTATTACATATATCCTCCCTTTCCCCCCATGGACTCCTTCTAGCCCCCTCCCACGCCCCGCCTCAGGCCTTCACCACCCTATTGTCTGTGTCCATGGATTATGCGTAGATGCATCCAAGGTCTTTGGTTGATCTCTTCCCACCCTCCTTGCCTTCCCTCTGAGATTTGACTGTTCCATGCTTCCATGTCTCTGGATCTATTTTGTTCATCAATGTATTTTGTTTATTAGATTCAACATATGAGTGAGATCATGTGATGCTTTCTTCATTGATGGTCATGAGGGTCACTGAGTTGCCTGAGGAAGAAAGTACCTGACGGATGTTAGCTTTCTGATCATCACTGTTATCGCTCATGTCATCTCCAAAATGACTGTTTTGGTACCAGATTTACTTAGTAGTAGCAAGTTAATTTTCAACAGAGCAGTTTAGTATGATATATACTTCTATATATACTTTTAGTATGATATTCACTTCTCCTTCGAGGTAAGGGGAGGGACCACCTTTCTGCATGGAGTTCCCGGGGGTTTCCGTGGGAAAGCTCCCAGAGGCGAACACAGCCCCGGGCACAGTCACTGCTCAGTCAGCGCTAGGAACCACAGCTCTTCCTCTGTACTAACCAGATCTCGTCCCCACATAGTCGGGAAAGGCCCAGCAGGTGGGCAGTAGTATTTACTGAACTGCTCTGTTGAAAATTAACTTACATTTTAGTTAAAATGCTCAATGAAAGAGTTTTAGATGCAAGGCAGTAAATAACTGATGTTTTACAATTTTTGATTTTTGGAAAGGTCTATTTTATTTGTGTTATTAGAATATATTGTCATAATTGTTCTACTTATTATTAGTTATTAATTTTTTACTGTGCCTAATTTATATTTTTGTTTTTTAAACAATTATTTAAATATAGTTGGTATACAATATTATAGGAGTTTCATACACACACACACACACACACACACACACACTGAGTGGCCAGATTATTATGATCTCTGAACGCATAATAATCTGGCCACTCAGTGTATATATGTATGTATATATATATATATATATATATATATATATATATATATATTTATATATATATAAATATATATTAATGTTAGGAAACGGCATTTCTTTTTTTAAAAAAATATATTTTTTTATTATTGATTTCAGAGAGGAAGGGAGAAGGAGAGAGAGACAGAAACATCAATGATGAGAGAGAATCATTGATCCACTGCCTCCTGCATGCCCCACCCTAGGGATCAAGCCCACAACTCGGGCATATGCCCTGACTGGGAATCAAACCATGAGCTCATGGTTCATAGGTTGATGCTCAACCACTGAGCCACGCCGGCCGGGTAAAGTTTCAGGTATATTTTAAAACTAACTTCCCACCTTATTACATAACAAAGTAAGAACATTTATGAAGCCTATTTATTTAATTGCCTTAAAACACCTGCCTTTTAATAAATAATGGCGATCCACTGAATTCAGCGGGTATGTTCTGAATACCAGCAAGGACCACTACTCCAGTGGGGACTCTGTGAAATGAAACTGAGGACAACACCCAAAATATCATAAATGGTGCTTTGCACATCCAAATACAAGCAGTTTGCCCACTGGCGTGTTTCCAAAAGAAAAGGTAAAGTCAGGAAAAGATGCTCACTTTACTTACTTCTCTGTGCCTGACAGTGAGGTGAAGCATTTTTTGTTAAATGGCTCATTATCACCTGCTTTTATTTACAGGCAGGATGAACTTGGCATACAGGAAGATGAAACACCACCCCCAGGGGAGTGCTGTATTGATGACCAACATTGATGACCAGTTGTCTAAGTGTTAAACCACCATTTTCTTCTCCTTGTGCTCCCCTGCTCTAGGCTCCATCCAGCAGGCAATGGCCCTGGGTGTCCAGCCGCAGAGCAGGGCTGGGGCAGGGGACACTGGCTGAACCACCTTGGGCGGGTGGATACTGAGACCTGAAACCAGCTGAATTGAGATGTGCGATGAGTGCAGATTTTAAAGTCCTACTATGAGAAAATGTATTTTTTAAAACTTTAATGAATAGACTTTCTGGGGGGAGCAGTTTTAGGTTCCCAGAAAAATAGAGGGGAAGGCAGAGATTTCCCATATTCACCCTCTCTCACACATACATAGCCTCACCCACTATCAATATTCCCACCAGAGTGAGACATTTGTTGCATCATCATCACCCAAAGTCCATGGTGTGCACTAGGGTCCCCTGTTGGTATTGTACGTTCTATGGGCTTGGACACAAGTGCACTATGTAGCCACCATTACAGCATCACACAGAGTAGTTTCACTGACCTAAACATCCCCTGTGCTCTATTTATCCCGTCCTCCCCAAACCCTGGCAACCACGATCTTTTTACTGTCTCCATAGTTTTGCCCTTTCCAGAATGTCAAATAGTTAAAACCACAGAGTATGTAGCCTTTTCAGATTGATTGGCTTCTTTCACATAGTAAGGTTCCTCTCTGCTTTTTTCATGGGTTGATAGCTTTTTTTTTTTTAATCGTTGAGTGATATTCCATTGTCTAATGTACCATAGTTTATCTGAGTTTATCGCAGACAGGAATGCTGCCATTTTTACCTCTCCAGGCGTCAGTGTAGAGGCACAATCCATGCCATTCAACTGGACATTTCATTGTGCCGGTTGCCTTGTCTGGTTGAACTTGCCATTGAGCTGCCCTGAAGGGGATGCGAGTCAGGAAGTCTGCAGAGGGTCCGTGGCAGGAGGATTGGGGCAGAGTGGATGCAGCTGCTATGCTTCAAGTTCTGCAACTTATAGAACTGCGGTGGATTTACAGTTAGTGTTTTCATGGTGCCATTTCCAATGGACATGAGCCGTCCAACCAAACATTTAATTGGGGTAAAAGGGACTCAGAAGAAGGGCTTCTGCAGAGAAAGAGGAGGGTGCAGACAGGCCCCAGGTGGATGGGGGCACTTCATGACTCTTCAGCCAAGCTGGCCAGTGTTCCACCAGGTTCCTAAAGTGAAGAGGCCTCTGTGTACTGTGTGTGTGTAGACTGAGATGTGATGCCTCTGGGTGGGCCTGGTTAGTAAAAGCTATGTAAGGGTTTGATGTCTATTGTTGTGGTTACCAGTGTATAATTTAGGGACATACCCCCTGGGTTCAAACCTTCGTGCTACAGTTTAACACCTGTATGGCCTTAGCCAAGTCACTTGACATTTCCTGCCTCAGTTTCCTCTTCTATAATGGGAGCAATAAGAATGTGTAGGGTTGTCGTAAGGCCTGAGTCAACCTGTGGAGGGAAGTGAGTATGGCGCTGGCATATGGGAGGTGATAAGTAAGCAGTAGCTAAGCTGGCCATTTTGTTATCTTGATAAAATTGGATTGACTGGAGCCTACCAAGGCAGCGGGCAAGTGTGGTTAAGACCCAGGTGCCAAGGGGGGCATTTTCATGGAGCAGCCACCCAACAAGGCCTGCGTGTTGTAGCCTGCCCTGCATGCCTGGTGTAATCTTTAGAAGCATTTTTCTCTGTGAGTCTCCTATTTCCAATCATCATTGACATCCCTAATAGGGTATAAATAGGCTCCCCCCTTCCACCTCCCCAGTTCTGTTGCAGGGATTAGTGTGCAAAATGACAGCAACAAAACCAATCTTTTAAGTTGAAAAGGCTTGTTTGACATTATAGGCCCAAAACTTGTGAATATTGATTGAATTTCTCGCTTTTCAGCGGGTATTTTAAGGTCATGCAGTTAGGGGCAAAGCTACAAGAGCTGAGGATCTGTAACTTGCTTGGCGTGCACTGTTGATGCAGGGTGGTCATCATCACTGGGGCTAAATTATGTCCTTGACTTCTGCATCAGGAGTCCGAGTTTCATACATGATCCTACAGCCCTGACTTGCTGTGCACTTTGGTTCACCCCCTTTTGTGGCTTCAGGCTTGGGGACACATTTAAGGTGTTAAAATGGTGTCTTTGATGCAATTACTAAGAGTAGAATGTACAATTTTTTGACAACGAAGAACTGGCACTTAGAGCAGAATATTTAGCATGCAGTGCTGGCTAGCGCTTCAGTTCCCAGCCAAGCAGGCAAGAGCTCCGTGTTCTGAAGGCACAGAAGTGCTTTCATGGACCAACACAAAACTCAGAGTGCATCTCTTCTTGTGGCAATGCTGGGCTCCCCGGCTAGCTTGGGGGACACCCCAGGAGCCTGAGGAACCTCACCTTGCTATGAGCAATGGGCTTATACAAATGCTTGACCCCTTCCCCCCCATGGGTTGGAGAGTGAGTTTAAAACTTTAAAAAGCCTTAGGACAGAAAAATTACTGTCCTAAGAGCTTGATCCAAGGAATTGCAATGAGTGGTCTGCAGCACTTCTAAATCAGTGAGTGTTGACATGTTGAGAGAAGAGTACAGACAATGAACAAAATCAGAATGTACACAGTCCAGGGACATTCATCTAAGTTGGACCAGCGTGGAAAAGTCACCTGGGACCCTGGGGGCGGGGGAGGATGGTGCAGATCCCCAGGTCCCAACCTGCAGAGGTTCTGAAGTAGCAGATGGGGTTGAGGATCTTCCTGGGGTGTCAGATACAGGATCCCTGTCTTAAATGGCTTGGACCCATGTGTGGTATGATCAGACAGGACGAAGGCAGTTACTCCACCTCATTTATTGCAAACACACAGCTATCATTCACGGAGTCTTTCCTGAATGCCTGGTGCTTTCCTTTTGACATTGCACCTGATTGTTTCAGTGACCGTGTTATAAAAGAGGACGCTGGGCTCAGAGAGGCGGTGACTTCCTGCGGTCACATGGCTAGGGTGCTCAGGTACAGAGGGTACTTGAATGGACAGCTCTGAACCAGATGCAAAGAACCATCACCGTTCCCAGTCTGGGAGCGCCAGCTGCTGCAGACATTGAAAGGCAGAAGCAGGAGAGAGAAAGCCCTTCTCCCTGGTTGTTGTCCCTCCTAAAATCCCATGTAACTCCCAAATCCATCTCTAAAAAGATACCAGGTAACTTAACTTGTTTTCTCTCAGCTGTGAAATTAGAGCTATTCTTCTAGGGAAAAGCTTAGAAATAGTGTCTTTTTGAGGAAGAGATCAAGGTAATGTAAAGTTCCCTATTTAGGAGGAAAAGAGCAGCTGATGACAGAGCCCAAACTTGGAGCCAGAGGACCCTGTCCAGGGTAGTAGGTGGGTGAGAGGGAGAACCTGCAGTTGCCCCAGATAGACAGATTTCACCCTGAGGAGGTCAAGGCCTCCCTAAGTCCTTTGGCGTCCTCTTGCTTTTTGTTCCAAGTTCAGGTATTTACGGTAGAGGATAGCAGTTTTCTGTGTCAAGGCATTTCGTCTGGACACGCACAGACTGGTTGTGCCGCCCCATGGCCCATGTCTCAGCATCTGCCTGGAAAGACTTTCATTCAGGAGCACCACACCCCACCCTGCCACTGGCAGCAAATGCCCTGAATCAAGATGCAGAATCTCAGCTGGTTATAGACTCTCTAGTGTCTCAGCCAGTTGGCCACAGGCTGGCTCAAACATCATGGGCATCATGGCCCCAAGTGTGGTTATAATGACAATGCTGAACCTGGCAGAAAGCCACTGCCTCTGTCTGACCACAGGGTGATTCCAGCTCCTCAAACTAAAAAGAACAGTTCTTATGACAGGTGTCACTCTTGTCTGGGGGAGGAGAGAATTTTGGTTTAAGCTTGCCTCAGAAGAGAGAGGAAATGGAGTGATGGGAGAAGGAAGGCTATGTCCACATGTCCAAGGACCCATGGATAGGAGGCAATGGGAATTCAGGTGGCCTTTTGGTACCAGAAGTCCACTGAGCTTTAGGGAGCATCCTGAGTCAAGGATGCATGTACTCAGGCATCCTGGGGGAGCGGGGGCAGGAAGCAGAAAGCACTGCCTTTGGCAGTTTCCCATTCAGACGATTCATGAGCACTTGAGAGTACCCAGAAATAATGGGGGACTCAAATAGGGCCAAAGGTAGTTGGTAGATGGTCCAGAAACATGGCATCAACCAGCTTTTGTTACAGATATCATTTGGTCATGCATTCTATGTACAAAGGAAATATGACTTGGCCTTTTAAAGGAACTTCTCAGGTTAAAAGCTGCTTCATGATCCAGAATGGAGGTGGCAGCTACTTAAGGCTCTAGAGGAAGTATCTTCCTGATAATGATTTAGTGGAAGAAAAAATTGTTTTAGTGCCCAGCCTGTGTGGCTCAGCGGTTGAGCATTGACCCAGGAACCAAGAGGTCACTGGTTCAATTCCCAGACAGGGCACATACCTGGGTTGCAGGCTTCATCTCCAATGAGGAGATGGTGGTGGTGGGGGTGCGTGTAGGAGGTAGCTGTAGATGTTTCTCTCTCATTAATGTTTCTCTCTATATATCCTTCTGTCTTTCTTTTTCTGAAAGAAATAAATACATACATATATTTTTTTTGTTTTTTAAAAAAGGTTGTTTCAGTGAAAGAGAGATCACTTCTATCTCAGATATCTCTAATCCATGGAGAGGCTGGGGTCAACTGCACAGGCCCGACTGCCATCCCCCATGTAGGCGTTGGTGGGAGACAGCCACTGGGCAGGATTACAAAGATGAACATGGCAGGACAAGTCTTTGTTCATCTATTCATCCATCCATCCATCCATCCATCCACCCACCCACCCACCCACCCATTTACCCATTCAATCATCCATCCATCCATCCATCCATCCATCCATCCATCCATCCACCCATCCATCCATCTTCCATTTACACCAGATTTAATTTTAATGAATAGTCAAGAAGTATTTAAGGTTTCAAGAGAGGGTGCATAGTCACACAATTGGAGTTGTTTTCTTCCACTTGATCATTCCTGAGCTCTGACTTCTCCAACAAGACAAAATCTCTGTAGAAAATATGCATAGATAATCTCAATTCCCCTCCTTCATTATGTTTTCAGAGTTAAGAAGTTGCTGGCAGTGACTGGGATTATTTCTCAAGCAATTTTTGATCTGAAGGTAGCTTTATAAAAAATCCTAAGAAGAATTTTTAGTTGGCAACCTATATTTGTGTGGAATGCTCAAGTGCATGACAACTTCCTGGGCTGTGAAAGTTTTAGATGAACACAGGAAGTGATGTTGGGTGGGCCTTGACTCTTTTGCTCAAAATCTCCTCTGGCACCATTAGGTCAGGGGTGTTGTGTTCAAAGTGGGATACCCATCCCACCACACTAGCTGAATGTGTAAACAAATTGGCTATGGCGAGGAAGAGTAGGAGCCATTTTGGACAGATTTTTATTCTGTAAAGTAAGTTGATTAATATCAACTAGGTTGAGACCCAGGTGCAGATCTAGATTTTATGGGGCCTAAACTGTAGAATTTGGGGTATCCGCTTTAATAAAGACACAAAGAAAGCAAACATAAAATTATAAATACAAAATTAAATACAGAGCCTCCGGAGGGCCTGCGGAGGTGAGGGGCATGGACCTTAGGCTTTCTTAGCTTCCTGGTATGTCAGCTACTGCCGAGGCCTAAGAACAATGTTCCCATGCCCATGGGTTGTCGTAGGTTACAGCAAGCTTTCTCAATTAGGGGCTATTCTCTCCCTCCCCCAGGGGACATTTGCCAATGTCTAGAGATAGTTCTGATTGTCTCAGCTGGGGGGCTGATGGGTACTACTGGCATCTAGTGGTACAACCAATAATTCCCAGCATTCAATAATGCACAGACCGTCCCCCAGAACAAAGAATAATCTGACCCAAATGTCAATAATGCCAAGATTGAGAACCTTTGAGATAAAGCTAGAGATGTGCTCTTACAGAATTCCAAGCTGAGAATCAACCAGTTCGACCTGTAGGGCTCAAAATACCATTTATGGGGTGCATTCACAAACTCAACACCATCAAGATGGATGTCACATCTGGTTGTGTTGCGTCGGTACCCACCACCCACGGGTTTATGGACCCCACTGGTTCATTTCACTCTGAGAGCTCTGAGATTCACGCTCACTCAAATAGCATGACAGGCTAAGTGCATTGTTTGTACCTCAATACAATTGTGCACGTCCTTTGTGCTCAGCTACCAAATAACATTTAAATCTGCTGCCTCCATCCTAAATTAATATATTTTAAGGCTTATACCCATAAATCATTCATTTCAAAATTCTCATCTCTTATGAATAAGTTCATCATTTTCATTCACATTTTGTCACAAAAAATTAGGAGTTTAGCTTTTCGAAAATTTCATTTCCCACTTGTCTTTTATGTGCGGCAAGATAGTAAACCAGCAGATTAGCTTTTCTTTCATCACAGCAGAGGAGGACGGGCTAGAACGTAACACAATCAAAACAAATTGCTTAGGAAAATAATTCCTTTATTTAAAGGAATTACCAATAAGCAGGCTGCTTTCACAAGAAACAGAAACTGTCATGGAGCTGGCCAGGGTCGGAGAATGTGGAGGCTGAATTATGCTCTCCTCTGCAGTTACTGTTCCAAATTATAGCAATGCTCACATCTTATGAATGGCTTCTTAAAGTGGGGTAAGTTAAACACATGTAACCACCAACTGCTCCTAACATCTTCTTATAAGTACAAACCCCAAAGGAAAGGATCTGATAGACCCAGCATCTTCTTAGTTGATGTAGCACCACCTGGCCAAGGTTGGTCAGATGCTACAGTGCACCTACTAACACCACGTCTCAGGGATCCCTCTCACCCCCGACCCCTGGGCAATGCATAATTATGTTCTGCAAAAATGGTCAGACTGGCCATGGAGTTATTAAAATGATAGTTTCCCCCCTATAAGCATGCTTGAATAAAATGTTCTCATCTTTGATTATACAATAGCAAGTGTAGTCTACTGCAAATAAAAGACATCCAAGTGGAGCTTTGGTGAATTTAGAATATCTGAATTAAAATAAAAATGTGATGCAAATTGAGATTTAATTTAATATATTTTTTAAAAAAGCCCATTTGAAAATAAATGAAAGCAAAAGCTTGAAACTAATTTATATGTTTGCTGTCTTCGGATCATTTTCACTGTGTGAATAAAGGAAAGAGGTAAATTAAAGTTATCCCAGGATATTACTCGTAAGAGGTTAAAGTATGTTCTAATGGGCAGATTAATTCTGTGGGGAAATAACATTAAATCTTTCTGAAGCCTTGAAAATTTTTCAAAAGCATTCTTGCTGCTTTCTTGCATTGCAACAAATGCAATCATCTGGCTAGATAATCTGGCATCTTAAATAACTTTGCACTTAAGCCCTGTCAATTTGATCTTCCAAGGTTAATTGATTATTTCAACAAGCATTCTTGCCAGAAAAGATCTGAGTGCTTACATCTTTTCATTAATTCATGCTGTTTGGTGAGAAGGTGAAAAATAAGAAGGGGCTGCCTGATTTAACCCTTTTATTACCCAGTCTCCAAGGAAACATGGGGGTAACTTGGCTCAAACTGAAGCTCAGTTTGCAGGGGCAAAATGAATGAGCCCAACATCCTTACATACCCAAGTGTAAAGGATGTAGGTGGATGCTCGTTTTGTAATGAAAACAACTGACTTCGTGGTGTCTCTTCCCCAAAGCCTGACCCTCACCGCTTCTCTGCAGTACCAGGCCATTCACACTGGACAAAGCCTGTCTGGGGCTTTCTGGAATGGACTTGTTCTATCAGCAAAAAATATTTGTCATTGACATCATCCTTTTCAGAGACACAGCTAGGACACTGGCGGCTCACCCCTCACGCACACGGTGCCACAACTCATCGGCTGAACAGCAGAACCTGGTCAAACATCAGTCCTTTTTTTTTTTAATGGACATTAAAATTGTGCAGGCATTCATGTGTTTCTTAAAAAGACAAAAAGCAAACCCAGACACTCCTAGCATGAGAAAGAACCTGTGTTGATCAGAACCTCCTACATGGCGCTGCAATTCTGTTTCTGAACATGACCACTTTCCATCCCAAATGCTGGGAGGACCAGAGAACATGGACTTCCTTCCTCTCCGGCCCAGCTTGTTTCCCAAACCACCCCAAACACACCGACTTCTCTCCCCGTTCGCCACTTCTTTCCCACTGGGGTTAGAAGAGCACCAGAAAGTTCACCCCAGTTTGCTGACAGTTTGGGGCCTGCAGCTGCCCTCTGTCCCAAACCCCTTCCTTCTTCCATCACGCTGCCTTTTGGGGAATGGTTCCTACTTCTCTGCATACCTTGGCACAGCCTGAACCCGAGAGGGAGGAGGGAGGAGGGAGGAGGGAGGAGGGAGGAGGAAGGAGGGAGGAGGGAGGAGGGAGGAGGGAGGAGGGTGGAGAGAGAGGCCCCTACAGGCAGGGATGGCTCTCACCCTCTGGCTTATGAGTTTGGGGGCGGGGGGGGGGGCGGGGGGGGGGGGGCGGGCACTGCCAAGCAGGGGCCGGGAAAGTGCCTGCAGGCTCAGAGCACATCCACAGGCTGGCAGGGCTCTCCCTGCCCTCCCCCTGCTCGCTTCCAAATGAAAGCAGCCACACCACCCTGGAATTGGAAGGAGAAGGCCACAGCTTTATTTACATAACACAAGAGATATCACAATCAACAAGCATTAATCATGATCATTACCCCAAATCATACAAAATAACGCTGCTGACCGCTTCCGCAGCTCGTGGGTTGTATTTTAGTCCTTTTCTTTTCCTCTTGGAAAAAAAAAAGGGGGAAATGACAAAATCATTAGGAGCAATCTGGGGGCCCCCCAAATAAAACATGTGTAAATTAAACACATGTGAAGTGCTCGATATGTGGCAAATTAGCACAGAAAATACTGAGGCCCGTGCATCTGAGCAGTCTGCCTGACTCGGAGATGTGACAGGTATTATTGCTCTCGGTGGAGTTATTTAAGCACGGTAGGAATCCCAGTGTCCGGGAATGTCAGGGGACTGTTATTAGACAAGTTTAATTAGGATCTACCCTGCTGCTCCTAACAAGCATTTAATTAACTTCTAGGCAGGGTAATTAGCTTTAGATTGCAGCTGATTTTCTTCCTCACCTTCTGTTGACACTTGGCCCGCTCTGAGGCATCCTGCCTGGCTGACAGTGTAATGGATAGCATCGTTGAGAAGCCTAATATCAAGGCTGCCGGGTCTAAAAAAAAAAACCCCGCAGCCCAGCAATGAAGATAACAGACAAAAATATCACGGTGATGGTGGGGTCCTGGCCCTCGGGTATCACAGAAGGCTATGGAGCCCACATGCAGACTCAAGGCCCGCCCTGGTAGGAGAGGGAAGTTGCCCCTGAAACAAAACCAGCCCCTCTTTCGTCCTTTGCCTTCCCTGGGCCACCCTGGGGGAAGGCATGCTGTTCCCCACTCCAAACAAGCAGATTGTAACATCCAGTCCCAAATGTCTGGGTGTCTAGCCCAAAGCCTACTTTCCCGATGACAAAAAGAACAAGAGGGCACCAGCCAGGCCACTGGGCATCCCAGGAACCTCTAGCCTTTTCCCGAAGATTCCATTTCCAAACTCACACCATGGAGTTTCCAAACCCACACTGTGCCCTTCAGTCCTACCGACATTTCTGTTAAAAATAATAGGACTTGTCCTAGCTGGTTTGGCTAAGTGGATAGAGCATCAGCCTGTGGACTGAAGGGTTCCAGGTTCGATTCCAGTCAAGGGCAGATGCCTGGGTTGTGGGCTTGATCCCCAGTAGGAGGCATGCAGGAGGCAGCCAATCAATGATTCTTATTGTTGATGTTTCTATCTCTCTTTCCCTTTCCCTTCCTCTCTGAAACCAATAAAAATTTATTTTAAAAAACAATAGGACTTCTTACTATGATTCTGTTAACCTCAAAATAAAATACCTTTCAAAATGGGAGGCAATAAGCATTTATTTGAGATCATAAAGAATAACTATTTGGGAAACATTGATTCAGGCAGAAACCCAAATAGCATTCTGACTAGGAGATACAAGCAAGGGGCATTTATGAGAAAGGGGAGGGGAATGATTATGTCCATAGAAGGAAGGCATTTAAACTGGCGCAGAAAAGCTAACTTAGACGCTGATTCTAAACAAGGTTTTCAATTTTGAGTCCGCCAACCATCAGTAGCCATCAGTCTGCTGGTCATAGTATCTGCTTTCTTGTTATCTTTGCAAACAGTTCTTTGGGCCACAATGTGGCGTTAGGCCTGGTCCAAAGGTTATTTTGCCCAGTTTTAACATTCCAAAGGTTTGAGGCATAACATGTGCAAAGCGGTTCCTCTGGGATGGCAGCTCCGGCTCCATTTTAGAGCTGCTTCCTTTATATTGTTTTTTACAATGCAACTCGGAACACTTGGGGGCTGCAGGATGAAACATGCCTCCCCTGTAATTATGATGAAACATTTAATAATTCACACCCAGCTTCAGAAGTACACGTGCTTTAACAGGAAATTGGTTCCTATTTGCGCACCCACGTTCACAGCAGCATTATTCCCAATAGCCCTATGGTGGAAGCAACTGAACTGCCCGTTGACAGATGAATGGGTAATCAAAATGTGGCATATCCATGCAATGGAATATTATTCAGCCTTCAAAAGATAGGAAATTCTGGCCCATGCTACAACATGGATGAACCTTGAGGACATTAGGCTAAGCAAAATAAGCCAGTCACAAAAAGACAAGCACTGTGTGATTCCATTGATACCAAGTCCCTAGAATAGTCAAATGCATAGGGACAGAAATAGAATAGTGGATGCGAAGGTTGGAGGAGGGGTAATGGGGAGTTGGTGTTTAGTGGATACAGAGTTCTAGTTTAGGAAGATGAGGAGTTCCGGAGATGGTGGTGATGGCTGTACGATGATGTAAATGTACTTGATAACACTGAATTGCACAATTA
Source organism: Cnephaeus nilssonii (assembly GCF_951640355.1). Taxonomy (NCBI): domain Eukaryota; kingdom Metazoa; phylum Chordata; class Mammalia; order Chiroptera; family Vespertilionidae; genus Cnephaeus; species Cnephaeus nilssonii. The sequence goes on from NC_137079.1 coordinate 30,004,588, forward strand.
AAAATGGCTAAAATTACAAATGTTATGTTATGTATATTTTAGCACAATAAAAAAGAGGGTCGGTTCTTCATTTTTGGCAGCATGTACCCGGGAACCTGAGGGCCGTTCTCCGTTACTTTCCCTAGAAAAGCCTCTGGTGTCCCACAGACTTCGACCAGACCTTGCCATCTGAATCGTAGAACCTCTTCGATCTGAAATCCTACTTCTCAATACTTGGTATATTCATTGTTTGAGGAAAATACGGGACACAAGGCTTGTTTTGAAAGCTTGGGAGTGTGTCTGGGCCATTGGCTCCTTCGGATGGACACACGTCAGCTAACCTAGACCGGCACCGGGCCTTGGAGAAGGAGGCGGCACCTTTGTTCTGCTTGTGGAGGGCCCTGCGCCTCCGTCCTCATCAGGAGCACGCAGGCAGGGCTGTGCCCACTGGCCGGTGTCTTTGCTGTGACAGGTGGAAAACTTCTTTCGTGCATCCCTGGGATGCTCTAGGGAACATTCCATTCCACTGGAGGGAGAGTGTCTATGAGCAAGTCAAGGTTGCAGTATGTCAGACAGCGAGAAGGGCTGTATTGAAAAACCAGACAGGGAAGACTGGGTGGTTTCCAATCTAACCGAGCATCATCAGGTAAGGCCCCACTGAGAGAACAGTGTGGGGCCCAAGTGGGTGTTTACGAAAGAGTCCCACGGGCAGGTGGAGTGGTAGGTGCAGAGGCCCTGCGATCAGCTCACTGGCCCATAGGATCTCCACCACAGGTACCGCTGCTCTTAATGTTATGACACCAGGGCCCTCATCCCACATGGTGGTAAGCCACAGACTTAACACACCTTCAGGGGTAACTGTAAATTTCCATTCCTTCCCTCCCCAACTCTCCCTCTCCATGAATGGTTGGGAGTATTCTATCACTAGGGCTTTCTTCTTCAGGGCAGGATTTTGATGCTTAATGATATGCAAAACTACCTGAGGATGTGTATGGTCTCCTCAGTCATTGTCACCTTAGTGAGAAATATGCAGGATGACAAAAGTCAAAGCACAGGCATTGATCCAGCGAGATAAAATATCCTTCAATTGTCTGAATTTTTATCATGTGTGTTTCCATTAACATGTTATTTTTCAATTGTTTCTGTAATAGCATCATTATTATTATTTTTCATTGACCTGGAAATAGAAACAGTTAAGTTTCGAGCTCCTTCAGGGCTGTGGTTGGCTCAGACACAGTAACAACACCAGCCATGTAGAGTGGGCACTTCAGATTGGATGCTGCATTGACACATTCGTCTGTGTGGTGGAGCCTGCCTTCTCCTTTGGTGACTTTCTCTAATCCTCAGTAACTGACCAGTTCAGGATGGCCATATGGGCTGCAGAATCTCCTGTGACAGCTGTGACCCCAGCCAAATTGTCCCAAGTTGGGCAGCCAGGCACATGCTGCCACACCTTAAACGCTAGAGCTCAGACACTTGAAAATTGTAATTAAGTGGATAGTTTTTCTTCTTGTGACTTTTGGAGGAAGAGTGAAAACCAAAATAAAGCACTGAACAACCCCCCCACGAGTGGTTGCAGGCAGCTTATTGCCATTGCCCTTGAATTCCTACTGCCAGAATGCTGCCAATATCTGCCTGCTCACCTCCTCATTTCCCCTGGTTCCTGCTCTGGTGTCACTTACTCACGCCCTGTTCCCCACCCATGTTCCAGTCTTCACGATGCTTATCTCCATCTTACCTGTTATGCATTTATTTTGAATCTGACTATTGCCTGCCTCTTCCCACCGGAGGGTAAGTGTCTATTTTATCTGCAGTTCCTAATATTGTCTACCAAACACTCCATCAATATCTATTAAATACATCAAGAATGAATAAATTCCCACAATGACATCAGGGATTTGAAAAAAAAAAAAGAACAAATAAAAAGTAGGAACATTCTAAGTATGTCCCAAGTGTGATATTAGTTCAGTCAATCTGTGTATTCCTTGTCTGTTGTATTCTTCAATGGGAACTGATATTCAGAGGAATGATCCTGAATATTGGAAATAAATTAATTTTCTTGGTTAATTGACTCAACACATATTTACCGAGTGCCTACTGCATACTGGTTGCCCCCGGGAGGGGCTGGTGGCTGAGGACAGAGTGGGAGGAGACTTTTTATTAAATACTTGCTCATGCCCCTGGGATCTGTATCATGTGCAGACATTACTTACTTAGAAATAAAGTAAGAAAATGAAAAATGGCAGTGGAAACTGAATCACATGGAGATGTTTCTGAGGAATCAGGGTGTGCTCACTATCCACAGTTGGTAATAGTCTGTGATTTCACTTGCAAGGCAATTGGTATGAGTCAATCCTTTCCTCACATATGAATATTAATAAAGTAGATCACACTGTAGAGAGAATGGCATGGGAGTGTTCTCTCCAGCATTCATTAATGTGCCCTTTCTGGGATAAAATGATGTCCCTGTTTGGTTAAACTTCCTTTCCAGGTACACCGAAGGCGGCCATGCTTGGCTGTCCACCCAGTGGTTGCTAGGTGATAGGTAGACTCAACCAAGTTTTGGTTGTTTGGAATATACACTGAGTGACCAGATTATTATGATCTCTGAACGCATAATAATCTGGCCACTCAGTGTATATCCTATATAATAAAAGGCTAATATGTAAATTGTCCCCTCGACCAGGAGTTTGACCAGCAGGCAGGCCGGCCAACTGCCCATGTCTCCTCTCCCTGGCCAGGCTGGCCAGACCCAACCCATGCACGAATTCATGCACCGGGCCTTTAATATATATATAAATATGTAAATATATAAATATATAAATATATAAATATATACATATATAAATATATACATATATAAATATGTAAATAAATATAAATATATATATTGAGTGGCAAGATTATTCAGATTATTATGCGTTCAGAGATCATAACAATCTGGCCACTCAGTGTAAATGGTGTTTTGTGTACAGCCTAAATTTGACCTCTGGTGAAACTGAGAGAGTCCCAAAGGCCTAAGTGCAAGTCCCCTCCCAACCCTGCAACCATGGATCAGGTCTCTCAGGCAAATAGCCCTCCCTCCTCACAGGGACAGGCCCAGTGCCTTCTCATCCCTCAGGAGTGGGCTTCAGGGCCTTGCCGGCCTATGGAACTACTCAAAGAAGCCAACCACGTCCTTCCATGGGGGACAGGGGCACCCCATCCTCTTGTCACTACCAAGCCTCTTCAACAGTGCTTGCTTGTTCATTCTGCCCGAGGGCACCCTGTGTGGCCCTGTGTGGCGTGTGGTGTCCCCTCCCCCAGATGGTGTGTGTGTGACTATGACCTGCTGTCTGTCGCGTCTGCCCAGTATAAGGAGTTGGGTGCTTGGCCGTTCCCAGAACCCTACAGCAGGAGCCCTGTCATCAGCAGTGTGAAGCAGAGGTAAGCAAACACTTCTGAATGTAGTTCTTTAACCATGATACCAGAAACAAAGGAATTGTTTGCTTATAACCAAATCACGCCACTGAGCACACTTATAGTAAAATTTGATAACGTGTTACTCCCTTTGTAAAATGCTCTCCTGGGGTCTGGGAGCCTGCTCTTCCCGTTCCCACCTCCACTCAGATCTTCCCCTACACGCTGCTTCTGCCGGCTCCTCTTTAGATTGTCTCCCAAGTGTTGGTGTTTCTTATAGTCCTGTCCCTGACTCTTCTCACTCAGCCCGTCTCATCTGGACTTTCATTCATTTGCATGGTCAAGTTCTTCCAACACTCATCACTTCCTTTTATGTCTATTCTAGATAGAGAATAAATATATAGTCATTTAAGTGAAACTGTTCCTTTTGGTACTGGCTAAAATCCCTGCCACGGTGGGAGCGCCATGGCTGAAGCAGTGGAAGTGCATTTGTAGAAGTGAGGGCCAGGTGCGCAGGTGGCATGTGCTTCTGGCAGGCTGTGGCCTGGCTGAGGACATGAGCAGAGGTCATGAATGGGTCCTTGCATGGGCCAGGGCCTCCGCAGCCAACGGTGCTGAGGCCCCATCTGAGCAGAAAACCCTAATGAACAGAAATGCTCAGAAAATGGGATCGTTGGGGTAGATTTTAGATGGCTTCCCCTCCTCCCCCCGATTAATATAGTTAACTCAGATAAGGATTTTCTCTATGAGAGATGCTATTAGAAGTCTTTGTACCACGTGCGAGAGTATTTGTCTGCCTTTGTGAATATAGCGAAGAAAACACAGTTTGGTCTTTCTTTGCTGATTCTGGATGTTGCAGTTCTGTGAGTCATCATCCTGAAGGTTAATTCTCACTACAAAAAGCTGAAGGCCTGGGTATATGTAGGAGGTAGAAGATACCGGCTTGTACTTAGTGCTGCATTTGCCTTCATACTTTCAAAAAATAAATGCCTGGTGCCTGCAATTTTATGATGGTCAGGTTTTGCTTTAACATTTTGCAACTCCAAGTGTGGCCCGGCCCAGCTGCCCTGGCATCCATCACCGGAAGCTGCTGAGAATTGCAGAGTCCCGGGCCCGGCCCTGCTGTGGCAGAACCTGCCTCTCAATGACATTCACGGTGTTGGGCATGGACATTAAAGTCTGAAAAGCCCTCCTCTGAAATACTCTAGGAAGAAAAATTCGAAGTGGGGTGGATAATAAAACACAATAGCAAAATGTTGAAAACTGTAGGGTCTGGATGAAAGGTATGTGAGTTTTATTATACTGTTCTCTCAACCATTGTGTGGTGACTACAAACCCCTAGCATCCTCTCATTTGGTTCTTATTGGTCTCTTACTGCTAAAAGTCAATCCCACCATAAAAAGTCAATGCTTTCCTTATATAAAATCACAGTTTATTCAGGTATGATGTCCAATTTTCATTGTACATTAAATTCAATATACTTGTTAAATACTCATTGAACTGACTGGAGAGAAAAACAAATACAACCCACTTTTAAAAAAATGAATATTAATAAGGTCTAGCATGTGTAAATCACCAAAAAATGCATGAAGGGCTTTTCTCTTTTTTATTAACTTAATTTTTATTGTTGACATTATTACAGATGCCCCCCCTTTGCCCACCTCCTCTTATTTCTTTATTTAGCAAACACTTCTAAAGAGCTTACTATGTTCAAGGTACTGCCTTAGGAATTTACAGATATTAATCCATTTAATCAATTTTGTCCCTACAATGACCCTATCGGCAGGACAGCTTACAAAATACAGGATTTTGAGGTGGGCATGGCATTCCAGGGCTTGCTTCAGAGGCACTTGGCCTGATCTGCACGGGGGCCCGGAGCCTGGCAGCCCAACAGCCTGGGAGGTGCCACTCAGGCTGGTGACGGCTTTTCCTCACCCCCCAAAACCTGTTAGCAGCTAATGATAGTGATTGCAGGCGCATTTGCTCAGCAGACCGAAATGGGCAAGCCCTGGTCACCAGCTGACTTGGTGACTTGGAACGCCCACTTAAATCCTCTAAATACATAGCTCCGGGAAACGGAGATGCACTTGATGGAATTAAGGAAAGCGTAGAATTTAATTATCACTCTTTCTCCCCCTTTTCCCCACCAAAAAGTAAAAATGAGCTAGGGAGTCAGAGAACTGGCAACCACACTGCCTTACACGTCTTGAGAGTCACGGCCTAAAAGAAATCACATTCTGAAAAAGTATTCATTTTCATAAAGTGTAGAGATTATGACCTGCAGAACTTGCACACTATTTTTTTTTCCAGAACTGTGAACTGTATTAATGTCAACAGGCATTGTTTTTAGGTTAGGATATCAAAAGAAACTTCAGTGGATGTGATGCCCTCCCTGGCCTGTGTTTCATACCATAGCAAATGAAAATGCCTCTTTAAATGATGGGACCCACACAGTGAGGGATGGAAAAAATGGGGACACGGATACACACCCAGTACAATTGAGCAGTGACTAACATTTCCACTGTTCACACTCACATTTTCACTCCTAGGAGTTTATGCTACAGAAATACCCACTCTCTGTGAAGAATGCTTATGGCAGGGCTGTTTGTAAAAATTGCAAATGATTTATTACAAAAGAAAAGTTGGAAGAAACTCAAATGCCCTTCAGTAACAGATTGGTTAAAAAATAAAGTACAAAACCATTTGCGCAAGGAAATAAGATGCAACGATTGAAAAGCAAGAGAATAAAGTGGGTCTATTTGTCCTAGTGTAGAAAGATAGCTACAATTTATTGTTAAGTAAAAAATCAAGTTGTGAAACTGTATGAAGAATGTGATTCCATTTTTGTTTAAAAATGATAAGATAGGATAATAAATAAATAGAAAAAGAGGCCGAAGGCATATGCATCAGGCTGTCAACAGTGATGCTCCTAGGATATGAGCCAGCAGGGAACACTCCCATGCACAGGGACAATAATGCTTCCTACATTTTTAATTTTGTGGCTTATCTGAGGAATCTTATAATCCACATTTTCTCTATTTGTAAAAAATATGATGGTATTTGCTTCAGAGAGAGAAATCATTGTGTAGAAGAGACATGTGTGCCCAAAGCAGGAAAAAAAAAAAATCTGAGAGGGAAGAGAGAGAGGAAAAAAAACAACAACACTTGGTTTTGAGAGCTATCTTAACCACAAAGGTTTTATAATTCATGACAAAAGTTAAAAATAATGGTAAAATTGGAAGCATACCTGCTAGTATTTTAATTTCAATGCATATTTAATGTGACCTTTCTTTACTCTTTTTAAAAATCCTCACCCAAGGATACGTTTATTGAGAGAGAGAGAGAGAGAGAGAGAGAGAGAGAGAGAGAGAGAGAGAGAGAGATCAATAAGCTGCTACTTCCTGTATACCCCCGGACCAGGGATAGAACCCACAACCTCAGTTGTGCCCTGACTGGGGATCAAACCCACAACCTTTTGGTGTATGGGATGACGCTCCAACCGACTGAGGCATCCAGCCATGGCTCTACTCTTCTTCATTTATTTTAATGACTACAATAATTAAGAAGAAGAATTTCTTTTCTTCCCTCCCTTCCTCCCTTCCTCCCTCCCTTCCTCCCTCCCTCCCTCCCTCCCTCCCTCCCTTCCTTCCTTCCTTCCTTCCTTCCTTCCTTCCTTCCTTCCTTCCTTCCTTCCTTCCTTCTTTCCTTCCTCTCTTTTTTCTTCCTTCCTGCTTCTCTATTTCGTTCTTCTTTGTTTCTTTCTAAGACAGAGCTTTATGCATGGTACACCTATATATGGTACCTGTGTCAATTCAAAATGGCAGTGATGAGGAAATGGAAATGAACTCTACACTGAAGGATCCACTTCCTGTGACTGAGTCTGGGATCCGCTGTCACCCATGGAGCTGTGTGGACCAGTGCCTTTGAGATGAGCCAGAGTGAGGCCCAGTGGCAGCTGGAGTGTCACACCAAACTCCGCCATGTGCTGTGTGGTGGTCTGAATGCAGATGCCACTGAGACAGAGGGTGGAGAGCCCTCAGAGCTTCAAGGGGTGATACCCCACCCGGGGCTATTGGAAGGGACTAGATCTCCAGCTTCATGCCAGGCAGGGGTGACCAAGATAAAGCCAAGCCTTTTTTGAGATGGTTCCTCCTCTGTCTCTGCTGCAGTTCCGGGGAAGGGGGCTCACTCTTCCATACCTTCCACTAATGAGCAAGCTCTTGAGGAGAGCTTTCCTCAACCACAGGAAAGAAGTCCCTCCTTGATTTGAGAATGGACTCGGAGGCTATGAGTGGGGAAAGGGGAATGGGCAGGATGGCTGCTGGGTGATGGTGGCATTGCCCTGGAGGTTGTGATGGAGGTGGAAGAGGGGGCGTGGGCCAGGATGCATGGCGGTGACAGTCCTACCTAGGTTATGAAGCCAAAATCATTCTGTCCTCTGAGCTTGAGGCTGCTTCATTTGGGATAAGCCATAGTCTAAAGAAGTGCTTTAGAATGGGAAAGAGATGAGAGCAGAGGCTGTAATCTGGAAATATTTTCACTATTTTGTTTACATGGAATTTGAGTTAAGCAGAAATCAATAAGGAAGAAAGTGAAAACACAAATAAAAATTCATTCTGAAAAGTCTTAAGCAGCATATGGCAAGTCGTAGATGGTTCAGAAAAAAAAAAGGCCCCCAAGAGCGCTGTCCACATGCTAGAAATGGGAGCAGAACCAGCATTTCCTGCAAAACACATTGCTTGGGACACCAGGTGATGATTTCAGAAAAAAAAATAAACCTGAACGTGAGCTTGTCACCCTGGGTTGGGATTTGGATAGAGCAGCCTTGGAAAATTATACTACAATCAAATGTATCAAATTCTATAACCAGCAATTTCAAATTGTGCATTCCAAATTGATATATTCTACACAAATAAAAGGATCTGATTTTGGGCTTTGAAATCAGCCGCCTGCCTTCTGTTTGCTGTACAATGCCATCTGACTTCCTAAAAAGCACGGTGCCTTTTTTCCCTCCTGCACCTGCTTAGCTTCAAGAATGCCAGCAGCTCATCTCAGACAGACAGCGATGCTAGGGCTGCGATCACCTGACAACACCAGGGAAAAGCAAGGTGAGGGAGAAGGGCGGGCAGGATGGTGATGGGCTCTGGGGCAGGAAAGGTCATGGGAACCGGACAGTCTGGGGCATCGTCACCTTCACCAAGGGAAGATCCCCTGCACCATCTCCCAACTCACCTGGGAGCCAAGGGCTAGGCTTGTTCTTTGTGAGGAAACGCTCCGGGTATAGCAACTGTTCCAGACTGATAAGAGGGCCTGGATCCCATGCAGGACTTAGAATTCCTCCTATTTATGCAAATGTTCCCCAGGATGAATTCATATTTCAAGTCAGCATCACCGAGGGGCGAATATGTTATCCACACATCATCAGACAATATCGTGGAAGCACCAGCTACATCTTTAGTCTGTGTGACTTTAGGGAAGTTGCTTACATTCCCTGACCCTCAACTTCCCCATCTGCAAAATGGGTTGTTCATGGTGCCTCCTTCCTGGGGTGATGGTGAGGATCAAAGGATGAAGTGCGTGTCAAGTGTTCAAAACAGGGCCTGGCCTAAATGTAGCTTAGTTGCTGTATGACTACTGTTGTCATTATTGTTACAGTCATCTTTCCTTAAGAGATCATATATTTTAAAGAAAAAAATGATTGCCTAGATATTCTACCAAAATCCACAAGACTCCCTAAAACTAATATCATTCATTATCTAAGGAGAAACAAAGGACATGAAACTGCTTACAGTCTAGAATGACAAACAATAAACTTACTATAGGGTTAAAAATTTTTTTCATAAATAGAAATATAAAAAGATCCAATTCATTTGCCTTAAAAATTATTGGTAAGAAGAAAAGCTATATCTAATGAGCAAAAGAAAGAATAATCATGCTACTTCAGTTTTATGGTGCCTGTTTTCAGAGAAAGTTTGGGGAAGAGTGGGATGGGGCTGTGGAGGAGGTCTGAGCAGGGGAAAGAAAGGTGTGAGAAGGAGGACCACGGGAGGGCTGGCCATGGAGCTGCAGAGACGGGGCAGGTTGCGCACAGTGAAGCGGGGCCTGAGGCTCGGCACCTTTTGGTGAGCCCCCAAGAAGGCCTGGGACAGTTGGCCATCTGCAGGAAGCTGTGGACTTGTGAGCCTCAAACCAACCTTCCCCTGGCCTCACCATTCTGAGAAACATCACCCCAGGCATTTCACAGCCACCCTTTATGCCTGTCTGATTTTGGCTTTAGATTGTAAACTTACTTTGGAAATACAGGTTCATTTTTTCTTCCCTTACAAAACTTGGGAAGGTTTTGCTCAATTACCTGGTTTAATTTCTTGCTGCTGGACCTCAGAGAGGTCAGTGAACTTTCCCTACCACCCCCACTCCCTCTGTCCAGGGCACATGTGCCTGGGAGATGGAGACCCAGCCATCTCCCCTTTCCCAGGGAGCCCTTCCCTGCTGTCTGTCCACCTCACACTGGACGCTTCCCTGCTCTGTGTCCCACCCCTTGAGGATTCCCACTGCTTGTTAGGCATCAGTATATACCACCTCTTATTATTGGTTACTTATATGGTTTACTTAGGTGCACACTATCTCTTCCCTTAAAGCAGAGACCTTGGTGTATCCTCAGAGCCTTCCCTCTCCTCCCTTGCTTAGCAGAGTGCAACACCCCTCGACAGATGGATTAATTAAGTTCAGAGAAAGAACTAAACTGGGAATAAAAATAAATTTTGGCATTTGAGAAGAAGATGGAAAATATACATATAGAGACCTTTTCTAGAAAAGACTGGGAGCATGGAACTAAAGTTTAGATGAGCAGCCAGGACGAAGGTGATGGGACGAAGGTGACAAGATTGAGTCAAGGGGGCAAGGCCCCCAACAAGAGCTGACCTCAATCTTAGCCAAAATCCTTATGTCTCTCCTGCCTTTGGGGAAATCTATTTACCAAATATTTTAATGCACAGTGTCTAGTACATGGTAGGTGCTCAATAAATATTTTCTAAATGCCAAATGAATGAACAAGTGCTGTTTCCTGAAACAGTAAAAATAAAGTATCAGATACGTGCAGGGCAAGTTTGTGCAATTTAGGGGCTTAGGGAGGTTGTACCAACAGTTGTTTTGATGGAAAATGATAACTCACAAGGCTGTCTCTATCCCTCTCTGTGGTGGGGAACAGTCATGCTGAGCAAATTGTAGTAGATGGGACTGTAACCACGGAGGGCAGACACATGTGCGGAGACTCTGATGGAGGTAAGTCCCCCACACGTGGAAGTAGCTCCGCGCCCCTGCAGGAGTAATGCAGGAAATGTGGGGCACCAACCTTTCAACGTTAGTAAGCCAGGGGTTAATTGTGATTATACTAGTATTATCAAAAAGCACTTTCATCCAAAATAATATATATACATATATTTTTCCAAAATAATGTTTTTGCCTGCTTGCCTCTGCACCTCTTTGCAATTGTGCAGGGAATATAAAATAGTACTTATGATTCCAAACTGGGGTTTACATCTGCCGCCTGAAACCCTTCTGCTACTAGAAATATTTGGATAGTTACACATTTTTGCTTATATTGAATATCAACAGAATGCCTGATTTTGACTCAAACTAGATTTCACATCTGAGCTACAGAACAGAGCAATGACTTCCATTTTGGGAGAGAAATGTGAGGGAAGTATAATTATTGGGTCTCCTACTCTACCTGTGAAGGAGTCACATGTAAGGATTGACATTTTAAGTCTGTTTCATAGAGGGAAGTTTTTGGACCTGGAGTGGGTCATGGAAATTTTCAATGTGTGTTCCTTAAGGAACAGTCTTATTGACTTTAACAATCTTTCCTGCGGAATAGGCCCTGAACAAATATTCAGTGAGTTGGATCAATTGACTAGACCCCGAAGTCCAGTGATTTCTGGCAACTACTTGATAACTAGGATTCTGGGGAGCCATGTGGCTCTGAAGATGCTCCTTTCCCTCCCTTCCAGGTGAATGATGGGCTACACTGCTCTTTGTAAATAAGGAGCTGCCGATTCAAGGGGGGGGGGGAGGTCAAAAATAAGAAAGGGGGTACTGCCATTCCAGTGTTAGTAGGCACAGCCTAGGTGGAGAGTCTTACCCAGATCCCAGTGGGGTATGGGGGCCACTGCAATGTCTCCATAACACTGTTGAGAGGAGGCACCATCCAGGCCGGCAGTAGCAGCCTCATCTGGGAGCTCATTAGAACTGCACATTATCGGGCCCCATCCGGGCCCATTGAATCAGAAACCTTGGGGACACACGCTGGCCATCTGGGTTTTAACAAGTCCTCCAGGTAAACCTCAAGCCTACTCAGGTGTGCACATCACCAGTGTGCACTTCCTCGCCTCCTTTCAGCGAGGAAGGCTTGTGTTTTGTTCCATTTAAATAATTATGCTGTGCAGAGGGCTCCAGTTGGCCCTGGAGATTTACCATGGACCCTCCCTTAGGCAGCGGGACCCAGCGGAAGCCACTCTGGGCTACAAGATGAGTCTATCTGTCTTGCTTAGAGCATGTGCCTCTACCTGTGTCCCGCTGTGCTTCACCTTCAAGACACAGGTAATTTTTGTTTCTCCTGATCATACTATGCTACCCACAGGGGGGACCTCAAGATATCAATGGAAGCCAAGATCCACCAAGAAAGCTCTCATAGCATATACTTGGCTGCTGAAATGTCACACGAGGCTAAATGTTCACAACAAGAAGATAAAATTAGTCATTCGAGGCCAAATTCAGGGCTAAGCCTCCTCCTCCTAGCTGATCTGATAATGTCCCCAGGCTTGCCATAGGATGTGGGTTGCTATGGTGATAGTAGGAGATGAGATAGAATTTGGAAAAAGACTATAAAACGTTGCAAGTCAAGGAAAGATTCTTATGACTTAAAAATACTTGATCTGAATGAAGGCAGGTGACTCCCATTGCCCAGTTCCCATAATGTAGTTGTCATCATTACACAGGTCAAATTTCCTAATCTTTGAGACAAAGCAGCATCTTCTTTTCTTAACACCTCCCTCATTACAAGCTAACTCCACGACGCATGATGCAGTTGTATTTGAGAAAATACAATTGTACTGTCTGCAGTTGTATTGGAGAAACTGTGATTTAACGGGTGGGATTTACTGATTGCTCTTGAAGACGTTTCAGGTCCAGGCTGCACTTGCTTTCACACACTGCCACAGAGAGTAGGACGCAGTTGTTTCAGAAGGATTGTCACTCAATAAGCAGGAAATTACATTTAATCACAAATTTAATGTAAATGAATGTAATCAGGTAATTAGAATGTGTAGTGGCATGATATTTACCACATGTATCAATGCACTTATAATGTTGTGTAAAATTATGTTAAAAATACTTATTGAACTTTGTAAAAAAAAAAAAGGCACTGTTCAGCGAAAGCAGATGATTTTAAAGTTCAACATCTTGATCACTTCAACATTTCATTTATGAAATGCTGTGTTTAGCCAATACTTTTAACAATTTGCTAAGTATATTTTGTAAAAATCAAACAATTTCATAGTTAGTGGAGTGCTAAAAAAGCCCTGGGATCTATTCTCTTGGCTGCATATAGCTCAAACAGCTGAAACCATTTTAAAAATATGCTTCATTATAAGTCATTGAAAATAGGAATTCAGCACAGAAATGCTGACACAATCCTTTATTCCAAATGAGGGCCTGAAGCACCACCAGATTCCTGAATGTGACCAAATGACAGTATCCAACGTGACTACTTGGGCAGAAATGATGCCGACAGCGCTGCTTGTAGAGGGCCCGTCTACACAGTTGCAGTCTGCCAGCTTCAAAGTGAAGTGACCCAGCAGAGGTTACATCTGCTTTTCCAAAGGTACCTGTGGGAACACCTTGATGTTGTGTGGCAGTTTCTAAAGGTGTTTCCAGGAGCTCCTGGGAAGGCCCTCCAGATACAGGTCTCAGGGCTGTCTTGGGGCACATAGTGGGAGCTCCTGAGGAGCCTGCATCTTCAATGTTCACTGTCAAGGTTCTGAGACCCTGAGAAGTGAAGTCTGTTCCTATCATCATAGCCTGGTGAGAGCATGCGAGGGTCAAGGACTTGAACATATCCCAAGCCCACATTTTACTATGTCACACTGTCTCCCCATGGAAGGGGTGGAGAATATGGGTTAAAGGGTGGGGAACCTTTTTTCTGCCAAGGGACATTTGGATATTTATAACATCATTTGAAGGCCATACAAAATTATCAACTTAAAATCCTGCTATATTTGGTCAAACATTTAATGAATTCATCCCAATGCCTTGGCAGGGCCAGACTAAATGATTTTGCAAGCCTTATATAGCCCTGGGGCCAGACGTTCCCCACCCCTGTTAAAAGGAAAACCCCACTGAGGAATGGCAAGCTGGACAGAACTGTGCCTGCCTGGATGGATGGGGGCTCCTGGGGAAGAGGCAAAGGAGGGAGCTTGTCTCCCAGGCACAGGCGGGATGGGGGTGGGGCTGCTCGGGTTCTTGGCCTCGCAGAGAAGCATTTTGTGTTGCTTGCATGTCTGCCAGCCTGGCTGAGGAGAGCTCTGATAGCAGACGGCTTTGTTCCTAATGTCTTTCTTTAGCTGCAGGATGGTGCCCTTTGCCCAGGTCTAGTTTCAACAGGTGCCAGGGACTTAGTGGGTCAAAACAGAAAGGCGCATTCATCCTTAAATCGCTGCTGTCCCCCAGTACTGCTCATCAAAGTACAGCCATGCCTCCTCCCTTCCATTTGGGCACAAGTCTCCTGTCGGGCACAATGATTTATTCATGTCTCCTCAAAGATGAGTATCATATGGGACTCATTATATGATGGATTTCAGCTCATCTGAATGATTGCACTGCCCGCGTGGGACCTGTCGGAGGCTCTGGCCCTGGGAACTGGACACCTAACACCGGAGGCTCCGTGGGAACCCTGTGCCTGGATGAGCCCATCCTGGAGGCTCGGAGGCATGTCAGCACAGCCTTGGGCTTGGCTCTGCATGAAGGAGCTGGCGCAGGGATGTCTGGCCTTGGGGAGAGCCAACTGCCCAGTTTTCACGTGTACAGCTCTCTAGGAGCAGCTGGACCCTTCACGGGTCTTCCAGAAGCCACGTGTCCCCTAAGTGTGCAGACTGAGCCTTCCAGAAGCTGCTCTCAGTTCTTTCAGGCCTCAGTGCTTTGCTGATGGAGAGTTGGAAGTGTGTAGCGATGAGATGTCCAGACTTCCTCCTACATAGCTTGTGTTCTGCCCCAGAACTCAGTGGAGAGTCACTGAATTTCTAAAGATGAGCTTGGCCTAAAGCAAGTGTAGTTCAACCTTTATCTTGACCATAAGAACACATAGTAAGGCACAGTGGGGTTTCAATCATCAATCCCACCAGAGAAGGCAGGCAGGATCAAATGGGATTTGTGGGTGTGCTCTGGAGAAGTCTGTAGGGAAGTTACCAGGGGCCAGATCCTCATGGGCTTCCCAGGTCTCTGGCAATGGGAAACCATTGATGAATTTCAAGCCAGAGACTGACATGATTAGACTGGCCTGTAGCAAGTGGACTCTGATATCTGAGCAGACGGTGCTTTGAGCCATGTGGGACTGTGAGCGGGGTGACTGGCTAGGAGACTATTGTGTAAAATTCAGGCAGAACATGATACAGACAGAACTAAGGACCCAAATACCAGATGAAGGCAGGTTTAGCAAGAACACATTCTAGAGAAAGAAAGATTTCCAGTAGAGACGCTTAATCTCCAACTCCATTCCCTGTGTCAGAACTAAGCCAGGAAACACTATGACTAGACTCTGATGTGCATAGAACCAAGGTCATCCAAAAGGAGGCAGACCCTGCTGGGCTTCCATGCCACGGAACTTATTGCTAGGAGGCCTCTCTCACAATTGTGTGAAGGCTGCTGACTTCAAGGTAGTTGGACCTACAGGTCACTTACAATTATGTGCCAAGGACCTTTTTAAAGACAGTATCATAATAGCATCTCATGGACAGTCTATGCAGTACAGTTACTTGATGTATATTTCTTAGTCATATAAAAAAAGTCACTTCCAGGAAAAGAGGGAAAGTGAGAGTTATATCCTCTTCTGCGCTAACATTCCAAGGCAGTAACGATCAGTGCCTATAGGCATGATTCCTAACAGCTCTGATTCCCACTGGATGAGACCTGTCGTGGATACTGAATTGTCACTTCTGTCCCTAGGGCATCCACGGCCCCAGGATGCTGGGTTCCTGAAAGGTGACAGTGAGATCACATATCTGAAGAGGGTGAACGAAATTGAAGGTTCTTAAGATGTAGGGGGCAAAGGCAACATCAAAGTTTAGAAGTTTAACCCTGGATCATTGGGGACCTTGAGGAGGAAGGAGCCCAGGTGAACATCAGTTCAACACAGAGATTCAAGCAAATGTCCTGGGCCAGGGTGGGGGCGGTTATGGGAAAGGAGGAAGGAGGTTGGGGAAACTCTTCACAAGGGCAGTAATATGTGATCTACACCTGGAAAGTTGAGGAAGATTTTGTCCTGGGCACCAGTATCAGAAACTGGAAGTCTCATTGCAGATTGCAGTTGTGCTTTCTGGGATATTTTTTCATATCATCAGTTATTATTGCCGACAGAGGGATAATAAAAGATATGAGAAATGTCAGCCTTTGGCAGCGAGGAGTGCCCAGGATGGTGATCCAGGAATAGCGCAAGGGGCAACGGATGCTTTCTAATTGATCAAGCAAGAAGGATTAGGTCTTGGAATCTTTATAATTTAAATATACTGTATATATATTCTATTCTTACTTGAGAATATGTTTTTATTTATTTTAGAGAGAAAGAGAGAAACACCGATAGGTTGACTCCCTTATACATCCTGATGGGGAATTGAACCTGCAACCTTTTGGTGTATAGGATGATGCTCTAACCAACTGAGCCACCCAGCCAGGGCTTAAATATTAACCTTTAAAAAATTTAAATCCATGTTTCCCTGAGCCCAGAACTCCCAGCCCTTCCAGATCGTGCCACACTCCATCTCACCGTCCTCAGCCTCCTCCCCTCGTCTGTCCATGTGTCCAGCCTTTCCAGTCCTCCAACTCTTCTCTCCATCCTGCTCTCTTGGAAGCTGCTATGCTGCACCCACTACTAATGTCCTTGAAAGAATCACCCACATGCAGGACTTCCACTTTTTCCTCACCCACACTGCTGTCAAACTCTGGCCCCATCTCTCAGCTGACACTGTCCCTCCATAGTCATGGGTGGCTTCTGAGCTCAAAGGCCTGAATCCCCATCGCCAGGCTTATCCTCTGCCGTGTGGTTCCCCCACACTGCCAGCAATCAGTGGCAGGGCAAGCTGAAGTCACACACCTGCCAGTCAGCATCCTGGGGAAGGGGGGGGGGGGGCAGTGTGCAGGGAAGCAGAGGAGAGACAGAGAGAGGGAGCAGATTCACAGAGGACCAGGGAGGAACCAGGCTTTGCGGAGAAGGAGGGAGAAACAGCATCATCATCCAGCCTTCCTCTTTTGCCCAGCAGTGCAAAGCAGGGAGGCTCCTTGGAGACCAGCAGAATCGTGCTATAAAGATCAGATCAGGTTTCAAATGGAAGCAGTGCCCACAAAAGAGTGGACACCTCCAACGTATTATCAGCTGTGAGATGCTAACCTAGAGTACATTTTGCTTCTCGAGCATTTTCTCTGTATTCAACAGTACAATCCCACTCCCGGGTCTACATAAGTGCAAAGGATATTTAACAGCAGGATATTCAAACTGCTCCCACAGGCAAACTGATGTGGCGGGACTGGGAGTTGGGTTAGCAGGGGGAAAAAGCACTAAAAATACTCAGAAAGGAAGGGAGTTAAGTACGGCCTATGGCTGCTGACTTGCTGAGAGCAGCAGTGGCCAATTAGCCGGGGGGTGGGGGGTGGGTGGGGAGGTGGTGATTGAGGGGGGCGGCACACAGAAGGGCAGCCTGCGACAATGGGCGGCCTGTCGGGAGGCACTGCTCTGGGGTGGGCTCCACGGGCGCTGGCAGGGAAAGGACTGGAGGTCATGGCCTGGATTTTGTTGTCCCACAGATGCATGTTGGGAGCATCATTTCCGATTGCTGCAGAAAATCCAACGCTAGCAAAAACGAGGTGAAGTTGCCACAAAAAACATACAGAGATGGGGCCTGGTTATCATGATTGCTGTGTAGAAGATTCTCTAGTTTTAGAACAGTAGCCACTTGTAGATTATCTTTAATGATGTATACACTGTTCCCTCACTGTATTTTTCCATGCAGTTTAGTTCTCTGGAGTCTCTGGCATGCTTTTCATTGCATTTTGTTAACTCGGCTGCTCTTTTACTCAAATTTTCACCCAGAGATCATGAAGAATGATATGGATAAGCACTTGTTTGCCATACGCCTGCCCTGCTCTACGCTCTGCTTCCTCCTTACTTACCACAGGCCATCATCTCCACCCTGGCCTTTCAGCTTCCCGATCCCAGGGTCAAGGTCAGGGTCCTGTTAGACTCTTTTCCATTTGCCTCCTCCCCTTGCCCTCCCCATGTAGGTGCCATTGAATTCTGCCATTTCCCTCAGTAACATGCTGAGGATCCCCAGACACTTCCTTGTATTGTTGGGAGAATAAAATTACACATGAGTGTGAAAATGATTTGCATTTATTGGTTTCCCTGTGGTTTTTAGAGCTAATCAACCCATTTCCCATAAAATGCATCAAAGGTGAGAGATAGTGTAAATCAAAATACAGGTTAAGGTTCTACAAGTGAAGTTTTTCTGAAAAGCAGTTAGAAATTTAGGACTTGATAAAATTAGTTGGCATGTGTCTTAGTTCATGCAGAAATGATGATTTATAGATAGATGTCTGGAGCATTAGTCAAATATACCCTGTTATAAAGTTTGTTAGCACCTTAAGTTAGCACATTAGCTTGGAGTAGAAAATAAAAGGGACCTTGTTTAGGTATTAGAGCAGTGGTCGGCAAACCCATTAGTCAACAGAGCAAATATCAACAGTACAACGATTGAAATTTCTTTTGAGAGCCAAATTTTTTAAACTTAAACTTCTTCTAACGCCACTTCTTCAAAATAGACTCGCCCAGGCCGTGGTATTTTGTGGAAGAGCCACACTCAAGGGGCCAAAGAGCCGCATGTGGCTTGCGAGCCACAGTTTGCAGACCACTGTATTAGAGAGTTTGAACGGGACCTGAGTCACAAGGACTGCGATGATTGTAATGACGATGGTGATTAGTACTAACATGTACTAAGTGCTTACTGTGTTAACCACAGACTATGGACATTGTAATTCATGCTTTACATGCATTTCCTCATTTCATTGCCATCATGCTCCTATCAGGGTCTAATATAATTACTAAATAATGAAGACTTTGTCTGGCCTTTGTCCTGGGCTCCTGGGAGGTAACTCTAAGCTCTTGGAATTTCCCAAGAGAGAGGAGTGTCTCTGTCATTCATGGTGGGCCCTCAGAGAGCTTATGTTACGGAGGTGACTCAGGATTGGGATGGCCACGCCAGGTGGACCAACCACATGATTAATGGGTAGAAACCTTGGGCCATGGGATATCAGCCCAACCTCTGGCCTCTAGGAAAGAAGGGAGGCTGAGATTGAGTTCAGTCACTTGGCCAGTGATTCAATCAATCACGCTTCAGTGATAAACCCCCAGTAAAAACCGGACAACCCATGGATGTGCTGGGAGAGTGATGTGCCCTGATTCCATGGGACAGAGCACAGAAGCGCTGCATTTGGGACCCGCCCAGATCTTGCCCATGTACCTCTTCTTCGGCTGGTCCTGAACTTTGACCTTTATAATAAAACTGTAGTCACAAGGGTAACACTTCCTGAGTTCTGAGAGTCATTACAGTGAATTAGAATTACAAGAAGAGGTCATGAGATTTACAACCAGTTGGTCAGAAGTGCAGGTGGCCTGAGAACCCCAAACTGGCATCTGGCGTCTAGAGCATGGGCATGCTGTTGACCATCCTGCCTTTGACCTGTGGAGCCTGGCGCTGCCTCTGGGTGGCAAGCACCAGGATTGCACTGCAGTACACCCTGTGAGTACCTCAAATCCATAAGAGAGCAGGGATCTGGAGTGGCTAAACAGCCAGCACAAGACTCGATCTAGTCTGTGACATGGCCCGTGAGCCCATGCTGCAGTAAAGTGTGTGTCCCTGAAAATGGCATTTCCTGCAGACCATACCTCTGAGTGCATGTTATCAAGAAGGATGAGAAAAGAGGAGAAAGGACATATTACCTAGAAATGAAAGAAGACACGCACTTGCTTGGTGATCAAGGGTCTCTTGTTTAATTAATGTGTAAAAGGGCACAAATTAAATCAGGTTTCCCACCTCCATCCCAAAATAATCAAAACAGCAGAACCCTGTAGACCCAGGCGTGTTCAAGAAAAAGACAACATAACAAGCTAACACGAGCATCCCACTGGGGATGCAGGAGAGCCTCGTTGGCAACCACATAGTGCAGGTTTTGGGGTTTTCCCCTTTGTGCTGCTACAAGTGTGTTTTCTGAGTTACTGGGTAGCAGCATGCAAGTTTTCTTGCGCTGCACTGGATGCAAGGGCTTTGTTTATTTTCATTCAGTTCCCATGGATATAGGGAGACGTATAAGTTGAGCTTTAACTCAAAAAAGTGCCCACAGATTCAATTGATGTGTTTTAACCCGAGGACTGTACAGAAATATTGCTGTGGCTGTATCTGCCCGATCTTGAACCGTTTATTACAGCCCCAGAGAACCTGATATTAAGCCACTCTGTGAGTCTTATCCAGGCATAATGTGCTGCTCGGCTGAAAGGCTGGCCTGGGAAGAAGATGCACAGGGTGTAATCACAGCCATTACCGAGAGCCATCAATGCAGCCAAACCTACACTTTCCACAGTCAGCAGCAGACAGCTCGCTGAAAAGGAACCATTAGACCCAGACCTGGCCCTTGGTGCGCGATAAACGGCAGAGAGAAAACCTGTTAGCGAACTGCTCCCACAGAAAAAGGGTGAGTGCTGTCACACGCTGAAGGGAAGATGCTCAGGTTCGTTTTAAAAAGGTCAGCATTTTAGGGTACACGGACGACGCGGGTATCGGAAAGCTGCCACCCTCTATCACCGCTCACAGCCTCGTGCTGGGAGGGCACCTGCAGGATGGGGACACATCCTCTCATCCTTCCCCAGAGTGATCATCGAGTCTGGCTGGGTTACCCGGGAAATGAAGTCAGGGCACTCCAGGAGGCCTGATGTCACCCCCCACCTTTCTTCCCCTGGCACCGGCCACATCCTTCTGGTGAGTGCTCTGGGCTTGTTTCCACGTAGAGCTGGGTGACGGGCAGTGAATGGAACAACACCCCCAACCGCCTCAAATGCCTTGCCCCTCCTGAAAAAGCCCGGATGAAGTTTATGACGTTAATCTAGAACTTGATAAGTGGAGAGAAGAGGCCCCGCTTTGCATAATGAAGGTGGACGTGGCAGAAGCCGATTTGCTCTGCCTTCTGTGTCTGCAAACACAGGAACTTCGTGCCTGAGTCTGTGCAATGGGACACCACCTCGGGCCAGCACCCAGCATTTGGGCTTTACCTGAGTCTATCCTCCTCTCACAGACACAGATTGGAGCAGAGCAAGAATGACACGAAGACCTTTTAGAGCAATGCCGCAAATCGAGATTGACTTTGGAGATGTCGCCTCTGGCTTACAGGAGTGTTGTGTTCTCTAATTATCTGTCTGCCATACGCTGTTCTACATGTCGCTATTCAGGGAAGCTGAACATTTCTGAGTGCCAGGCCGACATGGAGGTCAGAAAAGGTGTGTTTTTAAATAAAGCCTCAGTGAGGGGTGGAATTAGAAATCAAGTCCTAATGGCAGCTCTGGATTTAACCAATTAAGAAAGAAAACCCTGTAGTAATGAAGGCTGACCACTTGGATGGATCAATCAGCATGAGAGAAGAGCCATGCCCTGGATGCAGGGTCTCACAGTGGTGAAGGTGGACAGGGAGGGCGGTGGGGGAGGCCGGAGTCATCAGGGTGGGGTGTTAATGGATTTCACAATGTTTGTGGTATTTGCTCATCTAGCAATTGTCCTTGACCCTAAACTGGATTTCACATATGTTATTTTCTATTCTTTCTTTCTCCCTCCCCTCCCCCAATAGAATGAGGCATAAGCTTTTGGATGCTCCTGTCTACAATCTGTCAGAGGATGTCAAAGCAGATGTTTACACTTGGCCGTGAATCCACTAAGTGGGGATTGCAGAATGAAGCCTGTTGGCTGATGTTGCTCACTCCTGGGTTCTTAGGTTCACCCAGAGTTTTCAGTGTTTACATTTACAGCGGAGATTCCAGAACTCTTTCAAATCACCCAGTAGGATGGGGTGAGGAGCCCTGGTCAGGACCCGGAGTAATCCCATTCGAGCCCCAAAGCATATGATCAGTGGGGATTTGTCCAACCCATTTCCCACAGTGAAAGCCGGTTCTCTCCTACCTTAAACTGTTCAGTTCTAAATCTAGCAACCTTATCTATGGAAATGACCTTTCTTATATGCATGGTTGTTTCTTATGATGCATTATATTTGATGTCATTTCAAAATTAGGCTTAAGGAAGACAAATCTCACCATTTTTAAATGAATTTGCTGACATAAGGTGAACTAGGGAGCTCCTGCCTTCAATGCATTGTTATTCTCAAGACTCCCAGGTCCACCTGGGTCCCTGCACTCTTGATCTTCCTGTTACCGAGAGACTGAGGTTCTGAGGTCTGAGAGGTTTGGAGATTTGCCTAGAGTTGCCCAGCTGGCTCCAAAGCCAGGACTCTGAGTCACTATGGTTTTCTGCTCTCAAGTCAGATAATTTCCTTCTCTGCCAGAATGTGTGGGAGTAGCTGTTTTAACCCAACACGAAGCAATTTCTTCTTTCATGGAGTCCACGGAACCTTGTAGAGAAGGTGTACTCCCATTAGGACACCCACCAAGCCCCATGCTGCCCTGGCTTTTGTCTTCTTAAATCTCCCCAGGAGTGTTCTATAAAGCCTTTCCCAGCTTCTACGACCCACGAGCTTCCTCCACCTACTATCCTTCCTTTCTCTCCTCCCTTTGCTCACCTTGTACTCACTCCTCCAACCACGCATGCCTGGCTTCCTCCCTCCCACTCCACAGCCTGCCTTTCCCAGAACCAGCAGTGATTGCCTGCATCAGGTCCCTTGACTGTGGCCACTGTGGACAGCTCTCCGTTCCTTCATAGCTTCTGAGGCTTTGGTCGCCTGGCTTCCCCTTGGTAAGTCACTTTTTCTCTCATGTCCAAACTGTCACAGGCCCCTAACTCTCTGAACTGAGTGCCCTCTTGTCCCTCCACAGGCCCCCTCTCGCCCTCCCCAAGGCTGCCTATTCATGCTTATGGATGCAATAAACTACCTGTAGACTGCCCCCACCCAAACTTACAATCACACTAGAGCAATTTCCTGTACTCTAGCCTCATTGAAGATCCACTTGCCTTCTAGACATCCCACTTAGACACCATGGAGTCACCTCTTCCCATCCCAATAGATGGCTCTGTCCCAGCCAGAACCCTATAAGGCTTTCTCACTCCTAACCTCCTACTTCTAATAATCACCATGTCATAGTAATTTTGTCTCTGAGATTCCTCATGAAGGCAGCTTCTTATCTGCAACTTCTCATTCATCAGGAGACAGGAAATCACTGTCTCTCTCATTGATGCCTCTCAGAGCCTCACTCGGTCCCTTTGTCATAGACTTGGTTATGGGAATTGTAGGAGATTGTCAATGCAGGCACCATACACGTGAACACAAATGCAGCTCAGACCATGATAACAAGTGACATTTACTATGGGCTTTCTATCTGACAAGTGGCAATAGATACATCATTCCTGTGAGGTATGAATATGTATCCCTATTTTCCATTTGGGAAGACAAGCTCAGAGAGGTTAGAGAGTCTGCCTTGAGAGCTGGGAAGTACCTGTGTGACCCTGTAACTGAGCTTCGCACAACCAGGACATCCAGGATGCAGGGTGTGGGATATCACCGCTGGTCTTGGTGTCCACGTGGGCATGAGTGTGGGCCTCCAGCACTCCTGTTTGCAACCATTAGCTGACTAAGGCCCACGGTGTTCTAGGTACCAGATGAGGGGCTATACTTCCTGCCCAGGTTGACTTCCGTTCTCTGCTTTCACTAATCAAGTTATCTTTTGCTTCTTCCAGATTCCAAACTGTAAAAGGGGTGGATTTGTGGGAGAAACAGAGATGCAAGTTGGGAGAGTCCTGCCCTGCACAGAAGGGACGTTCTCTGGCTGTCTTGAGGGCTGTGTGAAAACAAGTCCCTTCCCCAGGCAGCACACCCAGGCAGGAATCTGATCCCCTTGCTGATGCGGCTAAAAATAATGAGCCTCGTTAGCACATTCAAAACAGTGGCATGAAATTACATAGGACAAGCTGAAGACTAGGCTGGCCTCAGCAAGGGGTCCCTTTTCTCCCCTGCGACTCCATGGGAATTCTTAAACACACTTTCTCCCAGAGGCACAGGGCTGGCCCCTCCAGAGTGAGCAACATGTTCTTATTCTAATTATGCTGGTAATTAGAGCTCAGGTCTTTGAACCTCAACCAACCATGTTCCCCCCTCCAGGGAGCCACATGGCATGAGAATTGCATCTGAAACTTTACTGTCACAGCCGGCTTGAGACTGTGGCTCTTGGGAAGGGTTCTTTAAAAGCCAACCAAACTATGTATTGATTTGTGTATTTGTTTGTTTGTTTGTTTTGTCCTGCCTTGCCATAACTGCTGTTGTCCAATCACTGTTTTCTGCTTTGTGTATGCTGAAGCAAAGGGCACAGAGCCTTCCTCTCTTTCTCATTGATTTGAGATTGTACCATACAAGAGTTGACATTCCTTTATTCCACTAATGTTTAGGAGCAGAGGAATAAATGCCACAAGGGAACTGAACACAGGGAGTACATTTGTCTTAGTTTGTTTTGAGAGGTCTGCTTCTGTGTGTGCATTTGAATAAGGGAATGTCTCAGGTTTGGCAACTAATTCTTTTCTATCAAAATTTTCAAAAATAAACTGAGCCAAATAATCAGACAAATTTACAAAGTGATTTCTACAATATGAATGATAGCCTTAACTAAATGCCAGATTAAATCTTCTCAAACCTTGCATGTAGGATAAAAACAAAGTAGTCCATTTTGAGGACTGAGTCTAAATGATGATTTCAGGCTGTGAACAAGCCAGGGAAAGACCTGGGCAGAGAAATCCAATCTCCTACCATCACTGTCAACACATCTGCTGAGACCGTCTTACAAGCACAGCTTTGTGCCAGGCCCTTTGCGTCACTGAAATGACAAAGGCATGCACCCTCCATGGGCCCATTATCCAGTGAAGGTACATGCGCATCCACCTGTAACTTGAATATTGGGACACCTGGGTCAATTGCTGTATAACCTGGGCTCAAGGAGTGACAGAGGAAGGAGTCCTGCTCCAACTCAGGAAGATCTCCTGTGGCTGCATGTCTATTTTGTCCTGTCTGGCTCCCCCCTTTATTTTTAAGTCCTTATTCCATTAAAAATAACTCTTACTTAAGATTATGACATTATATACATTTTTGGTTAGATCTAAGCTGTATAAAGTTCTCTACCTAAACCTTTTAAAAGAAATAAAAACGTCCGAAAAGCTTCTGAGTTGAAGGGATAAGCAGCAAACCTATACCGTAGTTGGAAATATTAACCACCCAAATTATAAATGATTCGGCCTCTATTAGAACAGCAAGAATAGCCTGGCTTCTCACCAAAGATTGGGAGAGTATTGGTTCTAGGTATTTAAAACATTTTTTAATCTAATTGTTAGCTGGAAACTAAGCTAGCTGAGCAGACACTTCAGTGCTCACACATAAAAAATACAGATGTTACGGAATTAGTTCAGGAAATTTACTAAACTAACAGCAATAACAATAAAACATAAGTAGGGAAAAGAATCTAATTTCCAGAGTTGGTATGTTATATTGTATAAGATGCCCAGTTTTTATTAAAAAAAAATATAAGTGACGTACAAAGAAACTAGAAAGTATGGCTAATACCCAAGGGAAAAAAATCAATCAATAGAAACTGCCCCCAAGGAAGCCAAGACATTGTACTTTCTTAAAAAAGGCTTTAAACCAGCTATCTTACCTAATAATAGACAAACATGTAAATTGACCGTACCTTCGCTACGCCCATAGCCAATCAAAGTGACTATGCAAATTAACCCCCAAAAAAGATGGCGGTTAATTTGCATACATAGGCGCCCAGCTCCTGTGTCCCAGGAACATCCTGGCACCCAGGTCACTGCGAGGTAAGGCCTGGTGCAGGAGTGGACACCCTGCGATCAATCGCAGGGAGCTGGGGCTCCACTCCTGTTCCAGGCGAAATCCGGAGGCTTTCGGCCTGGGGCAGGAGCGGATCCCTTGTGATCGATCGCCTGGGCACGAG
Source organism: Cnephaeus nilssonii (assembly GCF_951640355.1). NCBI lineage: Eukaryota > Metazoa > Chordata > Mammalia > Chiroptera > Vespertilionidae > Cnephaeus > Cnephaeus nilssonii. The sequence continues at coordinate 30,030,428 of NC_137079.1, forward strand.
CGGACTCCCTGTGATTGATGGCAGGGAGCTGGGGCTCCGCTCCTGCCCTAGAGGCTTGTAGCCTGGGCAGGCCTGGGCAGGGGCGGAACCCGCGATCAGAGGGAGCTGGAGGGCCCCTGCCCAGGCCTAAAGCTTTGGCCAGAAGCTTTAGGCCTGGGCAGGGCCCAGCCCTCGATTGGTGTGAACTATAGAGGAAACACCTTTTCTGACTGCACATTGGCTAAGCTTCCTGTATGCCACTGGTAACATTCTTAGTAACTCAGGTAATAAGAATCCAAAAAGGTGATCTAGGGTTTTTCCACCACACTTCTGGAGAAAAAAATGAAGGTCCGCTGCTGGAGGGCTAAGAAATGTCATATCCTGCCCTAGCTGGTTTGACTCAGTGGATAATGCCTCGGCCTGCCGACAGCAGGGTCTGGGTTCAATTCTGATCAAGGGCATGTACCTAGCTTGCAGGCTCCTCCCTGGCTGGGGCCCAGATCAGGGCTCATGCAGGAGGCAACCAATCAAAGTGTTCCTCTCACTTTGATGTTGCTCTCTGTCTTTCCCTTTCTCTTCCACATTCTCTAAAAGTCAATGGAAACATATCCTCAGGTGAGGATAAAAAAAGAAAAGAAAGAAAGAAATGCATATCCTATGAAAGACACATCTTGAAAATGCCTAAAGAAAGTTGTCATTTTTTCTTGGTGAAGGGACTGGAGTCCGTGTTGATGAAAACACCTTGGTGGCTGTGGTGACTGGCAGTGGCTGCAGCAGTGGGGTGATGGGGCTGGTGCCTTCCCCTGATTAGCCCGGTTGCCTCCCACAAAGGGAGGCCAGACTGTGGCTTAGGCCCGCTCCCCGTATGTGAGAGGGGGCAGGATGGGCTGAGGGACTCCCCACCCCCAGCGCACGAATTTCGTGCACCGGGCCCCTAGTTTAAAATATGTTCCAAGAACTCATGAAAAGTATAAGAACAATGTCTCAGAAAATAGAAAATATCAAAGAAGGAGCGAAATTATTAAAAAGAAGAAAAGAAATTATGGGTGGATACAAGGTGGGGGCAGAGTAGATAGAAGACTCAACCCTCTCAGGACAAAACTGGAATTATAACCAAATTATAGAACAATCATCCTGAATAACAACAGGAGACTAACTAAAGAGAAATTTTATAACCAAGGATTGACAGAAGCAGTCACATCGAGACTGATAGGAAAGGTGGAGAAGTTAACAGGGCTGGCCCCACTCTCAGGGGTAGTGGCTGAGGCTCTGGAGGGATAGGGATATCTCAGCTGTGGGGGATTCCCCCAGAGAAGAGTGGGGTCTAACCATAAGCCGGACTCCCCAACCCAGAGCACCAGAGACAGGGAGAGGTGCCCACATAATATCTGGCTATGAAAATCAGCAGAGGTTCTGTCCATCAGGTGTGGGAGCATTCAGCGGATGACAACTACACTTGGTATACCTAGGAACATTTGCTAAGTGGCTCAGATCCAGCATTGGCACCATGTTTGCCTGTATCAATGTGGTGAACACCACTCCTGGTGACTCACTGAGAATCTACCTCATCCAACTTGAGTACCACCAGAGGCTCATTCTTTTTTATTTTATTTTATTTGTTTTCATTTTTATTATTTTTTTTCAATTTGCATATTAGGGTTTTATTATATTGTATTCATCCATATTGGTTTTTTTTAAATTTTTTTATTAAGGTATTATATGTGTACATATCTTACCAGAGGCTCTTTCAATGACTGATCCTAATGGTAGCTAGCAGGCAAAGGCAGGGGGAGTTCGGATTTTGGGTGTCTTGGGACTTTTGCTGACCTGTCCTTGGGCCTAGTGCTGGTGAAAACCAGCCCTGGTATACAACTTGGTCCATCCCGTGTGCACCCAGGCCCAGCAGAGGTAGTCACAAACTGTATATTACTTGTAGCTCCAGACATGTTGCCTACGGCCAGTCACAGGCAGCCTTTAACATTGGCCTTCACAAGAGGCTCAGAACAAACACATCCAGTGGCCAGATTCAGACAACATCAAAGCAGGATCAAATAAGCATGTGTCACAAGAGCATATCCAAAGGGAGATCTTGGCAGACACAAGAGTCTGCTGAAGCAAATTTTGCTTTGTGTGTTCAGAACCTGCACAGCAGTTTGCATGCTGTGGTAAGGTTGAGTCTCATAGTCAGCCAGCCTGAGAGTCTATCAGATGCATGAATGGGCCAATATGCAATCAAGACTCACTTACAAAAGGAGCTCCCACATAACCTATACAAGGAACACTCCTGTAGTACTCAGCTTAGGTGATCAAGGAGATGGCACCATTGGAACCCACAGGATACTTACTACAGAAGGCTGCCCCACCAAGACTGGAATTATAGATCTTTCTAATACAGAAACAAACACAAAGAGGCAGCCAAAACGGGGAGACAAATAAACATGCCCAAAATGAAAGAACAGAAGGACTATCCAGAAAAAAAGCTAAATGAAATGGAGGCATGCAATTTATCAGATACTAGAAGACCGTTGCACGAAGTTTCGTGCAATAGACCTTCCTTCACCTGGCTGCCGGCACCAGTTTTCCGCCAGCAGCAGTTTTCCTCTGGCCACCCGCCGATCGGAGCGCCTCCCGCCAGCGCAATTGGCCACCCCGAGAGGAACTCTGATCGGGAGGCACTCCGATCAGCGGGTGGCCAGAAGAAAACTGCTGCTGGCGGAAAACTGGTGCTGGCAGCCACGCAATCGGCCACCCCGAGTTCCACCACCGACGCCTTCCACGGGCTCCATCTGTCCTCCCGCAGTGCCGGCCGTTGGGGCCTGCAGGAGGAATGGGGGGCAGGGACTCGTGAGTCCCCGACCCCCGCTCATCCTGTCAGCCCAATTGGCCACCCCAAGTCCCGCCCCCAGCCTGCCGCCGGCCCAATCGTGGGCATAGCGGAGTGATGGTTATTTGCATACTTCCCTTTTATTAGGTAGGATAGAGTCTAAAGCAATGGTTATAAGAATGCTCAACAACATGAAAAAGAACATAGAAGCCATGAAAAATAAACAGTCAGAAATGAAAAATACAATATCTGAAATAAAGAATACGCTGGAAGGAAAAAAACAATAGGTTGGATGGAGCAGAGGATTGAAACAGTGATTTGAAAGATAAGGTAGAAAAATACACCCAAGGAAAGAATACTTCTTGGAACTGTCAGTATGTCCAGAAGCACCCGGGGCCCTTCTCAAATGACAGATTTCACCCACTGCTAGTGACACTGATGTGCTTCCTCGATTGGACCCACTGCAGAGTAAGCTGCTGTTCCTCAGTTTAGGTCTGTCATCTCCCAAGAGACCAGATGTGGCAGGCAAGCAGTCCGAGCATCCCAATAGGGGTTTTGTTGCTTAATTTTAAAAATAATGATTTTATTCCTAATCCCACAGCCTTTTGTTCAGTGATCTTCTCACCCGTCAGGCATGTGGCCCTCTGCCCATTCTCTTTGGAGCTTACTCCTCTTCTAGATTCTGAGACTCAACTCTCGGCTGGTTCTCACACTTCTCCACTTTGCCTTCCATAGCCCCATCACTATCCCTTTCTCCCTCCATTCCCAGGAGTGTTAGGACCATAATACTTCCAATCACATCTATGTTAGGGATTTCTGCTCTTTATTTTCAAACTTCTGTGCTTCAGACCCAGATAAGCACCTGCCTCACAGGCATGGGTAAATTCTTTGTGTCTGAACTCCAGCCTTCCTCCTTCCCGTAGGTCCTATTCTTCTGTTCCTAGGACAGGTAATGACCTTATCCTCACAATCAATCAAATTAGAAAAATGAGCCATCCTTGATTTTTCTTTCTCCTTAATCTCATACATTCAACTGTCCTATAAATTTGAACCCATAATTAACTTTCTAATCCAGAGATAGGCCCACAAACTCCTTGACATTGTAGGTTCTTTAATTGTATGCTATGATAACGAAGGCTTTGAAAGTATGTGTGTGTATGTGTGTGTGTGTGTGTGTGTGTGTGTGTGTATACATGTGTGCATGTGATTCATAACCATGTTTCAATATTTTGACCATGTATCAGTTGAGTTGGGCTTGGTTATACTAAAGTGATTATCGATTATTGCCAATTATCATTTTCTCTGATTTTGCATATGTTTTTCCCTTGGCTAAGAAATCCCTTTTCAAAGCTCATCCATCTTTGCTGGCAAAGTTGAGCTCTTCCCTCCAGGGAGTCTTGTCATGTCTTCTCTGTGCTCCTCCCCATGCAGACATAATTGTAGCCTTCTTTGAGCAAAAGCATTAGACACTGTCTGTCGGAAAAGGTCATAAGATGAACACAGAGGAGGGAAGTTGTAGCACTTAAAAGCCAAAAGTAAACCTATTTATTAGGCTGGAAAATAAATCCATAACCCATGTAAATTTGCCAAAAAATAAAAAATAAAATTGAACCAAAGAGTAAACAGTCAGTGAGTGCAATACAAATTGAGGTTTTAAAATGATAATACTATGCTTTTTGCAGCGGTGCCTGGTTAAGTTTCTTAAAGAAGACTTTGCCTTCAAAGGATCTTCTAGAAAGTCTTTGACTTTCTGCCCCTGATTCTATCTGGTTTCAAGTGAGTGAGAGGGTGGATATGTTAGGAGTAAGTAGAGACTGTCTATTATGGGGCCTTGGATCACCAGCCTTATCTGGCTCAGGAGAAGGGTGGAATGAATAATAGCTGGCAATTCTTCACCCTCCCTTTTATCTTCACTCTCTACACATGACTTTGTCATTCTTCACTCTGGAAGTGGCGTGAGCTTTCCTGCCCACACTGTATGCTCTATCATCAGCTGGCTTTGGCCAATGATGTTAGCAGATGGGAGGCAAGTAGGACTTGAAATGTGCTTGAGTGATAAGGCTAGCCCCTTTGCTTCTCTGCCATTGCTCAAGACGAGCATGCTCTGGGTAGCTCAAGAGACTCAAGGACAGGCATAGCCCCAACCTATGTCAATGAGCCAAGCCCAGATAAACCCAGACTAGATCAGCCGGTCCCCACCAAGCCTGCAGATGCATGTGTTAAGTCTGGAAAGTCCAAAATTGTAGGACAGGCAGTAGGCTGCCAACTCAGATAGGAGTCAACACTGCATTCTTCTCTGCTTTGATAGCCTTAAACTGATTGGATGAGGACCACCCATACCATCTGTTATTGAAAGTCAGCTGATTGTAGTTGTTAGCTGTATGGTTGCTTTAAGCTACTGAGGTTTGGGGTGGTATGTTACTCAGCATTGTAGGAGCAACGGCTAACTGATACAGAAGATAAAAATAAGTTAGAACGGAAGGCTGTAGAGTTATGTCTCTGCCACATGACACACTGGTGTTGGAATTTGATATTTGGTCTGTGCATTTTGGGTACCTGATCTGCTCTCAGTACACAAAGCCAGATAAAATAAGCACTACACTATGAAGTGGAACAGATAGCACGGATCAGTCATTCACCAGTGTGATGATAAACAGCCTTTCATAACAATTATCTAGTTAAAACACCATTAACAATTAATGACATACATCACAGAACTTATTGAACCCATTAAAGACTAATTTACTGGCTATAAAAATATGGCATTAAGAATTTATGGATCATTACCTTTTATTCTGGAATGAAATATTGCTGACTGAAACTCAGAAACTATTGAAAACAATTACTCATTAAAGCCACATGAAAGTAAATGATATTTTAAAAAGTAAAAAAGAATTCATGCAAAGTTAAAAAAAATTTTTGAAGAGAAGCACTAAGTTTGCATGATACTGAATAAAGATTATATTTTCAAACAAGATTAAGATCTATAATTAAAGAATTCAAACAAAGTAATTTTAATGTGCAATAAAATCTTCTTTTCAGAAAAAATGTATTAGATCATGACTGATAAAAATTCCAATCATGATTAATCACCGCTTGGTATTTTGGAACACTATTAGGGAGAGTATAACAATGTTAAAATTAATTAACTAATTCCTCTAAAGGGTTTTAAAATATAATGCCATGTAACAGCTGTTGCAGCTTTAAATATGATTATTTCTTTTCCACCCTGCAACCAAAATTTGTCAGTTGGAAATCAAGCTGATTTCATTGAAATTTCCAATTTATTACTCTGTAATGAGATCAACTTAACAGTGATGAGTCTCTTGTTTTCTAAGAGACCACATGCACATTTGCAAATCCCAAAGCCTATGACATATGGAATATGTGTTTCATTTGCACATGGAAATAATGCTTACAAGGAGCTCTCGGGGGTCTGGTCTGAGGGGCACATGGACATCACATCTCGCACTCTCTAATGTTAAAATTCTGGTTCTAGAGAGTGGCTGGGGAAAATTAGCCCAAACTCATGTCAGAAAAGTATTGAGGTTACAATAAATTTTTATATCAACGAAGCACAGAATCGTAAATCGTAAGAACTAGAAAAGATCAAGTCCAAATCTCTTGATTTATTTAAAAAACACACACACTGAGGCCCAGAGAAGTTAAGCAACTTTCCCAGGGTTATACAGCCATCCATGGCAGAAACAGAATGAAAACCCATGTCTCCTGAGTCCCTGTCCAGGGTTTCTGCTAGAAGCACTTTTCCAGGTGACCATTTGAAGAAGCTGTCACTTCTGCTTATGCAGAGAATTATATGTGAGCCTGCCCATGGTGGCCATACCCCTGGGTTTCTCCAGCCAAGCACTAAGATACCTTCCAGATAATCCAAAAAGAAAAAAGGTTGCCACTGCAAGTCACCAGCCCCCTCTTCTGAGGCCTCTGGATACCGTGTACTTCTTATAGCATTACATTTTTTAAATAAAAAGAAAATCGTCTTCTTACTGGCAAGTGACTGAAATGTTTTAGCTGCAAAGAGGCTCCCTGCACTGTGCAAGCTTGATTAACCACTCCACACGGCCTCTCTGGAGAGCGCCATGGGTGCAGCTGGCCCATGCCTGCCAGACTGGAGGCATCATCTTCAGGTTGATTTCAATGCTTTCCAGGAGGCAGGAGATGGCCAATGTTTTAGAGAATTGCCTTTCTCAGGACTTCCAGACAAATTGCTCCAGATTGTTTTGTAACATGTAACATTGCCATTTTAAACCCACAGAAATTGGCAGGACTGGCGCCATCAGTGGGACAATACCAAAGAAAGTCATAAAATTACAATGCACAAACTTTGGTTTCTTACATGCTGGTCTTCAAATATCACTCTTTAATAGTTTCAGATGTTAAACACAAAATAAAAATCCAATGTTTGTATCACCTTGTAGGTTGGGCAGGGGAGCTCAGACTCATTCTTTTACTCTTGCACAAATAGACGACGTAGAAGTTGCAAACAATCTAGAATCCTTAATGATGCCATGCTAACTTGACAACAAAGAAATAAATTTTCTTCTAAAGATGTAGCCATTTGTTTTCACTTGGCTTTAATTTTTCCTAAACCTAATTATAATTATTAATACATATTCTTGCTGAACTTAAATAGGTGGCAAATAATAAAAACAACCCAGTAAATAAAAGCATGATAAATTCATAGCTGTTCTGAGCAGAATTATTGATGCACACACATTATGTCTTACAATATGCTTACAAACTAATTTATATCCAGAGGATTATTAACCGTATTTTCTATAAAACAGAGATTCTGATTATATATCTAAAATGTCACATAGAAACATGTGTTGTATCATATCTCTGGGGCTCCTATCAGCAAATTCCTACTTGGGAACCAGTGGACATGATGAGAAGTGGTCAACATTGGGAAACAAGTATCAAAAGTTCTGCATTTCCGAAGGACCACTCAGTTGACATGGTGGATTTAGGGACTGTGAACATTGTGAAAGCAAACTTTCATCCTCATACTGAGAGGTAGGCAACATAGACCAGATCAAATCCACTAATCAGTGATGGCAAACCTATGACACGCGTGTCAGCACTGACATGCAGCTGCATGCCGAGGATGAAACATTTGCTGCTTCTGAGGATGAAACATTTGCGACTAGAGTCTTGGAGTTAGTTTTTTCCTCAAAGTGACACACTACCCGAGTTATGCTCAGTTTTTTGGCGAAGTTTGACACACCAAGCTCAAAAGGTTGCCCATCACTGGAGATGATACAACTCAAGTGGAATTCTTTTTTAAAAAAATATATATTTTATTGATTTTTTTACAGAAAGGAAGGGAGAGGGACAGAGAGTTAGAAACATCGATCAGCTGCCTCCTGCACACTCCCTACTGGGTATGTGCCCGCAACCAAGGTACTTGCCCTTGACCGGAATCGAACCCGGGACCTTTCAGTCCACATGCAGATGCTCTATCCACTGAGCCAAACTGGTTAGGGTATCAAGTGGAATTCTTTATCTTTCTGATTTGTTTTCCCCAAGGAAAAGTATGACAGTAGATCCAGATATTGGTGACAGGTATATCCCAAGACTTTCCATTCTCCAATTCCCACACATCACTGTATTCCCAATAGCATGTGTAAATTATAGACATTAAAAATTGAAATAGCTCATTCCTACTTTAAATGTATGAGCATGGGACCAAAGTCATTTACAAAACTATCATCTGGCTGAGAGCCATCACTTTCCTAAATTCCTTCCCCTTCATCGTCAGTACTAGCAAGGAGCATTCACCATTTTAATGGGTGAACACAGTGTTAATCAGTTCATGTGTGCTCGCTGCCTAAGCAAGGATGGCCAAGGAACTGCTGAGGTGTGGGCAGCAGATGGGCTCATTTATGAGGGAGGAACCTTGCTCCCACTTTCCCTCTAGCCTTGTAGTGTTTGAGATTAAAATTCATATTTGAATAAAATGTAAAATTGGATCTCTGCAGTCATCATCCATTATTTAGAACAATGTTGCTTGTCTCTAAGAAGGACCTTCAAAATACAAATTTGCCATATTAAGTTTGTTCATTTCTTCCCTAGAATCTCTAGAATTAAGTGAGTCCTAGGGATTTGCATCCATCAGCCAATCTTAATTATTCTGGGATTTTTTTTAAAAAAAAGCCAACCCGTTCCTGTATTAGTGTTTTTCATCCTCTTATTGTATTTTATACATCACCTAACACTGAATTATTTAGTGTTTCAGAAACTTCCTTCCTCCACCTACTAGTGAATTCACTCCCTGTCCATAGTGAATTCCAAAGGATTGGAACCTAAGTTTTCACAAATGAGGAAAACATCCAAAGAATAATAGTAGGCAAAATGTTAGAGAGATCAATGTAACACACAGGATGTATTATGAATGGGATTGTGGTGTTTTTAGAGAAAGCTCTTTATCTTAATAACTTTTTCTTCTTCTCTTAACCCTGTCCCATTGTCCCTAAGTCTAGCAGAGTTTAATCACCTTTGGTGCTTTTGCGTGGAAAGATATTTACAGGCATTCATCTCTGTCATTAGCCTTTGAATAATTAGTCATTGTATAATTAAGGTAAATCCTATCTGGCTCTTTAAATCTCTACTCATAAACCATAAATCAAATAGTCCCACCAACCCCCTTAATCATTATTCTCGCCTTTCTCCACAACTCCTCCCATTTCCCTGCATCTTTCTGACTGAGATTTTTCTTAGGAATTTACAAAGACCTGGAGCCATGCTGGGCTTCCATGGGGACCCTGTTGGGGAGGGAAGTACTGCTCATCAGGATGCTCTTGCTTGGCTCTCAATAGCCCCAAGTAGTCAGTCTCTTATGACTGGTATCACGATGATCCATCTGCATGCTTCAAATTCCAACCCCTGATATTTAGGTTGTCAATGCTAGCAAATAAAAATATAGGATGCCCAAGTGCTATTTGGGATATACTTATACTAAAATAGTATTTGTTGCTTATCAGAAATTCAGATTTGACTGGGAGTCCTGTAATTTATCTGGCAGCCCCTTGGCCCTTCCATTCTGCTGTGCTTTTCATGAGCTCTGGAGTGTTCTCCCAAGGCAGGCAGAGGAACACACCCTCACCCCAGTCCCATTCCTGTCTTCCATGGGTGGTGAGAATGAAACAGCCTCAACATGATTAGTGCTGCTCATCCAAGAGACCAATGCCATTCACAGACAAGGGCTCACCATGTTAGCCTCTTTTTATAGTTTCCTCTTTTCCAGGGATTTAATTATTGCATTCACCATCAGCATCATCGGTTTTTCACATGGTACCCTACATCCAAGATGCCTCTGTTGATGAGGTTACTGTCCACATGGGAAAGCCAGATGAAAAGGCAGGGAATTTAATTCAGTTTGAAGAGTGGCTTCCCTGCATTCAGCACTGAGGTTACAACTTGGATAAAATGGCTATTCGTATGCTCATGGATTTTACCTCCTGGTGCACAGGGCCAGCACCCATCTTTTCATCTTGCTTCTTCTCATTTGGGAGCAGGGTTTGCTGTGTCTGTAACCCTGCTTTGCAGCCTTGTGGGTTGCCCAACCTCAAAATCAGGCAGGCATTCTATTTCTGATAACAGATGGTTAAGCTGGCCTCGCTATTGTTGTTACTTCCAAAATCTGGAGCTACTCTGTATCACTCAATTTGTACTTCATAATATTCTTATAAGGGATTCTCAGCTATGCATTTTTCCTCACATTATAGGGCTTTGTAATGTGTAAATTAAAAAGAGTCTACAAAGAGAAGTGATCCAGTGCCATGCAGGTCTGGGATTAGGGCCAGGCACCATCCTTGGGTGCAAAATATAAGGGGCACCAGAAAACCTAGTAATTAAGATAAGAAATTCTTTATTACAATATTTAAATAAATCAAAGTTGATGTAAATATTCATGAAAAAATTACCAAAATTTGAATTTAAAACAAGATTAGTATTACTGATTTATCTTTTTCCCTCAAGCTCCAGTGTAGTTTGTCATGGTGCTGACTGAAAACCCTTATGGCCACCCCAAAAGGGCTGGTGGTCTGGCTGAAAAGGTGCCAGGGAGAAAGGCTGCCCAGATGATGGCCTTCTAGACAATCTCTCACAAAGGACTGTGCTGGATGAAGACCTGTTGGGTAGGACCTGTGTAGTCTTCTACTCCACATATCGAAAAATTTGGTTTTATCCATTTACTTTAACATGACTCAACCTCACAGAGATGACATGAAGCCCAGTGCCATTTCGGTCATTTGTCTAAGTGTAGCATTCAAGTTCAGAAACTCAAATATTCCTATCCATTCTCTCCAGGGTATATGCTAACCCAAATAAAGTTACACTTAAAAATCACATCATTAGTCAAAATTTTCTTGGAGCATATGGGATCTGCACAACAGAACTTGGCTGGTCTTAAGTGCTCTTTCATCTCTCCTATCTCCCAAGTATTTTGCTTATTTGGATCTGTTGCCATAAGTCCCTTTTGGAATAATCACACTCAGCCTTTTGCTCTCCAGTGTCTAGATCCTCTACCAATATCTGCCTTTTCTGTTATGGGGATAACATATAACCCATTAGAGAAGTTTCCTTTCCATTAGAGTGGAATATAGTCTTTCTCCTTGATGGAATTAGAAGGGTACTCTCATCTTAGAAAAGATTTTTAGGATACTGATTTATGTCACTGATTTGGGCACCATCTTGACCCCCTTAAAGCTTTGGGAAGACCTTCCCCTCGTTAGCTACAGTTAAAAACGGAAAGACTGAATATGCAAATGGATAATGGCCAGACCATATATAAAGATAGAAATCTGCCCCACCACCTGCAGAGACCTGCCTAGGAAACAACCCCTTATCTACAGAAGAAGGCATAGGAAGCAACCTGCTATAAGACCTGCAGGAAGCCAGCCCGCTATCTGTAAGTCAGATGTGTTTCAGTAGAAAGTTGACCCTATTTCTGGTCACAATGCAGGAGTCAACCAACAACCCTGTTGTAACAATTGCCCCCAAATGGCCAGGGCTTGATCAGTAACTGGCAGCTTCCTTAATTTTTGTCCCTGATTTTAACCCAGAAGCAATCAGAGAAAGCCAAATATGCTCCTATAACCAATTACATAGGATGCCCACTTCTAGTTAGCTTCCCTAGGCCACTCTCCATCAGGGCACACTTGAGATGTCCCCTTTCACCATGTGCTTTCCTGCTCCTCTGCCTGCCTTGAGTCTCTACTAAACAAAAGTGGTGGTGGCCAACTCCCTGCTATTGCAACCTCTGAATATACTTTGCTTGCTTTCATTTGGGTGGTCTTCATTTATTTCCACAATGCCATCAATTGGCATAAGTTCCTTTTGCAGACTGTGCCTTAGGAGGCCAAAGGGCAGACTGCTGAAGGCAGCTGGATCTGGGGTCCAATACAGCTCTGCCTCTCACTCCATGTTGCTCTAGGTGAGCAGCTCCAAAGAGAACTGGTTATAAGAATCCTACATGCCCCCAGTTCAATCACATTGCTGGACAGAAATGGATTTATTTACCATTTAAAGTTTACAAAAGAGAAAGCTAACAGGGCTCAGGCTATAACCATTACACTTTATTTATTTATTTATTTATTTATTTATTTATTTATTTATTTATCATTACACTTTAAATTAACATTATAACTTGACTAATTTCACCAGATACACAGACCTTTCTCCAACTTCTTTCTAGCTGATAAAACATTTTAGGGACTTAGAGGTTCAAGGAAACAACAACATTCCCAACCCCATGATTTTGACCAACACAACTATTCACTCTGCATGACAAGTAGATTCTGGACTATGACATTGCAGGCTCACAACTGTCACGAATACAATTTTGACATTTCAGATTCCCTGGGAAAATAGCAGTTAAACATGCAAATTCAAATCTGCCACATCTGGATGTCTTTTATACCAGTAGAACTCCTCAGTGTTCCACCCTCATGTCAACTTTAATGACTGTATTACTCTACATGCATAGTAATGAAGTTCAACTATGGAATCATTCCACTTCAGTCATAAGAATCTCAGTTTCAGAGCGGAATGGAATTCTAGAGATCATCTTATCCAACCCACTCACTTCAGACAAGAAAGCTGAAGCCCTGAGGAAACAGCTACTTGGTGTCAGATCTGTGATCAGAGTCCCACCCACAGCCCTTTCAGCACCACAATAGCCGCTCATGAGTTCATTCAAAGTATTTATTTGACATTTCCCACCATGACTGTTTTCCTCTAATACTTATTGCAATATTATTGGCAATCAAGGCTCTTCAGTCCTTAGAGAACTTTGCCGCTAGAGCACTCTTGAGCTCAACAATCATATACTGGTGTTCCCTCTAGTGCCTTGAGACTCAAAGTGAGGTCCCCAGGTCAGTGGCATTCACATCACCTGGAAGCTTGTTAAAAATGCAGAATCTTGGGAATCATCCCAGACCCACTGACCCAGAATCTGCATATCAATAAAATGCCTAGGAATTTCATGTGTGTATTAAAGTTGAAGATGTGTTGATCTAGACAATTTCTTTCTTCCTTTTCTATCAGTTTATAGGAATTTTACCTACTTTTCCAAGATGCTTAATATCCAGAAAGTCAGAGGAGTCTTTTTTTTTAAATCCTCACCCAAGGTTATATGTTTCTTAAAATTATTATTGATTTTTTGAAAGAGAGAGAGGAAGGAAGAAAGGGAAAGAGAGAGAGAGAGAGAGAGAGAGAGAGAGAGAGAGAGAGAGAAATATCGATGGGTTGCCTCCATATATACACCAATTGGGGATCAAACCTGCAACCTACCGTATTTTCTGGCGTATAAGACGACTGGGCATATAGAAGATTTTCCTGGGTTAAAAAGTCGTCTTATATGCCGGAAAATACGGTAGGTATGTGTCCTGACTGGTAATTGAACCTGTAACTTTTTGGTGTATGGGATGATGCTCCACCCGCCTGAGCCACTGGCCAGGGTTCAGAGGAGTCTTTGTAGCAGATGAAGATTGAGAGGTAGAGATGCCGTAGGAATCTCCACTCAAAGAACAGACTTGACCAAGCATAAACCACTCCATGTGGGGTGTGTCTCAGCTGATCAGTTCAATCAGAACACAGCATCTTCTTTCCTTCCTTTGTAATGCTTGAAATTATTATCATCGTGAAGGATTAAAAAAAATACAGAAACCCATGAGCAAGATTGAAAGCCACTTAATTCTTAACCCTGTCTCAAATACATTTCTGTACACAGACATAGCAATAGTTAATAATTTGGTGTTTTGGGAACAATCTTCAGACATGCACTATTGTTAAAAGCACTGAGCAATGGCTTGGTGTTGATTCTGCCCATAGTTAGAGAGCAAGAATCTGTAAGCAGGACTTAAACCCCACAGTGGCCATGGTGGAGGATTCCCATTGTGATGGCTAATTTTATGTGTCACCTTGACTGGACATAGGTGCTCAGATTAAACATTATTTCTAGGTGTGTCTTGGGTGTGTCAGTGAGTGTATTTGCAGATGAGATTAGCATTTGAATTGGTTGACTCACTAAAGCAGACTGCCATTCCTAATGTGGGTGGGCATCATCCATTCCATCAGGGATTGAATAAAATTAAAGGCAGAGGGAGAATTTACCCATTTTCTTCCTGACTACTTGAGCTGAAACATTGATCTTTTCCTTCACTTGGACAAGAAATTACATCATCAGCTCTCCTGGTTCTTAGGCCTTCAGATTCAGACTGAACTCTATCACCAGCTTTCCTGGGTCTCAATCTAAAAGATCATGTGACTTCTCAGCCTCCAAAATCAAAAGGGCAATTCTTCATATTAAATCTCTATCTATCTATCTATCATCTATCTATCTATCTATCTATCTATCTATCTATCTATCTATCTATCTATCATCTATGCATCCATCTATCTATCCACCCATTTATCTCTATATCAATATCTATCTATAAGATCTATCTATTTATTTATCATCTATCTAAGAGTTTTAGGTCTGTTGCTCTGTGTGTATATTGGGCCATAGAAAATTGTATAATTTACCTACATTAACCAAGTGGTCAGAAGGACCTCTTAAAAGGCTTGATTTTGGCAATGTCATGGGGACTGCCTATCTCATGGGTATTCTAGCTTAGCTCCACACTGATAATTCTGGGATGCCTTTAGGAAAACCTAATCATTCTGGGAACCATGAATAACTTTCAATGAACAATGTCTAATGATAACAGCAAAGTCCATAAAGTGAGGCTATTTCAGTGGGTGCCAGGAGCACAGGTGGAAGCTGAGTTCCTTGAGGTTCTAGGACTGAAGTTTCCTTTTCCTTCTGCCTGTGAGCTGGGGACTGTCCTCAGCTCCTGGAGGCTGCCCTAGATGCCAGCGTCAGGCCTCCATAACACCACAGCTCACTCCTCAAGGCCAGCAGAGGATCTCTGCTCAGATGGGGTCTTGAATAACATAACCTAATCTATGCACAGTTAAACAGGGTGTGTTCACCACAGGGAAGAGTTCTTAGATTGCTGCCTAACTCAAGGTGGAATGAATACAAAGTATAACATAAGGAGCTAAGTACAAATTCAAGTATACCAGAAATTACAATGAAATACCAATACATCTAACTATAAGACAACAAAAGAGAAGATGTATCCTTTTCAGCTTTTCCTTTTGCAGAAATTACTTTTGCTTGTATATGTAATGCAAGTGTACAATCCATATCCATATCTTGCATTGGTCATTTTACATGGACATTAGTAATTTCCACATTGTCAAAATTGTTTCAAAAAATTCCAATATATCTTGCATCATAATTTATAAAATGATTCCTCTATTTTCTTCTTACCAATGTTTCTCTATTATTAAATAAACTAGAGGCCCAGTGCATGAATTCATGCACGGGTGGAGTCCCTCGGCCTGGCTGGTGATTGAGACCTATTGGGGAGACTGGCTGGCTTGGGGGAGGGAACCCAGGAGGTTGGCTGGCCAGACGGGAGGAATGGGCCATGGGAGGTTGGCTGTGGGAGCACACTGACCACCAGGGGGCAGCTCCTGTGTTGAGTGTCCGCCCCCGGTGTCAGTGCGCATCACAGCGACTGGGTGACCGGTCATTCCGGTTGTTCTGGTCTTTCGGTCGGAATGGTCGCTTAGGCTTTTATATATATAATCACATATTTTCATGTATGTTATTTAGCACTTTTCCTTAGGAAAAATTTCTGAGCATGGAATTAGTGTAGCAACGATTCTTTTGGTACAGTCATTTTGGTGACTGTTAAAACACATGGCAAAATTTAAGTATTCATAGTTTCTCGAACTTAATTCATTCCGTTCTGTTTGAAAATCGAATCATTTTTTTCCTATTAGAAATAATGTAAATTGAATTAACCCATTCCAGACCCCCAAATTACTCCCTGTTTTAACCTGTCTTATATACAGTACATTTCTATTGTACTGTTTAATCTATAAATAAACACTTTAAAAACAAAAGGACAAATATGTTCTCCCATGCAGTGGGCTTTCTTGTTGTTTTATTGATGGTTTCCTTTGTTGTGCCAATGATATCAACGATAAGGGTTTAACCTCTAACATTTACAGGGAACTCATGCAGCTTAACAAAAAGAAGATAAACAACTCAATCAAAAAATGGGCAACTGATCTAAATAGACACTTTTCGAAAGAAGACAGAAGGAAGGCCAAGAGACATATGAAAACCTGCTCAAAGTCACTAATCATCAGAGAGATGCAAATCAAAACAACAATGCGGTACCATCTCACACCTGTCAGAATGGCTATTATCAACAAGTCAACAACTGACAAGTGCTGGCGAGGATGCGGAGAAAAAGGAACCCTCTTGCACTGCTGGTGGGAATGCAGACTGGTGCAGCCACTGTGGAGAACAGTATGGAGTTTCCTCAAAAAACTAAAAATGGAACTCCCATTTGATCCAGTGATCCCACTTCTAGGAATATAGAAACACGAATCAGAAAGGATATATGCACCCCTATGTTCATAGCAGCACAATTCACCATAGCTAAGATTTGGAAACAGTCTAAGTGCCCATCAGCAATAGAGTGGATTAAAAAACTGTGGTACATCTACACAATGGAATACTATGCTGTGGTAAAAAAGAAGGAGTTCTTACCATTTGCAACAACATGGATGGAGATGGAGAGCATTATGCTAAGTGAAATAAGCCAGGCAGAGAAAGATAAATATCACATGATCTCACTCATTTGTGGAATATAATGAACAACATAAACTGATGAACAAAAATAGATCCAGAGACAGAGAAACATCAATCAGAACGTCAAACCTCAGGGAAGGTAGGGGACAGTGGGGATAAGGGGGAGAGATCAACCAAAGGACTTATATGCATGCATATAAGCCTAATCAATGGACACAGACAACAGGGGGGTGGGGACATGAATGGAAGGTGGGGGGTAATGAGGGAATAAGGACACATATGTAATACCTTAATCAATAAAGAAATTTAAAAACAACAACAAAAGGACATGACATGTAAATGAAAATTTAACAAAAAGGAAAGGAAATGTACAGTAAAAAATGAAAATTTAACAATAATTATAAGCTGCAACAAAAGCAAAAAAACATGAAAATATTCACAGCACAATATGCTGAGATTTTAACAGTGGTAAACTGACTCACATTCATGCATTCTCTTTGTCACCTGAGAGATGAGAGACTGATCATACAGGTATCAACATGAAAGGGTTGTCATGTTGAAAGCAAATTGTTCCAGATGGGAGATGTTCTAGAACGAGGTTCTACTGTACCACTGTTACTGCAACCTTGAGTGCATTGGGAATTATCACTTTTACCAGAAAATAACTGTCACATATTTAAAAATAATATTTTATCAACTGAACATAAATTCATAGAACTAGAAAAATAATAACCAGTTCTCAAGACATGGGAGGTTTTACTCTCACTTTTAACTTTGGGAAAGTTTGCCATGATGAGAGCTCCCAGAAGAGGGTGTATGTGTGTGTGTGTCTGTGTGTACGAAGCCTGCATTTTCACGCTCTTCATAACCAGATGACACTAGAGGACCCATGAAAACCACCTGGGGATGGCCCTCACCCACAGCATTCATCTTTTACAGGTAAAACCCGTCGATTGGTTAAATCTGTAATCTTTCCCCCTCTCACTTCCGGGGAACTGTTTGACACATTACCCAAGACTGTACTGGCCCATCTATAGATTTCACCCCCCTGAGGCACAGTTCCTCTTATCCATGTCATTATTCTTTCCCAGATCAAAAACAAACACACAAATAAACAAACCTGATTAACTAAAGATTTTCACCCTATAATGGGAAACTTTCTAAAAATCACTAGATTCAATTTTTAACTTCTTTTTTATGACCCAATTTTGCTAATTCCAAGGGTTCTTTTACTCATTTATTTTTAGCCTCCCCCCACCTCCTTTTTCTCATGAAACAACAACAAAAATTAGATTGCTATTCTCTTCTAGCAATTTGATTGCATAAACCTGAGCAAATCCATTCTGGACCTAAGGCCCCTTGCCTGAAAAATTATGAACTTTAAAAGAATAGAAATGGCAGTAACATTCCCTGAATACTGGAGATGAGTCCCCCACTTGCCACGAACACATCATGACTGTCTTTCTGGAAGCAAACATTTTACAGAACCGTTCAACAGTTGCAGACATCCTGATGAACCCCCCTTGCTCAGCAGAGCTAGGAAGCATGCATTTGTACTTACATGTCCGAGGACAAGTCGTGCAGGCAGGGTTGTGATTGTCTGTTGATCCTCAGCTGCAGAGTAAAAGTCTTCTGAAACAGACTCCATCGCCTCGTCTCTCAGATGATTGCAATTTGTAATCCAAATCCAAATAGAATTTAATTGATACGTTGTTGATCCTGAGTTAATGGTTCCTGGATTGACAGGATGATAAGAAAACCAGCAAAATTCAGCTGTCTATAGTCACTGGGATGTTTCTATTATTTTTTCTTTTCTATTTCTTCTGGATTTTAGCAGGAGAGAAAATCTTCTGGATTTGATCATCAAGGAGAAAATTGTCTGAGAACCAGTGATAAGATCAGACCTTCTTTTGGGAGTATACATCAGTGTGTTCCCAAACCTCAAACCTGAAGAAATTAGCCCAGATAATGGAAGAAGAAATGGATCACAAAATATGGTAGTGAATTCTCCCCTAAGAAAACATGGGCTTATGCAAAGAGTTGATGAAAAAAAGGGGAAGAGCACAGGAGTCTAGCTGACCAGGCCTCCCTCCCACTCCAGAACTGGTTCTTGGTGGGTGGGCGCCTGGTAGAGCTAGGTGTCTCTTCATCACATCCTCTACATTTCCATCCTTTCCTCACACTTCTGGACACCTTAGAAATTTCATATTGAGCAATGGTCAACACATTTTGATGGCATTTGTTCCTTTGAACAACTGTCCGTCCATTTTGTACAAACAGGCCTTTGATCTGTTGTTATATAGCTAATTCCAACTTGGTGTATCCTTCATTCCCTCCTGGTCACTGTCTTTGGACAATCCAGATCCAGAATGTCAGAATGTTTCAGGCAGGATCTGTCTTCCACATCGGTTGTGCACCCACCTGTTGCTGGAAACTTCCTCGCTGCTGTTGAGGTGCTTTGACCTAGGATGGCCAGACATCGGGGCCACTCTTCTGTCTTCAGGTGAGCTCTCCTTCTGCTCCACAATGTGCCCGTACTTCTCCCTCCCACAGGACTTGCCCTAAAAGCATTTAGGTAAAGTCCTTTTCCTCAATCTCTGTTCCCATGTTTGTTACAGGTTTTGCTCTTCTGAAGACTAGAAATTATACTGGTGGGAGAACCACTTCCTTAAAAAAATGCCTCCAATCACCTAATTATTCATAAGCATATCATTTTGTCCTAAAAAAATAATGGCATTTGTGGACCTGATTTTAGAGCTGGCATTTCATCCTGAAGGAGGCCAGAATGTTTCAGCAAACTGAACAGTCAGATGGTGAGCTAATTCCTCTCTCCCCCTCGTATTTCCCATCATGTAAACAACGGTCAGAGGCAAGGTGCCTTCAGATGGATCCTGGGTGTCTGGGGAAACGTGTGGCCATGAAGAGCTTGGGTTCTCCAGGGAGATGTATAAGGCGAGTCTCCTTCAGTAGGTTGGATGGTGTCCTCTCTGTGGTTGCCACCCTACTGCCTGCAAAGTGCTTACAAATATTGACTGGATGAGCCCTTTAATTTGGTTTTGCTCTTTACCTATGAATGCCTCCAAGGCTGTGTCTGATCAGTCTTCTTTGTCTGTGCATTCCTAAATAAGCAATTTAAGAGAAAAGAAAACACCAGAAACTAAAAGATGGAAATAACCAGCCAGCTAGTTTGCACTTGCATCTCAGGATATTGTCTGCATGGAGCCCAGGACAACGAAAGGCCTTCCTGGGGCACGTGATTCGGTTTAGTGAACTTTCCGTGAAAAGTGAAAGAAGGCAGGTTTCTTGGACATGAGCAACCTCACACTAAAATTGGTTGGAACCACTATGCGTTGGTTATGAAATACTGGAAAAACTATGTGCACTTTCAGGATGAAATTGATAGGGGAGGAGAGAGGTGTCCTAGGACATTGTCTCATAGCACCGGCATCGTGTGTACACTGCTGAGGACCAAAGGCACCCTGAGGAAATGCTTGTATTTCTTGATGATATAGACCTGACAGGTGGTGCCTGGCCCCTCATGTCTCCAAAACTGCAGCTTTGTGTGAGTGGCTGAGAGGGCGGTTAGGCTGAACCTAGTTCAGGTCCTCTGTGACCAGGCAGCACTATGGCTGATGGCAGGACCTGCAGAGCAAAGATAAAAAATGCAGTAAGTGTCAGGAAGTCATTTTTGGTAGGTAAATTCATGTTTCTTCTTTAAAAGGAGATTAAGTTGATAGTAATATCTTGCCACCCCTCCCTCCCCCGACCGCCCCAGAGAAGAGGCCTTACAGAATAAGAGTAACTACCTGAATATCATTTGCTCAGGCCTAATGATGCATAAATGAACAGGAATCATTGACGTTTTCAGAGCAGCCACAGCTCCTAGTTTTATCTTTGACAAAGATTAAAACATTTCGGGCAGAGCTGCAGAAATCTGCAGCCAGAGAGGGAAGGATTTTGCTCAGGGTTTTGCTTAGGTATTTTGCAGAATGTCCCCCAAACTATGAAGAGCAATAAGATGAAAAGATCACATAATTATCATTGTTTTAAGAAGGCCTGGGATGACTACACCGCCAGGCAGTGGCCTAGAAACAGAACATAGAAACATGTATTGGAAAAAATACCAAAGAAGAGGCTCCATTTAATGGAACAATAAGAATGATAAAATACATAGAAATAATTTACAAGAAAACTGTTAAATGTTCTTGAAAGCATAAAGTAAGCTTGAGCAAATGAACAGTAAAGTACATTGTTTTAAAGAGGATGATGCATAAATTACAGAGATGCACGTTCTTTCTGTTAATCTATAAATTTAATGTGATTCCCCCAAAAAACACTAAAGGGTTCTCGGAGGAGGGTAGGGGGCAAGAACAAGATAAGCTGATTCAAGTCCTAGTAGATAGTCAAACATATAAAAAAGATATAACTAAATATTGCAGCATTAGTACCTAAATAGACATATTTATGACAGTTTTGAAAAATCTAGGAATAGGCCTAAATACATAATGAAATTTAGTATATGCAAAAGATGACATTTCAAATAAGTGAGGGAATTATGATTTATTTAAAAAGTAGTGTTAAAACAACTGGGTAACCAGTGATTCCATCTTTTACCAGTTTAAATTTTACATGATCAAAATTTTAGACATACTAAATGAAATTACAATGATAATAGAATAAATCATAGTATTTTTAAAGAAGATAATATTGAAGTAAGAAGATATTTGTCATGAAGGAAAACTGGTAAAAGAGAAGATTGATTAACCCGGCTTTACAAATATATAATACTGTATTTGTGAATGAAGCTCCTCTGCACCTAAAAAAAAAAAAAAAAAAAAAAAAAAAAGAGCCAAGACAGAGGACCACTTGGGAACAATATTTGCAACTTATATCGCAAAACAGTTAGTTTCCTTAAGATATAAAGAGCTCTTACAAATCAATAAAAATTTCAACTCAATGGGAAATGTTCAGAGTCACTAGATGGTTAAGTCATAAAAAGGAACATACATGGGTCTTCAACATTTGAAAAGGTGTGCAGCCTCTCTCAGACACTCAGAGAAATGCTAATTACAGCTAAAATGATGTATCATTTTCACCCCTTGGGTTGGAAATGCATTGACCAAGTATAAAGAGACAAAAACGTTCATGTAATCTGGTGGGAGTGTTAACCAGTGCACCTTCCTTGGAGAACAATTTGGCAATGTACATTAAGATTTAATTCAAATGCTTGCAAACTTCTAACATCAATCTCATTCTTAGAAACTTGTGCCTCGGGTAATCTTGTGCTTATTATTTATTTTTTGTTATTTCAAAATATTAAAAAAATACAATTCAATAATTGAGACTTGGTTAAACAAATTATATCGGCAAGTAACCTAGGTCATCATGAAAGAAAATTAAGTCTCTTAATGGATTTTGATATGGCTAGACTCTGAAATAAAAACTCAGGCAAGACATATGCTATATGTAATAGGCTACCACTTGTCCATAAAAATGGAGGAAAGGGTAAAAATATATATGCTTGTATATGTTATATATTCATGAAGTATTTCTGAAGGTGTAACATTGGATCTATCCAGGGAGAAGTGGTGGCTAGCACAGAAATAAGACACAAGAGACTTGTTTTTACCATCTGCCATTAAAAAATAAGATTTCAAAGTAATAAAGGTGGTACTTAATATAAAATTGATGTTTACTTTGGACCTTGAAACTACGTACTTCAGCCCTACCCTCTCAAGATCTTTGTCTTTCTTCTCTTTCCATTTTCTTGTATTTCTTGAGTATTTCTCATTCCACAAAACTATTTTTTGAGGAATGGAAATAAGTCTTATTGACCTTTGTATGATTCCTATTTCTACAATGCCTGGAATGCAGACTGGCAAATAGTTGGCTGATACCTAGTGAAATATTACTGGAAACAGGATTTAACTCTTCATTTTCTTGTTTTAAATGGCTTTTCAACTCAAATGAGTGTTCACCAAGGAGATGCCACTGGTCAAGGCTAGTACTTGGCAATATATCCTGAGCTAATGTGCTCCCCACAGGCACAGTGAGTTGCCACGAGGCACTGAAGGAGATGACCAGTTCATATTTCTTCACCTGAATTAACCTTCTGCACAACCTTAGTGATGATTTTGCCTGGATGGGGATTTAAAAAAAAAAATTGGCAAAGTTTGCTCAGCATGTCTGAGAGCTTGGCCTTAAGTCATCAGCTGAGAAGTCCCATGGCTTATTGGCTGTCCTCTCCTGGGAACCATCACTCAACAGATATTCACTGGAGGGACAATAATAGCATGGCCATCCAGCCTCAAGGATCTTTCATGACTAATGACACAGCATTGAGATCACGCTGTGGTTCAGGGCAGAGTCAGTAGCTGCAGTGGAAAATGTTTCTTTAGAAATGACTTTCATAGACAAAGCTTTCATCTCTGACCTTGGTCTTATTCTCTGGCTGAATCAGCAGCCCAGGCTCAGCACCTTGTAGTGGTCAGTAATTCCGTGGGTCACGTCCTCCTGGACCTAATCTTGAGGAGTTAGGTGTGTCCACCAGATGGGTTTGGCCAGTGAGGTGTGATGAAGTGACGGGTGCCACTTCCGGTCTGTGGAGCTGCTATGAATCAGCCCCTTCTCCTTGCAGAGTGAGCCAGCTATGGTGGCTAGGGACATTTCAGGGAGGACTCTTCTGACCAGGTCCCTTAGGGATGGTGAGGAGGAGCAGGGTCCCCCAACCCAGCTGGACATGTAACATGAACAAAATAAAAACTTTTCTTGTCAGAAGCCACTGCAAGTGAGGTGGTTATCACAGAATTGTGTGTCCTATCCCAAACAGATGCAAAAGTTGGCACATTGAAGTGAGAACTGCTGTTAGAGTAACCTGAGATAAGTGACATCACGTGGCAGTCTGGTAGCTATTGGTGAAGAATCTCTTATTAGAATCCCACAAGAGAGAGAACCATGCAAGGCAGTGGTAAAATAATGGATAGCAACTTGGGAGGCAAATGGTGGACTGAATCAACTTGTAGCTTTGGGAGAAAAGACCAGGAAGAAGACTGTAACTTGTGACTACTGGCTGACCTTGGCTGCCTTGGGGAAGACCTGACAAAATTTCCATCAGGCTGATGGAAATCAAAAGAGAGGAAGCATCCTACACTGTGTATCTCTCCAACTCCATGTTCCTGGACATCATGCTGGCAGCATGAAACCCACCATGGTGGGAGTACTTATACCATGGAAATTGGCAAACACTACAAAGCAGTGATCCTAGTCCCAGCTGGATTTTAAACTTGGTCCAGCACAGCACTGATGTAAATCCAACTGGATTCCTTGATTTGTTCTGTTTTGTTGTTATTTTTCCCCACTGTGGTTCACATGCTTTTTCCTCTAGAAGAAATCAAACGGAATAAACTACCATCTAAGACCCCTCCTGTCCCCCTCAACACTCTTTCCCTCTCCTCTTCACAGATGGTCTCTAGGACGTTTTCTGTCTCCTCTTGCTCCCAGACTTCAAGCCCTGAGAGAGGCTGTTTAGTGCAGCCCACATCAAAAGGTCTGCATCATTAAATCTCAGTGGGAGCACTGGGTGGTGACAGTGAAAAGATGCAGAATTGAATAGAGAGATTCATCCTACTAAATTTAGACACGAGCTCTCTATATTTAGTCTGGATCTTAAAATAGGAAAAATTTCAGCCCAAAATTTGTAGATTCAGTAAGAAGTAGAACTGTTTGCTTTGTCCTTGTTCCGAATTCAGGCTCCATCAACAGCACT
This sequence comes from Cnephaeus nilssonii, assembly GCF_951640355.1. Lineage (NCBI taxonomy): Eukaryota > Metazoa > Chordata > Mammalia > Chiroptera > Vespertilionidae > Cnephaeus > Cnephaeus nilssonii. Next base: position 30,055,175 of record NC_137079.1, read on the forward strand.
CTGTATATAGTCTTCAGTAAATGCCTATTTAGGAGTCTTGGGCACTGTAGTTCATAATCCCACTCCTTTCAGTGGACTTAATGTTTACAGTGGATGGCAATAATAACGAAGTATCAGCAACAATAACAGCAATGAATGTTTACTGAAGTAAGCAGGGACCAATATCACAAAACTGCTGTAGAACTGTATAACTCCCATTTTACAGATGAGAACACCAGAACACAGAGAGGTTAAATGACTTTCCCAAGGTCATACAGCAGCAGTGACAGGGCCAGGGTTGGAATCAGCCTCATCTCCCAGATGCTCTGCTTGACTGCCTGCCTATGCAGAGAACTCTCTCTGAATTCCCAGGAATTACATACAGTGGATCCTCAGTACTCATGAAGTCCATATTTACAAATTCGCCTACTTATTACAATTTGTTTGTAACCCCTAGATCATTCACCACCATGCCTTTGCAGTCATGCATGGACATGTGCAGAGTGATGAAACTTGGGTCACCTGATGGGCATGTTCCCAGCTGAGGTCTAACAGGGCAACACTCTGCCTTGCTATTTCATTCAGTAAACAAGTGTCCTTTGTGCAGTCAATTTGGCCCCATGTTTTTCTCAATTTGTGTTTTTTATTAGTGATTTCACCATGTTTTTTAAAATGTGTTTTTCAATTACAGCTGACATGCAATATTATACCAATTTTAGGTGTACAACATAGTGATTAGACATTTATGTACCTTGTGAAGTGATTTCACTGTTTTAAGTGGCCCCCAGCCATGGTGCTGAAGTCTGTCTACTGTTTCTAAGTTCAAGAAGGCCATAATGTGCCTTAGGAAGAAAGTACGTGCATTAGATGAGCTCCCTTCAGGCACAAGTTTTATAGTGCTGTTGGCTGTGAGTTCCATGTTAGTGGATCAACAACATATATTAAATAAGGTGTCTTTAAATAGAAACACGCATGATGTAATTCAGGGTTTGCAGTGGCTTTACAGAACATAACTATTGCAAATGACGAGAACTGCAGGTACTTTGCAGCATGTTTGCAGGGAAGCTGAAACCTTATTCTTTTTTTGATTTCTACTTGCTTTCTATCTCCTCTGCCCACAGCATGAAGGAGTCAATGGAAAGCTCTGCTTTTCTTTATAGGGAGTTATGAGATGACTAGGGCTCAGTCCTCACCTTCCACCCTGGCCTGTGAGCTGTGACTCAGGACCCATGATCTTTCCCATTTGCCCCTTTAAGGAGTAGAGAATAAAGGTGCCTCAAGCTGGAGAGCAGAGTGAGGAGGCTAGTAGCCATGGTTTCCAGGTGGCCTTGTGATTTTCCTTCATGTGTTGGGACTTTGTGGGATAGGAGGGTATTTTACATTTGACTGTAAACCAGGAAAACAATTTCCGAGCTAATAAACAGTAAACCATCCTGTCTAGAGCAAACAAAAAAAGGATAGTGCAGGTAAACCACTTGTAATATAAATCAGGAGTTACTCTGGATGCCACACACAGAATATTCACTTCTGAAGATGCAGGATACAGGGAGATGTAGGGAGCGCTGAGTTGATAGGAAACGGATGCAGCTGAATCTTCCATTGCTAGATTCAGGGCTTCATCCTACTAAATGTAGTTACAATACATGTAGTAGGTACAAATTACCAAAGTATCTGCTAATTGCAGGTCTTGATAGGCAGGGTTTTATTTACAAAGTATCCAGCTTTTGTGCCCTCTTCCCTTGCTCTATCATCACTCCATGGCACGTGGGAAAATGCTTATAAAGCACTGGACCATTAAATTGGAATGATTCTAGCTGCTTAAATGAAGAATTTTTAGGGTAAATCTTCATCATCACTTTTGCTTTTTCACAAGGGAAACCTATGGTAGTGAAGTGACTGCTGAGAATTGCAGAGTTAAAGAACGAAAAACCAGGCCTAGACAGAGCCCAGCATCAGGACCACGGCCAGCGCTCCTGCTGCCCTGCCATGCCTTCACATAGGCGAGAAATGATGCCATCTTCACTGGTATCTTCCATGACATATTAATATGTTTAGAATTACTAAGTAGTTAAGTAGGTTATTAATACTTTCTCTTTTACAGGTGTGTATAAATAATCTTCTTAACATTCTAATTTAGTCCCCCAAATGCATCATTCTTTTAGGAAACTATCTCAAATAATGCTCAGCATTGTTGGTTGGGTTTTCATGGACTGAAACAAGGAATAGTAATTGCTTTTTTTTTTCTTCTCTAGAGTAGTTTGATAGCTCTTGAGGTCAATTGAAAAACTTTATTCCATTTTTTTTGGCAAAGTCCATAAACACACACACACACACACACACACACACACACACACACACATAAAACAATAACAACAACAACAATAAAAACACCCTCATTGTAGCATGAAGTGATGAATGTCTTACCCAGGGGCCAGGGGAGCTAATGCACTTGGGGCCTAGAGGAAGTGGTGCTGAGTCTGGCTTGGATGGACAGTGGGAAGTCTGTCAGAGACTGGGCTTGACAGCGGTGCTGAGAGCCCGGGTTGGGGCAAATAGAATAAAAGCTTATAAATCTCTGAGTCAGTACATTAGGATGGTTCAAATTTGCCAAGAATTTTCCATGGCTCTCTTGGGAAATAGGACAAGACAAGGTTTAACTCAAAGTGAGGTTTGGTTTTCACATAAAGACAATAAATAAGTCCTTGTATGTAACAGAAGAAAAACATGGCTTAGGTGGGAGGAGGGAAAATCTGATACAGGATTCAGTTCACAACAGGCTGTAGGACTGAGCGCCTCAGTCCCAGGTCTGCTCTTCACTCCTTGCCCCATGAGCTTTTCTGTAAAACAACTCACAGCATAGCAGCTCGATTCATTCTAGTGAGCAAGAGAGGGAGGGGACGATGGAAGCCACAGTGATTTGTGACCTATCTTGGGTCAATAACTCCCAATGCCTGCTGCCCCTGAGCCCTAGACTGTATTTCTAACTGACCACTGGAGAGATCTCCTTGAATTTCCAATGAACATCTTCAATTTAACATAGTCAAAGCAGAACTCCAAACACCAAAGAGACTTCTGATTAACCCAGGAAGCCCTGATTCCTACCCATTTTCTTATGTATATAAGTGGAAGTGCATGTATACCTATGTAACATATAGGAACACTCAAACTATATAACAAAAGAGTGAGACAGGCAAAGCTTCTTCAATGCTGGTCCCTTCTTGGTACAAGGAGAAGGTATTTTGGAGTCAGATAAAATGGGTTCAGATCCACACCCTGCTCTTCCTACTTGTGTGACAATGTGCCATTTACTAGTTCTTCCAGCCTCGGTCCCCTGTAATTAATATGGGGACCATAAAAACCCACCTCCTAGGGCTACAACAAAGGAGGGAGGTGAGGTCATGGGTGTGCCCAAGCTTTGCATCACAGGGCTCCCAGAAAATGGCAATCTCCACCCCTTCCCCACCTGAGTACTTTCTTGCCCTCCTTTCCTCTCCTAAAGCTACTCCCGGGAACAATGTGGGAATCTTTGCTTTCCTCCCTAAGCCTCACTTGCTCATCTGCAAAAACTCACTCTGAATCACAGGTCCTTGAGCATCCTTGCCTCACCCAACCACATGACAGGGCTGTCCCTAGACCACCACCCAGTTCCAAGGGCCCCTAGAGGGGTGGGGCCACCCAGGCTGGGACCCTTCCACCTAAATGGTCTCTCAAGTCCCTTTCAGGTCCCACAAATTAACCAAAATTATGCTACACTCACGGCTGCCATGCTGGATGCCAGAAGTCTACTAGAGGGGCTGAAGCAAAGGTGGCCGCTCTAATGCAGGCACCTATGAAACACCATGTGAAGTTTATAGTTGTTGTCGCAAAACCCCTGGAGTTGGTTGGTGTTTTTATTTCCGTGCCATCGATAAGAAGCCTAAAGCTTTGGGATGATTTACCCAATCGGGCAGTAAGTTATTGACAGGCTGATGCATTTCTTCAAACAACATTTATGTATTTTTTTCAGGGCACTTTTTGTCCCTCCCATTTATTACACCCCTGGCTAGATAGAGGCAGATACCCCCCTATAATAGTGGCCCCTGACCCTCCCGAGCTTCCTTCCCTACCTAGAGGCTCTGCTGTTCAGAAGGCTCCCCCACAAGGAAGAATGAGCCCATTTCAAGAAGCAGGTAATTACCGAGGCTTATAATTTATGGAGACAGGAGGGCCCTTGGACCCTATGAGTAAGTTACGGTCTCTGGGCAGTCTGCATGGAGTGAGCCCCACATGTAAACAGAAGATCCAGCACCTTACTAATTCCCAGAAATGCTCCCACTTCACAGCTTCCCTGGGCCAAGTTCAACACCCCCGTGTCTGGGCTCCATCTGTTCTCTGCTAATGGAAATTGGAGTGTGGGAAGTGAAGATGTTTTTGAAAACACGTTTTTTTTTCCGGTGGGGTTGCCATTGATTAACCCTGCTTTATGTCTCAGCCTCTCTCTCCGGGGCCAGGTTGTGTGACTCATACCTGGCTGCATTGTGCGTGATATCTGTGAGGGCTCAAGTGCTATTTGGGATATGGGGCCCTGTACTGTGTGGGCTGTTGCAGAGAATACAGGAGGCCGAGCGCCGCCGGGCTATTTGTAAAGATAATTGTTGCCTGCGAGGGTTCTAGACATCCACTTGTCCACACCCCAGGAGGAGCGGGGCTCTTTGTCATGTCCGGACTTAATAAAGGATAAATAATGTGCGCTATATAGCTGGCTACAATGTGTCTCCTCCAGTAATCCTCTGTTTCAATTTTCTGCTTTGTGTTGTGCACACAGAAAACAACCTCACGAAACAGCCTCAGAAAATGCTGCTCCAGTTTCCCCCTTCCTGAGGACACGACGGAAGGTTCACAAAGACACCTTTGGCTTGAATAGGGTGCAGAATGGGGCTGAGGTGCACCGTCTTCATGGCTCTGAGGGTTCAACCTGTGTTTGGGGGAAAAAATGGTAATTTTATCAACATAAAAAAGAACGTTGCAAATGGTTTTCCTTCCAGTGTCTAAATGGCAACAGGCCACACACAGCAAGGGAAAGTTGTCTCTAGGGCAGAGGTGGGAATGTCTGGCCCGTGGGCCGTATAAGGCCCATGAAATCATTTGTTCTGGCCCTGCCAAGGCATTAGGGGTGAGTTAATTAAATGTTTGACCAAATAGAGAAGGCTAATGTTTAAGTTAATGATTTTGTATGTCCTGAGAATGATGTTTAAATACCCAAATGGCCCTTGGCAGAAAAAGGTTTCCCCACCTCTGCTCTAGGGGATCACAAAGATCTGCTCAGTTCTGGGAGGCGAAGCATCACCTCTGAATACCACCAGAGGAAACTGAGGCACAGGTGACCTTGGCAGTGATGTGATCCTGCTCCGGGGAAGGCGGGGCTCTCACACGCCCATCCTCAGTGCTGTCTTCTCTCTGGATTTTGACAGAGTCAAGGTCCTGAACAGGCTGGTAGACCACACGGGTTGATCTGGGGACATTTATAGTCTCCATGGTACTGAACTGTTCCACGTCTGAATAAAAGTACAGCTCTAAGCCCAAAAGTTGTCTTTTTTTTCTTTCTTTCTTCAGGCAACTTTATATTTTAAACATCCAAGGATGTGGGGAGACTATCTAGTTTCTGAGGTCCCCCAAACATCTCAGATCTTCCAAATTCAAGGGTTCGGCACAGGTTTCCTGTTCTGGGACCTTTTCTTTGTCATTTCTTTCCGTGTCCCCTGGTTGTCCTGCTCCATCTGTGCTTCCCAGGGAGAGAAAGGACTATTCCTGCCCCCATGGGAACCCTGTCTCACTCCAGTCGCTGAATCCATGAACTCATCACCTCCCTGGCTTGGCCCTGGCAGTGGGAGCACCACAGTCCTTTTCTCTAAGGACGCTGAGTGTGTACAGAGAAGCCCTGAGAGCTGGTGTCACGGAGCAGGAGAGCAAACCCACTGACTGCCATCGCCGGTGCTCCATTCACTGGGACGCAGCCAGCACCAGGGAGAGCATTCCCTTCAGGGAGTACAGTCAAGTCGAGGTCCTGTGGGCCATGTGGGTTGTAGCGATTCCAAAGAAAGCAGGAGCTAACTCCAGTTGACAATGGATTGGGGTCAGTGGAACTAGAATGGGGAATAGGATGCAATCAGTGAGGCATGGGGACCCCAGCATTGGGATGGGTGTTGAGGCAGGCCATGGTCAATAACCTGATCTTGATCAAATACCCAAGAGGGAGACAGGGTTCCAATTGGTCAGGACAAAGCATGGTGTCCAGCCCACAGAGATAGGAGTCAAGAACTTGTTCAAATGCCTAGCACAGAATAGGAAATGTTAGCCCATTCTCTGCTGGTGCTGTAACAAAATGGAAGACTTTTCAAGAACACCTCATGACAAGATCCAGATTTCGTGGTCAATGTTATTATCATGAAATCCCGGCACTAAGTTAAACATGTTTGTGCAAGATGCCAGGCTCGAAAAGTAGATTATGTAAATGTAAGCCTGTGAGTTAGCAACTTGCAAACCACACCAGTGACATTGGTGTGCAAAATGTACCCAGGGTAAAAACAAAGAACAGAACTGTGTACTAAGCAACCCATGATTAAATATTGGCTATTCACTGGTGTGGGTGTGGGAGTTTTGTGGATGGAAGAGAGAAAAGGCTCCCGGGCAACCTCATTACGTTATCCAGAAAATAAATAGCAGAAGTGAGCTTGATGCATATTTTAATAGCTGTTCCCAAGATACTAGAAATATAAAGACCACTGTTAACGAAATTAGACAAATGTGACAAAGCCAAAGATGGGAGGGGGTGTCCGCCCTTGCTCCGCCCTGCTTGCATTTAGTAAATGGCTCTCGCTGCCCTTCGGGGCAGCTGGCCCGGACAGCCTCGTGGATGGCCAGGGGAGGCAGCCCATTTCACCCCCTACAGAATCAGGCACTTAGGATCCGATTTTCAAATTGCCCTCCCTTTTGCATCTGCCTTGATGTTTTGCATTTGTTTGAGGCTTGCATCTGCTTCCAAACAATGCGCAGTAATTTTAAACCTGTTTAGCACGCATTTAACCCAGATACGTCTTTTGTGACCATTTCACTGGCATCTGGGGTTCAGTGCAAAGAGGTTGTGAGGAACAAAGCAAGAGCAAAATGGTATCAGCCAGCAGCTGCACGGGAGGGAGAGCAGCACACCCCCAGCGAATCCACGCACAGGGTACACTCTCTGGTTTCAAAGGCACCCCCATTGAGTAGCATGTTCCTGTACTGCAGGGTGAAGGCTGCTTCCTATGACTGATTCCCATGTTTTGAGGTTGCACATGGGCTGTGAATCCCCCCACTCTCACCCCCCGGGGCTGCTGTGGCAGGAAGGAAATTGGCTCCATGAGGAAGTGGAGACCTGCTTGCCTGTTGACTGCCCCCTGGCGATAGTGGGCACTTCTCACCAGTGCTGATGAATAGCTTTCCTGGCAGGACAGATAAACGCCTTCTGTGGCTGCCAACCAATGGCTCAGAGGCCTGCAGGTTAAATTAGAAACTTGGAGGTCCAAGAGGGAGCTGGCCATCTGTTGACTGGGACAATTCTTCATTTCTCACTCACTATCCTTAAACACACACACACACACACACACACACACACACACACACACACACACATTTTCTTTAACCATTCATCCACTGGGGAATGGATGTTTACATCTCTTGGTTATTGTAAATAATGATGCAATGAACATGGGAGTGCAGACATCTTTTAGATATTCTGTTTTTCTCTCCTTTGTATATATACCCAGAAGTAGAATAATGTTCAGCCACACACACACACACACACACACACACACACACACACACACACACACACACAAGGAAATCCTGCCATTTATGACACCATGCACGGACCTCGAGGGCATTATGCTAAATGAGATAAATCAGGCAAGAGAAAGGTGAATACTGTATGATCTCACCTATACATGGAATCTAAAAAAGCTGAATGCATAGAAATAGAGTAGAATGGTGGTTACCAGGGGCTGGGCTGAGGGAACTGGGGAGACATTGGTGAAAGAGTACACACTTGCAACTAGAAGATGAGTAAGTCCTGAAGAGCTAACACACAGCATATGATTATAGTCAACAATACTGTATCATAAACTTCAAAGTTGCTAAGAGACTAGATCTTAAATGTTCTCACCACAAAATGAAATAATTCTGTGACCTGATGGAGGTGTTAGATGATGCCCCAGTCACAATCATACATACGTAATCAATGCATGGTACACCTTAAATTTAAACAATGTTATATGTCAATTATCTCAATTAAAAAAAAGAAAGGGCAATACACACACAATTCCAGGTCAACTTTTTGGTTTGTTGTTAATCTTGGTGTTTCCTAAAAGAAGGGAACTGAAGGAAAACCTTGTAACTGAAGGAAACTTTTGCTTTCTTGCTTTTGATTCTGTGTACCATTCTAGTGCGGTCACACCGTAACCACCTGCAACAGCGGGGGCCTCTGGGTGGCCCACAGGATTTTGACTCACTTTAATGGCAACCGTTTTTGGTTCTAAGCTTGTTGCAATGCCAGAGTTCAAGGAGGTAGAGTCCTCATTACGATCCCTTCCCTCACGGGGCTTGGGTCCGTCTAGCTCTGTGTACTGGTACATGTCCTTGTCCCATAGACACCACTTGGGAACTCCCTTTGATCCCAGAACACATTTGTGAGGTTTTGGGATCTCTGAACAGTTCTCAAAGTCAGAATACTTTGTAAATCCAGATTTAAAAACGTGTCCATATAAAATCTGATTATTCTCTCTCAAGACATCAAGAATGACAAACTTTTTACAATCACAAAAATCATGTCACATTGTTTGATATGGCAATGTGCTCCTTACTCACAATGGCTGACTAAATGAATGGTTAGAAAATTTATAATGGACCCTTATTTTGTTGCTGGATGACAATTAGAAATATGGGGATTTATAATGATGCTGGCAACAGAATTCCATGTGATGATGGAAATATACATCTGCCCTGTGCAATATTATGATGGCCACTAACCAGGCATGATTGCTGAATGCATGAAATGTTGTGAGTGCAAATGAAGAATTGAGTTTTTAATTTTATTGAATAAATAATTTATATCCAAATTTAAAGTTTAAAAGCTATACATGGCCAGTGGCTACCATATTGGATAGCATTGATTAGGTTCTTTTCTTTGTCATTTATTGTTCCATACATACCTCCCCACCACATACTCATAAAAAAAATGTAGAAATAGCATGAAAACTAATCTTAGAAACTTGGGATAAAAGAAACAATATTCGTCATTATCAATTCATTACTTCTCCCTGAGGGTTTTAAATTTAGATGTTGTTTCTTTTAAAATGCTATCCTTTAGGACAATTATACATGCCTCCCTCCCCTGCCCTCGAAGCCATACATCAATATAAAGGCAATTAACAATATTTTTATCCTTTAAAAATGTAAAACATAAACTATTTTTTTGAAAAAATAATTTTTGAAAAAAATAAACATTAAAAACTAAAATAAATAAAATTTATTTGAATTTTGGCATATGTTAAAATAACCAAATACTTAGTAAATTATGTTTATTATTAAAAAAATCAGTGTTTTTGCTCACCTCTTTATACATAGCCCTTGACATGAAAACAACTCGCAAATTTTTGCTGTGATCCTGCAGCATTGTTTGCATGTTGATGTTGACACTTTCATCTGTTGCAATTGTTTGCTAATGTACCACTTTCTGCATCTGAAGAATGAAAGTTATCATAGGACTTTCTCATTGGGTGGTTGCAAGATTAGATGAGTTAATAGATATAAAGCAAATGGATGTTGATATTGTTAATATCGCCTCCCTGTCTAGAATGCAGGATTCTCCAGGGCTAGGGTTGTGGGCTATTCATTTTTGTATTCTCATCTTACGTAATAATAAAGAAACATGTAAATTGACCGTACTTCCGCTACGCCCACAGCCAATCAGAGTGAGTATGCAAATTAACCCAACAAAGATGGCGGTTAATTTGCATACATACCTGGGTCCCGGGAACCTCCTCGGCACCCAGGTCACTTCCAGCCAGCCATCGGAGGAGGGCGGGGGGAGCTTCCCAAGCCTAAAGCCTGGGGCAGAGACTTTAGGCTTGGGCAGGGGCCAAACCTGTGATCGGAGGTGCCAGGGGTCCCCCTTCCCAAACCTAAAGCCTGGGCGGAGGCTTTAGGATTGGGCAGGGACCAAGCCTGGGATTAGAGGGAAGGGGAAAAAAATCAATGGAAACATATCCTCAGGTGAGGATAAAAAGAAAATAAAGAAAGAAATGTCATATCCTATGAAAGACACATCTTGAAAATGCATAAAAAAAGTTGTCATTTTTTCATGGTGAAGGGACTGGTGTCCGTGTTGATGAAACTACCTTGGCAGCTGCGATGACTGGCAGTGGCTGCAGCAGCAGGATGATGGGGCTGGTGCCTTCCCCTGATCAGCCCGGTCGCCTCCCACAAAGGGAGGCCAGACTGTGGCTTAGGTCCGCTCCTAATGGGGAGTGGGCCTAAGCTAAATAGGACATCCCCTGAGGGCTCCCAGTATGTGAGAGAGGCAGGCTGGGCTGAGGGACCCCACCCCAGTGCACAAATTTCATGCACTGGGCCCCTAGTATCTATAATAATAAAAGCGTAATATGCTAATTAGACCAGATATCCTTCCGGACGAAGTCAGGGCTGCAAGGGAAGCCCAGGTCCTGGGTGCCTGCTGGCAGATGGAAGGACTGGGTTTCAGAAGGAACCGGTGCCAGCAGCCGGGGGAAGGAAGGCCTACTCTTGCATGAGTTTCATGCATCAGGCCTCTAGTATTTATATATTTATAAATAACTAAATGGATGCAGGAACAAATGAGTCAGTATGGGCAGATGAGGAAAAAGGTAATGAGTGGGATTTTACAGGGAAGGTTAGGTTTTGTTGGAGGCCTTTGGACAGTAAGTGGTTAGGTCTGGATTTTTTTGGTCAGCAGTATTGACAGTTTGACTGGATAAGGCTTTGCTAGGGGGCTATTCTGTGCATTGTGGGATGTCGGCAGCACCTCTGGCCTCTACTCACTCAATGCCAGTAGCATCCTGAGTCCTAACAACCAAAAATATCTCCAGATATTGCTAAAGGTTCCAATCAGGAACATTCAGATTATACCATTTTTGTTAAGGCCCTAGTTACAAAGTTCCATAGATTTTGAGAGTCTGCCCCAACCCATTTTTTATTTTGCAAAACTGAGAATTTTTAGGAGCTCTATGATGTTTATGGTATAAATGCCTAATCTGATGGACCACATTAACAAAGATTTCCCTTGGGGAATGATATTAAGGAAATTTCCTCCCCCCCCCTCAGGGCTTTTATATGTATTCCAAATGTTCTGGGGGAAAAAAAGAAAAACTCCATAATATTTTATTTTACTACCAAAAAATGTACACAAAATACGTTTATTTAAAAAATTTAATTGAGAAAGAACTCTCTTCTTCCTATTCTAATCCTTTAAATATAATCTATAACCTAGTCTGACCTAGTTCATGGGGTTATAAGGATGTCACTATAAAGTGATAATAATTATGCTATAAATATAAAAAATGGAAGCAAATGCCACCTGCTCATCTAAAATGATGCATCATTCCCCAGACTCTCATCCTGCAGGAAATGGTTCTCCCACTAGACTCTGCTTTTGCTTTGGTGAAGTGCACTTCTATGTGGACGCCTCGTTCCACATCCACAGGGTGATTTTTCTGTTGTTGTTGTTTGTTTTTTTTAATGTGGTTGTTGAATGAATGTATAATTTTGCCCGGTACTAGAGTGCAGAAGGAGGGGACCAGCTTCATGCTGGATTGCTCTGTGCTCATTCGAAGATTAGTAGATATTGATTAGTGTCAGGTGAAGGCCAGGCTCCTTCCCACACCTTTAGTGTGGAATTGAAGCACAGCAGCCATAGACTTCATGGAATTAAGCAAATATAAACGCTCATGCAATGTTGCCACAATGCTTGGGAGCCAGAGGACCTGCTCAGATTTTGAGCCTTCTCCCACAGTTTGTCAGTGAGGATTATTTTAAGAGGCACAAGGATCGAAGCCACCAAATATGAGGTTCAAACCATGGCACAGAAACATGAAGACAGAGCACATTGGAAAAGTCACATTGGGCAAAGATGGAACCGGCTTTTAGCAGATCACATTCAGATCAACTATTTTCATATCCAAGATACTATTTTTTTCCCTCGCGCTCTTAGACAACTTAGACAACAATTATTCCTTAAAACTGAAGAATAGGTTTCTTAAGAACAGTGTATGAGACAAAGAGGCTCTTCTAGAAAACATTGCTCAATAACAAGATAATAAAATGCTTGAATGCCGGTGTCATCTAAGGCTGATAATAACGTCTCTCGTACTTCTCTTATTTTATTTTCTGATAGGCCAGATCAGTTAAATTAAACCAGCTCTTTGCTCAACAGCTTGAGATGTGTTGTTAAGAATAGCTCTGCTCTCCTTCAATGGAATGACTGGCTCAAGGGTGAATGCGTGTGGAGTTTTCCTTCAGGAGTTGGGTGTGTGCCGTGGGTAAGAGCTAAGAAGAGGTAACGTGGAGAAAAGAATAGAAGCTGTTCATTTGGGAGGAATGTTGGGAATGCTGGCGATGCCTAAACAGTAATCAGCGAATAAGCCTGGAGTAAGGGTGCATATGACCCAGGACATTCCCCGGGCCAGCTGGGCATGATGCTGCAGCCAAGACCTCACAGCCCTGAGGATGCCTCTGTCCCCAATTTTAACACCAGCTACACAGCATTTGTGTGTAGCCCGGCCAAGACTTCAAGTTAACAAACTGTTTAAAAACATCCTCACTTCTCATTGGTAAACACCATGAGTACTAATATATATTGAGAAAATTAGTGTTTTCATGCAGTGTTTTCTGGTACATTACCTAAACTCAATGCACAACTCACACTTGGCGTTTCATTGCTAGCTAGCATTGGATCGCAATGTTTCACCACCAACTATGGGTGTCGCAGCAATAATTTGACAGGTGATAAAAAAAGAATAAGCTCCTTGGAGCAATTTTTATAGTCTATTCTCCACAGTCTCGGTCATTGGAGTGGAAGAAATAAAGACATACAATTTAACCAGTATGTTTACATGCATTCAATAGATATTTTTCTTTGGAGATTAATTGAATTACACCTATAACATACTTATATTGTATACTGATCAGTCCTGAGATGGTTTTGAACAATTAGAGAAATATGTTTTCATTAGTAATAAAAAATAACTACACAGCTGAGCAACATTGAATGATATCCTGAACACTCTCCAATAATTTTTGCAAACACACTCTTTTGTGACACTTTATATAAATCATAACTTTACTGAAGTACTTAACACTTAAAATCTCAAATTCTAAATGAAAAGCAATCTTGTCTCAAAACCATACACAGTATGTATAGCCATGGTAGGACATAAATATAGTAGAGAAAGCAATGAATTTGGTAGTGTGAAATTGGCCTGGTTTTTTATTTTTTGTTTTTTTAGTTTTGTTGTGATAAGTTGTGTTACATTGGGCCAGTTCCTAATCTCTCCAAATCTTAGTTTTTCCATCTGTCATTTGTGTGTTAGGGTCAGAAAGGAACTGAACCTGAGCAGGGAATCCCCACAGAAAAGAATACTTGGATGTAAATTTGGTTTAGGTGGAATATAGGTGCAGGTGTGCTGGTTAAGTGTTCAACAACTGGCTCCAAAAGAAAGGAAGATAGAAGGAAGGAAGGAAAAGAAGGAAGGAAGAAAGGAAGGAAAGAAGGAAGGAAGGAAAAGAAAAAGAAGTCCAGACTTGCAGTGTTTGTTAATTTCTCCAGTATAAATTCTCCCATGATGGCTGATTTCAAGAAAGTAATGTGACATCCTTGACCATGTGTAGACAGAGCCTGGGAAGGCACATGGGCATTTCTTTAATTATTGTCAGCTGAACCCAAGGCGACAGGCAAAACCACATCTTGGATATACATTTACCAAAAGGGCAGATGCGTTATCAGCACTGACTCTTACCTTTGCCCAGTTGTTGGGTAGTGGGTTTTTGATGTGTAAATCCAGTCAAGCACCAGGAATGCTTGGGCCTACTCAAGAATGCAAATAATCTCCTTTGTCTTAACTTTTGGTGAAACTTCCTGGTATGTGGGGGTATAAAATAAACTCACTGGATTGGGTCTGGGTCATTGTCTCTCCAGCAGAAGAGGGCAGTGGTCCCACCTGGTTCCCAGCTTTTTCCTTCTATTTTGTGTCTTATCTCTTTCTTTATTTTATTTCTCAATCCCCAGCCGCCCCTACTCAGGATCTGGACCCGCACTCTAGCCACGCTGGACGTGGAAAGAGAGAAATACCTACACCATGGAGCTGTGCAAAACACTCAGGGCTGGATCTTCTGAACTAGTGCCCCCCTGAGTAGAGTGTTGTGCTAATGGCTCCACTCCACCATTAACAATGTTAGAGCAATTAATGCAGTTGGTGTTGTTTTTCATGTTCCAGTCAAATCAGGAACATTAATTGCACATAATATTATGGCTTAACATTGATTCATGTTTTATAGTACCATAGAAGTAACACATTAATATTTAAAGCTATTAGTGCAATCATCACTTTGGCGTTTAGATCCACAAGCACTAGATTTACTCTCAATAGCACTTGTTTATGTCCCTTAAAATTTTTTGTGTGAAAAGTGGTTTTTGTTTTTATTGTGGTGCATTAATGATTATATTGTTATTGGGATATAATCTCAGGGAGTTAAGAAGCACTAGACCAGAGATTCCTAAGTTTCCTTACATGACGAGTATCTACAGGTTAAATTTCATGAGTGATACTGACATGCACATGTTACTTTTCCACTAAATGCCTAGCCACCCCAACCCCAAGGCTAGCAGGGCCAGTCGTGACTCAGGGTACAGCTAGTGCCTGCCCTTCCCCTGCCTTTTCTCACTCTTCCAGCCACGTGCACTAGGAATCAGCTGACTTGGTTTCAGGTTCTGTGGGTAGATATCCCCCTCTCCCCCTGCTCCCCCCACAACTGACATGGGGACAAACAGTGTTTCCTACCTGCTAATGTCAAACAACATCAATAGCACTAGCAACAGTATATGGCTAATAATTGTTATAGAAGTACATATATCAGTATGTGGCATACATATGTATAAATGCTGAGTTTATACTGACAGATAACTGGTGAATTAAGTCTGACAGTTGAAGCAATGTATCAGCCAGGCTGTTTGTTAAGTATCTACTCTGTGTTGGAGTGGAAAGATAGGTTCATTCACTGAGCGCATCTCTGGAGACCCTATGTGTGCCCCCATTTTGCAGGCCCTCGGTTTACAGATGCAAATATGTCTCTACATTAAAAACAAACACTGAGGACATGCAGCGAGTTTAACAACCACACCAGCATTAATAAAAACACAAGAAGGAGGTACCCATTGTCCCCTTTTGTGCCCGGCTGTTCTAAGGGCTTCACAGGACTGTTTCACTGAGTCCTTGCAGAAAACTAGCACGGTCACCCCTGGGGACACTCAAGGGGACAGGTGAGGCACTGCACAGGTTACAGGGTGATAGGCACAGCCAGGATGGACAAAGAAGCACACACCCACAGTCCCTGGGAAGAGGACTCCAACCCCCATCAGTAAGAACTGACACAAGGTTGGTCGTTCACCCTCCTCCCCCAATTCACTGTGTGAGCTGGATGGCCACTGGTAAGAAGACAACCCAGAAAGGGCAAAGCACACAGCGAAATCGGCAACCAATCAAGATGATTTCTGTGGAGCACCCACAATTCCCCGTGCTCTTTCGAGGTGGCAACTCTAGGACGAAGGATTCAAACACCATCACTTTCTTTTCAGGTGCGAAGATGAGGTAAAGGAAGGCAAAATCAACTTTCTTTCTGCTTAAATATATGTTCCAAACAGCTTTAAATTGAGCGTGAATGCAATAAAACCATCCAAGTGGAACTTTACTTCGATATGTAGTTCAGAACATGGCTCAGAGAATGAAGCACTTGCTCAGGGAAGACGCAGCTTTCCCCATTGCCCAGTTAAAACCAGAAATAGCACTACTAACTGTTATGACTAAATCTTGACATTTTTCTATTCTCATCTTTTGCCACTTCTCACAATTATTACAAAGACCACGCAGAATATTAAGGGATAGGGAATAATTAGATAATGAGGTGAAAAATCAATTATGGTTTTTTTCAGCTAATTGCAAAAATATAACCATTTCTGGTCCCGAATTATTCACACTAGCCAACTGCACTAACAGAAACTCAGCGGCGATCATATTGTGCTCACCAAACCAGGTACAAGAACCATGGTGTCTTCTCATTCTCCCTCTAAACTTTAAGAAAATATTTTTATCAATGACACATACATAGTCTGAAAACTCAAATTGGTTTATGATAAAAACAATAGCATGTCCTGAGCCTAAGTTCCCTATCATCTATTACACTCCCCTTCTCATATTTACTTTTACACTAGAGGCCCAGTGCATGACATTTGTGCACTGGGAGGTGGGGGGAGGGATATCTTTCAGCTCAGCCTGCACCCTCTCATAGTCTGGGACCCCTCAAGGGATGTCCGCCTGACTGCCAAGGGGTCCTCTGCCACGGAGGCGGGAGAGGCTCCTGCCACTGCCGCTGCACTTGCCAGCCATGAGCCCGGCTTCTGGCTGAGCGCACTGACCATCACAGGGCAGCTCCTGCATTGAGCATCTGCCCCCTGGTGGTCAGTGCGCATCATAGTGACTGGTCGTTCCACCATTCGGTTGATTTGCATATTAGCCTTTTATTATATAGGATTTCTAAATAACATACTTTCACTCATCTTTCTTGATTTTTTTAACTCGAGTTTTAGCTGACTTCCTATTATGGGGAATTATGGAGGATTTAGCTTCTTTCCATATTACCTCCCTCTGCACACACACCTTATATAGGCCTTTCCTCCCCTATAAACCCTATATGGTGCAGGACTTGAGCAGGTCGATATTTGAATAGAGGAAGTTACATTTCATGACAGCATAACTATCATTCACAGCAGAGCCATGCGGTACCAAGGCTTCTTTTCCTTCCTTATGCAACTCTTTTGTTTTTTCAGACTTAATAAATTTGCTATTTCATTGCATTAGTTTTCGCATATTTATCACTAATTTATTCCTAAACTCTGTGAGAAGTGTGAATCTCCTCTCAGCATGCAAAAGGCATCAGGCAGTCTACCATTGTCCCCTTTTTTGGAAGACACCTGTCCTGACTTCCTTCCTCCTCCTTCATGCCTGTGTCCCCAACTTCTCTCACTCTCACTCACTCTGGAAGTCCCTTTGCCTCCCTCCTTTTGGATTCCCAGTTTTCTGAACCCCGTATCTCTGTCTCTCTTAGCTTTTCCCTCATTTGATGAGGCCTATCTCCCAATACCCACTGATATTGTGGGTGGTAGATATAGTTACTGAGCAATTATCTGTTTGAAAATGTAGTCAGTCTTGATAGTTTGTTTGGGTTAAAATTCTAGGGAGAAAATCATTT
This sequence comes from Cnephaeus nilssonii, assembly GCF_951640355.1. NCBI lineage: Eukaryota > Metazoa > Chordata > Mammalia > Chiroptera > Vespertilionidae > Cnephaeus > Cnephaeus nilssonii. Next base: position 30,072,719 of record NC_137079.1, read on the forward strand.
GTCCCATAAAATTGTGAAGGCAAATTTCCATTGTGCTGAGCCCATACAGGGAGGAAGATGGAGCCAGTGTAACACAGCCAGGGGGTTGGGGCCCAGGAGGAACATTCAGTGTGCTGGGACACAGCCTAAGCCATGGAGCAGAGATGATAAGGGCTCAGATACCAAGAGTCACTGCAGGAATTAGATTCAAAATCTAGCCAGGGGTTGCAGATATGAGAAGCAACACCAGAGAAATGAGATGAGAGGAATGTCTCAGGATGTTGGATGCACTAGGGCTGCATGGGCAAATGGGGAATAAGGAGGGCCACAAACCACAGGCTGGGGGTGGGCATCCAAACATCCATGCATGTCAAGGAGTGCCTGCACCTGCCCTGCAGGGCAAAGCTAGGTGTATGCCAGGTGTAATCTGAAGGGCCAGAAGGCTGATCTGTGCAACTGTGGCTTCTCGCTGTTCCTGCCAAGGGGGCAGCCTGCAGATAACCAGGTGCTAGTTAGGCAGGGGTTAGGGTTTCACTGGGGACAGGTGGACCAAGTGGTGTGGCCTGATTTTCTCGTTAATTCAAATACGACATGGCTCCTCTGAGGATGGTGACTTTCTGCTCCTTTATGCCCCCTGCAGGCAGACATTGGAGTAGACTATTCTGGCATGTACAGAGCATGCCAGGGCAACAGGATCAGAGACCTGGAGAATGAGCTGGGCCGCAGACCAGGATGGAATGTGAATTGACAGGTGGCCCCATCACAGCAACACGACACTTTTACTTAGTAAGCTAATGTGCAAAGATTTGCCAAAATACAGTTGTCACGATCACAAATGGTAAGAAGGACTTGAGACCTATTTCTTGATATTTCACACATCTCTGAAGCCCTGCTTTAATTGAGTGAGTGTCTTCCCATTTAAAACTTCAAGGTTTAATGACCCAAAGAATAGAAATTGATGAGGAAAGACGTGCCATCCCTAATTTTAAAATATATTTGTCATCACAATCATTAATCTTTCTAAGATTTTCTTCCTCAGGGAGGAAAAGCAGAATTTAAAAAATAGCAGTTCTTCATTCCGGCCTTTCAGCACTCATGCACTCACTCAAGTATTAATTGGCTTCACAAGCAGCTATGTGCCTGGTGGGGATGAGAGTTGGGGGACACACAGGCCCTCTCCTTCATGAATCCCTAGCTCAGGATGGGTCTGTAGGAAGTCACAGTGCACACTGATAAAGTGTGGGGAGTGTCAGCACAGAGCAGGTGTCAGGGGCAAAGCCTGGCTGGATAGGGGACAACTGACTTTTGATTGACCTTCTCTCACCCCAACCTCTTCTCTTCACAAAGGGTCCCCCAGGGCCTGCTGGCTCGGTCGATAGGGCCAAGCGCCCTTTGCTCAGCCCGCCTTCCTAGAACTCACCCTCCTTAGGTTCTGACCTCCTTCTTGTTTCTTTGTCCCACTGGAACCCACCTGCTGGCTCCTTCTCTCAGCTCAGCAGCCCCATTCTGTTCTCTAAGGTCCTGCAGGATCCCACCTTCTGGTGTACTAGGATTGTGCTGGAGATTGTGTCAAAGATGCTCATTTGAAGACTGGCCTTGGCCTTCTGGCCAGGGTTCCAAGTTCCCAACCTCTCTGGGATCAGCTCAGTCCACATTTCCTCTGCCCAATCCAGAATCAGTGGGATGCCTGAGCTAATGCCCCCACATCTCCTTGCTACCTTTCAGCTGGTCCTGTACTCAAGGACAAAGCTGGCAATTGAATAGATGTCAATAAAAGGAATGCTTCTCATCAATGAGGGATTGAAGGGAAGGTCTTTTACTCTCTCATTGGCATTGATAGAAAGCCCACTGTGCACCCGTTCCTATGGTGGTACTAGGTCCAACCATAAAGGAGAAGAAAAGGCCTCCCCACCATGGATTCACTGTCCAGGTGAAAGAAAGATACCAGATAAACAAACATGCAGATGAAGAGATCCCACAATGTGTCAAAGTGCTATGAAAAGTATCAGACTTTGGACCCAGGGACCCAACTTTGCCACTTACCTCCTGGGCATCTCTGGGCAATTTAACTTCTTGACACTTCCATTTTTTTATCTGAAAAGTAAAAACAACAAAGTCAAGTACACTGAGTATCATGAGGATTAAATGAAAGAATTGAGTTAAAACAATGGTTACACAGAACCCAGACATGGTAAGTACTAAAAAATGCTATAAATGTTATTATTAATAGCTATAATTAATAATCAAGTGCATATCTGCCCGCTCTGTGCCTCCTAATTAAAAAAGGGATTATAAAGCTAAACGAAAATTCTGAGGTGCAACTGACTGCTTCTGAGAGGACTCCTGCAAATATCCTTAATGTCGCCGTGCTAATTAACACAAGTGCATGGAGACAAGTGGCTTGGTGTAGATGCTGTGAGACAGGATTCTGGAAGATGGGTGTGGGTGTCTCTTCCTGCTGCAGCCATCTACTTCACCACTGGTAGTCCTGAGGGTCTGGCCCTGTTGGGGTCTAGAAACAGATATAGGACTTTCTTGCCTACCTCTCTGGGCTGAACAGGAATGGGCATTGAGGACTCTGCAATGTTCAGAGACTGGAGAGAGGTACCTGGATGAAGTCCCACAGAGCCTGGCAGGTGGTTGGGTTCTCTTAGCCCAAGGAGCTAAGGAGAAAGTCAAAGCTGGTATTCTCCACTCCTGAGAGGGTGTGAGGGGTCAGGGCACAGAAGGTTCTCCTGGGTTGGACAGGCCACTGCTCAAGGCTAGAGGTGACCCTTGAGCTGCTCCCTAACAGCTTATCCATGGCCATACTAAGCAGCATAGAAAATAACAATCCTGGGGTGGGGGGAAGGGGGAGACCTTCACCAGAGCACAGGTGGGAACACCTGAAATGGTGTCTGAGCAAACAGCTGTCAGATATTTAAGTCCAACATAATAATTATTTCTTATAGCAAATACCTCATTTCCTGCTTAAAAAAAAAGTACTAGCTAAATTGGAGTAGAGAATGGTCACTGCTGAGAACCAAATTAGTGCCCTGGTAGATGGAGAAGAAAATATATTTCAAAGCACAGGGCAAGGAAACACTGAGAAAAGAGAGTAGAGGGTAGATCCAAGGGAACCTCTAGAATCTATGAAAAGTAAGAGTTCCAGATAGAAAATGAAAGAAACAGGTGGAGGAGAGACAATTGACAAACAAATAGTGCAAAAATTAAAGAGAGACTAGAGTCTACGGATTTAGGAAGCTATGCTGAATAAAGACACATGCCAGGAATAGTTGGGGATTATTCCCTACATGACAAGAATAAAGAGACAAATCTACAAGCCTTCAGATGTAGATTGAAGGAAGAAGAAGAATCATACTGGAATAAATTTCTTATCTGGAGCATTGAAAGCCAGAAGATGATAGAATAGAATTATGGACTCTGTGAGGGAGTGTGAGATGATGCAAGAATACTACACCATTGGGGTGTTGAGGTGAAGGAAAGATAGTTGCAAATATTTGGGTCACTTTCATGGGGAAATACCTAAGAAAGCTTTGGTGAGCAGTGAATCTTGAGATAAACAAGCCAACAAACAGATAAACACACATAGATGCATATACTAGTAAGTGGTGATGATAACTTATCTGGGAATGAGAAATACAAGTGCTAAGTAAATATTTTTGAAATTGAAGAGGCATATAATAGTCCAGAAGTAAAAGTATTAAATCTACAAAATCTAAGCATGAGTATGGTGGGGAAAGGGAAGTAGAAGTCATGTCATCTCAGGGGGCCAATGACCTGCAGGAAACAGGCATGAAGTGCTCCCCTGCTCTCCTCTGACTGAGATGATCCAGGTGTTGGAGGCCCAAGGGAGGAAATGGGTGTCTCAGTGGAAAAATGCCTGGGATCTTGTCATAGTATATGCAGCAGTATATAGCGGATTATGCATACCATGAAGGAAGGACATCACTAATAATGCTACCAAGGAGCTAGCCAGATAGTAGGAGGCACAGAAGCAATACCTAGTCAAACGAGCAAAGAAAGAAAGGGAAAAATAAATAACAACAACAAAAAAATACATGTTTAAAATGAAAGAAATAAAACCAAGTAGTTAGCTATTCCACTAAATACAACAGACTTACTCTATTAAAAGACAGACTCTCAGATTGGATTAGCAAACAATCCCTAGGGTATATTCTGGGCCCAAGAAACATACCTGAAATAATATAGTAAAGAAAGGTTGAAAATAAAGAAATGCGTAGAAATGCCAGGTAAATAAAAGACAAAAAAAAAAAAAAAAGAAAGAAAGAAAGAAAAAAAGAAAGGAAAGGAGATTGGAATGACAGTTCCCATATCAGGCAAGGAGAAACATAAGGTGAAGTGTAACATTAAGTAAGAAAGGGGCTGACAATCTAATCTAATAATAGACAAATATGCAAATTGACCGCACATTCGCTACACCCAACCATGCCCACCAGCCAAGCCACGCCCACCAACCAATCAGGACGAATATGCAAATTATCCAAACAAAGATGGCGGCTAATTTTGTAGAAAGAAGCCAAGAGCTGCAGAAGGGAGCAAAGCTGCAGAGAAGCAAGCAAGCTGGGGGGAGGAGAAGGGAGGAGCGAAGGCGGGGCCGGGGGAGAAGGAAGTTGAGCAGGCGGGGCTGGGGGAGAAGGGGTGGGGCCGGGGGAGAAGGGAGGAGCAGAGGCGGGGCCGGGGAAGAAGGGAGGAGCAGAGGCGGGGCCAGGGGAGAAGGGAGGAGCGGAGGCAGGGCCAGGGGAGAAGGAAGGAGAGCGGGCTGGCGGAGAAGTTAGAAAAGCAGGGGGGCTGGCGGAGAAGGCGGGGCGGGGAGAAGGAAGGAGCGGAGGCGGGGCTGGGGGAGAAGGGAAGAGCGGAGGCGGGGCCAGGGGAGAAGGGAGGAGCGGAGGCGGGGCAGGGGGAGAAGGGCAAAGCAGGTGGGCTGGCAAAGAAGGCGGGCCAGGGGAGAAGGGAGGAGCGGAGGCGGGACCAGGGAAGAAGGAAGGAGAGAGGGCTGGCGGAGAAGTTAGAAAAGCAGGGGGGCTGGCGGAGATCGCGGGGGCGGGGGACAAGGGAGGAGAGAAGGCAGGGTGGGGTAGAGTGCAGCAGGAAACCCTACTGCAGGATTTTTCCTGCAATGGGAATGCTAGTATATCATAAAAGGCACCATTCACAAAGAAGATATAAAAATGTATAAATGCCCCTTCTGCTGACACCCAAAGTGCATAGGATGGAGGGTGGGGAGGTCCAATCACAGGGACTTGAGCCTTCTCTCTGCATGTCACAGAGCTGAAATTGCCAACGGATTACTTTCTGGCTGGAGTGAATAAATAGTTTCCGATGAAGATCATTAAAGTTCAGGTACTTTTCTACCAAAAGATGAGCAGATTGGAGGGTAGCATTGCTCTTCCATGTGGGAGAAAGGAGTTTATGACTTGTTTCATCACTAGGAAATGTCCTTCAGAATCACTAAAGTAACCTCCTTGATGTTTGTATGATGTCAAAGCTGCTAGCCAATTCACTCACGCCAGTGAAAAAGTTACTAAAAGCAGGGTTTCTTTGTGTGTGTGGCATAGCTTCTTATTGGTTGGTTGATTCAGTGTTTACTTTTTCACCAATATTTCTGCCTAGGTTGTGCAGGAGCTATTAGGTCTGACTCCACGTCGATGGCTCTGTCACGCTCTCTCAGGCAGCACGACCCAGGGGGTTAAAGCAATGGGCCTGGAGCCAGGCTGCCTGGGACGCAATGCCCAGGAGCTGGGGGAACTGGGGCACGTCACTCCATTTCCTCATCTGTGAAACGGGAATAACAGTGGGGTGTACTTCATACGGTGGTTGAGAGTTAGTGACGGATAACTGAAGAGCTATCATAAAAGGCACCATTCGCAAAGCATGGTCCTGTCAGGTAACGATAAATATTGGCTGTTATCAAATAGCACGTTAGCAGGTGAGCTGTAATGAAGGCGGTGGTCGCTGTGTGGCCATGACTTGTGTGTGCCCGTGTTTTCCCAGCTGTAGTGGAGCCTTTAGAGATGAACAATTAGTGAGTGGAATTATCTTATTGACTCACACCCTCAGGTCAGAATGGCATGTATGTGTACAGAAGCACAGCCTGTCTTTATTCTAGATGGCTCCACGGTCCATGAACAAGAACAAAGGGTTATATTTCAAAGATGAGCTTTTCTAAGCGACATATAAGCCTTCTTATCCACCTGCTTTTTGAATTGAGAACAGGCAGCATCAAACCATATGTAAGAAGCAAAATAAATATTAAATGTGCATCCCTCCTCCATGCTGTCAACAAAGGGCCTGGGAGGACCAACAAAAAGAGATGAGGATGGGGTGGTTGCAAGTGGGAAAAGGGAGAGTAAGACAGAGACATGGTGGGGGAGCCGGCTGACCTCTCAGGGATGCCCCCCCCCCAACCCTCTTAGAGGCCCTGGGGTCATCTTCCCAGGGAGGCAACCAAGATTAGACTTGCCCCAAGGGCAGGAGGGCTCCTGTCATCATGCTGACCTGAGTTTGCTATTGGCTCTGGAAACCTGTGTGGTCCTACAAGGGTATTGAAAGGTTGTGAGCTTTCACTTCCTCTAATAAAATAAGAATAACAGTAACTATTTCCCAGGCTTGGGTGAAGATCAACTGTGTTAATTCAGATGAGATGCTTAACAGAGGACATACTCAATAGATAGTGATGATGATGATAATGGCAACATTGGTGACAATGGTGATGGCCATGACTACTATTAATACAGAGAAGATGGATGGACCCCAGACTACTGCTTTTTGCACTGGACAATAGTTTTTTCTCTTGAGAGGAAGTGGGATAGAGATGAGTGAGAAAAGCTCTGAAGGTGGGGAGAAGTCACAGGTGTGGGGGGCTCAGTACCTGGCCACCTGCTCCCTGGTGGCAGCTGGCCCCATCCTACCCTCACATGGTGCAGTTGCTGGACACTGTCCCTGCAGAAGGCCTATGGCCAGAAGACCTCTGCCTCCTCTTCCACCTGAGAAACAGCACAGTGGTGCCTGGGGCTGCCTCCCTGTCCCATGGTCAAATGATGTTTCCCTCCCATGAGGGAAAGGCCCTGCTTGCTAGTCAGGAAAAACTGGCTACCATGCAGAAATGACCATTTCTTTGTGTGTGTGGCATAGCTTCTTATTGGTTGGTTGATTCAGTGTTTACTTTTTCACCAATATTTCTGCCTAGGTTGTGCAGGAGCTATTAGGTCTGACTCCACGTCGATGGCTCTGTCACCCTCTCTCAGGCAGCACGTCCCAGGGGGTTAAAGCAATGGGCCTGGAGCCAGGCTGCCTGGGACGCAATGCCCAGGAGCTGGGGTGAACTGGGACACGTCACTCCATTTCCTCTTCTGTGAAACAGGAATAACAGTGGGGTCTACTTCATATGGTGGTTGAGAGTTAGTGACGAATTATGTGACGAATTTACCTTTAATTTCTTTAAAGGTAAAGGATGGTGGACCAAGGCTCTTTTATTCTACTGAAAACTCTTTAATGCTACGTGGGCATAAAGATAAAAAAGCCGATCTCTGCACAGTTCTTGAGAGCCCCTTTTAAAACTGATTTCTCTGGAGGCCTTGACTGGTCTCCTACTGCACACAGAGTGCAAGGGCATTCAGAAGAGCACGCTTCACAGAGAATGAGGTGCAATATTTATAAGTGACACAGCAGTTCGCCTGGTGGGGCGGCTGCCTTGCTTCCATCTTCCCTGACCTCTGTTTTCTTCCTTCTTTCTATGCTGTTCTTTAAAACAAACTAAAGCCAAGACCAGAACTCCTGCTCCCAAAACAAAGCCAACAAAATTAAAATGAAAAGCAATCCTTCTATCTGAGGAGCCAAGATCAGAGAGCGCTCTGCCCTTCACTTGGTTTCCTTGCTGTGCCACACAGCACAGGAGGTCCTGGTGCTAATAAGCAGTCCTATGTGACAGCCTGGCCATCCTCAGAATGAAGGCTCCCTTCAGAAACAACCATCCTGGCCACAATTTCTGAATTTCCTCCACATGCTGCAGGAGACATTCGAGCTTCAGGTTGGACTGGTGGCATCTTCGAGGGAGCCTGCAGGGATAAGACCAGACACACAGAGAGAAGAAATGGAGAAAGGCACCTGCCAGGCTGGCCAGGGGAAAGCCCAGCAGGTGTGGGAGCTGGTTGTGTAGGGGGCAGTGAGAAACTGAAAAATGCTGACAGCTCAAAATTCATTATTTGGCCTTAAGACTATTTTTTGCAACCAGCTTATCATCCTTTGGACATGATGTGACTAGGCCGTGAAACAATTATAAATATCACCTTTTTCCCCCAGCCAGAATCTATCTCCCCTCTTCCTAATTGTCAGCAAACAGGGGCCTGATTTCTTTAATTTGGCATCTGTCCCTTCATCAAACTCATGAATGAGGTTCAGTCCCTTCAACCCACAAGACATTTTTGTCTGCCCACACCTGGTACCTGTGCTACAGTACTTGTAATTGTGTCTCTCTGTGTGGGATAAAAGTGCCCAAGCATATTCTCTGTACATGCGACATAAATTCTACCACCACATCATGCCTGCAATACTATGATCATCCAAAGACTCTAGTGAATGGGGCTGATCAACTTTGGCTCTGGAGAAGGATTTCATGTAATGACTGCTAGAAATAGAAATACTCGAGTGTGTGAACAAATGATTTAAGAAAAACCAGTCACACTTCTCTGAACAGAACTTCATGACTATCTCCACTGAGTGATGTTGGGCTTTCTTCCCTTTTCCAGAAGTGAGAAGGCTGAACAAGAGGCATAAAAGTGTTGGTTAGCATTAGCACGAAAGCTGATAAGGACCAGAATTTGGGTTTGGGTGGACTTCTCTGTTCCCTATGCCTGCTGGCCTACTTCCCATCATGGTTCTACTCTGGATCACAGGGACTACATTTCCCAGGCTCCCTTGTGTTCCCACCTGAAGATAGGGGCCACCTAAGCAGTGGCTGTACCCCAGGATTGGGGATTCTGCTTCTGTTGAGAGTCCAGATTCTGGGCTTAGGTAACACCACATGCCCTCTGTTACGGGTTGAGTTGTGTCTCCGAAACAGACACATTGAAGTCCTAATCTCTCCCACGACCTCACCTCAGAATGTGACCTTGTTTGAAAATAGGTCAGTCGAGCCGATGTGAGTTACATGAGGTCATTGGGGGGGGGGGGGGGGGCCCAATCCAATGACTGGTGTTCTGATGAGAAGAGAAGAGACACAGAGACACAGGCAGAGCGGCAAGATGCCATATGACCACAGAGGCAGAGACCAGGGTGATGCACCTCTAAGTCAAGAACACCAAGGATTGCCACAAACACCAGAAGCGGGAGGGAGGCCTGAAACAGAGGTGCCAGCTCAGCCTCAGGAGGAACCAGCCCTGAGAACCCCTCGATCTCAGGTTCTGGCCTCAAGAACTGTGAGACTATATGGTATATTTCTGTTGTTCAAGCCGCAAGGTCGGTGGTACTTTGTTTTGGTGACCCCTGGAAACTACTAGAGTGGTAGTTCACTAGAGTGGCTTGTGAGCAGTTTGATCCATGTTAATTCCTCTGTCCACACTGAGTGTACTAGGTAAGGACACAGGCGCAGGAGTCACAGACAGTGCATGAACCTGAGCTGATTCCTAACCTATTCTTCGTCTTGTTTTTTTTCTGCTTGCTGATTTTTAAATCTTACTTTAATTTTTATTAGCGCAAAGGGATAACAATAACAACTCCACGACAGGGTTGCATGAAGCCTGGGTGCAGTTGTCAGTGTGAAGTGCTTGTCATAGGGCACTAGGAAAGCGGTGGGCTTCCATGGTGGCCCCGCCCAACACCCTGGGTGTCACCTGGGAGCCTCAGACCCTATGAATCAAAAGCCCCAGGTGCACACAGCAATCTGTCTTAACACGGCCCCTGGGACACTCTGAGGCAGCCAAAGTTTGTGAGACCTGGTTAAAATAGCTTCTCAATTAAGGTGGGTGACTCCAATAAATGCTAGCTGTACATCATTGTTTCAAGACCCCTAAGAAGTCAGAGTCTCGATTCTTAGGAGAACCACCCTTTCCTGCTGGGGACCAGGGAGGGTGGATGCTGGGTGCTGAGGCCCCACCTCCTCAGACCCCTCTTCGAGGTGGGCCATGAGGTGCCTAGGCTGCACTACGGGGTCCCCCAGGACTGCTTCCCACCCAGCAGCATGGAGCCCTGTGTATCGCTTGGGTCTCAGAATTCCAACCTGTGCAATTTGCAAAAGGACAGAGGCAAAGGTTGTCTAGCAGGAGTCCAGCCTTCACGTGGACTGACCAGAGGTGATATTTAGAGGAGCCTCCCGGCGTCTGGATGCCAGAACTTCAAAAACCACAGTCAGCTTGAGACGCTGCTCTCAGACACTCTGGAGCACACAGAGATTTTCAAATGTCATCCACCCAGAATCCAAGGCCCATCACAGTGATGTATTAATATAGACCTTCCTGCTTTAGATGAAAGCGTTTGATATACCATATGAACCGCAATGCAATCAAAGCAGCAAGCACTCCTTCTGAATTAGCCGTTTTGGTGTATTATCCTAATAGAGTATTATTTTTAAACTACCACAATATTTTAATTACGTTCTCAGCATGAATCATTATGTACCTTAGTGAGAAAGCACTTCTGACTATAATTGCACGACGGAGTCCCATGATATAGTCAAGGAATGTAAATCCTGAAATGGATTGACAGACAGACTGCTGCTCCCCACCAGCCCCTCTGGGAGGTGTAGCCTGCGTTTTCTCCTAGCCTGCCTCCTCTTCCTCCCTGTCCGCCTCCTTGTTTCCATTCCACCATCTTTATGAAGCACCCAGCACATACCAGTGATTCTTCTCAACTCCAGGGACACCCACAAAACGCCCTGTCTTCATGGGGCCTGCGTTCTAGCACAGGAAGTGCATCCTGACCCATAAAGAAGTACCACCCTGCATAGCTTGCAGATGGTGAAAGGTGCTATATAGAAACTGAAGCCGAGGGGAGTGGGGCCCAGGGATCATGGGGGTCTGGGGGAAGAGCTAAAATTTTAAGGCAGGCCACCTGGAGCGGGGCTGACGGAAGGGGATGCTGGAGCACGTATCTGGGCTTGGAGCGGCACAGACCCTCGCTCCTCCTCGTGTATCAGGAGCGTGGCAGGCCTGCTTCCCCGAGCCGGTCCACCCCCACACACCCAGGGCTCTCTAGGACTGCTCTGTCCAAAGGCACTTGAGTGATTTTTCAAACACATGGGACGCGAACAGGACGGCTCTCTCCTGTATCATTACCCATTTCCCGTTGCATTTATGGGTGGATATTAAGGCACTTAAGGGACGGAGAAAATAGAGGCTACCATGTCTATGCACAAAACGGTCAATGGCAGTTCAAACAGCCAGGATGTAACTCCTGTGGTCTCTGGCCGTCATTCCAGCCAAATTACCTGACATTTCCTGCCGTAGATCCCGCCCGACACTCGAGCCAGACTCTCATGTGTTCCCATAGAGTCACACCAGGCCCATGGGGAGACTCAGGGGCTGCAGACAGTGCTTTCCGGGCTGTGGCTTCAATGCAGCAACCAAAGTGGCAAGGCTTGTTCCTCGGAGGAAGGCTCACTCTTGTCCACAGGACTGGGTTCCTGCCTCCTGGTGGGTTTTAAACCCAGACAGGCCCCAGGGACACAGACGGGTGCCACCCAGCAACACCTGTCACCCCCTGCACTCCATGAACAACCACTTGTTAGACTATCAGCTCCTTAAGGCTGATCAATATTATGGAGTATCTCCATTTCTGGGCCGATCAATATTATGGAGTGTCTCCATTTCTGGGGTGGGGGACAGAGAGATAGATATATATAGAAAGAGAGCATATGAGTGATGATGGTTTGGACCATTTGTTAAGTTCCACATCACCGAGCAGACTATATCTTTAGAAGCAAATGTGATCAAAAGTGTGACAGGAATCGTGCCAGCCACCGAAATCACCAGGCTTCTAGGCTGGGATGCTTCTGTGCGATCTGGGAGGACTGCATTCTAAGTGGTGATTGCAGGGTGCAGACACCCCGACCTTTTCCTCTCGCCTCCCCCTTTCTCCATGGAGCTTTCTGTAACTGGGGTTATCAGAGCGTGTGGGGGTGACATTAGCACAGCCGCTAAGTAGAAATGATGTGTCATGCCTCATTAATTAGAACAGAGCCATGGTGGGATTTCCTGAGACGTGTCAGCAATTCCAAGAAATAGAAATATCTGGTTTTGTTTCTCTCCAGCTCCTTTTCTTCTTTTTAGTTTTCCATATTCAGGAGGACCACTTCTGGGAACTGCTAAGCTTTGACAAGGTTGAGCTGTGCCCCTTCGGTCTTTCTTACCAACAGTGCCCCCTCACCCACCCCGCTGGTTCCACGCAGTGTGGAGGGAGGTACACCTGGTCTCCCACCCTCTTCTGCACACTCTCTCCACTTTCCCCCCCACAGTTGGGACCAGGAGATCCACTCTAGTCCCTGTCTTCTCCATCAAACCCCTAGTTTAAGCAAACAGCTAACTCACTTCCCTACATTATTTTGCTGACCGTGCTCACTAGGTCCCCTTCCATTTTCAAAGTTTGTCTGCAAGTGAAAGAAGGGTTGGCAGCACAGAGGCACCCTGGGTCTCTGAGCAGCCACGGTATTATGCCTTATTATGACGAATCTAATAGGTAAGGTTCAGCCTGCCCCTCTCTCTGACTCCCTGGAAATCCCACCTCTGAGCTAAGAATTCTCATGCTTCCCTGCCCTTTCAGGCTGGGAACCTTGCATATTTTTGCTTTAAATGGATGATAACAGATGGAAAGTGTCTTGAGGGTGTGGGCCCTGCAGGAAAAATACCTGGGTTGAAATCCTGACTCGACCACTCCTTAGCTGCCTGGCTTTTAGGTTACTTCACCTTTTCCTCATCTGCACAATGGGGAGAACAACAGTGCTGTTCATAGAATTGCTGGGATATTAGATGAGCTGGGCAGGAAGCCAGACCAGTAGTAAGCCTTGATAATTATTGGCCATTATCCTATCTAATAAAGAGCAAATATGCAAATTGACTCACAAAGATGGCAGCGCCCATAGCCACAAGATGGCAGCGCCCAGTCCCCTCAGCCCCACCGAAGTGCCCCAGTCCTTTCAGCCCTGCCGGAGGGGGGCGGGGGTGGCAGTTGTGCAGTGCTGCTGGAGTCCCACAGTCCTTTCAGCCCAGGCGGGGTGTGGCAGGCACACAGTGCGGCCAGACCCGTCCTCAGCCCCCCAGCCACCCAGGTCTGGCCCGAGGCGCAGGCAAGCCTCGGATGGCGGCTGCCCAGCTGATGCCTGAGGTGCAGGCAAGCCTCAGATGTCAGCTTCCCAGCCGCCCAGGGCTGCCCGAGGCTCAGGTAACCAGGGCTGGCCGAGGCTTGTGCTGCCGGCAGTGGCAGCAGCAGAGGTATGATGGGGGCGTCGCCTTCCCCTGATCGCCGGGTCGCCTCCTGCCCCTGAGGGCTCCGGGACTCTGAGAGGTGGATAGGCCGAACTGAGGGACCGCCCCCCCCCCCACTCCAGTGCATGAATTTTCATGCACCAGGCCTCTAGTTATTTTTATAAATGAGTGGGGCCTTAGGGGCCCAGCCGAAAGCCCTGAGCTCCATCCTTTGGGCCTAGTGTGGGTTTTATCGCCCCTCACAGCCCTTGTTGTAAGGTTTCAAACAGAAACTGTGTCTGGGACAGCAGCCAGGGGGCCAATAATTGAAAAAAACAACAACACATGGGTTTGGAGGAGGAATGGAATGTGTGGCCTTGGAGCAGGCCAGTTTGTTTCCTGGAGCACCTCAGTGTCCTGGTGCCTGGGCCTGGGTCTGGGTGCACCTGCTACCCTCCATCCCTGTAGCCCAGTTCTCCTGCTGCGTTTGCCTGGAAGGACTTGTGTGAGGCCTGGGATCCCAGAGTAGCTGAGACTCAGGGAGGTCAAGTAACAGGCTCAGGGACTTGGGTAGTCAGCAACAGGGCTGGACCTGGAAACCAAGACTGACACATGGTCAGTTTGCTCCACCTTTTTTTTTAAATTAATTCTCACCTGAGGATATGTTTTTACTCATTTAAGAAAGAATGGAGAGAGAGAGAGAGAGAGAGAGAGAGAGAGAGAGAGAGAGAGAGAGAGAGATATCAAGAAATGTTGATTGGCTGCCTTCTGTATGTGCCCCAACCAGGGATCAAACCCATAACCTTTTGGTGTACGGGACCACACTCCAAACAACTAAGCCACCTGACCAGGGCCAGTTAGCTCCATCTTATCTTTAAATTTCTACAAGACAACTTGGCTCTTAAAATATTTATTTAACTAAAAAAAACAAACCACTACATGATTTATATGAAGAAAATTGCAATGCTACTGGAGGGCATAAAATAAGACAAATAGAAGGAAAGGATTTCAGGATAAATAGATAATATGATAGGAGACTCGAGAGCAGAAAGCTGTACTTTTCCATAAGATACTCTGTTTCATTTAATACACTTAACACAGTGCCACCTTCAAAGAGCGCAAGGAGGATTTTCTAAACTAAATATATAGAGTCTGAATTTCATAAGAAAAAGTAACTAAGCAAGAATAGTCAGAGAGTTTTTAAAAATTAAATGTAACAAAGAAATCACTAGGCTTTCCATGTTAAACATTAAAATATTTTGAAAGCTACACTAATCAAAGCAGTATGATATTAATACAAAAATAGACAAAGGATCAAAGAAAGTCCAGAAACAAAACCAAATATAGTCAGACTTATTTATGATAAAGACAGCATTTCAAGTGTAGGAGGATTAGATTTTGCAGTGAATGATTTGGCCTAGTTGCGGGGGGAAAAGGGTTGGATTTCTACTTCACCCTATACACCCATACAAATTCAAGATGGAATGATATACATGTGAAAAATGAAACTATCTGAGGTGTCATACCCAAGAAATCTTGTCTAGTTTTTTAAAAAAAAAAATACTAGAAGAAAAATAGAGAATTTTTTTCATAATTTGAGACCCAGAATTCATAAAAAGATTTCCCCTACATATAATTTCCCCCCTTTTTAAAAACAATTTGTTGAAATGTATTTAATATATAATAAACCCACATATATAAAGTGTACAATATGATAGCTTTAACACACATGTGGACCTATGAAACCATCATCACAATCAAGACAATACACATCCATCATATTCACGTCCAATGTTTCCTCATGCCCTTTGTCATCCATCCCTCTAACTTCTCCCGTCTCTCTTCTCAACCCTCCCCAGCAACCTCTGACCTGCTTTCTGTCACTAGACTAATTTGCATTTTCTAGGATGTTGTGTAAATGGAACAATATAGTGTATACGCTATTTGTCTGGTTTCTTTCACTCAGTATAATTATTTTGAGATGTGTCCATATTGTTGTGTGCATCCTAAGTTTGTTCCTTTCTTTCCTGAATAATATCCTGTTGTATAGGTGTACCAAAATGTGTTTATCCCTTCATCTGTTGATAGACATTTGGGTGCTTTTCCATATGGGGCTATAAGATGAAGCTGCTATGAACATTGTGTGCAAGGTATTGTGTGAACATATGTTTTCATTTCTCCTGGTAGATACCCAGGAGTGAAATGGCTGGGTCATATTGTAAGTTGTTTAACCTTTAACCTTTTGCACTCGGATGTCGAGTGTGACTCGACATGGTTAGCATCGAGATTAAAATTACTCTTTGAATGTATCAATAATTTGAAATATAAAAAAATCCAAATAAATAAGTTTGTATGAAAAGAAACTCCAGTTTTTTATTCTACTGCTGTGCTTTGTAAAATCTGGGGTATTTAAAAAATTAAATCCCGAGTAGAATAAAGGAATCGAGAAAAAAGCAAGCAAGTGCAAAGCGTTAAAGGAATCGGCAAAGTGTTTTTCAAAGTGGCTGCCCTATTTACATTCCCACCAGAAATTTGTGAGGATTCCAATTTCTCCACATCCTCATCAACCCTTGTTATTGTCAGTCTATGTGATGATGGCTATCTTGGTGTGAGGTGGTGTCTCATTGTGGTTTTGATTTACATTTTTTTGATGACTAATGATGTTATACATCTTTTCTTGTGCTCACTGGCCATTTATCTCTTCTTTGGTGAAAAATCTTTCCAAGCCTTTTACCCAATTTAAGAACTGGGTTTTTTTTCCTTTTATTATTGAGTTCCAAAAGTTTCTCATATATTCTGGATGCAAGTTCTTTATCAAATACATGATTTGCAAATATTTTCTCCCAGTCTGTGACTTTTCTTTTCATTGTCTTAAGTGTCCTTTGAAATGCAGAAGTTCTTAATTTTGATTATGTTCAATTTATCATTTTTTCTTTTATGGATCATGCTTAAGAAGTCTTTGTATCACCTTTGATAAAAATTTTTAAAAAATTTGAATTACAAAAAGGAATAGGAACAAAGAGAAAAGACAAATGACTAAGTAGATAAAAATATTTGAACTCATAAAGTACTAATCTGTCTAATAGATAAAGAACTTCTACAAATCAATAAGCAAAAGACCAGCAATGTAACAGAATAAATGGCCATGGGATATAAGAAGACAGTTCACAGAAAATGAAATACAAGTGCCTCTTACATGTAGAGCTCCCAACTTTACTCATAAAAATAAAACACAAATTAAAACTATAGTGAGATACCCACAGCTTCCCTCTCAGGTTGGCAAAGATTGGAATGTTGGATAACACCCTGGGTTGAAAAGGATGTCAAATGGGAGAAATGGCATTCTCTGACAAGGCCTAAGGGAGTACAAATTGGGCAGAATCTACAGAGAACAAATTGGAAAGTTCCTATCAAAAATGCACCTTTAAAAAAATTTATATATTTTTATTAATGTCAGAGAGGAAGGGAGGAGAGACAGAAACATGAATGATGAGAGAGAATCATTGATCCGCTGCCCCATACTAGGGATTGAGCCCACAACTCCAGCACGTGCCCTGACCAGGAATGGGACTGTAACCTCCTGGTTCATAGGTCAACACTCAACCACTGAGCCATGCCAGCTGGGCCACATTTCTTTTGATGCAGAAATATTACTTCAGGAAATTTTTCTTTTATATATGCTGACTTATGTGCAAACTATATGTGTTCAAAGATATCCATTGCAGCATTGACTACAATGTAAATTATTAAAAATAATCAACAAACAGCAGGCTGATTAGGTAATTTGTGGTAATCCATATAATTAAACAATGGGATATTGTTGGTGGGGAGGGTCCTCCTCTTTCCAGGGTTTATGGTTCAATGTGGAGTGAGTGCCATTCCTGGGTCCCACCCCAGAATGTAAAGAGGAAGGGTATCTTTTGAATTTTGTGCATGTATTACCCATTCAAAAAATAAATAAAGCAAAGAGAGAAGAGAAAAGAATAGAATGGAAATCAGCATTCAGGTAGTTCTTTCACTGTGAGCTAGCTAATTTTAAAAAAATGTACAATTTATCGAACACCTACTTATGCCAGGCACTTCATTTTAAGCCTTACAACAACTCTGAAATAAGTGCTTATTCTTATACATAGTTCTGAGAGCCCAGGGTCAGAGAGGTAAAACATTTGTTCAAAGTGGCACAGGCAGGAAGGACTTATTTGGCATACAATCTCTGTTTTCCCACACTGACCCCTTCCCAGGAAGTTTCAGTCTGAAATGCAATTGCTCAGAAATGGATGATTGATGGAGTCATCTTATTGTGTAAGTCGCCAACTATGAGAGAAGTCCTTTCCAATAACTCCCCAGTCTTATAAATACATCAGAAGGTGTTATGATAAAGCTCCCAAACATATTAATTACAAATTATCCAACTGAAAGATTTGTCTGAATTGGTCTAAAACCCTACCATAGCAAAAGAAATATAACTTGAGGTCATGATGAGTATAGATGGTCCTGCAGGTGAGTAGACTCCCCAGAAACAGTCTACTTGCTGGGTCGCACACACAGGTTAGATTGCAGCGTTTATTTGTTTTGGTGGGATTTGTTATAATGGAATCTTTTGATACCCACTTCTGTGCCCTGGGTCATGTGGAGTCACACATTAGCCAGTGTGACTCAGTTGGTTGAGCACCCAAAGGACAGGACGCCAGTTCGATTCCCAATCAGGGCCCATGCCCAGGTTTGGGATTTGATCCCTGGTCAGGGTGCATGCAGGAGGCACCTGATCAATGTTTTCCTCTCACATTAATGTTTCTCTCTCACTCTTCCTTTCCCTCTCCCTTCCTCTCTTTCTAAAAAGTCAATTTAAACAATCATTAAAAAAAAGAAAGAAAAAGCTTCTCACTGTTCATTATTTAAATTAGCAGGTGGTAGGCGGCATGAAGACAGTGTCGGCCCACAAGCAAAGGACAATGCCACTGAGCATTCACACCACGTTTTACCTGGTCACCTGACTCTCTCCTGCAGAAGGGAGTCTGAGATCAAAGTATGACCGACTTTGGGGGTCTGCATGCCACCCAGTGCTTCTCAGTGCAGGCATCTCATGACTTGGAGTCTCCCCTTTCAAGCAGGGAAAGGAGGAATCAGAAGGGCACTTTAGTGCACAATTCAAACTTCATGTTTCTCTTATTCAATGAAGATCACGTATTGATTGGAAATGTTTGCTTGGCTCAGAAACCTACAACTGCACCTCCCTAGCACCCACCCCACTCCTGACCCTTCTAGCTACTATTGATTAGTTCCTACATTTTGTCGCTGAGGTGAACGTGTAGAGCACTGATGTAGAATTCTAATCCTCACCCCACCCCAGCCCCCACCCCCGCCCCATCGAGCACCCCCCCATGCACCGCCTTCATCTCTCACCTCCCACTCTTGTTGCCATGCCTCATCTCAAGTAATTATGCTGCACATGAATCATTTTTTAATGTTTGGTTTAATACATACAGATTCTTTAAACAATAAAAAAAATCAGCAAACAGCATCACAATCTGGAAATCTCTTTCTTAACATAGAAAAAGGTTTCTTAATGGCACAGGGGGAGAACTCAACAGCAAGCTTGACAACATAATTAGAAGATTGTTACTGGGAAGGGAAAAGCATTCTTTATACGGCTCTTACTACTCTCAATAAGATTATTCTCCCTGAATAGCTAATCAGCTTTTTCCAGCTTCCCAAATCCGTGTGCTTGTAGCTGCTCTCGCAGTTCTTCTGACTAAATGGCACACAGTGACACCTCAGAAAGGGAAATGTAAAGTGTTAACCGAATGTGAGCAAACAGCGCGCTGGAGGCTGCAGATAGATCTCTGGCAGATTAGTGGCAATTTAGGAAGATGGTGCTGTCACACCTGGGTTGACAGGGCTGACAGGGTTTGTTGATCTCTGCTCCCTTCTCAAGTTTGAGTGTCACGTTTCAACAGAAATGAGAGGAATATAAAAACCCCACACAACCCCTTTCAAGAGTCGATGTTGGTTGGCTTAATGGCAAGTTTACGGCACCTGAAACAAAGGAAGGTGGGGCGCACAGGCTTGTCTCAGTCACTGCCTCCCACTGGCTGAGCAGGAAGGTGAAGGGAGAAAGTCCAAAACGGAGAGTCAGCTTGGCCAACCCTTTTCCTGGGGTAATTATGCTCCTGAAGCCCTGACCCTATTGTGAAAGGAAGCACTTGTTTCCAGCTGTGCCCTGCTCAGGTGGTGGCACCACTGCTTTCTCAGGGAGGCTGCTCTTCAAGGTGAAAGATGCAAAGACCCCCAGAGGAGGGCCTGGCAAAGCAAGGTCATCTGCAAAGCCTCCAGGGTGAGAAGGGCGAGTGGCTGGGGCTGACCTGGAGCTCACCTGAGGCCAGACTCACAATGCTCACATGCTGCGGCCTGGGGGTGGCAGGTGGGGAGGCCCTGTTGGTAGGACAACTAACTACCAACCCCACTAGGGCAGCTGATAGGCCATCAGGGCCCGTGGAGGGTAACAGAAGACATCTCTGCCCTGAAGAAGCTTGCACCCCCGCTTGGAGACATCAGACTATGAAGAGCTCAGGCTCTCGTTCTGTCCAGCTCATTAAAGACTTGAAAATGCATCATTCCCGGGCTCCTCCAGCTCCGGTTCACAGTTGAGGACATGGCTTGGGAGAAATGTTCTGTGCATAACCCCTCAATCAGAGAAAGTGGACGTGGAGCCAACCTCAGGGGTCCATCTAGCCATCCTTGCTCCCCAAACTCCACAGCCTTCATCCACACAGAAGAGCACACAAAAGATAAACTGAGTCCTATTGATGTTTGAAGTGGAAGATGTGGAGGAAGCGAAGTCTATGAGCTGGAGCATTGGACGGAGGGTGAGGTGAGGGGGAGGTAGTAGGGGAGGCATAGACAGGCCCCATCCTTACCCCCTCCACCTTTCTGCCTTATCTGTGCTTTTCTGAGTATAAGAAGCAGTAAGCTTCTTTTCTATAGAAAACAGTTGGCAGTTAGCCAGGCTGCTTATGTGGAGAATACTGCATGTGCCCATGTTTGGAAGATTGACAGAAAGCTGGCATCTCAGGCTTTATTTCTGAGATGGAAGCCCATTTCTTTCCCCAAGTGAAAATGCCCTTGAAGATGGCCATGCCATGTTCAAAGTCACTGCCGTGTGTTCAAACCCCCACCTTGTCACAGTCATCGTTAGGTGCCCAGCAGCTGCCGAGATGAGTCAGGTTAGGAGTAGTAACGCACACCCATGTCTGGACATACTCAGTGAATGGTGAACGCATGCACTCACATCATTAAATGAACGGCCCTTGGGGCACAAAGATGTGTGTGTGTGATTAGTGCTACTTCATTGTGAAGTGTTATTAGGGTTTGTGTCTGACGACAGGTCCCAGGCATAAGACTGACTCATGGTGGAGAATAGGGGCAGCTATCTGTATGGATTTCCTTACTGAATGAGCTCAGGGAGGTGCTGAACCTTAACTTCATTTCCAAGGAACACTTGGGAGCCATTCTTTGGAGATTTTTATGAAACACCAGGCAACCTTTCTGGGAGGTCTTTCAATCCACCTTTATTCCAGTGCCCAGTGTGGGTTCAATAGAAACTTACAACAAACATACCTTGACCAAGGGATAATGAAAAACAAATATTTTATTTTGGTCCAGATGGGTTCACTTATGCTGTTGTGACATCCAACATTAAAAGCCTCAATGGTTTAAGACAGTGGTTCTCAACCTCTCTAATGCTGCGACCCTTTAATACAGTTCCTCATGTTGTGGTGACCCCCAACCATAAAATTATTTTTGTTGCTACTTCATAACTGTAATTTTGCTACTGTTATGAATCATAATGTAAATATCTGTGTTTTCCGATGGTCTTAGGTGACCCTGCTAATGGTTCTCAACCTGTGGGTCGCGATTCATAACAGTAGCAAAATTACAGTTATGAAGTAGCAATGAAAATAATTTTATGGTTGGGGGTCACCACAACATGAGGAACTGTATTAAAGGGTCGCGGCATTAGAAAGGTTGAGAACCACTGGTTTAAGACAACCTTATGTCACAGTACTTCTGAGCTCAGTTGTTGGTCAGGGATCCTCTGCAGAGCTATTCTTCATGTGCTGGCTCAGCATCCTGGAAGCTTCTATCTGATGCCCATACTTCCACAATCATGGCGGGTGGGGTGGGATGGGTCATGAAGACTCTCATCACTCTCCAATGCATCTACTCAGAAGTGACACACATCCACATTCCATAAACCTAAATGAGTCACCCAGCCAAGCCTCACTTCAAATTATTCTGTGTGTCCAGGAGAGAAGGACCACCATGAACTCCAAGCAGTACTAACATTTGCCCTGTATTGAAATGGAATACTTCCCGAGAGCTCAGGCATGGAAGGCCCTAGGTATAGACAGGGAGTTTGATATAGATGTGCATCTCTTCATTTCTGTGTTGATTCATTCATCCAATAGTTGTTTATGGAGGGTATGCAGGGCTCCGTGCATTCCCAGAAAAGTACCAGAGTTTGTAAGCCCCAGCATCTCTCCAAACCCTCCCAGTGCCCATAGTCCCAGAGCCAGAGAGAACAGACAAAATCTCCAACCCTAAAATGGAACATGAAGACCAGCCAGTGTTGACCTTCAAAGATTGGCTTGATCTTATTAGGAGAAGGACTACCATCCTACCTAATAATAGACAAATATGCAAATTGACCACACCTTTGCTACACCCAAGCCACGCCCACCAGCCAATCAGGATGAATATGCAAATTACCCCAACAAAGATGGCGGCTAATTTGCATATCAAGACAGCATAGAAAGAAGCCAAGAGCTGCAGAAGGGAGCAAAGCTGCAGAGAAGCAAGCAAGCCGGGGGGGAGGAGAAGGGAGGAGCGGAGGCGGGGCCGGGGGAGAAGGGAAAAGCAGGCGGGCTGGTGGAGAAGGCGGGGTGGGGGAGAAGGGAGGAGCGGAGGCGGGGCCGGGGGAGAAGGGAGGAGCGGAGGCGGGGCCAGGGGAGAAGGAAGAAGAGCAGGTGGGCTGGTGGAGAAGGGAGAAAAGCAGGGGGGGCTGGCGGAGAAGGCGGGGCGGGGGACAAGGGAGGAGAGCAGGCAGGGCAGGGTAGAGTGCAGCAGGAAACCCTATTGCAGGATTTTTCCTGCAACAGGAATGCTAGTTTAGAAATAAACTTACATTCTAGGCCTCAGAATCCAAGAGCTGATCTTTCTCTCCTGTTTACCCCAAGTGTCCTGAAGAGGAACAAAGAATTCATCTAACAAAGCTTTTTCAATTGCTCATTAGTATGAGAACAAGCAAATGAAAACACCTTCTTATCATTCCATGAATTTATGTTTGACTACTGCTTGCCTCCCTACATTCTCAAGTTTAATTTTAAACACAAATCTCTTGATGTTTTCCAATTGTTTCACCTTTCTGTTTAAGCTCT
This sequence comes from Cnephaeus nilssonii, assembly GCF_951640355.1. NCBI lineage: Eukaryota > Metazoa > Chordata > Mammalia > Chiroptera > Vespertilionidae > Cnephaeus > Cnephaeus nilssonii. Next base: position 30,095,550 of record NC_137079.1, read on the forward strand.
AGGCTCTCATATGTGATTCAGGATTCTCTACTATATTGCTTAGTTTTCCATTGATCCCTCTTACATCAAGATCCTTCTCACTTCCAGGCTGAATGGGCCACCATGTGCTGAGGGCCACCACCCTGAAGAAGTCTTCTCTCTGGTTGTTCCAGGAGCTGCAGCCCAGCTCCCTGACCATGCACCTCCATCCTACAAGGTTTCACTAGCCCTTTGTCTACAAAAACATATTACAGCCCCACATACTAGTTCCGCATCTGGTTCTCCCTATAATGTACTTTCCCTCCTCTCCTTTGTCACTCCTCTGAAGTGAGACCCAATATTCTTCTTGACTAAATTTTTTCTTCTCCCATTCCTGGCCACAGCTTTTTGCCATATTTCAGTGTTTTCTCATGCTGTTCCCAAAGGGTTAAAAAGCCTCCAGTTTCATAGACAATGGAATTCTCTATTCTAATTCAACATTACTTCCGATTATATCCTATATAAAGGTTACCAAGAATGCCCTTAGCATAAGTGATGCAAATTAAACATCCTCATCCATGAAATATTTACCTAAAAAGCCCAAAGAATAGTCTTTCAATTCTTTTAGGATGTTACCTTCTTCCATCAAATAAAGGTCTGTGTTAGAATACGATAATTTGCATTTATTTTGGGTCATTAGAAAGGGAAAATGCCTGGGTTGAAATCTTAAATGACACCCATGGCTCAGGAAACAAAATTTAGGTACAGCTACAGTTGCCAATCTGAGAAGCAACATTCTTCTTTCCAAGCATGTCCTCTAAACATACTCTTATAATTTCTTCGTTTTTAAATACATATTTTTTTCATTTTAGAGAGAGAGAAGGAGAGAGAGGGAGAGAGAGAGAAACATCGATAGGTTGCCTTCTGTATGTGTCCCAGTCAGGGACAGACCCACCACCCAGTTATATGCCCTGACCAGGAATTGAACTGGCAAACTTTCAGTGCACAGGATGATATTCAATCAACTGAACCACACTGACCAGGCCCATTTTCTTTTATACTAACCAAAATCACATTTCTCAAGGGAGGGAGAATTTGTGAGATTATTAGGTTATACTTAGAAGTACATAGAACGTTTATCTTATTTTGCATGACAAGGCATGTCCAACATCTTGATCTATCTAACCAGTCTCCCTGTACTTGGGCCAAATGTTAAAGAAAACAAATTTTTCAAGTTATAGCAACCTAGATGAACCCAATTGATAGTCAACCATTGATAATGTAATAATTTTAACTAAGATTCATAAACTGAGGCAACAGGCAATCATACAACGAAGCTGGAGATAGCTATTAAATTTAGATTTTAACTAGATTACAGTTGGTAAAGTCATCATTGTTCTTACATACAGATTGTTGACAAAAATAGGGTAGTGTGACAAGTTTTAAGTTTCTGTTTATATTGTCTTTATCAGTGTGACCATTAATGTCAATAATAAAAGACATTCCAAGGGCTGGAGAGGGTCCATACCCTATGACTCCTACACTTAGTATCATCCTTTGGCTGGTGAACAAAAGGTTTTTAAGGCTGGTTAAAGCATCTTAGAATTAGCCATCAAGTGAAAGCAAGTTTATGATGACCTGGTCATGTGTGAAGAAATCATTCACTCAGATGACCAACATTTGGACTCATTTCCAAACTGATCAACTAAGTGGTCCTTAGTAGATACAGCACCATCAGTTTCCTTTTCACACCTACCAGAAATGTTTTCCTCAATCAAAAATGAAAACATAATGGCTAAATATAGAGCCAATTCCTGATTACATCTCCTGCAAAACTAGAATAAATCACTGTAAATGACAGATAATATAAGAAAACAAACTTTAACAAATACAGATTGTCAATATGTTCCAAGGAAAACATCACAAATATCCAGATTGAGAAGTTTCAGTTTCTTGTCTATAGTGCAAAGGAAGTAACCAAGAGAAAGAGTCCAATGTTAACCTCATAAATGAGAAGGCTGTGGTCAGTTCTCAGGGGAAACCCACTCACTATGTAAATGTATCTAATTTCTCTCAGCCTCAGATGTCAATATAACCACTCTTGATGAAGGCAGAGAACAAATTATTGAATATAAAGTCAAGCAATGCATTTTAAAAGCACCTTTCAATACAAAAATAAGGGATTAGTTCTCATTATTTACAGTGATGTAATAAGGATAAATGAAAAACCTAGATAATCCACCAACTGGATAATCTGCCCTTTAGATAACCAAGATTGACTAATCCTCTGCAAGTTAATTGTTAGGCAGGAAATATTTTGTCCGCTGTGAGAGTAGCTCAGTTACAACACAAAAGGATGGCTTGATTTTGTGCACTTAACACAAATCACCAGGCAAAACGCATCTCATCAACTGGCTTCTCCAATTTTAATCAATTGCTTATTATTTCCCCCCACACCAACTTATTTCCATGATTTCTGCCATGTGAAATAATCATGAAATTCTCAAATGAGCGTGGCCTGGTAGGAAAAGAAGCCACCATCATTGACCCTATGTAGACAGGCTGATGGAGTCCTTCAGCGAATTTATTTCCCTGGAACCTGTACTCATGCCCAACAATGGCATGAGGTATGTGTGAACTATTTCAGCTCAATTAAGAGTGGCTTATCCATTAAATTATAGGAAAATTGTTAGCCTGGTGGAAAGAAGTTTAACTTCTGAATTTTTGATTCATATCAATTCATGTGTTTTAAACTAGAAATGAAATATTACCAACCAATAAGCTTGGTTGTAGGCTTGTAGAATGTAGGTATGCTCTGTTTCCAGGCCACTGCTCCCACTGTCTTAGCCTTGCTAAGACCAACATTGGATAACTATCTAGAGAACCTTGACTCATGACAGGCATGGCTATGTACCCTCTGGGGTTCTGCCTAGCTTTATGTCATTCTGTGCCAGAGAAATGAATTTGGGGAATTACCTATTTTAGGCTAAACTATGGAGAATAAAGGTTGAAAAGATGGAGTTTCCTAGGAAGCATGTTGGAAAGAGACTGAGGCAATGGCGGGTGCTACCTTTCTTGGGAGAACATGCTTTCGTCTAACCTGAATTCACTGTGGACAGACTAGGCAATTTCTTGGGCAATGGAAAGGTCCTTTTTTTGGTAAAAAGTGATCTCTCCCATCTACTTACAGATTATTGATATTCTCTCACCAGAGATCTACACCCTTGACTTAAGTTAAATAAGATTTTTGTTCTTGTTCAAAACTCTAACTTTTCTTTCCCTGAGGAGAATCATGAAGACATTAACCTGAAAGAATTCAGAATCCTTCTGGAAGGTAGACTTTTCTTAAAGGTAAAGAAAGATGAAACCAGAAAATTCTAGGTTCCTAAGATTTGGGAGTGAAGGTGGGCAGAAGGTGGGGATAATTATAACCCCAAAATTATTTTTTTAAAAAAAGAGTGAAAAAGAGAAGGCGGGGGCACCTCTAGTTACACATGCCTTAGCAAGGATTTGCCTTGTTCTTGAACAACGTAAGGGAAAATTGTGAAGGACCATGACAAGTGGCCAATTCTAACCTTGTAGCAAGGCCAGAGCTTCTTGCAGCTGAAAAAACACTTCCTCTGTGATTTCACGATGCACAGTGAGTGGGGGAGAACCACTCTCCATGCTTTTGTCAATTCCCTGGACAACCTTCAAATGCCACTTTGAGCACAACTTCAATAATCTCTCCTACTCAGTTTTTCCTGTTCTCTCCCATCAGACCCCATGTCCCTGAAGCCCCCGAGGGCCCTTGTCTGTTTTTCTGTCTGGAAGGTTATCTCCCTTTTCTTTATGTTTGGTTATCCCTAGGCAGGAATGTCCTCTCTCAACTTTTGCATCCCCTCCAATATCTACTACTGTATTGCAGAGACTCTGTAGATGTGTGTTGAATTGCCTTATTGTATTCATTGATGAAATTGATGGATGGTAATGCTGACTTAATGTTCAGCAGTAAAAATAATAATTACTAACTTTATGGTTAGATACTAGGCCAATACAATTAAATAATAATTACCTCATTTGTATGAGTACCACAATTAAAGGATAAACTCTGCATCAGCAAATAGAGTGTTTTCCGCCCAAGTCAATTTTCGGCCTATGACAAGCCTGAGTAAATTCATTGAGATATCACAGGAGTGGGTTTGCGGAAGAATAACAAACCCCTCCATTCGTAGGAGGCAGCAGACTTTGAAATACTGATTCCTTTTAATCTTCCGTTTCCTAATATTTAAAATGGATAGAATGCCACCTATTTTCATTGATCCTGGGAGGACTGAATGAAGTAATCATGGGAAGTTAGTCCATTACAGGGAGCATATACATGGCTGTCTTAGTGTCCTGGGGCTGCCCTAACACAGTACCACAAAATGAGTTGCCTAAAACAACAGATACTTATTGTCTCAATGTTACAAAGGCCAGTCCAAAATTTAGGTGTCAGTAGGGCTGTGCTCCCTCTGAGGCTCTGGAAGATAATTATTTTTTTAAAAAAACATATTTTTAAAATTGATTTTTAGAAAGAGAAGAAGAGAGAGGGAGAGGTGAAAGAGTCTCCTGCTGGGGATCGAACCCACAACCTGGGTATGTGCCCTGACCAGGAATTGAACTGGCAACCATTGGTGCACAGGACTACACTCAACGAAGTGAGCCACACTGGCCAGGATGGAGGAGAATTCTTCCTTGACTCTTCTAGCTTCTGGCATTTGCCAGTAATCCCTGGACTTCCTTGGTTTTTAGATGCATTACTCCAACCAAGTCCAATTTTCTCCCTGTGTCTTTACATCATCTTTCCTCTTTATGTGTCCTTTTCCAAATTTCCCCATTTTTATAAGTATACCAGTCATATTGGATTAGGACCACCCTATTGATTACTTCTATAATGACCCTATTTCCAAATAAGGTCATAGTCTAAGGTACTGTGAGTTAGGACTTGAGCATATATTTTTTGGGGACACAATACAGCCTACAATAATTAGGTGATCAACATTAATGCATTCTCCCTCTCCCCAACTCCTCACCGCCCCCCCCCCCCCCCCGGACTACTGTGTACAATGAGGTCAGATTAGATCAACCATTCTCAACGTTTTTGGTCTTAATACACCTTCACACTATTCAAAAGCAATGAAAAACTAAAAGAACTTTGTTTCTGTGCATTACATCTATTGATATTTACCATGCTTTAAACTAAAAGTAGGAAAATGTTCACATATTTATTTTACTTTATTTAAGTAACTATAACAAAACCATTACATATTAATACAAATAACTTAATTTTATGAAAATAACTATATTTTCCAAAAAAATGAGGAAAGTGGCATTGTTTTACATTTTTGCAAATTTCTTTGATGTCTTGCAGAATGAGGATAGCTGAATTCGTATACTCCTCTTATTTCCAACTACATATCTGTGGATATGTAGACTGGATTCTCTTCATATATTTCAAACAGAACAAGCACACAGCAAAAGAAGAAGTATGAGAACTCGGCTGTCCTCATTCAGCAAGACAGCAAAGAAATTTACAAAAATGTAAAACAAGGCCATTTTCCTCATGGATTTTTTTGGGGAAATATACGTATTTTCTTAAACATATGTTATTTGTATTAATATGCAATGTTTTATTATAGTCAGTTTTAAATGAATTAAAATAAACATGTGAACATTTCCCTAGTTTTAGTTTCTAGCATGGTAAACATCAATAGATATAATCTACAGAAACAGGGCAAGCACAGCAAGGCAAGGGGACTTGCCATCCTAGAACTCTGCCTACACACTTATCTAAGTAAGGTCACCAGGACCAGCTATGCAGTTTGCAGAGTCCAGTGCAAAATAAAAATGTGGATCCCCTTGTTTAGACATTATGAGGAATTTCAAGACTCTAACATCAGATCATTGGATTAAGCATGGGTCCCTTCCAAGCCCAAGCCCATGAAGCCAGCCCTGACTGTTATGCAAAAAGTTCTCATCTTATGGATACTATGTAAGGTCTTGGAGCTCCTCAGCAATATGCGGACCATACTTTAAGAACTTCTGAATACAAGCATCTCAACTGTTGCTTCTAAGGAAATTTGTCTGACCCTAGTCATGTAGGAAGTCTGAGAATTTTCCAGTAGGAGTGGTGCATCATTGGTTTCTTCCTTTTCCAGAAACCCCGCCTTATTTTTCCCTACAGTTTCCCTGTGAGACCACATATGCTCAAGTTATTTATTGACATAGGCAGTCAAAGTTTAGATCTCTCATTGATAGATTCTAGAAACCTTCCTCTGTTTCAACATTACATTCTCTAGGACAACTTACATCATAGGCCTGCCACTGCCTGTGACCCCCAGAGATGGGGTATGACAAGAAGTGCTGTGCTAGTGGGAATTTTAATGTGAAACTGATTTAGGAAGTCTGTGTGGATTTTAGGAAAGATGTAGTTCTTAGGGAAAGAAGTCATTCCGTCTTCTGAGAAAGTCTTTATGTGCTAGGAACCGACTCTTCCCCACAGAATCTCAGATCTCTGAGGAGCTTTCTATCCTCTCCTGGCAGCCAGAGCCCTCCCCTTCATGCTGAGGGTGCAGGTAGAAGAAGCTCAGGGCCCACGTCACCTGCCCAATGGTGGGTCATGGCCCACTTTGCAAATTCAGTGGGTTTATTTTCTGTAGTGAAAAACTTGGATCCTTTTGTTGATTCTGGTACACACACAGAGTTCTCAGGTTTTGTCCTCAAGTGCTGCATTTGGTTATATAGTATGGACTAAATTTTCTGTATTTCTAATCTTTCTCTTGTTCACTTGAACATGGCAGGAGGCACAGGCAACACTTGAGAGCTACCTGTATCTACCTGCTTGAGTATGATTTAGATACTGATGTAGGTAATGGGGGGCCAATCACCAACTGTGATGCTGGGGCTTCTTCCCAGGAGTTCACCTAATTTTTAAAGAAGGGTTATTTTTGCCAAAGAGCCTGAAAACTCATTTTACAGCCAACATTCCCACTATAGCCACAGCTATCTCTTCAGCCTCCAGGAATAGCTGCCAACAGAATTTTGATAAAATCCCACCTGGTCATCCCCAGAGTCCTGGCTACCTTTCAAAGCATTTGCCTCACACTGACAATAATCTTTTAATAATGCAAATGTTACCATGTCACTCTCCTGCCTCAAATCCCTCAATAGTTCTCTACGGCATGATTTCCACAAATATTTACTGAGAGCCATGCACTGTTCCAGCTGCTGGGGCAACATCTAAGAACCAAAGAGAGAAAACCTCCTACCTTATAGATACTATAGTCTGAGGGGAAGTCAGTCTCCAAACAAAACACAAGGATATAGACAGCATGTTAGAAGATAAAGACATTGGGAAAGTAGATCAGGCAGGATATGGGAATCGGGAGTCTAGGGGGTGGCAAATTGCTCCACAAGCAGGGTGGCGGGGGTGGGGGCTCACTGAGAGGTGGCATTTGCCCAGGGACAAAGGAGGTGAAGGAGTGAACCCCGTCGGTGTCTGGAGAGGTGCTCCAGGCATGGGGATGGCAGGTGCAAAGCAAAGGTGGAGCCCACTTGTATTAGAGCAGGGATGGGGAACCTTTATTCTGCCACAGGCCATTTGGATATTTATAATTTCATTCTCGGGCCATACAGCATTATCAACTTAAAAAATCAGCCTGCTATATTTGGTCAAACACTTAATTAATTCATTCCTAATGCCTTGGCAGGGTCAGAACAAATGATTTTGCTGGCTACAGCCTGTGGGCTTGATGTTCCCCACCCTAGTATTGGAAGAACACATTTGGGTAGAGTGAGTGTGGAGCAGTGAGAGGAGATGTGTCAAAGGGGCCATGAGGAGCTGACCACTTAGGGCTTTACACTTGAGCTGAAGGGATGTTGCCTCAACTTCAGCACCTGCCACTTTCCTTCTCCTTTCTATGCTCTACCATCCAGGCCTCTCAGTTCCTCGAAAGTGAAAAGCTTCCCACAAGTGGTTTCTTCCTTTCTGGAACTTTCTTGCCCTCCTGTCTGGCTCACATTTAGTGCCACCTCTTAAAGAGAGCTTTTCTTACCCCCACTTGCTAAGGTTGGGTCCCCTGTGCTACACAGACACTATCTCCAGTATATTTTCTCCTCAGTTCTTTGTCCATTTACATCTGCTGAACAAATGAATGTGCTAATTTGTTTAATATTTGTCTCCTTTGTGAGACTCTAAGCTCCAAGTGGGGAAGGGCTCCTCCAGAACCTGAAGTTCTTGAGACTCAGAACGTGGAAATCAGTTGGAGCTAATCAGTATGTGTTGATTGATCAACTTGTGTTGGTTGATGGTGGGATTCAATAAATGAAGAGCTTCAGGTAGAGTCCTGGTCACTCAGATTGGACAACAGTTGGGTAGATTTGGGTTTTTAAATTTGCTTCCCTGTTAGGGATTGAGAGGGAGCAGCTATCTGGCAAGATCCCATTTTCCCCCCATTACCAACATGGTCACCACTATTTCCACCACAGTCCCTGCTAACAATATGCCTTCCATTTGATTGAGACTAGTAGCACTTTCCCAGATGAGCCTAAAAGAAATTGGAGCTTTAATAATTCAGGCTTTGTAAATATTAGGAAATTTTCAATAGTGAAGCTGGAATCTTAAAATCTAAATTTGATTCCCATTTGTATCACTTACTAGCTCAGACCATCAGACAGGCTACTTAATGCCTCTCATCCTAAAATATCTCATCTGTGAAGTGAAGCTGAGAAAGTCCCTGTGCTCCTTAATCATCCCTCTTCCCCAGGGTTAGTGATAAAATGTGATAAGGTCTATGAATAGTTCCGTAGACTCTAAAAAGCTCTATCTCTTCTCAGCCTTTGGCTAAGATCAAGTATAAAAACCTGCTAGCTGTTATCTATAATAATAAAAGCATAATATGCTAATTACACCAGACAGCCCCCCTGCCGGCCTGCTCACTCCCAACTACCCCCCCACCCCCCGCTGACCTGATCACCCCCAACTGCCCTCCCCTCTTGGCCTGATCGCCCCTAACCACCTCTGCCCTGGCCCCGCCAAAATGGCTTTGTCCAGAAGGATGTCCAGAAGGTCTCCTGGTCTAATTAGCATATTACCCTTTTATTAATATAGATAATTTAATAAGTTAATAAAATGAGGAAACGAGCTAAATTTTCCATGCAAGGGAATTCCAAATAATTTATAAATCTACTTCACCTTTAAGAAAGGGGAGCATAATGCCCCTCCCTAACTTTGGGCTGTGCATAGCGGCTTCCTTACAAAGAAGACAGTGTGGAAAGCGGGGACACACCCCGCCAGGTGATTCAAGTCAGCATCAATAGTGGTTAAGTCAGTTCAAGAGACTCTACTCTGATATGTGAAAAGCATGAGTGGGATTTGAGTATTCACTTTTTAAGGACAAAATAAAGGTAGAATTTGGGGAGGATTGGGATAAGAAATAGACCCTGCATGTCTCTAGGCCCCTAGCCCAACTTCAGGGACTTGTGGTCTACCTTCACAGCAATCATACCCATCATTCTAATCCTGTCCACACAGGCCTGTCATTTGGAAGTTTAATCCTATTGACTACATAGGCAGAAAGATAAGACCCAATATATTTAAATGAGAAAAAAAGCCAACATGTTTTCTTATATTCTGGATAATTTACCTTAAAAAAATTACACACCGAGATTATATTAAAAGCAAGTTTTACATCTCAGATAAAGATGTGCAAAATGATTAGTTATGTATAATTTGTTCCAAATTGTCCCTCCTGTGACAAGTTTTAGAAAATGTCTCATGTAATAGCCTGATCATATCCTGATAGAGTGTAAAGAAAAAGACTAAACAATAATCAGGTTTTATTTGAATGTGAGTGGAGTCCTTTCCAGCTTGTTTATTCAAAACTGGGCTAATACAAGCCAACTAAAGAAAATATGAATATGCACTAAGGAAATTACTAACAATGTAGTCTTCACCCTTTATGCCTCAGCTAACCTGAAATTAAGAGCTTTCTGGGGAGACTTTGGAATCATTGCACTATACTCAGGTTCGGTGTTAAAGGGTTTAAATGCCTTTTTTTTTTCATGTACTGGACCTTACATATTAATATTCAGGCCAGGAACAGTTTAAAATTGCAGAGAACAAGAACATTCACCAATAGCTCAGTGGGAGGCTGAGTGTAAGTAGCTGCCAATCACCAGAAATGGGCCATTGTGAGCCCAGACAGCCCTAACAACACCCTGATGGAGTCCCCATCTCTCAGTTGTTCTGCTAGGGCTCAGAGCAAGAGTGGGTGGAGGGAGGGGTAGCTGGGGACCCAAAAATGGAGCAAGCAAAGGTGGAACCCAGAGCTCCGAGCTGTGGTCAGCAGGAGGAAGGGAGCCAGGCGGCAGGTGGGAGGCGCCTGGAAATGCCTGTGGCTTCAGCAGCAGGTGCCACCTCCTTTATTATCTTCCCAGGCTGTGTGCCCGGAGACTTGGTATTTGGAGGCCACAAACAGGGTGGTCCATTACAGGCAGGTGTGGCTTGGAGACTCGGCACATGGATAGGCCTCTTTTTCTAGGGGCAGCGTGTGGCTAATTTTCTTGCAGGGTGGCCAGCCATCCCCAGGGCCGAGGCTGGTTGATGTGAGGCCAGACGTTCACTTTACACATTTGAGTCTGTGTATTCGCTGGTTCATCAGGGATGTGTTATTTATCCAGCTCCCCTGGCAATTTTCATTTGGAACTTAGGACTGCCCAACTTCGCTTAGAAAGGAACTGGCAGGGTTGTGAGACTGTGGCAGCTGGCCATTTCGAGTGACGGCCATGTACTGGCCCTTCTCTGCGTCCATCATTAACACGGACTTAGTAACCCCCCTCACATGCCTGCATGGTGCACACCATTATTCCTGCCCTTCCCATTGTGCAGGTGAGAAGTGTGCCACCCAGGTGGGCATCTTCCGCCCTGCATCTGTTCCACAGAACTGCATGCTATGGCCCAAAACACTCCCAGACAAACGAGGCACCTTATCTCAAAGGATAATCAGAATTAATTTTTTTCTCTGTGACAACATTGGCAATGACAGTGGTACATAGCTCAAAATGACAGCTATGCTCTTAGCTGCCACATCCTAAGTAGATGCCAAGAAATGAGAAAAACCTGGAGGGAGGGAAGAAAAAGTTTGGGGAGACTGAAGGAGGTGAGTGGTCTAGAGAGCCTGTGGCCGTCTCTGAGCAAAACAGCAAGGTGGTGTGTTGGAGAAGGGAAGCTGAGAAGCCAGAAGAGGAGAGGGCAGGGAAGGGCCAGTAGAGTGTGGCCAGGGGCCCCGTTCCAGCTCTGAGACGCCAGGAGACTGACAGCAGGGCCAGGCAGATCCACCACAAACGAAGTGAAATACTACACAATTCTGCTTCTCCTCCTGGGTAAACATTTGAAGGAACCATCACCCCCAAGAAATTGTGTGGGTAACAAATGTATGGATGGATCCTGAAAAGCTTTGGGAAATTTATTAGTGACAATTATAACATGCCACCCACACCAACAATAACTAAAATAATCCTTTCCATTGAGGCAATCTCTTGGTCTAGAAAGTATATGTTCAATACTGGAAAGATCCTCTCTGGGCTGACAGCTTAGTGACTTCTGCAAGTTGCCGCAGCCCCTGACCTTTGAGGGTTCCACTCCTTCAGGTGACAAACACACCTTGAAGCATCCTCTGTGCTGGATATACAAACGTGGGCGGAACGTCATGGGGCTTCCATTCCAGAGCTATGCTGGCCATTTGGCAGCCATAACTATAACTTTAAATTGGAGTTAAGTAAAGTTCAATTAGATGAAAGCTTCACCCCCATTTCCATGAACTCACTTTAAGAGACTGCCAGTAGGTAACATATTTGGGCAGCACAGAGAGGGAACATTTCCATAATCATAGGACGTTCCATTGGATGTATGTGTGCATGTATGTGTGCACATGTGTGTTGGTGTGTGCTGATGTAGGTGTGCCTGTGAGTTGGTGCCCTGTACATGTTTTTGTGTGTATATATACGCGTGTTGATATGTGTGTGTGAGCAAAAGCAGAAAATCAGTGATTTGGGTTGAGCCCCGTCAATGGAGCAGCCAGCATTGTGGATTTAGGTTCACACATGCTAGGTCAAGGACCCCTCTCATAGGTAACATTGCTTGTCATCAACACTCCAGAGGAGGGGCTCACACAGGCTCCTCGGGTTTCACAGGCAGCGTCCCTTGTTGTGTGGTACAGTGTTAAACAATATTGATGTAGGTCTGCGTCATATTGTTTATTCTGGGATATAAAGTAACAACTTAACATAACTGTGACACCTCCGAAACAAGAAATGCGCTGTCTCTCATTTTATCAGATTCCTACTAATTAATCTAGCTACAGAAGCTGCACCAGTTGCTGAACCAGGAGGCAGGAACAGAGAGATGTCTATTCTAACTGCCAGCTGGCAGTATACCAACTACAGCTCAACTTTCAGCAACAAGGAAAACAATCAGAGAAATCTCCCTGCACTGCAAATGTTCTTTTTCCCCTGCCCCCAGGACAGCCATTTGCTGTGATCACACTCTATTGTTAAGTCCCAACCAAACACACACATACCAGCAACTTCCCAAATCCACACACAGCACATGCCCACAGATGCCTATCACCACTGAAAAAGCGCAGTTTAATTTATATAGAGTCATCCATTCATTGCTTTTATGCCTCAAATGTGGCTCTGGGAAAACTTATCTGCACTAGCAGAATGGTTCATGATTCTAAAATAATAATCCTGGGAAAAGATGGCACACACAGTCTTGAACAGTTCAGTGCAATTTCCATCTCCCTCTTTGCCCTCAGCATATGTTGTGGGTCCCTCTTGCTTTGGTGTTAAGGAGCGTTTGTTCTTCTATGGTTGCATCTAAGACATGCACATGTCTTGTCTTCCTAGAGGGACTGCATATGGTGTAGATGTTAACATCCTAGTGGGGAATTGTGTTTGCACTGGAACCAGAGGACTTTGGTTTAAACCCTGACTGTCATTCACTATCTGTGTGACCTTTGGAAAAGGTTACTTAACCTCTTTGAACCTCAGCTTCCTCATCTGTTGATCATGGATGATGGTGGTGATGATGATTATGCTTATTTCTTAGAGTTGTAATGAGGACTAAGTGAGCTAATACATGTAAAGCAATAGTTCTTCGCATACAGTAATCACTCAATAAATTACACTTATTACTATTATTTAAGACAAACTTGATCTTTTTTATATCATTAACTAAAGGCCCGGTGCCCAAAATTCGTGCACGGGGGGGCGGGGGGGGAGTGGGGGGGAGGGGGTGTCCCTCAGCCCAGTCTGCACCCTCTCCAATCTGGGACCCCTCAAGGGATGTCGAACTGCCTGTTTAGGCCCTATCCCACCGGGGATGGGGCCTAAACAGGCAGTCGGACATCCCTCTCACAATCCAGGACTTCTGGCTCCCAACCACTCGCCTGCCTGCCAGCCTGATCACCCCCTAACCACTCCCCTGCCAGCCTGATGGATGCCTAACTGCTTCACTGCTGGCCTGATTGCCCCTTACTGCCCTCGCCTGCCAGCCTGGTCGCCCCCAACTGCCCTCCCCTATAGGCCTGGTCCCCAACTGCCCTCCCCTGCAGGCCTGGTCTCCCCCAACTGCCCTCCCCTGCCGGCCTAGTCGCCCCCAACTGCCCTCCCCTACAGGCCTTGTCCCTCTCAACTGCCCTCCCCTGCCGGCCATCTTGTGTCCAGATGGGGGCAGCCATCTATGACCATATGGGGGCGGCCATCTTGTGTGTTGAAGTGACGGTCAATTTGCATATTACCTCTTTATTATATAGGATGTTGCTTAGTAGTCATACTAAAATTAATATCATTGCTTTTTGTTTACATTTTTAACCCTCCACCTGAGGATATGGTGTTTTTAAAATTAATTTTAGAGAAAGAAAAAGGGAGAGAGAGAAAAAAAACACACATCAATGTGAGAGAGAAACATCGATTGGCTGCCTCCTGTATGTACACTGACTGGGGATTAAACCCACACCTTTTGGTGTATGGGACGATATTCTAACCAACTGATCAACCCAGCCAGGGCATAAAAACTGCTTTAAAAAAGTAATAGTTAATAAGAATTGGCATCAAAAGGGAGGAATTAAAACCCTGCAGAAGGAACCCACCAGATAGGAAACGATTGTGCATGAGTTGTTTGCTTACTTACTTATTCCTTCCAACATTAGTGAGGATTTATGGTTGGGGCCCTTTGTTTAGTATAGAGTCCATGAAGGAACTAGGAGAAAGCCTGGCTGCTGCCCTCATAAGAACCAGTCTATTCTAATACTTTACAAAGGTCCTTAATCTCTTATCTACATTTCTGGATCCAAGACATTCTGAAAACTGAAGTTTTGCCATTATTGTTGTTGGTGTTGTTATTGCTCATTTGGTGGCAGGTGACAGGGTATGAGATCCTCAAACAATGGAACTTTGGCTGAAATATCTGAGGCTACTTAAGGTCTTTATCCCACTAAGTATGATATTCATACATTTTAATGTAGAAACATTAATGTGTTTGACTACAGAATGCTGCCCAGACTCTGTGCAATATATACGGTATATGTATCTATTATAATTATGAAATCTGAAAAATTCTAAACTTTAAAACACATCTGTCTCCAAGGTGATGGCAGACATGTTGATGGACCTGGAGTTAAGTCACGTTTGGGAAATATCTACCAGGGACATCAGAGTGTGACCTGAGTCCAATGGAGATGAGAGGTGAGATGTCTCCAGGAACATAAAGGTAATAGGAATAAGAGAATAGTAACACAATATTTAAAAGATAGTTGTAACCTAAGGGACTTTATTTTCAAACACTTTGGCTGGGCTGTGAGACAGAGTGGTTTGTAGAAACCACTGCAGTCTTTCTCCTCCCTGAATGCTAAGTTCTTGGCTGTGTGACTGGCAGCTCTTCCCATCAAGAGGTTGAATCCATGTCCCCTCTTTGAACATGGACTGGCCTTGGCATTGACCTGGGCAGAAGTCACCCTGAGCAAGTTTCAGGACCCCAGTGCCCTGTGTGTTTCCCCTCTCACTCTTGACCTTATGCCCACCTGCCAGACCAGCTGACTGGAGGTTGAGAAGACAGGGGACCAAGGCCATGTCAACCCAGGTGTCCAAGCCAAGCTTCTGGGAATAAGAGAGAGCAAGTTGACTACAGAGGACCACAGACATGTGAAAGAGCAAGACCAGAGGACCTCCTACCCACACCTACCTACACTGCTAAATTACAGAACTGTCAGCTAAATAAATGATTATAGTTTTAAGCTACTAAATTTTGGGGTATTTACTAAGTTTGAGGTACCTTCTTTGTGCTAACATATACAAGAGGATCTAGGAAAAAGGGCTGCCAAAGAAAAGAATCTGTAGTGGCATTATCAGCCCTGCCCTGGACAAGGTTACCTTCCATCCAGGTATAAAAATACCTCCACTGGCCCAGCAAAGCTGAACACAGAGAGCTATTTGCTTGTCACAGCCCATTATTTCATTGTTACTCAGCTCTGTGGTCTAATATGGTTGCCATTCATGGGAGGAGAATGCCTTGAGATTCCTCTGAGAGACATGAAGGGGGGGGGGGGAACGCTTTTTCTATGTATCTGATTACCAGGGTTAATCAGGAAGGGAAAAGTGAATGGTTGTAAATTGTCCCAGAAGAAAACGTTCCCAGGCAGTGAGGTCACCTGGCCCAGAGGAAGGTAGACAGATCTTGGAAAGAGACACATACTGCTTTGTTTCAATCCTGAATCTTCTTCTGTGTTGTAGTCTAAAATGGCCAATTCACTGGAAACCTTTCCTTCTTATCACATTGCAGTGTGTGTTGCTTCATCTAAGACACAAGTGAAGTAGGTAGAATAAAACTGTGTGCCTCAAAGTGCTTATTCAGACTCCTGGGTCATCCAGTACCACTTTCAGGACAAAGGTCTGAGACTAAGGCTAATAGGACTTTCACTTCTATTTCCTATGTTCCTACAAGAAGACCAATGGTAGCTCACGTTTCCTTTCTGTGTCCCGGTGGTTCACTGATACTCCTTGTATCCCTATAATAAGACTTGTGCTAGTGGGAAGTTCACTTTCATTTCCTGTGTCCCTACAATAAAATTGGTAGGTAGCTCACATCCACTTCCGGTGTTCCTGGTAGGTATCATTTTTGGCGTTGTTAATCCTCCTCTAAGGAAATTTTTTCCATTGAGTGGAAGGGATGGAGGAGGGGGAGGAAGGAAGAAACATTGATGTGAGAGAGACAGATTGATTGGTTGCTTCTCACACACAGCTTGACTGGGGCCAGAGATCGAATCTGCAACCCAGTATGTACCTTTGACTGGGAATTGAACCTGAGACCCTTTGGTGCACAGACCGATACTCTAACCAAGAGAAATTCTGGCCAGGGCTCTGGGTGGTATCTTGATCTGTTATGGGGACTAAAGCAGAGCTGGAGTGTGGTCAGGAGGCACATTGTACTTGCATTTTCAGCCCAGCAACCTCTCCGGGCATCATCTTTAAGAAATTAAAGTTCAGTCTCATCATGTATGATTTGGAGGTACTCACTCCATGTTACAGGACTGGCTAGGCAGTAATGGCTTTATCATTTATTATTTGCCTGACTGAAAAGTTACTTAAAGTCTCCACATCTGTTTTCTCACCTTTAAAGTGGCAATAATATTTACTAGCGTGTTACAAAGATTATAGGAAATTAACTGAACTCTGTGAAAGCAGAGATTCTGTCTAATTTGTTCACAACACTATCTCCAGGTCTGAAAAAAGTGGCTGGCACATAGTAGGTGCTCAATAAATATTTATTGAATAATAGCATACTAATCAGCATAATATATTTATTATAGTTATTATACCTAGAATTAATATGTAAGTATTTGAGTATTATATATATGAGTATTTCTTGCCTTAGGCTGGCTTGGAATGGCTATAGTCAGCATTTAGTAAATATTAGCTGCTATTACTATTATTTGCCACTTTGACTCACAGGGTTGCCATGAGGATGTGTAAAACATACTCATGCTTTCATACTATGTTGAGAAAAATTACGAGGTCAAAGGAGGAAAAGTAGTCCACAAGTACAAATTATTATTGTCAATCTCAATTCTATATTTCAAAATCCTATTTCTGAGCACATTATTTACCCAGTAATATAACTGTGCTTTCCTTTTGGACAGAATGCTGCAAATGAGTACCTGACCTGAACAAATGGACAGATTATACACCATGAAAGAAATCGTGGCTTTTACTTGATTTCCCAAGATGTGTCAGCTGTGTATTTAGTGGGTGTCAGACATTTCACTGCCACAGTTCTTGATCGGTAGATTTCCCCCAAGTTCTTTTTCAACCAGGAGAGTGTCAAGATGTTTGTAAAACCTGGGAGAGCCCTACCTGGTTTGGTTCAGTGGATAGAGGATTGGCCTGTGGACTAAAGGGTCCCGGGTTCAATTCCGGTCAAGGGCACATGCCTCGGGTGCAGGATGGATTGATCCCGGCTTGTGGAGACAACCAATTGCTGTGTCTTTCTCACTTTGATGTTCTCTTTCTCTGTCTCTTCGACTCTCTTTAAAAATCAATGGAGGAATATCCTTGGGTGAGGATTAACACAATAAAAGAAAAAATAAAGTAAATAAAAAATGTTTTTAAAAAAGCAAACCTGAGAGGAAGCTAGTGACCTCATTTCTATTTCTCTGACACCTCCAATTCTTTGCTGCCTCAGGACATTTGACTAGCTCCTCTCCCTGTCTAGCACTCTCTTGACCCAATGCTTAATCTTGAAGGTTTCTTCATCACTCAAGTCACAGTTCAAAGGTCAGTCCCTTAGACGGCCTTCCCTGCTCATCCTACCCAGAGAATTACATCCCGCTCTTCCAGACTCTGTGCCTCCACCCTATCCCAATCTCTAATTACTTCTATCTGTTTTCTTGTCTATCCCTGAGCACAGGACTCTTCTTTCGTGGCACCCCGGTATCACCTGTGTCAAGAGGAGGACCTGGCATGTAATGGGTCTGGGATAGATGGTTATTAAATGGCTGGGGATCGAATAGGAAGGCAACACATATTATGCATAACTTGGATCAGACCTCAAAGAATTGAGCTTGGAATTAAATAAAAAGCTTTCATCTCAAAGGGTCCCTGATATCCTCTCTTTTAGGTCTTCCTTTTTGCATGCCCCTGACACATAAAAATGGCAATATTTGTATGGCACACTGGGGTAAACAGCTGCAGTTCCCAGCTACCACTGCAGCTGCTGGAGGCCCTGGCTGGCCATTCCAGGGCTGGGGGTGGGGGATACACTCCTTTAGCACACCCACCACCATTTACAGCACCCTACTGCCATGGCTGAAAAGCTGAATGGCATTCCAATTCATTTAAGTTGTGGATTGTACAACTGAGGCACAAAAGGTGGTGCCACTTCCCCAGGCAGATGGTGACAAAGCTAGTGTTCATTGCTATATATTTTCATTGAACAATGTGACATAGGACATTCAGGAGTGACCATAAATAGTTGATGGCACTCTGGGAAGGCCCTGGGCTCAGAGACCACAGTGATGGTGATGATTTGGGCCCTATTCTGATAAACTTTGTTCATTTAACCATCCTCATAGTGACCTCCCTTGACCATTGTGTTAATGATGGATGCATGATAGAGACACTGGGATCTAACGGGATGGCATATAAGAAGTTCTGCAAGTTTCATGGAAGGAGAAGGAACACAGGAAGTCGAGCCAGGAACACCTGCCTTTGCCAGAGCAGGTTGCAGACTCTAAGGCATGAAATAAATTCTTGGGCAGGTACTGTTTTCAACCCACCATCAGAAACAGAGAATTTAGGCCACCTGGATATGTCATTATGAGCAACATAGCCAGGACCACAACAGGCTCAGTGGGGGGATGTCAAAGGCTTATCTTTAAAATTCTGACAGCAGCAGGCACACAGCAGTAAAGGGCTGTTACTCAACTACCCACACACCTCTGGGTCTCAGGAAGTCACCTGTAATGAAGCCAGCTCCGTGGGGAAAAATGCTTGCATGTTTGTTAGGCTCTCATGAGGGTTTCTGTGGCCAAGTCATTCTAATGAACCTTCCCAGGGCTGCAGCGATAAAGCCATATTCAGATGCATGTATCCCATTATCACAGGTCAGCATCTCACAGTGTTTTTGAAGGAAGAAAACCAAGTCTGAACTTTAATTCTAAGCTCTGAAGGACACGGGCTACCTTCTCTTTCCTTTGTGTTTTCCCAGAGTGTCTCAGTAAAGATAATCCAGCAGAGTTTCCTCCTTCTGGGATCTGGGTCCCTGAATTCTAGCAACTGAAAACCTGAAAGCCAGCTGCTGTGGATTGAATTGTGTCTCCCAAAGCTTTGTGGAAGTCCTAACTACCCCCCCACCCCCTGTAGCACCTCGGAATATGACCTTATTTGGAAAGGGGGTCATTGCAGAGGTACAGTAATTAGTTAAGACGAGGTCATACTGCTTAGGGTGGGCCCTCTAACCCAACATGACTGGTGTCCTTATTAGAAGAGACACAAAGGGAGAAGACAGCCATATGACAAGAGACAGAGATTGTAATGAAGCTTCTACAAGCCAAGGAATGCCAAGGGGGAGAGGCCTAGAACAGGCACCCTCTCTGAGACCCCAAGTAGCAACCATCTCTGCTGACACCTTGATTTGGGACTTCTGGCTTCCCAAGCTGTGAAAGACTACATTTCTGTTGTTTTAAGACACTCAGTTTGTGATCCTATGTCATGGCAGCCAGAAAACACCACCCCCAAGAGCCTCCATGGAGTCTAACAGTGATGGGCAATATTGCACCTCCCACAGGCACGTCTCATCTCCTGGGTGATCCCTCTGCCCTCACCTCTATGGATGGGTTATTAGATTGCTGAGTGCACGGTTGTTTTTAGAAATGGCAGCTTTGCCAGAGGGCAGTGAGAAGCTACTAGAATAACCAATGCATGCACAACAATGCATGACGATTTGGATGGAGGAGACAAGATTATGGACAAATGGAAAAACATCACTGACTGGGCCAGGCTGTGTGAAGGCAGGAAGCACTCTGACCCTCAAGTCCAACCCGGAGACAGCAGCATTTGTTCCTCTTGTATCTAATGCATTAAGGGGGTTGGGCATGCTGAATGTGCTGGGCTCAACTCTTCTTTAAAAAGGCACCCATTTACATATAATTTCCTCTGAAATGTTTAAGTACAAGCAGTCAGGTACCCTTTCACATTCCCCTAGTCGGTTTTCCTCACTGACACCAGAGTGAACTTGACCAATGTATCTGCTGCCTGCTAACCAGACCTACTAAGACTCCTCCAACACCCTTGGGGTATTCTTAGCCAAAATCATTCTCTGGCTGTAGCCTCAGCCTGCTATGCAGCCACAGCACTGGCCTTCCCTTCTCCTGGGCCCTGCTACCCCTGCTTCAGGGGCTGGAAAGCAAGGTGCTCGCTCTCACCAGAGCCTTTGCACCTGCTCTACTTCCAGCAGCACGCACACATGCAAGCACACACACATGCATGTGCAGACAGACACATACACAGACATACATCCCCACCTGTCAAACACATACACACAAACAGAAGCACAGACATACATACAGACACACACATACGCACAAATAGGTGCATGCACACAAAGAGACATGAAGACACATATGTACACACACACATACCCCTGCCTTCCCCATGCACATACAAAAATACACACATAGAGGCAGACAGACACTATAGTTTACTCAACATGTTAGCTCCTGTTTACACATCATGAATTCAAATCAAGTTCTACATCTTCTGGAAAGCACTCCCTGACCTGACCTCTTAATTCCTTTTCTACATAGTTTCATTAAGAGGACTTATCTCTGCAGGTAATTACATATTCATTAGTAGGATTACTCAATGTTTTGCTCTAAATGCTATGCATTTGTAGCTAAACTCTATTTCTGTTTTCCCATCCCTCAAAAGATGTCATATTTTTATTCTTCCTCTATGCTCAACTCAAATCACAAGCAAGTTTTTAAAATACCTTTCTACCTTTCCTCACACACTATACACACATACACACATGCGTCAACACACATATGCTCACACACATGCATGCATATGCCAACACATACCCACTCACACCAAGAGTCATACCCATACTCATGCACACACTAGGGTCAATCAATATATGGAGTAAAGTTTCAGCAAACTTGTCTTAGGGAAGGAAGCCTGCTTACTTGTACCATCGTCCCTGTTGGAAAGAATTCCTTAATCCTATTTGAACAGTGGCAAGGTCAAGACATCATTATTTTCTGGGAAATCAATAACCTTTGCAATTCACTTATAGCCTCTATAAGTAATTGAATTGCAGGTCACATACAATGATCCATCTGGTTGTTGGGTCCTACAAACCATGTGAGTTTCCAAGGCTGTAAAACCATTATGGTATCCAAATGTGATTATCCTGATAAGGAGTAACTCCTGAACACGATATTCCCAATTTATCACAGTTTCCCTGGAATAGTCACATGCCTTGTATAAATAGATATTCAAATCAGAAAGTCATTACTCTATCATTTATTCTAATATATACTGTGAACAACAAGTAGTATGCCAGATGATATACAAGAAATGGGATTATTAAGCTTGTTGTATGTGCACAATAGCTGAATTGTTCATTTTCAAGTTGTTAGAATAAAGATATAGTTCCAAATAAAACTAAATCTAAACAAAATTTAATATTTCTTTAGAGATTCAGAAGGCTCATGAGAATTTGCCATGCCTCAGAGTTTTTAATATGCTCATCAATTATCATTTATCTATGAGTAAGTGCTCTCAATGGATTGAAGTTTCAGCTAATGAATTACTAAATTTTTTTAATGTAGCTGAAGAGTCATTAATAAGAATAGACACTAGAAATAGTTCTCTCCCATAGCTTGGTTATATATTTATACTTATTTTCAAGGCTTAAAAAATAAAAATTAGAAATAGAGAGTGGGGCAAAATATAAAGAGAATACTCTATGGTCTTTGGGGACTGGGTAAGAGGGTGGAAAATAGATAATTCTACTAAGTCTCTGTCGAGAAAGTAAAAATTCAGGGAGCCTAAAAAAAAAAATCTGTTCTTAATTCTCCACTTCTATGAGGTTGCCTTGCTGGTTTTTAATAAGAAAAGTTATTAAATGACTCTTTATCAACATTGACAACAACTCTAATAAAACTCACAAGATGATCATAGGTGATCGATCCACAATGCTGCACCATGAAAGATTGGTTTTCATTGAATGATCACTTGGTCCTTGCCCAAAACAACATCTTGCCCACTGATCAGTATTGCTGAGCATTTCTAGGAAGCTCCTTTCTCTGTTCACCTGATTGAAAGCAAGCTAGATATTTAAGGGTATAGTCCCCATTTTTTTCATCTTCTTCTATGTTAAAAGTGCCATGTTTCCCACAAATGGTCATAAGGTATAGGTTTTAGAAATCGATTACAGTTTTAATGGGGTGAGATATGTAAGGATGCTCTGTGGCCTGCTTCTGAAGGACATGGCTCTCTTCATTCCCTTCTGCAGAAGGCCCACTGCATGTGGAATTAACTGGAGGTCAGAGAGAAGTTGGCGGGGTCTGAGGGGACCCTCCCTGAACCTTGGAGGCAGCGTCTGGGCCTCTGGGAGCTGATCTAGCAGCGCCCGAAAGGGCAAGACAATTAAACCTCCATAAGTTTGTGGAGCACTTTAAGATGAAAACATCATATAAATGCTAAGCATTATTATTACATGGAAAAAGGAAGGGTAAAAATGATGAATGCTAAAAAAGAAATACCTATAAGATATAAAGTACCTGGACAGAGCAAAATGAGAAAATTATCTCATACTAAAGTTTAAAAAGTTAAAAAAAATAATAAAAAGGCAAGAAACCCATGCTCTGAAATGAAAGGCTCCATGAAGTAGTGAGATAAATTATGCAATTGAATGCAACTTTATAGAGCCAGGGGTCACCGAGAGACAATAGGGACTCTGAAACATGGCAATGATAATTAATTCCTAAAAAAATCAATTAATATTTTTTCTCATCATTCACAAAGGGGGCTGGAGCAGATGATGGTAATGCACACATTTCCCAGAGGAGGAGCAAGGATGGTGAAGGAATCAGAAGCATGTCAACAAGGGTGATCAGGAAATGAGTGCATTCACAACCCATGATGCCACGGGGCTATGGTCACATCCAACTCCAGATCCTGCGGGGAAAGGCCAGAGCAACGGAATGTGAAACTTTCAGAAATAATTAGTAAGTACATTTTATACTTAGGGCTTCATGAGAAAGATAAGAATCATGGGTCCATTTATTTCCTAGTGGATAAAAATGATTTTTATATTCTATCCCATAAATATAGAAATAAACAGAGAAATTATATACATACACACACACACAGAGAGAAACATAGTGGAGCCAAGTTTTCGCAGTGTCTGTTCAATGAAATTTCTCACTAGAGCTAAAAGTCATCTTAGGAAAACAGACCTTATTCACCTGCTAATAAGTAATAATGCATAATTGAGATAAGTTCATAGAATACCTTTTCTGGTATTTCATTACACATAAAAACAGTTAATAAATGGTTTTTGTTGGTTTATTTTGAAGACAAGAAAGAGAGAGGAAGATGGAAGAGACTAGACGTAGGATGCCCCTTCCTAGCATCATAAATATCCAACTGGAAGCAACTCACAGTGCACTAGGCATGGGCGAGGCAGGAAAGACACACTGTCCAACTAGAAAGAAAATCGGACTCTGGAAGCAGGCACCGAACGCTGTTAGGAGCTGTGAGGAGGTCAGGGCAGGACCAGTTTAGTCCGGAGAAAAGATGCCCAGGTGGTAAGAACACTTGTTAATGATATTCAGTAGATGGGCCCTGTGGACAAAGATGGAGGTGAAAAAGTCAGTGTCATTCTGAGGGGCTGGTTCCAAGTAGGATAAGTGGTGAATGCAATTAAAGAGAGAAAAATGAGAGATAATGAGATTAGGGATAAACCATGTGAAAGGGCCTGTGGCTAAAAGAATGACAGCACACACGGTGGCCTTGACTGAGACTCAGAAGTGGGAGATAATGATCAAAACCTTGCGTCAGAATGGTTATCGGTGGTTTAAAGACACAAGATCCAGTTGCATGGGGATCAGTAACTAATATATATTCGAGGAGATTATTCCAGCAGTCTTCTATGCATGGAGTGCATGCGATCACATTTGAAACCACGTGCTTAGCTCAAATCACTCTGTTCTAAAAGGCGTATCATGGAAATGAAGAAAGGGAAACAGGGTATTCAGGACGATAGGCCCTCACAAAGGGTTTAATTATTGCAGAAGGTCAGGGTCAGGCAGGGGAGGCTGTGTTCTGAGGAGAAGAGAAGATTGAGAGAAAACCTCATTAGGAAAGTGATGAATCTTTGATTTGTATTTAATTTGTACACAAATCGTGCCCTTTTCAATATATTGATACTATCAGCACAGGGTTTTGCTTGGACGTCAGAGAGATAGGGCCACCATTTTGGTCTCATTTGTCTTCGGCGATGTGGCCTGTGTATGGCATCCTGGTCTCCTCTGCAGGGGCCACATCCCCGGGCCCTTCTCCAATTGGAGGAGGGGCTCCAGGCTCCCTCAGAGGAGGGCTCATGCAGCAGGTGAGCAAGAGGATGTAGACGGCATGAGCACGTACCAAAGGAGACACACTGCACGTGGAAAGTAATCCTCCAAGGGCAGCAGGGGACAATGACCTGTACATGGCCTCCCGGCCGTCTGAGCACTGGCTGGACCAGCACCTCCATTCACATCTCTGCAAGCTTCTGGGCCTCCAGAGGGCTCTTCAGAAAGGAGCACAGCCCGGCTAGCTGGGTTTCTTCACACTTCGGTGCAGCAGCGAGTCTAAGAGCATTAAAAACCAAATCTCCCTGTGTTTACCAGTCCACAGGGTCAAAGAGTCCATGAAGCACAGTCACCACAACACGGCTTCAGGGCACCTGCTCCTTTCTCAAAGGCTACGATCTGATGTGTTTTCCACTGGTCGCCCATTCTGTGAGAAAAACTGTTGCTAAACCATAGTGGTTCTTGTCATTCTTATCATTCTGTGTTTGCTATTCTTGTCATTTTGTGTTTGTCAGCTTTTTCATTTTTAAGTTATCATTGAGTTTTTCACCCTCCTTGCTCTGTCTTCTCTTATTTACCTTCTTATTCTTCCTTCTTTTAAGATGTGTATGTATCAGAAGTGAAAAGCCACCTTACCATGTTCCCCAGTGTAATTAGTCCACTGTGAGATGAAGGCTAGAAGCCTTCTAGAAAGAACCTTTTAACAAAATAATAGTTCACCCAAAGATCCAGTTCTGGGCTTCAAATGGTGCTTAAATGCCAACCACGCCCTTCTCCTCATAGCCGCTCTCTGCCCTGGGAAAAACCTGAAACAGGCCAGGGTAAATCTAAGGGTGAATGCTGAAACTTCCTGGGTGTGTCTAATCTTACATGTGGCCACCCTCCTCAATTCTACCATTTAAACCTGGTGCTGCCATCTATACTTTGTGTCTTTGGCTCTTATCTCTTTCACAACCCACAGGCCCATGGGAGCACGGATGGTTAACATGAGCTTTAAAAAATTAAAACTAAAGACTGAGTTTGCTAGGCCAGCAAGATGTATGGCAGAAAGACACTCAAGATAAATTGACTTTGTCTGAATGTTTTCTGCAACTTTGGAGAAGATTAGACTAGACCCATGGTCGGCAAACTGTGGCTCGCGAGCCACATGTGGCTCTTTGGCCCCTTGAGTGTGGCTCTTCCACAAAGTACCATGGCCTGGGCGAGTCTATTTTGAAGAAGTGGCATTAGAAGAAGTTTAAGTTTAAAAAATTTGGCTCTCAAAAGAAATTTCAATCGTTATAGTGTTGATATTTGGCTCTGTTGATAATGAGTTTGCCGACCACTGGACTAGACTAATCGAGAGACTTGCCTTTGTGACATGGCCCCGTTTTGAATGCCACTATTTATTCTGCAGTCATGCTGCACCTTGAATAGTTAAATTTTGGTGTTTAAGAATGTTAACAATTTCAATTCTTCCAACTATCATTTTCTAGCTTTAGACAAGCTGATTGACATGTGGGTGTGGGGAAAAAACAGACCTGGAGATGGAACAACTCTAGCAGAATACCCCGGACAGAAGCAACATTACTCCTGTGAGACAGCACTCACAGAACAGCGTCAAAGAAGAGTGAAGCAGGAGCGAAGCAGTGCTCTGAGCCCGAATCATGGTTGGAAAAGCCACAAACTTTACATGAACCATGAAACTTTCAGATTCAGTGGAGCCTCAGTGTTCAATAAGATAATTTCAAAGCAGATGTGCTAAATGGTTGGGGAGAAATTCAAATATTTCCTCAAAATGGAGACAACTGCAATTGAGTTTGGAGAAGACTGATTGTGTGGGAGTTAATCTCAAGAGACAGTACTCCAGTGGAAAGTGACAGGTAAGTCAGCTGTCAGGTGCCTACAGAAGTTCCTTAGCCGTGTGTGTGTGTGTGTGTGTGTGTGTGTGTGTGTGTGTGTGTGTGTTTTCATTCCACGAGGCAAAGGCAAAGTTACTGAAAAATATATCAATTTAGTGAGGTGTGATTATGACCGTGTGTCTTAGCTGTTAGGTCCCCTTTTCTCTCTCTCTGATTTACTCCATATTGTTTTGTTTGACATGAGCCATAGCAGAAAGCTGTGTGTTTGGTGTAGCCATCACTGCTTGGCTTTCTTACTACCAAATATTTGATCGTTTCCATTCCAAAATGAGTTGGGCAACATTAATTCACAGATGCTATTTGCAACAGATAATTAAATCTTAACAGAGAGACAGAATGGCATTTCAAAACAATCACAGTGATGCTGGAAAAGAAACCTTTTTCCATTCTACAGCACAATAAAAAGTGATTTTATGGGATATGAATTGATCAAGAGGCAAAATGGAAAGATGTATAACAAGCTGAAGTGAAGGATTAAATTTACATTTTAAATTCCAGGACAGAGTTATTACTCATAACCCTTTCATTCACTCACTCACTTACTCATAACGCTTTCATTCACTCACTAACTTACTCATAGCCGTTTCATTCACTCACTCACTCGTCCAAATGTTCCTGGAATGTCAGATGGCCATCAGACTTGTTGCTTCCTCTAGTGGTCACACATTCCTCTAGTGGCACGGCATGGTCAAATCGGGCCGTTTTCGTTAAAGGAAGAAAAGAAAAACGTATTTAGAAGAAATAAGAACAGTATTACCAGTTCTTTATTTAAAGCAAGGGAAAAACTTACTTAAGTACCCTGAATGTATATTAGTGCAAGTAACGTTCTGAAGTTTTTCCTTTCCCTTCAATAGGAAGTCAGACAATCTGAATGCAATCCAGCGAAGGTCTCTGGACAGGAAACCCTCGCAGGCTCTGAGTAAGCTCTGAGTCAGCTCTAAGGCAGCATTTGGTGATTTAAATGTCAAGACATTAAATGATTCTGGTAGCCAGCCCACGATTCTCATTAAGGTGCTTAGCTGCTCCCAGAACAGAGCTATGCATTGGGAAATGTTTTACCAACAAATAGGAAGCAAGAGAACCAATATTGGCATCCTTGATTTTGAAACGCAATTTGATGTGATCAGAGCCCTGCCATTTGTGGACCTACAGTGGCTTCTGTAGCTCACTCTGTGTGGCTTCCCCTGCCTAATGCACACTGTCTACAACAGAACCCAGCTTTTTCTCTTTCCCCCTTCCTTCCTCCCTTCCTCCCTTCCTTCCTTCCTTCCTTCCTTCCTTCCTTCCTTCCTTCCTTCCTTCTTTCTTTCCTTCCAAAAATTTATATTGAGCCTGTAGTAAGTAGCAGGCCCTATTCTAATAACTTTGGTCCCATCAGTGCAAACGAAGCATCTATCCTTTGTGAACACTATGTTCTAATTTGTAGGAAAAGTATAGTCTCTATATTTTATATTCTATATTGGATATAGGACATGTATCTGCTAGAGAATGTCACTGGTAGAGGAGCTTAAGAAGGGGTGGGGTACAAGGAAGATGAGATTTTATACAATGTAGGTCTCATGCACTTGTAAGGTGTTTGAATTTCTGGCTTACATTTTGTGAATATATTTTGTTTAGTATATATTACACTGGATCTGTGTCTACTCCACAGTCACCTTTGTGAACATACTGGCCCAGTCACAGATCTAGAAAGCTGAGTCCTCTCTTCTTGCTGTCTTTGGGCAACATGACCCTGGAGTGTATCACCTCCTGTTAGAAGCTGGAGACAGAGGAGTTCACTTCCCACAGCATGCTTCACAAGACAACCAAGTGTTTCCCTGTCCTGAGTTGGTGCCAAGTTGAGGGGGTTACAGATGTGTCAATCTGGGTCACTCCCCCTGCTCCTCCTGATGTTAGCCCAGTGTCCTTGTCTCTCACCCTCATGCACTCTTTGGCATGAAACATCAGCAGCAGCCAACACAAAACTTTTATGACACAGCAATCACCACCTGCCTCCTCACAAAGGTTCTAGGCCCTTCTCAGTCTTGCATGTGCAGCAGACAGCAAGCCTGGCCCTCCTTCGTAATCCCACCCCCTATCACCCACACTTTCCAGAAAACTTTCCCAGGGGCCCACCTAGCTGTGTGTCCCAGAAGCATGTCTCCTCCTAACTGTTGAGGACATAGCATTTGATAGGAAAGCAGCCTGCCAGGCTGGGTTTTGCCCTTCAATTCCCCACCTGGGCTGAAGCCCACTGGCCTGTGTGAAAACTCTCAGCTCTGCAGGTCACGTGTCTTCCCCTCATCCATACCTCCATTTGCTCAGGGTGGGCAGGGGTGCCATCTAACCCAACAGGTGACGTTTCTATGTTTATTGTGTGTTGTTCCCTGCAAGTAGCTCCCCGAAAGGAAGACCATGTTGAGGACCCTGAGAGGCCCCATCACACTTGACATTTGTTCTCTGGAGGGCAGATGCTCAGCAATAAGAAACTTAGCAGCACAAAATGGCATGTGCACAGGGCATGGAACACATTCAAAAAGCATTTTTGGAACTGAAGGGTAATTATTTGTTAATGATAATGGTGAGCCAGTCCTTAGGTTCTTAAACATGGCCCCTGGTGGTTCTTGGGCTCCTCTTATGTAACCTTCCTGGATCTATAACAACAGATAACCTATTATTCACACAGCTCTTTATTGTTTCTGCCAAGGGGAAGAATACATTAAGTTGCCTTTGAAATCTTTATCCTGCTACTATCTGCATGCATTAGCATATTTTATGATTTAAATCTAATTATCAGGGCTTTCCAAGCTATGAAACTGAAAGTGATCATAGCCGAGTCTTTAACATAGCCAGAGTAAAAGGCAGAAAAATAGCCAAATTAAATGAACAGCTTTCACACAGGATACATCTAAACTGATGAAAGATCAGAAATTTAAACAAATAAAGGCCACCAGCTCGATCATTGCTTATAGGAAGCTTCTTGGACCCACCTTGTACTTTCATTGACAATATTAGCCTTGAATTTTCTCACACAATCCCAATTACTCTGTCCCATGAACTAGACTCTCATTGGACCATGCAGGCAGCACAATTAAATATGACCATTTCTACAAGAGACTGCAACAGTAGATGCTAAACATAGTGCATTTCTTTCCATCCGTGATCTCTTAAAACAAAACATTCGAGAGCCGTATTTGTGAAGAACCTATGAATTGTTCTTTTAAGTAACCTGGGAGACATTATGTTCAGTGACAACCTGGTTTTGTGCCAGTGAGTTTAATGATCAGTGTATTCGTTTCCTGGGGATTCCCTACAAAAGTTCCATAGACTGGGTGGCTTTAAACAATAGAAATTGATTATCTCATAGTCTGGAGGCCAGAAGTCAAAGACTCAGGTGTTGGCTCTTTCTGTAGCTCCGAGGGAGAATCTATTCCAAGACTCTCCCCCAGCTTCTGGTGGCCTCAGGTGTTCCTTGGCTTGTAGATGGTCATCTTCTGTCTGTGTCTTCACATCTTCTTTTTATGTGTGTCTGTCTTCTGTGTTCAGATTTCGCCTCTTTATAAGGGCACCAGTCACATTGGATTAGGGCCCACCCCAATGCCCTCATCTTCACTTGATCATCCTCAAAGACCCTATTTCCAGATAAGCTCACACAGATACTGAGGGTTAAAACTTCAGCACTCTTTGTGGGGGAGACACAATTCAACCACTAACAGTTAATTAGCTTTATATAGTTGGCTTCACTGGTCAAGTTTCAACCTGGAAGTCTATTCAGATGTTTATTATAACCAGACTCAATAAAAACCCTTCTGAGGGAATTATAATGAACCTGAATAGCTTTTATATGTTCCGAATCTGATATTATCTTTTAGGGAAGAAGAACAATCGACTGTCATGTGATAGCATTTAGGAACAAAAGAAGGGCCCTGACCCACCCCCACCCCAAAATTTAGAGAAATATGATTTACAGACAGTTGGTCCTTTTGGTTAATATATCTTCCTATTTTAAAAAAATTATTTTAGAGAGAGGAAAGGAGAGAGAGAGAGAGAGAGAGAGAGAGAGAGAGAGAGAGAGAGATTGGTTGCCTTCCACATGTGCCCTGACCAGGGATCAAACCCTCCCTTTTAGTGTATGGGACGATGCTCCAACCAACTGAGCCACCCAGCCAGGGCATATCTTTATATTTTAAAGTATGAAAATATAAAGTATAAATGATATTGCAGAATTAGGTGAACCCATCCATCACACCTTCCTCTCAAAGCTAGTAAACACTTTGACTGAATTCTCTCAGGGACTGTGGCAGACAGAGATGGAGAGGTGAAGACAGTTATGAAGGCCAATGTGATCTTGAAGGTGTAACCTTAGAGGAGAATCCTGGAGAGTATGGGAGAAGGCAGCTTGTGACCCCGGGAAATCTTAGCCTGAAGCATCTTGGCTTATTCAGCTCCATAACGAAGCTTTGGGCTCAGCCCAGAGATGCCTCAGTAGTTGATTTGTGGTCCCTCTTAAGTCACGCAGCTCAAGGAGGAGGAA
Source organism: Cnephaeus nilssonii (assembly GCF_951640355.1). NCBI lineage: Eukaryota > Metazoa > Chordata > Mammalia > Chiroptera > Vespertilionidae > Cnephaeus > Cnephaeus nilssonii. The sequence goes on from NC_137079.1 coordinate 30,126,581, forward strand.
CACAGGTAATTAGGTCTGTACCATCAGTGACCAGCTGAAGATACCCATCCTCCAAGCCACACGCCACAGAATCAACTAAAACCAAATATCAAAACATTCTTTGTAAATGAGAAAGAGCTCTGAAATATAATTTTGCCTAGAGATGGGCCTTCTCACTTGAGAGAACTAAACTATGAATTTAAATCAGTGCATATATTGTGGACAAAAGGCATTTCTGTTTGTAATGTTAAGTGCTGACCTATTACTGAAAATACCTTCACATTATAGAAAATTCCTGCACATAAAATACTAAAAAAATTTTTGCTGGTGATTTCTCAGAATAAAATCTTCCTTGGCTTTATATTGCTTTGCATCAAATCCATATTCCTTCCTGGCTGTGGTGGATGCCTCCAGAATCTCATCCCACCTTAATTTGTACCTCAAGTGCCTGGTAGAGCAGCTGTTTGGATACATGGCATGAACTAAGTGTTTGCTGAACCAAATAGCACTTACTGAGCATTAAGGCAGGCCCTACCCCCATTCTCCATGCCTATAAGGATACATGTACTTGTCTCATGTCACCTTCTACTACTTGCCTCATATTCATCCTTCTTCAGATCATTCTGTCTAGTTCTAGTGATCAAAATCCTGACCCAACTCATGTCACTCTCTCCACACAGCCTTCTGGGACTCCCCGGATTCCTCACAACATGTCTGTGGTAGCCCCACCAATGCACTTGCCATGGCACTAGTCTCCCATGACTCTACATCCAGCACACACCTGCTCTTTCCTTGAGGACAGGGCTATCCATTATTCACTAGGTACAACCCCCTGCTGATATGGCACAGCATCTGGCCCCTTATGAGCTGTGGATAGGCGAGATCCTTAGACACCCAAGTTACAAGGAGGCTCTGAATAAAGTGCAGGCTATTGCTGCAATAGCCTGGACTTGACTCCCACTTTGGAGTCTACATACACAGACCTATGTGCAGAGGTCAATGCTGGTGCCTTATCGGGGTGCTCAGGGGAAGGAGGGAGTTAGTTGTCTGTTCTTAGATTGCTCCCTGAAGCGCAGAACTCTAAATCATCCGAAGTCAGGAAGGGCACATTCCCCCCACTCCAGGTTCTGTTTTTAGCCTTGTGCCTGCCAGGATCTGAGATACCATGGTGATAGGAGTCATAGAAGTAGAGACAGACGGAAGATCAACTGCCGAAAGGGCCCCTGCGTTCTGTGCTCTCTGTGTAAAGGGAAATGCCTTAAGCTGGTGGCTTCAAAGTGTTTTCCCAGTTATTTACCATTTGCTCTCTCAGATGATTCTGAAAACAGAAAAGAATGAGCTGTGACCACAGCCTTTTAAGCCAACCCAAACGTCAGGTGGATGTCACTGCAGCTCTAAGGCCAACGGAGAGGGCAGAGTGAAGGCTCAGGGTGGTAATTACTGCCCATGAATTTATTCCCTTGACCTCCTGAAAAGCCTCAGGGAATCCTCCCTCGGGAGCCTGCATCTTTTGCTAGGCAGCCAGGAGCCTCTGAGCAGAGTGGCCAACAGGCTCCCAGGCAGACAGGCATTTTACTTAAAAGAAGGAATCCCTTCTGTTTTATTGAAGATGCTACTGAGCTATAGAGGGCATCTCCAAACCTGGCTTGTATTTTGTGACAAAGGCCCTGAACGATCACCATCCTATGACAAGTATATAATGTATCGTCACAAGTAAACTGCTCCTATTTGGGGCTGCCTCCCTGATTGATGCTCAAGGCTGTCTTTGGCAGACAGTGACACCCATACATACGGGGTCACTTTACCACCCCATGAGATCAATGGCAATAAACAGACCCCAACTACTTCCATGTAACCCACTTTAATCTCATGCTTTTGCTGTATTCTATTTTGAAAAATTGGAATTTAAAAATTCAAAACCTAAGGAGGAAAGTTGCAATCAACATTACAAATATGAGTAACTATTCTTGGTATTGCTATAAATGTTTTGAGAGATGATTGCTTTATAGGAGCTGTCTCAAGCCCTCATAGTAAAATGACACTATGTAGTCCATAGTAGCTTCCTATAGTAGAGACATGAGGATACATGAGGAGGAAAGACTGAAGGACTTGGCCCAGAGCTAACTTGTAGAAGTGGGAGAGACAGACTAAACCTGTGTCTGGCCACTTCATTCACCCCCAAGGCCAGTCCCAAGTCCCAGCCCCACTGCTCAAGTGAGAAGTTTGTTTGAGCTCCATGTAAGGAGGTTAAGGTGCCATGAGCTGAGCAAATGTGCTTGGAGCTGGTCAGGAGCAGGACAGCAGAGTTTTGCCCCACCAGGGGCTGGGTCTCCCCACCAGAATGGGTCCAGTTGCACAGCAGACTCTGGTAGGCCTTCGGAGCCCAGCCCACAAAGGATCTTCTCTATGATTTGAAGAAGTCCCTGACCCATTGTGCCCAAATCTCAACACTGACTTTAGAAGGGAAGGAATGGGTAAAGGAAACAAGTGGTTTTTATTTTTCTTATATGACTCTTCATTTAAAAGTTTCTTTTAGAACATGTCACTCCAGTGGGCACAGTCAAAACAATCCTGTACAACAAACAGAGCAATTTAGGGATAATAGCCTTGGGTTTTCTACGTTTACAGGCACCCAGCAGGTTGGGCTACCTTGCTACTTGTGGGAGGCATTCTGTTGTACATCCAAACCTGATTATCAGATTTATTAACACAATCAAATGCTGTACTTGGACACAACCCACTTTTACCTTCGTTTTAAAAACCCATGAATAGAAATACCAATCTGGTCAATTATCACCCATGGAGCAGCTCCAGCTTTATAGATTGGTAATGCAATTGCTTTCAGTCACTGAGCAATGTGACAGATAACAATGATAGATTAAACAGCTCAACTATAGGCTGCATATTATAATGGCATTTTACTTAATCTTTACATCAATATCCACTCCTCTGGATTTCCTTCCAATAGTCAGAACCATCAGATTCACCAGGGCAAGTAATGGAGAAACACAGGTACCACCTTGAGAAGTCCCAGGGATGGAACACTGGGTTTTTCTTCCCCTGTTGGTACAGGCCTCATTGCACCCTATAGGATGGCACCTGTTTCCTAGACCATATGTTAGACTTGGAGTTCTTGCTCATATTGGCTCTATGATGATGTGATCAATTTGGAGTCCAAACACATGGATTTGAGTTTGGCTCATTTGGGAAAATAAACTTCTAAGCCACATCTGCCTCATCTAGAGGACAGCATGTCTCAATCTGCCTCAAAGATGTGCATATGGGAATCCTGTGAGAAAACTGATAAATGGAACAGAGAGGGTAGTTATCAATGGAGCAAGGAATAAAGTGACAAAGTGAGTTGATAAACTGTATTCCCTAAAGAATCAATTCTTATCCCAGCTAAACAACTTTGTGAATCAGTGACTAGATAATAAAATAATGTAAACTGATATTAACCCTGAAAATGACAAACTGTAAGTTGCCAACCACTTGAGTTTCCCTAAGGTCTGTAAGATAGAAGTCTTCTTGCTATACTTCTCAGCAGAAGATGTTTCCCAACTAAAACCTGATCATGCCAAAATACTGACATCTGATTTTGCCTGCAGATGAGGGATTTCTGGAATAGAAGATGGAATTAGTCTATTTGGCAAATTCTAGAAGTGTTCTGGGGCCGTGGAAAGAAAACAGTATACCCCAAGATCATGAAGTCAGATGCAAACTGTAATGTGACAGCTCCTCCCCTGGACTGTGAGTCATGAAGAACCTTACATGGTTTCACTCACTATTCACTTCTGGGCTCCATTGTGCCAAGACAAGGCATTGCCATGGCGGACACTCTGTAAATATCCTTTTGAACACAGTGACAGTTTGAAGTTATTTATAAAGAATATTCTCATGTCAGTGAAATGCTTAAAATTGAAATGGGATATGAAGAGATCTTTTCATAAGAAGAACAGATTCCCATCCACCTGGGGTAATTTAAGTGATACGGTATCTGCAGACAGGGAGAAAGATGGTGACCTCCTAAGGTCCCTTCCAACCTAAGATTCTATCATAGTTTTATATATTTTCCATACAAAAGCAATAATCTATGTCTGAGACAACTCTTAGAATATCTTAGAACAAAATCTGAGCAAAATAGCCTGAGAATCTTCTTTATCCTGTGTTTTCCCTTTAAAAAAAAAAAAAAGAAAGAAAGAAACAAGAGATGAATTACTGTCTCCCAAGAGAAAGCCCAAGCTGGCAAGATATAAATGTCTCATCTGAAGTCAGTACTCCCAATAGTCAGCATCAGCTCTCCTGACATGGTATTATTTTTTATAGTAAAATATATAAAACATAAATGTTATATATGTTTTATATAAACCATTTTAAAATGTAGTTATATTGTTGTGCAACAATCACCACCATCCATCTTCACAACTGTATTTATCTTCCCAAACTGAAATTCTGTACCTACTAAACAACTCCCCTTTTCCTTCTCCCCTAGCTCTGGTAATCACCATTCTACCTCCTATCCCTGGGAATTTGACTATTCTAGATATTTCATATAAGTGGGACCCTTTTATGACCGGCTTATTTCACTTAGCACATTATCTTCCAGGTTCATCATGTTGTGCTATGTAAAAATTTCATTCCTTTTTAAGGTAAAAAAATATTCCATTGTATGTACACTTTTTGTTTATTCATCTATTCATGGACATTTAAGTTGTTTCTAGCTTTTGACCATTTTGAATAATGATCATAGGAACACTGGTGTACCAGTATCTGTTTGAGTACCTATTTTCTTTTCTTTGCATATATACCCAGTAGTGAAATTGCTGGAACATACGGTAATTCTATGTTTACTTTTCTGAGGAATTGTCATACTGTTTCCCATAGCAACTACACCATTTTCGATGCCAACCAACAATGCACAAATTTCCTAATTTCTCCACATCCTTGCCTGTACTTGTTATTTTCCGATTTTTTTTCCCAATAGTAGCCATCCTAATGGGTGTAAAGTGGTATCTCATTGTGGATTTGATTTGTGTACCCCTAATGATTAGTGATGTGGAGCATCTTTTCTTCTTGGCCATTTGTATATATTATTTGGAGAAATGTAAATTCAAGTCCTTAGCCCGTTTTTAAATTGAGTTGTTGTTGAGTTACAGGAGTTCATCACATATTCAGAATATTAACTCATTATCTCATATAATTTGCAAATATTTTCTCCCATTCTGTACTCTGCATTTTCACCCTTTAAAAGTAAGTTCTTTGATGCACAAAAGTTTTTAATTTCCATGAAGGCCAATGTTTCTGTTTTTCTTTTGTTGGCTATGAATAATATTTTAAGAGGAGGATGTGGTTCAGTCTCTCCTATAAGGTCCCCTAAGTGGGCCCTAAAGCAACAGATAGTTAAATACCATGAGATACACAGGAGAGTATGTTATAAATCATGCATAGAATATGTATATACATAAGATGAATGCTTTGTGAACCAGAGGCCAGACCTCCCTTGCTCTTGGACCCAGCAGAGACCCTGACTCATTTATCCACAGAAGATAACTGGGCAGAGGAGATGGGCATGGAGACCAGAAGCAATGCTGGGCCCATAGCAGCCATTCCCCAGCCACTCCTGAGTAGCTGCTCAGCCAGCTATTAACTCTATGACCTCACCACCAGCAGGCACTCCGTGGTCGCTCTGTATGTGTGGTTTTACTTGACCTAACCAATTGCCTCCCTGTGCAAGGGAGGGGTTGCATTAACTGCCTCACTTTCACAAGGTTGTAGCCCAAAGAGATTATTTCTGTGAGTGCACTTGGGACCTAAACTGTAAGGCTCTATCTTTACGTGAGGTTTTGAATACTATGATCAGAGGAAGAGCCAGCCCAGGGCAGCACTTCTACCAAACCTTTCACCTCCAGGGATTCTGTCCTCTATAATTCCAATAGTGGGGATTTCTGAACTGATATAGGAAAAGTTCTGTGGTATTAATTTCAGTAAGTATCTGTTTTGTCGTGATCAGATTCTTCCTTGGCATTTGATATAAACTGGTCCCGGGGAAATGCCCCATTATTTAAAGCAGTGCATATTTAGTACTCGTCCCGTGTGCTGTAAAAGGTAACTCTAATAATGATAATAACAGAATAATAACAAAAATAGTAGCAGAATTCCTTTCCAACGGGATCATCCTATCAAAGCCACATAAGCCCACCATACATGTGCACAGGGGATGTAGATGCAACAAATAAATGCACAAAGACCAAAAAATAAATAATAAGTTAGCATTGGTACACACAAAGGGAGAAGGGCCACCTGTTCATTCTGTGGGAATGAGAGAGAGGAGATTTCTAGATGCCACGTACATAGATGAAAAGCTGCCCAATTACACCATTAACTAATCATTATTCTTTATCAAAATCTAATGAAAATATAACTAAAGAACACTATAGGCCAACTGCCCTATGGACATATAAAGGACAATCATAAATAATACACAACCAGATAGAATTATAGTGTGGTGAGGGCATATATGCCACAGGCTTACAAGGTTAGTCCTGGTATACAAACAAGTCTACATAACGATGCTTACCAGTGCCACACAACACACAAATAGATTAGAAGAGCAGAATTCTAATCATCTCAATATGTGACATTATTTTCCCTTCCCAAAATTATTAAAATGTAATGCCCTTTCCTAATAAACACAGCCTTCTTAAAAAAGGAATGAGTTGCCTGAACTGCCACAGCCTTGTTTGAAACTTTCAAACTTCCCTGGTCCAATTGCTCACTGCCTCCTCTGAGTTCTGCACCACCTCATTTAGACCCTTGTCACAGCTATTTGGACACACATGACTAGTGTTTGTGGATCCTATTAGATCACAAGTTCTATGAAAATGGATCATCTTAGAGTCTTCAATGCACATCCTCCTCCTAGTACTGTGCCTCACCATTCATGTGTGTTCATTAGATGTTGACTAAATGAATGAATGAATAGTGTTCCTTTCAGAGTATGGTATTAGAGGATCACCATATTTTTAGTTTGTGACTTTATGTTCATAGTTGTAACACCAAGCAAATGATGAATTGCTTTTAAAATTTTAAGAAAATAATACTAGTCAGTGAATGAAGGTCAGGTTTCTGTAGACTGGTCTATCAAATAGGAAATGAGAATAGTACAATACATATTTTATCATTTTAGTGAATATCCATAAATACTGTGCTTGGAGAGCGACAAGAGCCAATGAACCACACAAAAATGATTTTTTAGGTGATAAGGATCATAAAGACAACCACAGGGGAAACAGAACATAGGATCCAGTGGGGCATCACTGTGAGGCTGTGAATAGTCATTAAACATCGTGTAAGATCGGGAAGTGTCTAGGGCAGTGATGGCGAACCTATGACACGCGTGTCAGCACTGACACGCGTAGCCATTTCTGATGACACACGGCCGCTGAGGCGGCCGCATGCCGAGGATGAAACATTTGTTGCTCCTGAGGATGAAACATTTGCAAAATAATGTTTTTTCCTCAAAGTGACACACTACCCGAGTTATGCTCAGTTTTTTGGCGAAGTTTGACACACCAAGCTCAAAAGGTTGCCCATCACTGGTCTAGGGAGTGGTGCCTGGTCCTCCTGAAAATATGCACCAAGATGGTCCCCAAGACTGAGCCCAGAAATGAGAGTCTGAGCTGAAAACTTAAAAAGATGATTGGCTCACTTTTGTAGGGGCACCCACCCTATGAAGGCTCTTCAGGCAGTACATGGCCTCTAAAAAAATTCAGGCTATTCTAGCAAGGCCTTAGATATTGTCCTGGCTTCTGTGGCTGAACCTTGACTTTGTAGTTTGGGCACATGCAGTGGGGGATGGGTCAGGAGAAAAATGGAAGGGAGGAGAGAGGAGGGGAAAATGGCAGCTGTCTTCCTGCATTCCACTTAACACTGTGGCCTCCCTGGAATGGTTCAGTGAGCTATGCAGAGGCTGTCAACCCATCGTGATGGTTTTCTGCTACAAAAGAAAGGGGGGAAAGGGTAGGGATGGGGGTTTATTGCTGAGGGTTGACATCTGTCTCAACTCATCTTATTCCTTTTCTATCCCAGTGGCTCATTGATTCTCCAATTGATAAACACTCAGTGTCTACTCTAGCTCTGTCTAGGCCTGATGGGCTGGGCCCCTGCACTCAAGGCACTGCAGAAAAATCTCTAGGATAAGATCAAGGAGAAAATTATACAATACTATTTTGAACCTGATAACCTGGGCTGGGATTTGTGGAAAATTAAGAGGAAAAAAAGTACTAGAAACTGGTAAAATGTGGTTTTGAACATTTTATTTAGCTCCTCTAGCACCTTGATGTTCCAGGGACTAGCAGCTCCAACACCACCTGGGAGCTGGTGAGAAATGCAGGACTTCGGATCACCTTGGACCTCCTGATCCCTCTGCAATCTACAAGATCCACAGAGGAGTCGGATGCATGCACAAATTTCTAAAGCAGTGTTCTAGAGCATACATGAAGTATCACATGTTCTATCCAGTATGCAAGACCATAAAGATAGTGTGGAGAACAAGAGATGGTCTTGTTCCTGATCAGATGTGCACAGAGCAGCAAAACAAGAGAAGCCAGAAAACAACTGCTAATTGGTTTTTGGACTGTCCAAACACTTAACACAGACTGCAGGCTGTACCAGAAAGAGAGAGTAAATATTGAAGTGTCTGAAACATGAATAAGTTTGATGGAATGAATCTCTTTCCAAGATAAGAGTTGGTTCAAGCTGTTCCAATGAACCTAACTATGTCTGGGGGCAATAATTAATTTAAAGAAGTTGGCTTTTAAGAAAGAAATGAAGGAACCAAATGCCAAAACATAATTCTTTTTTAAGACTGACAGAGTTCAGTGACAAATAGCAACCACAAGGAAAGAAAAAAATTATAATGGGATATTGGATTGACAAAGTGGAAAGTGAAGAAGATATCTATATCTATCTATATATATATATCTACACTAATAAAAGGGAAAGATGCAAATTGACCGTACCTCCGCTACGCCCACAAGCCACACCCACCAGCCAATCAGGAGCAAGTATGCAAATTAACCCAACCAAGATGGCTGTGGCCACAGAGCGAGCAGGAGGCTTGGGTTTCCCCGGCAATAGAGGAGTCCAAGCTTCCTGGTCTGCCTTGGCCTCCGCTCAAGGCTACAAAGTTTCAATTACAGAAGATAAATAAATCCCAGATACCAGGGCCTCCGCTTGGGTCACCGGGGGGTGTGGCTGGTCTGCAAACCATCACAGACCCCTCACCGAGGCCACCTCATTCCCCAAGGGAACCCCCACTCTGATCCAGGACACCATTCAGGGCAAACCAGCCGGCCCCCACCCATGCACCAGTCCTCTATCCTATCTAATAAAAGAGTAATATGCAAATTGACTGTCACTCCAACACACAAGATGGCTGCCCCCATGTGGACACAAGATGGCTACCACAAGATGGCTAGCAGGGGAGGGCAGTTGGGAGGGGCCAGGCCTGCAAGGGAGGGCAGTTGTGGGCAATCAGGCCAGCAGGGGAGGGCAGTTGGGAGGGACCAGGCCTGCAAGGGAGGGCAGTTGAGGTGATCAAGCCTGTAGGGGAGGGCAGTTAGGGGTGACCAGGCCGGCAGAGGAGGGAAGTTGGGGGCGACCGGGCCTGCAGGGAAGGGTAGTTGGGGGGGACCCAGGTCTGCAGGGGAGAGCATTTGAGGGTGACCGGGCCTGCAGGGGAGGGCAGTTAGGGGCAATCAGGCTGGCAGGGGAGCAGTTAGGCATCAATCAGGCTGGCAGGGGAGTGGTTAGGGGATGATTAGGCTGGCAGGCAGAAGCGGTTAGGGGCAATCAGGAAGGCAGGCAGGCAAGCAATTGGGAGCCAACAGTCCTGGATTGTGAGAGGGATGTCCGATGGATCGGGCCTAAACGGGCAGTCGGACATCCCTCGAGGGGTCCCAGATTGGAGAGGGTGCAGGCTGGGCTGAGGGACACACCCACCCTGTGCATGAATATATATATCCCCACTACCAAATTTAGAAGACTATGTAAGATTGATTTCTATTTCTCTTTCTAGAAAACACAGTAACACCCAATACCAATTAGCAGTCCCTTTGGAGAGCTTAAAATAAGTGCACCAGCCAAATAGAGAAATCAAAAAAACATTTTTTTTTTCATCTTGTTCGAGTCATTTTTGAGGCATATCATTGGGGCAAGTGACAAGGAGGCTACTGGTGTCTCTACTTTTATGGATGAATTAAAAAAAAAAAGCCACTATCAGTTCAGATGAGGCTCTCTTACAGAGCAAGGCAGGGATACCAGTACAGAGATGGGTAGGCTAAATATATAACAGATTCTTGAAGGATAAGATTTCTGGTTCCCAGCCTGCACACTGGAACCTCCTTGGGAGCTTTACAAACTCCTGAAGCCTGGGTCTCACTCACATACATTCTGATGAAATCAATCTGGGTGAGTGTAACAGGCAGCCAAGGTTGAGAGCCACTGGAATACAGACATCCCCAACTTTAGGGTACATAGAGGTGTTGTTAAAATGAGGATCCTGGAAACTTTTGGCTTCTGTCTCAATGTGTGGGGTTGGAAGGACTGTTGCTTCAATCCTCAAAATGAAGAGAAAAAAAAAAAAGCCAGCCTAACTCCATATTCACAACTTTGCTCGAACCTATAAGAATGCTGAGGCTGTAGAGCCAACTGGCCCAATGTTTAAGATACACAGTGCTGGTAGGGAGAAGAGATGCAAATATTTGGCCACCTCACACAGACACAACAAAACACAACTAGTAAGAGGAGGCCAACTAGAATAGCTACAGGGTTGGTGGAAACTCAATGTGAACCCCTGGGGCTGCAGAAATTCAGCGAGTCCTATGATCTTGCAAGTTCTTCCTCTACTATCCCTACCAAATGCTCATGAAAAGATTAGAAAGAGCCCAAGAAGTAGCCCTTGTGGTGAAGATACAGAGATGAAAACAGCAGCCACTGTGGAGCAAGGGCCATAAACTCCATATGGGTTTTCCCCTCAATCTCCATTATAGAACAGAATCATCGTCTGCTGGTCTTGGCGTGTTGGTAAACACTCATTGCAGCTGAAAGAAGGAGATTGAGGTGTAGTGGTGGTAAATAATAAAAACAATTTTTTTTTAAACCCTGCTCTTGGGGAGGAGCAGGTTTAAATCCAGAACTGCTATAGGGAAGAGACAGGGGAACTGAGAAAGTCACAACCCAAAGACCCAGGAAAAATGGTGAATGCCAGGGAATAAGCCTTATCAGAACAATAGAAATCCAATCTCCCACCCACCACCACAGCCAAGCTAAGAAGCTTCAGATAACAAATAACAGCGGAATGCTGAGAATCCTGCTGGGAGAGAGACAGGAAAGGAACAAGAGCATACAAGACATGCTCTCTGAGGCACTGTGTCAAGGGAAGACCAAAAACACAGAATCAAATAGACATTGCTTGGCTGGCCCTCCTCTCCTCCACCCTCCCCTCTGCCATGTGATCGCTGCAGGACTGTGCAGCATGTGGTGGGTGCACTGAGGGTAGCTACAGTAATGATAGATCACAAACACACCCAATTCCTTACTAGCTTAGTGCAAACATCACACTACAGTAGAAAGAAAGGCATGCCCATGTCCAGGCATGAAAACTACCGTATGTATCTCGCTTTCTGCTGACCTACACTACATGTGTAGTTTACAAGAAAAATAATATGAAGCATACAAAAAATCAAGGAAAACCAGCACATTCCCAAGAGAGGACAATCATCAGACCCAGACTTCAATATGAAATAGCTGTTGGAACTATCTGTCAGGGAATTTTAAATAACTATAATTAGTATGTTAAAAGTTCCAACAGAAAAAGTGGGTCATATGCAAGATCATATGGGAATTTTAGCAGAGAGAAAGTGTAAGAAATAAAACCACATGGAAATGCTAGAAAAAAAACACAACCACAATGTAATAGAAATGAAGAATGACTTTGAAATGCTCATCAGTAGATTTGACACAGGCATAAACAAGTAAGTAAACTTGAAGTTAGGTCAATAGAAATTACCCAGTTGAAATACAAAGAGAAAAAAATGTGGGAAAGAAAATACAGAATAGAACATTCAAGAGCTGTGAGACCATATCAAACATTCAAAATATATACAATATCAAGGAAGAAGAAATATTTGAAGTAATATTGGTCCAAGAATTCTCCAAAATTAATGAGATTTTAAACCACAGATCCAATAAGTTCAGAGAGCAACAAATAGAATAAATACAAATCAAAACAAAACAAAATCCCACTTAGGGTATCATCTTAAACTGCTAAAAATAACAATCACAAAAATACAAAGAAAATTTTGAAAGCATCCAGAGAAAGAAGTCACGTTACAAAGGTAGGCACACAGAAGCCAAGCAAACCAAAGATAATGGAGTTACACCTTTGGATTGTAAAAGAAAAAGAAAAACTATTGAACCTGAATACTACATCAGAGAAAATATATTTCAAAAATAAAGCCTTTCTCAGGAAAAAAAAACAACAAAAAAACACACACACACAAAAAACTGAGTGAATTCAATGTCAGTAGATATATTCTACCAAAGGAAAAAAAAAAGTTAAAATAAAGTACTTTAATCAAAAAGAAAATATCACACTAAAACTTGGATCTGCACAAAGAAGTGAAAAAGCACCGGAAGCAATTATAGATAGTTATTAGAGCACTTCCTTCACCCCTTCTTCCCAGATGCCAGGCTCACCGTGAATGGACCATGGCAGGCAGAAGGGCTGAGACTCAAGTCCACTGTGTCCAGAGGTGAGAGGGTTGAGCAAAAGGAAACCCCAAGCTCTAGCAGAGACCAGAGAAAGGGAAGTTATGTGGCCACACAGATGGAACACAATTTTTACTTTCATTTAACAAAGGTGTTGTTTTTTTTAAAGAATCTACTTATTTACTTATGTATTTTTAAAATCATTATCCTGTACCATATCATCTCTATTCTCACTATTCTACTGGAGAAACATAGTATTTCAACCACCACCTGCAGGCAAATAACTATCACCTCTCAGCAGACCACTAGCTGAGGCTCACCCCTTAGCTCAGTGGTTGGCAAACCGCGGCTCGCGAGCCACATGCGGCTCTTTGGCCCCTTGAGTGTTCTAACACCACTTCTTCAAAATAGAATCGCCCAGGCCGAAAACCGACTTCTGCACATGGGCCACGAAGTTTCAATCACACTGTATGTGTGCGCCCGCACGTGGTATTTTGTGGAAGAGCCACACTCAAGGGGCCAAAGAGCCGCATGTGGCTCGCGAGCCGCGGTTTGCCAACCACTGCCTTAGCTGGACAACACTCAATTTTCTACCTGCTTGTTGGGCATTGAAAACAGATAAAACCCAATACCAAGTCACTTCATATTTACTCTAATGGCACCACTATCACCCCGGTACTCAGGTTAGAACCTTATAGGCATCTTCAACACCTCCCGGTGGGGCAGCATAACCTGCCTGTCCTTTTTTCCAGTGTGTCTCAAATCCATCCCCTTTCCTGGCCTCTCTCTAAAATCACTGCTCACATGATTCAGGCTCTCTTTCTCAGTTTCCAGACTTTCACAAAGAACTTCTGGCTGGTTTTCTTCTGACTAGAAATGTCTATCTCCTCTGATACATCCTTCACTCTGCAACAAACTGATTTTCCCACAAAATGGGAGTGCTTCCATGCACCGAATGCTCCATGATCCACCTGCCCAGATTAAGCAAGAGATCTCAGCTACAAGCATCCACAACCTCTCTCCCTGTCCCATGAAACAGTGACTGCGTTTGTGTTACCTGTTCAAGAACTGTCTTTCCTCTTGTGTGGTAAAGAGACCACATCTGCCTCTTTCACAGCTGGACCCCAAAGACCCCATCCAGGGCCTGGACCATGGTGAGCCAATCAGAGTGGGTTTAGGTCAAGAGTCCAAAATTTGGTATCCCATGTGGTTATGCAGGTCGCTCACTGCACAAAATGGCTTTGGGGACAGAGTGAGCTACGTCCCACCCAGGAAGGGAGGCCTAGGTCTAATCAACATAAAGGCACATGCAGGGGTGGGGGGAGGAGTGCAGAAAATGCTAGCACTCATCAGTCTGAGGTCTCCCAACCAGGAGACTTTGATATGCTGGTTTGCATGTCAGTTGGGTAGGAGACAGATGGGGTGTGGCCTGGGCTGCCAAGAGGGGCGGGGTCCTTTCTGAGATTCTGAAATTCGAATGAGCTACAGAGAGAAGGTCCAAGGCCAGCAGCTGTAGCCACAGTCTGTTCAGCCTTCTCCCACACCCTCCTGACGTACTCCACTGGTCAGCCCCCTGCCTCCGCACTGCGCAGACTACAGCTGGGCCTGTTAGGAGCATTACAGAAGGCTTACTTCTTATTAGTGATGCTGCAGGTTCCACCACCTGAAATATTTAAAGCTGGAGCCGCCACACAATAGATGCTTAGTAAATATTTATAAAATGAAAAATATGTAAGTGGTAAGAGGATGAAAAGATTAATAGATGTATAACTTAAAAATTAATGAGTAAATACATGTGGTTCTGTGAAAATTCTACATCCTGCGTGTTCAATTCTGTGCTCTTCTAACATCGGACCACCTGTCTGAAGCGCCCAGCTAAACCAAAGGGCTCACAGCTGATTCTGGTATTGCCAGGCAGAAATGATCTACCTTAGGCCCCTATCCTAAGAAAAGAAAGTAAGAATATTAAATAACAATTTTTATTAAATCATGAAGAACAGTGGCTTAGGTGGTAAGAAATCATTAAAATGAGTTTTTACCCCTCATTCTAATATATGGGCAAAAACTCTATACCATTAGCTCCACAGAGGTGGAGCCAAACAAAACCAGAAAAAGAAAGATAGCTTCTTTCAACGTGTTCCCGAAATATTTCCCATGGAAGGGAAGTGAGCAATGTGTGATGCCTCGTTGTGTCAGCCTGCAATGCTGTGTACCTCGAAAGTTCCAGGTAACATGCTGTCTGCAAGGGATGCCAATGCCATCACCTCGGCTTTCATTGTGGGATTATGAGATGATTCTTTCAGATTCCAATCTGATTTTTTAAAAATATGTTTTTATTGATTTTAGAAAGAGACAGGAAGAGAGAGAGAGAGAGAGAGAGAGAGAAACATTAATCTGCTGCCTCCCACATCCCCCCCTCCCCCACTGGGGATTGAGCCCATAACCCGGGCATGCTCTGATCAAGAATCGAACTGGCAACCCCCTGGTACATGGGATGATGCTCAACTAACTGAGCTACACCAACCAGGGCCCAATCTGATTTTAATGCATATATATTTTACAGACTCAACCAACAAACTAAACAGGACATTTTGGGATTTCTTTCAAATGTGTCAGGTTGACAGCAGCGGTTTCCCAGAAATGTACCACGACTGTGCCTGCCTAATCCCCAGTAGCCCATTCTATGCACTTCATTCAATTGTAAACGTGTCAGCAGGAAACCATGACCACAGACAACAAGCAGCTGTAATAATGTGAATGAATAACATAGATGTTGGGTTATTGTTATCCTTGAGGAAATCTTATGTTACTCCATTCAAAAGGAGAAAAATACGTGAAAAGTATGAAAGTGATATTAAGCAGATGTTAGACTGGAGTTGTCAATCTTGTCTAAGCAGGTGCTAATGTGTTATAATTATCCCTTCTGGCAGTTGATGTTTAGGATTTTGGTTCCCACCTAGTCAATCACAGCTGTAATTGTTAAGCTACTTACATCGCTAATATGCTGGGTAATAACCAGATAGGATTTAATATTTGACATTTACCGTCAGTTTCCTTTCTTCTGACATGAATCTTCTCTACACCAGTATCTGTAGATTGGGCTCCCTTGTAACTTCTGAATAAAACAAATAGAACTGGTTGGCAAAAAAGGAAATAAAACTAGAAAACAGCTCTGTGTGTCTCCCTCTTGATTGGGCCACCCTTGGCGTCCTAACATGGAATAATGCCCTCCCTTCAATGAAAGTCTTATTTCGATGCCAACCTTGCACATGCTAGAGAAGGCAGAGTAGGAGGTTTTGCTCTCATTCACCCTCACTGTAAGGGAGGAGATAATATTGATTTCCCCCACAACTAGAGAGGCCAGGGGGCAAACACTTTGAAATGGCTTCCCCAGGCAAGAGGGTCCATCACATGAAAATTTGCAAAGCTTACCAGTCAAAGTTCTTCCCAAGGATCATACCTTTCTGCCTCTGCCTGAACTTTCAACAACAAAATAAAATGGAGAAGGAAGTGGTCATGGGAAGGACACAGGGTTCCAAAGTCCTGGGCCTGGGTTTGAACCCACGCTCTGCACTTCCTGGCAAATTTGGAAAATCATTTGCACTGCCTGAGCTCCAGGGTCTTTTTCCATGAAATAGGGTGTTTCTGGGATGAAGCGAGATAACTCAGGCCAAGTCTTGCTTTGTGGCTGGCTCAGAGGAAGAGCACTATTGTTAGTTGTAACAACCAGCCGTGTGGCATTACAATGATGTGCTGACCGGGCTGGAAGCTGCCTCTGGACCTGGCGTCTCAAGAGCTCAGTGACAAATGATTCCATGGGAGTTGAGTTCTCCCACTGGCTGGGGCAGCTCCAAGGCGGGACCATCCCTCGTGTATGTATCCCAAGGAGCCAGGCGAATGGGGACCCTTCACAAGTGTTGGATGAGGGCAGCAGGCTCCATAGCGCAGGCATCACCCACAGCAGGCTCTGTATCAGGATATTAAGGCTCCAGAAGAGCCCGCAGACCCTGACCTGCCCCAGGAGCTTGGGCTTGGTTCCGAATATCACTTAGAGTCAAATTCCACTGGCCAGCACCACTGAGGATACCAAGAAAGAGTCCTAGGAAATGAGACCGGGAATCCATTTCCTTGATGTTATGGCTATGGTGCCACCTTGCACAGCTTCAGAGACCAGTAGTCACATGGGGGACAGTGGGAAGCACCCCCAAAAGGTTCCAGTTACCAAACATACATAGAGAAGTTTTCCTTGGTGGCTGTTCTTATCAAGGGCCCAGCAGAAGATTTCAGAAAGTTTTTCTAAAAGTTGTCACTCGGGAGACTGCATACAGTAGTTTAACCCTAAAGATACACACACATGTACACACACACACGAACATGCACTCACACACATACATATGTGTATGTGCATGCAGATACACACATACACACATATGCATGCATACCACACACATGCACAGACATATACATAAGATCCAGCCAATTAAATTTTTGGTCTATAGCCCAATATGTAAGAGCTCCCTTTTAGCTCTCTGCACCATTTCAGCTTTATCATCGTGTGCCTTTTCTATAACCTCATAGGATGGTTCAGCACCTTGTGGAAGTCAGAGGAATCACTCAGGGTGCGCAGCCCCCTGACATCTGACGGTGGTTTGTCTTGGGGTTAATGGCACCCTCAGTAAGGTCAACAACACCTCTTGTCACCCCCACTGCCGTCTTCTGATTGTGTTTTGTCTTGAGGGCTTACACATATCCACATACTGCAACTCTGCTTGAAGATGCATCAACATTTGAGCACATTATTTTTATGAGAATGAATTTATCAATTACTCCAAGGATGTGAAATTTTCCAGCATTTTTACTATATATATATATATATATATATATATATATATATATATATATATATCAGGATGAGTGGGTGGACAATTAACAGAAAATATCCATAACTATTCAGTCAAGCATCTTCCCTTAATTAGAAAAGGGCAATAACTAACTAAGCTGTTACTCTGTTTTTCAGACATGATGGCAACAAACCAACTAGTAAGATGGGTTGCACCAGGGAGAACTACCAAACAATATTTTTACAAATTATTAAGTGCTCCTCGTTCCCCACAGGAGAAAGGGACTTGTTTCAAGGGGATCCTGCTTAAAGTTTAAATTGGAAAGGGCACGCACGCATTGATCTGACAGCCAAGTAGCATTAAGACTTCAAAGCGAAGCAAATGAGGCTGGACCTAGTCATTTTGCAATAAAACGTGAAGTCGTGTAATAGTGCCCTTTTAAGCCACTTGGGACTTTTAAGACTTCAAATAAAATGCTATTAGCACAGACAGATAAACAATCTAAGCCCCTATTTGCCTGGGGTGATACCCTTATCATTTACAATGGGCAATGAAAATATAGCAGCCTAGGTGTTCAGAAAGAATGACACGAACACCAGTAATCTCTCCACGAGGCAGGCTTTTGATTTGCATTCCTGCTGAACATCTCACTCCCACGTCAACCGTTTCGTGGATGGCGGCTACTCCAAAGCTAGCCCCGGATTCCAATTCAGGGGGCATAAACAGATTTAAGGAGAAAACATGGAATTTGAGAGATTTACTACATTTTTTAGTTGAGCAAGGAAACGGTAACAAGGGTGGCATTCCCTTAGGTCATAAAATTCTGCTCCGTGCACGGTTGGGCCTTGTGGAAATTAAGATGCTTGCTCCCAGGATAGCTCCTCAACTTAAGAGGTGCCTGGGCCCATGTCACATGGCTAATCACAGCAGCAAAGATGCTCAGTGAAGAAAACAGGAGCCATTTGACCTCTGCGGGGCCAACCCATGGAAACAAACGGCTGCCTCCATTTCTCTTTAGGGGCGTTCTGTTCCAGGACATTCCAGCGTTAGGGAGGGGGTGGCCGCCAGCATCTCCATAGCATCTGTGCCTTGGAACTCAGCTTTGCAAACATTTCCCTGCCCCCCCCTCCCTCGACCCCCCACCCCCTCTGGCTCACAGGGTCCCCAAGGCCATTGCACGAGGCCCTGTAGAAAAAGAGCACCAATCCAAATTCGCCTCTGTGGCCAGGGGAGGCCAGGGTATGCGTCTCCACAAAAACCTGGATGGCAGCTTCTGCTTTAATAACAGCAGTGTGTCTCGTCAGTAACCGATGAGTATCTCCTTCTTCCAGCTGGCACGGACGCACAGGACGCACCGGCATATTTCTGCACGCGCGCTGTTCGTCTGTCTCCTGCTTCTGCCTGGGCCACCATTGTGCTGCGGCAGCCAGGAGAAAATATGCCAGAGAGTCCTGGCAGAGGCACCGGCGGCTGATGGATTTCACTTCTGTACACATAATAAGATAGGGTAAAGCAGCGAGGGCTACCCGGAAGATTTGGTTTCCCTCGCCTGTGATTTTGGCCTTGCTTTCACCTGAGAGGTAGAGGAGCTTCTCACAACACAAACCAAGTCGCGGGTGAGATCGACTTGCAAATA
The DNA here is from genome assembly GCF_951640355.1 of Cnephaeus nilssonii. Lineage (NCBI taxonomy): Eukaryota > Metazoa > Chordata > Mammalia > Chiroptera > Vespertilionidae > Cnephaeus > Cnephaeus nilssonii. The sequence continues at coordinate 30,145,808 of NC_137079.1, forward strand.
TAAATGACTTCCCTTCCATTCCAATTCCCCTGTCATCATTTCCAAACGCTGGCGGGGGCTGTTCTATTTTCAGATCTACGGAACACTTACCGCAAGTCTGAGAAGCAGAATCTGGGTTTACTGCTACTGTCCAAATAACCAAAGGGCAAGTGAAAATAAAATGCAACAACAATCACTATTTAGGATTAAGCCAACAAAGCTATTGTACCTTTAAATTGAAAAAAAGACAGAAAAATATTCTACAAGTTCTATGAGGGAAAAAAAAAATGCCATATTTGTACAGACTCCCAAATCCCCTCTGTTTAAACAGGGTGATTAATATCAGCTCCTGTAGGAAATTAAATTCGGGGAAGAACAGTAATATGCAGATATGCAGATTTCTGGGCAGAATGGCCATCTCTGGGAAGGGAGCTGGCTGATTAATCTGCGTCCTCGGAATACAAAATGAAACGTGGGCTCTCCCAGGCGAGCGTGGAGAAATGACTTTCCCTCCCACAGAAGGGCGAGAAAGGGCCATCACGCAAACAAGAGAGGAGGGTCCTTGTGCCACGTGCGGTGGGTCCGTGAAGGGCGAGGCGCTGATACTTAAAACAGCGGGTCACGTTGGCAAAAGCTGACTGCTGCGCCTCAGGCCTCTCAGCGTGCTTTGTAGAAAGTTCTCCCTCCCTCATTTCTGAACACAGGGGAGAACTGCCCATCATCCCTGTTTGTTAACCCTAACGCTCCTCTGTAATCCCGCCTCCAAGGTGTATGTGAAAGGCTGTCCCGTTCTTCCTCATCAGCCCCCGCAGGAGATCCCAGGGAAACCCACCGTGATCACACACGTGCTGAGGGTCCTCAGAGCTCCCCTGCAACCGAATAAGCCTCCACATATCGGGGTTTTTGTTTAATTCCTGAGACTGGAGTAGTCCTTTTTTTTTTTTTTTTTTTTTAAGTAGAATGTCAGAAACTTAATTTGCAAATGTAAATTACTTCCCTTAAATTCCAACCCTGTCATCTTTCCAAATGTCAGTGTGGCCATCGCATCCGGTGTGGAATGAGCAGATTTTTGATCATTGAATAATGGTACTTTTCTTTCATTCTTTTTTTTTTTTTTTTTTTTTTGGAAAAAAAATATTTACAGCTAGATGCAAAAAGTCATTTTCAGTGGGATTTTTTGTCGTTACTGGAAACTCAAGCCTGTTATTCTGAACCATTCAGGGTCTCTCCAATAATTGTATAGAAGTAGGCATTATGCTATATTATTAAAGCTGTAATTTCCTGCTGAATCTGTCTGGATGTTTCTTTTTATCACTTGGCAATTTCTATCTAGTTATAGCATAATTAAGTTTCCTGACCTTTGCTCACTCTCTTAACAGGACGCTTAGAAATATACTAGAATTGCAGATCTTCAGGCCGATGTCCTCTCTCCCCACACAGTAATGGAATAAAATTATTAATCCAGTAATTGTACAGAACATATTACTTTGCATTGAATGTTCCTGCTTCTCATTTTCTGTCAGTGACAATCAGCCCGAGGGTACAAATCATTTCTGCAGGAGCACGGCCCTTGAAGAAAACCTCTCGTTCGCTCTCCTGCAGCTACCTGTGCAGCTGTGATTATTCCGGGGCTAATACAGCACTAGGCTCCAGCCAACAAAACAAAGTTAATAAAATGGACTAAGGAACAAGATATTTTCCTGCCTGCTGCCCGTGTGCCCAAATGAGAACCAACGTCGAGATAATAAACGGTACACCCGAGTGTAGCTCAGTAAGTGGATTTAGAAGGCTAACTAGCCCCTGGGACTCATCCGGCAGGCCAGTGGGCACGCACACGCTTCCTGGGGAGTTAGGAAGCACCAGAAGCTCCATCTACAACTCCACGTCCCAGAAATTAGGGGGCTGTTCTGGCTGGCATTGTGTGGGTGCCACAGACAGAGCCATGCACCCACCCCACGGAAGTGTCCCACATCCCAGATTCTCTCTCCACCAGCCACACTAGACATACTCTGCATCTGTGAAGAAAGATGTCATCGAAATGGAGGGTGAATCTGCAGGATCACTGGACTGAGCCCTTGATCTGCGAGGGTGAGCTCGCAGGAAACCCAGCTGCTAAGCTTGTTTAATAAAATCCCGTGCAAGCCTGATCGTAGGCAGGATAAATGGCCAAACACAATTCTCCATCTTCATAAACATAGTGGAGATTCGATCCTGAAGCAGTAACAGGTTTCCAAGCAAGACAGCAAAATGATCTTTAACCATCAATGTTGATGTGTAAGAAGTGTTAACTACATGATGAAAATTTAGTATGCACGCTCTGTGAACACATGGCTTGTATATTCCAGTCAATGTGTATACCATAAAGGGGCTTTGTTTCAAATGCCATAACATGTCCTAGGTCATTCCCGGAGTCCCCAGCACTGTTTTTTGGTCCCCTCTGACAGTAAACTTGAATGCCAGAGCAGAGTACTTACCAACATTTACAGAATGAACCAACAGGTTTATAAACTAAGCCTTGTAACTTCCTTTCACATCTAGATAAAGGAACATGTACAATTTTCATTCTGCTGGTAAATGCTAGTAACCATTTAATAACTATGCTGTTTTAAAGTTCCATTGGCCATAGGTCAGTTTACAACCATATACTGAAGTGTGTTCCAATGTATTGTTGATAGGATATAAAACTACCTCTGATTTATTTCCACTGAATCACCCCCCATGGAAGGGAAACCACAGAAATCATTAGGAAGACTTCACAGAACCACAGATAGTAATATCAGTTCATCTATACGCTAACTGTATTGGTGTAAATCAATAGTTCTCAACTTGAAACAATTTTTGCCCCCCAGGGGACATTTGGTAAGGTTGTCATACTGGGGGTAGGGGTGCTACTGGCAGGTAGTAGAGGCCAACATCCTACAATGCACAGAATGGTCCCTACACCCAGCTAAAAATTATTTGTAGCAAATGTCAACAGTCCTGAGGTTGAGACTCAGGTTTCAATGGACACATGTTTGCTGCAAAAATAAAAATAAATAAAAATAAAAATCCTATCTTGAGAACCTGGTGCATGGTCAATTCCAGATATAGCTGAAACATGAAATCATATTTTCCCAATTTCCCAGCTTCTGAAATTTAAATACAAGGAAAGGATAAAATGAGATATTTTCAACTATAATTGTTTTCACTCCCAACTAAAAGATAAACAGTCAATGGAAGTGAATGAGAATTAAGGGTTGTGTTTTTTTCCTCCACTCCTGATTTTAGGAGTAAAACAAATGATCCCTCTGTAGATGCAAATTTAACTGTGGAATTTATCATTTATATTATCTGTTGAGCCACCCATATGTAGAGATATATAATGCATTTGTATGGTATAAGTGGTCTGGAGCATAGATATTTGAGTGACAGTGGCAATGGTTCATGTCTGTAGGCAGCATAAGGTTAGAAACTCTGAGATTCAACATGTGAGTGTGCAGAAGGAAACAGGACCTCGTTGTTTTTTTCTTCATTTTTTCCTCCATGAAGCTATCAAAATTTCTTTTAGGCTTCAAATATGACAGCCTGTGCTCCCAGAGAAATATATTAGTAAAGGCAATTTAATAACCCATTCAGCTACATCAGCTGTTCTACTTCTTAATTTTTGAAAGCAAAGGAAATTGTGACTCACTTTTGTTTCATTGTAGCCTGTAAAAGCCTCCTGTGAAGTCACACGGGAACTGTTTGGCTGATGTTAGCTGCCTTTATTTCAAAATCCAACCGGGAGTGAGACATTCCCAGAACTCCCTTTTGCAGTGTCTGAATCAGCTTCTAATAAACATGCATTTGGGGGGGAGAGGGCCTGATGGGAGGACTCTCACTTAACTTCCTATTGTTTCATTGATAAAAATGGTCTGGGGAGCAGAAGAATATATTAACCGTTTCCTTTGGTTTTCCAGCAGGAAGGCTGAAAGACATTTCTAAAATAGATCTATTTTCCTTTCATTCTACAGAATAATGCATGAATGATTATAACATATGCTCTATCTCCCGTTTTTTTTCCCCCCTCAACCAGTGGAAAAGTGCCTGACACTGTAATCACAACTTGTTGGGTTTTCAATCTGATGCGGTCCCATTTTATCATGGTAGTTAAACGTCCATTCTTGTTCGGTGTGATAAATGTTATGGCCATTTAACAGTAACGAAAAAGAGAGACATGTTAAACCAAATATTGCTTCAGATTGTGTCTTTTATTCTCCTTTATCATCATATCTTAATTTATAGTATAATCATCATTATCACAACTGTCAGCCTCATTTAACCTTCCCTGATCTCCCATGATTCTTTGCCGTCAGGTCTGATTGCCTACCTTCTGCTGACTGGCTGATAATGGCTGACAGATTAGCCCTCCCCAAGAGGAAGACAATGATATATAGAACAGTGTGGCTTGCTCTATATATTAATGAGGAGCTGGCAAAGCTTTGATAAGGCTGCAGAATAATCCATCAGTGCGAGAAGGAGCTTGTAAAACTGGAGGAACATTTCATGGGAAAACACCTGGGAAGGATGTAATGACCCAGCAGCTAAATACCTGTCAGCTGTCGCCCCTCTGTTGTAATTAACATCAGATAGCGGGCGTATGGATAACCTAAGAAGTTTATCAGCCCCCCAATCCCGTTACATTCTCTCCATGTTGCGCCCACCGCTCCGTCTTTTACAACATATTTAGCAAGCCAGCAATTAATAGCTCATTTTCGGTGGCATTAGGAACTGTTTATCTTCTAAACTAGCTCTTATCGGGGGCTGTTACTGTGAAAGGCAGGAGTCATTGGCGCTTTTTGTGTTCCAGTTGTTGCACTTACTCAGCAGAGGCTCGCTCCGCCATTAGATACAATGCTTCAGATGGCTACTTGAGTTTGAATGCACCGTTATTACAGGTATTATATGAAATTGCTTGTGTTATGTGAAGGGGATTATAGAGGTTCTGGATCAATAACTTCAGTGGATGTTGGGAGTGATTACAGTGCTCTGTCAATTTTCCCCATTTGGCTGTCAGTGTCGATTTACAACACACCACCTCTTTTATTCACATCAAATCACTTATTTCATTGGTAAATTCTATATATCTCAATTTACTTTAAGTAGCTGATTTGTGTAAAATAAAATGACTTCCTCTTCTGTGTGTGCAACAGACCTAATCCTATATAGTCATAAAAAGTGTAAACACAAGGGAACTCTTTGTCCTTTTCGAAGCATCGTGTGGAGTGCTGTGGCTGCCCGCTACATCAAATAGCTATAATTGAAATATCTCCATCACCCAGGCTTTGTTTAGACCACACCTAGCCACTTCATCTTTATTTTTTCAATCTCTTCCCGTGTAAGTTTAGGGACGCATAAAGCAGATGTGTTTTCCTGCACCCACGCCCACCTCTGTTCCCACGTTGGTAGGTGGTTCCCGTGTTGCTGTGCAGGCTCAGCCCCTGCCTTTCAAACTCCAGGACCACAAATGCAGTCTTAGGATATTTGCCTTAAACTGATCGATCGGAAGGCTCATGCTGGGTGCAAGTTGCCTGAGTGTTCTAATTTTACTGTGTGTGTGTGTGTGTGTGTGTGTGTGTGTGTGTGATGGTGATTTATGACATGTACTCTCAAAACTTAGGAGAAAGAAGTCCAAAGCATTTAGTGATGGGAAAAGTCAAAGAAGCATAGGAAATGTTTTAGGACCAAAGTCTAGATTTTCTATACCTATAGCAATTCTCTAAAGGTATTCACACCAGGTAAGATACTAGGCAAATTAAATTCTATCATTCCACATACCTCAGTGTGCCTGGAATAATGTTTCATTTGGGAATTTACTTTTGAACCTTAACTTGAAATGCTCATCAATGTTTTCTACTATTTCCCACCTAAAAGAGGCTCTTGGAAAACTATGTACTTTTCCACAAATAAATAAAACTTCCATAAACGAAGTATTTACACAATCATTGAAAGCAATCCCTCCAGAAAGCTTTCCCCTAACAATTGTCTATGGCTCAAACAGACAAATGAATAAACCACTAGATTCACCAACCTATTAATGCACACAATTTCTGGTACTGAAGCTATTCAGATAGACTAGAGAGGAGGGAAGGGATGTGTTCATTGTCTGTCCTGGCATAAAATGTCCTTTGCATAAAAATATACCGATTAATCCTGCACATCTGTGGCTTTCACATTTGTTCATTCACTTCTGTAAATTTTTAATATATTTTGTACAAGTTATAAAGCCAGGAGAAAATACAGGATTCTGTTAAAAATGTAATGAGTGAAAAAAAATCTCCATAAACTGTGTCTATATTTTCTGAAAAGCTCCATTGTCCCATAGAGCACAATATTATTTAATATGCAACTGAAATCAAAGATCTTCAAAATCTACCATTTCTTTGCCCATTACAAATCAGTGCCTTCATGCAAGGTGCAAGGTTTCCAGTGTTATATGCAACTCCATGATACATGGCAGGTTAAACAGATGGAGCATAATGCTTTACTCAACATTAGTATTAGCATAACAGGGAAATGGGAGTAGAAAAGGGGAAGAGAAGGCTATATCCCCCCTCCCCCCCGCAAAGGACATACTCACACCTTAGATTGACTCCACACTCGGCACACACGTGACCAATTTCCCTGTATTGCAAAGTCTTGGGTCACTGAGTGTCTGGGTCTCTCCTTAAGCACATCATGGCATTAGCCAACCTGCTTGCCTACCAATCTCCTCATTAGTCACCTATCATGTTCAGACTAGGCAGAACAGAAACATCATCTCAATTCCACATGACTTGCTTTGATGTGTCCATGGGGAAAAGTTAGGCTGGAATTCCAACCTCTTGTCCACTAAAATCAGAAATGGTTTTAATTCGAACCTGCATGTCAACTGGTATTGATAATATGACTTAAATGCAAGGAAATATCTTGAATAGGGTGGTACACCACACACTGGGAATGAAGAACAGAGGTAGGAGGGAAAAGAGATCCATAGATATTTCAAAACTGATCCTTGCCTTCAAGAAATTTATGGTCTATATGGAGAAATGAGATGTAAGTAGAAAATGAAGTTTAAAGAATGCCATAGTACTGCCATAGTAAAAATTATAGGACTCAATAATCTTAGCTGTTAAATTAGCTTTACAGTCAATAACTGTTACAAATCAGGTAGAAAAAGCTCACGTTTAGCTGCAGTAACCAAGAATTACAGAGTAAGTGAGATTTTAATAGAACTTGGCACACAAAGAAAACCATCAAGTCTTAGGCATTCCTGAGCGTACACACATCCATGCAATCACTCTGAGAGGAAAGTTGGAGTTGATGGAAAATTACAGCCTGAATCTGGCATCCAGGCTGATACATGACAAGCTACTGTTTGGAAAACTCTAGTTTCAAAGGAGCAATAATTCACTTTTAAATAGCAATTTATAAAAGACGGCAACCTTTAATATATAAACCCTTAGAGTTATGTCTGACATTACACAAAGGATATATATATTGTATAACCATTTTCAAACAATAATAAAGAATTCAAATTAAGAATGTATATGCATTTCTGAAGCAGCTACCAAATCCGCCTAAGGAAACAATGTACTTTGACAAAGTTACAGAAAACACTAATTTACCAAGAGTCAACCAAAATTCAATTACAATTTTAATAACAAGTTCAAAACAAAGGGGATATCCTGAAGGCTGGTGTCTGGTAAAATATCAGGGTGAAATGTGTAGAATGAGCGATGAACCCAAAGTTACACTGTACCTGCTGATCTATACTAAATAGCACACAGACATCATGAAAAAAAGAGCCATACAAATATTACAACTTAATGAGTGACTGAGGAAAAGGTAGCCCTCACAGTTTATGGGATTTTCCTATCCTGATTGGTCAGAGAGAACTGGAAGAGAAAAAGAATATGTAACTAGCCTAATCTTCCTGGGTTAAAATAATACCCATGACATTATGATGAGTGGTGTGATAATCAAGGAGTGAACTCCCCTCTCCCTGCCTTTCCCTTCAGGATGCATTGAGAAGGCAACTCACTTACCAGCAGCATCTGAAAAGGGCAATCCGAAAAAATGTTCATGCATTTGCTCATGAAAGTCTTCCTACCACCAGAAATTGGAACTAGCACAAAGTAGGCACTAAATAAATATCTTTGGAAGATCTGAATGACTGACTGACTGAATGATGTTATCCAAAAGATAAAGTGGCAATGTAGGTTGCTGGAGGTAAGATGATATTAATCCCTTAATACTTGTGTTTTTCTAAAACCAAAGCTAATTTCATGATTGTTAGTAAATTATTAATGGTATATATTTGGGCTCTAGATGATCTTTAAATAGGAATTTAATTTTTATTAGTAAGCTTTTGTCCATTTGACATATAATTTCTATTCGGAGAGAAATCAGTGTGATTTAGGTGGAAAATATGGCAGGACCATTACAAATGATGTTGGTGTACTTTACATTCCCATGACTGTTTTTACAACTGGCCATTATGTACATCTTAATCCCTTCCCCCTTTTCACCCATATTCAGCCCCCCTTCCATCTGGCAACCATAAAAATATAGTCAATAATACTGCAATAATTATGTATGTTAGACTTACCAGGTGATCACCTCATAAGTTACATAATCGTCTGATCACTATGTTGTACACCTCAAACTAAGGTAATATTGTATGTCAACTGTAGTTAAAAAAAATGAAAACAATTCTTTTTTTTAAATGATATTGGGTTTCCATGGAGTGTGGGTACCATCTTGAATCCTGTGGTTTAGACAGCTTTGAAAATCCTAGTCATGTCCGGATAAGAGTCATACAGAGCCATTCAGACCATGAGAATCATTGACCTGGAGCAGTGGCCCCACGGGACTGGCTCTGCAATTTCACTGACTGTGAACTTTCTCTACATGGTTGCTGCTCTTTTCAACTGGTCCGAACTGAGAGGGCAGAAAGGCTCCTAGTGCCGTGGGGGGTGAGCTGTGATCCCATAGGAAGGACATCACATGCAAATCCGTCTCTCTGCTGAAGGCAGAGGACAGGGAAAGAGGGCATTCCGCTTGCCATGTTGATTGAAAATAACTCTACATAATGATTTAAAATAACTAAAACCACCGAAAAACAGTCAGCGAGTGGATTGAAAAAAAAAAAGCGTTTCTCTTCCCCCCCCCCCTCCTTCTTCTTAATGCTGCTCCCTGTTAACAGATATCCGTTGTTATTAATTTGGTTGCTACTCTTAAAACAAGTGTGTCAGTTTTAACCAAGACCTAACCCTTAGTAATGAGCAGGGTGGAGGGATAAAATAGTAAGGGGGTTGTGGGGCTGACACATTTAATAGTTCAAATAAAAAATAATTGAATACTTAGCCCACTGAAAGCAGTTTCTTCCCACGGGGCCTGCGGCGTTCAGCACTACTTAGTATGACCACGATCAGGCCGGAATGGACTGCTCCATCAAGAAGCATGTTATTTGTGGTCTATTTAGGCTGCTTTTTCTTGCAGGGAGCATTCCTTTTCCTTGAGAGGAGAACACTTCAACCAAAAAAAAAAAAAAAGTGAGATGAACGTAAATGCTGGCAATAATAAACTATTACCAAAGGTGAAAAAGCATTCCTAGTTTGAGGACAAAGCAAAAAAGGGAGGGGGGGGCATTTAGCTTGCAAGTAATCCAGGATTCTCTGTATAACTCCATATGCCAAGCTGCTTCTTCCCTGCCCTGTAAAATATTTGACAACACAGGGTTCTCTGTCTTCTTAGGTTGCTATTGGCTCCATTAAGAGGATGGAGAGAATATTAATGCTTTTTTGGCTTCTATTTCCTAAAACAAAAAGCATGCACAGTCTCTACATGTAAATTTGCATTGTGAACCAATCCCATTGTGTTCTGAGATCCTGAGCTGTTACATTTTTCAAGTCCCTTACCCCCTTGTTCATAAAAATGTCCTCTTGTTGTGCCTGTATACCCAGAAGGAACTTGGGGTGTTAGAGGTGGGAGGTGGTCATCCACACCTGACCATGAGCACAGGTTCACCTTCTGAGGAAGGAGGGGCGGGGGAGGGGCATGCTGCAGTAACCTGATTACCCATTCTGACATGCAAAGGTAGCTTCCACGTAGCAGGAGTGCAGCGTGCCACCTCCTTGATGAAAATGGACCAAGCTGAACAGACAGGGCTTCACTTCCAGCCTGAGTTCTGCTCCTCCTGAGCCCAGAGGTTTTCTTCCCAAGGAGGTGTCTGCATACCTCCTTCCTTTTGTCTCAACCGGAGGGATTTAATAGCTCAAGTAACTGAAAAGGACTAACAACAGCAAGGCTCCGGTTTCCAGAGTAACCGTAAAAACAGACCCCAGTCTCCATGGCAAAGAGAAAAGCTATTTGCTGCAGCCTTTTCAGACCTTGAGCAGACACTGACAGTTTTCCTATAATCACCCTCGATTATTTGTAGCAACTAACTATATTATAATGTTAACTATAGGAGGTCTTCGAAAATATGTGGGCTAAAAAAAAAAAGAATAAAAATATGCTGGGTGTTCCTCTGCTTTAGCTATGAATACATTATCACTTTAAAATTTATAAAGTAGTCCATTCTGGTAATTCAACCCAAAGGGGTTAATGTTCATCTTCCAGCTTTCTTTCTTTAATTCTCTGAAGGTATCTGCATCTATTTAGAGGTCTATACAATCTAAGTATCTTGAATGCATGCATTTCTATTGAAGAGCAAAGTAAGAATGGATTTGCAATATTTATACATTTTATTTAATCTACTATAAATCAACTGTTCATTATCCAGTGTTTGACAGCTGCTGTTTCTTTCATTCATTTGCAAGATATGCCCAAATTAAGCTATATGTATATGCATGCATATATGTGTGCCTGTGTTTCATGTGTATGCATGTGTGTCCTTCATTAGTGAGGCTACAAGACCAGCAATACCATTATCTAAACTGCCACAGTGCATCAGACATGTGGATGTAGCTCATTCCAGCCTGGGCGAAACTCTTGTTTTGCCAGTGGTTTGCTTCTTATTCACAGACGTGCAGCCTGCCTGGTTGGCCTGCCTGTGTTTCTTTACTGTTCTTCATTTGAACAGGGAATGAACTTGAATTTCAGTCTCCATCTTTTATTTAAAAGTCAAAATCTACCTATAGGGCAAAGTTAATGATCAGGCTCTTTATATGTTCAAGTACTGATATTATAGTGTTGCCATAGTTTCAATATTAGGTCTATGCAAGTTAACTTCCAGTTGAAAACAAAGTACAATGTTACTAACCATTCATTTTTAGGTTTCTCTCTTTCTGTCTCTCTCATGCACACACACACACACACACACACATGTAGTTAACTAATAATATGTATGTGTATATATATATATATATATATATATATATATATATATATATACACACACATATATATATACATATTACATGGCATATTTCAAATTTTCTAATAGCTAAAATGATTACTATAAATACATTACATTAATAGAAAAATAACTATTTTGTTTCCCAGATTTCTGGGGGAATGCCTTTTTCTTAAGGAATATAGCTGAAAAATATAATTATAGTCTAAGTAAAAATCACAATCTTTATTCCATATACAAGAGCTTCCACTGAAAGTTCTCAACTTGTCTTTGTTAAAGTTTGAAGAATAAAATTTGGAGAATAAATATGTCATGTTGCTTAGAAATTGCCTCATTTTTAAACACACAATTGAGAATAATAAAATAAACCTTGCCCAATAATGTAGATGCTTGCAGAATTAAATATTAATCAAGGCCTGAATTTAATTTTCTCAGTCATTTATTACAAACAAACATACCTATACTTAGTCTAAAAGATTCAGGGTGCATAGTCTATGCAAATCTTCACTTCGTTGCTATTTTTCCTCTCTAGAAAGCATCTCAGATGACTAAAGCAGAACAGGCTCTTCCAAATATGCCAAGTCGAACTGGAGCATTTGTCTCAAGTGCTCGCTTCTTAAACAGAGCCCCTCCAACCCCCTAAAACTCAACTTCCTAGGTAACAATGCTCCTTCTTTTTCCGATTTTGTATTTCTTCCCCAAGTCTATTTCCCAAAAAAAAATCTGTGATTTTCAAAGGGAGAGACCATTCCCAGCAGCTGGTCTAAGGTTCAGTGGAGTGTTTCTTTTTCAGGGGAGGGAGGGCCTGTCACCAGGAGGCTCACCTCCCAGGCCAGCCTCTGCCTGGAAAGGGGCGGGCTGAGGACAGCTGGGGCGGGAAGAATCAGATACGGGTTCTGTGGTGGAACTGGTAAGAAAGCAGTAAATACTGTGGGACCTCCACCAGGATCACAAGGAACAACGCCCAAAGTAAAAAGCGATTCCCTTGAGTCCCAGCTATGTCACATCTCTGCTCTGCCCCAAAGTCTCTATTTATCTATCAGATTGATCTGAACAGTTGCCTCACTCCTATTGCATGCTGGGTTTTATAAATTGCTTAAAGATAAAAGCCTGCCCTGCTGTACAAAGAAGTAAGATATAATATTGAATTTGCACTAAAATGAAAGTTTCCTGGTGCCCCTTATATATTTAAAATTTCTGTTTTCTTGCAATGATTATAATTCACTGTCTTTTCCCAAGTATAATCCCATAAGGGTTTGGCCAAACAAAAATGCTCTAATGATTGCAAATGGCTCAAATATTCTGTCCAGTGAGTTAAGTGATAAAAGTTTCTATGTTAAAAGAAATAATAAGTGGAATTTTACACATATTATAGTAATTGTGAAGCATCCAATTTACATAGAAATAATGTGAAAGAATTCTGACCATGGTGTTTTAAGTGAATCATTACATGCATTGCTGATACATTTAGAAGCTGCAATACGCCAGGTATGTTTCTTTTAGCATAATAAGTCCTGTAATGGAGCCTTTAAAAGCTTAAAATGTATAGTTAGATTAACCTTTCTGTTTTAAGGTGTTTTCCCCTTTAAAAAGCAGAAGAGAGAAATAGGGAATCATTAAAAAGCCAATTAAAGCAATAACCCCTTTCTTTTCTCCATCCAATGGTTCCTTTGAGGCCCTTCTTCCATTTCTCATCATTTTATTCACTACTTTAGATTTTTGGTAAAATTTGGTTATTTTTTTCCTCCTTGTCTGAGATCAAGATTTCACTAAAATTCTTGGACAGTGATGATTCTGAAAGGTCCATCTCTCAGAAATTAAGACAGATTTCTCTGACTAGAAAGGTAGGTTTCTCAGACAACTTCTAGACTTAAAAAAAAATTGTGACACCCAAAGAAAAATACTCTAGCATTTCTCCTCTTTGATGAAATTACTAAGAAATGTTGCTCTCACTTGTTACTTTCCCAAATTAGCCCTTTATGGACTTAGTAGTTTATTCCAGCAAGAGGGCCTTTCTGCTGTGCCTTATTAGGTTACATGATTTAGTAAATAAATCAGTAATTAATACGTACATTATTATAAATGTCATTAATAGAATTAACAAGCAAATCATTGCAAACCTTTTGTTTTCATTCATTTGGAGGTTACAAGGAAAGGTGGTGGGTGGGTAAGTTTTTGGGTATCCTTAAAAGTGAGATGCTCTATGTGTAACCTCATCAAATCCTTCTTTTCTTCTCTGTGGTTCATGATCCTTTAAGTCCTTTGTTGTTGCTATTGCATCTAAACCAGGGTTTCTCATCTTGGGCACTATTGATATTTTGGACCAGTTAATTCTTTGTTTGGGTGGAGAGTGGGGGAACAGCTGTCCTGGGTGCTATAAAATGCAGCATCCCTGGTCTTTACCCACCAAGTACCAGTAGTGACATCCTCCCTCACTCCAGTAGTGACCATCAAAAATTTATCCAAATATTGTCAGAATTCCCCTGGGGGAACCCCTACCTCCCCATTTGAGAGCAGTTGAAAACTACCGTTCTAGATTTTAAGGGCATGAAAAACAATAGAGCTCTTCAGCCCCTTTCCTTGGACTACATATGGTTAATTCAAGCCTATAGTTTAACTACTCAAAATTGCCTAGAGTTTTTCATGGTTTTCTTTTACTTAAAAAAACAAAATTCAGATTTTTATTTACTAAAGATTTCTATTTTATTTTTCAGACACATAATAAAAAATAAAATTGAAATAAACATTAACTAAAATTCTGATTTTTCTGAAGCCCTTTCTTTCTGACTGAACATTAATACTTTAAGATAAAGGGGAATAAATGCAGCATTTGTCCATTTTCCCATTTCATGTCCTTGAGGTCTGGGAAAAATAGAAAAGGATGAATGGTCTACAAGTGTCATTAGATGATCTGTCTACGCTGGCATGCCAGATCTACAACAATCAAAATAAAAATTAGTACAAAGATCTTATAGGCACTTTAAAATGTTTTTGAGAAGAAGTAGAGTATAAAGAATATAAGTCCAACAATTATGCCTTAATTCATACATTTTATTTTATGGTTTGCTAAGTGTTTTCTAGCACACTATGTCATTTAATTTTCATAAAGCTGCCCATACTTTGAGATCATTAGTTCAAATTCAAAGGCCCATTCATCCATGATTCACTCATCCATCTACCCACTCATTCATTTACCCATCCATCCACCCACCTACCATTTGTCCATCACTCATGTACTTACCCATCCATCTGCCCACCCATCCTCATCCATCCATCCATCCATTTATTCAATATTTATTAAGTCTTTGCCATATATTGTACATTCTGAGAAAATGGTTTGCCAGCATTGGAGGTAGGGGGGAAGAATGATTCAGACATGATTCCTACATGTAGCACACACTTTAATAAATAGAGCAATAACCTTGGCTAGATAAATTTACCTCATCAGTGTTTCTGTCTGCCTGCTAGGTATGGCCAATAAATTAATGAGTAAATACACATGTATTTCACAAACCAACACCCACTCACACACCCACACACACACTTCAGACTCAGAAAAAAATTCCTTCAACTTTAATAGGCTTGTAAATATGACAATGGAGCAAAAGTCGCATACATTAGCTTCTTAGTGCTTTTAGAAATGGGGACAATATTTTGAAAGAGTATATCATTTGTTATACACATTTAATTGAGTGCTCTATTTTTAAATATGTATGTGTGCATGTCAATATATACCCATATATTGACATACATATAAGGTTATTTTAATTATATGTTTCACATCACTTCTATCCACCACCCTGTGATACTGAGGTGAGCCTCTCAATATCATAAGTTATGATTTATTTATTTGTGTGTTCCCAATATTTATGTCTATAACATGCATTTTATAAATGTTTGATAAGTGAATGAATGATTGAATGCCAGGCACTATGGCAGGGGCTGGAGATGAATAAACCAAGACCCAGTTCCTGCTTTTAAGGAACATTTTGTCCAGTTGGAGATACGGCCTGGACAGAATGATTAAGGTCCAGGGTGACCCAAACAAAAGGGAGAGCGGTCAATTTTTCCGGGTGGTTGGGCAGAGATTAGGCAGATACCAAAGGGACAGTAAACTTGTGGTTTGTCTGCGAAGATGGCAGACTAAATCATGCTCTAAATACAAACCCCCTCCCCCCCCCCGCCCCCGCTCCAAAAAAATACTTCAAGATAGAAAAGGAAGGAGAGATAAGAGCAGTAATCCAGTCTGAGAGCTGAAAAATAGATGGGCTATTGGAAACTTATTTGAATAACCTGGGAAAGGGGAACTTCAACCAGTAGTGGGGGGCAGGGGATTGAAGAGTAACTGACATCCTAGAGTCTGAGTCATTGCCAGCACCTAGGACCTTTGAAAGTTGTGAACCAAATGGGGATAAAAACAGGCAGACTGACTCAAAGTCTCTTTTAGGAGATGTCAGATACCTGGATCCCATTTCTAATACAGGCAGGCTGGGGAATGACCTCATCCCCCAACCCCAATTCCAGCAAAAGACCATGAGTTTGACCTTCAGAGTTAGCAAAGCAGGAGATGGCAACACAGGTGTGTGCAGGGACACTGCACTAAAGATGGGAAATAAGTTAACATCTTCAGCTTCTTCCCTTGCTAGCCCCTCAGAACATGAGCTGTCAGGCTTTCTATAGTCACACAGGAAGTTGGCCATCTGATTGGGCAAAGAAAATCAATCTAAAGATACTAATATTGAAGTCTGGTACCTGTGAGTGTGATCTTATTTGGAAATGGATTCATTGCAGATGTAACTAGTCAAGGTGAGGTCCTACTGAATTAGGCTGGATCCTAACCCAATATTATTGGTGTCCTTATAAGAGAAGAGACACATAGGGAGAAGGCCACATAAATACAGAGACAGAGATTGGCATGATGTGTCTACCAAGGTCAAGGACCCCAAGTTTCCTAGGCAACATCAGAAGCTAGAAGAAGCGAGGCAGGACCTTTCCCTCCAGGTTTCAGAGGGAGCATGGCCCTGCCCACACCTTGGTTTTGGACTTCTAGCCTCCAGACTGTGAGAGAAAAGCCTCCTTCTGTCAAGCCATCCAGTTAATGGTACATTGTTAACAGCTTCCCCAGAAAATGGACACAATAAGGAATTAGAAAAGACAACAACTCAGGTAGGAGTGAGCCAGTACTACCAAAGGAAGCAAGGCACCCTGAGGACAGGACTCCTGGCACAGTGGAGACTAGCCCATTGCTCCTCAGACACACAGAGAGAGAAGCCAACAATGGCGGGGTCACCTGACTACATCTTGACAGGTGCTCAGCTGGGAAAGAGAACTCTGACCATGGATGGGAGAAAGAGGCCACCAGGACCAATACCCCAGCTGCCCTGTCCAGCAAGGCCACTGTCACGGTGTAACCAGACAGCCCCCAGTAGAAGGAGAATATTCAAGCCCCTACTCCTAGCAAGGTTTTTCAAAGTTAACCATCTTTCCCAACCTGAATAATTTCTTCACAGATCCAGTGGACACGACCCAAAGCATGGGCCTCCCTTCCGTTCTTCAGCCATGGGCTTCTCCTCTCTGATGAACTCTGGGCCCTAATCCAATATGCCTAGTGCCCTGGTACCAGATAGCAGACACAGAGCTGGGGGCGTCCCCTCTCTAATGAAATCTGGGAAAGTCTGCTTAGGAAATGGGTTGCTGTAGAGCCGTGGTCGGCAAACTGCGGCTCGCGAGCCACATGCGGCTCTTTGGCCCCTTGAGTGTGGCTCTTCCACAAACTACCACGGCCTGGGCGAGTCTATTTTGAAGAAGTGGCGTTAGAAGAAGTTTACGTTTAAAAAATTTGGCTCTCAAAAGAAATTTCAATCGTTGTACTGGTGATATTTGGCTCTGTCGACTAATGAGTTTGCCGACCACTGCTCTAGAACATTTCAGCTCGGAACCATATCCAAACAGCACAAGGAAACAGTAAATGCCTTTTCTTTGTAAAATAATCATTCTTAGGAAATAATGACCCAGGTCAGCACTTTTGCCCTCTAAACCCTCCATGCCCTCCTCACTAGCCTCAACCAGGGTGGTTCAGAGCTGGGCTTTCCCTTAACCTTGAGTCTCAAGTCCATGTAATTTCCTATGATTTCTGACCTTTGCCCTGCTTATTTAGCTCATCACACTGGACTCTTCTCAAGCCTCAGGCTTGAGTCAGGTGCAGCCATGGGTCCATATCTAAAACTATTCTGGAAATGGCCAAACTAAGCCCTTTCTAGGCCCACGCTTAGATATATTTTAAACAGACACATATGTATCTACATTTTTAATGCAATGGGACTAACTGAGCAGAACAAATTAGTTCTCCTCTAATAGGGCTTGAACTCCTTGAGGGCCTCATTCATCCTTTGGCCTGTGGAACTGAAAACCATGCCTGGAGTATTGTAGGTACTCCATAAGTGTTTGCTGAATGGAAATGAACTGCCTCATCATTTCCAGGCACTGTTAATTTAATCAGTTCATTTAGTAGCTTTAAAAACGTGAATTGCTTCTGAGAGTAGAGAACCAGAGGTCTCCCCTGGGACTGCCTGAACCCAGCTCAGAAAGGGCATTCTCCATGACGGGCTGATGGAAAAGAGCTGAGAATCACTCCTTCCTCTTTCAGCTCCGCCTGGTTCAAGAAGTCAGCCTGCAATGCTATTTACCCACACACGTGCAGCATCCACAGCCTCTAACTCTGAGAATAAGAACAGGACAGGCTGGGGGTGTTTACTTGTCTAGCTGGTGGTTACCTCCCTGAACCACCTGGTTGATGGGAAGCTCTGCAGTCAAGATCCATTTAGACCACAGAGTGCCAGAGTGCTGAGTTCATCATCACAGACTGTTCTGCTGTGTTCCCCAGTGATCGTCAGCAATAATCATTATGGTCCTGTTTAGTGTGTCTCACCTACAGCCCACCATCATTCTGGGAGACACAGGGCTCCAAACTGCATGTTTCTGGTCCAGTTAAGCGTCTGATGAGCTGTGAGCATCAGTTTGTGGGAGAGAACCCACCAGAATGTCAGTGATGTCATCTTTCCACTATTTCTATGAGCTCAGATGGCCCATTTCATCAACTCATCTGCATCATTCTGCTCTACAGATTCAAGACAACTTAGCTAGGTTTTGCTACATAACAAACTATCTCCAAAACTTAGCAGCTTGCAATGATTTATTATTTTTCACAAAGTAGGTGATCCCTCTACTGGCCCTGCCTTGGCTCACTCAAATGGCTGTGTCCAGCTAGAGAGCTGGCTGAGCTGACTGTCAGTTGGCAATGGCTGTTGGCTGGGCTGCCTCAGTTCTCCTTCACATGGTGGCTCATTCAACAGTGGGCTAGACCAGCTTCCTTACATGGGGGTTTCAGGGTAGTATGCAAGGGGGTGAACACAGAAGCTGAAAGGCCACTGAGGGCATAGCCCCAGAAGTTGCATTATGTCACTTCCATTGCATTACATTGGTCAGAGAAGTTCACAAGCCAACCAAGAGTCCAAGGGTGCAGAAATAGACCCTACTTCTTGATGAAGAGATTGGCCAAATGACATTACAATGGGGCATGCATGCCCAAATGGAAGAAATCTGTGGTCATATTTTGCAATCTGCCATAGGAATCAATTTGGCTAAGGGTCATTTATCTGATTCTTCAATTTAGTTCACCCTTCACTGAGCCCCACTTATGTGCTAAATGGGCACTGGGTGTGTGCTGGAGACACAGACATAAATAAGACCAGGCTTTATCCTTCTGAGATCTTACAGTGTGGTTGGGAATGACAGAGCACAGAGAAATGCTCTTGGTGGGGCCAATAATTCCAATGAAGAGTTCCTGGGGAAGATGATGGTGAGTTAGATCACAATGTTGAGCTGGAATTGCACTGTAGAAAGACCGCATTCCAGGGAGATGGATCAGCAGGAGCAAAAGCAAGCAGGCAGAAAAGAGTGCTTTTTTCTCCGATGACTGACTGCCTGCTCTGCATGACGCTCAGCAGAATGATACAGAAGACACACTGAGGGCAGGAAGGATATAAGATAATATAGACTCATCACTGCAGTTCAGTACAGAATTTGATGGGAACAACCAGAGTGGCCCAAAGAGACCAGAGAAGAGAAAGCTGCCACGTGAAAGAATGAAAATCCCCTCCACAGACGTCAGTGGAGCATCTCGCTATACCTTAGTTGGGCCCTTCATTTTCTGAGTTGCCCAGTGCCCAAAACTCCTTCTCTTCACTCTGCTGATGAAAGTATTTTCTCTAAAGTCCAACCTTGTAGCTGTTTCCTCGAAGACACCACAGTCCAAATAGGTGCCTCACCTTCATCGCTGCCCTGGGTCCTTCTAACCTCAGCAACCATGCAAGATGGATTGACATATTGGGGATGAGCATGCTCAGAAAGGTACTTTTTCCTTCAAATGGCCCCCATGTCCTGCTGATTATTACAGGTCAGTTCATGCTCTTGCTCTTTCTTTTTCACCTCAACTTCTACTGCTCGATGACAAGCCTTCATCTTTTATTTGTGCCTCTGCAATGACCTCTTAGCTAGTCATTCGGTCTGCAATGTCACTACCTTCTTTTATTACCTGCACAGCTGCCAACATTGTCTTCCTACAAACATCTCAACATGGAACATCCCTGCATTTAAACTTTAAATGGCTTCTCATTGTGAAAAGGATATACAGCATCCTGTTTGCCACATAATCATTTGGTAAATAATAATTATTGTATGCATACATTAATACTTGGATGAGGAAATATATTTATTTATGCTCATGACTATCTTAGATACTTATCGTAAGAGTTGCTTGCCTTCCTACTTGAAACTCAGATATTTATTGGCATTCAGAGAAAGCCAACTGGAAAAAGAGGTCCAAACACATGACAAGTGGCTCCCAAAAGGTGAAAATGAAATGACCCCATTTGGAAAATAGCCAGAGATTGGCAGGAGAAAGTTCCAGGCATGGGAAGTATATAGCCTTTTAGGCATTAAAATGTAGTTATCATACCATCAAAAATATGCCTTTTGAAATCATTTATCAATTGTGTGCCTTTTAAGTAAGTGTTCCTTTTTGTTTTTCCTTGGTCTTAGTAAGTTCTGTCTCAGCTTGCCAGAGCTGGAAACAAAGCTCATGTGCTAAAGGCTTTATTGTGAGAGCAATGGAGGGAAGCAAGGGTGAGGAGAGACAGTATTGAGGCAGGGGCAAAAGTCTGTGCTTTGGGATGTGACAAAGGCACAGACCATGGCTAGTGCTGACTCAGCCAGGAGGCAGTCTACCTGTGGGCAGGTGAGGTCAAGCAAGTCAGCCTTGGTGTATAAGTGGGCCTGGTACTAACTCCTTCTGAAAGGCAGTAGTCCAGTTCTATACAGTCAAGAGGATCAGGACAGGGAAAGCTTTGAGATGGGCCATGATGGCCACTGAGTGTTCCTGTCTACAGAAGCTGAGGCTAGTGTCCTACGGAGGTGCATGGCTATGTTGGCTAAAATTTATTCTCTTACACAAACCAACAGTCTCTACTTCAAAATATTTAGTTAAGGAAAAAGAGAGAGAAAACACAGGGGTAAGCACAAAACTCTAAGGTTAAAACCATATACGAAGACTTCCCATTCTACGCAGGACAGGATTATTGTAAGGATTAAATGAGATTTTGGCATGTGGTAAGCACTCCATATATGTTAGCTACTATTATTAATATCAATGTTGTTATTACCAGTGCTAAAAGAAAACATAGGATGCCAAGGAAACATAAACAAATAAATAAATACAAGTTGGGGCTGACATGAAGTGGTGTGCTGAGATAGGATTGAGCTCAAGTAGAAAGGATTTACCGGTAAAGGACCCCGCTGGGTCTCACCTGTAACTGATGTAGTTTAAGTTCCAGGAATTAGTGGAAAACTTCTTTAGGAGGCCCTTCTGCCTACCACACTGATTGAAAGCATAACTAGACATCTATTTCCTATAAGGAAATCTGGGCTCCCTTCTGTATAGACACTGAGTTGGTGAAATGTACAACATCATGCAGCAGTCAGAACAGGCACGTGCCACAAAACCAGATAACTGACCTCTGAGGAGTAAGCCAGTGAAGCTTTTATTCTACTCATGCCTTGTGTCCACTGCACATCAACAGGGGCTCTTTGTCCCCCTGGCCGATGGAGCAGCAGCCTTCCTGAACACGGCCAGTTTCTGTGCAGAGCTAGAGCAGAGCTTGGGAGGATCCTAGTCAACAATGAAACCTTTGACCCAGAAGTGTCACCCATCATAAGGCCCACTGTGCCTAAAAGTGGGCCAGACAATGCCACCCAGACAATGGTGCCCAACGGTGGGAGCCAGGAATCCTGATGAACCACAAACCTGACTGTCACCACAGCATCTAGCTATTGGGCACCTGTGATGGGCCAGCATTGTGCAAAGTGCTTCAGAGAGAACTGCTAATTTTGGTAAAATAAATGACTTCAGGGCCCAGGCTCAAAATCAGTTCACATCATCTCCCTAAAGCACTGCCTTCAGGGTGGTTAGGAGGCTTTCAACGATCAAGAACTATTTCAGCTCTAAACCAAACGATAACCATGTTCTCTGGGTGTGTCAATGACCTGCAGACTAAACAAAACACTACTATTCTCACCTTTGCTTTAAGAAAGCATGATACCCTGTGTCAGACAGGTTCTATTTGCATTGCTCTTAATTAACAGGACAGTAAAGACTGCCACTTATCATTTCCTGTGTCCTCTAAGGAAGCAGTAATGATTTTTAAAGAAATATTTATCAAGCTTCTCTGAATATCTCATTGTCCTTTCAAGATAAAGTCATATTCTACATAAGATTTCCAGAATGAATATCTGAGTAAATATGGAACTACAAATAACAAAAATGGATTCCAAGGACATAGCAAGCTTTAAAGAATGCCCTGTGCATGGCTGACTCCATGAGATATTCTTCTAAAAGTTTTTTTTTCTTTTGCATTAATTATGATTAATTATGATAGTACCAAGCATGTCAAGAAGATAAATAAAATATAAAACTTTATAAATGTTTATAATAGTCCAAAATATCACTTTATAAATCAAGAAGACATACAAACTGCCTTCTCCTGCCATTGCAGATGAGAATGTTAGAGTAGGTCCAGTGTAAGTCTCCACATTTATACAGGGGCTTCAATGATCAAAAATGCAATACATTTTGAAGTGAAAAAATAATTGAGTAAAGCCTGGCCAGTGTGACTCAGTGGTTGAGTGTTGACCCATGAACCAACAGGTCACTGGTTTGATTCCCAGTCAGGGCACATGCCGGGGTTGTGGGCTTGATCCCCAGTAGAGGGTATGCAGGAGGCGGCCGATCAATGATTCTCTCTCATTATTGATGTTTATATCTCTCTTTCTCTCTCCCTTCATCTCTGAAACCAATAAAAAATATTTTTAAAAAATTGAGTAGAAAGAGAGGGGAAGGAGAAGAGCCATGTATTTTAGAATTGAATTTTTCATGAATAGTTTTTTTTAAAGGACAGAAAGAAGGACCACTCTTAAAAGTATCCACAAAAACATGCTTCTCTCTGTGTTTAGATGAGGAAAAGGTCAACTTTCCTCGGCCCAGAAGGTCTAAACCAGGCATCCTCAAACTACGGCCTGTGGGCCACATGCGGGTGTTTTTGCCGTTTTGTTTTTTTTTTACTTCAAAATAAGATATGTGCAGTGTGCATAGGAATTTGTTCATAGTTTTTTTTAAACTATAGTCCGGCCCTCCAATGGTCTGAGGGACAGTGAACTGGCCCCCTGTTTAAAAAGTTTGAGGACCCCTGGTCTAAACCAACTAACTGTCTGCCGGCCCCTGGAAGAACAAGAAAATGCCATGTAGTCCCATGGACAGGAAGGGGATGACAAGAATACAGATCTCCTAGTCTTGCTTCCTGTTCAAGATGAGCAATGAAAAAGAATCCAGGAGGGAGTCTATTAAACCGTACAGCCACAGGAAACAAAGGTAGGAATCTTACAAGATGTAGAGAAAAGGCATACTAATGAAAAGCATCTTCTATGGAAAACCAAAGAAAATTTAACACGTGTTTGCTTTGTGTTCTTAATAATAACCATAAAACATCACTACATGAAACCCAAGAGCAGGAAAATGAAATGAAGACAAAAACTATGATAAAAAGAATGTAGGTAAGAATTAAGCATGGATGCAGAGATGAGGGAATAAGAAAGAGTTGCAAAGATACTAAAATGAAATAGCAGAATTAAAATCTTTATTAAGGCACAAAAGATCCCAACTGGCAAAACAGAAAACTCAATTCATAATTTAGAAGACAAACTTGAGGTTCCTTCCTGAGTGCAAGTCAAAGATCCAATAGATATTAAAAGAGAGAGAGAGAGAGAGAGAGAGAGAGAGAGAGAGAGAGAGAAACAACATTATGCATATGAAGAATTTATAAAATGAAGAGAATATCTACAATGAACTGAAATTTCACAAAAGCTTACAAGCTTACTAAGTATTTGGGGCTGGGGGGAGAGAGGAAGGAGACATACTTTTGAACATGTACTTGTGAATTAAATTTCAAGCATTAAAAAAAGTCCTACAAACTTTCAAGTATTAAGAGTAAAAATATATATAAACAGAGTAGAAGCTGTCCTCAGGCTTTGTAATCGTGGTAGTATGTACCAAAGGACAGTGCAGCATGGACACCAAGTTGGGTGTGCAGTGGTGAACTAAGAATGCTAACTAACCCCATGCAAGTAGATTTCATGTGAAAAAGCAACAATATCATATTCGCATATATGAAGAACATAGAAAGAAGACTACCTTCTCAATCTTTCTGAACAGAGTATGTAAGACATAGGGAACCCAATGGGGAAACAAACACAGAAATCAATATAGGGAATTCCTGATATAAACATAGAATTAAGTCTATAGAGTTGTAAATATGATTCCAAAATTACACAAAAATACAAAATGTTCTTTGGAAAACAAAGTATTATCAATTATTATCTTCATCATCATTACCATCTGGCCTGAAATCCAGGTTATATTTTTTAAAATTTAGAAATTATTTCAGGAAAGGGAAAGGAGAGATAATTTCCTAATCATACATAACTGAATTAATTTTTGACATTGATAATTACAGAAATAGGATGAACTCAAGTCTTAATAGAAACATTAAAGGAGTCACTAAAGAAATTTATAAATCTAAGTTTATATTTTTTAAACCACTAGGGGTAAGTACATCATTTATTTAGAGACAGAAAGGTAAAAGGAAATGTTGAGAATATAAGAAATGCTTGAAATATTAGAGATCAAATGGTGATCAGTGGAAACCAAACATATAATATTATAAAAATATCACAAGGGATGTGCACTTAAAATGGAGAATTGATAGTCTACATTGTTTTGGTTGATACTTTTCACAGACCAAGCTAGGATGCCTCTTTCATTCCTATTGTTCATCATTATTTAGAAACTTAAGGATTGGGAAGAAGAGGCAAAAAAAATCATCATTATTTCCATCTAATAAGATTTTCTCCTCTTCCTCTCTCTCAAAAAATAATATCAAATTACAAAGTAATATAAGCCACAGTATCTATTTAGACAACCAGTAGAAAAACAAAAAATATACAAAAATAATATAATTCCTATAACCAGCAGTGATAAAAAAAAAATTGTTCAGAATAACCACACAACATAAAATATTAAAATAAATATGATTAAAATATACCTTTATCAAGCAAACAGATATAAATAAAATAAGAAGCATATAATAGAAAACCATTTCATGTATTATAAGGATGTCAATTTACCCCCAAATTGAAAGAAATTCCAATAAAATGTCTAACAACATAGTTTTTCAAATTTTAACTAAGTTATATTAAACTACACAAGAAAGTAAATGGGTAAGAAAAAGAAATATAATTAAAGAAAAAATAATAAAGGGATGTACTACCCGGGACCCGGGTGCCTGCTGGTGGCCGGAGGGAAGCAAGCCCGGGTCCCAGGTGCCAGAGGGAAGCCGGTGCCAGCAGCTGGGGGTGGGGAGGCCTACTCTTGCAGGAATTTCGTGCATCAGGCCTCTAATATTATATAAGACTACACTAATTCAAATAGTGTAGAACAGCAAAATACTAAAAAGTTCAATGGTACAGACAAAAAAGCAGAAATAGAACCAAACTACTTTCTATTCTTTAACATAATAGAATAATTTATTTTAAGTCAGTGGAGGAAAACTGAATTATTTGATAAATTCTACTGAAATAATTGTTCAACTATTGATAATAAATACATTTTGACACTTGTACTCACATCATACATCTAAATAAAATATAGAATGATTACTGCAACAACAAAGCCATAAAAGAACTAGAGAAAGATATATATATATACACACACACTGAGTGGCCAGGTTATTTTGATCTCTGAACACATAATAATCTGGCACTAAGTGTGTGTGTATATATATATTAGAGGCCCGGTGCATGAATTCATGCATGGGTGGGGTCCGGCCAGCCTGGACAGGGGGAGGGGACATAGGCGGTTGGCCGGCCTGCCTGCTGGTCGAACTCCTGGTCGAAGGGACAATTTGCATATTAGCCTTTTATTATATAGGATAAACACTGAGTGGCCAGATTATTATGCATTCAGAGATCATAATAATCTGGCCACTCAGTGTGTGTGTGTGTGTGTGTGTGTGTGTGTGTGTGTGTGTCTGTGTGTGTGTGTGTGTGTGTGTGTGTGGTGTGGAGACAGGTTTTGTAAACATGGTATCAAAGTAGAAACACAAAAGAAAATTTTTATGGATTTGATAACCTAAAATGTTTATATTCTTTTATATATACAAGGCAAATGACATATTGGGAAAAATATTTAGATCATATATAGTACCTGAAAGGCTATTAAACACCTCAATATGTAAAGAGCACTAGCAAATCAAGAGGGAAAATGTATCTCCAAGATAGATTATGGATACAAATAGGCAATTCAGAAAGGCAGATCAATAAACAGTGACCATATGAAAACACTTTATCTTCACCAGTGACCAATACAACTTAAAACTAGTTACCATTGTTTTAACCCTTTGCACTCGCTTGCTTTTTTCTCGATTCCTTTATTCTAATGCTAACCGTGTCGAGTCACACTCGACATCCGAGTGCAAAAGGTTAATGGTCAAAGTGGCAAAGATTTTTTTAAAAAAATAACAATACTCAGTATGTCAAGTGTAGATAGGAATCAGGAATCATTCTCATAACTTACTGATGGGTGTGTCCATTTGTTCAAAATTTCTGGAGTTCAGATTTTCAGTGTGTCTCAGGTGCCTCATAAGTGTTTATTTCTTATTGATTCAGCAATTGTATTTCATGATTTTTCTCTATAAAAACATAATCAGAAATATACACTAAGATGTTGACAAGAGATGTATAACTACAAGTTTTTATATCAAACTTGGGGGGTAATAACCTAAATGTTTGTCAAGAGAAGAATACTTTAAAATAAATCAACCCTAAGTTAATAACTATGCACTTATAAGGGTCCACTATATATATATTATTCAAAAATCTATTTAGAGAAGCACTTACTAATATGATAAAATTCTCATGTTGTAATGCTAAGTGAGAAAATACAGGATATAAAATTTCTCATACAAATGATCTCTATTTTATCTTTAAAGATGTATTTTTCCTACAATCAGCATGCATTTATCTTTCCAATTACAATAATCACAGTAAATAATTTTTTTTAAAAAAACACACAAATTATGAGAAAACTTCTCCAAATAATGCATTTTGGGCCCAGGACCCAGCATGTAAAGTCATTACTTATATTGAAAATCTGAACACAAATCATCAAATAGGAAGCCCTTTCCCCTCTCAGCTTGATTTTTAGGTAGTGAGTGCCTTGGAATCCAGGTGTTTGGTTATCTCTATCTCTATGAACTACCCCAGTTACTCAGTGTACACTTGTTCCAGAATTATGTATGTGACCATACTTAGCAAAGTGGCCCACTCTAGGTACACAACAGATGTTATACCAGAATATGGAAGTTTTACAGTTGAGTTATGAATAAAACACAGAAGACGAAACAAACAATTGAAGGCAGAGTATCTTGGAGGTGGCAATGAGGTCAACACACAAATATTAAAATCTGGTAGCAAACAGAAACTTCTGCCTAGTCCTGGATTGTGAGAGGGATGTCACAGATTGGAGAGGGTGCAGGCTGGGCTGAGGGACACACACCCCCATGCACAAATTTCGTGCACCAGGCCTCTAGTTAGAAATATGGTTGGCTATGGTAAATTATGCTGCTATGAACATAGGGTGCATTTGTCCTTTCTAATTGGTGTTTCTAGTGTCTTGGGATATATTTGTAGAAGTGGGATCACTGGGTCAAATGGGAGTTCATTTTTAGTTTTTTGAGGAAATTCCATACTGTTCTCCACAGTGGCTGCACCAGTCTGCATTCCCACCAGCAGTGCACAAGGGTTCCTTTTTCTCCGCATCCACGCCAGCACTTGTCATTTATTGATTTGTTGATGATAGCCATTTTGACAGGTGTGAGATGGTACCTCATTGTTATTTTGATTTGCATCTCTCGGATGATTAGTGACTTTGAGCATGTTTTCATATGCCTCTTGGCCTTCCTTCTGTCTTCTTTCGAAAAGTATCTATTTAGCTAAGATTTGGAAACAGCCTAAGTGCCCATCAGCAGATGAGTGGATTAAAAAACTTGGGTACATCTACACAATGGAATACTATGCTGCGGTAAAAAAGGAGTTCTTACCATTTGCAACAGCATGGATGGAACTGGAGAGCATTATGCTAAGTGAAATAAGCCAGGCAGAGAAAGATAAATATCACATGATCTCACTCATTTATGGAATATAATGAAAAACATAAACTGATGAACAAAAATAGATCCAGAGACAGAGAAACATCGATCAGACCATTAAACCTCAGAGGGAAGGTAGGGGAGGGTGGGGGTACGGGGGAGAGATTAACCAAAGGATTTGTATGCAAGCATATAAGCCTAACCAATGGACACAGACAACAGGGAGTGAGGGCATGAGGGAGGGTTGGGGGGGGGGGGTCTAATGGGGGAATAAAGACACATATGTAACACTGTAATCAATAAAGAAATTTTTAAAAAAAGAAATATAGTTGGCTTCTCCCCCTAGCCAGTTTGGCTCAGCAGATAGAATGTCGGCCTGCGGACCAAAGGGTCTCAGGTTGAATTCCAGTCAAGGGCATGTACCTTGGCTGCAGGCTCCTCCCCAGCCCAGGCTCTGGTCAGGGCTCATGCTGGAGGCAACCAATCGATGTGTTTACAGACATGGATGTTTTTCTCTGTCTTTCCCTCTCTCTTCCACTCTCCCTAAAAATCAATGGAAAAATATCCTTGGGTGAGGATTAACCAAGAAATGTAGTTGGCTTCTCAAGAGAAATAGGGTAAGCCAGAAGACAGTAGAAAAATATATTTTAAATGCTAGGAAAAAAATAGACCTTGACTTGAAATTATAATCAGTTAAATGCATTTTTCAAAAATAATAATGAAATAAAGGCATTTCAAAAACCCCATGATTGACCCTCATTAGAGATACTTTTATAGGATGATCTCTAGGAAGAAAAAAAGATCCCAGGAAAAAAATATCTGAGATGCGAGGAATGTTTATCAAAGAAAATAGTAAATATGGAGATAAGTCTAAACAAACATTAGCTGTGGAAAATAACAACATATAATTTGTGTGGTTAAAAATAATGAGATAGAACTAAGAAAGAGAAGAATTGAAGCATACAATTTATAATAAAAGTACTGTATGGTTCTTGTATCATTTGTGAAGAGGGTATATATTAGCTGCCCCCATGTGGACATAAGATGGCCAGCAGGGGAGGGTAGTTGGAAGGGACCCTCGAGGAATGTCCGACTGCCTGTTTAGGCCCAATCCTGGTAGGACCGGGCCTAAACAGGCAGTCGGACATCCCTCTCACAATCCAGGACTGCTGGCTCCCAACTGCTCGCCTGCCAGCCTTCCTGATTGCCCCTAACCGCTTCTGCCTGCCAGCCTGATCACCCCCTAACCACTCCCCTACCAGCCTGTTTGCCCCTAACTGCCCTTCCCTGCAGGCCCGGTCGCCCCCAACTTCCCTCCATTGCAGGCCTGGTCCCTTCCAACTGCCCTCCCCTGCTGGCCTGATCACCCACAACTGCCCTCCCTTGCAGGCCTGGTCCCTTCCAACTACCCTCCCCTGCTGGCCATCTTATGTCCACATGGGGGCAGCCATCTTGTGTGTTGGAGTGATGGTCAATTTGCATATCACTCTTTTATTAGATAGGAGGATAGCGGTCTGGTGCACAGGTGGGGGCCGGCTAGTTTGCCCTGAAGGGTGTCCTGGATCAGGGTGGGGGTTCCCTTGGGGCATGAGGCAGCCTGAGCAAGGGGCCTGGGGTGGTTTTCAGGCTGGTCACGCCCCCCCCCCAGGGACCCAAGGGGAGGCCCTGATATCTGGGATTTATTTATCTTCTATAATTGAAACTTTGTAGCCTTGAGCGGAGGCCAGGGCTGGCCAGGGCGGGCGGGAAGCTTGGCTTCCTCCATTGCCGGAGAAACCCAAGCCTCCTGCTCGCTCTGTGGCCGGAGCTATCTTGGTTGGGTTAATTTGCATACTCACTCCTGATTGGCTGGTGGGCGTGATTTGTGTGTGTAGCGGAGGTACAATCAATTTGCATGTTTCTCTTTTATTAGGTAGACTAGGAAATAAAGTAAGTTGTACTATATTTGAGTAAGTTAATATAACAGACACATAGTTTCTGACTGCAACATATTATAGAACTTGAGACAAAATTTTCTTTTTTAGTTTTTAGAATTTCTAAATTGATATATGTCTTACAATTAGTGACTTTTTATAATAGCTCCTGCCAGTTTTTCCACATTTTGACATATCTGACATCTAAATGCTTCTTGTATAACATTTTAGATTCACTAAATTAAGTTAAAAATCAATAACAAAATAATTTAAAAACAAATTAATATACTTGTGAGATAAGAAATACACTTCCAAAGACCTCATGGATCAAAATACTTGGAGCTGAAAATACAGATGTTTTTACAGGTGAGTTCTACCAAGCATTGTATAACTCCATCACACAACTATTCCAGAGAATATAGGGGGGAAGGGGAAAATTCCTCCAACTCACTTTATTGGGCTAGTTATCAAAATCAGGTATAGTATCAGAAAGAAAGATCACAGGTTATTCTTACACATAAACAAAAACACAAATGCAAAATTATTAACAAAACATTAGCAAATGATTTCCATGTCCAGATGGAGTTTTTAACAGCATTTTGAGGTTTCTTTTGTATTAAAAACCATGTTAAAAGCCCGGATCAGATAGCTCAGTTGTTTAGAGCATCATCCCAATATGCCATGGTTGTGTTTTTGTTTTGTTTTGTTTTATATTTTTATTGATTTTAGAGAGGAAGGGAGAGGAAGAAAGAGATAGAAACATCAATGATAAGAGAGAATCATTGATTGGCTGCCTCCTGCATGCCCCTTGCTGGGGATTGAGCCAGCAACCTGGGCATGTGCCCTTGACTGGAATTGAACCTGGGACCCTTCAGTCCACAGGCTGATGCTCTATTCATTGAGCCAAACCAGCTAGGGCTATGGTTGGGTTTTGATCCCCAGTCAGGGCACATACAAGAATCAACCAATGAATGCATAAATGAGTAGAACAACAAGTTGATATTTCTTTCTCCTTCTCTCTCTCTCTCCCTTCCTCCTTCTAAAAAATACAAATTTTAAGAAATATATTAATATAATTATTATATTAGCAGCTTAAAGTAGGGAAGCCATATAGCAGATATTGAGACTTACAGTTATAGTAATCAAGATGGTATGGTATTGGCATGATGATCGACAAATAAATGGACCAGAGCATAGATACTAGAAACAGATCCACACATATGTGGACACTTGATTTCGGATAAAGCTGGCATTGTAGTAGAATGAAGAAAAAAATGGAACAACTGGTAATCCAAAGAAACCAAGAATTGGGCTCCCTACTTCACTCCATATACAAAAACAATGCATTAGTAGCCTACATGTGAAAGGATTTTTTTTCTCATTTAGAAGGAAATATAGGGTAACATCTTTATGAATTTCATGTAGAGAAGTTTTGTGTTTGAACTGTGTGAGTCTGAAGCTCTTGCCTATATCTCCATGTGGGGTATACACCTTTAAAAAGAAACAAGTATTAAAAATAAGATATGGTTGATGAAATTTAAATAAAAGCTAAATCCAAAACCACTGAGATAGAAAGCTCAAAAGATGGAGAGAGAAGATTAAGATAAAAGTCTAAAACCCACTAGATCTAAAGTGAAAAATATAAGAATAGAATGAGATTAAGGTTTAAGAACAGAAAATTAATTTTAAACATATATATGAATATATAGGATTGAGAAAAATACTTTTTCAAGGGAAAAGGCTGAATTTGGTGAGAGTAGACAAGGTCAGTAGGCTGTTGGGAGTTCTATGTACTGCAACACAAATAATAGCAAAGAGAGGAGAAAATTCATCATCATTTCATGGCCTATACTTGCCTCCTTTTCTGGAAAAACAAAACAGCCAACAAATCCTATAGCACACCTCTTGGATTTAGGAAGAGAAACAAGGGGAGAGCAGAGAGTCACCCATTTTTTTGTGGGTGACCATAGGCAGTGAGAAGGAAGCAATTTGGATGAATCATAAATAGAAATAATTTGCACATCCTCCTATCAACCACAATGGAGGTGCCGAATTAATGCATCATTACTGCAGGCTTTTCCAAGTATAATGTGACATCAGTTAATTCTGTGGTGTTTTCTTTACACACTTTTTTTTCTGTACTAATTCCTGTGTTTTACAAATCACTTCTGTACTTCTCCACTCCTTGCACCTGGAAATTTGCTCTTCTTGAAGATAAACTATACATATAGAAAGAATTTGTTTTAAATTCAGGCTGAAAGTGAAAGAAAGGAAAAGTTTCTCACATATTTCAAAATACATTTTCCCCTAACATACCTTCCTCTCACTGGGTCATGATTTATGGAATTCATTTTGAACTAGGATACATTTTCACTTTCACCTCCAAAACCTATATTCACAGGAGGAGACCTGTAGCGTTGGGAGTGAAGACCCCTAAGATTTACTGAGACATGGACAAACGTTCTGTTGCTTATTGTTTATAATACAACATGAATTTACATGCTGTGATATTTCTATCACTTACCAAATAATGCAAAACAACTGAGCCAATATATGGAGACCTGTAAAAATATAGAACTGTCCAATAAATATCTTTGAGAAATATTGATTTTGACAAGACAGTCAGGTGTCATTGAACATGCATGCTGTCAATCAGGTGACACAGGCCAGCAGTAGGGAGGTTTTTAATGGTTTATGACATCCACTTGCTGGTGTAGGAAGAACAAGTGATCCAAAAAGATCTGACAGTGCTATACCATATATTTTTTTCTGTTGAGAGAGCAAACGCTAAAGAGAGGTTTTTCTCCGTCCAACTTGATGGCAATGAATGTCAAATTACATATTTCAGTGTAATCATTTTAAAAAGCAAAAAGGATTCTCACTCTTTAGGTCAATACACCAGTCAACCAGATCTCCTTTATACCAAATAAGCATCACTCATGTGACTTCAGTTCTACCCACTCACATACATTAATTCCAGATGTAAGATACACCACACATATGTAAATCTGTGTGGATCAGAAAAGACATCTGGGAATGCCTGACCCTTCTGCATGGAGCAGAGTCTGAAACTTATATCTAGGATAAAGATGTCTAACTGACAGGGTTGGACAAAAATACACAAAATGCCTTTAATTCCAAGATAAAGATTTGTGGTCTTCTTTCTTTCTCAACTCAACACATCCAAACTGCAAGAAACACACACACACACACACACACACACACACACACACACACACGCACGCACACGCACACACACACACACACACGCACACACACACACACACATGCACACACACACACCAACATCATACTACTTGAAGACCACATCATTATACTATTTTGAAATACAGGCGATGTGAATCTCCCTCTTCCATTTAGTAGCTGCACCACCTTGTATGATTTTTAAAAATTTCCATGTTGCCCAGCTAGTGTGGCTCAGTTGAGTGTTGTCCCATGCTCTCACATCAAGGTTTCTATCTCTTTCTCCCTCTCCCTTCCTTGCTCAGAAACCAATAAAAACATATTTTAAAAAAAATTATTTTTAAAAATTTCCATGTCAAAGTTTCAAAGATATTATATACAGGTGACACTGAGCATTTGTAAAAATCTAAATGAAATAATATTTGAGAGGGGCCTTAGCTCAGTGCCTGATAGTGAGAAATTAACTAATGGTAGTCATTCCTATTATAATATCAGAAGTTGCTACCATTATAGTCTCGTTATTGTTGGTTCTACAGTAAGTGATGATTGCTGAAAAGAGAGGCTGAGTGATGAGATATGAGGTTTGAAGAGGGAAAGACCAAATGACACAGCCTTCTAAGCCACACTGAAGATTTCAGCATTCATCTCAAGGGCAAGGAGAAGGGCGGTAAATTTGCATTTTCAGGGGACACATGGCCCTGAGGGGGGCTGACAGATGCTAGAAGGCCAATTAGGAAACACACAGGGTCCAGACGAGAGTTGGAGGGTACCAGAAATAAGCAGTGAAGGAGAAGGGTCAGAGAAGTGGACTTTGGGGCTATTTAGAAGATGAGATTAAGACTGATTAGAACATGGTTAACAAAATAAAGTGCATTTTCTGATTTGGACAATTGAGAGGCTGGTAATTTTCTTCTTCGGAGACTGTAGGAGAGGATAGGGCTCAGTACCCACCCCCTCACCATCCTCCTGAATAGCCTGCCTGCACTCACACCCTCACCCTCGGTTTTATTCCCCCGGGAACCTGAAGGAAGACGAGGACTGTAGATAAAACTAAGCAGCCATCACCACAGTCCTCAGCCTCATGGCAGGGGGTCCACATTCTGAAAGCCCAGGACCGGAAGGGAACATGTTCCCTGAACAAGTTGGACAGATGGATGCTGAGTCAGTCCCAGGAACCAAACCCAAGGCTCAGGGAAGCCCAGGAAGACCAGGTTGCTCTGCTGGCCACAGGCCAAGGTTGAGTCAGAGGCACCAGCTGCAGCAAGGGAGAACCCCCAAGGTGCCTTGAGGTGGGCCAGGCCAGCCAGTGGCTCAGCTAGGCAATGGGCCCAAAGCCTTGCTGCTCCAAGTGCAGGTCTCAGACCCACAGCAGCAGCATCTTCTGAGAGCTCGTTAGTCTCCACTTCCATCTGGACCAAAAAAAAAATCAGAATCTGGCCCTGGCCGGTGTTTCTCAATGGTTAGAGCATGGGCTCTTGCACTCAAGGGTTACAGGTTCAATTCCAGGTCAAGGGCACACACTTGGGTTGCAGGTTTGATCCCCGGTCATGAGGCAACCAATCAATGCTTCTCTCTCACATCAATGTTTCTCTCTCCCCACACCTCTCTCTCTTCTACTCTCTCTAAAAATCAATGGAAAAATATACTTGGGAGAGGATTAAAAAAAAAGTGGGGTGGGGGGGAAGAAAAGAAAAGAATCAGTCTGCATTGTAATAAGAGACCTAGGGACTTGTGTGCATGTTCAAGTTTGAGAAGCAGTAATCTAGTGAACACTGAGTTAAACCAAAACATTAACTATGGAGAAATCATTTTCAGAGGGCCTACATTCACTCCAGATCACCGACAGGTTAACACACGTGTGCGTGTGTATATGTGTGTGTGTGTGTGTGTGTGTGTGTGTGTGACTCGTCTGCTCCAAATGTTTGCATGTTCTTCCGAGTTGCATTCATTCCGAAGCAAGAGGCGCCACTGACATGACTCAGGATGCTCTTCTCCACCCCTGCCAGCTCGGCTGTGTTCCATTCTCCTTACAGAGATTTTTGGGTCTAAACTGATGAAAGCCAGGCTTCTGTTAGTTATTCACACCACCTCCTATATTCATAATCCTGGCACACAATGAGCATCAAACATTAATAACACAGCCAAAGAAGCCACAAAGGAAACATCATTTTAACCAGGACATTCTGCCAGTCCTGTCTATTCGTGTGCTGGGAAGCCCAGCCAAAGGGAGAAGGAATCGGCAGGGAGTCTGTGATGACCAACGCTCACCGCACTTTCTTGCCCTCCGCCTGTGCTTGGCTCGGCCCCCTTTGGAACAACTGCAGCCCCAAACAGGGCACTCAGTCTTACCCAAAAGGCCAGTCCAAATTTGGCATTCTGTAAGAAATTTCTCAATTAATCAAAGAACTGTATTTTTGAACCAAAATTTGAGATACAAGCTAACAGATTTAACCAGATTAGTATACTTCTATACTAATATACTTCTATAGCAGTCTTTCAAAAAAACACACACACAAAAAAAAAACACACCACATTCCCTGTTTTAAATGGAGATGTTGTCAAATATAAAATTGCATATGTCATTCTCTTGGATAATCCTGAACAATTCAAGTGCACTTTTTGCAATGGAAACCCAGGTCCCTAAATTTTCTCATTTTTCAAGATCCCTGCTTTCTTCACAGTAAGTGGCAACAGGAAATTTTTATGATGGGTTTATAAGAACAGAACAATCGCCAAAGAAGAAAGATGCTTGGAAAATCCTTGCCAGGACTTAAACTAGGTAAGATAAATACTTATATTGGGAAAGGAAGGCTGTGTGGCATCAGGTCAAAAATGAGGATAGAAGGACTATGCTGGGGACACCTAGCTTGGGTAAAAGACTAAGGAGAAACCAACGGAAAGACGTTGGAGAAGGTGCGGCATCCTTCTAACTGGCTTCTATAAGATTCATCATGTGCTATACTGATGCCACCTGAGTCCCCAGTGCTAGCTGGCATACAGGTGTGGCAAGCATCCTCTAATTAACCAGCTTAAAGAGTTCAATTCAACTCTTCCTGAATCCCTCCCAGGGAATCAGTCATCAGGTTGTTGTAACAGCCTCTTTTAAAGCACTTAGAATGTGTTTGTATTAATTGCAGTACGGCTAGCTGCTGTAATAAACTCTAAACCTCTGTGGCTTACACAATAGATAATTTTCTTATAAAATCCAATGCCTATGGTAATTAGTTCTTCCATTTTCAAAATGGACCAACAGCCACTGCTGGGGTAACTTATACTGTAGCGGAAGGAGAGGATGCAGACACTTAGAGGACTTAGAGGACTGGGGATCTAAATTAGCACTGATATCTAGAGACACAAAACATCAGTATGGCCCCTGGTTAGGGTGGGCCCTATGGGAGCTGGTAGCAAATGGAGTTCGCCCTGTCTGGCTCACAGCAGGACCAGTGGGCTCACAGCTCTGCATGATGGTAACTTTCCCAGTTCCTGTGTGTACCTGGAGTGGGTGTATTCTGTAACATTGGAATGGACATATGTGGTTCCCTGGACTGTGGGGTGAGAACTTCCATAGTGGAGAAGGTCAGGGGTCAAAGACGATATTGCTTTCCGAGGACCTCAAGGATGTAAGGGTGGTCATCTCTGCTATACCCCCACCTACTCACCAGTGTGTCTCACAGGAAACTGGAGGGAGCCTGGCAGCTGCAAACTCAGCCAACAAGCAGCTCATTGCAGCTGCTGTGCCGATTGTGGGATCTCTTCCAGGAATGTCTCTGGGTTTTCAGGAACATGGGATACAGCCACCATCTAGAAAGTGCCTTATTTCCATCCCTAACAAGAAGTAGGACCAAGGCAGCTTACATTCACATAGGATGGATGCAAAATGCTTCTACAGCTTTAACTGCTTGAGTTCTGCCATGAGGGGGTCCTACTAGACTTGGACTAAGTTTCAAGCAGGACCCCACATTGGTCTATCACAGTGGTCGGCAAACCGCGGCTCGCGAGCTACATGCGTCTCTTTGGCCCCTTGAGTGTGGCTCTTCCACAAAATACCATGTGCAGGCGCACACGTACAGTGTGATTGAAACTTCGTGGCCCATGTGCAGAAGTCAGTTTTCAGCTCTCAAAAGAAATTTCAGTCGTTGTACTGTTGATATTTGGCTTTGTTGACTAATGAGTTTGCCGACCACTGGTCTATCATATTGATGGTGTCAGACTGCAAGAGTTGGAGCTGAGCAGCACACTGAAGGCCATAGGAAGATGCAAGAGCTCCAGAGGGTGGAGATAAACACTGGGGATTAGCTCAGATTTAAGGCAGACACATTCCCTCCAAAGTAAAGGGAAAATGATCATCCCTCACATCTTCTGCCACATAGAAGTAGC
The DNA here is from genome assembly GCF_951640355.1 of Cnephaeus nilssonii. Classification (NCBI taxonomy): domain Eukaryota; kingdom Metazoa; phylum Chordata; class Mammalia; order Chiroptera; family Vespertilionidae; genus Cnephaeus; species Cnephaeus nilssonii. Next base: position 30,183,451 of record NC_137079.1, read on the forward strand.
CAGGATCAGGGACCCTCTTTGGGCTCTGGGAGCAGCATAGTGAAGACTGGGAAACGTGGTTCCAACATTGACCTAGGGACAGAATAAGCTGGCAGCTATGGGCAGGGCCCAGGGAAGGAAAGGGGCCTGCTGCAGGGCCTCCTGGGGACCCGACAGTACTACAGGTGTCCATGGTGGGAAGATGCCATGCTGCGTTGTAGCCCACCAACGGGAGAGTCGCACCCTGGACCCCAGGGTTCTGGAGCAATGCCATGCCATCCACAGCACAGAATTAGACACCATCTGAGAAAAGGCACCTGGTGTGCTATGGGGCCCTGGATGTCAAATGGGCATGGTCAGGTTCACCAAGTCCTGAGGTCCACAGACCCTTGGCATCCATCCAAGCATGAGAGGTGTTGAATCAGACACACCCAGGGCAGGAGCCTGGCCCCATGCCCTCTCCCATTACAGCACTAGAATCCCTCCCCTCAGCCACCCTAGAGGGAGGGTCCCTGATAGAACAGGACAGGGGATGATCTCAGTGTGTGGGAAGATATGGGTGACCCCAGCACAGAGCCCTGCCAGGGTTGGCTGGAGCCTCCAACCCCTCCCTCTGCCCCATTCTGCATCACTCACTCCCCCACAGAGGCTGTTTTCAAAAGATCTCCCAGTAAACTTCCCCATATAATCTGGGTCTCAGAACCTGTTTTCCCAGGAACCTAACCCTGGCAACCCTTTTATCAAAAAAGTCCTAAAATATTATCTTTAGGAGAAAAAAATAAGAGTTCCAACAGTCATAACAAATCAGCTTGGCTGGTACACAAAGCCACTTTTGACCTGTGGAATGTTCTTTAGGAAACAGACATTATAAAAGGCACACAAGTCCAGGATCATCCAACTTGATTCATGCTCAGTTCCTGAGGAAGGTGCAGTGGGGAGAGAATAGGTGTTGCAGTCCTGGTTCTCCATCCCACTCCCACGTGGAGCCTGTCCAAGCTGGACATTTACTGAAGCTATGCCTAGGAAACCATCTGTAAAATGAGGCCAGGGTGGGAGGGGAAGGAACAATGAGATTACAAGTGAGGATGGCCCAACACAAGAAGACACTCGGCCCCGCCTAGTCCGTCCTTCACAGCACCCGTGTGATGACTTCCTGTGAGCGGGAAGGCTGCCAGGAGAGAGATTAATATTTGATGCATTTCAGTTGTTGGTTTGCTCTGAGCACCAGCTGTGAGACATCTAAGCCAGCTTAGTCTCATTTTATTAGTACTTAACCACCTAAAAGGATCAAAGTCAACAGAAATTCTGCTTCATAAATTATCTTTGAGCCCTAAGTTGTCATAGGAAAAATAGAGAGCCCTGTTCTTAATCAAGCGTATTAGACCAAGGCATTTTCCAGAACCTTCCGGAGATGGGAGGTGGGATCGTCTAATGTGAAAACATTGGCAGGTGCGCATCTCTCACCATGATGTGCCAGACGATGCCCAGATTCCCCAGGTACCACCGTGAGCCTGGTGCTACCACAGACAGCTCTGCCTGCCAAACGGGGTTTAGGAAAAAAAGAATCCTGACTTTAGCTTTCTTTCACCTCCAACCTATGACAACCTCACCCAGCCGAAAACCAAAGCTACTTCAAGGCCCTGTGAATGGCAAAAATCAATTACGCCATCATCTCTGATCAGGCAGCAGGTACAGAGAGCAAGGGGGAGCAGAGTTAACGGAGCTAAATTTCAGTCAATAGCTGGATTACAGTATCGCATTTCTGACAAGATTACAAGAAGCAGGTTAATTCTCTCGGTGCTCCTTAATTGTGGGAAAGGTTTCCATCCCCAAATCCACCAAAGGTTGATGACAGGTGTGTGTCAGAGGAAGGCCATCGTGATCCCTGATCCCTGTCTAGTGTGTGTGTGGGGGGGGGGGAGTACCAGCAGGATTTGGGGGGATCACCAGGAGATGGTGCTTTGGGGCATGTACACGCACTCAAAAACACTCTTGAAAAGGCAGATGTTGATTTTAAATGACCAGGGCTCCACAGTTGTCAGTGCAATTTTTTGAACTAAAATCATTTAATGATTCTAGTTTCTTATGATGATTTTAAATTATGAAAATATATAGAAAACCTAAAAAGAAAATGATAGCCTGGAGGTTTTCCTTAGATACTTTAGGTACTGGACAATGGAAAGTGATATTCTTATTCTTTAAAATGTGGCTGACGCCCTAACCAGTTTGGCTCAGTGGATAGAGCATCAGCCTGCGGACTGAAAGGTCCCAGGTTCAATTCCGGTCAAGGGCATGTACCTTGATTGCGGGCACATCCCTAGTAGGAGGTGTGCAGGAGGCAGCTGATAGATGTTTCTCTCTCATCGATGTTTCTAACTCTCTATCCGTCTCCCTTCCTGTCTGTAAAAAATCAGTAAAATATATATATTTTTAAAGATGTGGCTGACAAAGACTGCTAAACTCACAAGGATAAACTCATGATGTCTCCTTAACAAAAGACTCTACTGATGGTACTGACTTGGAGTTCACCAAAAAATACACCCGCCACCTCTTTGGGTACTAAAGTCTCTCCTTTTCTACTATCATGTGTGTGGGGCAAGGATGGTGTGATGGAAGCTGTGTCCCCCTCAAAACCCATATGTCGAAGTCCTAACCCTTAGTGCTCAGAATGTGGCAACATTTGGAGATAGGGTCTTCCATAGGTAATATGTCATCATGAGGTTACTAGGGTTGACCCTATTCCAAAATGACTGGTGTCCCTATAAGAAGAGATTAGGACACAGGCACACACAGAAGGAAGATTATATGGGGACACGAGGAGGAGATGGACATCTGCAAACCCAGGAGAGAGGCTGCGGAAAGAACCAACCCTGCCGGTGCCTTCCTTGATCTCAGACTTCCAGCCTCCAAGACTGAGAAATAAACTTCTGTTGGCTAAATGGCCCAGTCTATGGTACTTTGATGTGGCAGCTTGAGCTGACTAACAGCCACTATGAGGAAGAAAGGGGGTTCCGTGAGCATGCACCTGAGAGGGAAATGGAAAAAGGGCTCAGGCAGGCAAGGCAAGGCACACATCCCTATGGTGAATGTCCATCTGGGATGAGAAACTGGCCCAGCCCCCAAGAGGACCAAGAGTGTTAGGGGGATCCCCTCCACTGGCCAGCATGGAATTGAGAACAGCTGCAGCCCACCTGGGCTCAGACAGTACAGGGTGTGGAAGCACCTGGGCCATCAAGTCAAGGACTTGACTCCAAATGGCAGAGGCCACAACTGCGCCAGAAAGGCAGGGGTAGCTGGTGGGATGGCATAAAGCTGCCAATCTTCCTGGTGAATACACAGGAAATATGCAGAAATGTTTGCGGGGAGGGACTTGGGAATTAGAGTCCTAAACAGCAGACACATGTGTTTGAACAGATGTTGGCTGTTTGTCCAGCAGCCCTGCTTTTAGGGGACCCCCCACTCCATGTGGCTACATGACAGCCGAGGACAGTGTGTGCCCCAAGGTCCACCTCAGAAGGGGACCATGCAGAGAGCAGAGAGGAGAGGAAAAGACACATGATGTGTGGGAGATCGGAGATGACTTGCTTTGGTCCTTGCCAGGCCCTGTTTGCAACTACAGGGCCTTGGACAGTCCTGGCATCTCCGTAGGTCTTGATTGTTCACCAGAAGATGCAAACCTTGAGTCTCCATTAGAATTACCTGTGGCACTTTCAGTCCAGTGCATTTTCCCCCAGCTTGAGTATGAGATGCCTGGTATGTTTGACAAAAATGCATGTGCCCAGGTCTTCACCCAGCCTCAGGAATCAAATTCTCCAAGGCAGGGGCCTGAAAACAGAAGTGTAAGGGCCATGGTCAAACCCCGTGCCCGATATCCCTGCTCGCTGCCACATTGAGACAATGAGCTCCTGAATAAAATCCCAAGATCATGCTGGGAAAAGAATGTGCTGAGAACAGAAAGGCTGACTCCATCCCTGCAATCTCTCCCTCATGAGACCCTGTGCTGACTCCAAAGGGAACACTGTTGTTCAACATGCAGCTCCAACAGGGACACAGAGCAGAACTTAGATGAGTACAGCATGTTCAGACTTGGCTAAAGGCTTAAGGTGAACCCACAGAGAACATCACAAAGCAGGTACCTGAGGTTCAACCTAGAACGTGCCTCTGGACCCCCAGATGGCCCTGCTGTGAAACCCCGAGAAAGGGTAGCCCTGGCAGGTTTCCCCCGACCCTGGGTGGCCTCTTTTGGGGAAAGCCGCCTTCCCCCATCCTTCCCTACGCAGGGCAGACCTCCCTGGAGAGAGAAGACAGCAGAGCCTGGTTTCTGGTCCTGCCCACCCCACCTCTGCGTGGCTTCCTCACCCTGAGATCACATGTGGGTCACCCAGCAATGAGTCTAACGGGAAGCATGCCCAGGACACCTGCCCTGAGGCTGACTTTGTCAGAGCTTCTTAAGCAAACACATAATAGTCTCAATCTTCAGAGCACTCTCTAGGGCAGACCCTCAGGCTGTCCTTTCTTTCAAGACAGGGAAACTGCTCAAAAGGTTACGTCAGGGGCTGGTACCTCAAGAGGTGGAGTTTCTGAGGGACCCTCTGTGTCCGAAACCTGAATTGGTACAGGGCAGACCCCCAGATGCACCTGTGGCTAAGCTGTGCCGTGGGCCCAGGCTGGTGGGAAAAAGGAGCAGAGGCTTTCAGGGTGCGTTCTGGAAATATAATTGTCTTCCGAGGAATACGCAGGGGAGGTGACTGGCCAACCTTCATCCTTTATCCTGCTCTGGTCCCATTCTTCCGGCCTGGAACACAGGTTCCCAGAGATGGAGCAGCATCCCCGGCGAGGACTGAGGGGAAGGGAGCAACCAGGACCTGGAAACCAAAGACTCCTCTGACCAGCACATCAGTCTTCCAGCTCCTTCCTCAAGTTCCTCTGGTTAAGCCACCAAAGAGGTTCTGTCACAGGTGAGTAAATAGAACTAAGGAAGCAGTGAATACAAAGACAGGTCTTGGAGCACTTCCGCTCTGCAAGGAGGGCCTGGCTGTCTACAAGACCCGGGCAGAGTCCCAGAGAACAGAGTATTAGGACCCGTATTATATTTCAAAATGTGCTTGCCCATCTAACGTTTCTGATCTCACGGGGCCAGACTGCAGCAGATTTAGCTACTTGCCACCAATTGTCATCTCGGGTTAGAGCAATCAATCAGCTCCGCACAACTAACTATTGGCTATGAGAAGTGGAAAGGGGGATGTCCCCCGTTATTAAAACATGTAAGTGTTGGAATTTTATTTCCTCTTTGATGAAAGGTTTGAAATTCTTACCCTGTCACAGAACAAAAGGAACTGTGACTTCTGTTTCACCATTTGCATAGTGGATTTCATGCACTTTTGACAGTTCTATCATGTTTCTGACAGGTACAGTTCCCCCCAAAGGGAAGTGGAGAGGGGGACTTTGCTCCTAACCCGAATTAGCTCATTCCCAGACATTACACTTCATGGAGTAAAGGATGAGTTTAGCAGCACATTTAGCCTTTGGTTTGGAAAATAGCCCCACAAACCTCGAATGAGATGATTTCCTTACAGGTCAAACAAAACATCCTGATAAGTCACCTACTTCAAAATTCAAAACATTCAGGGCTGGGGTCCCTCAAAGGGCATTCTAGTATCAGCCCAAAATCCTTGGGGAAGGTTGCTGGGAGGCTCCTGAGCCAAACCACATTGCAACATGAGCCATCCTTCCCCTCTTGCCTGCCCCCCCCTCCCCCAGCAGGTATTTGAGAGCCAAGTCCTATGTCTTCCTGGGGACACCACCACAGGAAAGCATGGCTCCCCCTCACGGAGCCTGCAATCTATAGGAGACACAGGCATGGCTTATGTAATCACAGATGTTGTGATAAAGCTATGGAGACACAGGAAAGACTTTCTAAAAGAAGTAATGTTTGGATTGATTAAGATGCCCCCACAAGCCAGGGAAGTTGACCAGAACTCTCTAGGGCAGACCCTCAAGCTGTCCTTTCTTTCTCTACCATCACAATCCTCCTCGCCAGCTAGCTCTAGGCACCTCCTGTGCAGAGAACCCAGCCATTTGGCAGGAAGGCATGTTCTTATTTCTCCAGCCTCGCCCCTGCCCCAGCCTCTGGTTTTTACCCCAAAAGCTCCACACTCTCTCCAGCTCCCCGTAAGGACGACGTGCTCAGGAATGGCTCAGGCAACAGTGGCTAAACAAAGAAAGGGATGAACAAAAAGGGCCAGTCGGAAGGAAGTGGAAGATTCAATTAGCATTTTCTCCAACCCCTTTGAGTTTCATAAGATACTGAACATGTGCTGAAGGCTATCTGTAATCAAAACTAGCACAAGCAACCCTGAGAGAGCAAAGAGAGGAACACACTGAATGTCAGGTGTAAGGTCACAGCACACCTCCGATGGACAGTCTGGTAGATCCAGGAATCGGGTTTTAAAACGAATCATTTCAAGTTCTATCTAGTTTAAAAAGAAGCAAAAATAAAAAATGTTACCATCATAAAAGCAATCTGTCCCTTCATGAGAAATTTTGGTATGTATACTACACACTTTGTTCACATCTCAATGCAAATAGACTATTTTACACAAGTTTTTTTAAAAGAAACATAACAATGGTCTAAAATAGAACCACCCATCCAAATTCTCTGAATGGCATTCCTTGCCATAACTTTGATGATAACTCAAAACCAGAAGCATATTATCTTATGCTGTTTGGTAAATGTCTGCATATGATTTCCCAAACAGAAATAAGATCACGCCAAGGTGGCCACACACATAGGCAGATGCCACGCGTCCGTTTCCCTGTGAGACGCTGCGGTAGATAAACTTGCTTATTCATTGATGATCAATGGGCCATTGGGAGATAGGAATGGATTTCATTAGTCCAGTTCATAACTTGCAGCCCAAATTTAATCAAATGCACAAGACAGTGTCCAAATAGGAGCACGGCCAGCCATTCTACTAAAATTATCACACCATTGAACTGCAAAATAGGGTCCTTCGAAGCACTTTCATGGGCATTTTATTGCCTCAACAGTAAAAACAGTGGTACTTTCTGGCGAAAAATTATAGCTGTCATTTCCAGGTTCTGTGGTAATTAACCTAGATGCGCAGGGGTGATGAGAGGTCTCCCTAATGACTCTATCGCTCAGAAAGGGAACATTTCCCTCTGATCTCTTCAGACAGTATCATCAGGGTGTTGTCAGTGCAAACAATACCCTTATCTCACTTCTTTTCAAGTCACCTGATTAACTGGAGAAAATAGAAACAGAGAAAAAAAGAGTGTCCTTGCAGAGAGGAGGTAAATGTCACGGAAAGGCCAGGGGACAGTCCTGCCTTGGCTCACAGCTCTGGCTGGGTCTCCTGGGGGCCACTCAGCTGCGCCTTGGCCAGCAGGTGGCCGGCTGCATCCTCAGTGGCCCTTCAGGGCTGGACACAAAAGCCACCTCCTCTGGGAAGCCCCCACCATCCTGCTCCAGGGGAATGAAGAACCTCTGTGAGGCCTGGGTCACCGTTTAGTTTACGTGATGTTGTCTGAATACAAAGTTGCAGCCTTTCCCAAAGTGATCACATCTGGAAGAAACTCCCAGGGAGGTGACAAGAACCAGAGGCCTCAGTGGTAGTAATGTCTTTCTCCCACATCCAGCCCGTGCTCCAGAATGAGGGTCCGAGGACCCGGGAGGGGCACCTCTCAGGCCCAGATGCACCCCTGGAGGTAGTGAATGTGAAAGGATTTCCGTCTGAAATGGGACCAAGGATGGGACATGGGGAACCTCACGCATTTGCTCTCAGGAAAATGAACCTTAAGAACTGAGAAACTGATTTCCTATGAATACCTAACTTACAGAAGATGGACATTTATCTCCTGACCAATGAGCATCTCTCCAAGAATCTCTCCCTATCCTCAAGCCAATGAACTTCTTGCTTAAACCCGGCTGGACACTCCCTTTTGTACTCCTTGCCTATATATACAGCCCAACCCTCAGCGGACTGACCTGAAGCTTGTTACAGCATGCCTATTCTGACTTGCAATTCCTCTGCTATTCCTAAATAAACTCAATTTCATGGTAATTTGAGCTTCCCTCAGTTTACCTCTCATTCTCAAATGCAAGAAGGTATTTGTCTTGGACTAAAGTCAGTGCAGGAGTCATCTTATATAATAAAAGAGTAATATGCAAATTGACCATACCTCTGCCACGTCCACAAGCCACATCCACCAGCCAATCAGGAGCAAGTATGCAAATTAACCCAACCAAGATGACTGCGGTCACGGAGAGAGCAGGAGGCTTTGGTTTCCCTGTCAATGGAGGAAGCCAAGCTTCCTGCACATCCTGGCCAGCCCAGGACTCTGCTCAAGGCTACAAAGTTTCAATTATAGAAGATAAATAAATACCAACAAAAATGGCTGCAGCCACAGAGCGAACAGGAGGCTTGGGTTTCCCTGGAAATGGAGGAAGCCAAGCTTCCTGCACACCCTGGCCAGCCCAAGCCTCTGCTCAAGGCTACAAAGTTTCAATTATAGAAGATAAATAAATCCCAGATACTAGGGCCTCTGCTTGGGTTGCCAGGGAGCATGGCTGGCCTGCAAACCACCACAGGCCCCTTGTCCAGGCCGCCCCACACCCCAAGGGAACTCGCACCCTGATCCGGGACACCCTTCAAGGCAAACCAGCCAGCCCCCACCCGTGCACCAGGCCTCTATCCTATCTAATAAAAGAGTGATATGCAAATTGACCATCACTCCAACACACAAGATGGCTGCCCCCATGTGATCAAAGATGACTGCTCCCATGTGGAGACAAGATGGCTGCCACAAGATGGCCAGTAGGGGAGGGCAGTTGGAGGTGACCAGGCCTGCAGGGAAGGGCAGTTGGAGGGGACCAGGCTGCAGGGGAGGGCAGTTAGGGGTGACCAGGCCTGCAGGGGAGGGCAGTTAGGGGTGACCAGGCCTGCAGGAGAGGGCAGTTAGGGGTGACCAGGCCTGCAGAGGAGGGCAGTTAGGGGCAATCAGGATGGCAGGGGAGCAGTTAGGCATCAATCTGGGTGGCAGGGGAGTGGTTAGGGGTGATCAGGCTAGCAGGCAGAAGCAGTTAGGGGCAATCAGGAAGGCAGGCAGGCAAGAAGTTGGTAGCCAGCAGTCCTGGAATGTGAGAGGGATGTCCAACTGCCCGTTTAAGCCCAATCCTGTGGGATCAGGCCTAAACGGGCAGTCGGACATTCCTCGAGGGGTCCCAGATTGGACAGGGTGCAGGCTGGGCTGAGGGACACACCCCCCCCCCATGCAGGAATTTCATGCACCAGGCCTCTAGTAATAATCATAATAGATAATCTTCCTTCTGGGGGTGCTACTTACCAGACCCTGAGCTTAATGCTTCACCCATGTTATTGCAAAAAGACTCATGGCTTCAGGGTGTCCTCTCTGGGGATCTTTAGGAGGAAAGGGAATGCCAGCCTCTCATATGACGGTCTGGGAAAATGCTGATTTTTCAATGAGGCCATAGAAGGCATGTTTGTTTAATAAAATGTAGAGGAAGTGATGTGTGCATGTATGCATGTGTGCATCTAAATGTGTTTGTAGGTATATGCATGTAGGTGTGTGTGTTTGTGCATGTGTGTGTGTGTGTGTGCATGAGTGTGTATGTACTTTCTTTGTTTTCCTGGCCAGCACTGCCTCAGTGTTGAAGGGGCAATGCCACAAGCCTGGCTTTCAGGAGAGGGAGGAATGAGCACCATCTTGCCGCCCCTGGGCCTACCTGCCTGGAAACAGGCTCTGAGCACCGGTGGGGCGCATGCCCTACGTGACTATGCCCTACATGACCAAGTTTGGGGCTGCAGATTGACATAGAATCCATTTGTCCCCAAGTCTTCCATGGGAGCATTGCTAACCCAACTCATAAACACTGAGTGTGGCCCCTGAGGACACCATGTGCCCCCTCCCTTGGCCCAGTGGCAGACCTGAGCTGGGGAGTGTGCGAGGTTTGAAAAGCAAATGTTCTCCTGAACCCTATGGGCTCATTATTCAGTAGAACAGTGGTAACATAATGCATTTTCATTTACTTAGCCTTAAACATATGTAAATTAAAGGGTTTTCTTTTATTAAAAATAACACTGAAACTCACCACTGATGTGTTTTTGTTATTCTGAAAAGCAGCAGAGCTAGAGGAATGAGGCTCTAATGACATTTCACATTCCGGGTCCTGTCTTGCAGGAGAAAGAGGGGCCTCTCCCCGCCAGGTCTGAGCTCTGGAATAAAGCCTGGCCCAAGGATGCCGCCATCGGCAACTTTCTCCCGGTACACATTTTCATTGTCTTAAGTTGTGATGGAGGGAACGGCTCACCCTGGGTGGAAGCCTAATTGTACCCAAGAAAGAAAAATAAATTGCTGCTCTCCCGTCAGAGTCGTGCAGTATTGGAGAAGCAGTGTTCAGTGCAGGGAGAAGAGGGGGGCTGGAACTTCACTAATGTCAGAAAGGTAATGGCCCCACCATTACCTTTCTGGAAGAAAGGACTCAACCGTCACAGTTTTGCCCCCCTCACCCAGCCCTGTCCCCTGGAGCCAGATGATCACAGAGCCCTCCGCAGCCCGTGGCCAGTCTTTCCAGTGCATTCCAACTGCTTAAGCCTGTGATTCTCCCCAAAACTCCCTCTGCCAACAGCTGGCATCGAGGCCCCTCTGCCCAGCTCCCCAAGCCCTCCCAACCTGACCCCGCAGCATCCTTCTGGGTCCCCTACTCCTTTTCTGCATTCTAGGGCATTAGAACTTGCTCAACCCTCTATATCAGTGTCTTGGAGCCACCATAATAAACCACCACAAACTGAGTGGCTTAGAGCCACAGAAATGTGTGCTCTCACTTGTCTGGAGGTCAGAAGTCCAAAATCCAGGTGTCAGCAGGGCCAGGCTGTGGCTCTGGCTCCTGGTTGCCCCTACAATCCTTGGTGTTCATTCCAATATCTGCCTTTGTGTCAGATGGCGTCTTCCCTCTGTCTGTGTCTCCACATGGCATCTTCTCTCTCTCTCTGTCTTCTCTTCTTACAAAGACACCAGTCATAGATCAGAGCCCGCCCTACTCCAGCATGACCTCATCATAGCTTAACTACCTACCTCTGCAATGACCTGGTTTCTAAGTAAGTCCACATTCTGAGGTTCTGGGAAGGACATGAATTTGGGGGATACTTTTTAGCCCAGTGCACCCTCTCATCTTGTGTGCTAGGGGCATGAATTGCTGAGGACCACACAGGGATGGGTAGACAAATCCTTCTAATTCCCAGGTCTGTTGTCATCCCACTGCCACCTGCTCCCCCTCTACCCATGCCTGCCTGCAGATTTCTACCTAGGAGTGTATCTCATAGGAAATACAAACCACTACAGATAGTGAGATTTGGGGGCAGTAGGATTGCAAAGAAAGATCCTAGAAGCCTGTTATCCTTACACTGACAGATGTGTGCATGCAGGTATACACACATGCACATATAGTACACACATATGCACATACACACACACACATGCACATGTTTCTGAGAGGGAGCCAGGCACTATAACTGTTGGGGGTCACAGATCAGCCAACCAAGAAATGAAGACCAGGCAAGGTATTTGCCTTTTAAATAAAATTAACAGTAAAATCAGAGTCTTTAAACTCCTTTCCTGCTCTACTTAACTGCTCAGCTGGTAGCAGAATTGCATCTTCTGGGTCTCAGAGCCTTCATTTTCTTGCCACTTTCCCAGTAATTGTTGGTACACTAGAGGCTAGGAGATGGTTCATTACTCCACAACCTGATACACCATACTTCTTCCAGGAATGAGTGGGAGGGGCCACTGGCAGTGCTGGCTGGGGTCCCTCCAGACATTATTGCCATCTCAACCTGACTACTGCGATCAGACAGGTTTGTCACATGGGGTGGAAAAAGTTTTAATAATTTAACTGGATCTACTATAGCTCTAACATGATCTCTCAGGCAGACCTCCTACCTTGAGCTGAGAGTGAGACACGTTTGTCCCCCAGGCAAGGGGGAGACCTAAGTAATCTCAAACCTATCAGAGGGCAGCCTCAGACATTAAACATGGGTTACAACTGCCACTGTTAATATCTCAGGGGACCCCAACATGGCTCCTTGAATGAATTTCCCACATGTGCATTCACCTCCCAGGGATACAAACAAGGCCTTACACATTATTTCTGCATTTACGTTATAACTACATTGATTCCATGCAGAACCTTCAAGTGGCTGAACACAGACTGTCATCTGAACCATTGGGGAAAAGAAATACCCACTAGATCATGTGCAACCAAGGCCCAACCAGGAGCAAAACAAGTTTCTCAGCAAGTGTGAGACATTTTCAAGATGGACGGATGAACTCGGAATCAAGAGGCCTGCGCACAGAGAAGGATGTAGACAAACTGTTGGGGAGGAGGCCGGAAGAGGAAGACACAACCTGACTAACAGCATTAAGCATCAGCTGAGAGGCTCCAAGGCAAGGAATGGTTATTGATTTTTATAGCTAAGCGCAGCCAGGTCCTTTGAAAGAACAAAGTCTAAAGCCAAGCCCAGGTACAGGTATATGGCCCCAGGAATCTAAGATGAAGGTAATTGTGTTCTATAAATTATTTTCCATAGTTCTGAACCCCCAAGAGACAGCAAGGGACCATATAATGATTGACTACATCAGTGGGGGTATTTTTTGGACATGTAAGATATTAGGTTGGGTACATCACCAGACATGAGAAACGGGCAACATCTTCTGAGAAGTCAAAGCAATTATTTTCCCAATTCTTTCGTTGCCATAAGCTGGCAAGTTGACAAAAACTAGTAAAATGTTACAGCAGAAACCCAAATCTGTAACTCTTTGTTATCCTTTACAGAGATCTATGACATGGCCATTTTCTCCTTTCTTTAAATAGCATCCATTTGTATTTGTGTTGCCTCCCATTCTTCCCTGAAGCATTCTACTACACAAAAAAAATTGCCCTTTTTTTTTTCTTTTAAAACATCTTGTTAAGGGCAAGGAAAAACAACTGACACAATTTGAGAGCCAATCAGTCCCAGCACCAAAGGTGGAAGTGAATGGTGTAAAGCAGGGATGGGAAACTTCTGGCCCACGAAATCATTTGGTCTGGCCCTGCCAAGGCGTTAGGGGTGAGTTAATTAAATGCTTGACTAAATATAGCAGGCTAATTTTTAAGTTGACAATTTTATATGGCCCACGAATGATGTTATAAATATCCAAATGGTCCTTGGCAGAAAAAAGGTTCCCTATCCCTGGTGTAAAGGGAGGCCATTGTTTAATGGCCCTAGAACCACAAACTACCTTGATTTCAGTAGCCCCTGTAAGCTAGCATCCAACCGTTGAGCAACTCATTGGTTTGGGCTTAGAATTTAAACATTTTTGTTGTTATTGTTAATCCTCACCTGAGGATATTTTTACCATTGACTTTTAGAGAGAATAGAAGGGAGGGTAGGTTGCGGAGGGGGGGAGAGAGTAAGAGAGAGAAACATCAATATGAGAGAGATACATCAACTGGTTGCCTCCCACATGCCCCAATGACTGGGGCCAGGGATTGAACCTGCAACCCAAGCACATGCCCTTGACCGGGAATTGAACCTGAGACCCTTCGGTGCACGGGTCAATGCTCTAACCACTGAATCACAAAGGCCAGGGCTGGGCTTAGGAATTAGAAGGAATGCAGGGAAAGGAGGAGCCAACAACTAAAGCCAGTCATTAGTCAGAGAGCTGGTCAAGGTAACAACGCCTTTGTTCTTATCAGGCTCCAAGAGAACCAAATGTGCCACCAACAACCCTCCAGGGTATGAGTGAGGTCACTGAGGATGGTGCTCATTGCTTCCAAACCTCATCACAAACACTTTTTTTAATAAGAGAAACACACTCATAAAAGAGATTCTTAAAGAATAGCTATAAACATATCCAACATAATGTCTGTGCAGTGTAGGCATATTCAGATCTCTCAGGCAGCCACTCTGAGCCTTGCATGCTTTCATGTATGACTTCCTGGGTCTTCACAAATGTGTCCTTCCAGCCTGGCTCCTTTGCTAGAATTTCAAGTCAGAGAACCCATTCACAATACAGCAAGCCAGGCTGCACAATGAAAAAAATGAATTGAGGCTCCCGTGATTCTGGGTATTCTAAAATTACTCATTTGCCATGGATTACCCATCACCTATAGGTAAATTATTATTACTCCATTTTGCTTCAGAAGTGGTGCACTGGCTTTCAAAAAAATAATTGCCCTAAATTTCAGAGGGAAAAAAAGGGGGGGGGGGTGTCCAGCAACAAATGTCTAAGTCAAAGCAGACATTCCCACGCTTTTTAAAAAAATCAGTCTTTAGTTGAGGTAGGATAAATCATCAATATAAATATCACTCTGCCTTCATGATTAACACAGGGGCATGTCCCTTTCAGCATTTAGAGGGGATGAATTTGGCCATATTTCAGTCTGGAGGAGAGGGCAGGAGGCCCAGCCCATGAAGGAAATGGAAGGCACGCACCTGTGCTCCCCTCTGATCACAACCAGGTAGGCTCACAGAAGCGTTCTTCACCCAAAATACAGTCAAGCAGGGTTAAACATCACTTTCCTCTTTAAGTTCACAGAATCGAAATTCCTTCTCTGAATGTCATCAGATGCAGCCCTCTCTGGACCTACTGTTCTGGACGCCTGCCAGAATCACTGAGAGCACTGGGGCTGACCAGCTGGCCACCATGGGACGTCACACCCAGCAGAGACCCGGGGGCATCTCGCCACGGAACAGGAGGTTCTCAAGGAAGACGGTAAAAGTGAAAGAAACAGGTAGTATGAGAAGCACGTCAGTGTCCTCATCCCCAGAGTCACGATACAAATACCACATCACAGGGTGAGTCTAAAAGGGTGCCGGTGGGGCAGGAAGTGGCAAACATTCAGGTATGAAAGCAACAGTGCCTCCAATGATTAAAGGCCACTATAACGTGAGTATTGGGTTATTCGCAGCAGGCAATCCTTATGTGGTCCCTTGTGGGAAGATCAGCTTCTCACTCGGTAGACAGGTAGAGAGGCTGACCCCAGGTGTGCAGTGTGGTGACTGAAGGTGCAAGCCGTGGGAACAAACCTGCACCAGGTATCGGGGGTATGATGGCCTCATCCACGGAAGAACAATCTGCAAGGAGTCAGATGGTTAAACAGTCACTCTCTGCCCACCTGCTCCTTTCCATGTGCCTTTGAGTCTCTCTTTAGCCAGGGACTGTGCGATGACATGCGTTTCTGTTTATTATTAGTTTCCAACCTGCCACCCAATTGTGAGCTTTCACGCAGCTGCTAATGCACCTCTTTTGCAGCCGGTTTAGCTAAATCCACTGTGAGAGGGGCGGGTGGGGTCGGGGGGGGGGGCGCTTTGTGACTCATCAGCACCTCTAGTGACTAGGAGACCCTGGAGCCAGGGACACTCAGAGGAGAGAAGTAACCCAGATGTCTCGGTAGGGAAGGGGAAAAGGGACACTTGTGCTTCCAAACTTCAGTTTTTGTTCCTTTATACATGCACTCGAGATGTCACGAGACTGTACACCTGTCTCCGTTTGTAAATTGAAAACATATTTATCACTTTGTTGCTGGTTTTCTTTTTCTTTCTTTCTTTTTTTTTTTTTTTTAATGGATGGGAATTCTTCCACTTTGCCACGAGGAATGCCGAAGAAATGCATAATTAAAAATAAAAAAAGAAACTCTTTTAAAGGCTGTTTACTTGGGCGATGACAGTGGCACAAATGTTTCTTTCTCCTCACGGGGCCCACCCACAGAAAGGAACAGAACAATGGTTCGGGGGCCCTCCGGGCACTAGACAGCCCTGGAGAGGCCTCGGGGCTCCGGCCTGCGGGGCCCCATTCAGCTGCCATGGCCCTCCCACCCTCCTCCACTCCACAGTCCCGCTAATTACATGTCAGCCTGGTGACTCCAGCCCGTGGGCCGCCGCCAATTACAGCCGCACTGACATCGCTCAAGCAGTTCATATGTTTACACAGTTTGGTGAGTCTCTCTTAATTTTCCAAAAATGTGGACAATTACTAATATTTAGAACAAGAGTGGGCTGACCAGGGAGAAAGGATTCACTTGGCACATGTCTCAGGATTGAGCAAGAAGCCCAACGTTGCGCTTTTATGCCGCCCTTGCCTTGGACGAGCTTGGACAAAACCACCCCCTCAACTCAGGGCAAATTCCTAAAGGCTCTTTCAAATCTGCAAATTGATGGATACGTGTCAGCATCGGGCGCCTCTGCTTACAGAGGGTTTAAGTTATCCCAGCAAGTAAATAACAAAAGTTACATCATTTTCATCAACATTCATCATTCTAATTGCCTGAACCTCCACCAGAACAAAGTCACACTATAGTTTTATGGTATTTGATTAATGAGGGCAGGAAAATTGAAGTTTTTGCAATAAAACTAAAAAAAAAAAATCAACAGACTTTTATCGTTTTTTCCCTTATGATTTTAATTTAATGGCTCGTGTTTTCATTACTGCAGAGGCTGTACACTTTAGCTTGCAATTATGTCCCATCTGTGAAGCACTGTGTTATTACAGTTTATTCTAGTAGCTTTTCAATCACTTTTGAGTTGGGCTTTACAAGTATTCTTGCAGCAGGTGGGCTTCCTGGCATAAGCCCAGGAACACACAAAGCGCAAAGCTGGAGTTTAATGGCAGCATATGCATGTGGCACAGAGCACCAGCCTTCCCCCATATGCTGCTAAGCAGGCTCTTCAGCCTGCCAGTCACTCTTCTTACTGACTACAGTCTCTAAGTAGTTTTCTGCCAGGGAAAAATATACCAAGGCAGCAAATTTCTCCAGTGCACCATCCTTATTACTGAGACAACCCTGTCATTAGCACAAGCACAATGAACCTGAACTGGGGATGCATACCAATTAGGTGGCACAGAGCACTTTTGCTTCTTATCTCTATGGAAACGCCCACCCCACCCCCCCTCGGGCTGCAGTGGACAAGCAGGAATGTCCCCCACCCATATGTCACCTAGTTAACACTGTACACTGTGATGTGAACCAAAATCTGCTCTAGCCCCCGCAGCAGTGGGGAGAAAGGAGCGGGAACAACAGAAGTCTCCGTACGTTTGGGAGGCCTTCAGAATTCTGGATCCGGCACAGCCATAGCTCATAGCCATGAGCAGGAAACGATGTTGAAATCTATAAATAATGTTCTCCCATTCAATCTAGCCGAGAGAGTTCAAGGAATCTAAAAGAAATTGCTTTATCCAATTAAAAAAAATGGAGACCACCCTTCTTTAAAATTATTATTATCTTAAACAGTGTTTCACTTCTAAGAGGCTGGGACAGCTACTGGAGCCACAGCCTCACAGCCCTTCTCCCTGGAATTTTTACTTGCCCTCCCCGCCCACCTCCAAATACAAAATAAAACTAAGGAGACAAAGATTCAAAATGTTTGTGTGCAAAGGATTGTCCCACCTGAATGATGTGAACTTTGCAAAGACATACAAGTAAAGCCTTTTGTTTTCTTTGTGGATGTATAAAACAGAAAGAAAGAGAGAGAGAGAGAGAGAGAGAGAGAGAGAGAGAGAGAGAGAGAGAGAGAGAGAGAGAGAGGATGAACTAGGGAGCGACTCGCTGTTTATTTCACAGCTCAATCTGTATACAAACTGAGAGATTCTGACTTCACTGGTTTGGGGTATTTTAATTTACAGTGTGAACTATCAATGGACGACACACCACAGCTTTACTTGCCCCCAAATTCTACCGGCAGCTCTAACAGAGTAGACCCCTGAGGGTGGCACCTGAAACTCGGTGCCCCCCCCCCCCCGGTCCCCCCGCTCCTGAACTGGCTGCCCCTCCTCTTTAACTAACAGCCCATCCACATCATTTTATGAGTAAGTGGAATCCTTCTCTTCAGACTGAGTGTGCTGGACACCCTGAGTCTTACTTTCTTCCTGTAGGGGTATTTTTCAACACTGTCTCTCAACTGTCACTCACCTCTCGGTCAAGAGACTCGGCTGACAGCGGTACAGCAAGAATGATTTCACACACTTTCTGTCCTGCACGCCCAGGGGATCCTCAGTGAAGCGCACAGCTCTTTAAAGCAAAAAACAGTGCAACAGCCCTGAATCTAAATGAAGTCATATTTAAGACACACATAAAGGGTTATTTTTAAAATATTAGATGCCATGGAATAAAGTCATGCTGCTAAGACGTGGTGACTTGGAGAGATGGAAAATGAAGAGAAGTCAGAAAAACTGAATTCTGAGCACAAAATCAACGAGGCTTGTGTCAGGACTGGTGATGTTCCCCAGGGACTATCACTTATAGAACATTTATTTTTTATTAGACAAGCAATTCTAGATCCATGTGAAAGTCACTGGATTCTAATGGGAATAATTTCCTCCTGCATAATGTGGCCCGGTGGGAATCGTACAGCTCCTCGATTTTTGTTTTTTAAGTTAAAAGACATCAAGGGAAAAGAAAACTTCTGTACAAAGAGAAAGAGCAGTTCTCAGCCAGAGCGGCCCACCTCCAGCAAAGTGGAGACAGGCAGAAGGAGGCAGAGGCCAGAGAGGTTTAAATTCAGTGCTAAGGGCTGTGGGCCTTCTCCCCAAATACAAGAGGGTCAACGTTAAGAGCTGAAACTGGGGACAGGAAGTAACTTTGACCTTCCAGTTACTTCAGGGATTCTGTGGGAGATTTGAATAATCATGAAGACCATACATTCCCAGACAACTATGCTACAATTTACTGTAAGAACCCAGGGAACGAGAGCAACTTGCATTTATTTCCATTTATGACATTTTCTTCCTTCTCAAAGTAAGATCCTGTAACCCATCTTAGGTGACCCTACCCACTGCTTCTAGGACTCTGAAGGAAACAGAGAAAGCATGGGGCTACTGAACCCCTCCCCCACCACTCTCCACATTGATTTTTCCCTTTGTTCCTAAGGATAGCTCATCACTGCCTGGACATTATAGGCTGCGGTACAGCTGGAGAGATAGGAGCTCCTTCTCCTTCAGACCACCATCTGGTATCATAAACAAGGCCAGCATTTCCATCCCCTGAGAGTTCTTATACAGGTGGTATTTCCTTGTCTGAGGCCTCAGACCTCATACTTTCTAGGCAGACCAACTTAGGACACTTCTACCCATGTGACAGACACAGGCAAGGCGCTGGCTCTCCAACCAGGCCTCTGGGTCCCGCAGTCAATGCACAGAGAGGGTGTCTGAGTATTGGTTGAACTGAGTCCCACTCCGGGGCAGCAGTGGTGTCAGCCAGGTTGCCCTTCAGCCTGGCCAGGGGATGAAGAAGCTACCATCTCATGGGTGGGTCCAGTCATGTGCCCACGAACAGGCATCCATTCCTTTGGCTAGCATTCAGTCCAGTCAGCCCAGAGACCATTCTGAGTGGTCAGAACCTGAATCTCAGGATTGTTAAACATTGTATCACTCTCTTTGGGTCCGCGCTTTTCCTTCGTGGGTGCTGTGATGGGCTGAATGGTGTGTCCCCAAAAGACAAGTGGAAAGCCTATCCCCAGTACCTCAGAATGTGACCTTCTTTGGGAATAGGGCCATTGCAGATGTACCTAGTTAAGATGAGGTCACACTAGAGTAGGTGGCCTTAACCCAATATAAAGGGAAATTTGGATACAGAGAAGAGACCACATGGAGAAGATGGCCACGTGAGGACAGAGGCAGAGATTGAAGTGATGCATCTACAAGCCAAGGAACACAAATGCCAGAAGCTGGAAGAGACAAGGAAAGATCCTCCCCTAGAACCTTCAGAGGGAGCATGGCCCTGCCGACAACTTGATCTTGAGATTCTGGCCTCCAAGGACTGTGAGAGACTAAATTTCTGTTGTTTCAAGCAATCCACTTTGTGGTGCTTTATTATTGTAGCCCCAAGGGACTACTACAGGTGCACATTAGATAATGACTTTCTAGGTTCATAAAATAAGAAAAAAAAACTTGACTTTGTATTGAAAAAGCAGCTGGCTCTAGGTTCAAGGATCAAAGAAAAATAATGAGTTCAAGGGCTCTGGAGCCTGGGAGCAGATACTTACTCTCTGACCTTCAGGTTCCTGTTCTATGAAATGGATATAATAGTACCTAACCTGTAAATTCTCTGCAAGGCTGAAATTAGTTAATCGATGTAAAAAATAACATTCAGGATACAGTAAATACTTGGTGAGTCTTATTTATTGTATTGCAATATAATAAAATTTATTAGGGTAAAATGTCATTTTTTCTGTTCTTAAAAACCATATTTAATTTGTGCTATTACTGTTCAAAGTTGTTTTCCAATTCTCTTGCAGTCAAATCAACACAAGGTTTCTTTTCATATATGAAATAACATCACGAACTTGTCTTAAGTGGACAAGAAAAAAACTGTTTTATAGAAGTAATATACAGCCTAGGCTCTTCTAGGCTTCTCCTAATCTTAGGTAACCTCCTCTTCCTCCAATTCTATGTGACTCTTATCATCAATAACACTGTATTCTTTTTTTTCTTTATTGATTAAGGTATTATATATGTGTCCTTATCCCCCCATTGACCCCCACCTCCCACTCATGCCCTCGCCCACTGGTGTCTGTGTTCATTGGTTAGGCTTATATGCATGCATACAAGTTCTTTGGTTGATCTCTCCCCCTTACTCCCACCCTCCCCTACCTTCCCTCTGAGGTTTAATGGTCTGATCGATGCTTCTCTGTCTCTGGATCTGTTTTTGCTCATCAGTTTATGTTGTTCATTATATTCCACATATGAGTGAGATCATGTGATATTTATCTTTCTCTGACTGGCTTATTTCGCTTAGCATAATGCTCTCCAGTTCCATCCATGCTGTTGCAAATGGTAAGAATTCCTTCTTTTTTACTGCAGTGTAGTATTCCATTGTGTAGTTGTACCATAGTTTTTTAATCCACTCATCTGCTGATGGGCACTTAGGCTGTTTCCAAATCTTAGCTATGGTGAATTGTGCTGCTATGAACATAGGGGTGCATATATCCTTTCTGATTGGTGTTTCTAGTTTCTTGGGATATATTCCTAGAGGTGGGGTCACTGGGTCAAATGGGAGTTCCATTTTTAGTTTTTTAAGGAAACTCTCCACAGTGGCTGCACCAGTCTGCATTCCCACCAGCAGTGCACAAGGGTTCCTTTTTCTCTGCATCCTCACCAGCACTTGTCATTTGTTGATTTGTTGGTGATAGCCATTCTGACAAGTATGAGATGGTACCGCATTATAAATCCTACTTGGTCCTGGTGTATGATCTTTCTGATGTAATGCTGTATCAAATTTGCTAGAATTTTGTTGAGGATTTTGGCATCTATATTCATGAGGGATATTGGCCTGTAATTCTCTTTCATTGTATTGTCTTTATCTGGTTTTGGTATTAGGTTGATGCTGGCTTCATAGAATGAGCTTGGAAATGTTCCTTCCGCTTGAATTTTTTTGAATAGTCTGAGGAGGATAGGTTTTAGTTCTTCTTTGAATGTTTGATAAAACTACCCTGTGAAGCTGTCTGGCCCCAGTCTTTTGTTTGCTGGAAGCTTTTTGATGACTGCTGCAATTTCCTCCATAGTTATCGGCCTATTGAGATTTTTAGATTCTTTCTGATTGAGTTTTGGAAGGTTGAATTTTTCTAGGAATATGTACATTTCCTCTAGGTTGTCTAGTTTGTTGGAATAGAGTTGTTCATAGTATTTTTTAACAATCCTTTGTATTTCTGTGGCGTCTGTTGTTATTTCTCCTATTTCTGATTTTGTTTATTTGGGTCCTGTCTCTTTGCTTCTTGGTGAGCCTGGCTAGAGGTTCATCAATCTTGTTTATCCTTTCAAAGAACCAGCACTTGGTTTCATTGATCTTTTGTATTGCTTTTTGGTCTCTATGTCATTTATTTCTGCTCTGATCTTTATTATCTCCTTCTGCTCACTCTGGGCTTTTCTTGTTGCTCTCTTTCTAATTCTTTAAGTTGTAGAGTTATATGATTTATTACCATTTTTTTCTTGTTTTTGAGGTAGGCCTGTAGAGCTATAAACTTCCTTCTCAAGACTGCTTTCACTGTGTCCCATAGATTTTGGATTGTTGTGTTTTCATTGTCATTCATTTCCAGAATGTTTTAAATTTCTTCTTTGATCTCTTTGGTAACCCAATCATTGTTTAATAGCATGCTATTCAGCTTCCAAGTGTTTGAATTTTTTATTATTTTTATTGTAGTTTATTTCTAATATTATGCCATTGTGGTCTGAGAAGATGTTTGATATGATTTCAATCTTCTTGAATATGGAGAGACTTTGCCTGTGACCCAATATGTATAACACTATATTCTAACCATAATATGAATCTGCCTTTTGGTTGATTTTTTTCTTTATGTTTATCTTCCTGTCTTCCCAAATAAATAGTAGCTGCCTTAAATATATGGATTCTATATGATAATTCCTCATATCTCTAGCCTTCAATGTATTATTTTGCATATGGAATGACTTTAAAATATTTAATAAAGAAAAATTAAATAAGATAAAAAGAAAGATAATAGAGCTTATAAAACACTTTCAATATGCTACCCAGTTTGATTCAGCCTAATAGGGTCTTATTGCTTTTCTTTTTTTTATATAAGGGAAAATATAAAAGATCAAAAAGACTAAGTTATTCTTTGGAATTCAAGTCTATGCCCTACTTAATGGCTAAGATTATTCATTTGGCTCTTGAATCTTTGATGATTGGGGGGGGGGGGCATGATATGGAGGATTCTAGGGCATTTATACCAACCTCTGAGTATTATTATCACATGGTATAAGTGACTTTAAAATGAAGATTTTCTTTTTAATGAATTGGGAGAATGATAGTAAAATAAAACTTGAGTAGGATAAACATATTTGGGTTCTAGTCCTGGCTTTTCAAGTAAGTAGCCATTAGAAATTTGTCAAGTTATTTCATTTCTTTGGGCCTCAGTTTCCTTATTTTTTAAGTGTGATAACTTCCCATGATTCACTCATCATTCAAATAAGTTTGCTCCTTCCCTTAGTATTTCATCAAATACATTTATTCCTTATTTGAACTTAATATAAACATCATCAAAGTTAATAAATGCACATAGACTGTGTTTCCTTGGGCCAATCACTTCTCTGAGCTTTAGTTTTCTTACCTGTAAAACAGAGGCACTGACACCATATCTACCAAAATATTATTCTCTGTACCTCCAACATTTCTCAGTGTTCTGCAAATACTTAGCATGTCTTCCTCATACAATCACCAGAGGCTGTTACTATTCTTCATGTCCTCATATACACATGAACGAGGACATTGACTAGCTCAGAAGTGCCAGCGCCTGAACCCAAGCAGCAGCCCCAGCATTCGTGCTGTCAAAAGGCACAAAGCTATCGCTCCCCCTGGTGATGTGGTGAAAGTTAAATTAGGTAATAAGTGTTACCATGTAGAAGGTGCAAAGGGCTTAGGACTCAGTAGATGTTAGCTCTGGACGACCACACATAATTCCTCTCTCTGTTTTGAAAGAGCAAAGTGTCACTGTTAATAATTACATCAGAATAACAGGTGGAACCTAGGACTCTCTCAGGCAAACAGGATTACAGAGTCTGAGCTGCAATTACTGTTCCAGATTGTAAATGCCCCGAGACCCCTTTGTCTCTTCACACACTGTTCGCATAGAGATGGATGACGGTGTTTCCTTCTAGAAGGTGAATCTGAGGCATAAACAACTGAGAGGAGAATGATTGAAGCTTCCTTACAGCCTCTTAACCTGCATCCAGGAGCCTGAGGCTGGAAAGGTGCTGGTGACACCTGAGACCCTAATAAGGTAACATTTTAAAATCCCCACAATAGTGAATCAAATAAAAGATAACTTGATTCATTTTAATGTATTCATTTATCAGTATGCCCTTCCCAAGGATACTGGAGAAAGAATAATACCAAACATCATTAAATCTCTCATTTTATGAAATCCACACACAATTTAGATAATATTTGTGGTCAAAATAAAATTGAGATATAATAATTATATGGATACAATATGATGGAAGAAGCAGGTCTAAAAATTCTAGTTGTTCTAGAGGCTATTGATGTTTCTAGAATCTTCTAGATATTTCTGAGCAGAGTGGAAGGACATGTGCATGTAGAAATTGCCTCAGAGTCAGAGGACTCCAAGTTCAAGTCAAAGTTTTAGCTCCTACCCACTAGGATAATCTACATCCTTATTGTACTTGGGTGAAAATCAAGATACTATTTGCCTTATCTCACCTTTGTAGGATGGTTAAAGAATCACATAAAGTCATTCAAATACATTCTTTTAATGATTCAACATTTATTATGTACCTATGATGTGCCACTGGGGGATGCAAAGCAGTGGGGGAGAGACAAAGAAACCAGAAACTATAATGGAATACGTTGAGTGTGATGGTAGAAATATGCCTGAGGAACTGGTAGATTTTACAAATGGTCCGTGGACCACTGGTGGTCCATGAGGTCCGAAAGGTTGGCGACCACTGAACTATGCCATAGTCTGCCTTGAACTCTATGCAGGTGAACTTGACCCTTAGTCTAGCTCCTCAGATGTCTTATTCACTTGTCTAAATTGAAAATGTTGATTTAAAACACTGTTTCTTAGATAGAAAGCCTGGATCTTTGCTCAAAATATCAATGGAAAGAATTTATAGCAAGGTGCCAATATAAGAAGGCCATTTTTTACAACCTCTTATAGGTGTTAAAATAGGTATTAATGAACAACCGATTTTATTTTTGTCCCATTTACTGAAATTTTTCTCCTGGATAACATTTAAGGTCTATAGCAACAGGCCTGGTCATTCTTTCCAGTTCAGAACTACCAATTTACTTCACTTCAGCTATCAAAGTGCAAATCATAGCTCCCAGTTACTTCTTTTAAGTTGACGTAGCACAGATGAAATTTCAGCTTCTGTCCCCTGTAATTATGCAAGCAGAGAACTTGAAAACTGTGAATACATAAGAACACTTTTCTAACTTACTCTATTTAGTCTGCACCAGAATGGGGAGGTAAACAAATAAAGGAAATGAATGGGTAGCTTTGCCTTACTGTCCAGGTCAAAACCACAGAAAATTCTCCTTTTGTGAAAGCCAGTGAATGTGGGTCTGCCTGACCTTGACCTTGGAGCAGAGGTTGCTCGCTCCTTCCTTCCTGAAGCCTCTCGTGGGTTGTCTTTTTTGACCTCCTTCACAACTATCCTTCCAGGACCTTTCATGGTTTCCTTCTTCTCAATTTTTGTCTTAAACATTGGTGGTTTTGCCAAATCTCCTTGGGTGACTGTGACCATTCTCCCATGTGGCAAAGACTGACTAGAGGCTCACCAAACCTGTTCTGCTGCCAAACACACAGCTACATGATATTCCTCAGCCTCCCTTGCAGCCTCCCTTGCAGCTGGGCTAGGACATGGGCCCATAGGATCTCTAGGAACATTCTCCAGAATTCCATTCTATCTGCCCTTTGGCTTGAAGGCTTCAAGGAGGCCAGCAGAGATGACAGCACCTGGATGGAAGGATGGAGATAGGGCTCCAGCCTCTGTCTAGAGAAGGACTCCAGGAGAGGCATCTATCCAGGAAGGCCCTCATCAAACAGGTGCATGTGGGAAATAAGCTCTTACCATGTTAAGCCTCTGAGATTTGGCATCTGACAGCTTACCATGGCCTCAGATTTGTGCCCTTTGCTTGCACATCTGCCTGGAAATCCACTCCTGGGGACCCCTCCCCCAAATGTTGTACCAACATCTCAACACAAACAAACTCATCTTCTCCCTGGTGACCCCAATCTGTTCTTTGCTCTGTCTTCTCTGCCTGTGGGAAGGGCATTAACTTCACCCACACCTAAGCCAGGGGATGTCATCCTCCTTGACCATGCCGCCCTCTTGGCCTCTCCTGCTGTCATTCCCAAATCCCACTCATCAGACTTTCCAGATGTCTCTGGTGTCTGGATACCAATGTCCTCTCAGATCTGGCCCACAGAACCCTGGCCTGGCCCCCCAGAAAATCCTCTCTATCCTCTTAACATAAAAGAATGCATATTTGATTGTGATGTCACCCTTCTAAAAACCCCCCTCAAACTGGCTTTCTCATGGGATGCCAAGGCCATTCAGGAGGCGGCTCTGGACATGCCTGCAGCCTCAGCTCCCCCCCCGCCCCGCCTGCCCCCCAGGTGGGATCGGCCTGCAGCCCTCAAGCCTGCAGCTCCCTATCTGTGCTCCTCCCCTCCCAAGCCTTCTGCCCCCATCATCCCTGGATAGGAACTGACACCCTGCAAGCCTGTCCTTATGTATTTTTCTTCATTAGTTTTCTATCTCCTTTGCCAACCATAGGCTGCCCTATTTCCTGTGTTCACAAGACAGGGTCAAAAATAGAGGAAGGGCCTGACCAATCAGGTTGATGGAAGAAATGAAGGAAGGAATGACAGACACCGTATTTCCACTTTTAGCCCATTGGGAAGTGTGCCTCTTTGACCAGGCCCCCGGAAGCATGTGTTCAGCTCACACGAGGAGGCCGACCTCACTCAGCCTTATCCAGCCGATGTCTGGGAGCGGGGGGGGGGGGTGAGGGGTGTGGGGGGGGGGACAGGTTTGAAGCCAGGGGTGAGTGTGGTCATCACAGGGCAGCAGGCCGCTCCCAGCTGCTTTGAACCTCACTCCTCATTGACAAAGTGATCCACGCTCCTGCTTTAAGTCTGAGGTGGGGGAATATGTGGAAGCCCCTTCAAAGTTTGATACAAAGGTTGCCAGGTTTCACCATTATCTTCACTATTAGAGACATTACGTGAGGTGAACTGTGACAAACACCAGACCCGTTTTACAGTGTGAAATGTATTTGTAAGGGTTTTAAAGCTTCTCTGACCTCAAACATGGCCCTTTCTGATGGACCTGAGTGGTAGGTAATACCATCTTATGGAGAGAAGAGGAGGAGGAGGAGGGAAAATGCCCAGATGTGTCCAAACAGCTAAAAGCACACTTGTCTTCCTTAAACATCCTTTTATTTAACATCATGCCTTAATTTGTTCCCACCTCATGTTGTAGGGTTGGAACAGGTAGAAATGCAAGTTTAACGTTAAAGGCCACGAGCTGCACATCAAGCAGAAGGACATTAGGCTGGTCCCTAAGCAGGTCTTCCAATTCTTTTATTCCTTAGAGTTAAAAGACAGATTTTTAAATTAGATGAGCAAGACACTGGTCTAACCTCTCACCAGATAACAAGGTTTGATGTTGACAACTTCTCATCTGGGGCTCCAATCACTATTTGACTTCAGAGCTGCCAGCTGTCCCCTCGGGACGTCCCTCCCCCCATGCCCTATGTCAGTGGCCCTGCCAGGGACATTCCTGGTGGCACAGTCCTGAGCCTTCACAAGAAGGCTGTGTGTCCTGGGAAAGGCTGGTCCTTCAAACATACTACCGACACCTTCCACTTTCACGCGCTCCCTCAGGCCACCGCAGGGCTCTGCCTCACAGCTCTTACACACAGTGGTTATATTCACCCAGAGATTTTGTATACTTGACCCTCAAAAGTCCAGCCATCACTGAAAATATTTTTCAAGGCTAAAACTGGCACATTTTCTTAGTAGAATTTCTACAGGTAAGAAACAAATTATAAAAGCGTCTCCTTTCTCCTTAGGAAGGATTTTCAGATTTTCTTAAACTTAAATTACTAGGAAACATCCTATAGCTTGCCCCAGCACTCTTCCTTGTACCGGTTGTGCAGAAGAGGCGGTGGACCGAGGACAGGAGAGGAGGAGAGCAGGGGCAGAGCAAGCAGTGAAAACTGGACCCTGCGGCCAACATCTCGTTTCAGACCACTTTGTACAGGTCACAGAGGCTGTGGATGTCTCATAGCTGTGCTCACATTCTCGTGAAGGATTCGGAAACCGTGTTCTTCCGGAGACCCCACCTGCACTTCTGTGGTTTTATTGAATGTCAGGTCTACCTCTGGCCTATGTCTAGAGCTGCATTGCTGCAGAGAAGCTCAGCTCCTCGTGTATTCTGAAGTCTCCCCTCCCACTCAATTTCTATCCTACCTAGGCTGAGGAGTTATAATCTGGATGGTCCTACGCTGACCCCTCAAACGCCAGAGGCTGATTGGGCCTCGGAAAGGGGAGATAAGTACCTGTAATTTGGTTTTATGTAACCCAATGTATGCATTTGCATATACTCACATTAATATCCAGGGGTGGGAATAAACAGAATGGTCTTCTCTACTTACTCACAGGACCTTAGAAACTTAGTACCAAAGTGGCTATTTGGGACCCTGTGCCCAATCTCAAGACAGCGCCACACACAAACCCCCCCAGGCGGCAGAGGCCGCTGCTTCCTTATAGGAGAAATCTCACAGTTCTTTTCCAAGAGCTGTCCCCAAAATTCAATTAATGCCTTCACTGTGGGGAAATTAAATTAATGCCTTCACTATGGGGAAATTCTATTATCATGTAAAATCCTCTCTCTCTCTCTCTCTCTCTCTCTCTCTCTCTCTCTCTCTCTCTCTCTCTCTCTCTCTCCTCTTATGTTGCAGGCAGGTGGCTCTGTTACAACCCTCACTAAGCAGATTGTCCTTTTGGATGAAAGAATCAATCCCCTCAAATTTTCCCCAGTAACCACAAGGTTGCAGCATGCAGTTTGGAGTACAGCAAACCTGGGTTTGACTCCTGCCAGGTATCAACTGTGATATTGGGAGAGATACTTATCTGTGTCAGTATCTCTGTCTACAAAGTGAGAGCTACACCCACTTTGGAGGGTGGTTGTAAATATTAAATGAATGAACACACATAGAATTCTAATACAGTCCCTGGCATGCAGCAGGTGCTCAATAAATGTCCTGGGTGACTCTCTTGGGAGAGGACTGACAGCTGACATCCCTGGGCTGTGCTCAGACAATCAGCCTTCTCCATCATATTGCTATCAAAACACTTAGGATGACTTCCAGTTCCTTGTAAATAGCAGGGGGTTTTTAATGTCCCTTCTGTACTTGGTGTGTTTCATTCCCAAAGCAAACAGGAGGAGGAAATGAAGGCTAGAATCATGTTAATGGAGCGCTCCAATTCAGAGCTTTAAGACTTGAGGAACTTGGTCCGCTTGCTCAGCCTGCACTTTGACCTCTAGGACTGAGCATCAGAGTTCCCCAAGAGACAGTGCGGGGTGATGGCAAAGAGGGAGTGCCAAAGTGGGGGGTGTTGGCTGATATGAAACCACAGTTGGGATTTCCTCTCTTGTGCATTACACAGTGGACTCTGTCATCTATATATATATAAAAGGCTAAGCGACCGTTGCATCTCAAACAAACGAACGGACAACGAAACAGGCTGTGTGGGGCGACCAGGCTGGCAGGGGGGTTAGTGAGGGACAACCAAACGACTGAGTAGCAGGCTACGTGGGATGACCAGGACAGCAGGGGGGTTAGTGAGGGGTGACCAGGCTGGTGGGGGGGGGGGCAGTTGGGGGCGACCACACCAACAGGGGGTGCAGTTAGGGGTGACCAGGCCAGCAGGGGGGGGGGCAGTTGGGGACACCAGGCTGGCGGGGGGGGGCAGTTAGGGGCAACGAGGCCGGTGGGGGGTGGCAGTTAGGGGCAACTACACTGGCAGGGGGGGCCATTGGGGGTGACCAGGCCAGCAGGGGGGGAAGTTAGGGGCAATCAGGCAGGCAAGCAGGTGAACAGTTAGGAGCCAGTGGTCCCGGATTGTGAGAGGGATGTCTGACTGCCAGTTTAGGCCCAATCCTGGGGTCCTGGATTGGAGAAGGTGCAGGCTGGGCTGAGGGGAACCCCCCACCCCCCGCCCAGTGCATGAATTTCGTCTACAAAGTGAGGGCCTCTAGTGGTATTATATTATCTTCATATTTTCACAATGAGAAATGCCCAGTTTGTAATATGGTGGCTATTTGTCAAGTACCAGCAAAGGAAAAGGGATACTAGCAAGATTCTCCAATGTTTGGATTTAGGAAAGTGTGTGGCCCTCACTGTTAATGAGAAAGCTTCCAGTTACCACCAACAGAACCCAAAGTGTCATTTGAGGGAAAACAACCCTTTCTGCCCATCCCCTCAACACGCACAGCTTTGGACATCAGCCCCAAGGCTGGCAGTTAACCAGCGCTGGGGCCATTTCCATGTCTTTCCTAATGAAAGTTGATCAAACTGCAGAAACGAAAGTAAAATCACATGAAAGAAAAAAACAGAAATGCTTCGAGCCCAAGCTCAGGCGGCTTAGGGCGCAGCTTGGAGAGGACTCTGCGATCCTTCCCCTTTGCCTCCGAGGGGCATGAATCTTGGCAAAATGTACATTATTGTTATATTTACTTTGTAAAGTAAAGTAAAGATTTATTTTTAATACATATCTTTTCAAATTTTGCTGGTAAGAGATTTTTACCTGGAGGGAAAATAATAGCTTTCAATCACTAATGTAATAATATCCAGAAATTCAGAGGAAACCCATCCCCGTGGCATACAAGCATGTATGGTTTTAATATACAGGGGTGAGCAAAAGTAAGTTTACAGTTGTTCATATGGGAAATAATACAACAATTACTAAATATTCATACAAGAATAAACTCTGTGTTTTGCATACTAACAACTGTAAACTTTTGCACACCCTGTATTGTTATAACATGTTAAGAGAATGCTTTATTGTTACAAAAGGGTTTTTGTGCTTTTCATAAATGAAATAGGCCACATTTTATAAGACAATATATTTTATAAATAGTAAAGTTCTTAATATAAATTTTGCTATATACTATAATAGTATATTCACCAAAATTATTTGTTACAAGATAAAATGAACAAGAAAAAGTCTTTTCTTCAATAATACGGATACATGTTCCTTATTTAATGTTGACTTTTCAAAATAGCAAGCTTTATTTCTCTTAAAGGCTAATAAAAATAATGCTAATATGTACATGCTAACTTTCTTTGCTGCCCTTATAATAAGATTTCAAAGTTGTCAAAGCTATCACTTTAAAAGCACTTCAAGATTCTAAAATTAGGAGACAGTGAAATGTCAGACAGAAAATGGAGACTGAGGACCAAGAAATGTACTGCACAATTCCAAATCATGGAATTAAAAATGCCAGAAAGTTTCATCAAATTTATAATCACCAAGGGCGTCTTGATTAAAAGTAAGAATATCAGTCATTCGCACAACTTACTGTTTCCCTCCTGGTCAGTTTTATTCCTCAGCACAATTATTTACAACACACACACACACACACACACACACACACACACACATACACACTCCTTTCCTGGTCAGCCGAGCATCATACAAACGCACAATCACATGTAAGAGGAATGAGAGTCCTGTGCAGGCCTGAAGTTCACATCTGCTTCAGAGCCACCACCAGGACACATAGATGGCAAGTAATTCTAATAGGCTCCCCCGAATCCACCAATCCTCACTGCCATGGAACGGTTTTCTTGGATGTACTAGTATATAAAATAGATAAATGAGTGTGACTGTATCACTCAAAAGAGATATCATACTTTTATTTTTTTCTAAGTATGTTTTTATTGATTTCAGAGAAAGGAAGGGAGAGGGGAGAGTGAAATATCAATAATGAGAGAGAATCATGGATCGGCTGCCTCTTGCAAGCCCCCCACTAGGGATCGAACCCCCAACCTAGGCATGTGCCCCAACCGGGAATCAAACTATGACCTCCTTGTTCATGGATCGATGCTCAACCACTGAGCCACACAAGCCGGGCAAAATATCCTACCTAATAAAATGGTAATATGTAAATTACCATCACTCCGCTACACCCACGATTGGGCCAGCAGGAGGTACAGGGGGCGGGACTCAGGGTGGCCGGGGTAGCCGATTGGGCCAGCGGGATGCTGAGCTCGCGTAGCCAGCAGCGGCACGAGCTCAGCGTCTGCGCGAGCTCAGCGTCTGCACCATGGCTGTGCTGCGGAACAGAAGGGGCCTCTGGGGCAGCGAGCTCACGTCCCGTCGCGGACCATCAAAAGCGGGGGAGCTGGGTGCCTGTCTGCTCCGGCACCAGGCCTTTCAGAAGCCTCCACCGAGCTGGAGGCTTCTGAAAGGCCTGGTGCACCAGCGGACAGGCACCCAGCTCCCCTGCGATCGAAAGCGAAAGCGTGTAGGGGACCCTACACGTGCATGATTCAATCATGCACTGGGCCTCTAGTATATAATACTTTTAAATAATTTTTTTTGTTTTTGTAATTGGAAACACATGGTCTAGATTGGACCTAGAACACTATGGGCCAAGTGACAAAAGTAGTGTAGGTTTGTTTAATTACCTTCCACCCAAGTTTAGGCTCGGGACCAGGCTCTGTCGGGGAACGCCCTACTTGAGGGTGGTCAAGGTGAAACTAGCCACGTGGGCTTCTAGAAGCCCTTTCTACTCCTCCAGGTGTGCCTCCCTCAGGAAAAAAACACAGTGGCATGAACTCAGTGGCCACATTTGCAGATGTGGGATGCAGCGTCCCCGGAAGTTGTCCAAACTGCCAGCATGTGCACACTGTGAGGACCTCCCACCAACACCCTTAGACTGGAGCTTCGGGCACAAAAAATGTGGATGGCTCTGCAGACATAGGAGGGAAGGAAAAGCCCCATCCCTACTGCAAGTGCCCTCCAGGTTTGCTGCCCTGTGGGGTAGTGTTTGCAACAAACCAAATGACAACAGCACCCCAAAGTAGAGGGATGCCCAAGGCAAAGGGGCCCCATCCCTGCCCGCAGCCCAGCTGGAGAGCCAGCAGCCCCTGTGCCCTGCAGAGCCATGGCATCCTGGGGAATGGAAACAGCTCCAGGACAGTGGCGCCGAGAGCTCTGTCAGAGGAAAGTGCGGATTAATCAACTTGATATCTCCCTCACTGATTAAACAATGAGGCGTCCTGGGGTTCTGCTGTCTGTCCCGATGAGCGCTCATCAGCCTAATGTGCCAACCCGCACAGCTCCCGCGGGAGCAAACTACCTTTTAATTTTTCCCTCTAAAGATTAATTCCATTGTTTTGGAACCTGTGCTATAAGCACTGTAAACTAATCATTAGTCATTTTCAAACAATCTGACCTTCCCTGCCACAAATCGTGGAGTGTTTTCCAAGAGGTCTCTTTTGGGGTTCTGGGGATTTGCATCCCTAGGGGTCGGAAAGAAGAGTTGAAAATAAACAATAACATGTTTGCCTTGTAACTTCAGCAAAGAGGGGCATTCACTGAAATGGCTTCCTTCTCATGTGAGTGACCTTTTGTATTTCTTTTTTGACTTTTTGTATTTTAATAGCTGAGGAGGCAAAACTGAGAGCAATGCTTTTGTCCCAGCCCCACTACACCTGCCGAAGGACAGGAGAGGACAGCCAAGAATGGGCTGCCAGCAGGAGCCAGGACCTCACTCATGCATCGCCTAGCCTAGTCAGTGTTCCCTAAACCCTTCCAGGTAAGTATTCTGATTAGTGTCCTAGGGCCATCTAACGAAGTACCATAGAACAGTCACTTACACGACAGCACTTATTCTCTCATGGCCCTGGAGGCAGATGCCCCAGACCAAGGTGTGGGCAGGGCCGGCTCCCTCTGCAGGCGCTAGGGGAGGACCTGTCCAGGCCTCGCCTAGGCTTCTGGTGGTTCCTAGGCTTGTGGCAGCACAACCACAGTCTTCCCACGGTGTTCCCCTGTGGTCGCTTCTCTGTGTCCAATGTTTCCCTTTTATAAGGACACTAGTCCTTGGAAGGGGACCACCCTACCCCAGCATGACCTCATCTTAACTAATTACATCTGCATCCACCCTATTTCCAAATAAGGTCACATTCTGAAGTTCTAGGGTTAAAGCTTCAACATATGAGTTTGGGTGGGACAGTTTGAAAGCATGCAGTATGATTAGAATTATGGGACAGGTGAGGTGATTCGAGTCCAGAGAGGTTGAACAACACACTCAGTATTCTAGAGCCTCTCAGGGCTAGAGTAGACTCTGAAACAGATTGGGCTTACGTGAAAGGTTAGAGCCTTCTGAAACCCTTTACTTTTCAAAACTCTAAACTTTGCCTCATAAAAAAGTCACAGGCAGGCATTGGGGCAGGATATGAGCTGAGTCTAATGCAGAAGAAACATCAAACTCCAGGACCTCATGTACCCTGGAGTGGGACCTCTGAGGACAAAGGTGAAAGAATTGTGGTCCTCCAGCATCAGCCTACCAACAGAAGCCTTTCTAGTCTTATCTAGTCCCCAATCAAATGTGTCTCTTCTTTTTGGGAACCATCCTGTCCTACGGGACGTCGTTAACTGGAATACTGAAATCAGTGTGTGCGTCTGTGTTTTATTTTCCCCTACTCTCTCCCCAGAAATTGGAAACATCTCTAGAGCTAAAAATTATTATTAGTCAGAATTAAGTCTTTAATAATTCATGTTCCCACTACTGAGAGAAACAAGAAATACAGTCTCTAAGCTTATTGCCATTTCTCAAAATTTTACCCCAGAAAACTTTTCTACACCCATAGCTAAA
Organism: Cnephaeus nilssonii; assembly: GCF_951640355.1. Classification (NCBI taxonomy): domain Eukaryota; kingdom Metazoa; phylum Chordata; class Mammalia; order Chiroptera; family Vespertilionidae; genus Cnephaeus; species Cnephaeus nilssonii. The sequence continues at coordinate 30,217,879 of NC_137079.1, forward strand.
AGAAGTTAAGATTATCCTATCTAATAAAAGAGTAATATGCAAATTGACTGTCACATCAACTGGTCCCCCTCAACTGGTACCCTCCTCTGCTGGCCCAGTCACCCCTAACTGTCCACCCTGCAGGGTGGTACCAGTTGTAGGGTACCAGTTGGGAGGGTACCAGGCCTGCAGGGGAGAGCAGTTGGGGGGTACCAGTTGGGAGGGTACCAGGCCTGCAGGGGAGAGCAGTTGGGGGGTACCAGGCCTGCTGGGGAGGGCAGTTGGGGTGGGGAGACAAGGCCTGCAAGGGAGGACAGTTGGGTGGGACCCAGACCTGCAGGGGAGGACAGTTGGGGGGACCAGGCCAGGAGGGGAGGACAGCTGGGGGGGACCAGGCCTGCAGGGGAGGGCAGTTGGGAGCCAGCAGTCCTAGATTGTGAGAGGGCCTGCAGGGGAGGGCAGTTGGGAGCCAGCAGTCCTGGATTGTGAGAGGGATGTCCGACCATCCGTTTAGGCCTGGGATCAGGCCTAAACGGGTGGTCGGACATCCCTCAAGGGGTCCCAGATTGGAGAGGGTGCAGGCTGGACTGAGGGACACCCCTCCCCGTGCACGAATTTTGTGCACTGGGCCTCTAGTATTAAGAATAATAGTTTATTGGCTTTCAGTCAACTTCACACACACACACACACACACACACACACACACACACACACACACACACACGTGTGTGCGCGCGTACAGACACACACTTTTTAACTTTGCTCAGGGATATTTCAGAGTTTCTGATCAGAGTTCTGAGCCTGGCCTCAGACCCTCTCTATCCACATTCATTCTGATCCTCTTGTACCCACTTCTAGTGCTCTGCTGAGGCTCACCACAGCGTGATGTGTTTTCCTCAGCAAGCATCATCTCTTCCACCTACGAATCACTGCTTCTCCCATTTATTTTGCTTAGAAAACTTTTCCCCTTTCTTCTTGCCAGTCCCAGGGACATCCATCTGCTAATACATTTTAATTATTTAATACAAAGGCTAATATTCTTAATAAATAAAGATTTTTTTGTAAACCAATAATAAAACACCAGGATAAATGAACTAAAAGTGTGAAAAGGCAATTCAGGCAAGAAGAAGGTTCATGAGAAAGAGGTGGAGAAGGATAAAGAGAAGGAAGAGAGAGAAGAGGGCAAAATAGCTAGGTAGCATATGAAACAACACTCAGTAGTAATCAAATAAATACAAACAGGTGGTGAATTTTCATCTATCAAAATTATCTAAATGTTCTCAGTGAGTTTTCAGGACAATAGACACCAGGCTATTCTACTGGTGACAGCATAAACCTGTGCATTGAGGAGGCCATTTAGTAAGTAGTATGCTAGAAAAAAACCTTTAACATGGGCATGCCCACTGACACAATGACTGAGAATTGATCCAAAGGGAATAACTAAGAATGTGCAAAATGATTAGAACCAAGGTGTTCATCACTGTCTGCTTATTCTAGCAAAAATGGAAAAACTCAACATAAGGACACATGTAAGTAATTGTTTTATAGCTTCATAATAGAATAGTTTGCAGTCATTTAAAATAATGCTGTAGAAATAAATTTGTATACATAGGGGGGAATCAATACACTATTAGGAGGAAAAGCCAGATTATAAAACTTTATGAATTTTATGGTTATATTACTATATATTTATATTCTTAGCACAGTGCCTGATACATACTAAGTAGCTCATACATAAGCAATATACATTGATTAAAGTAATGCAGGGAGGGGCAGGGCAGAGGGATGGGACTTCTGAAAAGATGCAGAACCAATGTCAATAGCTTTGTCTCTTGGTTAGGCATATATGATCATTTTTAGTCTGTTCTTTTCATACTTGTTTATATTTTCTGTTTTGGGGTTAATAGCTATGCCTAATCCTACCTAATAAAAGAGTAATATGCACATTGACCCTAACTCCACTACACCCACAAGCCACACCCACAAGCCAATCAGGAGCAAATATGCAAATAAACCCAACCAAGATGGCTACAGCCACAGAGAGCAGGAGGGAGGCTTGGGTTTCCCCAGTAACAAAGGAAGCCAAGATTTCCGCATGCAGTTGCAGGCCTAAGCCTCCACTCAAGGCTACAAAGTTTCAATTATAGAAGGTAAACAAATCCAAACAGAAATGGCAGCAGCCACTGAGCTGGAAAGAGTGGGAGGCTTGGGTATCCCCCAGCAATGGAGGAAGCAAAGCTTCTGCAGCCCTGGCTGGCATAGGCTTCCGCTCCAGGCTACAAAGTTTCAATCATAGAAGACACACAAACCCCAAAAGAAATGGCTGCCAGCCCCGGAGCGAACAGGAGGCTTGGCTCCGCTCTAGGCTACAAAGTTTCAATTGTAGAAGGTAAATAAATTCCAGATACCAGGGCCTCTGCTTGGGTCACCAGGGGGTGTGGCCGGCCTGCAAATCACCACAGGCCCTTCACCCAGGCCACCCCACACCCCAAGGGAACCCCCACCCTGATCCGGGACATCCTTCAGGGCAAACCAGCCGTCCCCCACCCGTGCACCAGGCCTCTATCCTATCTAATAAAAGAGTAATATGCAGATTGACCATCACTCCAACACATAAGATTGCTGTCCCCATGTGGTCAAAGATCCTGCCCCCATGTGGACACAAGATGGCCACCAGAAGATAGCCAGCAGGGGAGGGCAGTTGGGGGCAATTAAGCCTGCAGGGGAGGGCAGTTAGGGGTGACCAGGCCAGCAGAGGAGGGAAGTTGGGGGTGACCGGGCCTGCAGGGAAGGGCAGTTGGGTGGGACCCAGGCCTGCAGGGGAGAGCAGTTGGGGGGGACCAGGCCTGCAGGGGAAGGCAGTTAGGGGTGACCAGGCCTAAAGGGGAGGGAAGTTAGGGGCAAACACACTGGCAGGGGAGCAGTTAGGCATCAATCAGGCTAGCAGGGGAGTGGTTAGGGGGTGATCAGGCTGGCAGGCAGAAGCGGTTAGGGGCAATCAGGAAGGCAGGCAGGCGAGCAGTTGGAAGCCAGCAGTCCTGGATTGTGAGAGGGATGTCCGACTGCCTGTTTAGGCCCGATCCCACCAGGGGATCCCTAAACGGGCAGTCGGACATCCCTCGAGGGGTCCCAGATTGGAGAGGGTGCAGGCTGGCCTGAGGGACACCCCTCCCCGCCCCATGCACGAATTTCGTGCACCAGGCCTCTAGTCTTGTTACATAAAATAACAACAGGTATTAAATGAAAATATAACATAAATTCTACCCATCATTCAAAACCCACCTAAAATTTTAGTCTCTCTCATGAAAATTTTATACACTTCCTGCTGCCTGCTGTTCATTCTCTTTATGGAAAAACACATGTATATCTCTTCTATGAATGAGTTTTATTAAGCTCCAGAATAAGAGGAGCATCTATGTAACTGTCTGAACATTTGCCACTGCATCCAAGACCAGGGGCTCCTGAGAGCAAAGACTATACTTGGTGCAGGGTTTGCACCAAGAAAGTATGGAGCCAGCCTTCTTGGAAATCAGTCTCTAACTCCCATCTGCATTTACCAGGGAGGCTGAGGCAGATGCAGGAATTACTGTGAGAGACTTCCTACAGTTCATTCTGGGTGCAGCCAGAGAGAAGACTGTTGGAGGGACAAAGATATCATGAAGCACTTAGGAACCCATTACACAAACCTGTGACATATCCACAATCTCTTTGAGGTGGGAACTCAGCAGACACCTCACTAAATGAAATACCTCATTTTCATTCATGTGAGAAGGGGTCAGAGCTGATGAAATTGGCTTAGAACAGAGTGGTCCCTAGATTTCAGACGTCAGAGACACAAAAATACCTAGTTAACAGACTTCTTACTGCTTCTTTTAAACCTAGAGAAAACTTTGTAGTATTTCCTTTTTCTCATAAAATAAATTATTAATACTTAAACCCAAAGGACCAATCTTTCCTGAAGGATAATTAATGTCTCTTGCTCAAAGCAAAATTACACACCAAATCCACCACATAGCATCTGATCTAATTCTTGGTGAGGAGAAAACCTACACAGAACCATAACAAGGTCAAGGTCAACACATCTGCTGAGGTCTGAGCACCACCACATCTCCCAAGCACTAGAAGCTAATCAGAGCTGCAGTCAAAAACATAATTTGCAAATCTCTATCGGCTAATGGAACAGGAAACAGGAAAAAACTCATCTGTTTTTCCTGTACTGTGCCTTCTAAGCATTTAAAATTTTTATTAAAATGAAATTCACATCATGTAATGTAAACCATTTTAAAGTGAACAATTCAACAGCATTTAGTATATTCACAACATTGTGCAAGCACCACTTTTATCTAATTTCAAGACCCCAAAAGCAAATCTTGTACCCATTCAATGGTTTCTCCTCATTCCCCTTACTTCCAGCCCTTGGCAAACACCAATCTGCTTTCTGTCTCTGGATTTGCTTGTCCTGGATATTCACATAAATGGTATCATACAATGTGTAATCTTTTGTGCCAACCTTCTCTCATGGAGCATGTTTGCACGGTTCATCCATATTGTAGCGTCTGCCAGTACTTCATTATTTTTTCTGGCTAAGTAACACCCCATCAAAGGGTTGACCACATGTTGTTTATCTGTCATCTGCTGATGGACATTCAAGCTGTTTCCACCATTTGGCCATTGTGAACAATGCTGTGATGAACATGTGTCTACATGTGTTTGGTACATGCACTTGAGCACTTAATTTCAGATATTTGGAGTATATGCCTAGGAGCAGAATTGCTGGGTCGTATGATCAATCTGTGATCAACTTTTTGAGGAACCTAAGCATATTTTATATGTCACAGAAACAATATCATTGTATTCCACAGATAACTATTAAGTATAATTACTGGGCCATAAAATGAAATGCCTTCTACTTGTTACAACAGTCCTTTTCGTCTTTAGGTTGCTTTGTTGATTTAAAAAGCAGATTCTTTAGCTTTTTCTCTTTGCTTTCCATGAAGGTTTGGATGAAGCCAATATCCAGTTGAAATTTTCTCTTCATTAATATCCCTGACCTTGAGAACCCCTCAAAATATAAATGGAAAGGCTGTGGGAAGACCAGTTATGTGTAAGTTGGTCAAGCGACAGGCATTCTTTGGTACAATCACAACCTCCAGGTTCCATTCTTAAAAGGCCCCTTTAAGGCTCGAGTTATTTGGGAAGATGATCCAATGGCCAGCAGAGTCAGGGACAGGGATAGGGTTGGGGTCAGGGTTAGGGGCTTTGACCCTGGAAAATCTGGGCTTGGCATCTACAACATTCATTGTGAGCCTCATACCAGCACCACAATCTACAACCTTCCATTTTGAGCCTCATACCAGCACCACAATCCACCATGGTAGATTCTAGCCAAAGTGATGGCCCTTAGCCTGTTCCCCTCCCCCACTGTGTTTGGAGCCTCAGCCATGCAGCAGGTGAGCACCCTCATTCTGTGGGGCACTGTGTTACCAACTCTAGGCACACAGACTTAGTGTTCAACCATTGATTACAATAAATTGGATTTGGAGGGAGTTAGCAATTCTCTCTCTGCATTTATTTATTTATTTAAATATTTTTATTGATTTCAGAGAGGAAGGGAGAGGGAGGAAGAGATAGAAACATTAACATTGAGAGAGAATCCTTGATCGGCTGCCTCCTGCACACCCCCCTACTGGGGATTGAGCCCGAAACTTGGGCATGTGCCCTTGACCAGAATCAAACCTGGGACCCTTCAGTCCACAGGCCGATGCTCTATCCACTGAGCAAAACCAGCTAGGGCATCTCTCTGCATTTAAAAGTGGCTTGTACCTTTGAGCCACTTCTAGGAATTCATCTACACATGGACATGGGCAAAGATGTTTATTACAGCATCTTATCCTATCTAATAATAGACAAATATGCAAATTGACCATACCTCCGACACACCCACAAGCCACGCCCACAAGCCACACCCAGCATCCAATCAGAGCGAGTATGCAAATTAACCCAAAACAAGATGGCTATAGCCACAGAGAGCAAGGTTTCCTAGGTAACAGAGGAAGCCAAGCTTTCTGCCTGCCCTTGCCAGGCCTAAGCCTCCACTCAAGCTACAAAGTTTCAATTATAGAAGGTAAACAAATTCAAACAAATGGCGGCAGAATGGAGCTTGAGAGAGCAGGCCAGGGTTGCTGCCGGCAACAGGGGAAGCAAAGCTTTCCGCACACCCTGGCCGGGCCCACCCGCTTAAGGCAACAAATTTTCAATTATAACCCCAACACAAATGTCTACCGGCCTCGGAGGGAGCCCTAGGCTTGGCTCTGCTCCAGGCTACAAAGTTTCAATTATAGAAGGAAAATAAATTCCAGATACCAGGGCTCCGCTTGGGTTGCCAGGGGGCATGGCCCACCTGCAAACCACCACAGGGCCCTCGCTCAGGCCGCCCCACACCCAAGGGAACCCCCACCTGATCCCAGACGCCCTTCAGGGCAAACCAGCTGGCCCCCACCCCTTTACCAGGCCTCTATCCTATCTAATAAAAGAGTAATATGCAGATTGATCATCACTGCAATATAGCTGCCCCCATGTGGTCAAAGATCCTGCCCCCATGTGGACACAAGATGGCCACCACAAGATGGCCAGCAGGAGAGGGCAGTTGGGAGGCACCTGGCCTGCAAGGGAGGGCAGTTGAGAAGGACCAGGCCTGCAAGGGAGGGCAGTTGGAGGTGATCAACCCTGCAGGAGAGGGCAGTTAGGGGTAACCAGGCTGGCAGAGGAGGGAAGTTGGGGGCAAACAGGCTGGCAGCAGAGTGGTTAGGGGGTGATCAGGCTGGCAGGCAGAAGCGGTTAGGGGCAATCAGGAAGGCAGGCAGGCAAGCAGTTGGGAGCCTGCAGTCCTGGATTGTGAGAGGGTTGTCCGACTTCCCTCGAGGGGTCCCAGATTGGAGAGGGTACAGGCTGGGCTGAGGGACAACCCCCCTCCATGCACGAATTTCATGCACCGGGCCTCTAGTAGAGTCATAAAATTCAATAAACAAAGTTTTGCGTCAGTTCTGCAGCGTACAGCACTCTCTCCCATTGGCCAGGGGACAGGCTGCAGGAGCAGGGCACTGGAGGTGCCAGGCATACTTCCTAGGATGCACACCTGGAACCACAAGGGCCAAGGCAGCTGGGGGGAGTGGCAGGAGTCACCTTGGGACCCAGGCAATGGATGTTCATGCATTGTACAAAAGCATTGGAAAATGCTAGATAGGTGTGGGTGTACCAGGCATATTAGATTAAACTTAGCTGTAAGATCAGATAAAATAACTGTGTATACTGATAAGAAATTATCTCTAGGAGATTTTACATAAGGTACAAAACAGTATTCATGATTAATCTTTACAAAGCTCACATAGACATATAGAATTGAACATATATCCAATTATAGATTGATGGATGTACATACAGTATATGCTTATAGATATACATATTGTTGCTGGGAAAATATGTGGCAACCTGGTAGTCGTAGTTGCCTTTAGAGAACAGAACTATTTTTATGGTATACTTTTCTTGGTTTAACTTTTTTTTTTTTTTTAACTGCAAGCACATATTTCTGTTTTCCAACTTTCTTTAATTAATAAAATAAAATGTACATTAACCATAAGAAAGATAAAATGTATTATTTGTTTTTTCCATCAAATGCCATATGCCTTACTGATTGATGTGACATTTTAAAGCATTTCTGTCGCCTTCAAAGGCCTCTCGGTACTAAAATTAAATGCATCCATAGGTAGCTATCACATGTTAGGGGATTCACAAGGCAAAAGTCCTCGCCATTTTGCTGGCAAGGACATTAAAGTTCAGGATGGCTCTGAGGCTTAAACCTCCGCCTCCCATCACTCCCTGGGTCTGACTGCCTCAGGCTGTGGCAGAAAGTAGGCAGGCACAGCTGGTCAAGGTCGTCACATGTAGAAAGCTCTGCCCAGGATGTCACGTAGAAAGCTCTGCCCAGGATGTTACCTCTTCAGAAAAGAAAACACAACTATCTCATTGGTTCGCTCTCTTATTTTATCCCCAAACCTCTTAACGTTTCATAAATTCTCCTAAACATTTTTTTTCAAGGGCAAAACATTGCTCTTAATTACATGCATCATCTCATCAGGGCCAGCTCCGCGCAGAGGCAGAAGAAATCAGACTGAAATGTAACAAGAGCTCTTGCAGTTTCTCTTAGAAATTAAAGGCTGTTTTCGGCTCCATTTAAAATACAGATTTTCCTGAGTGGATCCCCTCTTCCATCTGCTGTACACCTTGTTCTGCTATGGCTACACCAGAAGGGTTTTAGATAGCCCAGTGAACCAACCATCAAAATAGCAAAAACAAACAGGCATGTGCGTTTGCTGAGAAGAAAATGGGGCGACGGAAGACTTGACTGTCTTTGGGAATAACCATTTCTGGGAGCCTACTTCTCCTGCACATAAGAGGAAGTCATCTGGAGGTCTGTTGGGGAGCCTAAGGGACTTGGTTGGAAAGTTGTAAGGAGGACATTCTGAGAAAAGGAGAAGTGTGTGGAAGGCCACCTGCCCTGTTTATCGAAATTCCAACTTAGGGGAGACTTAAGGGAGTGTCAAATGTGGTGCCCCTCATTATTCCTTGACCTTTCCAAACAACTCTGTGCATATGCAGACCCCCAGGTGTTTACTGGAATCCTTATGCTTAATCCCTGGATGCCCTTGTCTAGAGTACAAAGTAAACATATGTCCTCCCAAGATTACTCAACCTACTAATTGTATCTAAAGATGAAAATTCCAATAAAGGCCTAAGGAGGCAGGAAATAGAGGCTGCTCAGGCCACTAGAGCTGGGCAAGCGCCTTAGCCCTCTCTTCCACAGTCAAACCGTGTCTGAGTAATCTGTTCATCCGCCGTTTAGGGGCTGCTGGTCAGGCCTGGCAGAGGTCAACGCCTTGGGGGCTGAGTGTTCTTGCTTTGAGTCTGGGCTACCTACTGGACCTCATTAGAAGTTTCAATTTATTCTCTACTCATTGCTAGAAGTGCTAATGCAAAGTACAACAGATGAAAATCCCTCTGTTGCCAATGGCTACAAGTGTAAGTGATATAATCACAGACCTGGATTCCATACTGTGTGACATGTAGCAAGACAGTAAACCTCTCTGAGCCTCAGTTACTTCATTGGCACAATAAGGGTGATTAGAGTACTTACTTCTAAGGGTTCATAGGGAATAAATGAGATGATAGGTACAAATGCTTATCACAATATTTAATGCTCAACAAATGTTCAACAAACAGTAGCCACAGCAAATGTTAGTTATCATTGTCAAGAGAGGTCAGGAATAATCTATAAGCAGGTCTCTGGGGACTTCTACATTTTATCTCCGTGGCATACTTCCACTGATCAGTTAGGGTGTATCAATAAACATCTGTTGAACTGGTTGTCTCCGAATAAGAAACTAAGCTTCTTTTCCCGAATAGTTTACATAAATTAAAAATCAGGGCAATGAGAAGCTGAAACACTCATAGCCAATGGGCATTTCAGGTGCTTTGTACATTCTGGTTTTTCTGCTTAACTCACTTCTTCCTGGAAGTGGCACACGGAGAGGCGGGAAATGCACAGGAGGGTGGAATTTGCATGTCCCTGCCTTATTTACACTACTGTCACTGGTGCCCTTCAATGCTGAAAGTAATAGAACAGTCAAGATGTCAATAGAAAAGTCTTGAGATGTCAGATTCTGCACTGTCACAGCTCCTGCAATTGTTGGAATCCGACATAGGAAAGAAGATACAGCCCTCAATTGGCGTGTTGACAAAGCCAGTTGGCATCCCAGTGGAGATCTTGTAAGGATCAGCTGCTTACTCCGTGATGTTTACACTGACATTGATGTAGTGACAGTCTGATCTAATTACATGTCAATAAACCAAAGTCCTGATGCACTGAGGAGACCAGAAGAGGATTACAAGGCTCCATTGGCAATTCTTAGAGAACAGGGACTCAACCTTCAGATTCAATTACTGGAAAGCTAGCCAACTGGAAAGCCCTGACTCGGAGGGAAAAGGGAGAGAGAGATCAAACTCAGTGTTATAACCTGGTGTGGACTGGCCCCTTTTATTAAAATTAATATTTCTGCCTTTTGGGAGCTTGTTTTCACTGAGCTGATTGGCCCCTATTACATAGTCCATATAACTGACAAATTCCAGAAACTTTGGGCAGAACAATACCAAAAAAAAATGTTATTTCCCTTGCAGGTTAGCACCAGCCATGCCTGTACTTCCACTCTGCCTGCACAGAGGAAGGGGCTCCCAGAAAGCTCAAAGAGGTATCAGAGGAGAAAGGCAGTGTGTTCAGTTTTTCCAGCGCCCGAGGCCTGGGCCTTGTGGTCGCTGTGCCTGGGGCAAGCAAGTTTCCTAAATCTTTCCTGAAATGCATTCTTTTTAGGGAGAATGATTTGAAATTGGGACTGATTTGGTTTGTCTGCTATGCCTGGGTCTTTAATGTCCAACAGCACACTATTGTGCATTTTTATGTATCCATCAGTGTTTATATATTGGTTGCATTTTTTAAGTTCCCCACACTGCGAGAGCAAATTGAAAATATTTCCAACACAGTGCCATGTACCTAAGAAGAACTTGGTAAACAGTCAAGCAGATAATGTGCATGAGAGAAAGCAAGCAAAGTTCCAGGTATGACCTTCACTGCAGGCATCCCAAACTTTTTCTTTGAAGAGACAGATAGTAAATATTTGGGGCTTTGCCGGCCAGTATCTGGCAATTACTTAATTCTGCTTTTCTAGACCCAAAGCAGTCAGATGTAAATGAATAGGTGTGGCTGTGTTCCAACCAAACTTTAGTTAGGGACACTGGAATTTGAATTCCATATATAATTTCATGCGCCAAAAAAATACCATTCTTCTTTTAATTTGCTTTCTATCCATTTATAAAAGTAAAAACCAATCTTAGATCACCAGCCATACAAAAATGAGCGTGGGCCAAATCTGGCCCCTAGGTTATAGTTGGCCAATCCAGGCTGTAATATTGACAAGGGCCTTAAAAAGCTAACGCTTCATTGTTGTAGCATAAGGACGCTAGGTATAATGACCTCAAACTGATGCCCGGCGCCTAGCAAAGAGACAGATGTGGATTTTCTACTTCCAAAGGACTCACTTAACCCAAAGTACAGTGGGTCCCCCCAAAAAATGTATACACACTTTGAGTAATTATAAAGACAGTATTTGTTAAAATACATTTCATTTTAAAAATGTAATAGAATCTACAGACATTGTGTCTATACATTTTTGTCTGTATTATAGTTTAAAAATGAAATGTATTTTAATAAATACTGCCTTTATAATTATTCAAAATGTGTATACATTTTTTGGGAACACCCTGTATTTTTATAGTTGATGAGAATTAGAATGGAGGGCTTCCACAATGTTTGGCTTCCTGGTTAAGTTGTGTGTTTTTTTATCCTTTTTTTAAAAAAAGTATTGATTGGTGTGAGAGATAGAGAAAGAGAGAAACATTGATTTGCTGTTCCACTTATTTATGTATTCACTAGAGGCCCGGTGCACGAAATTCATGCACAGGAGGGGGTGTCCCTCAGCCCAGTATGCATCCTCTCCAATCTGGGACCCCACTGGGATCGGGCCTAATCGGGCAGTCGGACATCCCTCTCACAATCCAGGACTGCTGGCTCCCAACCGCTTGCCTGCTTGCCTGCTTGCCTGCTTGCCTGCCTGCCTTCCTGATTGCCCCTAACCACTTCTACCTGCCAGCCTGATCATCTCCTAACCACTCCCCTGCCAGCCTGATCGACGCCTAACTGCTCCCCTGCCGGCCTGATTTCCCCTAACTGCCCTCCCCTGCCGGCCTGGTCACCCATAACTGCCCTCCCTGCTGGCCTGGTTGCCCCTAACTGCCCTCCCCTGCAGGCCTGGTACCCCCCAACTGCCCTCCCCTGCTGGCCTGGTCCCTCCCAACTGCCCTCCCCTGCTGGCCTGGTCGCCCCTAACTGCCCTCCCCTGTAGGCCTGGTTGCCCCTAACTGCCCTCCCCTGCAGGCCTGGTACCCCCCAACTGCCCTCCCCTGCTGGCCTGGTCCCTCCCCTGCTGGCCTGATTGCCCACAACTGCCCTCCCCTGCCGGCCATCTTGTGGTGGCCATCTTGTGTCCACATGGAGGCAGCCATCTTTGACCACATGGGGGCAGCCATCTTGTGTTGGAGTGACAGTCAATTTGCATATAACTCTTCTATTAGATAGGATTGGTTGATTCTTTTATGTGCCCTAACTGGGGATCAAACCCACAACTTTGGGGTATCAAGATGATGCTCTAACCAACTGAGCTATCTGGCCAGGCCCCCTAGATGAGCATTTTAAAATCTTCTTTTTTCTAGCACTCAAAGAAACTACCACCATTTGATGCAACTTGGGCAAACAATGAAAGCAGAAATGAGAATAAACAGGTCGTTCATCTTTTGGGAAGGCTTTATTTCTGGGATAAACACCCAGGTGTCTCTCTGATAATGACAACACTCTTCTTTTGTATTTGCATTACAAGAGCCATGAGGCTTTCTAGGCATTTGGGGTCCAAGCACACCCATTTCTGAGGATGCCCCAAACTTGACAAATGCTCTCTCATGGGCACAATACAGCTTAGGAATGCGTCAGATGGCCCCACAGGTCTCCGACAACTCTAATGTTTTACTATTCAAGAGGAATACTTTAATGGTGAAAAGGAGATTTTTTTTCCTGCTGCATCTTCTGGGCAGAGGTAAAACAATTAGGAAGCAGGAGCCTCAAAGAGACACTTTAATTGAGAACAAAAAGAAATTTTTCTTGGTATTACTAATGGATAGAGGTGACACAAGCTGTTGATGATGCAAAAGAGGAAAAAAACAAAGCAAATGAAGGTAATGCTTTTGGAGCACCCTTAGTTGGGCACAAAATAAAGCAAGCAAGTTTCACTCTCAGGTAGCATCAATAGCCGTGTCCTTGAATTGTTTCCTGGTTGCATAAGGGGCAGCGTTTTCTGTATTTTCCCTTGAACTGTTGACACAGATCAATGCTTTGCAGCTGAAAGTTCAAGTTTGTTCTGATATGCCACCTCTATGTTTTATCTTCAAGGTATTTTATTGTCAACAAAATGAATTATAATAACATGATCTACTTGTAGCAGAGTGCTTCCAACAAACAAAAAATAAACACACAAATTATTAAATCAATTTCCATAGGGCAACTTTGGCTGGCTGAAAAACCCTCCATGCTTGCTTCCATATTTTTGTAGGAAACATAAAATGACATTGGGCGGTTCTCTTGACTCCCCTCCAATATAGAGAAGAGCTAACGAAAGAACTGAGATGAAACTAAAGTGTTTTATACGCTCAGCCACTCAGATGGTCTCTTACACAGGGTTGAGTGACCTCTTGGAGGCCATCTGAGTATAGTCTCAGGAAGAGAGGCCATTGAAAACAAAAGATATGGGGACCAGTGCTTAGGACAGAAAACATTCCAACCCAAGACATGAGTTACCTAATTTATATATTTTTTAAGTACATGAACATTTTCAGAAGCATAAAAGGTTATAAAATTAAACTTCTACAAGAGCCCACCATCATTGTAATCTGCTGTAGGCAAGAGCATTACTTCTTTTGTCCCTATTAAATATGCTTCTTGGCATCTCCTACACTCTATTTCTCTCCAGGCACATATTTTACATTTTTGGTCCCCAGTGAAGTTGCCCAATTGTATGTGACCTAGGCATCAGCAAACTAGGGCTCTCAAGTCAAATTTGGTCCACTGTCTGTTTTACAAATAAAGTCTTATTGGTACACCACCATGATCATTCATGTAAATATTGTCAGTGGCCACTTTTGAGCTACAAGGTAGAGTTAAGTCATTGTAAACAGAGATTGTTCTGACCCACAAAGCTTAAAATATTTACTATCTAGACCTACGGAAAAAAATGGCCAACACTAATATAGAAACCAGAGTGTAGTAGCAAAGAGTCAGGGCTGACTAATGTGGCTGTGTCTTTGGCTTCTGTCATATGCCTGGAACTGTACTCATCTATGAAGTCTAGACAATAATATCTATCTCACAGGCTTCCTGGAATGGTCATGAGACAATGTATGTCAATTACCAAGCATAGTACTTGATACATAATAAAATACATGCTCAATAAAGGGAAACTATGATAAACCACCAAGCATTTTTCAGTGGCATGGCATGGTTTCTGACTCTGATGCTCTCTCTCTGTCTTCGTTCCCTGGTTCTTCTAAGTGTAACTTTATCTCTTACCCTTATGTTCTTCATGCCCTGGTCTCCTGGGGGTTTGTCCTCCTGTTTTGTTACTTCTTTCTCCTTCCCTTCTCCCTTTGTCCCCTTTCTATAATTGTCTGGCTCATTCATTTTATTGAGGACCCAATATTCTTGGCAGTATCTCTGTGCTGGGGATTAGTATCTTTTTTTTCTGAAGGCCTACTCCTTTTCTTATCATCCTCCCTTCTAAAAGGAAAATGGTGGATCCAGAGAACCCTAAATTGACTCACTAGGGACTCTGCCCTGGGCCTCAGTAGGTTCTCGCACTCTTGCAAGTGGCCAAGGAAAGTGGCTAGACCATCTAGGACAGTCTCCTAAGAAGCCAGCAGCCCTTTGCAACAGTTCAGATCCTGCCCGCTGAGCTCAAGGAATGCCTGTGTCTCTCATCTGGACTCTCCAGGCATGGGGATAACTGGTTATCAATCCTATTTCAGCTCCTGGGAAATCAAGGCCCTCCAAAATCAAGCAATTCCATGAAGTCAAAGTATAGGCTTGGTCGCAAATATTCAGCAAGGTACATTTGCAGCTGTTCCAGTTTGGGAGGAGGGGGTTTTGAACCTCTGAGGACCCTAGGAGAGGACCGTGTATGCTCCAAGGCGTGTAGACTTAAACATGGTTCATCACCTATACAAATAGACAATAGACTATTGGAGGGGAGAAAGACAGAATAGACTGAATGCTCCAAGTGGCTGTGCTATATCCACTGTGTGCTCAAGTAAGAATTTTAATGCAATTAGCAAAGTGCAAGGAGGGAGCTGATGAGCCGCACCAATCTTTTGATTAACACCCAGGTTTACTTGAGAAGATGCATAACTTATTTTGAAAAAATACACAAACAAATATAAGGCAGAGAATTCTCAGCCTGTACTTTCACGGTGCAGAGGGAAAGAAACTCCCTTTTGGAGCAAGATTATTGTTTCTGATTTCAACCCATCACCCAAATTGAGAGAAAGGGACTGAATTCATTATCTAGTCTCTGAAGTATTATAATTGCCTAATATTTGACTCCTGGTTACAGTATTTATCTTTTAGAGACCTGGATAAACACACACAGGTGTACAGCGCAGGTCATTGGTGGCTTTCTTATCTCCATCCTTTAGGAAATGCCATAAAAGGACTCCATTGAATTTAGTCGAGGTGTTATGTAGCTGATAAATATTTGTTGATCTTTCTACCCAGAGGTGGTCATGCTCTAGAAGTGGATTAGTGGCCCCTGTGGATCGATGATGGGTTATCTTCATTTACTAGGCTTGTAAATGCTTGGGGATTCTGGAAGATGAAAGGTACCTTGGAAGATATGTGTACAGGATTTCAAAACCCAAATCAAACATATGTTAATGGACAGAATTTCTAATATATCACTAAATGCTTTTACTTTCCCCTCATAATCATAGAAACAGAAGGGAGTAGCTCTTAAACATTCATGCTGTGTCAAGGTTTGAGCCATGTGACTTCTGCATATTTATATATGTTCTTTCATTTAATCCTTGAGATCAGAGGTATAGCTGGCATTATCCCATTTTACAGATATGGAGCCTTAAGATTTAAAAGATTAGATCACAGGTTGTACTTCCCCAGGTTATACAGCCAGAAAACGGTGAAGTCAGGCTGTCTCCTGCGTGACTTCTTTTATATTGTGCCTCACATTGAACATGTGGTTTCTGAAGATATTAATGTCTTTGGGGAAAAAGTAATCTTTGCAAGTATCGTTCTCCTCCTGTCACATATTGAATAATTCTTTCTAAAGCTTAAACCATCTCATCAGATAAACTTTCTACCTCAGAGATATGTACAGTTAAAATAATGGCTCTCCTTAAAGACACTGATTTTTTTTAAGTTTTTAAAATTACTTGTAGCTTTGTAAGAGGCATCAAGGTTTTCAGTCATTTTGAAATTCGTTGTTAATATATATTTACTTGGAACCCAATCATTTCCTACACTCTGGCTGATCACTTATAGAGGAGCTGCAGTTAATTAGGAAGGATTTGAGTCAACGCTGATATTGGGAACTTACATCCTGATTGGTTCCCACCCCCCTTATCAGAGACAAAGGTTTCTAGATATTATCATTACTGAACACATGGGACACTAGGCTAGGGAAAGCAACACCCGGCTTCAGAGGAAGTCCCTGAGAGAAAATGCTGGCAGGGTCTAGAACAGTGGTTCTCAACCTTTCTAATGCCTCGACCCTTTAATACAGTTCCTCATGTTGTGGTGACTCCAACCATAAAATTATTTTCGTTGCTACTTCATAACTGTAATTTTGCTACTGTTATGAATCATAATGTAAATATCTGTGTTTTCCAATGGTCTTAGGCTCTACAGCAGCGGTTCAGAGCCCACAGGTTGAGAACCGCTGCTGTAGAGCCTATGACCATCGGAAAACACAGATATTTATATTACAATTCATTAACAGTAGCAAAATTACAGTTATGAAGTAGCAACGAAAATAATTTTATGGTTGGGGGTCACCACAACATGAGGAACTGTATTAAAGGGTCGCAGCATTAAAAAGGTTGAGAACCACTAGATCTAGAAGGACCACAAACTCATCAAGGGGCATTTACATGGTGAAATGCGAGGTGGAGGGAAGAGCTCCATCTTCCTGAGTCTCTAGGACATGACAATAACAATAATAGTGCCTCTTAGAAGTGCTATGAAGATGGCATTGTATATTAAATTCCTTTAAAAAACAGCCATATTTAATTAGAGCTTTAACAGCTGGCCAGCTTGTTACAGAAAACACCCAGAATTCTTACAACTCTGGAGGTAGGTATTTTGACTCCTGTTTTGAAAATAAAGAATCTGGGGCACAAAGACATTGAGGGACCAGCCAAAGGCAATGTAGTGGTAAGTGTTGGGTTCAGGATTCTAACCCAGATCCACCTAGCTCCAGACACATCCATAAGGCTGCTGCTCACATTCACCATGTTACATGGGAAGTGAAATCTAGTCAGTCATCAGCACCATGACTAGATCAGCAAACAAATGTGAAATTGTCACCTTAGTGGGCATCTACTGTGCTGGGGCTTACATACATTCTCTCTAATCCAGGTGAAGTTGACATTATTGTCCACACTTTATTTTTATGGTTTCCTTTCTATACTATGTTTACATCACAAGATATTGCTGTATGAGTGGAAATGTCAGAGAGAAACCACCTGAAGTACAACATCTAAAGCAGAAAATGCCATGTCAGTGTGTCTGCAAGTCCATCATCTTAAACTATTCACTTAATCTTTAATCCCATGAAAAGATGGTCTAGAATCAGCCATCAGATAGAATAGGTACTTAAAGTTGTGATATCCCTGTAAATGATGGCCTCCTTTCTCCCCATCTTTAGTATTGAATCAGCATTTCAGCCCAAGGTATGTTTTGCACCATAGGCTTCCCTGAGCTTTGATCCTGTAGATTCTTCCCAGGTGAGCAGCTGTAAGCGCAGCTTCTCAACAGAGCCTCAGGGCCAGTCGCTCAAAAATTCCTCCTGCTTGCCTGAAGGCACAGAAGGTCACTGCCTTCTGGTTGTCCTTAGAAAAGCTGCAGGCATATGAGCCTAACCTGTGGTTAAGGACAACAGGGGGGTGGGGGCATGTGTGGGGAGGGGTGTGGGTTGGGAATGGGGGGACAAGGACAAATATGAGATACCTTAATCAATAAAGAAATTTAAAAAAATAAAATTAAAATAAAAAAAATAAAAAGTGAGCCCAACTGGCATGGCTCAGTTGTTGAGCATCAAACCAGGAGGTCACAGTTCAATTCCTGGTCAGGACACATGCCTGAGTTACAGGCTCGGGAGTGCAGAAGGAAGCCAGTCATAATGTTTTTATCTCTCTCTCCCTCTCCCTTCCTCTCTGAAAGAAATAAAAATATGTTATTTTTAAACAATGAGCCCTACCCGGTTTGGGGAATGCTGACTATTGTGTTGAATGTGTTTTATTGCTCTGATAAATCACAAGTTATGTCCCTACTAAGTGGAAGGGTCAGTATCTGCTTTCTTCCTCTCCAGAAAAATTGCTAAAGAAAATATTTCATTTTCTATAAGCTCATTTAAACAGAGAATGGGTCTGTATAGACCATATCATGAGTTAAACCACAAACTAAAAGTACAAAGCCATAAATCTAATTATTTCTCCCCTTCAACACCTATAGTTTAACATGAGTTGTGCTAATGGGCAAACAATACAAAACATCAGTGGAAATGATATCTAATGGGAATAGAGAATATATCAAATAAAATAATCCCTTATAATGGGCTAATATCACACATTAAAGCTTAAAAAATAAAAACCTGATCTAAAGCCTGGGCTGAACACATCCATTTGTCTCATGCTTTTGCTTTAAAAATTAAGCATTCCTTAAATGTCTCTTAATACTGCAATTGTTCATCCCCTAAAAAAAAAAAAAAAAAAAAAAAGACAAGCAGCATTTCATACATTTTGAAGTAAAATAAATAACAGTCCAAAGATATATTACCAACAGAATCTGAATTTGCTATTTATACAGAGCCCGAGTTTAGGAAACATAATCTACTTTGGGATTCAAGCAGTTAATGCAATATCTCTCTTCCTAACTTTATAAACACTGAGCTAAGAGCATTTATTTACTGACAAAAATGTACTTTTAAATAATAAGTGGTGAGACCAGCTGCTTGGCTTTGGCTCTGATAGGTGGGTGAGTGACCAGGTAGGAAGAGGGTTACTTTCCTGTTCCTACAGACAAAAATCCAAGCCAACAGTGGTCCCTCACTCTACAGTCTTTTGTGTGTACATCACGCACTCAAAACAGTAATCACTCCCTTATTGTACCATTATAGGCAATCAAACAAGTGTTCTTATAGGTATCTGTTTTTCATTAAAAAAATACATTTGAAACATTTGCAAGATATATTACATAAAAACAAATTATTGTTCCTGGATGACATAATTTACATCTTCCTCCCAGGTGAATGAAAAAAAAAACAACACACCTATATTTTTGAAATAATGCATTTGAAAGCCTTTTATAAACATAACCTGGTAGCAAGTATTCTAGGTCTCAAAGGAAAATAAATGTGCCAAACACCACACCCAGTAGCCAGCATATCAGATTCAGAGAATATCTTTATAATCCTAGAGTTTCCATATGTTTATTTGAAACCTCAATATAAAGGAGCGGTTACATTCACAAAGCACTGACATGTGCGAACTAGCACTCTCCCGAATGGCCACAGATGTCGATCACAGAGGATCCCATGATTTACTTTCTTGGTAGAACATGGAATAGTTTAAAAACTTTACTTTACACAAATAGGGACAATGCTGGCAATAGATTTTCAGCTTCTATTAGTTATCTGGGAAGACTCTTGCTTCTTTTGTAACAAACTCAAGGAAAGCAATTGACTTTGGAAACACATTTCTAAATATAGAGAGAAAGAGAGTGAAAAGTGGGTTAAGACCAGAAGTATTTCTGCATTGTAAAGGTCCAATATTTACAAGAAAAATAGAAATAGGAAATAAGTTTATCAAAATCATGCCAGAAATGTCTTAGAAACACAATATGTAAAAATAAAGATGAATTTTTTGCATCACGTGATGCAGCCAACAAATGGACCATTTTATAAGTGAAAAAAATCTCAGGATCATGATGCCACTGACCCAAATTATCTCCATTTCTTAGTCCTTCCCTACCCAAGAAGCTTTCATAGAATCTGCCTCCTGCTTTTTTAAATGAAAACAATATGTAGTTTTAAAATAAATAAACTTGCAATTTGAAAGCTCTAAAAAATACCTCCATGACCAGGTGGTTTCACTGAAGAATTTTACAAGCATTTAAAGAATTAACACGATTTTATACAATCTCCAGGCAACATTGAATAAGGCCAGTATTATTCTGAGACCCAAACCAGCCAGAGACAACAGAAAACTATAGGCCAATATTTTACATGAACTAAGTGTAAAATACTCAAAAAATATTAGCAAACTGAATATAGCAATGGACAAAAAGAATAATACACCATGACCAATTTGGATTTATTCCAAGTATGCCATGCTGACTCAATATTCAAAAATAAGTCAATGAATTCTATCATTTCAACAGATTAAAGATGAAAAATCATATATCGATAGTAATTAATGCAGAAAAAGCACTTGAAAATATCCAATAACCATTTATGATTAAAAATTCTGAGCAAACTAGAACTAAAGGAAACTTCTTTTTTAAAAAAAAATATTTTTATTGATTTCAGAGAGGAAGGAAGAGGGAGAGAGAGAAAGAAACATCAATGATAAGAAAATCATCGATCGGCTGCCTCCTGCACATCCCTCAATGGGGATCAAGCCTGCAACCCAGGCATGTGCCCTGACCAGAAATCAAACAGTAACCTCCTGGTTCATAGGTTGATACTCAACCACTGAGCCGCACTGACCCAGCTAAAGGGAACTTCTAAACCTAATAAAAAGTACCTACAAAAAGAACCTGCCACAAACATCATACTTAATGGTGAGAGACTGAACACTTTCCCCCTAAATTTGGAAAAAGGCAAGTATGTCTGCTCTCATCACTCTCATTAAGCCTAGTTCCAACCAATGCAATAAGGCAAGAAAGATAAATAAAATGCATACAGATTGGAAAGGAAGAAAGAAATAGCCTATATACACAGATGATATGTCCTAAGAAATCTATGAAAACTTCTAGAACTAACTGGTAAGTTCAGCAAAGTCACAGGATATAAGATAAAAATACACAAATTAATTGTATTTCTATAAACTAACAATAAATAAGGGGAAACCAAAGTCAAAAATATAACACCACTTACAATTACTCCAAGGAAACAAACATGAACAGGAGCTGTATGCTGAAAATAACAAAATGATGATGAAATGTAAGAAAGAAACCCTGAATAACTCGACAGACATACTCATGGACAGAAGACTCAACATAGTAAAGATGTCAGTTCTCCCCAAATCCTCCTATATAATAAAGAGGTAATATGCAAATTAACCCTCACACCCTCACAAGATGGCTGCCTATGACCAGGTCGGCAGGGGGATTAGTGAGGGACGACCAAATGACTGAACAAGCAGGCTGTGTGGGACGACCAGGCC
Source organism: Cnephaeus nilssonii (assembly GCF_951640355.1). Classification (NCBI taxonomy): domain Eukaryota; kingdom Metazoa; phylum Chordata; class Mammalia; order Chiroptera; family Vespertilionidae; genus Cnephaeus; species Cnephaeus nilssonii. The sequence goes on from NC_137079.1 coordinate 30,239,239, forward strand.
GGCGGGGGGTGGGGGTTGTGAGGGGCAACCAGGTCGACAGGAAGGGCAATTAGGGGCAACCAGGCCGGCAGAGGGGGGCAGTTGGGGGCAACCAGGCTGGCAGGGGGGCAGTAATAGGCGACCAGGCTGGTGGTGGGGGGGGGGGACAGTTAGGGGCAACCAGGCCGGCGGGGGGGGGGGGCAGTTGGGGGCGATTAGACTGGCATCAGGGGGGGCAGTGAGGGGCAACTAGGCCAGCAGAGGGGTGCAGTTAAGAGCAATCAGGCTGGCAGGGAGGGGGAAGTTGGGGGCGACCTGGCCAGCAGGGGGGGGGCAGTTAGGGGCGACTAGGCTGGCGGAGGAGGCAGTTAGGGGCAATCAGGCTGGCATGCAGAGGCAGTGAGGGGTGATCAGGCTGGCAGGCAGGTGAGTGATTAGGAGACAGCAGTCCAGGATTGTGAGAGGGATGTCCGACTGCTGGTTTAGGCCCTATCCCTGCGGTTGGGCCTAAACCAGCAGTCGGACATCCCCCAAGGGGTCCCAGATTAGAAAGGGTGCAGGCTGGGCTGAGGGATCCCCCCCATACACAAATTTTGTGCACCGGGCCTCTAGTAAATATATAAGTTTAATGCAATTTCTATCTAAATCCTAGCAAGGTTTTTTGTAAACATAGATAAGCTTATTCTAAAAGGTGTATGAAAAGGGAAATGTCCTAAAACAACCAAAACAATTTTGAAAAAGAAGAGTAAAATGAGAGGAAATCAATCTGCCAGATTTCATGACCTTATATAACTGCAGTAATCAAGATAGTCTGGTGCTGGCTGGAGGACAGACACATAGATCAACTGGACAGAACAGAAAACCCAGAAATACATACATATAAATATGCCTAATTGATTTTGAACAAAAGTAGTAACATGTTTAATGGAGGAAATATAGTCTTTTTAACAGATGATGTTGGGATAATTGAATATACTGGTATGTGGGCAAAAAAATAAACTCCCACCTACCCTCTCACCTTATATAAAAATGAATTCAAAATGGATCACAGGCTTAATGTAAAATGTAAAACTATAAAACTTTTAGGAAAAAAATAAAATAAAAACGGGAGAAAATCTTCAAGACTAGAACCAGCCAAAGAATTCTTAGGCTTGAAACCAAAAGCAAGGAGAAATTAATAAATTGGAACTCATCACAATTAAAAATGTTGATGAAGAGAATGTTAAGAGGATGAAAAGGCAAATTAGCCCGAGAGAAAATATTTGCAAAGCACATATGAGGTGATGGACTTGTATCTAAACTACATAAAAAACTCCCAAAACTCAACAGTAAAATAAAATTAAAAATCTATTTGGAAAATGGGCAAAATACATGAGTATATATTTTACCAAAGAGGACCTGTAAATGGCAAATAAGCACATGAAATGACATTCAAAATCATTAGCTATTAAAAATGCAAATTAAAACCACAATGAGAAATCACTATACACTTACCAGAATGGCACAAGTAGAAGTAGTGATGACATCAACTGCTAGTGAGGGCTCTGGGGCCTTGTCTGTAAATCTCTGCAGCCCTTGATTGCACCCCCCTTGAGGCGAGTCCTTGGTTGGGATGATAGTGAGTGCCTGAGCCAACAGATTTCTGCTGGACTGACCACCAGTCATCCCTCACACTTAGTGGGTCTCATACCAAGACTGAATATGATTGGCTCACCCTAGGGACCCCAGGATGAGAAGTCCTTCCAACATCATCCATAAGACATTGGCTCAAGCTGGCAGAAAGCAACTTCAGAAAAGTCAGGCAGGAAGGAGTATCCCTTCTCACTGCTATGGAATTCCATGGAAATGTCCTAATTTTACACTTCACACCGCTCAGAATTCAACACAGATGGGGGCCCACAGGCTCACTGCCTGCCATTTTCAGCTCAAAAATGTTTTTCCGAAGACCCTTTTGGGGCCATGCCTGTTCAGGGTGTGAAAGATAGGATTATTTTTTAGTGTGAACAGGATGAGAAGGGAGGAAGGGGAAAAAACGAGTGACACAGAAGTGACCACAGTGATGAAGGAAGGGTTCCTGCCAGGCACATCCAAGGAGCAGTCTCCATTAGCTTCAAAGGAGCTGTATGTGGGGCTGAGCCCGTGGGCAAGGGTGGAGATGAGAGATGGGCCCAAGGAGGGGAACGCAGCACATCAAAGACTCAGGCTGACCTGTGACTGCCCCTCCCTGTGCACACTTGGGGGCTAAGGGGCTCTTTCCCACTCAGCTTTGCCCCATGCAGGAGAGCCAGGCGTTTGCACCAAAGGGTCACTCATATGGAGCTTTGATGGCTGCACACATGGGGCCTGGGAGCTAAAACACAAAATGATGATAACAAGAAACAAATGCCCGAGGCCAGGGGGAGGGGGACACAAAGAGAGAAGTGCCCAGCTAACCTCTGAGACTCCCCTGGCCCAAGGGCCTAGCCCCTCCCGGGAGAATGTGATTTCAGTAGGAAAGTCACATTGCAAAAGGGAAGAAGGAGGTGGGTCCAAACACTAGCAAAGCCATAGATGACAAAGTGAGGATCAAAAAGGATGAACATTTCTTTTCTTGCCTAATTGGGCCTTTCCTCCAAGCGATGGCTTCTCCTGAGTAGTGGGGAGGGAAATGCATCTTTACTCACAAGTCAGAATTGGGTTTACAGGGCTTTTATCCTCGGTGTCTTTGCTTACAGTTGTATACCTTTCTTATGGTTCAATATTTACCAAAGAACTGCAAAGTAAAAGAAATCCCATGGTTGCAGAAGACAACATAATTATAAGGGTCAACTTGATAAGACATATAATCTTCAGAAACCTGCAGGTTTGCCTAATGAAATATTTAGTATCAGTCACTGTTGGACCCAGAGAGAGTAATGTAAATGATGCTTCCATCTCAACTTTTCAGTGTGTGCAAAAATATAATGTGCCTATTTAACTGATACATGTCCTTTTTTCTTACAATATACTGACACTATATATTACTAAGAAATAGTAACTTTGATTCTAGGCTTGAATTCAATTTCTTTTATAAATTTTTTTAAATAGCTATTTTTTCTTTAGTTGTATTTCACACAAAAAGAAACAAACTAATGAAACCTAATCCTTGGTTTACTTTGTACCATAATTTTTATTCCCATACATTTTATTATTTTGAATATAGCATGAGCATTTTCTTTCAAATTCAGTCATAATCAAGCATTTTAAAATAATCAAACAATATCAACAACAAATAATTTATGCTCTCAGAGCCTAAAGAACAAGGGGACTTTACTTCTATTTCTATGTCCATAAGATTCCAGTTATGTTCATATCACTGTAGTTATATACATGACAGGATAAAAAAAAATTTTAAGCAGGAAATTTGGTAATATGGTCTCTAAAGTCATCCTGAAGCACCTTAGAGTGAATGAATCTACAATTATAAAAATTACTTTTGTAAGACTGGCTACATTTGGAGATATGATCAGGTGATCATATTGCTAAAATAAAGTGTATTAAATTTAACATTATTTCAGTTCTGTCATTTCATTCAAATCCCCATAAATTACCACAGCATTCTGGGTAAACCATTAGCATACTCCTTTTACTTATGTTCCTTCTCTTTCTTCTCTTTTTAATCCCAAAGAAATAGCTATAATGAGTTGATGATAAAATGACAAATAGGAACAACCCCAATTCATTCAAAGATTGCATATTCAGAAGAGATCTGATTCTAATTCCAGGAAGAACTAAAAATGGCAGCATGGACCAAGGTGACCCCTTGTCCATCAGTCCCCACTCATTACACTTGGTCTGGCTTAGAGAACAGTCCAGGTGGTAAAGCTCATCAATGCTACTGAACCACACCTGTGTAGCAAAGCGTCAGAGACAGTTAACCAAGTAGTAGACGGGGGAGGGGATCCCCATTGCAGCAGCAGGAGCCAGGGACCCGGATGCTCACACCTCTCGCCCACAGGCAGTTGCCCCGCCTTCCAAGGTTTACTGTCCTGTACCATCTTCTGTCCTCCCAGCCCCTTGGAAGATGGACAGTGAGAAGTCGGATTTCAGGGCTAAGGAGAGGATGAACCACGCTGGGAGAAGATAACTCTCAGTTCCAAGGAGCTTTTCATACCTGATCACTGATAAAGCCACTGGAAGTATTTGGGGATGTCAAGCTTTCTCACTCTCCAAGGCCCTGGCCCAAGTAATCTCAAACATGGTCACATGCCCACACATCCCACATTTAACCTAATTCTTTGCTTTAAAGTTTTTGAAGGGTTTTATCATTGTTCTCTTGAGAGATAGCATAGAAAACTGGTTAAGTGCTATGTAAAAACCCCAGTTCTGTGTGATTTGAAAAGTTACCTCACATCGCTCTGCCTCCTTTGTAAAATGGAAGTAACAATAGTGCTTATGTCATGGGTTATTATGATGAGTAAATGAATTAATATACTTTAGGAGGTAGAAACGTGTTTAGCACAAAATAAGCCCTATGCAAGTGTTCTTTTGTGGTTACTGTTGTGCTGTTTGGCAACAAATAACTCCTTTGATCTACAATTGGCTATGCTTGCTTGGCAATTCTTATGCACACTCAGGGATCCTTGATATAAGAACTAACATAAATTATTTCCAAATGCAACACAATTTTGATGAAAAGTAGATTCAACCATAAGTGAACTTGACCTGCTATGTTGTGAAATCATTTCATTAAAATGTTTAAATTTCAGTTTTGAAGCTTTCTTATCCTATTTTGGAGTTGCTCATTCTTTGGTTTTTCAGATCTCTTCAGAGACCTGGAAGAGCTGATGGTCCCAGGCACTACGCCAGAGCACCTGTGGAGGCTCTGAGCCACATCACCGATTGAATGCCCAGCCACAGTTGGTGCATGTCAGCGGGACTCGGGTGGCAGGACTCTAGAAGCCTGAGCTCCCGGGTTCAGTGTGTTGCCTTCTGTTTATAACTCAGCCATTTGTAACTTCACTCCTGTCTGCTGCATTCATTTCGCACAGCCTTGTTCCCAAACCTTTCAAGCAAGCAGCTAGGATGGTTGTCACTGCATCCCAAATTACCACTTACAGGAGGCGTTTCTCATTATAACATGAGCATGAAGAGGGGTCCATCACTCAACAGTTCCTGTGGCTTAGTCTCCTTTGAACTGTCTAATCCATTTGATCTCAGGTGGTTTTTGCCCATCACTCTTGGGTAGCCTGCAGCCTCTCTATCTTTTGTGACTCTTTATCTTGTTGACTGATATATGTCCTAAATGCAACCAGTCACTTCATGTACATGATGTCTTCTAACTAGTTATAAAACTTTTAAAAAATAACTAAAACCTTACTACATAGTTATTCTTTATTTTTATGAATTCTTTACTACATAGAGTCTACATCTAATACTTAATATGTAATCATGAATAAATAATCTATTATATACAACTAGAGGCCCGGTGCATGAAATTCATGCGTGGGGGGAGGGGTTGTCCCTCAGCCCAGCCTGCACCCTCTCCAATCTGGGACCCCTCAAGGGATGTCCGAATGCCCTCTCACAATCCAGGACTGCTGGCTCCCAACTGCTCACCTGCCTGCCCGATTGCTCCTAACCGCTTCTGCCTGCCAGCCTGATCACCGCCTAACCACTCCCCTGCCAGCCTGATTGATGCCTAACTGCTCCCCTGCCAGCCTGATTGTCCCTAACTGCCCTCCCCTGCAGGCCTGATTGCCCCTAACTGCCCTCCCCTGCAGGCCTGGTCACCCCTAACTGCCCTCCCCTGAAGGCCTGGTCACCCCTAACTTCCCTCCTCTGCCAGCCTGGTCCCTCCCAACTGCCCTTCCCTGCAGGCCTGGTACCCCCAACTGCCCTCCCCTGCTGGCCATCTTGTGTCCACATGGGGGCAGCCATCTTGTGTGTTGGAGTGATAGTCAATTTGCATATTACTCTTTTATTAGATAGGATACTTCATAATCACACTTAATATAAATCCTAAAATATACATAATGCTAAATATGAATCCTTCTACAAAAAATTTTACCATTAAAAAATCCTTCCATAAAAATATCTCTTTGTCTCATAAGCAATATTGCCTCATTCATTTCTGGCTATGTGACACTAAATGTCACTTTCCCCATGTCCTCAGTAAATGCTGCTTGCAGCGGTCAAAAGGGGACAAATACCATGTGGCACTGATGGTCCAGTGATTCCCGGTTACTGGGAAAAAGTAGTGAGCAGAATTAATTGTTTATAAACATGTTGACATGGATAGACACCCTTTAGTTTATAGTGGACACTAATGTACACAAAAGCACCACAGCAAATGGGCCTTCAAGTCCGAGTGGCCACAAAGTATATATTAAGTCATGTCAATGGGGAGATGGGAAGTCTAATAGAAATGTCAGTGACCTTGATATTAGCTCTTCAAATGAATGCCCATTCCACAGGTATCCCAAGTTTGCCCTTGTTGGTGCACTCTGGGCTTTTCCCCCACAAAGGTTAACTGACATACAGCCCCTTCATACCCATGCCTGGGCCTTCCTGAGAAGGAACACATCAGTGTCAATGACTTTCTAACATAGCAATCCTTGCCCATATGGGAAGGACTTCAAGGTTCCTAGGAATGGAACTGAAGAGCATTTATAGAGAACACCGTTTTTGTTTTAATCCTCACCTGAGATATTTTTCCCATCAATCTTTAGAGAGAGTGGGAGAGAAGGAGGGGAAGAGACCCACTGAGAGAGAAAGAAACATTAGTGTGAGAGAGACTCATGGATTGGTTGCCTCCCACATGTTGGGGCTGGGGATCAAAACTGCAACCTAGGTACATGCCCTTGACCAGAATCAAACCCAGAATCAATGCACTGAGCCAAACCAGCTGGGGTGATGTAGCCCTCTTTCAGTTCTTTAAAGTCACTTAGGACTCTTCCCCTCACAAATACAGAATGCTGTAGTTACTCAATACTCAATAAATTGTGGTGAATGAATAAATATGTCGGGAGATGGTTATTTTCTCTAAGGAGAAATCAACAGTGTATTTCACAGTTTACAAGGTACATTGACTTTACTGTTCTGTTTAGACTCAGAGTCATGGGCTCCCCTGCTTTCCATCTTCCCTTTCATCTGTCCACTCTCATTTTGCCCTTTAGCAGAGCCACTTCCACGGGTGTCTGGAACATGGATGTCCTCCAGTTGCAGACCTAGGTCCCAGACCCCCTCTGCTGGCCTATGTTCCCCTAATTCCCTCTGCACCAAGATATCAGGGGCTTCAATGGGGAGAGTTGAAGGGACCACTTAGGGAGAACCCTTCAAGCAAGAAGGTGAGAAAAGGGGGGAAGTCCTAGTACTGGAGGGTGGGGGTGAGACTCAGAGGGAACGGTAACAATTGTCTTCCAGTGTGTGTGTGTGTGTGTGTGTGTGTGTGTGTGTGTGTGTGTGTTGAAGGAAGATGGAAAGCTAAGGAGAGGTGGGGGAGCAAGGGGAGGCATCAAGACAGAGAAGATTAAATGATAAAAAGTTGGGAAAACTTCAATGCTGTTTATACATATGAGTAAAATAAGGAAAAGGAAAATGAGGGGAAAACATGGTTTGGCTTTGTATTACTATAGCAATTACTGTCATTTATGAAAACTCCTTACCATTTATGGCAAATTACTATTGCCATATGCAAAATGATTATTATGCCACCAGCTAGTATGTGTTGGACTAAGTTTTTATTTGATTACAACACAAAACTCTGATTCTCCGTGTGTGGTCCTCAGTCTCATAGAGCAGAGCCATCTGCTCAGTTTGGAAGCATTAACTAAGATCAGGAGAGGGAATCAGGGCTGGTAGAGGAATACAGTCAATGACGTAGGTTCCTGGAGTAAGACTTCCAACACAGAGTAGCATGGAAGACATGAAGAGAGGTTATTCCACTGGGACCTCCCCTTGTTGAAATTCTTATTAAGGTATCTAAGTTTCAATCAATGTAAAGAAAAGGAAGAGCTCTGGAGTAAATAGATATAGTATAACATATAGCATATATTCAAAATGTTATTGATTAAAAATTAGAAGGACTGTAAGATATTGTGGGAGATTTTCAAGAAATTAGGGCTGATCAGGGTAATATTGGTGTAGTGATGCAAGTGGCTTCTAGGAGGGTTTTCTTTGTTTTGTTTTGTTTTTTGGTTTTGTTTGTTTTCCATTCACATAAGTGCCAAGTAAGAGGGATTCCTGTTCTGCCATGATCTCTCAGATAATCCTGAGTGAGAAACATCACCTTCCTAGGACTCCACTGACTCACAAAATAAAAGGATTGCACTTGGTAGTCTCTAAAGATTTGGCTAATCCTACCATTCCTAAATGGCTGAAGTGGGATTTTGGTTAGCCTGACTGCCAGGATGATGCATCCCAGGGAAGAACCATTGACTGGTCTTGAGTCTCTGCTCTGAAAGATGCACAAAGAACACATAGATGCTCTCTCTTTCAGATTCAGTAGCTCTAATTCTGTCCTTTTCCTAGTAGGTAAACTTAGGTGTTAGGACTTACAAGGCAATATAATTCTTAATGGCCATTTGGTAAACTTCCCTGCCACAGGAGAACAAAGACCAGGAACACTTGTCGGACAGGAAATGCCAGACACCAGGACTCAAACCATATAAGAAACTAAAACTGCCAAGCAGAAGCCAATTGCACAACTGCATTTCTGTTGACTGAACCCCACTGCCCAAGCCCACCAACCAAGGCCCCAAAACCTACTGACGACAAATGCTTCCCGCCAGTGACTGCATATAAGGACGAGACTCCAGCTCCTAGGAGCTGCCATCATCGACCCAATACTCTTTGGCTAGGGGCTGTGTAGCCCTTCCCTATGGATATCCCCACCCCCATCCCCTTTTCTTTAAATTAATTCAATTTTTCTTTAATCACTGTCTGAGATTGCTATTTAGCCTGCCCGCGCACCACCGACTTTAACCTTTCATTAGGTAATTCCTACTCCTTGGCTCTTGTGTCATATATGCTGGTACCACTTGCTTCTTGACTTTTATTTCTTGCTAAGAAAAAGGAAGAGAGGAGGAAAAAAATAGTCTTTGGGTAGGCATCCCAAAGGCATCATGTTGAATGTTGCAAGACTGCATTTTTCATACAGAGCATCCTGTGCTACATTCATCATAGCTGCCAGGATTTTAGAGGCAGATTTGAACCTAGAATGTCTCACCTTTAACTCCTCCAGGGTATATAAAAAATTGTGCTAGATGAGACAAAGGGGAGAAACCCAAACAAGGAAGAGCTGGAGTAGCTGCAGATGTTGGAACCTTATTCTGATGGGGCCATCCCATCTAAAACCTTTCAAATCACTGAGCTAATATTACCCACCTCTTGCCCTGCAAAAACTCTACCTTGTCTAAACTTTTCATTCCTATATCTGATTCCATTTTTCAGCTACCACCTCTGACTTGCAAAAAATAATCTACATGCTCTATGCATGTTTGGTAATTATCCAGTTAACCTCAGCTGTCTTCCTATCTGTAGCCTTGGATTCTAAGCTTGCAAAGATCATGCATTGTTTTGTTTCAAGTACTTTATGGGGTGCCCACTGAGGAGCTACAGGCAATAAAAGCTCTTAATAATAATGGAATTATCTTAGTGCTGAAGGCATCACCTCCAGTCTCTGAGGCCCCCTGCCACATGACTGCTCCCTGGCCTCCCTGAGTAAGTCCATTTATGGTATCATCTTACCCCCAGTGTGGCCCAAAGTCATCTCTCTTTGTTATGCATATTATGGGTTTCTAAAATTATACAGAGGGTTTAAATATTAATTTGCCTGTCTGTATATTCTAATTCCAGGACACCAAGGAAAAACTTGGTGATTGGTATCACATTATTTAAATATTGCATGTATTTACTTGATAATACACAGTCATTTTTCTCACTTGTATATGTAATAAACACACTCCTCAAATCATAATTCTCTATGATATTTATCTGAATGATATAAACATTCCTTTGAATAATAAGGCTTTGTGTAACCTCCCATGACAGTTTGTCTATTAAAAAGGAAATTAAATATACAAAGGTATGGGAAAAATCACTGTGAGGCAGTAATGAACTTAGCAAATTCAAGAAGGAAAATGAAATAAGATTTATATGAAGCCTACACTTCCCTTTTGCTTTCTATTGATTCATCACTTATCACCAGAAATATGGCTGGAGGGCCATCCCTGCATCACATATGCACAGATCTTCTCTGATTACGCTCTGGACACAAAGGGAACCACAGTAAATGTGGTTCAACTCACTAATGGGTGAAGAGCTAAGTTTCTGGAGGAGGAATTTGTCTGTATGGGATGCATCCTCTCTGATTTCTCCCAGTTCCTGATTGTTTACTTAGAAATGTTCCCCCAAAATAATGTTTATTTCACAATTCAGTTTCTGATTTGAAATCATCCAACTTAGAGTCCAATGATCTTATTTTCTGGAACAGCCAGAAACTCCTCCCTAGAAGTAGCAGCCCCTCTCCACCAGTCCTTTTCTTTTTTAAATGTACAAACCAGTATGACAAGGATGTATTAGGCATGTATTAGGCATGAATACAGTCAAACATATGCTGTTATACATTCTTGTTTTAAAACTGGCCACATGTTGACATTCAAACTTTCAAAAATTTTTGGAGGAGAATTGGGGTGTGCTATGCTTCAGTGTCAATAACAACTTTATGAATATAAGCAATTTGCAAATATGTTATTCGTGGTATAAGTTGTTTTTATCTTTTATTAATCAATTATTTCTGGCACTAAATCTGCCTAAAATTGCCATTTAATTGAAGTCAAACATGTATGGCCATAATGATTTATTAAAAGATTTTTAAAAAGAGGAACAGCTCAGCCAGTATTGCTCAGTGGTTGAGTGTTGACCCAGGAACCAAGAGGTCACCAGTTAGATTTCTGGTCAGGGCACATGCCCAGTTGCAGGCTCAATCCCCAGTGGTGGCCGGGGTAGAGGGGGTGAGTGCAGGGGTCAGCTTATCGATGATGTTTCTCTCTCATCAATGTTTCTCTCACTTTTGTGCCTCTCCCTTCCTCTCACTCTAAAATACTCAGCAAAAACATTTAAAATTTAAAACAAAAAGAGGCACAAAAGTTTTAAATTGGGAGGGGGGATTTTTATTTCCTCAAAGTAACATGTGTCATCTCTTTTTTAAATGATGAAAAGCTAGACCCAAGTAGTAAAAGGCATACCCCCAGAAAACTAAAACCCACTTCTCCCCAAATGAAAAAAACAACAGTCATGACTTTCCACTGGTGAGTTTGCTTAAATGGTGCTTAGATCAGCTCCCTGCTTAGTATACGACATGAAAAGACAGTACGTATTGCAGCCATAAAATAAGTCATCATTTTAAAAGCCCTCCTGGTAATGCCTTTAAAATCAGCAGTCAGGAAACCATTAGAGTAATTACCAATCCCCCAAAAACCTGGTAGTTAATCATTTCTGGAAGCTCTCCACAGCAACCCGAGGCCCACCCCCTGTCCATCTCTACCAGCAGCCAGAAGGCTCCACGGCTGGAGCTGAGCTGAAAAGAGGCTCCGAGCTAACATGGGTGCGTTTCGTTCAACTTTGATCAAATGAGAGACTCTTCCAGTGGGGAGGGTTGGAGTTTGTTTTCTGAGTAGGGGAGTGAGGTGGAATCTCACCAGGCACCCACAGCCTGGCTGACTTTCGGGGACACTAAGCTCAGAGATCCAGGGGTGCATGAAGGTCAGGAAGCTGGTGACTTTAAAGTCTGGACTTTATGTCCCAAAGCCTACATCCTCTCTCATCCGCCTGCCGCCTCTCCCTCTATTATCACAGTAAATAGGGACTACCGAGACACTTTCCCGGGATAGGATCTTACATTACACACTTCGCATTCTAGAAGTCGTGTTCCTGACACAGCAAGGAAAATCAGGCTTTCATTCCAAATAAAGTAGAGAGTTCTGCATACTTGCTTATTTTGGATTGGCTTTTAGTTTGTGGTTTTTGTTTTGTTCTATAGCTTTAGATATTGAATAACAGGAATCAAATTTGTCATTCTTGATCATACTGTGTACAAGAAACTAAAGAAAGGAAAAAGATAAATTTTATCCACATATGTGCAAATTGATCTCACAGAAAGACAGGAAGTAGAAAGGTTTAAAGTTCTTCCTCTTGGTAATTTCTCATCTTCCCTCTCCTCCTTTTCCTCTTCTCCTTCTCTCAGAGCCTGAGGCAGCAGTATGCCTGCAGGTGCTCACACTGGCCAGTGCTGGGCCAGCCCCGGGCCTCCTAGCTCCTGTGCTTTGCCTGATAGGTGTGAGCCTGCCCTGAGCTCCATCACCTCAAAGCCTTGCCACTGGCTTCTATTCCAGCAATCGAACACTTGGCAAGCTATTCCTAGGCAAAAATGGCTCCATGTACTTCCTATTCCTGAATGCCTAGACTTAAACAAAAAGGGAATTTCATGGAAGGTGGCAGACCAAGACTTCAGAGTTTGTCTGTTTACTTCCAGTTGGCACCTGCTGGTTAACCCCATAGCTACAGCTGGTGGTGATTTTGGATCATATAAATTTATGCTCTTACTCCTCCCTCCCAATGCTCAAATTTACATACTTAACATTTAAATCCAATTCATAGTCCCAAATAGAATATTCTTTAGAAGTAAACTCACAAACAACCCGGAGCTCAGTTTCCTCATTTATGTGGATGAGAGAACTTGTCTTTAATTTTCTGCACTTAACTCCCATGAGTTTTATTTTGGAGGGAAAATCAATTAGGATCCCAAAGTTATGATTTGCTCATACAGTAGAGTCCTGAGAAGCAGGTGAATTGGCAGTGCAGAGGTGATGCTAGGCCATCTAGGTCTGACTAGTTGGGCAGGTGGAATACTGTCTGACCTTGAATTTTGTGAGAGCACTGGGGATAGAAGCAGCCCAGGCGGCTCAGAGCGCTCAGCGTCCCATCAGCGCCTCAGGTTGCCTAAATGCGTAAGCGGGACAGCAAATGCCATTCTTCTTAACTGAGCGCTAGCATTGGACAGGCTGCAGAGTTCCTCAGATTTGGAACTGGCAAGAAGAGAGCAGAAATAAATGAACTTTTAAAACACACATTTTTATTGCCAGGATTCCAAGCCTGACATAAAAAAACTGCTTTCCCCATTACTACAAGTCAATACATAGCAGTGCCATGTAAGTGTCTTCCATTTTCCCCCATTTCACGCTAGATTTACCTGATAGATGAGTGTACTTAAGTAAATAGCACACACGATTTTAATAGGACAGGTGCTTTAACTGTAAATGGAAGGTCATTGCTATTATTTCAATTAACAACATAAGCTACAAAAACACAGGAGGGTGAATTAATTTAAAGCTTCCATTTAGTGCTACCAGTAAGGGCATCTTCGGACCCCCTGGTTGTCTTGGCAACTCCAGTATCCCAACCAGCAGAAGCAGCCTCTGCTGGTCCCCTTCTAGGCATACACACATTCCAGATAGTACATTAGCAAAGAATATGATGCCCATGTAAATGTTGAAATATTTTCGTTGCCATAGAGATAAGAAGAATGGCAAAAATACAAAAGTACTTGACATACTCTGAGGCAGACTTTTAATTTTTTACAAAAATCTCAAACGACAATGCCAAGATGGCTGAAAGCACCTTAGGGCTTTTATGCTCACTCACTATGCACACAAGTCCCCCATCCCAATAATGTGGGTGGAATCCAAGCATTCTGGCTCAATAGCCAATGAGGAGACACATGGAGGGGTGCAGTGGCCATGATCATTATCTTTGTATTGAGCACACAAAAAAGGGATAAAAGAGAGTGAAGACAATTTACCATGTGAGTTACTTATTTCTTCAGAGATGGGAAACCAAATCCGCAACAATTTTTTTATACTCCCACTGCTGTGGAACCTGGAGCACTGGCAGGGATAACCTTGAATATGTCATGATGTGTTTCCTTGTCAGCCGTTCCCCTCTGTGCAAACAGACTGTACAATTTCTTTAGAGGAGGTGGCTTGTTAAACAATGTGATGTGTGTCTCTGTCAAAGCAAAAGGTGGTGGGGGTGAGGAGGGAGGATTTGCACGTCATGTTCTAAGTAGTGAATAGTTCTTCTAAAAATCTGTTGTTCTAAAACATTAGGGGAGGGGGAAGAGCTTTGCTTTTCTCCAAAGTTAACATCTAATTTTTATAAAAACTGTGGAAATTTCCATGAGCTTCCGTCAAACAAATCTGCTACTAAATATTTCCTAAATTAGTTCTTGCCCAAGACCTGAGAAATGCTTGCAATCACTTTGAGTACGGCACCCTGGAGGGGACCGGAAGTGGTGCTAAAGGGTAAGTGGACGATGGTAAGACTGACTTCCAGCAGCATTGGTCAGTCAGTACTAGCCACTCGTTCCTCCTAGAAACCCTCTCCAACCTCGGCTTCCTCTAAGTATTTCTCCCCTGTCCATGGCAATTACTCAGTGTCAGAGTTCTCCCTAAGTCCTGTCCTCCTGCGGTGTACTCTCCGGGTATGACTTCATCAACTTTCTTATTGTCAGCTACCCTCCAAAGCAGCAATTTCCAACCCTTTTCATCTCCTGGCACACATAAACTAATTATTAAAATCCTGTGGCACACCAAAAATAGATTTTTTGCCAATCTGACAAAAATCAGGTATAATTTTTATTAATTCACACCAGACAGCTATTGTTGTATTGATTGTTGTCATTTTTTATTTGACAATCTAAGAGAAAAGAGATCACTGCCCCTGACTAAATAGTCAGGTATTACATGTTTTTTTAAAAAATTCTTATGGCACATCAGTGTGCTGTGGCACACTGGTTGAAAATCACTGTTCAAAAAAATTCTTATGGCACATCAGTGTGCTGTGGCACACTGGTTGAAAATCACTGCTCTAAAGTGCTGCTCAATCACCCAGAACCCTCCCCTAATCCCTATACTAACTGCTAACTGGTTTTCTCCACCTGGATGTTCTATTCCTAACATGGCATATCATAAATCAACTCATCACCTTTCCTTTCCCTCCATCCCTCATCTCCACACATAGCAACCTAAGACTGAAACCTTAGGCTTTTCCAGATCCTTCTCTCTGCCATGGCTCAAAAAGTCACCAAGTCACTGGTAATCAAAGTGATACTCCTCCAGATCCATCAAATGCTCTCTCCATGACTTTGAGCTTTGAGCAAGGTGTGGCAAGATAAAAATAAGCAACAGTAAAGGGGTAGGGGGGGCATTTCTTCTTCCACCAGCACACTGCAAGAGCATGTTTTCTTCCTACCCAGACTCCCAGAGCTGCTCAGGTTTCTGTCTCTATCACAACCTCGTTCTTGACTCTTTCCTTTGGTTCAGTCCAAAATAAAGGGAAAAAAGGATGGGGCAGAGTCTTCATAAACTATATCATGTAATCATTTTAAACTTGAGCTCATCAGTATCCTGCAAGGTGGAATTTGCTTAAAGAAGCCATTGGTGTGTAACTCCCCTCTAGACTTGAAGGTCACGACTGAGACTTACTCATCTTACTTATCTCTCCCATTCACAGAGTAAGGGGCTTAATAAATGATTTTGACTGCCCATAGACCCACCCTGCTAATGCCAAGCCACCACTTCTCTCTGCTTCGAATCCTATCCTAAGAGCATACTATATTCTAAAGTACCTAAAATGAGAGTTTTACTTCTAGGACAATGACACATATACGTATAATTACACTGTCTGATTGGTTCCCTTTTGAAAGTGTGTACTTCTCATGACATATACAACCACTTTCTAATCTGCCCAAGGGCATGTTGAGGAGCTAAACGTAAAATATGCTGGGGCTGAAGCTGACCCACAGGGGAGAGGTCCACGACTCAACGGTCCACATGCCTTCGCAGTGGCTGGCTGTGTTGGCATCGCCCTGCTCTTCTGGCCTGCCGTTCATGGGGTTGGCTATTCCTGCCCTTATCCATCTGTTGCTATGCTACAGCTCTGTCAGTCAGTATTTATTTTTTACTGAGCACCCACGCTTGTGCCAAGCACCACAAAGAAACATGACACGCAGTCATGGGCCCTGAGAGCATCCAAGCTAGGAGGTGGCCCGAGAGACTGTAACATGCAGAGGACAGTGCACAGTGACATCAGGCTGCTATGGAGAAGTGACAAGGATGAGAGAGCTAACGTGGCAAGAAAGGCTTGAAGGAGGATTCAAGATATAACCTGCATCTCGACATGTAGGTGTGAAGGATAAGGGAATGGTGAAATGGGAGAGGTATGAGGGCAGAGTGGCACAGACTGTGAGCAGAACCGTGAAGAAGGGAATGCCCAAATCTCGTTTGGCATTAGTCTGGAGCAAAGATTCCTTTAGGAAGTCAAAGATACAGGGTTGTGCAAAAGACTATCACACATTGCAAAGGACAAGTCTCCCACCTTCCATGCCACATTTTCTTTGGGGGCCAAAGAAACATAACAACATAAGGTGTGTCCAAAGGTGGTAGTGCCATCAAGTAAGATGGCTCCTGGAAAGACTCCTGACACACAGGAAGCACTCTACAGCTCTCAGTCACACTCCATCCCTTGATGTTATCACCCTGTCAGTTCCCCGCCCCCTTCTTTTCCACTCCTGGCCTGCTCCCTGAAGAAGCCAAGTAGCATTTTCTGTGGATCTTGGCATTTAGGGACAACTTCAGTGTGACCTGCTCATCCTTGACAGCCCAAACCTTGTGGGTGTGTTTGTCCTTCCGCTGACAGGATCGAATGTGCAGGGCCACCTGGGAATGCCAAATCCAGGGTTTAGAACAATCCTGGAGCCAAGAGCAGCTGCCAAGCCCTGCTCTCACTGTCCCGGTGTCTCTGAATGGTGACGACCAAGAATAAATGGGAAGGGAGCCTGCTTTGCCTGTTGTCTGGGAGGGCTGGCAGTTGGCCAAGAAGCAGCAGCAGGGCCGGAGGGGCCGGGAAGAGCTCCCGGGGCTCCCTTCCTGTCTTTGCAGGGGCTGCATTCTTCCCCTCCTTGTGCCAGGCGTAACTAGATGATGAGGGAGTGTCAGGCTAAAGTGTGTGGTCAATGCGGGTGAGTGGTGTTGGAGATGTCTGCTTGACAGAAGAGGTGACTGAGGCACCCTCACCTCCCCAAGGGGTCCGAGCTCTGCCAAGTCCTTTGGCCAGAAAAGAGAACTCGGCATCCCGGTGGGAGTAATTGCACAGCTGAACCTATGCCAAATCAATCTGCGCCTTTCATGAGTCTGAGCTAGCCATGCGCCATGTCCAGAGGAGCCCAATGGGATGGCGAGGCTCTCCTGGGAAGCGCTTCCTCCTGCCAGGACCGAGATGGGAAAGGAAGCAGGCAGAGGAGACGGCGCCTCCTAGACACTCCCCACCAGTCCAATCAAGCTCACTTTTCTTCACTTTCAGAAATAGAGGGGGGAAAAAAGACTCAAAATGGAGCTAGGGAAAGCCTGGGAAAGAATTTATATAGACAAAGCAGGAACTGAGCATACTTGGATAGTTTTAAAGCTTTAGACAAAACAGATTCTATCCTAATGAAGGTAACCAGTACTACATAGAAACTAAGGCATGCCCTGACTGGTTTGGCTCAGTGGATAGAGCGTTGGGCCGTGGACTAAAAGGTCCGGGGTTCGATTCTGGTCAAGGGCATGTACCTTAGTTGAAGGCTCGATCCCCAGTAGGGGGCGTGCAGGAGGCCGCTGATCAATGTTTCTAACTATCCCTCTCCCTTCCTCTCTGTAAAAAATCAATAAAACATATATATTTTTTAAATTTTTTAAAGAAAAGAAACTAAGGCATGCTATTGACTCCCTGTCCCATTGTCCCACTGGTAATTACAAGGAAACAAGGCAGAGGTTCAGACTGACCCCAGTTTTCTTTCTGGCCCCAGAATTGGCCATTACCTCCTCAGAGTTATTTTGAGAATTAAATAGTATATATGAAATACTTAGCACTTAGTAACTACTAAGTGAAATAGAACCAATAGTGGCTGTGTTTATAAAGAAACACACACAGAGAGAGAGGGAGGGAGGAAGGGAGGTAGGCGGGAGGAAGAGAGATAGATATCTTTAGTTTAAGGAATTGGCTCAGGAGATTGGGGGTGGGGGGTGGGGGGGTGCTGGCAACTCTAAATTTTGCAGGGCAGGATGCAGGTTGGAGCCCAGAGGAGAGCTGATGTTGCAGCTGAAGTCTAACGGTGGTCTGTTGGCAGAATTCCCTCTTCTGTTCTACTGATTGGATGAGACCCACCCACATCAGGGAGGGCAACCTGCTTTACTCAAACTTGACTGATTTAAATGTTAATCACTTCTAATAAATACTTCCATGGCAACACCTAGACTGGTGTTTGACCAAATATCTGGGAACCAGGGCCTGGTTGACATACAAAACTATCAGACACAGACCATACCCAACACCTCCTCCTTCCAGTCTACCATCCTTAGATCCAGAGAACTTTGACCCCCAACCTTGAGATTCTAGGATTGGAGCCACAGATGACAGAACACCTCCCATGTGAATCTGCCCTACATTCCTTCCAGAAGAAACATGTGCCATAAAAGCATGTTTTGAACATTTTGGGAAATCTAATGGTAGTTTTGGATTTTCTCCCCAGAAAATATACATACACAGCAAAACTTCACACAATTTCAGGAATCCTGTGGCCTTCCCCAAAGCATCAATGTTCTAAGGGTGGCCGAATGTTGAGTTTAAGAATGTTACATCTAAAAGTACTGAAACTGCAGAACTATGAAGAAGGAAAAGGACATTATTAGGATCTAGATGCTTTCACCACAGGGAGTGACAGGGGAAAAAATAGATGCATGCTGCCTGGAGAGGCTGTGAAGGGAGATGAGGCTCTGTCTGAAGTACTCACTATGGCTTGCCAGGTAAATATGCAAATGAAGTAACTAGAAAGTAGGTCATGACAATTAAATACCACAGCTATGGAAGCCCATGTTTGTTCTAGCCTCCTGCTTCTTATTCCAGGCAGAGGGTTGACGAGATGGCCCTGGTCCTGTTGGGAAAGCCTGGTCTCATGCTCAAAAGGGCCTAATGATGTATATTTTCTCCTGCAGATATGGCAGGCAGTCTACTTCATGTCTGCACACAGGCAGTACTACTATTATGAAAATGGAAACATTTTTAATGAAAACCTTTATTTTATATCATTAACAAAAAATGCTTACATATCAAACTCCTTTTTAAAGGGTACCTACATCACCTCTCCATTATTCATTTCATTCCACGTTTGCTCCATCCTGCAATACAAATATGCATTGTGATTGGTTTTGCCCAACTCTTTACTACTAAAAGCAGACTTCTACAAGGCTACTCTTGGTTCTTTAGAGTCAAATTTCACAGCTCCTTGATGGGTCAATGGTATTTCTTTGATGGATACATGTGTGTGTGTGTGTGTGTGTGTGTGTGTGTGTGTATGTGTTTCACAGGGAAAAGCACCACTACAGAAATGAGACTCTGATCAAGGCCAGTCTGAAGACTCCAGACTAGTAAGGGAGGGCCATGCAGAGGAGAGCAGGCAAGGAAGAACAGATAGGAGTTTCCCTCAAAGGGACCCTGAAGAAAAGGGGAGAGTATGTGCAGATAATGTGACAAGGAGGTCAACATTGACTGAGAAATTGTGTTTTTTAAGCAACACAGAGTTCTCAGAATAATAAATTTTGCCTAACTCTCTGAACAGAAAAGGGATTTCAACATAGACAGGGGACAAACATGCATATGGGTGTGGACAGAAGGGGACTGGTGGCTCTGGAGAACATTTACTGAAATTCTACATCCATGGAGAACTTGAGGAGAATGGAAGCCTGTTACTACTGTCAGATAATCCAGGGGAGATACAGTTAGTTACATGAAAAAGAACAGAATGAATGAATGAATGAATGAATGAATGAATAGTGAATGAACACCCGCTATGAGTAGAGACCAAGGATAGACACTCCCACCCCACCCCTACCCCCATCTGACTATACAACACATCACAGCCTAACTCTAAACCTTCCTCTTTGATCCCTTAGCTTAGGACAACCTTGTGAAGGAGGAGGGACTTGTTGTTACTCTCATATTAAAAACAGAAATACCAGGAATGAAATAGACTGTCCTGGTTGCATGTGTCTATACATGTCAGAGGGAGACAGATCCCAGCTCTTCTGAATGTAGGACACTTTCTTCTACTGATCCAGAGGCGAGCGTTTTGCTGATTCTGATACAAAATATCTCCATGCTGCCCTCAGAGCTGCCTTCTGGGCAGTGTCAGGAAAGAGGTGCCCATCAGGGTGAATGTCACAGCCTTTCAGACAATGGTGACTCATTTCACCAACAAATATACCAAGGAGCATTTGAAACACGGCAATGAGCACATTTTGACAGCACCTGCTCTCTGGTTATTCAATAGTCAGAGCTGTTCTGAGAGTAATGTTCCCTGATGAAGAGCAACAAGGTTTCTACAGGTTGGTTGGTACCTTGATGGAGAGTTGTTCAAGTGGCCAAGAGGTGGAGGGAGCCACTGTGGGGTGATCTCAGCTTCAGAGGGCAGGTAACTCAGCCTGTCTCAGGCATCTTTGAAACTGTTTTCTGAGCATTGTTTCAAATCAACGGTTTAATTAGACCCAAGTGACATTTTCATCTATATGAAGTGATTTGGTCTTGGAGTTTATGCACATCAAGATGTTGTCTCAACTATGCCAAAAGTCAAAACAGCATCAAATGTTTTCCAGATAAAAAAAAGAAAGAAAGAAAAACTAGTGTAACTCCTGAGGCATCATGAGCTTTCTGCTGCAGCCAATGGTCTGTACTCGTGGGTTTATCAGAAAGTTGTATTTATTGCTTATGAAGGTATATCACACAACTTGTGCCCAGAAGGGGTGTAGAGGTCAAGTGTTTTAAATTCAAAACTCAGGTGGAAAGGGAGGCAAAAATGTATTGCAAATTTAGCAGTTGGATCATGAGTACAGGTGAAGGATAAGGCCTGTGGCCAGTCATCAGAGCCTTGGAAGATGGTAGATGGTATTCTTGCAACTGAGTGTGCCAGAGGGATGGAGGAAGGTCAGAAGCAGCAGGGTGACTCGGGAGAGGAGGTATTTGTAGTTAGGTGGCTGAATCCTTCTTCTAACTTGGGGTCTCTTCCAGAAATCACTGAGAGTTTCCTATGGCCTTACTTTCCCTTCACTCCAAAGTCCTGCATACATTTTCTGTTTAATCCTCCTATAAATCCTATTGACATTTTAATTAACCACTCTAGCTCCTCTGCAAAGAGTCTCCTCTAGTAGCTTCAGAAGATAAAGTAGCATCAAATCACTTAATAATTTTCCCCAAAATGCTTGCTACACAATGTTTGCCAATGCTACTGCACCAACTCAGAAGGCAAAAAGAAACCACCAACTACCTGGATGCTGGCAGCAGTCCCATCAGGAGCTTTCAGAACTCATCCTTCTAAGAGTCTGCCTATGATACTAGGCAGCAAAGCAAAGACAGGAAAAAAATTCTCAAAACCCTGGACAATGTGATAAGACCAAGTGTTAGCTGATGTTGTTATTATACAACAGAGCTTATGCCTGTTTATTGCATTGTCTCACGCCCTATAATAATATTAGGTCCATTGCTAACAAGAACTAATGTTTATTCCTGGCAGTATGCTAAGGTGCTTTATTTTGCAGTACTTTATTACATTCCTTGTAATAAGCAAGAGCTGAACTCAACACAGTGGTACTGCATGACTTCTCTGAAGTCACAAGGACTCAGAGAGGAACCCAGAGCTTGAGTTTAGTGAGGGACAGAGAGCAGGTTTGGAAAATATGCATATAGATAGATAGTTCTCAGTCATTGTCTTTAAACTTCCCAGTTAATGATATTAATAATCACTACTGAGTTGGTCAACTCATTCAGGTATTCACTCACTGAACAAATATTTATAGAACACTAGGTGCTGAGCACAAAAGATGAGCAAGACAGAGCTCCTGCCTCAAGCTGTGTGCCATGTGGGCAGTATGCAAGTGGATGAATTCACAGTGGTAAACACTGCAACAGAAATATGAATACAGTACTCTAGGAACAAGACAGAGAGTGCAATCCACTTGGACTTTCAGAAATCTAGGAAGGCTTCATCAAAGAAGTGACAAGTGAAAATGATTCTTGAGGGATGAATAGGAGTTCAGTAGTTTAAGGAGGGTGCAGCTGTGTTGGAGGTGGGCTTCCTACTGGCTTTCAGGGAACACCTAACCGAGCTGGAAAGGAGCAGGCAGTAGGCTGAAGCATGGAGGAAGCCTGATCACTTACTTTCCACATTTCTGCTAGCCTCCCTAGTGCCAAAGCTTGAACATACCTTACCTCAGCTTTGTAGATGGGTACCTGGTGCTATCACTGCTAGGCAAGAAATAAAGGCTGCTGGTTTTATTTACATCCAGTCCTCTTTGGGGGACATTGGCTATTTATAAATTTACTAGAGGCCCGATGCACAAAATTCATGCAAGGGGTTCGGCCCTCACAGCTCCTTGCAACCTCAGCCAGCCCTCGCAGCCCCAGCTTCATCCGGAAGGTCGTTCTGCTGTTCGGTCTAATTAGTATATTAGCTCTTTATTATATAGGATGGTTATAAGACTGGCTTAATTCTTGTTCACAATTGCTCTATTCTTAGCTTTCGGTCAACAACAAACTAAATACTTGAGTATTAATGAGCTTTCTCTAGGTCTGGATACTACAATATTTTCAAGAACTTTCTTCTTCCTACATCCCAACCAAATACCTCTAGTGGATTTGCAACTTTAGGAGGAATTTTGCCAGAAAGCTAACAATATCCTACAATTACCATCTAAATGTCAGGAAGGGCCTCATTATCTTTCCAAAATCTTATCACTTATCGTCCAACATAACTTTGTATTAACATTAATACAGGGGCAGGGGCCAGGGGCAGAAAAGCAATGTTAGTGAGGAGCAATTTGCAAAATGCTATGAATTTTATTTCTACAGATTTTGCTTTGACCAAAGGTGTTTCTGCATAAGGATATGGACAAGTTACAGAACAAATAAAGAACAGATATGGGACAAGGTGCAGAACATAATGATAGGGATCCAGGGTTCCTACATGATCAGGTATGGAATAAGTGCTCTTGTGAAACAACTCAGAAAAATAAAGCTTAAAACCTGGAAATGTAAACAACTTTCATATGCTCAGGAAATTCGTCAAAATACAACCTCTCACTTTTGGTGAAAAGATATAGAAATAGAAACATAATACCTGAACTAATTATTCTTTCCAGGGAAGAAATTATCTGCCTTCAGGTTTTATCTTTCCATTGATTCTCTATATGATGTGTATTTCATAGAACCATCCAATTTGACAGCTGTTTTTTACATATAGCATTTTAAAGTTAACTGTCTTTGTGCCCTGTGATTAAGCCAAGAAACAGTGATGGCAAATTAAATATCAGAATTGGGAAGAGCCCTAGCTGGTTTGGCTCATTGGATAGAGCGTCGGCCTGACAACTGAAGGGACCGAGGTTCCATTCCGATCAAGAGCACGCGTACCTCGGTTGCAGGCTTCCGGCCCTGATTGGGGCATGTGGAAGGCAACCAATGGATGTATCTCTCACATCAGTGTTGCTCTCTCTCTCTCCCTCTCCTTTCCACTCTCTCTAAAAAAAAAAAAAAATTAGAAAAAAAAAATCAATGGAAAAAATATCCTTGGGTGAATATTTAAAAAAAAAAGAAGAAGAATTGGGAAGAGATTAGTTCAGGAGAGATTTGCCAGTGTTTGCCTAATGTACATTAAGCCACATACACTGAGATGATAAATGGTGCTGCCTCTGTTGTTCTAATGCCTTCCTGTCATAAATCTGGTTTGATTGGCATGAACGGTATTAGGTAAAACAGACTGAAGCTGCAATGCCAATATTTTTGTGACTATTTTGCAATCGGCGTTAATAAATGAGATGGGACTATAATTGCTGCAATTTTCCATATCTCTCTCTTCCTGGCTCCAGAATCACGGATATAATAGCGCTCCTAAGAGTTCCCGACAATTTGCTATTCACAAATGCTATATTAAACATACTACATAAAATTGCATCCTGACACACCTTTTTTTTTTTTTTTTCAAACTCTTCCTGAAAACCCCCAAAGTCCTAGGGTGTGGGTCCATAAAGAATCAGTCCTCCAAATTCTTCCACTGAGCTCCCTGGCTGAATCTCCCCTTGAAAGTCATGTTGGAATTTTGGTTTCAGAGCCTCATAACATTTCATGAATTCAACTTCATTTGGGAAATTTTTCAATCACTTTGGTGACATTGACAATTTTCCATTTCATTATAATGCAACAAAATTCAAGCACCTGCTTCGCTTTTCAGAATGTAAATCTACTGAAAAATCAGAGAAAAAGCAGGTGTGCTAGCTTAATTGACAGAATTGAATCTCCTACCCAAAAACAAGCATCCAAATCAAAACAGAGACTCCAAAGTACAGGCCAACATCAGAAAAACTGGAGGCCCAGCACTGAAGCGCATTTGGGGTGAACGGACAGATACTTCTCTATTAAATTGCTTTTAAACTTAAGTAACTGGATGTTGGATAGAAATGAAGCTTGGATAACCCTTCTAATCTAAAAAAAAAATGAATTTAGTAAAAATATATACATGGAAAGACTTCCAAACTGTTTCTTTTAGTTCACTCACACCTAAGATGCTTAGTGAACTGTGGTGTTGTTTATACTAATTTTGGAATTAGATGCAGAAATTCAATCCCATGGAAGAAAATACTTCCAGAAAAACTCAATTGTAGCTTTTAACTTTCTTTCTCCCTTTAAATTCACAGGAGAATCTGTTCAACTTGAAGAACATCCCCTCTATCGTCATTCACTGGCAATCTCTTCTTACTAATGTCAGTGCTATTCAGGCTGATTAACTTCAGCACTTTCCATCTTTCGGTAATGCTCCACTCTCGGGCTGCCAAACAAAGATCCCTCTATTTCATTATTCAAAATATTAAGTGAAGCTCAAAAGCCGTAATGATAGACTTTGGGGTGAAGAAATATTGCTCTGTCTGTCAAAAATGCTTCAAGTTATTTCATTACATAAAATTGTACTTTAGGGCATCTGAATAGTCAATTCTCCCAGAACAGGAAGGGCGTGGCTAAATCAAATCCCGATCACCCGTTTTTATCAAATGTATGCTTCATCACCCACCAACCATTTTACCTGAATTTAAAAACTAATGGCATTAACAACTCTAATTGTGTTTCTCCAGCTGCTGCTCAGATTTGGATAAGTTGCTAAGGAATAAACCTGGGAAAACACTGACAAGTCAGGAGGGAAGGGAAATCGACATCTGATTCACAAGCCGTACCATTTATACCCAAACCATTCAAAATTACTGTAACTATTTGGTGACAAACACATTTGTGATTCTTTGCCCCATCAGAGAAGAATATTTTTATGTTTGTTAAGTACAAGGAAGGAGCCAGAAAATTCTGTGGTGCCATCGAAACACCGTAGTAGTCGGGTGCAGGTATATTTCAGATACTTAGAAACTTTAGTCTGGAATTGGTAAATACTTAACTCCTGTGTCATACCTACCTTGCCAGTTTATTGTAAAAATCAGAAACCCCACAAATGAAATGTGTGTCTATAAGGGAGATTCGGCACAGTATGTGGCAGTTCAATATATCGAAACCATACATGGAGAAAAATGTATATGTATCTAGGGCTCTCCTCTCAAAACAGGATTTGGACATATCAATTCAAAACTCAGGCAGTACCTAACCCTACATACGCCAGCACCCCAGGTTCCAGGATTGCACCTCCTGTGCCCCATCTATGGAGACCGGTGCCTGGGACCTCTGGGCATCCTTTTGCCTGACCTGAACCTACCTTTCAAGAGCTAGAAAAATGCTCCCACTGGCTGCACCATTGCCTAACACCGGGCCCCATCTGACAAGCAGCCCTACCCCAAAACATTTTGAAGTAGTACCCATAACACAAGAAAACCATGCATCCACCCTTTCATGTTCTGCCTAAGCAGCCTGCATGATTCCAAACCCCATAGTATCTCACAGATGTTTTCACAGGGATGATGAGTGTATCCTGGTGCCCTGGGGAGCACCTGGGTCCAACGTTCTCAGAGACGCTGGTGCACACTCTGTTGATGGCATTTGCAGATGAGTGGGGCTGGTTTTGACTGCCACCATGGTTGGGCGATAGAAACCAGGGATGCTAACTGTCTCTGAATGTCTTCTGAGGTCCACACAAGTAAGGCCCTATTCCCCTGGTGAGTTTTGAATGCTCAAGTGGGACATTCACATAAATTTCCATTTATCAGGACACCAGTCCTTGGATTAGGACTCCTGTATGATCTCCCCTTAACTAATTGCATGGCAAAGACCTATTTCCAAATAAAGTCACATTCACAAGTTCCTGATGAACATGAATGGGGGCGGGAGCTGCAATTCAACCCAGTGCAGGTCTAAATAGGACATTCCAAAGTACTTGTAACAAGGGGTTGTACTGGGTCTGAACGGGTTAAGAATCACTGACCCAGATGAAGCCCTTGCTAAACCAGGGTGCTGGGCACCTCCTTCCATTCCCTCCATGAACCAGGGATGAGGGACACCACCTGTCTGTGTGTGCCTTCTCCTTTGCAGGCTAGCCACCTCCCACCACCCAGGGACCCTCCTCTGTACCACAACTGATAAAATATCCTATCTAAGAAAAGAGAAACATGCAAATTGACCATACCTTTGCTATGCCCACAAGCCACGCCCACCAGCCAATCTGGAGAAAGTATGCAAATTAGCCCAACCAAGATGGCGGCTAATTTGCATATCCAGGCACAGAGCGAAGACTGAAGACAGCGTAGAAGGAAGCCAAGCGCTGCAGAAGGGAGCAAAGCTGTGGAGAAGCAAGCAAGCAGGGCAGTGGAGAAGGGAGGGAAGCAGGCGGGGCAGCAGAGACAGCCCCAGGAAGCCCTATTCTTGCAGGAATCTTCCTGCAATGGGCCTCTAGTAAATATAAATAAGGCCTCCTTCCTGGGGCAGCTGCAGGCTACACTGTGAAAGTGTAAGAAAAAGTGCTCAGTGGAGGGGGTGGCTCATTTTATTGTATTCTTGGATGGGGTCATTGCTTTGGGATCATGAGCCCAACTCATCCTGCTCCACACAAGCTGGGCCACCCTGGACCCATCACTTAAGTTTTGAGCCCAAATTCCTCATCTGGGGCTGAAATAGCATCAGTTGCCTTCCAGGGTATGGTGAGGCTGGACCATACAAACAGTAATACACACAGCAAGTGCCTGGCACAGTCACAACTCCATGAATCTCTACAGCTGCGATCACTGCTGTGGTCATTGTCACCTCGGGGCAGGCACTGACACCGGTCTTGAACTGTGCAAACACTGGCTTGTATACAATCCTTCCAGAGGCTTCTTACGTGGTCAAAACAAGCCTGGATTTTCAATGACACATGTTGCTTACTAAGTGCTTCCTATGTTCCAGCGCCGTGAGAGGTTTGGAAAATAAGCATTTTAAACATTTGTTTTTATTTTTTAAAAAGTCGCCTCTGGAAAAACTTGGTAGCAATGGCTGAACTATTTATTTGATATGAAGGCCCCTTATTTTTTAGTATATCAGATTTCTTTTTTGTTATGATTCTAATCTGAGTCCTAAGTTATGTTTGAGAGCTATCATTTAGAGATAATTCCTATATTAGGCAATCATATGAACATCCCTTTATCCCCTCCCCCGCCCCCCCCCCAAAATAATTCACCTGGACACATCCAGAACAAGATGGACAGGTTGCGGCCTAACTCTGTTTTGGAAGGACCATGGCTGCTTTTGATCAGCACAAGAAAGAGGCATGTGAACATTCAGAAATGTCCTAGGAATTCCACCCAGAATTCACTTCACTATATCAAGTGCTATGACAATTCAATCCATGGATTAAAGTCTGCTAGGCTGCTCGCGAGAATCATTTTTAGCTCATTCTGTAGATCATTGTATTTCCCAATCTGGCACCGTGAACCATAAATAATCCTATCATTTATTAATTACATTTCCTAACCTAGTCAAGAAGAATCCTGCAGTGTGGAGCAGCGGATCATGAATAAACGGTTCATTGAAAAGGAACTCTTATTGCCAAGTAGTTGTAAATTAGGGTGTGATAATTACCCACTTTAACCTTTTTAAACAGGTTCCTCTAAAAAGCTCCAAGATGGATGTTTTATTATAACAACTTTGACCTCCAACACACAACAACACAATTAGTTTTGCGCCCTGACAAAGGGATGCTTTGATTAAAAATCTGGCATACTACATTATTATAAGGTATTGAATGTGGGTGGATACATGCGTATGCATTATACATACACAATATTCGCATATTACGTCCTCATCTACTTGAAGTATAGATCCAGCTAAGTAGAACATAATGAATAAGTCTGTAATTACATAAAAATGCGCCAGCTCTGTCATCATAAACCATTGCGAGTGATGTCCTGTGGAGTGTGCTGTCCCCAAGGTCCTAACCCCATTGAATATCTTAACTAACGTCACAGCAACGCAGCACTCAATCCACACACCGCAGCCAGGGCCCGGCACCACCTCCCAGCAGAGCTTGAAGCCCCGTTTCTCAGGAGAAGCAGGACTGCTAATGCCTTCATAAACCCCAGGGTGCTCAGACTAGAGGTGACAGCAGTAGCACCCAGAACCCTAGTTAAATTCAGATTCCTGCGCCTGCCCTCGGGACTGATTCAGTCCATAGGGGTCCTGCCTGAGACTCTGCATTTCTAATAAGCTCCCTGTGAGGTCCATGAGGCTTGCTGGTCTAGGGACACATGCTGAGAATCAGTCTTCACGCATGGCCTACAAAAGTGGAAGCAACTGCTGAGACAACCTGATTCATATCTCATGGAGAAGATGACCTCTCTTCATTCCTCTTATTTTATTTCCCTCACTTTGCGACAACTTCCCTCTCTTTTCCAAGACTCTGGTCTATAAGTGTCAGTGTCACTTACAAACCGAGGGGAAGAAAGCTAGTGGCTGTACCCCTCAGTCAGTCCTACACACCCATTCCCCATCAGAACTGTTATTTAAGCTTTGGGTTTGATTCTGAAATGATGAAGTTGAAAGCAGAACATTTTACAACTCCATGTAGTAGGTGCTTGCCTGAGAGAAGATTTAAATTCTACAAGGATTGGGGTGGAGGGAGGGAACCGGAGACAGAAAAACGAACATTAGGTGGCCAGTGCCAGATGCTGCCCTGTCTACAATGACCTGAAAAACATTACCCGAAAATTAGAAGGAGCACTGTCTTATCCATCAAATGTCATTGTAGCAAGGGGGACATATTGCCGCTGCAATCTCAACTCCCTTCTACAGAGGGTAGAGCGTGTCCAGGAGAAGTCTTATGTCCCATATGCCACCTTGACTCTTTAGTATAAAGGCCTGACATGGGGGACTATTTGGAGATGGGTGGAGGAGGAGTGCATTGCTGTGAATAAGAGAGGAACTTGGAGGTCACCAAGGGCCCCCGGAGGAGAGAGGCGAGGGGACAAAGAATCAGGACCAGATGAGAAGGCTCTGGCTGGGCCCGGAGGTCTGTCCTGAGCCATGTCTAATATTCATAGAAAATCATCTTACTTCAGTTCAGCCCATAGCCACTCCACATCTTCCCGCTGGTCTTCTCTTCCCAAGAAGGAATTGGGCTTTTGTTTCCTTGCTTTTAGGAAGACAAAGAAGGACTTGAGTTTCACATCTACGTCAATATGGAATAGAGCAAAGGCTGAATCATGAAAGAATCCAAAAACTGAACCAATTTAGCAGAAGCATGAGTTAAGTATCAGGGTTATCATGAGAAAATACCCTGAGAGAGCTTGGCTTCCCAGGGCACACAACATGGGTGAGATGGGAGGTTAAGAAAAATCTTACGTAGATTTCTGGAGGGTTCAAAGTGGTATTATCATACTGGAAACAAAAGTGCCTCCCACATCCCCCCACCAACAAGGTGGTGTTGGGGAAAACAGAGGCTGGTCTATGAATGTCAGCACTGGTATCAAGGCACTTGGAAACACTAGCAAGTTCAAAAACGTGCACGATGTTGGCTCACATATTGCCATTGGAGGTATAAATTCAGACCATTTGGGAGGGAGGGGGATGCAATTTGGCAACAAATCAAGCCTTAAATGTATTCATATCTCTTGCCACAGTAATTCCACCTGTGAAGATCAATTCTTAAAAACATAATCCTTAATTTGAAGATGTTCACTGTGAGATAATCCTAATACCACAAAACCTAATGCCCAATAAGAGAGCCCGAGATAAGTGAATTAGACTACAGCTATATGCCATTGCAAACTGTTGACAAAGAATTTTAATGACATGGGAAAATCCTTGTGCCAAAACATTGCTATAAGAAAAACAGGATACTAAGTTGTATTACATTAGGATCTCAGCACTGTAAAATAATAATCACAGAAAGAGAAATATACCATTATTCCGGTTGAATGCTACAGCTGCATTAACCATCATTGCAGCTGAATTGCTCCTGCCAATCTATACTTTGCCATATTTCCCACGTTTTTATAATAACCATGAATTACGTTAAATATAAAAAATAAGTTTTATTTTTAAAAGATTACATAAATTTATAAATGAAAAATCCAGAATGAGCTGTCATATACGTTTTTACCCTTAATCTGTTGAAGTCAATAAAAAGCATAATACAGTCATAAGTAAATTAACTAAGAGGGCCACTGACAAATCAAATTGGGTACAGGTGCCACAGTGAGCCAACAATCCAGGACTATAATCTAACACTAATTTGAAAGCAAATAAAGTACAAATCTGAATAGCTGCAATAGTGTCATTTAATTTCTCCCAACACACTGTAACCTGATTCTGATGGCATCATAAAATGCACCAACGTGTCTGTCCAACTATTTCTATATGTATATGATTATGTCCATCAATGTGCATATGTTTATGAATATGTACATGATATGGATATATCCGATAGGTATGGGTATTTTTATGAATATTTATATGTATTTCAGTGTATATGCATACTAATTTATATGTGTATGTAAATCTTTATGAATGTGTATGTGTTTCTATGTATATGGATATAAACATGAATAGATATATAAACATGAATGTTATCTTTGTGTATGTTCATGAAGATACATGTATATTAATGTGTTTCTGTAAATAGGTATACAAGCAAGCATATGTGTATGAATATTTATATGCATGTACATATGTTTATATGCATGTGTGTTTATGTATATGAATGTGCATATAAATACGTATATGTTTATGTTTATATATAAGCATGATAAATTTTTCCCTCAGCTTCTACCTACCTAATTTCCCTTTCAAGTGGGGACTTTGAATGATGACATTTACTACTGAATAAAAGGGTATAAGATAATAAAAAAATTTAAAAACCTTAAGACCAGAATTCTCAACCATTTTGTTTATTTGTTGGTTTTGTTAATTCTCACCCAAGGGTGTTTTTTCCATTGATTTTTAGAGAGAGTGGAAAAGATGGAGGATGAAAAAAGAGAGAAAAAAAAACATTGATATGAGAGAGACACATGGATTGGTTGCCTCCTGTACAGGTCCCAACTGGGGCCAGGATCGCACCTGCTATCGAGGTACATGCCCTTGACCAGGAATCAAACCCAGAACCCTTTGGTGTGCATGCCAATGCTCTATCACTGAGTCACGCTGCCACTGCTGTTTTTCAACTTTTAAATAATTTTTATACCTAACTGCTTAAAAAATAAGTTTCTAGTGACTTTGAAAGGTATACTGCTAGTATTTTTGAAATGATGGCCAAATTAACAACCATGGGAGGAATTATGTTTCCATGCCAATCAGTGGAGCAGTTAAAGGAATAGCACTCTGATGTATAATTCCACTGGGACATTGATTAAACTTTTTTAATATCATTACTCAATTGAAGCACATAAACCCCCAGTCTAAAGGAACATTTGAGAAAGTTTGAAACAACAAAATAGAAGAATTTACAAAGGAGTAAATATCTTTTTAGCCTAAACAGCAGTAGACATTACAGAAAACACTATTATATCATCAGTAGCTTTCTTCTTTACCCATCGGGGGGTCTGTAATTATGACATAATTCATATT
Organism: Cnephaeus nilssonii; assembly: GCF_951640355.1. NCBI lineage: Eukaryota > Metazoa > Chordata > Mammalia > Chiroptera > Vespertilionidae > Cnephaeus > Cnephaeus nilssonii. The sequence goes on from NC_137079.1 coordinate 30,271,336, forward strand.
TAATTGTTTCATCTGAAGACTATTATCTCATTTCTTCATGATTGTCTTATTCTAGCTGTTTATATTTTTCCCTATTCACAATGTCATAATTTCCAGACTAAAATATTGAGCTTAGAGAATATTAGTTCTGTTATAAATGATATATGTATATGATTTAATTTTTATTTTAACTTTTTAAGAAAATCAAACTGTAATCCAAAGATGTCTTGTGTCTTAAATATAGGACTCTCCATTTTGAATGCTTTAAAATACCACATTGCAATGGGCATTCATAGCTACAGTTCCCTTTACAGCAAATATTAAACATGTTTTTGCAGAGTATGGTGCTAATTACTATTATAAATATTTTCAAATAAAAGAATAGAAAATGCTTACCTTAAAGATCTACAGTTTCTTAAACATACAAAAGAACTGAACCCCAACATTACTACCGAGAGAAGTAAAAGCTACATTAGAATAGCCTTGTTCTTTGGAAAGGAGTCATTTTAAAACTGTAATGTGAACATTTTTATAGAATGGTTTTGTGAAATTTAGAAAGACTATTAGCCAAAGTTATGCCTTTGTTTAGACCTAACATTGGAGGAAATTAAGTTTGGACTGAGGAAAGAAAGAATGTCTGCCTGCTGGGGACGGAAGTTTGTTCACAGGGCGTCATTTCTTCCTGAGCCCATCACTCATGACTCCCTATTTTTTCAACGTCTCAGAGCTTCATTGTGCCCTTGGACACATATACTCATGCTCAATCCCTACAGAATTCTCCCCACCTAGGAAGTCTTAGGAGACCCAAAGTAGTTAAGGAACCTCCTAAGGCTCCCTCAGCTTCTGAGCGGCATGCCTACCTCCTGCTTAGTCCTCTGGGAATGCCGAACCAGCCTTCATCTCCTTCAGTTCCCACGGTTTACTGCACTGTGAGTGCAGTGCACCTTTTAAGGGTGACCTTGTCCTTTCTGGCACTGGCAACAAGGCACATTATGTCCCCAGTGCAGATGTACAAGAATCGTGAGATCCTGTCCCCCATTGTTGGTCAACTCAGTGCCTGGAACACAGAAGGGGCTCTACCACTCTGAGTCATGAGAAGGGACAAAAGGAAGGTCAAGACCTATGTTTGGATTTGTTCTAGAGGGGATCCATCTAAGGATACAGATAAGGAAAGCATTTTTTTTCCGGAAACTGATTGGGGAAAAGGACCATTTATTTTTACCTTTCCAGTTTATTACATTTTGTAAAATGCTTACAGACCACACCTTTCTGATGGGCAATGATCAAAGACAATTCAAAAGCAGTCGTCATAGCATGATACCTCTCCCTCATTAAAAAAAAAAAGTTAAAACATAATTCTCCTACCATGTACTTACCGTATTTTCTGGCGTATAAGACGACTGGGCGTATAAGAAGACCCCCAACTTTTGCAGTTAAAATATAGAGTTTGGGATATACCTGCCCTATAAGATGACACCCGGCATATAAGACGACCCCCGACTTTTGAGAAGATTTTCCTGGGTTAAAAAGTCGTCTTATATGCCGGAAAATACGGTAATTAAGCATTAGGTAGGACTTTGAAATAAATTAACTCTCAATGTCTGACTGTCCTCTAACTTGGATGGTGGCTTCACAGACATAATTTTGACTAAGCCATAGGCACATGTTCCTAAAAAATAGGTAATTTTTAGGTTCAATTAACATGCTCTACACTTAGTATGTACTAATAAGACTACTAGGGTACTTTCTTGTCTGAATACAAAATAGCTGACACTTGATTGCTCTTTGAGCAGTACACAAGCTCTCTTTCATGTATTATTTCACTTGTTACTATAACCTTCACTTTTTAAATAAAGAAATGGAGGCTCAGAGTAGTTAAGGAAACTCCTAGGGGTCCCTCAGCTTCTGAGCGGCAAAGCTGGCACTCAGAGCCACGCTTTCTGATTGTAGGTCAAACACACTCCACAGCTGTCTCCAAAATTCTATATATCAGTGCAGGCAACACAGTTTCACGTGATCCACTGTTGACCATCTGTTTCCAGCCTCTCAGTGTTTCCCCAAGACCTATTGCTGACACTGTCCTGGGCAGAGCTACCCACATGATTTCCATTTAGTAGAAGACCAGATAAAAGGGTTTCAGCCTTAGAGCTCAAGTCTGGGGGAAGGGACATATGGCTGTAGGCAGGGCATGAGTAGATGGGCAGCAGTGGCCACCAGGCCCAGGTACGCAATCTGTATGCCAACCGAGCTCAGCAGGGTCACATGTAGAAAATGTGCACATAGGCAAAGGCACACAGCATATTTATTAATATGACTAGAGGCCCGATGCATGAAATTCGTGCAAGAGTAGGCCTTCCTTTCCCCAGCTGCCTGCACCGGCTTCCTTCTGGCACCCGGGACCCGGGCTTCCCTCGTAGGAAGGAAGCCTCCATTTCTTTATTTAAAAAGCTTCATCTAGAAGATCATCCGAAGGACGTCTGGTCTAATTAGCATATTCCACTTTTATTATTATAAATGTCCTCATGGCACACAGGTCTAATCTGAGCCAACATCAACCTCATCATGCCTGTGTGTCCTTTCCACAGAAATAAGAAGGAATAAAATACAAGGCCAGATGTTTCATTCCCAACAGGCTGAATGGGTAGAAACCCAAACAGAGACTCATAGGACAAGGTGTGAGTGCCCCAGTCCCTCTGTCCAGGGGCCAGGGTCATGCTGCTGCCCAGACGAGTGTCTCTTAACATTAACATAAAATATTGATCCCCTCTGTTTCCATCTGACAGTGGCAAATTTGCAAATTGATGACTCTATAACTTGACTCCTAGAACAATTTAATAGGATCACATGCAGGAGCACATCAGAAATATTTGAAGACCACAGATTTACCACTGATGAGATGAGCTTATATTTAGAGGATTTTTGGGACACCTAAAGTTTAGAAATTCTACTTGTAAGTGCATTGATTTTCTTCTCATCATTGAGGGCTAATAGCGACTGGGTTTTGTCAACAATAATTTTAGGAGGTACTGGAAATCCAGAGTGAGAGTAAGTAGGAAAAGAAATGAACTGAAGAGCAAAAGTGTGAGAGAAGAATCAGGAAAGCACAACAGAAAGGGAGAGGAAAACAGGGAGTTCAAGATCACTGGTGAGGCTGAGGGAAGTGCACCAGGCCTTTCCTGGAGGATGCACACCACAGTGACAGGGAGAATCTTGAGAATCAGCCATAAAACCATCATGGGCTAATGGGCCTCCTGGGCATAGAGCCACATGCACCCTTTACAACCATGCCATGTGTTACTCCAGGAACAATGGCCATTAGGAGCACTTCCGGTGGTCAGGACCTGTTCCTAGTAGTTGACAATGTCTTGTACAGCTCTCTTAAAATTGAAGACTAACAGGTAACTTTTCTTATAACACAGCCCGGTGGGGTAGGTTCTGTCATCCCCATTTCACAGATGAAAAAACCAAGGTCCAGCTAGGTAACTTAAAGTAATCTGTACCACATTAGGATTGGCTTAATTTGCTGCAGACTGTTCAGAAGGAATAGCAAAGACCACAGACACCAACACCTGAGGACAGACACTATGTCTGAGGGGTATACTCTAGAGATTTCTCTCTGTCTATTATTTGACTCCTAGAAGACTCTCTCTCTCTCTCTCCCTCCCTGTATGTCTTCTCCGTTTTGGTGTTAAGGTCACCTTCACATGTTATAAAAAGGTAGATTTTAAATTCACCAAGACTAATCTGCCTTGATTGATTGATTATGAGAAACATGATCCCCTTAGGCCTGATCTCAAATAGGAAAGACACCTTTAAGGATACCCTGTTACTCTGTGGGTTTGTTCTCTTGCTACCATGTTGTATGTGGCAGCTCAGCCGTTCAGCAGCCCCAACTTCATCCCAATGGGTATGTGTTCCCCTCTTTCCCACCAAGCAACTGCGCATGGCCCAGCTTCCCACCACTGGGCACCCCAACACAGGAACTGGCTAATACAACCATAGGTAGGAGAACCCCTCTGTTTGTTGATGTCCATGACATCTGGTAATTGTGATAAAAATTAATCATAAAGCACTCTTCATGGTTGGGCGTCTTGCGTTAATCTTAAAAGTAGTGGGTTTAAAATCTCATTTCTCCTGAGATGGGTAAGAGCAAGAGCAGTGGCAGTGGCCATGGCCTGGGCCTGTCCACCTCCTTGAAATTACTAATTAATTTCTGAGCAGCGGTGCCTCTGGATGGTCTCTGTGGAACCAAGCTTCCATTCCCAGACTCAATGCAAACCAACCTGAGAACAGGACATCTGGAAGAGGCACCGGCCTGTGCTGGCCAGGCAAGGCTGACTCTGGGCCAAGCGGCCAGGCAGGGGGGCCAGCCGGGGAGGTACATTCCCCTCTGGGTCTGGGAACATCAGCGCAATGAAATATCTGCGATATCACCGCAAATGTAATGAGCACAGGAAATTGACGGCAGCTCCAACTAAATTACAGCTTAAAAGACAAGGAAGGTCCCCAGAGATGGCCACAAAAGGCAACTCGGCTGACCAGGCCCAGGTGAAATTGAATTGGAAATGGTCCCTGCCTGATTAGCATAACAAAAGTTCCAGTGTTTAAAGGAAAAAGTCATTCTGTGTAAATGAAAGAGGGAACAAAAAAATAAAGAAGCCCATCTTCCTACAAACACAGTTATCTTTTAAAATGTCCAGTCCAAGATAGATCTAAACTGTGATGGAAACAACACCCAGAAGAAATGAATTCTTAAATAGCCCCCTCAATCCATATTTATTCCTCTTTTATTTGAACGGGGACTGACCAACTATTTAAAACTCCACAATAGCTACACACACACACACACACACACACACACACACATATATATATATTTTTCTTTCCACTTTACAAAAGGCCGGCAGCAAGCTTAGCTGGGCATAGTTTACTAACCAAATTTCTAAAGCACAGTAATTCAGATCAAGACATATTGGACATATTTGGGGATTTACTTCATACCAGGAATTTAAAAATTAGCCCCAGTTATATATATAAAAAAAAAGAGCTGATTATTTTATTACTATATTATTTAAATTTATTTTAAATTACTAGAATGAGCAGCCATACAAAAACTAAACCAAAATAGGGATTAGAATTAGATCTTTGCAAGGAAAGCAAAATACCCCATCCTTTAATTTGTCCCAAAATATATTTAAAGATTCATTATAATGATGCTAGAACTATAACCACTGTGTACAGAACCCATTTTAGGTGCCAGGCACTCTGATAGACAAGTCTAACAACCAACTTTCAAAGCTGCATTATTGTGCCCATTCCACAGATAAGGAAACTGAGTTCACAGAAATTAACTTGTTTAACAGATCAATGGATCCAAACTCTTGTCAAAAGAGTGCCTAATTCAACAAGAAATACTTTGATGCCTTACAGAGAGATAAATTCAATGAGAATTTCTCCCCACCCTCTGCTCACACAGCTTCAGGCTCACAAAAGCCAGATTTCCCACCATCCTGCCGACACACCTCACCCACCAGCATTCAAGTTGCTCAGACCCAGCCCCCAGATACCAAGCCCAGCTTGGTCATATGTCCCTCTATCTCCCAGGTCTTCTCTAACGTCATCTTTCCAAAATCCTTTTATTGTTTTGGTGGAGGGAATTTATAGCACATGGTTGACAGCATGCCCCCTGGACCCAAACTGATGGCAGCAAAAGCCAGCATACAGCTGAGACCTTTAGAGAAAATTATGCAATGCCCACATTGATCTAGACCAGTGGTTGGCAAACCGCAGCTTGCGAGCCACATGCAGCTCTTTGGCCCCTTGAGTGTGGCTCTTCCACAAAATACCACGTGCGGGCACACACGTACAGTGCGATTGAAACTTCATGGCCCACGCGCAGAAGTCAGTTTTCAGCCTGGGCGAGCCTATTTTGAAGAAGTGGCGTTAGAACACTCAAGGGGCCAAAGAGCCGCATGTGGCTCGCGAGCCGCTGTTTGCCGACCACTGAAGACAATGCAATGAGGGTTTCCTCCTGAGAGAGGATCGAACTCCACGATGAACACAACAGGCTTAGCCCAGTGCTGGGTATGATGTAAGGATGAGGGGAAGCTCCCCCTCTGTGTGATTGTAGGGTTGAAACCCTTACTTCTCTGGGCTCTGCTCATTCCCACCAGGCCCAGAGCTGGGTGATGCATGGAAACACACACTTGCCTGTGTTGGGGCTGGAGTACCAGCAGCACCACTGCAAAAGTAAACTCCTCTCCAGCCAAGAGGTCCTTCTCTGACTTCAGTAGATGTCCCAATTTACCACCCAAAGTCCCCCTCCTGGCATGCCAAGATATAGGGAGTTTCTGGTCTACCACACATCCCTGCATTTACTCCTAGCCAAGGGATGGAGCTTATTCCATAAGTCACTGTGGGGCCAGTTTATAGATGTAGCTTGTTCCACAAACGACCATGGGGTCAGTTTATAATTCTCCTCTTTCTGTGGACTCATGCAAGTCCAAGAACGTGAAACCAGCCACGTGATCACAGCATAGCTCTGGCTCAGGGCCCAACGCCTCCAGACCACCTCCCGGAGTGTGCCAGTATCTGCTCTGCCCATTGGCAACATGCCGGTCTCCGCCATCTGCCTTGCCCAAAACTATAACCGCCAACACCAGTGTGATGAGTTGAATAGTGTCCTCAGTAATTCATATCTTGAAGCCTTAACCCCTAGTATGTCCGAATGTGACCTTGGGAATAGGGTCATTGCAGTTGTAACCAGTCAAGATGAGGTCATCCGGGGGTAGGGTGGTCCTAATTCAATGACTGGTGTCCTTATTAGAGGGCAAGTTTGGCTACAGAGAAGCGACCACAGGGGAACACCGTGGGAAGACTGTGGTTGTGCTGCCACAAGCCAAGGAACCACCAGAAGCCTTGGTGAGGCCTGGACAGGTCCTCCCCTAGCACCTGCAGAGGGAGCCCGCCCTCCCCAGGCCCTCCCCACACCTTGCTCTGGGGCATCTGCTTCCCGGGTTGTGAAGAGAATAAATTCTGTTGTTTAAACCGCCTGGTCTGCGGTACTTTGTCACAGCAGCTCCAGGACATGAATACAACCAAGACCTTTAAATATATCTGCAATATGCCGTCCATATAACATATATCCTAAGGAATAACGTGTAGCTTAGTACCTCTGGTCATTTTATCCGTATTTGTGTGTGTTTTCTGAGGCTAGATGAAAACACAGCCTGATCTGATTTTTGCCTCTTCCAGGGAATTGGCCCAGAGGTGGACAAGTCAACGTTGCTGATAAGCATTTGCTGATTTTCCATCAGGACACTTCTCCCAAAGAATTCATCATAAACTTCTTTCAAAAAGCAAACTCCCGGGAACATTTAAAATATGATTCCATTTACAAGCATCTGTGACTTTCCATAAAGCCGGCCTCCGCGGCATCCGTCCGCCAGACTGAGACTCCTAGGGGCGCTGCTCTCGTCCTGCGGGGCGGGCAGGAGTGAGGGGGCGCAGAGCTGCTGGCTGCTGCGCCTTCAGTCCTCTGTGACTGCGGTGGGAACATTGTGGCGCATCGCCGCCGCAATTAATCCCGTATTTTCGTAGCTGGAGTCACAATACTCATTTCGGGATAGAGTTGGAGTGAGGAGAGCCTATCTCTATCTGTAAGTGAATGATATCATTATTTTGGGAAATGAAAGTTTCAGCTCCGTAACACATACAATCCCATGGAGATCTCAGCGGAGGAACTTGTGCGTGCAGGTGTTCGACATGATAAGGTGCGTCGCCATTTATCTGTGTACTTGCAGGCAAATATTAACATAGTCATGAATTAAGCTTTTAATCCCTTTTATTATAAATTGAATATCTTTATTTTAACAAACATCAACAATGCACATCATTGTGGCCCAAACTATTCATTGCTATTCCCCACAGCGTACCGTTACATGATACGCCGGAATACACGTGTTCCTAGAGCGGCAGGCATCTGCCTGAGCACTCCACAGTATATTTCATTCTCTTCTACCCTCTACACAAAGACACACGCTCACAAAGGCACTTTTTAGGGAGGGAGAGAGGACCATGGCTCCGTTCTGTGTCCAGGAAATCTAGGATGCTTCCCGTAGGAGACATTTGTCAGGAACCAAGTTGTTGTTTTTCAGAAATTCTGAATGGAATTGGATTGAGGTGCTGAGATCAGAACAGCAAGCCTAAGGGGCTTGGTACAGGACACTGGCTTAGGGCCAGGGATGGGTCCAGTCTCCACTTGCTCCAGCCTTCTGTCCCCGACGCGAGTGGCATGGCTGTGTCAGTCTAGCTCAGAGACGGGAGAAGAGAAAGAGGACACGACCTCCCATGGTCACCAGAGGCCTGTGGCTTTACTCGCTGAGTTACTCTGGCAAGTATTTCCGGAGCGTCTATTGTGCTCGGGGCCGGTGTCAGGAACTGCAATATTCAAGGATGAACATCAGAACCTCTGACTTCAAGGGGTTGACAATAGAGCGAAGGGAGCTAATATGAACCCAAATAGTGAAGTCATAGTCAGAAGATGATTATTTAATGAAAGTATAGGAAATGGGAAAAGAGGAACTAACTCTGATCTCAAGGATTGAATCAGGTTATGAGCATAGAAAAGGTGTCAAGAATTGAACAAACATGCAAACTCGCAGACGTGGACAGAGGCATGTTGAACCATAAAGCAGGTCAGAGCATATTTGTTGCAGGCATGACTGTGTAGGTCATGACCTACACCGACCCATTTTGGTAAGGGAAGATGCAAAGACCCACTGTAATTAAGTGACCCTGAAGAGGGCACAGGGGAGTCTGTGCTGAGTCCCCTATACCCACAGAGCAATTTTTCCCAGTACACCACACTGACTTTCCTGGCACTGATCTTTACATCTGATATGTTTAGCCTTATGTCTCGGAAAATGTACTTCTACTGTTATACACACGCGCGCGCGCATACACGCACACACACACACACACACACACACACACACGGTCTGAGATCATATAGTAAGTGAAGTCATCAGGAATAGCACATGGTAGGGAACGAGGACATGGCACATTACAGCTGCCCATTGTTCCCCATGGCCCCAACAGCAAAGGTGGCGTGGAGTTCCGAAGTGACTCCTACTACATGGAGCAGCACGGCACCTGCTGGGGAAAGCACTGACCGCTTCCAGCTGTGTCTGCCCCCAAAGCCCGCAGTGCTTTTGGATTCTGCTGCTTTTGAAGGGTGGGGACCGCTACAGAGGACAATGAGCTCTTGAGGCTGCACGGTCCTGGTGGCCAAGGCGTGGGTTAGGTTGTCAAGGATGTGCTCTGCTTTGCGATTTTTCAAGGGCCTTAGAAATAAAAGTGCAAGATGCCTTCATGTCCCATACAGTGAGGGATGGAGATGACAATGCCCTTATTCCAGCTATGACCCTGACACACAAAGATTGGGAGTCGTTGTCAGTAACTTGGAGGAAACTGGAAAGTAAAAAAAGGGCAGAGCTGGGGGACCTGTGAGGAGCATGAGCACCAGTGACCTCCCAATAGGCTCCTCATCTCTGCCCAAGCCCCTATTAAAATTATTTTTTCATTCCCTGCATTTACAGAAATATTATTTCTTCAGTTAATATTATAAATCAGAAAGCTACATGGTTGCCAGGTGAAATTGAGAGGATGTTTCTCCAACAATATTATCTAGAGATCTAGTTTAATCTATCAAAAGACAAATGCTGAAAATACATCCTGATGGCATAAACAACAGCTGAAGAGGGAGCCAGGAGATGCTTTGAAATGTATGACTTATTTTAAAAGCTGTATATCCAGTTTTAAAAATTCAGAGTAATCTTCATTATCCCCAAGAAGCCTTCTGATTGTTTTATTCCTTCAAATGCTACCTATTTAGATAATTTTTCTAGCTGTATATACAGCACTACATTATTAGCTCCAAAAAGTGTTTGCATGACGCCTTGAGTGGAATCCTCAAGGCTCTGCAATTTGCCGAGAGGCTAACATTGTCACAACAACGTGTTTCTCCTACAACACATCAGAGCTCCAGGCACCGCACTTGGGAAAACAAATCCCAAGTAGGCAAACACAACTATAGGCTCAAGGAAAGACAGACACAGCTCTGCCTGTGTCAGGCTGCGTGGGCAAGAGGTGGCCTTGGTAAATCGTGCAATTTGAGGTGGTGGCATGGAGTGGACAGGGGTAGTATCAGAGGTTGGGGCTTCTGTACCTGTCTCCCCTTTGAGCCACAGATAATGACAAATGGTTCTCCGATAAAGACTCCTTCTGGAGGAAGCCTGCAGAGTGTGGCCAATCAACTCATGTTACTCAGTGGTGATGAGTATTAAACAGGACTACGGAAATAAATGAATGTCCACCTTGCTAAGTGTTGTGATTTTATTTTCACTTCATAAGCTTAGGTTTGTGAAGCTCAGTTCTCAAAAGGCCTTTATCTGAAGAACTTTGACTGCATTAGGAGATGAGAGAGCAGTAGGGTCTTGAAAATGACTCCTCCCCAGAGCCACCGAGCTTCATGCCTGGCCAACTTCTCTGTACACCTGTCTCCTACCCTGTATTTTGGGTTTTTTATGCAAACAGAATGCAGTGTTAAGTGTATGTCTTACACTCTAGCGATAGGGCTTATCTTAAAAGTGACACATATACAGAGCAAAGTGTTTAAATTATATGCCTTAGGTACAACTTCAAATATTAATTTTTATTAATGAATTAATTATTAAGAAACAAACATATGCTCTTGCCTTGATTTTGTCCCTTGGATTTATGACAAAAACAATCACTATGGATTAGTCCAAAAATTTTGGCATCAAGACTCCTCCTTGAATTTCTGCCTTAATTTGCTAACTGCATGAAATGCAAATGCTATTGTATTTATTTATTTATGTTGGCTGTGGCACTTCATATAAAAAAAATTGTTTCCTTTTTCTATTGTCTCTCATGCTGTGCTACTAAAGTAATTTCTCAAAAATGACAGGTCAATTTCTCAAAATTTTTTGTTTTACCTACTTCTATCAGGCAAAATGCAAAGGAAACCTAAAGAGTTCTGGAGTGGTTTGATGCCACTGGTCCATGTAACTCCTCAGTATTTCCATGATCCCAAGCTTCCCCTCTTCAGTGTTCGAAACACCCTATCTGCATATGATTACTGAAAATTCATCACAATTGTTGTCTTTGTGATTAATAATTCACCTCTCCTACAAATCTTAACACCACCACAAAAATCTCAACTTGCACCAAAAACTATTTATACTGAGATCTGAGTCTCTTTCAAAATAAACCAATTCTCTAGTGTTCAGAATGCCTCTAGGAAAGATGGTGGTACAGAATCTTCTGTCCTTCATAGAACTCATCAAAAACATTTTTTAAAAAGTATAAGTAGTGAAAACTTGTCATGTTAGAGTGACATAGCACAATTTGGTCAAACTGAATGACAATTCAGACCCCACAGTTCACCTTTTCAAGAGAGCCACTTGCAGCAGCATGAGGTGGAGAAATCTTAGACAATCTCCTCTCTAGGCCCACTGTGGGGAGAACAGAGGAATGTTCTGTGAGCCCTCCCAGGCCTCCTTCCTTCCCCAGGAAAACAAGGCCCAGGCAGCAGGCTGGGGAACCAGTCCCTGTGATCTGGAGAAGCCATTGTTGCCACAGCAAACTGGGATTCACAGCAGCACATTGGGGAAAACCTAAAATCTTGGGGTATCTTGGTGGAAGATGGATTTATCCCCAACCTGGAGGACTCATCTCAGTACAGATGGTTGGACAACATCAGGGAGAAGCTCTGGACACCAAGCTTCCTGCTCACAGTGCCCTTCACCCTCCCCTGCATTCTCAAACCTGGGATGATGCACAAAATGCAAAGGATGAGACAGGGAATGCGGAGAATTACACACTCTGTGGCAAACAGCAGTCTTGGACAGAACTTTCCTCCAATTCAAAAGTAAGAAATGGAGGGAAAAACTATCATAAAACTGTTGCAAAACTTTTGCTGCAATGAAAGATCAGGGAGCATACCATGCATGAGGGAGACAAGAGAATAATCTGGCATCGGGTGTATGCCACAACAAAATAAATTTTACAAAACTGCTTCATACTCAAGGGGACTAAGAAAACAAAGGATTTTTAAAACAAGAGATAAAGTGTGAGATAATGAGAAGATGATAAGGAAAGAAGCTAATATTTAATAGCTAAATTAGATATTATCTAATATCTAAAGCTAATATCTAATTAAATATCTAATATTTAAATAAACTAGGCATGCAGCCCACCAGCCGCAAGTTTGACATGCTTGATCTAAAGGAAGAAATTGAGATGGTTACTAGACTTACTATGGTGATTACTTCATAAGGTATATAAATGTCATGTCACTATGTTTTATACCTGAAACTAATATAATATTGTGTGCCAACTATATTTGATCAAACATTTAAAATAAGGAAATTAACCAATAATAAAGGAAGAAATTGAAACTATAAATAATGTCATTGTACTACTCAGAGTTGCAGAACCGAGATCTCAGTAAACCACATCATGCTGTAGGGATGCCCAACACAAGGAAAAAGTACATGGGAGGCAGAAGAAAAGAAAAAAAAGATGGAAACAATTGGAGAACAGATTAAGTATATGAGGAAGACAATGGAACACCACAGAAAAGGTAGTTTGCGTGCAAAGGAATACAGAAAAAGAAGAGAGAACTATTCAAAGTCTTTTGAAGGATCTAATGGACTAAGATCTGCTATTTAAAATGCTCCCTGCACCAAATATATAAGTATATTGCTTTTGACAATACTAAATCATACCAAGTAGGTCTGCAGGCAGAATCAGGTGCTTGACAGAAGAACAAAAATCAGCCAGTTCAAACAAAAAAGAATGACTGAACAAATGTATGTATATTTGCTGCTTCCCCAGATTTTATTAACAACAAACATCCAAATAAACAACAACAAAAAGTACACACAGACAAGAGAATTGTTGATGAGGGTCTGCAAAGTAACAGAAAACCACAACTCAAATTCATAAAAACATTAAGGAAATATATTATCTCACTGTATCTCTCAGGCTGTTCTAGAGCTGTGCTAGCCAATATAGGAGCTATTAGCCACATGTGACTATTTAAAATTTAATTTTAATTAAATGAAATTTAAAATTCAGTTTCTCAGCCACACTAGCTACATTTAAAATTCTTAAAAGCTACTGGGCAATGCCTGGGTGTATCCCCAAAAAGAATAGAAAGCAGGGACTCAAATAGATATTGGTACAACCATGTTCATAACAGCATTACTCACAGTGGCCAAAAGGTAGAAACATCTTAAATGTCCACAAACAGATGAATTGATCAACAAAATGGTCTATACATACAGTGGGATATTGTTCAGCCTTAAAAAAGGGAATGGAATTCTAAAACATGCTACAACAACCTTGAAAACCATATGCTAAGTGAAGTAAACCAGCCACAAAAGGGAAAATACTGTGACATTCTAGTCCTATGCGGTTCATAAACTCATCAAATTCACAGAGACAAAAATTAGAATGGTGGGTTGCCAGGGACTGGGGGAGCCTGAGGGGTTTGGGTTTAATGGAGTCAGGGTTTCAGTTTGAAAAGATGAGAAAGTTCTGGAGATGAATGATGGTGACAGTTGCACAAGAATGTGAATGTGCTTAATACCACTGAACTGTACACTTTAAAATGGCTAAAATTGCCCTGGCTGGTATGACTCAGTTGATTGAGCATAGTCCCAAGCACCAAAAGGTCTCCCGTTCAATTCCTGGTCAGGGTGGCTTGCAGGAGGCAGCCGATCGATGTTTTCTCTCTCTCTCCCTCTCCCTTCCTCTCTCTCTAAAATCGATTTTAAAAAGTTAAACTAAGGATAGTATTCTGGGAACCCAAAGGACTGGAGCAGATCAAGTGGATAGATCGTGAGTACGCTCTTATGAAGCACTCTTTCTTGGAGTTGAATGTTATTATTTAGTTTTAGTGTCCAAACTGGGGAAGAAGGAGGAGGAACAGTTACCATGACCAGGTTCTGTAGGAGTAGGACATGGACCAACAGTGGCTAGAAATTGCTGTCTGCTCCATTCAAAGAATGTTTATGCCACCATTGCCTCTTGAGATCACCACCCAAATGTGGCAGAGACAAGGTGAAGGTATTTTATGCTGTGCATATGCCTGGGCACAGCTTACTGAAGTGAAGATCAACAGCTCTGAGACTGTGGGCCCAGGCTGCAATCTTCAGCATTCCCTCATGGAGCAGAATTAATTAAAAATCACAAACTACATAAACCACCCCAGGAAGATTATCTCCCTTCATAATTGAATTGTGAACTCAGATGCTTGTGAGTTCAACTGTCTTAAATTAATGAAGCCTGTCTGGTGGGACCCCAGGCCCTTCTTAAAATGAAAATCATACATTCCTTCCCCAATAATTGTGGACCTTTTACAATACCGGTCATACTATTTGCTGTAGCTGCCCATTTACTTTTCTAAGAATTTAAAGTCTGTTTCTCAGGACAATATTCTACATGAAGAACACATAAAACTCCCAGCACAGGTTGCATCTGAAGGCTGGCCCACACAGGGGAACAAGGGCTGGCCTTCTTGCTCCAACTCTGGAACTTCTGAAAGGCTGGCCAGGTTCAGAGCACCTTGTGGGGCCAGCTGGGTCCATTGTTGAGACTGTACTCATCCTGATTTCTCCCAAGCCCAATCCCATTTCCTTCCTTCCTGTCCTCAGCTGTAGATTCCCAGAGATCTCCCAGAAGCAAGTCCTGCACACTGCCTCAGATTTGGCCTCCCAGGGATCCCAGCCTCAAACAATCTATTCAAAGTCTGACTCTGCTCAATGGATATGTCTACCCATGTTTTTCCACACCTGTCAGGCCTGAATCCACAACGCTTCCCTGCTGCAGGCAGAGTCTATACCCAGGGCTGTGGGCAGGCGAGGGAGTGCTCCAGAGATGATCCCCCTAAATCCATCTCTACCTTTCATTACCAGAATTTTAAGACTTTCACCGTGATTTCTCCAACAGTAGGAGACATTTCCACATGGCTTTTGTAGAGAATCCTCACCCTCAAGTGCTCTGGTTACTCCTCTGCAAAAGAGATGCAGTCTCTGTTTAAGCCTATCCTTGCCAGGCCCCCTCATTTTTCTCTGAAGGACTTTGATACCTCATCTACTCTGGGATTATGCAGTTGTTGGGACACAGACAGGTGATTTTAGTGATGTGTATGAACAAGTAACAAGACAAGAAAAGCAAACAAGTGCACCAAACCTATGACTTCAGGCATGGTATTGCTGGCTTAAAAGCTAAAATAGAAATTTTAAAAATAGTAATGCAAGATTTTTAAAGGAAATTAAGATGAAGAAAATGCTAATTATATACAAACTAGAGGCCCAGTGAACGAAAATCATTCACAGGGCGGCGGGGGGGGGGGGGGGGGGGGGGAGGAGGCGGAGGGTGTCCCTCAGCCCAGCCTGCACTCTCTCCAATCTGGGACCCCTCGGGGAATGTCTAACTGCCAATTTAGGCCTGATCCTGGCAGTCAGGCATCCCTCTCACAAGCCAGGACCACTGGCTCCTAACTGCTCGCCTGTCTGCCTGCCTGATTGCCCCTAACCACTTCAGCCTGCCTGCCAGCCTGATCTCCCCCTAACCACTCCCCTGCCAGCCTGATTGATGCCTAACTGCTCCCCTGCTGGCCCAATTGCCCACAACTGCCCTCCCCTGCCAAAACCCACCTCCTCCACACAAGGCTGTAGAAACGCCGGGACCGGCCTTATCCATGCCACACAGAGCCACGGGACCCCCAGGTCTCACTGTGTGGAGTGGCCGCCAGGCCCTGTCTCCACTTTGCACACGGCCATCTTGTGGCAGCCATCCTGTGACAACATTGCCCGTGAGGGCGCGAGGATCACCTAGGCTTTTATTAGTATAGATGGCACTCAGATAGTGAAAACACTAGGAAAGCAGTGCAGGGATGAAGACATTTGGGGAAACAGCCGGTTTTGGCTCTCCGTTGGAAGCACCATTAGGCAGCTCCATGGCAAACTCTGTTCGGGCAGTGAAAACTCCCCCAACCCACTGGCTGCATATCAGTGCTACTCAGCATTTGTCAACTCTGCATCAGGAGAGATCATCACTGGGGAGGGTTGCTGAAGGATGTGTCATCCAGTCCTCTGCTCAAGGTTGGCCAGACCAGAAGCCTGTCTAAAATTATTTGGGGACCCCCACTTTGTATGACTTTCATTGTGCTAGATCTAGGTTTGCCAGTGGCCCATCTTACAGTGCACCATACAAAATAGCTCTTGAAAGCTACTATCAGGATGGCATTCAGCACTCTGGGAAGCTGCCTTCCTATGAGGACCCACAAGAGAATTTTCTCTCAAAGTCTAATACCAGGGGTGAAATCCTAGTCGGAGTATAGCTATGTGCATATTTGTTATATGCTTTTAGTTGTTATGTGTCTAGACTTCCTATTTGGTTTAAATCCCTCAAAGCATAGCACATCATTTTGTACAAGTAGGTGCACAATAATTTCTTGAATAAATGACAAAAATAATTGTAAAAAATAAAGAATGTAATTAAGAATAAATTATTAAAACATAACTATGTAGAACATACCAGCTAGGACCTGGAATAGAGGGAAGCAATGGCTTCAGATGACAACCTTCATGAGAGAAGAGGCCGGGGCAGAAGGCATGGGAAAGGGGAATCGGGAACTGAGTCCCTCCACAAATGAGCTTCATTTGGGACATGTTAATTAAATTACATGTAGAAAAGTGTTATCCAAACTTTATATCTCTGCTTGTCACCAAAAGAAAATACAATAATACCAATCAAGGTCCTGGTCCTCACCCTGATTCATTGTGTGACATTGAACAAAACCTCTCCTGTCACATGCTGTTTTAGTGAGCCCAGGCTGCTGTAACAAAGTAGCACAGACATGGAGGCTTATAAACAACAGGCATTTATTTCTCACAGTTCTGGAGGCTGGAAGCCTGATATCAAGGTGCCCCCATGGTCGGGTTTTGAGGAGGGCTCTCTTCCTATCTTACAGACAGTAGCCTTCTCACTGTGCCCTCACAGGACAGAAAGCAGAAGGAGAGAAAACAAGCCCTCTGGGGTCTTTTCTTATAAGGGCACTAATCCCATCATGAAGGCTCTACCCTTATGACTTCTTCTAACCCTCCCAAAGGCCACCACCTCCTAAGGCCATCATCATTGGCTTCAACATATGAATTGGGAGAAGAGGGGCCAAACAAACCTTCAGTCCATAGCAGATTCATTCTGCCATTGCAAGAAGCTTACTGAGAAAGGTGGGTCTCGCTCAAGGAGGGTATGTTTGTAGGAATTATAAGTATGTGCTCACATAGTGACAGAAGTGGAATGTCTGGCCTGGAGGTAGAAATTCCGATTTAACCTTTGACTTAAAGATAAAAATCAAATTTCCATGACAGGAACTTCTCTGCAGCATGGGAGACCTCCCAGAGAGAGGCAAAACTTGCTCCTGTACTACTCCGCAGCCCCCTAACTAGAGTGGCCAGGTTCAGCACATAAAATTTACAATACCTGGTTACATTTGAATTTCAAATAAACAAATATCTTATGTCCCCATGTACTGAAAAATTATTTGTTGTTTATCTGACACCCAAATCTAGCTGGCTATCCTAGACATTAACTGGGAACCCGACAACTAATGTCTGATTAGGCACAGTAACTATGGCTTTCAAGAGCCCATGGCAGTCTGGTGTCTGTTATGCAAGCCTCCTGCTGAGGCCTCTTCCAGCAATGACAGGGCCAAAAAAATAAGCCATCCGCAAGGCTTATTCCAAAAAGAAAAAAAAAAAAAAATGGGGCTTCAGGCTATGCTCACGTTAAACCTACAACTGTGCCATCAGCAAATTAAAATCAATTGAATTCAATTTAGCCGGGATAAAGTCTCCCTCCCGGGCTTAGGCTCATCTGCTGTGCTAACAGCTCCCAGCGATGAAACAGGTGCTTGTAAATTAATTAGCCTACTGAAACACACCTTAGAATGAATTTCCCAGAACTCCCTGGCAGGGAGCCATCCTGGTCCCACGAGCTGATCAGCGTCTGTAAATATTGAGATTTGATAAAGTAAGCGCTGCTCTGGCAGCAGATGGCTGGGGATGATCTGTTGACACTGCCTATGAAGACTTTACTCCGCAGGCCTCCTCTGGGAGCCGCTGGAGGACCCAAGCCCCTCTGCAGCTATTTGCCTCCTAATTGAAAATCCTTATTCCCAGATGGAGCCAAATGCGCTGCTCCAGGCATCGCTCTGTGCTGCTTGACTGTTGATACATGGGTAATTGCTTTCAGTAATGCAGGTTAAATGTGACATTTAGTGCTTAATAAAAATTATCAAGGCCAAAGCCGTTTATCATTCTTACACTTTGGGCTGTCACTTCTAAGGGGATTCTCAAAATTCATTTGAATTCTTGAGAAGGAGACAGGCTACTCCATCGCAAAGCCACTGCAAGGACAACTGGAATTACTGGAGATTTCTTTTCTTTTTTCTTCTTCTTCCTTCTCCTTCCTCCTCCTCCTCCTCCTCTTCCTCCTCCTCCTCCCCTCTCCCCTCTTCTCCCTCCTCTTCCTCCTCTTCCTCCTTCTTTTAAAAGATTTGTTGGTTAACAAAAAGCATTCCAAATTAACCTACCGAGTGCTGTGCCTCCTCCTTTGTGTTGAGTGTGTTGGTGAATAATATATAATCAGCTGCTGTTGTGTACACAAAGCATTTAAAGTGGATGTACTCCTCTGCACCTTCTGAGCGGGGTGTGGAGCTGAAAGTCACTCCCTGGAAATAGCATAAAGAAGAAAATCTGAAAGGGAAAAGGCTGTGTTGGCCTCACTTGATATCAACCACAAAGGTTTTTAAACAGAGAAGGAGAAATTGCTATTTAGATCAAGAGCTTGGGGTTCCTCGCTGTGATTTTTTATTTTTTATTTTTTTAACCAACAATGGAAACAATTTGAGAGCTGGCCTTTGGGAGAAGCCACTTTTCAGAAATAAGGGTCCCCAGAAAGAACTTCCGGAGCTCTCATGGGTTTTTCCGGACGACCTGCTTCCAGAACATGCCAGACATGCTGACAGGCAGCAAAAATCACAGAGTTTTGGGCTTCTTAGTAGTAGAAATCCTGGAAGAAATAGCTGTGGTTGAGAATCCTGTGTATGGAGTCACCCTGAGCTTGAATCTGTCTCTGATTCCTTTCCCCATATGCTCATAACATTTAGGTCAAGTGCTATAGTATGAATGTTTGTGTTCCTCCAAAATTCCTGTGAATTCCTAACCCCCAAGGTGATTGTATTAGGAGCTGGGGCCTACAGTAGGTACTCAGTTCATGCAGGTGGACTTCATGGTGGAATTAGTGCCCTTATAAAAGAGGCCCCAGAGAGCTCCCTCCCCCTTGCACCACATGAAGACACAGGAAGTTGGTTTTCTGCAAGCCAGGAAGAAGGCCTCACCAGAACCCCATCATGCTGGTACCCTGATCTCAGACTTTAAACCTTCAGAACTATAAAAAATAAGTTTCTGTTTTTTGCTAGCCAGCCAGTCTATGGTGTTTTGTTATAGCAGCCTGAACAGACTAAGACATCAAGTATAACTAGTTTTGTCTTAAAACATTTGTGATTCCCCTAAGGTCACTGGAAAAGATGTGGCAGAAGTTAAAGGTTGGGAATCGCCAATCAGGTTTGAAAATCATATATAAGCAAAACAGGAATACCACCAATTCTGTGTGGTATTTCGTAATAGCCCAAGCTAACTAAGACACCCTGAAAAAATCCCTTACTCAAGTCTTCAAAAGAAGTGCCTTATTAAACAACTTAAACTATTAGAGAGTCAAGTGGGTTATGCAGTGGCCCAGAATCCTTTGAACATGCCCAGCCTGCCACGACACCAGGACCCTGGCACTCTGGGATAGAACAAAGAAAACGAACAATTTCCAAAAACAATGTTAGGAAGTCAAGCTCCTGGTCACCTGCATTAAAGGTAGGCAGCATTGACTTCAATGGTCCATTAGGTCCCTACTGGGTGAAAAGGGGCCTGCCCTATACATTTTGCACAATGCCCCAGTTGACTTCAAGGATTCACCGAGGTGTTTGATACTCAACAAAAGGAATTCAGAGAATTCCAACTCAATGAAAATTATATTTCCAATCCACACATATCCCCCAGTGATCCACATCCCAGAAAAGTAAAGGGCCACTGAGGCACAGATACAGGTGGGAGGAGCCTTCCCGGTCAGCCTCGTCCAAACCTGAATGTTGATAACTCAGAAATACCCTGGAACACACATAGGCCTCTACTCTCTATATCAGGGGACCCTGGGACCTTCCAGGGAAAACCATGTTACAAGCTGGGAGGAGTTGGCTGAAGGGAGCTATCCCTTGGGGATGAGCCTAGCCCTACCCTTCACTCTGCCTGTGTTTTCCCCCAGCCGCTTGGGAATAATAACTTGATTAGGGGTTTTTCGAATGACCTATATCTTTTCATTTAAACTTTAAATGCTCTGGTGTCATGTTCCTCCCATTTCTAGTGAACACTAGCCTTCTTAAGAACTTGCTAAACACTGGATCACTGTCCCAGAAAACAGAAAGTCCATAAGGATATATATACTCAATATTTTACATGCAGTTTTTAGGGGGTTTGAAGACCTGCTGAAAACCATGCTTCGTAAGAGGCCCTGTTATTGTGGCATCTTACAGTTATACACGGCGAGGCCTCCAGGTGCCGGCAGCCTCAGTAGTCAGGGCCTCCTGCCAGCTGTTCAGAGGATTTAGGGCAGCAAGCAGAAGACTCTCATTGAACTGTACGAAACACAACCCTGAGTTTACGAAAGCCACTAAACATTTTCTTCTTGACCTCTTGTTTCAAATTTGATGTCTGCATTTTCCCTATATTATAAAGCGAGTGCAATAAGACAGTGCTTGCAGGATATTCTCTTTTCAACAATTTCTCCTTCTCCTTTTGCCACCCTTTTTGCAAGAATACCGTATATCAGCAACCCCTCTGGGAAAAATAATTTTGAAAAATTGTATAGTGGATGCTAAATGACTTAATGGGTAGTAAAATGGCTTATGCTTCTGAGACTGCTATTTAAAGACCAACTTGACATTTTATGTAAAATGAACACTAGTTTTTATAGCATCATGGGACCTTACCCAGCTTTTCTGCCAAATTTGCTATTTATGGAGGATGTACTTCTTCAAAGCAAGTTAGACCCACTCCTGAGGCTCAGCTCTGGTGGACAGCTGATCTTTTTAACAACCCCAAAGTAGGTTAAAAAAAGAGAGAGAGAGAAAGGGTATCTTCAAACTTCAAAAAGTAACCAAAAATTTAAGATGAAATTGTAAAGATAATCCCTGTGTGTTTGCATGCATTGCACATTGAAGATAGAACTTCAAGTTGTGGGAACACTTGGGAATTCATTCCCACCACCTGGCAAAATCCTGGGTGCCAACCTATACCTCACCCTAGACACCAGAGACACTCCCTCATCAACCCCCGGACTCCACCTCCCAGGCATCTCACCCATCTGTCCTCTCCATTCCCACCCCTCTCCTCAAGGCTGGACTCTCATCATGTTTCTCTCCACCTCTGGTCCGGCCCCTTTTATTCTATTCCCAAATCTGCTGCTATACTCACCTTTCTAAAATACAAATCCAATCATATCACTCCCCACATGCACATTCTTCGGTGGTTTCCCCGTGTCTTCTACATAAAATCTGACGTCCTATTGGGACACACAGGCCTTTCACCTTTGGCCTTTGTCTGTTTTCAGTCCACTGTTTGCCACGCAGCCATGATGGTAGACATTTCCCCCTCTTGCTAACAAAACTCTGACTTTGGGGGGTTCTTTCCAATCCCTTGCAGCCCAGGGTGGCCATGGGATACATTCTAGCCAGTGAGACATAAGCAAAAGTCTACACAAGGCCTTTGAGGAAGCTGTCGCTTTTCTCATACAATGGGACTTGCATGGCTGGTCCCTTTGCTCCCTTCTTGGCTTGAACGAAAATGTGACATCTGAACAGGAGGACCTTCTCACAACCCTGAGGTAGGAGGCATGGGGATGAAGGTCAGCATGCTAAAGATGGAGCAGAAAAATAGAACTCAAGGTCCCTGTTGACCTTCCAACAGCTAACCTAGTGCCAATAGCTGTCTGCTCTCAGACTTCTTGTGAGTAAATTCAACCCTATTTCGCTTTTGCATTACTTGAAACCAAATGCCATCCGACTAATACCCAGTCACACTTCTGGCTCCACCTTATGGATTTTCTTCCTTTTTTTTTTTTTTTTCTCCCCTTTTGTTAACCCTCACCCAAGAATATTTTTCCATTGATTTTTAGAGAGAGTGAAAATAAGGGAGGGGGGAGGGAGAAAGAGAGAGAGAAATTTCCATTGATTGCCTCCCATACATACTCCTACCTGGGCCAGGGGTTGAACCTGCAACCCAGGTATGTGCCCTTGACCTGGAATCAAACCTGCAACCCTTTGGTGCATGGGCCGACACTCTAACCACTGAGCAATCCAAGCAAGGGCCTGCTTATGGATTTTTCTCAGACCCACTGCATTCTCTCATGCTTCGCGTGGCCTTAACCCATGCTCTTTTCTATGCCCATAAGAACTTTCCTCGTCCTCCCAGGTACCCTTGAAAGCCCAGTTCAATAGCATCTACCTTGGGAACACTTCTCTGACTGTAAGGCTTATGGTCACCTCTATCCTATTGTTATTAATGTTCATATTCTATCTCTCCTAGCAGATGAATTTTGGGGGGACAGTAATTCTTTACCTTTTACACATGTGTGTCAGAATATTAGCATTCAATAACATCTAATGAATTGGACAAAATAACAAAACCACCAGGTAATAATTGAAGAAAATTAAAGAAATTAAAAGAAAATTTCCTAGGTGGTCGGAAGATGGGAAGAGAAATCCATGCAGTGCCTCAGACACCACACTGCAGCTATTTGGTGTCACAACTGTCAGAACACAGTTTTGAAAATGCTGATATCAAGAAATTATAGAAAAAGAACTTTGAAATTGAAAGGTTCAACCAGGAATGAAAATGACCAGGAGCAACTATACTGGCCTACTTGTCAAAATTTACTCAAAATGCAAAAAGAAACAAAACCCAACCAGAAAAACATTCCTCACTCTCTTTTCTTCAGACAGGGCAGGCACCTCTCTGCTCACAGAACCATGGCAAAGTTGTCAATGGCATCCAAGACTCTTTTCTTTTAAAAGAAAGGAAAAAGAAAAGGAAGATTAGCTGCAAGCACTCTGACAATAGTGACCCCATATTAAACTAATACATGGTGGTGATCTGGACCAGACTCAGTAGGATTGTTTCCTCGACAGAAGATGTGACATTTTTCTTCTTGGCACAACACTCCTCCATGGCTAAACTGTTCCCTGCAGGCATCATTGTTGAGATTCTCCTTATAGAACACTTTCAAATGTGGATTGCCAAATAGATCCCATTACAAACTCCCTCCGAAAGAATGTTGAACAGGCTTCCTTTGAGATAGCATGAGGAACAGTGGACAAAGAGCAGGGCCTTTTTAAAGGCTAGCTCTGTCTCAAATATAGCTGTGTATGTCTTACCAATGTTGTTTAACCAGCTTCTCAAATTTCCTCATAGAGGAAATAGAGATGATAAACCTGTCCTACTCACCTGAGAGGGCTCTCTTGGAAGAACAGATGAGGTCACGTATGTCAGAGCAATCTGAAAGTGCCAACTACTATGGGAAGGCAAGTAAGCCACCATGGAATTATTACTGACCCACGAAGATGATTAAGCAGGTGACTTTTCACCATGAGCTGCTTCCAGGCTATAAATGAAAGCGCACAACCACCTTAAAGAAGCAAAGTAATATGGAGGTTAAGAATGCAGGCTCTGAAGTGATGGCCGAGGCCATTGTTCCTTTGACGAGCCCTCTCCCCACAAAACAGGCAGGAGGGTGCCATATCTGAGACTCCATCAACTTGGCTAACATTGTTCACCCTGCCTTGGTGATTCCCTGAGGCCCTGCCCCACCCAACTTTAGGCCCACCCAAGCTGTTTCCAGTGGCTTATCTTTAAAAAGCAGTTCAGGAATTCAGGAGCTGCATGCATGGTACACTTCCTGACACCACGGGGCTGGCCATTCCTCATGGGCTCCTGAGTCCCTTGATTTATGCCTCCACTGTGCCTGTCATTGTGTGCACCATACTGTGATCAGGACCACACAGGATCACCCGATTCTGTTCTGCATTCTGGCTGCCTTGCACAGTGCCAGGGACCCCATAGGCCCTCAGTTATTACTTGCTAAAGAGGAGGCCCAGTGTCAAATCACCCAAGGCTTTAGACATCAACAGAGGCACTCCTAAACCAATGCATCTGTGTGTCAGTCTTCCAATGTTCCAGTTCCCAAATAATGATCTCTTTCCCAGGAAAAGGGAAGGGAGTGAGACTGAGAATTTTTTCTCTTTTTTGATGATAAAGGATGGAAGTAATAGGAATTGAATGACCAAACTAGTAGGCAGTGTTGTAATGATTCCTCGCGCTTGACTTCCATACCTCCTACGTACTATTCTCCATTCCATCCTGTTTTATTTACAGCGCTGTCTTCTTTCCATCACCATGCACAATGAAAATACAGGCTTTGGAGGTTGATGAGGGCACTATTTACAGACAACTGGAATTCACAGAACCAAAAGAGTCTACTATCTCAATAATTATAGGAGATACATTATAAAGACCTAAATGCTTTGAAAGAAATGAATCAAAAGAAGCATTTTTAAGTTAAAAATATCCAATGCTACTGGTACATATAAGATTAAAATCAAAGGCAATTTTATAATGAATCAGCCAGCTTACATTTTTGTCATTTTTTTATGAAGTGTGATTTTAAAATTCGAATTTAGGTCATCAACAAAATACTTATTTATACAGGGGTTGACAAAAGTAGGTTTACAGTTGTGAGTACACGGCTATTCTTGTATTTTTATTTATTATTGTATTATTTATTATTATTAACCTACTTTTGCCCACCCTTGTATATTTTATAGAATGAACATATTTGAATGATAAGCTCAATGAGAACAGAGAATGCTTGGAACTATAAATAAAATCAAAATGAAAACTATACATACATATTACATAAAAATGTATATGACTACATATAGACATGAAAGGAAGATCACATAACTGTTTCGTGCTGGAATGATATATGACAGGATGGTAAATATCATTTCATCACATATTTAAATGAGAGAGTACTGGTAAAGGTAGGAATTTGAAAAAAAAAAAAAGAAGAAGAAGAAGAAGAAGAGACACCTAGAGTTGAGCAAGTAACAAGAAGGACCTATAAATGAATCAAATCCCAGAGGCAGTTCCGCCCAGATTCACGTCCTTGTCAGATTCTAAGTTCCGGAAAGAGGTGGGCCAAGGGCATGATGTCAGGAAGATAAAGACTGCCCTACATACATGAGCGGGCAGCTGATTCAGTGGGTCTCCGTCCAATTAGACCCAATGTTCTCTTTTATAACTTTTAAAAATAATCTCCTATGCTATCTTAAAAAGAAATAACAGAAAATGAAATTGTGTGCACCTAGTTAGTCATTGTTTCAAAAAATCAACACAATGCCCTAATAGAATGAAAGGAAGATAATCATAACAGAAATAAAATGTATTCCAACAGGGAAGTTCCTGGGCATAACCATACCCAGAGGCATAATAAAGTCATCCCACATTTGCACTGATATCTGAATGGCTGATATCAGTGACAACTACCAAAATCAAAGAAGACAAACATACACATGGTGATTCAGATGTTCAGATGTGACTGATGTTCTCATCAGTGAGCTGGCTTTCTGAAATGGTGACCAACTCTTGGGAAAGCTTCAAATAACAAAGAATAACCTTCCCTCTATTTAAGCTTATGTGCATTTCTGGAAATTTTAGCATATATTAAAGCTATACAAAAATGCTTTGCAAAATGGTGAAACTCAGATACTTAGAAACAAGGTTTTCACCTTCATGAAGGGACATGAAAAGTGTGTATCACAAGGGCCATTTCTTCTTGGTGTGGAACTGTCCTGTGCATCACACAATATCTCATGACTGTCAGGGAGGCCTCCCCCTCGGAGTAGTGACTAAAAATGCCCCTGAAGGTCTGAACAGCTCCCCAGAGGTGCTACCTTTGTTGGAAACATGCATTGACTACTCAGTATGCTTTGGCACCAGTGGAAAAGTTGGAGGTGAGAAAAGCAAAACAGAGGGACGAATTCAGGAAGGAGAGAGTAAGTAGAGACACCTGAGGCAACCATTCAAGGGAATAACAGAGCTCAGAACAAGGCAATGCCACCCCCTCCCTGTAGTTACTATGCCCCCTTAAAAAATAGTGAGGCCAGCTCTACTCCACAGCACTTACATAACTTCTAATGGCACAGAATTTCAGCTGTGTCTGCAATATATCATCAAGAGCCTGCCACATACACCAGACAGCCCCGAGGAAAACTCCACAGAGCCCGCTGGCCACCACAGGATTCATAGATCAAACATTTAACCTCACAATGCATGCACCTGGCCATCCCAGCTTCATAAATCTAAAGAGGCGGTATTGTGTGCTTCCAAATCTTAACCTGAATGATATTTAAATGTAGTAAGTAATTTGGGTATAGTGTCAACTTTGACTTGAAACAATCCACTTAAATATTCACCTTAGAGGCTCTGGTTTTACTGGCTCCGACCTGGTTCCCTTAGAACCTGGCCCTGTGTTCTTAATACAGAAAGCACCAGGCTTCTCTCTGAGGTGATGAGCATAGCAAAGCTGAGCAGCACGTGTACCTGGCCCCGGTGAGCAGGGCTGTCACCAGGGAGGGTTGGAAAGGATGAGTAGGAAGAGTCTTCCAGCTTCTTTTCTTAAAAGATTGAAACACAGAAGTGATAACTGTCACCGTGGGTTCCCAAGCACTCAAACTATTTCCCGGGGATCACCAATAAAAACATTCAAAATGTGTGAAAGAATACATATTCTGCGAACCACCCAAGTGTGCTGTCCTTCAAGGTGAAATATTGACCGTAGCCTTAACTCGGTCAACATTTAGTTTTCAGGTCAATACATCCGATGGGTGGTCTCAACCAAAGTCAATAATGTCTCAATGGTCAGGCCTCACTCTGTTGCTGTGAGAGATTGGCACTGACACCTTAGCTGACAAGGAAGAGCACTGCCCGGCACTTGTTCAAACTTCATTCACTGATCACCCTGTTCACCCATTGTTAAATTTATAATAAGGAGAAAATAGTACATGATGAAATAATTTTAATATCTTGGAGGTAGTATAATTGACAAGAGTTTGCAATGACTATTGGTGAATCAGTATAAGGAAGAAAAAGTGTTTAAGATGTCTTCTGAGGTCTGGCTAGAATAGAAATGCCATCCAGTGAAATGGGACTTGGACAAGCAAGTTTTAGTAGTATAGAGTTATGAATTTGCTTTGAATTGATTTTAGGGTGGCAGTAAGTCACCAACTCAAAATGACCCCATTCATTCTTGAATTCTAGATTCAGAAATGAGGTCTGGAATGAAGATGGGTGGAGGGGGAGCGATTTTGTTTTTTATTTAATTAATGTAATTTTTTTTTTTTTGTGAAAACGAAACATCTTCAACTATTGTCACATCTTCAACTATTTACTAAAAGTAAAGTTGAATGAATACAAACCCAAACACAATGTGTGTGTGTGTGTGTGTGTGTGTGTGTGTGTGTGTGTGTGTGTATGAGACATTAAATATAAATACAGGATTTCATTTACTGGGATGACATTGGTTAATAAAATTATCACTGGGATGACATCTATAATAATAAAAGCAGAATATGCTAATTAGACCAGACGTCCTTCCAGATGTCCTTCCGGATGAAGCTGGGGCTGCGAGGGAAGCCCGGGTCCTGGGTGCCTGCTGGCGGTAGGAGGGAAGCCAGCAGCCAGGGGAAGGAAGGACTACTCTTGCATGAATTTCATGCAATCGGGCCTTTAGTTGGTTAATAAAATTATATAGGTTTCAGGTATATGATTCTACAACACATCATCTGTATATTGTATTGTATATTTATCACCCCAAGTCAAGTCTCCTTCTATCACCATTTATCCCCCTTTAGCTTCTTCTATCTCCCCATCCCCTTCCCTCTGGCAATCACCATTCTGTTGTCTGTATCCAGAAGTGGGCCTAAGCCATCAGTTGGACATCCCCTGAGGACTCCCAGATTGTGAGAGGGCGCAGGCCAGGATGAGAGACACCCCCCTCCAGTGCACGAATTTCATGTACCGGGCCTCTAGTACTATATAATGTGTGTTTTAATGGAAAATGTCTTAAAATTAGGTACAAATTAAATAACTTCTTTGTCTTTTCAGTGTTTGAATAATGGGAGTATTCTATGAAAGCATATTTCTATTGCAGTATTGAAACACAAAGCCTTATATCTTCAGGCTGTAAGCTGCCCATCCTCACATCCTGTGCCTCTTCCCTCCTCTTCTGAAAATATGGGTGAAGACCAGAGAAGACCAAGAGACAAACTATGATAGGGTAGGGGTGAGGGTACTGTGATCCTGTTCCTGTGACAAAGCAGAGATATGCTCTGGGTTTTGGGTAGGAGGTCATGCAGGTACACAAACTCTCTAGAATATGCATTTGTCACCACTGCCAAATGAGTCAAAAACGGGAACATTCGGCAGCCGCGTTTCAGGATCACATGGCCAAAACAACACCAACAAACTTGCCCACCACAAAGAGCCACTCAGCAAAGGCTGGGTTGCCCTCTAATTAAACCGGCTTCTGCATGAAGCTGGGAGGCAGCCTCAACAGAGGTGACTGGGAGCCCTTCAGCCCAGGCAAGGCCAGTCTGCAAAGACTGTGAGGTCACAGATGGAACAGCCCAGCTCGCTGAGCATCAGCTCCAAGCTTCTCAGAACCTGACTAACACAGCCCAACCACAAGGCCAGCCTGAGACCTCACCCCACTGGACAAGTGGAGATGTGGTTGCCAAAGAGCAGCATATTTTTTTCCTGAGGGAGATTTTTCTTGTTAACCTTAAGGAAGCAGAGGCCATTTCGTTTTTATATAATTCATACCATTTTTTCATGAGAACTAAGCTTATCAAATGTTGCTGCTTTTATTTAATGTGCAAGCCCAGATCTCCGAATGCAACTCGCTGAGGACGCACCTTAGCTGCCCTTGTGGTCTACATGGCTCATAGCAGGACATTAGTTTAGACAAGAGAGAAGACTGTGCATGCATCCTCAGAATCCATGGAGAAAATGAGATTTGGTATTAGAATTTGGTGAAGGCCTTATATTGTTAACAGGTATGATTGGGAGTGAGAGGGAACACGTCATATAGCGTGAAGCAGACATCCTTAAACTTTAATTTCACAAGAATTTCTGGCAACCTTGTGAAAATGCAGATTCTGAGGCAGGAGGCTTTTGGTGGAGCCTGAGACTCTGCATTCCTAACAGCCTCCCAGGGGATGCTGATGCTGCTAGCTGGAGGAACACACTTTGCACATGTAAGGACACTCTTCTTTCCCAAGTGGACACTGATTCATCCTCTAAAATCCAGACGACCTTTCCTAACCCACCCCCACATGCTGGAGAAGTAGCCCTCCTCTCTCCTTGGGATCCAGCATCACATCAGTGTAATTCCCATGTGGTGTTACAATTACCAATTTATACGCTCCCACCCCAACAAGCCAAGAGAATCTTGCACACGGGAACCATGAGTTTTTCATCGAGGAATTACCAGTGACAATACCTGGCGCCCCGATATTCAGTAAATGTTGGATAGAGGGATGGAAGGATGGAGAGATTGATAGATGGAGTGGGTGAGTAGATGGTTGGAGGGTGGATGATGGGTGAGGGATGGAGTTTTAAAAGCCTGGTTGAAACTCTGCCACTAATTATATAATCATGTGCTAGTCTCTGAATCTTCTCATTTTCCTACTCTATAAAATAAGGGACATGACTGTTTCTAAAGGCTTCTTCGATTTGAATATTACTGTAATAAAAGTTAAAATTTATTGACAGCAAGCTTGGGGTTTAGAAAAACTGAAGATGATGAGCCTTGGATTCTAGGCATTAGAAGAGAGTGACATCTATGCTGAGCTGGGTGTTCCTGCATCAATACCACCTGGCCAGCGGCTGGAGCTGATCCTCATGCCAACAGTCAGTTCCCCGCCCCCAGCTGGTTCCTGTAGGAGATGCTGATAGGAGAGTAGCCACCACCACAACAAACCTGTCAAGTTCCTTTCTTTTTCCACCTCCGTATGGGTACATAGAGGCGGGTAAAAGTGTTGTTGGGAATTTTTAAAGGGTGTTTTATCAGTTATTTATTGCAGTGTAATATACCACACCAAACTTGAGTGGCTTAAATCACAGAAATGTCCTATGCTAATTAACCTGTCATTTGTGCAGGGCTTGGTGACCACAGCTCATCTGCTCTATGTGGGGTAAGCTGGGACAACTCAACTGAAACTAGAGGGTCCATTCCAAAGATGGCTCATTCACATGGCTGGCAAGTTGGTGCTGGCTCTATGCTAGTTGCTCTACTAGGGCTGTGGGCCAGGGACCTGTTTTTTCCTACATGGCCCCCTTCACACTTTGCAGGGTCTTCTTCACAGCATGATCACTGGGTTCCTTGCCTCAAAGAGCAAGGAATAGATGCTTATTATTTCTACTGTGTGTCCTTGGAAATCTAGAGCATCACTCCTACCATACTGTAGGTGGACAACAGTCAACTCTGGGTCAAGGAGAGGGGACATGGACCCCACCTCTAGCCCTGGGAGTGGCATCCATGAAGCAAAACTTAATTTTTTAACCCAAGAGGTAACTATCAGACTGGAAGCCAAAGAACAAAGAGATCACCTCTCCTTTCCCCATCCAGAGTCATACTCATTTTTATGACTTCCAAAATTGACCCTCTGCTCTAGGCAAACCAGTTCCCCAACCGTGCACCCTGCATTCCCCATTTACCCTATCATCATAACTGTACTCCCTCCTCTTCCTCCCCCTGGCCAACCTACTGCCAGCATACCTGTTTCAGGTCTGCACCATGACACAGCTCAGATAGCAAACTACTCTAGTAACTCACCTCCCTGCAGCCCCTTACCCTTTGAATGGTGTTAGCCAACATCTTTTTTTTTTTCCACTTTTTTTATTTAGGTATTATATGTGTACATATCTTACCATTGCCCCCCCCACCCCACACCCATACATGCCCTCATCCCCCAGAGTTTTGTGTCCATTGGTTATGCTTATATGCATGCATACAAGTCCTTCGGTTGATCTCTTATCTCCCCCACCTCTCCCTAACCTTCCCCCTGTAATTTGACAGTCTGTTTGATGCTTTACTGTCTCTGTATCAGCCAACATCTTCTAATTGTCTTCCACATATCCCTACTTGAGCTGATGTGTCAACATTCACCACATCTTCTCACATACTGAAGCCAGGCATACAAAAAGTGCTCAATTAATGCTAAGTGGGTGTCATTTGGATTCTGCACAAGAAAGCTATATAGGAAAGTCTTTTTGTTAATTTGGGAGATGGAAATGAGAATAGGAAAGAGACTATTCCATTGAAGGAACAACATAAAAATCCAACCTCAGACACAAGTCATATGTTTCATGGGCTCTTTTAAACTCTTCTGTCTATTTACAAATTCTCCAATGCCATTGGTAAAATTGTTTTCAAGATTATTTCTGTACAATTATATATATATATATATATTATTGTGTGTGTATATATATATATATATATATATATATTATTGTGTGTGTATATATATATATATATACACAATATATTGTATACTGTATATTGTATTATATGTTCACCACCCCAAGTCAAGTCCTTCCATCACCATTTATCCCCCCTTTACTCTCTTCTACCTCTCCCCACTTCCCTTTACCTCTGGTAATCACCATACTGCTGTCTATGAGTTTTTTGTTGTTGTTTAAATTCAGTAAGTACAGTAAACCCTCGATTTTGTGGACCTTGATTTAATGAACTTTGGATTTAACAGACAAAATTTCCAGTCCGTATGTCATATGTAAAAATTAATACGCTGTTCATTTTAAAATGCTTTTAACCAAGATTTGCTTGTAATTAAATTAACAGGCTTTTTTTTTTTTTTTTTTTTGCTATTCACTGTCATTTTTAACAAATTTTAGCAAATAGGCCATATGTTGGAAAAAGCACTGTAGTAATTTCACCAACATAAATAAATATTACATATCTACAACTACACTCTACATATTTAAATCCAAGAGTCATCTTGTAAACAATGTTCAGCAAATGATTAGCACGTGATCACACCACATCGAGGGCGGTAATTGGTTCTGTTGTCACATGGCGTGACTTTCTGCAGCAGTTGTAATATGTTTCGGCCCATGTTCCCAACTGCGGTGAGCCAGGCCCCAAGCATGTGCATTTGTTTACTCGAGGTGACTAGAGAATGTGTGCATTTACTAGACCTATTCAGTATAAATTTAAAATTACTGTAATACATATAGGAAACTTTTCTGTGAAAGTAAACTTTTCATACATATTTATGTTAATTACATAAATGTGTCTACGTAAATAAAAACAGTTAAACTAATTAATTTGTCATTTTTTTAACATAGGCATTAGAAAACCTACTCTATTATATAACAGACTTTCAGCTTTACTGGACACCCCCTCACCTGAATTAGTCTCTGTTATATCAAGGTTTTACTGTAAAAATAAAACTAAATTAAATTTAATTTTTAAAATATTACCTCTGAAGCTACATAATCAGAGAGACACTTCTATGTGACCATGATGTTGATCTTACTATACCTCGTTCAATCCCATGGTATTTTTTTATTCACAGGAAAATGTTATCACCACAGGAACAACACTTCAATGGAACCTCCCCCCCCCCACCCCCCGCTTTAGCCTGATTAACTATAACATCCCCATAGAGAATGTGACTGTGCTTAATAATGTTTATAACAAAGATAGCTTTTTACCAGACTGTTTCTAATAGTGATTAGGAAATTGGAGTGATTACAGCCCAAAGTTCCATCTGTACTCAATTACTTTCCCACCCATGTGAACCATTTTGGAAGAAAGAAAGCAGTAGTAAAATGGCCTAGTGTCTTTTATTGTTTTGAAAATTGAGTACCATATTCTATTTGTTAATGAGTTGGGTTTTCTACAAGCCATCAGCCTTCAGTATTAACTAGGAATAGGGTACTTTGGTACCCACAGTTGGTGAAAGAATATTACTCACTTCTGCCAGTTGCTTCATTTAACAGGGTAAAAGGTATGGAAAACTCTGGCAAGGATGTGGAGTAAACTTTGGTCAGTGCTGAAGTTCCTTCAATGATTTAGAAAACAACTGGCAATATTTAGATAAGTTAAAGATGTGCATCCCTGAGACTTAGCAATTTTTGTGGTTTTATACCCAGCAAAACTTGCTTATACATACACCCAAAGAAAGGCATGCAAAGCAACTCATTACCACACTGTTGATATCATCAAAAAGTTGAAAACTACCTATGTGTCTATCAATTGGAGATGGAAAACTAGACCACAGCGAAAATGAATGAGCTCATGCTGCATGCCACCATGAATAAGTCTTTAAAACAGACATGAAGACATCCCCCCACCAAGAAGCACAAAAATAGCTATACAACAGGCTACTATTTACAGAACATTTCCAAAATGCTAATTACTACTGTACATTAGTCTTTAAAACAACCAATTTAGGACAGCAGTTTCCTCTGGGGAAGCAGAGTGGAGACTGTAAGAGGGGAACATCTATCACAATTTACTTATTAAGGTCAATGGTGAAGTACATGGATATTCATAGCATTAGGTCCCCAAAATATGTCATCATATAATTTCTGTGTGTTATTTACAAGAAAGGACCGAATTCTAAATCACATTCTGGAGAATAAAGAGCAATTATTTCTTCTGAGTCCACCACTTGCCATTTTATAAACTCACATCGCTCCTCCGATTGAAGCCTTCCCCAGACTAATATTATTTTGGGAAGCCTTCCTTCACATTCAAGGAGTTTGCGCAAAGGCCATGGGTCTGCTGTCATCACCTGATCTGAGCATGTCTGTCTTGCTAAACTGAAAGCATGAGGCCCCTGGGCAGGGAGCAGGTCGCACTGTGTTCATGGCACTGCACCACTGAGGCTAATTGCTAAGTCGGCAGCACTTAGCCTCCTGGGCGTTTTGACAAGCAAGTATATAAACACTGCGCTTCCAAACGAGCAATGTCACAGAGCAGTGGTTACGTGCTGGCTAGCACAGAGTGTGGAACAGGCAGGGCTGCCACCACAATAACACGGCCTTGGGTCTCAACCCACTCAGGCCACTTAACCTCGCCTGCCTCCTGACTTCTCCACCTGTCAAACTAATGATGAGGACACTCATCAGCAAACCATCTCCCAGCAGCTATGCAGGGATCTAAAATAAGATTGTCAGAGTACTTGGGCCTCTTGCAAGGAGGATGCTAAGTAATCATTGCACTCACAAATACAACAGTAGTATGGGTCCCTCTGATCATTTCTTCATCTATAATCACATGCACACACATATACATGTACACACATGTGTATGCACATGTGCATATATGAATGCATGTATGTGTGCATATATGCATGTGTGTAAGCATGCTATGTACATCGTGTCTGTGTGCATGTGTGCACATAAATGCACACAGATGCAATACATAGTATGCATACATATTTATACATGTGTATGTACACACATATACACACAATATACATTCCCCCTCAAACCAAATCTTTTCTCTGAAAGTATTACTACTGCATCATAGACATAACATGATTAATTTGTTTTGAACATTGAATACTTGCTCTCCAGATTGTCAGGCTTTTCATTTAATCCTGGGCATTTTTTTTAGAGTTAATGATTTTTTTGCTTTAAAAACACTTAAGCAACAGAGAACTAGAAGACAGAACTGACCCCCCACCTCCAAGGGTCTTACAGTAGCACAGTATTTGCTGGCTTTGGGGTCTCTAATGCAAGAGAACCATGTGGTGGTATCAACCCAAAGTGTGACCTGCAGGTTACATTGTTCTTGCTTTTGACCAAGAGACGATGCAGATTGGTTCTGAGGCTGCAGGCCAGCAGGGACCCAGGGATTTTTTTTCTGTTGGTCTATTTTTTTCTAAGTTCCCCTAGCGAGTCTAAAGTGCAGTCAAGGACTTCTGATACAAAACACTAGAGGCCCGATGCATGAAATTCGTGCAAAGGGCTCAGCCCTCGCAGCCGCAGTGGCTGCCTCGGCTTTATCCGGAAGGTCGTCTGGAAGGTCGTTCAGCTGTCTGGTCTAATTAGCATATTATGCTTTTATTATTATAGATGAGGGCCTGAGGCTCCAGGGCACTTTAACAAGAACCAGAGCAACCCCTTCACTGAGGCCTGCATAGTGAGGGCCACCGAGCTGCTGCACTGACCCCACCAAGGGGCTGTTAGAAACTCAGGGTCCCAGGCCCACCCTGTGACCAGCGTGTTTCACGTGCGTTAACATTTGAGGTGCAAACACATGGCTATAGGGACTCACTGGGCTTCTGCATGGATTTTGTGAGTCATTCTTTGAGCCCTAAGTCAAAAATCATGGTCAGAGGAAGGCATGGTGCTCAGCTAGCCGAGGGTGGCGTTTGCCTGAAAACATTCTAAGAAGCTGCTCGGGGGACAGAAATAAGCCTCCACTTTTGGCCTCCTCCAATTCAATGTCCCCAAACTGGTCAAAGTGACCTCTAAAACAATAAAAAGCCCTAGCCAGTGTGACTCAGTCCGTTGGAGTGTAGTCCAGTGCACAAAAGGTTCATGGGTTCAATTTCCAGTCAGGGCACATACCCAGGTTGTGAGTTCGATCCCTGGTCGGGATGCAAATGGCAGGCAACCATTCCATGTTTCTGTTTCTCTCTCTCTCTCTCTCTCTCTCTCTCTCTCTCTCTCTCTCTCTCTCTCTCCCCCTCCCTCCCTCCCTCCCTCCCTCCCTCCCTCCCTCTCCCATCCTCTCTCTCACATCAATAAAAAATAATTTCCTCAGGTTCCCATTCCTAAAATGCATCAGTGTCTTCCATTACTCTCAGCACAAAATACAAAATCTCTAACACGGCTCAAGAGCCTGTCTGACCTGACGTCCTACATCATGCCACTCCTCCTGTCCTGCATGACGTCTGACCGCCCAGCCTCCCCAAAGAGCAGATGCGTCAAGTCCCATGAGGATGGGGCGGGCCATCTAGTCCACCCAGGCAAGCACGTGTCCTGGCACCATGAGAGCCCCTGGCAGGCTCACAGGGCATCCAGGGGACTGTTTTCACAGGGCAGGACTGTCCAGGCACTGAAGGACCTGGAGCATCCCCAGTGTCTGTAGTGTCCCAGGCATTGTGACACAAAATGCACCCCACACTTCCACAAGGCCATGGGGAACCCCCGAGTGGATCAAGGGCACAGCAGAGGGAAATAGAGACCCTAGCCGCCCGCCTTTGATAAGCTACTCCACAGCCAGCTGGAGACTACGTATGTCCTAAGGCAGCTGAGAGAAAGTCAATGGTCAATTAAGCAGCGCTTGATAAAAAGTAAATTTAATTACAAGGGCACTTAAGTATTTGGATCACTTTGATACTGTCTTCTAAATTGGATGTCGCTTTGGTTATCATTAGAAATTAGAATCAAATGAATACATATGCTGTTACTTAAAAGTTACATTTTTCAGGAGGAAACAATATAAATGAGTGGATTGGGTACCTAATGCCTTCGGTATCAAAAGGTGATTTATTTTTTTCTCAGTCACCCACATGCAAAAACAAAAGTGCTGAGCTGAGCTGGAGGGTCCCTGTGGGTGTGTCTGCAGCCTGTTTCTCGGATCATGTAGAACTAATCCTGGCTGATATCCACGTGAATGCACTGCAGCCAAACCCAGGGGCTTTGAAAAGATTTCTGACCTGCGCTTTTCTCCTCTAAATATTGTTCTTTTCCTTTCCCAATTAATCATCTCTTTTCTGCATACTTATTAAATATCTGTGGTTTCTGTGCGTTCCTTTGGTTTAATAACCTTAAAGCAAATTATTTTATCTCTGATCTGGCTCTAAAAGATGAAGAGACTTGTTTTTCTTTTCACTGCCACTCAGGCTTACTGAAAACACAGGAGACAATTTCACTTTAGGGACGTGCACCCGAGACATCCCATCTTTATTTATGCTCCCTTTGTTCGTTTGGGGCTAGTGAGGGAATTAAGTTTTCCACAATTAAGAATGGGCACTGGGGCCCCACCATTGTGGCTCAGTGGTTGAGCATCTACCTATGAACCAGGAGGCCACAGTTCAATTCCTGTCAGGGCACATGCCCGAGTTGCAGGCTCAATTCCCAGTGTGGGGCGTGCAGGAGGCAGCTAATCAATGATCTCTCTCATCATTGATGTTTCTATCTCTCTCTCCCTCTCCCTTCCTCTCTGAAATCAATTAAAAAAAAGTATATATATTTTTAAAGACTGGACTCTGGGCCATTTTCTACATCTGTGAGATGGATGGTCGGTGAGTGAAGAGGTTGAATAACACAGAAGATTCACATATTAACACAAAACCCCACATCACCTTACAATGCCTCCCATCCTGGGCCTCTGTAGGGACTGACCAAGGTTCAGCCAGTCTTCAAAATGTTTGTCTTGCAGCCCTAGCCAGTTTAGCTCAGTGGATAGAGTGTCAGCCTGCAGACCAAAAGGTCCTGGGTTCGATTCCTGTCAAGGGCACATACCTTGGTTGCCATCTCCTCCCCAGCCCTGGTCAGGGGTGTGTGCAGGAGGCAACCAATCGATGTGTTTCTCTCACATCGATGTTTCTCTCTGTCTTTCCCTTTCTCTTCCACTCTCCCTAAAAATCAATGGAAAATATCCTCGGGTGAGGATTAACAAAAACTAAACAAAACAAAAAATAAAAGTTTGTCTTGCAGTATTTCATCCATTTTAATTAAATGTAAATTAATTTTTAAAGATTATGATTTTTTTTTAAGTTAAGCTTGTAGGACCTCCATCTTTCCCAGCCCCCCCCCCCCACCCCCGTCCATTCCAGGTAAGTGTCTGCTTTCATTATGGTATTCTTCCTCCCACTTTCTGCCCTTTGGTTTCTGAACTACCTTCTCTTCTTCTCAGTAACCATGAAGAAAGGGATCTTCTCCGGCTCTTGTCCCCATAAGACACCCTCGTCTCTCCCTTCACTCCCTCCACTCCGGGAGACCTCCCTGCGCCTTCTCCATGAAGCCCCTTTCCAACCCAGGTAAGGTCTTCCAGAGACTAAATTTGATTCCCGGACTCATGTCCCACCCACTCTGTTTCTGCAATTAGGATTTTCCTTTTAAAAGTCACAGGAGCTGTGGGTCTCTGCACTGCCACTTGAATGGACTGAAGGACTGGTGGTAGCACCTCAAATGCCCAGGAAGGAAGGTGAGGCATGTTGTCATAATGTGAACATACCCTTACATATGACCAGCCATCCCACTCCCAAAGAAATGAACTTATGTCCATTCAAACACAAATGTTCTTAGCAGCTTTATTTATGGAAACTAAAAGCTGGAAACGATCTAAATGTCTTTGGCAGATAAATGGATAAGGTAACTGTGGTACATCCAACCATGGGGTGCTAACTCGGTGGTCAGAGCAACCACCTTTTTTGTTGTTAATCCTCACCCAAGGATACTTTTTCCATTGATTTTTTTAAAGAGAGTGGACAGGGGTAGGGGGGGATAGGGGGAGGGAGGAGAGAGAGAAAAAAAAAACATTGATGTAAGAGAGACACATCAATTGGTTGCCTCCCGCACACACTCCTACCGGGGCTGGGTGTGGGACCTGCAACCGAAGTATGAGCCCTTGACCTGGAATCGAACCTAAGACCCTCTGGTACCCAGGCCGATGCTCCAACCACTGAGCCATGCCAACCAGGGCGCAACCACCTTTTTATTGATGGATGAGACAACCCAGATGAACTTCAGAGGCATTATGCTGAGCGAGACAAGGCCTCAGAGGTTGATGATCCAACTTACTTGACATTCTTAAAAAAATGCTAATGATGGGTAAGAGACCAGTGGGTCCCAGGGTTGATGTGATAGGGTGACCACCTGTCTTGGTTTTTTGGGGGACTTTCCCAGTTTTAGCACTGAAAGTCCCACATGCCAGGAAAACTGGGACATTTGGTTGCCATAGCTGTGACTGTAGAAGGCCAGCAGGAGGTAATCTGGAGCTGAAGGAATTGTTCTGCATCATGGTTATGGTCGTGGTTATATAATCTCTGTCTGTGCTAAAACTCATAGAACTATATACCCAAAGGGGGAAAACCCTAATTTTATTGCATGACAATTTTTAAAACAAAAATGCACACATAGAATCTCTTCCGGAGTGAGTGGAGTGCTGGCTCCGGATCTTTAGGGCTTCCCATGGAGGGTGGAGGGAAGAGAAGGAATAAAAGGCTCCCTTTGTAAAGACAAGTCTGCCAGCAAGTCCTTGCTGTGCTTCTCAGACGTCATCCAGACAAACTGACCTTACAGCTCCTTTAGTCACTCCAACCTGTTGACACAAGCCCCGAATTCCCACAGCTGCCAAATGATTTCACCTACCAGGCATCCTCAAACTACGGCCCGCGGGCCACATGCAGGTGTTTTTGCCGTTTTGATTTTTTACTTCAAAATAAGATATGTGCAGTGCGCATAGGAATTTATCCATAGTTTTTTTTAAACTATAGTCCGGCCCTCCAATGGTCTGAGGGACAGTGAACTGGCCCCCTGTTTAAAAAGTTTGAGGACCCCTGACCTAGCCCCTGTTTTGAAGCCTGAATCCCTCCACGACCCCCATCTGGGTGGCTCTTCCCTGTGATTCTCACAAAGATCTCTGAGGCAGACAGAATCCATCTCTGCTGGCTTTTCTTCTTAGAGAACAAGTACAGACCGAGGGGCTCACCCAAGGTCATACACGGATGCTTGGTCCTCCTCAGCACACCTGAGCTGCACACACTTTTCAAAACACTTTTTTTTTTTTTGTGACTGCAAAGGTAGCAGAGGTCAGAGCAACCTTCCCATGGGCCATGAGCCGAATGGAAAGAGGGTCTTTGGTCTCCGTGTCTTAGAACCCCCGTGCCAGGGGTTCTAAGGGCCAGGTCCTGTGGCTTGTCAGCACAATTTCGGAGAAGATTGGGGCTTTCTAAGCCTCCACTCCTCCCTCTCCCGCCTGGAAAGTGAATCTCTGCCAGCTTAACAATGCATCAGCGATGCGGTGCCAGGTAGTCACGGTCAGCAAAAGGAAGTCTGCTTGTGAAATCTGGCACAGGGAAGAATCTGAAGGAATAACTCCGCATATGCTGAGCAGTAGGAGTCCCTCGTGCCCTTTGGAGTTGAGAATGGATCCAGGATGGAATGGCACAAGGCTAGAATGGGCTGGGACACGGGGGGAAATGGCAAGAGAAGCAAGGACTCCCGTGGCCATCAGCTCGGCTCTGCATGAGCTGAAAGCAGTTCACAGGGAAGCATAAGGACATGCCCTGCATCACCCTCTGGGCCTTACCTAGGCCCTTAATCTACTAATGGGGAGCTTGGGCTCCTTCCTGGGAAACAACTGTCCTTCGGGGGCCTCCATCCTGAGCTTGCCGGGCTCTCTGGAAGCATTTCAATCACCTGCATGATTCAAAGGGACCCCACTTTCTCCCTATGTGGGGGTGGGGGCCTCAGAAGACTCAACCTCTTGGCACCTCAGAGAAGCTGTCAAAGAAGATGGAATTCTCTAGGGTGGGTCTGTGGTCACTTCCAAGCAGCTAGGCTCCAGTCCACATATGACCAATATTAAACAGTGCAGTTCTCTTACTCTTACTCCCACCAAAATCTGCCGCGAGCCTTCCAGATTCCACCTCCACAAAACAGTTACCGTTTGTTACCTGCAAACAAGAGGCCAAAAACGGTGAGTGAAAGCAGGAAGCATACAGAATCAGAACTCTGAGATTCAAGGCCGTTCAGCCGCGACCTTGGATCCGGCAGCCTTCAGCCTCGGTGCAAAAATGAGAGTAAGAACACCTCGCTACTGTGGAGCTGGAGCAGAGAAATGGAAACACACGAGGAGAATTAAGACCAAATGAGAATTAACACCAAATAGTCTAACAACCTATTGTTACCTCCCATATAAGCACATGATAAGTTTCAATTCTGGAGCTAGGCCTGTGCAGTGGGCAACATCTGACCTCAGTGGGCCTGATGAACCTGCATCCAAACCATTTATAATCAAGTCAACCGCCTTCCTCAAGGACGTTACCAGAGAATCACACATTTCCTGGCTTTAGACTGAGAATCAAGGGGAGTCATCACACCCCAACCAGAGTCCACCTGTTCTTATGGACAGTGAGGGGCTCATCCATTTCCTCCTGTGGCTTATATTTTATCCAGTGTCATAACTGGCATGTCTTCAAAAAAGAAAAGATCCCTCTACCCTCAGTTTCGGTTTGAAAATACAAACTGTGATTCAACTGAGAAAAATCACATTTGGCAATTTATTCATCGTCGCTAGTCCTTCCTTCCTACTGATTGTTGGGCTGAGCAAAGAGCCGGAGCCTCCCTCTTAAGGTAGCATATATATATATATATATATATATATATATATATATATAGCCAAACTATGCAAATGTGACCAAGCTGTAATTGCTGTGAGAACCGGAACATTGAATTTTATGACTTTTGTGCATTTGAATTTCCTACCCTAATGTTGCATTAACGAAGGGCGTCTTTTTTTTTGCGTTGAATTTATACCTAATGTGATTCCATTTTGCATTCTTTACATATGCAGATGAGGTAGCTATAACGTTCCTGATGCAAAAGCTGTTTTTGCTAAATCATATCAAAATGTTTCATGGATCACACCACAAAGTGTTGATATATGGAAATTGCTCTTTTTCAAAAACTGTCCTTAAAATCCAAATGGTAGGTTTTGCAGCTCTCTGTTCTCTACACCACACCCTCCCCAGTATTTGTGGCGAATTGGAGGAAATAAACAACATATTAATGCCATGCTGCCGAGGCATGGGAGCCGGGTGACTAGAATCATGTTCACTTTAACTACCGATGAAATGAAAGGAGGTTAGTTCAGGGCTAGGGAGGACCTCTGGCAGACAGAGTAGCAAAGGTTGACATTTATTAGGTCAGAAATGTCTGGGTAAGGAAATAACTGAATAACACCTTTCTCAATTAATTATACAAGATTCATATTTTCTATATCCAAAAGCAGGTCTGAGGGACTCAGTCTTACATGATATATAGTGACAAACGGGGTCAAGACAAAACAGAAAACTGTCAAGAACTGTGAAGTGCAGCAGCATAGAAGAGCTGTGGTTCCAGTGAGGTGTGCTGCCTGAAGGGCTAGAAGCTTGGGAGTATTGTTTACTTTCACATAATAGTTTCCCAAATTCTTTAGGCAGATTGAAAACCAGAACAAAACCTGCTGTGTCGTGAGAATAAACTGTTTTAGGTCTTGTGCAAAGAATAATTAAAATGAATGTGAGCACAATCACACAGCTTAATGTAATTAGAAGGAGGCACAGTAGCCAGATATCTGAGACATGTTCTAAGCACCTCCCAAAAAAGCAAGGTGAAGTGCAGGACAATACTCCATGAAGGGGGGTGGGGGCGGCCTTCTGGACAATTAATTGAGTTGAGTCAGAGAGAGAGAGCTTGGAAAGCTCAGGGAGGGTGAATTAAAAAAAAAGAAAAGAAAAAGAAAGCGGGGCGCGGGGAGAGAATATTTTAAAAATAAAAGAAGCAGACACACAAACAAAAGCAAGGGCTCTCTCCAGCTGACAAAATTCTTTCAGATCAGAGTGGAAATCGGCCTGAGCCTAGCTGTATTTCTTCCTCAGGCGAAAACAGTCTAAAACAAATGATGCAAATGGACCAGTGACAACTGTTATTGCTAGCCTTGCACATTTGGCCACCACAGTGTTCATCTGTCACCGGACTTAGTTAAAAGATGTCTGAGTTCATGTTCATTCTTCCTAAGGTGAATCTGTACAGTTCCTGCCATGGTCCGCGATGTATTCCTGATGGTTTACA
The DNA here is from genome assembly GCF_951640355.1 of Cnephaeus nilssonii. NCBI lineage: Eukaryota > Metazoa > Chordata > Mammalia > Chiroptera > Vespertilionidae > Cnephaeus > Cnephaeus nilssonii. The sequence goes on from NC_137079.1 coordinate 30,314,463, forward strand.
CCCGTCAGGCGGATAAAGGGACGTCCAAGGTCTCAAGATCCTTCCTTAGGGTGATTTGTAATTATTTTTTTAAGTAGATAATATTAACCAGCCATTGGCTTTCCCGGACCTTAATAAATTTTAACACAGTCTGGACACATCAAGCTGTTTTATGATGCTGGAGGAGGACTCGCACTAATAGCCATTACAAATAGGTTTTTCTTTCTTTCTTTTTTCTTTTTTTTTTTTTAGCTTTATCTTGAGGTAGGAAAAGGAGACTGCTGAGATCAGACTCAGAAACTATTTAATAATGCTACTTGAATGGCATATTTTCCAGTTCAATCATCTTACTCTAACAGAATAATATACCTTGATTTTTCATCAACGTTAAGTGTTTTTTTAATATATATAATGGTATTTGGATGGCATTTATTTAATAGATTCAAATCTTACCCTGGACATCTCTGTTATTGATCTGGTTCTCCTTAACGTCACTGAACATATTATGGGTATACCGCGAGGTGGGAAGTTTACACAAAAGCTTGCTTGCTGAATCTACACACATCTCCCAGGGTGTGAGGAAAAAAGAACTAAAGAATACTGAAATTTTTCTTCCGCTTCGAATGTGTATCTGGCAGCCACAACTGTAACATTTATGATTGTCCCCCATTTATTGCTCTTGCTCTTTCATTAATAATTTAATGTTTGGGGGGGGGAAGCTCTTCAAAGCAGATAAAAATCCATTCAAAGCTAAATAAACTACTTTTTTTTTGTAGGAAGCAAATGTCTTTGTATTTTGAACTGCCAGTTCTGTCACGCAGGCTTAATTAAAGCTACTGGATTTAGAGAAAAGGAAGTTTTGTTGGCGGGCTAAGCTCTCCAGGTTCTGTCAATTTGAACAGAGTTGAAAATTACCTCCCAATGACTGAGAATATGTGTACACAGTCTCATGTTTTTAATCTAATCGCGTTTTGCTCTCACACGGAAGTAGACGTGTTTATTTAGATAGATTTAATCAATGACAAGGGTCCTTCTCGATATAGCTTAAAATCATAGCTTGAAAGCAAACTGTTATCACAGCATTTCTAAAGTTATAGCTTACAGCCCAGACCCTCCCAGCACCCTCGGCATTCGGAAATTGCCATTTTGGCTTAATTATCACCCCTTTGCTTTTTGAATGAAATTATTCAGGATAGGGTGATAGCCAGATACAAAACAATTTCTCCTCTGCCAAAGGAACACACAGTGATTGATGTGTGTCTGAAATGGCACTCAGCTGAGACCCAAAGGCCAGTGTTCGGGCTCACAGGTGAGCTTGGCAGGTAAATACACACTGCAGTCACGTGGCTTCTGGACCAGTTTTAAGGAGAATACTCATGCTTCCACAGGACATAGCCCCCCGTGAAACGGAACCTCCACACAAGCTCAGGCTGTTTGGGTTGTGGAATTGAGTCGCTTCCGCCTTGATCTTTCCTGGGCTCCCACCATCCTGCTCCCACCTGGGAGGGTGAGGTCTCTGCCCCCGCCCACTCCACCATCTGACTTGCTCTAGATGGCTCACTGAACATTTAGTTCCCAAGGACTAGCGTTCTCTCGGGCAAAAGCTACATAATCTGTGACCAAAGATTGTCAAACAAACACTCGACTTCATATACCCCATCTCAGTTGCATGAGCAAAACCCCAGAAGGGGAAGACGGAAGAAGAAAAAGCTCTTGTTTAGGCTGGGAAGACACCGTGGATGACTCGGAGAACCCGTTGGGAAGGCAAAAATCAGGTATTTTTGTGAGAATGTGGATGCAAAATGCTGAATATGACCTACAAGAAGTTTATGATATGAGTTATGTCGAATTCAGGCATTCTACATCTTCTTTCCATCCCACAGAGAAATGAGTTCTGACCAGCGATTCTAAGAGCAATAGAAAAGTTTGACAAGTGTTTTGAGAAAGCATGAAATTGTTTCTTATTGCAGGGATAAAGGGGCGGGGTGAGGAGGAAGGGGTATGTAAGGGTCACAGATTCCTTTAAAGCTATACTCTTCAAGTCTCTGCCCATCACTATTTATCCCCCATGCCCTTTTCCACCACCTTCCCCCCTCCCCCCATACATAATACAGTATACAGTAGAATTATGCACCTGAAACCTGCATAATTTTGTTAACCAGTGTCACCCCAATAAATTCAATTAAAAAATAAGAAAATAAAGTTATACTCTTCTAAAGTACTTTGTTTAAAACAATTTTGACTTTTACTCTTAGAAATATATATAACCTCCAAACTGAATAAATGAATATTACTATTTTCCTTAAGCATAACCTGATTTTAAACCACCCCCATCTTTATAAATTTGGCTAATTGATAATAAAGCACACAACAGCATTTGCAACGTGCTGATGTTCTATAGATTGCACTGTTTCTTATCCTAATAAAACCACTTTAAAAAAACAAACAGCAAATGTATTTTATCTAAACCTAAATTATTTTAAATAAGTTCTCATATTGGTTTTTCAAAATTTGCATAAGAAAAGTTGTTAATGCATTTTTTTCCTTCTAAGGACTTCCTGTTTAAAAACTTAGTTGTGCCTTTAGATTCAAAGATCATTGCATTCTCTTAAAGGTAACGGGCTATTTTGCCTCATTATAATAAACACCAATGTTTTTACAACTGCAACAGTTTCCCGCCTCATTAGCATATTTTGGCTGAGGTATTGTTTTACTCTGACCTGTATAATAAGTGTCACATTAGCAAGACAACAAATCAAACGTTTGTTAATTTCCCTCGCTTTCCCACACAGCTGGTGGTGTTATCGTGTCACCAGATTTTAATTAATATGATAAGTAACACTTGCAAGACAGCAGCCGGATTTTTTCCCCTCTGTGTGCGTGAAGGTCTATAAGCCTCGTGTGTGTGTGTGTGTGTGTGTGTGTGTGTGTGTGTGTGTGTGTATGCACGCGCGTGCGCGCACACGCCTGCACACATGTGTGTGCGCCTGGGAGAAAAAGGGGAGTAAACCAAGATATTTACAAGGGCCTTTTGAAGCAAATTAGTCACTAAAAATATTCACAGCCCCACACAATGCTATTGCAAATCAAACTTTCATTATACCATTTCTTTTGCTCTTCTAGATCAAAGATCACCATGCATCAATGCATAATAAAAATTATAAAAACATAATAAAATGTACTAATTGTCATACCTGGAGTAGTTGTATGTTTAAGGTTTTAACATTTAAGAGAGACGCAATACTGCTGTCTTCGGAGAGGCTTAATTTTAATTTCTCCAGCCTCCACGTGAATAGTAGTAACACAGTTCTGACTTACACAGCCACAGACCATTGTGAGTGTTTTCATGTGCGAAGGTCTGGCTGGCACTGCTCTTGGGTTAGTCAAAAGTGCCATCTATTTGCAAGAGGTAGAAATGCAACCGAACCCAAATGAAAAACCGCGTCCTTTCCAGCCTTGAGAACCTCTAACATAGCTAATGACAGACCCTTAACAGTGGGTCCGCTAAGCAGGGGAAGAAAATAATATAGCCCTCAAACACATAAAATGAAAACTCTTCCTGTAATGTTTATACTGTGAAATATCTTACAGTGCTGGTGCCAGGATCTTATTTAAAACTGCTTCAATGCGTTTCTTTTAGTAAAAACAAAAGCAGTCTCTGATTCCAAATAAACTATGATATAAAGTATTACATGAGAATGTATTTTACCTTCAGAGTAAATAAAAACGATTCATTTAGTCATTTTGTTTTAATGACAGCACGAAGTAAGGCTATAAAAATGCTAACAGCAGAAACCCTTAAACTGTTTCTGCAGAGAAAGTGCCCATAAGGAAAGTGCTGTTCAAAATGAGAACTCTCTCTAATGCTTCCTGATTCTGAACATTCTAAAGAGAAAGGAACGCCTTCCTCCTGGGATTGGGAAGCAGGAGGCCCTTTTTAAAAGCTGAAAGTCTTCCAAGTCTCTTTATTGTTGTTTAATTTGACATTTTTCCTTCTGTTGCAAAATATAAGATTTCCCCCGATGAATCCCAAACGCTTCTATTCCACCTCCACAAAATTAAGCCCCAGAAGCAGGATGGCACCAACATCCCTAAAAACGGTTTTCACTGTAGGTAGGATTGAGCCCAGTAGCCATTTCCAAGCACATAGGAGGTTTGCTAGGATGCAAGGCCACCAAATCCAATTATAATGTGCGATGGCATAAGGTCTACCCTCCCCTATAACAAAACAAACAAACGAACAAAAAAAAGGGGGGGGGCGTAAAGGCGTAAATCAAATCAGACCTTACTACTCTCAACTGGCTTTGTAAAAGCAGGGCCAAATTTTACGTCAACTTGTAGATGGAGGGTAGTGGTTCTGAAATAAGTCTGGAGGCCTGACTCCTCTTCGATTTCCCTTTTTCCTCTCTGGGTCTGTACAGGCAGATTATGGCAGTCAACGTGCACGGGAAGGTGTGCGGGAAAACCACACCAACGGGCCAATCTGTCAGAAATCAATGCCAGAATAATTCAGGAAACAAACGAAGGACTGAGGGGACTCCTGCCAAGCCAGGGGCAGAATCTGCCGGCTGTGGGGACCAAAGACCCTGAGCCCAGCCTCCCACCCACAGAGGAATCCTCCCCGTGTCTTTGCCTCCTTTAGCGGAGTGCCTTCCTGAATGATGTCCCGAGGTCCTCTTCTCTTGTGAGAACAGCCAGCAGTGGCGGCGGACACCGGCTGTGCCAGTCACTGCCACTGGGTGCGTGTGTTCCTTAGCAGTCAGATTCCCATGGGTCCAAAGGGCTCTCAGGAGATCCTCTGGCCCAGCAGGCGTGGCTCAGTGAATGAGCTTCAACCTATGAATCAGGAGGTGGAGGTTCAATTCCCAGTTAGGGCACATGCCCAGGTTGTGTGTTCGATCCCCAGTGGGGGTGGGAGGGACGTGCAGGAAGCAGCTGGCCAATGATTCTCATCATTGATGTTTCTATCTCTCTCTCCCTCTCCCTTCCTCTCTGAAATCAAGACAAATTTTTAAAAGAGAGAGAGAGAGAGAGAGAGAGAGAGAGAGAGAGAGAGAGAGAGATCCTCTGGTCCACACCCAACTCAACCAGCCTAGTTGTTTGGACTGCCCACGTGACGTCCTGGATAAAGACCCCATAGAACTCACCAGGAATCATTGTACTGCCCTATCTTACTGTCTCCTGGGTTAGCAGAAACAGGACCCGGCCCTTTTCTGCTTCCACTTTCAACCCCAGTTAAGGAAGGGCCGTTAGGGACAGGAGGGTAGCAGAGGGCTCCCAGTGGTCGAGATGGTGTTCTTTTTTTTTCTCTGAGAGATACACTGGCCTGAGATAACGGCTCAGGAATCTCCCCAGAAGAACACATACAAAATACACAAAACAAAAAAACCTGGCACTTAAGTAGGGTTGAGCATCGACCTATGAACCAAGATGTCATGTTTTGATTCCCAGTCAGGCCACATGCCTGGGTTGCCCGCTCAAACCCCAGGAGGCAGCCGATCAATGATTCTCTCTCATCATTGATGTTTCTATGTCTCTCTCTCTCCTTCTCCCTTTGTCTCTAAAATCAATAAAAATATTTTTTTTAAAAAGAAGTTATGAGTTTCAAATTTCCAAATTAAAAATCATGAAAATACACATTTTATTCTCAGCAAGTAAGGGCAGAAGAGAGCTGTTTAGGGCAACAAGCTAAAGAAGAACCAACAAAGAAAGAGAAAAAAATAAAGAAGAACCGATATGCAATTGTGTTGGGGAAGAGGAACATCCACATCAGAGTATCACAGGGCAACTGGACCCAGAGCCTGGCAGAGGAGCAGCTTTAAACACAAAAGGGAAGGAAGCAGGTGGATGAGAGAAGGGGGAAGGAGGAGAAGGGAAGAAAAGAAAAGAAAAGACAACAGAGAGAGGGAAGGAGGAAGGGAGAAATCTAATACATTAGAACCAGAAATTGCCAGAATCTGGTCAAAGTAGCAAACAGAGTATAAAATAAAAAGATAATCCTGTTCATCTTTTTTTAAAGAGATTTAAAATGTATAAAGTAAACCTTCACACCTACTCACCAATGACCCCAAAATACACACACACTGCAGTATAATACTAAGTCCTGGAAAACCATAGGAGCCACTCCGGTGCTTCCCCGGAAATGGAGCCAACTTTGTCTTTAGGGACATGGGACAGCACATCCATAAATTAAATGGAGGACTCTGTCAGTTATAAGACACCACTAAGAAAAAATAAGTGTCGCCAGTTATAATGGTAAGGTATCATGGAGGGTAAGATGCACCTGATTTTAAAATTGTTAAATGTGAAAAAAAAATCTCTTAGAATAAGTAGACTATAATCAGAAATACTTAGAAGTCAAATAGAAATAAGATGTCATCACCCATTAAAAATGGAGAAAATTCAAAGAAAATTTAAATGTCTTTGTGAGATCTTACCTGTTCGCTTTCTATAGATTTGGAAGGTAATTATAAAATATACAATTTAATTTTTTTAAATCTCCCATCTCATAAAGCAACCTCAAGGTTCATCCCAAGCTTTGCACTTATGGCCACACTGGCCCTCCAGAGGGACCAGGAGCACTGCAGGCAGCAGTAGGCATGGGCTGTGGATACCCGGGACCCACCTCACCCCACCCCCCTGCCCTACCTACCCCACTGTGTCAGTGTGGAGGGAAAAGCAGGAAGGAAGGAAGGAAGGAAGGAAGGAAGGAAGGAAGGAAGGAAGGAAGGAAGGAAGGAAGGAAGGAAGGAAGGAAGGAAGGAATTATGCAACAAAGGCTGCTCCACAGATTTAGCTGTTATAATTTTTCAAAGGCAAAGACAACAAGAAGGGGAGAAAAGAAGTTGGAAGCTGAAACCCTTTGCAGGCAACACATGGAAAGTCCTGGCCACTGCACTGCCGGAGGGGGGCGGCAGGGGGGGCGGGGTAGACGCGGATGCCACTTTGGGAAGATGGTCTCCTGCTCTGAAGACAGCCTGAGGACTGGGTTAGGTAGCACTCAGGGAGGTTGATGAATCTTTCAAGGTGGTAAATGATGCAGGAACATTGTGTTCTCGGTTAAGGGTTTATTTGGGGTGTGGGGGGGTTAAATTCCTGCAAAATTGTACTTCTAATGCAACAATTGCTTTGCCATGAATAGAGCTCTTTGTCAGTTGTTAGCTGACCCATTTGGCTGTTGCAGAAATCAAAAAGAAATTGATTTTGATGATCTGACATGCAACTGAAGGGGATACAGACCGCAGATGAACAAAACCCCGAGTCTCACGCTGGTGAGCGGATCAATTCCGTACCTGTGTCAGGTGTCTGCAGCCATAATGAGAGCAGAAAAACAAAGCCACACTTCCCTTACACATACAGTATATTCTTCTAGGGGGCATTGCTATTCCTATTTTCTGTGGAGAGGTATGTTTTTTTTAAGTCCCCCTAACACTGAGCATTATTGATAAAATGCCTGCTGAAGAAGCAGACACAGGAAGGAGGAGAATGAGAACAGGGGAGGGAGAGAGCACAGTTTCTTACATTTAACCCCAAATGCCATCCATTCGTAACTAGTGGATAATTATCAGCAAAGAACCTAGGAGCGTCCCTATGTAAACATTCCTGTTCTCATTAACAGGCCTCGCATCTTCATTACCCACACCAGCCGGCTCAGCTCGGAGCACCAGGAAAAGGACTTTTACCACTTGCATTACGCAAGTTACTTCTGCCAGTTTTAGTGACGACACTGGTAATAGACATGTCATTAATCTCACTTCTTGTGCCTGGTTTATTTCAAGCAAATGGGAGGTGTGCTATTACCCAGGGGCTCAGGAAGGGCATGCCCTCCTCGGGGCCGCACTGTCTCTGGGGGGAAGGTGGCTGCCCTGCTCCTGAACCCACAGGTACATCAGTTCAAGTTGGTTTCTGTCTGTGCCCACCCCAGTACCTTCCATGTGCACGGGCAGCTTAACTTTGCTCACGTCATCTGGGTGTTACACATCATACAGACACTCTCTCCTACATTTCTGCTCACTCCTGGGAAAATGCCACCAAAGTATTCAGAAATACACACAGGGGCCTGCAAAGATCAGTTCTCAAGTGGTTTACAAAGTATAACTGGGCCATGGGAGACACTTGAAGTAAAATCACTGTTCGTGATTAGACCACAGAGGGAACAACAGCCATGCCCAGAGCTTCTCGGCACTCACTAAACCCCTGGGGAGGATTCTAGAACAGTGAGAGAGGTGGTCTCTCTAAGCCTGTCCTCCATGCATGTGCTGCAGAGACGTAAGGGGGGCATGTTTACAATGTCCGGGAAACAGAGAGAATGTTCCAGGAAGACAACCAAGCCCTCCAACAGGCCTTTTCACTCCACGTGCCTTTCTCTCTAGCAGAACTGTAAGCCCCTTCAGAGCACGGACTGCCTCCTAAATCTCTGTAACCTCGCTTTCACAATACTTAGCAAAATGGCAGGAACACTTGCTCTGGCCTCCCTAACCCAGTCTCATACGCTCGGAAGTGACCCCGAAGCACAGACGCAAATGAGAAAGGCCATGTTGCATGACTCTAAAGTCCTTGGGAAGGCCTGCATGTGCACCTGGACACCCAGGGACCATCCAGGCCTTCCTGAGCCTCGGTTTCCTCATTTTAAAATTAGGATTTGAGTCTCCTTCCTCAAAAAATGGTTGCATGCATTGTTGTTTTTTAAATCAGGTAGAGAGCCTGGCACGTAGCTCCATGAAACTTCTCGGCTGCTTCTGCCGTAGTTGGGAGGGACACACCCACGTCATGGCCCTGGGCAGTACACGGCCTCCATACGTGGTTCATGGGCTGGTCCCGAATCCACTGTGGACTCGTGCTTTCCCTGTTTCCCCCCAAACCTGGACTGGTGATGGGAGATGGTGATTGGAAATAGGGGGCTAGGAATCTGTGCCAAATCTTGGCCAGTCTAGGTTGCAAAGTGGTTTGGCTAAGGCCGGGATCTTTTGCTCTCAGTATGATTTAGAAGTGGGGAGGAGGGTTCTCAAAATGCAGCGAGCATTCCAACCATCTGGTCACTGATTAGGGAAGCAGATTCTGGGCCTACCAAGCGTACGCTTAGGTTCCACATAACAAACCATCAAAACCCTTCAGTGCCTAAAAGACAGCAAAGGACATCCTCGCCCAAGTCAAAGGCCCTCAGTTAAGACAAAGGGGAGTCATAAGGCGGACACTTCCTGTAGACCTTTCTTCATCCAAGAATGTTTAGTACTAGTTGCAAGTGCAAACACGAAATGTAATCATTCCCACACGCCTCAAACCCTGTGTGCTGAATACGTCCTGAAAGGCCGTTAGCTAAGGACTGGGCAGTGTGAGTGAGAACGCACAATTAATTTTGAGGATGCTGTGTATGGGATAACAAGCCGACAAAATGTGGGATTACTGCACACTCGGCTGGTATGTGCAAATCAATCTCTGTTAAACTGCCTTTTAAAAATTATCACACAGATTCTACCAAATCCCAGTTTATAACATGGTATCTCTCCTCATCTCCCTAATTACATACAGTCTATTCGCACAGGCACTCTGCATGGCCTCTGGAGTCGGCTTTGCCCAGCCATCTTTAAGCCACCTAATTACCCGTCTCTTCCTGCATCCAGAACGCCTCTGAAGGAGGCTGTTGGCTGTGAGATGCATTTTAAGAAACTGCTTTGCCAGTTGTTGTTGTACCTCCCCCAGAGACCAGACTGGGTGGCATTCATTTCCATTGTATTAGCTGCACTGAACAGCCGCTTCCCCTACAGCTGGCCAATTTGTTCAGAGAGCCCCAGTCAATGAAATACAAGAAACTTTTCTCAAGCAGACTTACATAAGCAACATGAGCACCCAGTCCCGGGTTTTCAAAGCTGAGGGCTCCACATGAAATCAGGGCCCCCCAGGATAGCACCTGCCGCTGTGGGGGCTGCCACAATGTGGGTAGAGCTATGGATTGCAAATGGCCACATCCAACACCTTCCAGGAGTTGGTCCAGAGCACTGCAGGCCACACATGCTGAGCACCTCCCTGCCTCTGAGGTGGAGTGCTCCCCACTCTCCTTCCTCAGCTTCCACTCTCTCCTAACCAGTTCCAGACTGGAGGCAGCCCCCGTCCTCACCAAGTCTACCAGGCAGAGCTGAGGAAGTGGGTCAGGAGCAAACAGGCTCTGGCTGGGCTGCCCTCAGGCCAGGTGGCTACACAGAGCAGACCCAGAACCTCCTGTAAAATGAAGGCCCAGATGGTCTGGCAGAGTCCTGAGGCCTGGGCCTTATCAGGACCTGGGTGATTTCCCTGGATAAAGACCTGGGAGGTTTGCTTTCTGCACAGCCCTGCAGGCAGCAGGTGAGAGAAGGGAAGGACAAAGGCCACTCAGGTAGTGCTGACCCAGGTGTGGGCCCGTGTCAAATGTCTTCGTGGTGATGTCAGGGAGTAACCAGGGGACATTTTGTGCGCATGCACATATCTGTGCGTTACTTCCACAACCTCCTAACCCTTCACCACACTGAAGGCAATCGGGATCCTGGGACCAAGACTACACTAGCATGGAAGTAACAGTCCAACTAACTTCTCAGCTCTCGACTTGAACAGACCAGGGAGAAGGCGAGAAGAGGGCCAGGTGAGGGAGTTTTAACCAACCACACTTTCCTTAGAATCCCAAAGTTGAATGGAAAGTGGGTTATTGAATGGCAGTTTAATATGACGTCATTTATGGAAACTAACGATGAGGGTTAATACTTATAAATACTATTTATATGCCAGCCCCTGCATTTTACTGTCAGGATAACCCTGTGGCTCCGGCATCATCCGAATCCTTGTCTGACAGAGGAGGAGTTGGAGACTGGAGAGGGAAGTGAGTGGGTGAATGACCATGCAGCAGGTCTCAGATCACAGCCCTCCCTCTCTGCTGCGATTCGATTCCCTCTACATCCACGTGGTCAAGTTATTATTGGAGTAACGGGACACTGAGCAGAAACTGCCCGTCGGGAATGTTTGGCCACTGGGAGTGCTGAGGCTGAAATCTCCTCCAGAAGGGGTGGAGGAAGCTCCCCACCCACCCGCCTCCACTCCTCCATCACCACCCAGCCAGAGAGACTGCCCTCAAAGAGATTTCCTGAAATCTCACAGAGGAGCAGGCCTTCTGGTGGCGGTTTCTCCCTCCTCCCCAGGAGGCCTAGCAGGTAACACTGATGGAGGGAACCAGGCTCCAGCCGTCCCCTGGGTCCCCACCAGAGGACTCACCGCAGCCAGGCTCTACCAGCCAGCCTGGCCGATACACTCACTAACAGATTAAAACCAGAAACCCAGCGAAATTTAAAAACAAAAGTCTTTGGCCTTTTTCATCTCATTTTTTGTCTTATCGTCCAATGTGGAAGGAGCTGGAGCCACACCCTCTCCCACTCAGTGTCTCAGGCCTTCCTCGGTGGGAGAAAAGGAGCAAACAAATAGGAGATCAGGCTGAGGTGGTAAACTGGACCCGGCTGCACTAAACTTCTAATAGTGGACAGTGACTCAGGAGCCACAGAGTTCCTGAAATCTCACCGAGGGGCATGCCTGGCAGATTATTGTTAAAGGTAGCAATTAGAAAAATTATATAAAATCTTGTCAAAGTAATTCAAATTCATAGTCTTAAAACAGGGTCACAACGGAATAAATCTGCCAGATATAAATGTCTACTGAACACGTTTCATTGGCAGTGCATTATTGTGTTGTTCCAAAATATATAAATATATGCTTTCCTCCATGAAAAGCAGAAAAAGAGGGGGGGGCGAGCAGCAATGACCTAAGAGTAAAAAGCACAGCATTATACCTGCTCATAGGTGTGTGAAAAATAGAGAATATCTGTTAAGTAGTGGTATAAAAAGGCAGAGATTGGAAAATATCCTTTCTTTTAGTAACAAACGTCTAAAAACAGTTATGTGCTGCCTTTGCAAGTTCCAACTTGGTTGTTAACACCAGAAATTGAACTGTAATCCTTGAGCCCATTACACTCTTCACAGCATCCCCTCGGTGGGAGCAAGCCATTATCCAGGCGCAGGTGTCAGAGGCATTTTTACGTTCTTCCCTCTCTGGGAACAACTCGCTCTCAAAATTCACTTAAAAGTGGATGTGAGCGTGAAGAGAGCACAGGCTCTGAGACTCGGCCAGGTTTGGCCCACGTTGTCACTAAGCTGTTAGAGAAACTGCTTGTCCCCCAGGCTTTTCGGGGGTACATTCTGCCTCGTTTTCCACAGCGGGGCAGAAGCTGAAGCTGGTGGACTCCACTACACACCAGGCAGCGGCCATTCGGAAAGGCTTCGAGGGACAACTCGGAGCAGCAAGTCTGTATTCTCTGAGTGCTGAGACTGAGGTTGGACTGAGAGCCTGCAGAGTCCTCTAGAAACCCTGTTCTAGCGCCCTCTATGGACACAGGGAAGATGAGCTCAATGGCTGCAGAGTTTTGATCCTTTCCAGTTTCCTTCATTGGCACATAAATCCCTTAAAAGCTGAAATGATGAGCCCTCGCATAGCTTCCACACAGTAGAACTCCTTACACTAGTATTTCACACCAGCACCCTCACTGGTACCCCTCACACTGGTACCCTTCACACTGGCACCATGGAGAGGGTGCCATTAGGCTCAGGGTGAGGCGAGGGCATGGTGAGGTGGAGCTGAGGCGCAGGACTCAGAAGAGAAGCCCACCTCCTGGGTGGACTCAGTAGACCCATGTGTAAGCGTGGAGGTTATTTCTGCACAAGCATGACGCATGCATGTACACTCACGCATTTTGTTTTATTCTGGCCAGTTCCTTCTGAAGGAAGGAAAAGTGGTACCTGTGATCTCTTACAGAAGCAGTTGACTTTATCTGAGGTTCTAGGTAGGGACGACTTTAATGATGTTGTGGCAGGATAGTAAGAAGCTAGGAAAGGCTCTGGGTAAGTGGAATGAGGAAACTGAGGTAAGAAAATTAAATAAGGCTGAAGAGTTTGTGCAACATATAGCCTGCTTGTGAATCACAAGACCTTATCTTCCCTAACCACGGACACTCGAGAGCAAATGGTTTATATCCTCCTCCCTAACCAGAGAATACATAGCTTAAATCATCCTGGCCTGGGAAAATAGAGAACAAAGACCCAGTTAATGCCATGTATGCCAGCTGAACCCAAGGACAGTTGAAGTTGGGGAACAAATAACAAACCCCCCATTAAAGCCAGACAGACCTAAGGTAAAAGTAAAATGAACCAAAAAATAATCCGAAATTCCCCTATACATTCATCTGATGCATCAGCATATTAAAAATGCACCTGGAAAGCTGATGAATATTCTACTGAAACCCTCCTCCAAGATTCTCGCCTGCAGAGAAAAATAAAAAAAATAAAAATAAAAAAGGATAAAAAGCCCTCAGGACAAAGACTCGCTGTAGGCTCACTCTAGAGAACACCCGCATCCCTTTCCAGGCAGGAACTTTTTATCCCACAAGACTTGCAATGAGGGAAGCAGTGGACAGCAACAGCTCGACCTGGGCTCCCCCCGCCGGCCCCCCGCCGTGATCCTGTCTCCAAGGCCCACTCTTCTCTGACTTCCATGTAGGCTCAAGCATCCCTGCCTCGGCTCCCTTCTATCACTGTGACCTTCACTTCCCAGCGAGCTTACAGCAGCCCATCCCTGGCTCACTTCTTTCCTATAACATTTCTAGAGCCAAAACAGAGTCCCGCCTAGGCTCTCTCTCCCCTGCTGTTTCTTTGACCCTAATCTCTTCCTTTGTTTCGCTAGCCCCAGCATTAATAAACATACTCTCAATCCCATCTGGATTCGTGCTGTGCAATCTTTCCTACACAAAGTCAAGAACCCACACACACTGGAGGCCGACCTAAGGCAGACCTGCTCTAGGCCAGCCCCTGTTCGGTAACAATGGGACAGAAGCTGGATTCTCCCCAAGCTGCACAGACTCCCACAATGGTGCATGTAGTTTCGGGAGGCCCAGAAGGGGTGTGTCCTCCTCAAGGTGGGTGGGAGAGTGCAGAATCCCAAGGCCATGACATAAGTACATTTAAGTCATCATCATATCATGTCACATCATCACATCATGATTTTCCTGTGGCCAAAGCCATCCAGGTCCTTGCAGATGCTGTCTGGTGTCTGGGGAGGTGCCGCAGGTCACGTGGCAGAAGGCACGTTGGAAACCAGAAGGCAGTTGAGTCTACCACCATAGCGAGAACCCCCAGAGCCCCATGGGTTCCCTGGTCTTTAGAGCCCAGGCAACACCCTCTGCTTCACAGGCCTAGAGAGTGAGTCAGAACCATCTACTGCCTCCTCCTTGCTTTTCTAGAGCCAAAGGTATGCTGTCACTGGGCATGGGGCTCTTCAGACTCATCGCAGATCACTGTTGAGATCTAGCTCCCAAAACATTGTCTCGCCCATAGCAGGTCTTGATAAGTCCTTGACTGGGTGAAGGATTAATCAAAAAAAGAACTCAAGTTTCTACACAATCTACTTTTACCACCAGCAAAGGCTAGAGCATGCTTTTAGATGGATTTGAATGTCTCCTGACTACATCATAGAACTCTGCTGATGCCTTTGCGACCCACGGCAGTGTTTCACTGAAAACCCCATGACGTGATCAGAACACCTGAGTAATAGCTGCCAGGCTGCTGACCACAGTGCTTCATGTACAGTGAGCTCTACCCAGAGCCTGAAGGAGAGAAAGGCCTTCTTTCCCTTTCTATCAACCCAAGCACAGTGACAACTTCAGTCACTAACCACCGAATTTCCTACATGCCCTCTAAATGGTATGTACTCTCCCTCTGACATCACTCGATGCATCTCCCAATGCAGTCCATACCTCCTGGTTTTCATCTGTTTAGCCGAAAGTCACCCAGCTCCTGGATTTTCCTCCCTGCTGAGTCCAACAATGAGGAGTTTTTCCCCCATCATTTTCATTATTTCAAATGTTTTTCACAAGCTTGATTTAAAAAGGGAAAATTCCCCACCATATTTTCAGTCTGATTATCAGATGATGATGGACAATAGATTGATAAGAGTCATTCAAGGAGATACAAGCTCTTGTGTATAACAGCTCCTCCAATTATCAGACACTACTAAACTATTATTGATCCCGCTCACATTGGGTGATAACTGAGCATTTTCCACTTCTTTAAAGTGCTGTTAGCTAGAGACTCCCGTCAATAAAGAAGCAGTAGATTTCCTTTAAACACAGCTCAATACAATAAATAGCACACACTGAAAGTTCAGAGTTCTGTAATCTCAGTGAAACAAATAACTACTCAGCACAAACATACAGACTTTCTAGTTGCTAAATGGTTTATTATAAAACCGGCACCCGGGGAGGTCATTTAATACTCGACCTTAGCGACCACCCAGAGATGCACTGAAGGAAAAGTCTCGTATACTCGGTCTGCTTTCAGTGGTCTAAAAATAGGAATAGTGGAAAGTGGGAGGTGGTAACCAGAGTGACAGTTGTGAACTGTTAGAGGCGGATGCTTTATAACCCTTGGCAACATCCTTCCAGCTCTGGTGAGGCAGATACTGTTTTTGCGTGGGATTGCAAAATTTGCAGAAGCATAGGGGGCACTGGAGAGAGCGCTGGTCAAATAAATATCTCTGTTAGGCTGAGTTGATAGGCTGTTGTTACAAAACATGCTGACCCCTGCCTGCCTCTCTCCTGGGTATTTTGTTTGGCTAGTGACAAATAGGTGCTGTTCTCCTGATGGACCAAGCTTTTGTTGTAGGTCCAGGGCAAACTGGAGAACATAAAACGAAGGAAATTGGCTAATAAGGAAATCAGCATATAACTGCGAAACTAATCTCTTTGTGCCATCAGTAGTTAGCCAAAGGGCTGACCACTGAGACTTGGGGTCAGGTCGAATGACCTGAGAAGTCAATGAAAAGTGGTTTCCATTATTTATTTTGCCATATTTTCTCCCATTGTGAATGGTTTTACTTTTATTGCAGCAAAATAAAAGCATGAAATTTCTTAAAACAAAGGCATCATCATCATTCCAAAGCAGGTGACCTGCTCTGTGGAATGCCCTGGCTCACTCACCCAACCACAAATCTGGCAGTTAGTGTTTCAGCAGATGCAGAAAGGAGCAGTGGTCAGGAGATGAAGACCCCCAACAATTCTTCACGAACAAAGGCATAATAGATGTGGGGGCTCTGAAGAGAAAAGAGGGATGGATATGAAGGTAGGAGGGACAGGGTGAAACTAGAGGTTACAATGAATTTCAAGATTAGTCATTACTAAGTTGCCTATAATGTCTGATTCTCTCTTCATTAATCCAGTCAACACGCATTTATTTGTTGGGGTCACAAAAGGTTCAGACCTAATCCTGTCTTTCAGTAACTTGCAATTGAGCAGTGAAGCTAAACAAGTGAGAGTGTAAGGTGGTGGGATAGAGGAATAGGATGTGATGGAAACTCCGCAGAAGGCCTAGGAGTGCCTAGGGGGCCCCTGTAGAGGAAGACACTTGTGTTGGCCACTTGTGTGGGATGTGGCACCTGAGAAAGCATGGAGGAGAGGCAGGCGCTGCCTTCAAGAGCCCACAGGCAAGGATTCAAACACAAACTTGTGCAGGATGCTCATGGCAGCATTATTCACAGCGGCCAAAAGTGGAGACAACCCGTGTCCATCCACAGATGACGGATCAGCAAAATGTGGTCTAGCCGTACAGTGGAATAACATTCAACCTTAAAAAGAAAGGAAATTCTGACACATGCTAAAAAGAAAGGAAATTCTGACACATGCTACAACATGGATGAACCTTGAAGACATTATGTTGAGTGAAATAAGCCAGTCACAAAAGGACAAATATTGTATGATTTCACTCATGAGGGACATAGAGTCATTATATCCATAGAGACAGGAAGTAGAAGAGTGGGTGCCAGGGGAAGGTGGAGGTAAAATAAGGAGTTAATGGGGACAGAGTTTCAGTTTGGGAAGATGAAAACTATCTGGAGATGGTTGGTGGTAATGGCTGCATAACAGTGTGAGCATGCTTAATGCCCCTGAACTGTGAACTTAAAAATGGTTAAGATGATGGATTTTATATTATGTGTATTATTTATTTTTTTAGAGAGAGGAAGGGAGAGGGATAGAGAGATAGAAACATAGATGAGAGAGAAACATCATCCATCAGCTGCCTCCTGCACACCCCCTACTGGGGATCAATCCCACAACCTGGGCATGTGCCCTGACTAGGAATCAAACCATGATCTCTTGGTTCCTGGGTCAACGCTCAACCACTGAAGCACACCAGGCAGGCATATTATGTGTATCTTATCACAATTAAAACCAAAAAATTGGCAGGTAATCTGGGGTGGCAGGAGGCTGGGTGGGAAAAGTTGAAGAGCTCTTTTATTTTGTTTGAACTGAACATTTTTTTTGCAGGAGGCAAGTTTAGGAGCAAGGATGTGGCCAAGTTTGCATTTCTAAACAATGGCTCTGACTTCTGACAGAGGAGCTATGGAGGGGGCCAGCCAAAAAGCAGGGGTGGTGGGTAATTCTGGGCTGCTGTCAAAGATGGTGAATTTGAGCAGCACCAGTGGAGTCCTCAAGGAGGCGGCAGGAATGGAGGAAGTCAGTGGTAATACCAATACAAATATGACACAGAGGCCAAGAGCTTCCTATGTCCTACTCTGCATCTTCCCTGGGCACATGATACTATAAGAGGGACTGTCATGCCCCATGTTTCAATCCTGACAGTCTATGGGGGAGGGAACACACACAAGGAGAGGCTCTAAGTAAAAGCTTTCTGAGTGGTAGAGGAGGAGGGCACGGCTGTCAGAGATGGCACAGTCTCCAAGTACTCTTTTCTCAGCAAAAGCAAAGAAGAAACATGGCCTCTTCCCCAATTGTTGCCCTAAGCACAGAAGTGTTCAAACACTTCCATGTGGATTTTGTACAGTGCGTTACCAAAGATAAAAGAGCCCCATTGCTGACATGGCCCAGATTTGGGGGCCATCAAACAAAACCAACGTAGCTAAGAGAAGAGGATTGTGGGTATGAGCGAGATAAAAGCGCTGGTTCTAGAGTCAGATAACTCTGAGTCCAGGGCCTCACTTTGCCATTTATCATCTGCATGACCTTGGAAAACTCTTGGACAAGTCCTATAATCTCTCTGTGTTTGGGCTTCCATGTATGAAAAATGAGGGTAAACGGCAGTGGATGTCTTATGGGATTGCTGGAGGAGTAAGTTTAGAATGGAGCCTGGCTCATGGTGAGCGACACATAGCATAGCTGCTATTATCATTATTGGTGATTTTTATCATCAACCTCTCTCAGCCCCAACTTTTTTAGCATAGCATCCAAATGAAGTCACAAGTCTGAAAAAAAAAAACTGACAAAATGCCTGATACACAGTAGAGAGTTATGACAGGAGCCTTCCCTGGGCAGGTAATAAAAATTGTCTGTTATCATTTTTACTTTTGACCTCCCATAATGAAATAACAGCAGTCAATAAGGACTCCGTTCTAAGTGTCAGGTGTCATGGAGAATGTGTTCACATTTTAGACTCATTTTCTGCTCCTAGCAGTCCTCTGAAGTGAGAGGCACTATTAACCCCCTTTTATCTGGGAAGAAATAGTCTTGAGATATAAGGACTGACCCACTGTCCCTCGGTCATTAGGAGGTGGAGCCTGGCTTTGGCTGCCTGAAAAGGCAGGACAGCTGGAGTCTGGGGCTCTTTGGAGTTAGTGTACCAGCCCTGAAATGAGCACATGACTAACTCAAGGGTGGGGGTATCCTTACACAAGGACTAGCGAAGGAACCAGGACCTGATGGTAGAACCAACAAAAGAAACAGGAGCTCAGAACAGCCATTACTCAACTAGTCCTGGCTCAGGTTTTTCTCATATCTTAGTGAGGAGAACAGTATCAGAGAAAACAGAATTTCACTCTAACTAGAGAAAAAGAAAATCTACAGTGTCTACATATTTAACAGGTATTGATCTGATCCAGTCATCATTCTGTAGGTCAAAAGTGGTCCATGCCACAACTTCATACCTGCCCCTAGTATGTAGTAATAAATTATTTAATTAATCCTATGGTTCAAATTTAGTTCTTCCTCATCAAATAGGTTTTTATCATCTTCAATTATAATCTATAGATATAAAAGCCTAAGTAACCAGACGACCGGACGACTGAATGACTGGTCGACTGGTGCTATGATGCACACTGACCACTAGGGGCAGATACTCAACACAAGAGCTGCCCCCCTGGTGGTCAGTGTGCTCCCACAGTGGGAGCGCCACTCAGCTGACCAAGGGGCGCCAGACACAGGGCTGATGGCTGGTGAGCGCAGCTGCAAGCCTCTCCCATCTCCACGACAGCCCTACCAAGTGGAGGCAGCAGCGGGCACAGCAGAGCTGGGATGAGCAGGAGTGGCAGGCAGCATTGGACTGCCAGTTTCAACAGATCCCTTCAGGCCATGCCGAGGGACCCCACCAGTGCACAAATCCATGCACCGGACCTCTAGTGTAAAATAAACATCTTGAAGCATTTTCATTCAAAATCAAGACAGGATGAGAAAGGTAAAGAAGCCAAACCTTGCCCATAATAAGGAAATTAACTTCTCTGGAGCTTATGTACCCAAACTGAATATAGTTCCAGAAGATGAACTCCAAAAATGCAACAGCACCGGTACACAGCCCCCTGACAGAGAAACAATCCTCATCGAGATATGAAACAAGGCTGCATGATGTTCAAGCATGTCTCTCATATTGGTTTTGAGGCTCACTTGGTAAACCGCATCTTCAGCAAGTGTCTAATTTAGTAAAGGAAGTAAGCTATACTCCAGCTCAAGAATCTCCATGGAGCAAGCATCCATGAGGAAATCTGTAGAAACGTATACGCGCGTTTTGCTCTACCTGCATTCTATACTGCATTGAGTATTTTGGCACAAGTACACATACTATTAAAAAGCAAATTAATGAATGGTGATCATTTTTTTAATTTAACATTTTCTGGGAAAAAGTCTATACACCTCCTGCACTTCCAAAAATCTTGAACTCTTGGAGATTAGTTGAATTGAAAATAAAAAAGTACATCTTACTCTAAATGAGTTTAGGCAAGTGGGAGTGTGGAGCTGAGTTGGTGCAGGAAGACAAATGACTAATGGAGGTAAGAGAAGGGAGCTTAAAAATGACTAATTTGCATCTGTGCCTACTCTGACCGAAATAGGTGCTACGTTGCTAAGTGGTCCCCCTTGTGCAGTCAAGAAAGAGGCAGACAGAAAACCACATGTTTGTAAAAGAAATGAGCTTTCTTAAGCAAAGGTTCATACAGATACTTTGCTAGCAATGAAGATTAGCCTGAAAGGAAATAAGTTGACAAAATAGAATTTTCTGGAGTGACTCTGGTAGAACCATCTCAGAATTGGAAGGTGAAAGCAAAGACTCTGACACTAGCTATTCAACAAAAACTAGGTTGGTCTGGGGACCTCTTGGGCCTCTGTTGTGTCCCCAAGGAAATGAGGTTCATGGAAAATCGGGAAGTTATTTTCCCAAATAGCCTTCTAATTCAACAGAATCTCAGTATCTGTTTGCCACTAAGTGACACGTGGGAAAACACTTAGCCAGGCCTCCCCTGTGCAAATGCTAGGCTGGCAGGCCCAGCTCTTGCACCCTGACAAAGTCTCAGGCACAAGCCTATTGTCTAGGGAGAGCCAGCAACTTACATTCCCTTTTATCACTGCTGATCAGAAGTCACAGTCTAAGCTTCTGGGGCTATAAAGAGAGACCAGGAATGGGCAAAAGAAGAAAATCATTCCTCAGAACCCAAACAAAACATCCCAGACCTTTACCTTATGCAGAAACTCTCTGAGGTGTCCTTCCACCCATGCCTGGGCACATTCTCTCCTAAAGATCACTGTGTTGGGTAACACTTAGAGCAGCCCTTTGTGCCTGGCCTTCCTGCCACCTGGAGCCTTCCTCACACCTTCCAGCTCCCTAAATCCCACCCACCATAAGAGCTCAGCTCCAATCCCGTATCTTCCATTGAGCTTTCTCTGGTTAGAATCACGAAATGCTAGAATGAGAAGGGAAATTAGAAGGTACTCCACTCACCTCTCCCATTTCACAAATCTTAAGATCACACATTCGTTACTATGTGCAGACACCATGCAAAGTGCTTTACAGCAGATAACTTGGGAAACCCTCAAAATCCCTAGGAGATCAGTATTAGTATTATCCCCATTTTACCAATGAGGAAATAAGGCACAGAATTCCAACCACGAGAGTCTGTTCCAGAATCTGTGCTCTTTCCCTGTCACCCACCAGACAATCTGTAGTTTAGAAACCAAGTCTCCGGACACCACCACTCCCTGCCCCTCTCTAGCTTCGTCTCCCCAACCCAGAGTGATGCCTCCCTTTTAAATGACTGTGTCCATGATTGTGCAGCCACGCTGCAGTTAACCTGTGCTGTCAGCGATGTCTATTTTATTATCTTATGTTGTTAAATATTTATGGCTACATCACTGACTGTGTAGACCTCATCTTCGGAACAGACAAGCACCAGCCTTGAAGATTATAACTTAAATGGCAAGTGATATAGTTAACAGAATATTTCAAAGGATGAGGGGGGTTCTCTTTACAGAAGTATTCCAGCCAGTAAATGAGACTGGCTGACAAGCTCAGAACATCAGCATCTATAACCCCTAATGGATCTAGGCATTGGGAAGAATGACTGCCACAGCACAAATTCAGAGAGAGCCAGACGGTATACACCCACTGACAGAAGAGTGCATCACCACCACCTAGGGATCAGTCTTGCCAAAAGTTTTAACCTAACTCTGATCAAGCTTCCAGGGTTTCTCAGTCTCAGCACTACTGACATTTTGGGTGCCTAATTCTTTGTGACAGGAGCAGTCCTGTGCATTTTAGGGTGCTGAGTTGCATCCTTGCTTCTACCCCCTAGATTCCAGTAGCACCTCTCCCCGGTTGTGACAACCAAAGATGTCTTCAGACATTGCCAAATGTCCCCTGTATAGCAGTGGCACTCCTCATTGAGAACCTTTGTATCCAACTCAGGCAGGACATTCTGAGGGGTTCTTTACTCCTTCCTCGCAGGCCACACCTGCTTGCCCTTCAAGTGAGTACCTACAACTCTGTCCTGCTTCAGGACACAGCTGTTGTTCACCTTCTCTCTTCCCTACACGACTGGGAAGCTCCCTGAAGTTGGGAATTGTATCGGTCCCATTTACCTCTTTAACTCTGGGGCTTGGCACTGGGCAGGTGCTCAGTGAGCATTGCAGAATGAATGAATGAATGAATGAATGAGACCATGTTCAAGAGTTCCATGCACATGAGGCCAGAGGTGAAGCAAGCAATATAGAGAGAGCCCAAAAGCATCACGTATGTCCACAGAAGCCTTCTGACTTCAAGAAAAGACCCAATGTAGGTTTCAAAGCCAAACATTCGAATGTTAAACTATTATTAAGTTTTATTTCTTCAGAAGCATTACACCATGCCTATACAATTATATTTAATTTATATGTTGCCCTCATTTATACCTCAGAGTTTATTACTACCTTATATGGAGGCTTTCTCTCCCTTGCTGCCTGTGGAGACGAGCCGACCCACCTGCTATAATTTCATGCACTGCCATTCACTGCTGGCCCCTATTACATTCCTAGGGAGGGAGGAGCGGGCCAACTCCAGCAACATCTGAGCAAACCCAATCACTGAACAAGGCCTGTAACAGTCAGCTCACTGCCTCTAGCATCTACAGACAATCCAGGGGTGGAGAGTCCTCTGGGAGAGAAGTCTGAGTTCTAGTTGGACTACTAAGCACCCGTTGACTTCAGGCTTTTCTGGGCAAGACAATCACTGCAGCCCTTTCTAACTTTGAAGGCACTCTAGTTCTGTGTGCCCCAGGCTCCACTGATGCCATGTGCAGGGTGGGAATTTGGTCCTGGTCTTAAAGATGCAGGTTCAGCATCCATCTCACACTATGAGGTTAGTGGGCTCATTTGTCTTTTCCATGACGTGTCACTGTTTGGGGCTCCCTTTTATGAGCAAACTTAAGGACCCCACTTTCAATGGGGTCTGGAGACCTGAGTTGCTGCTGGCTAAGAAAATCTACACATGAAGGCAGCTCTGGGCCTGTGGAAGTCTTTAAAGTGGGGGGTACATGATCAAGAGATAACCCTGCTGTAAGCCTGGTGGAAACAGCAAATAAAGCAGGATGAATGAAGACGGAATTAGAAACTAAAACCACAGTAGCGCTGGTACTCATGAGAAATGGCATTTGTGGCCACCCCAGCACAGCTCCGAAAAGGTGGTGAAATGGTAACAGAGCTCATCCTGACCCCTTTCCCCTCTTAGCACAGCCCGGGAAGGCTGCATCACGCAATCACGGCCTCCATTCATTAGTACCACATCACGGATGACACCATGAAAGAAATGACAAATTAGCAATTTCGTGGCACCAGCAGAATACTATCATTTGTATCACAAAGTCAGCAAAATCAAGCGCCCAATAACTCAGCTCACCATTCTCACCCAAGACTGGTCATCAATACGGTTTTATGTGCCTTGTACTAATCACTAAAGTCAGATAATATGCAAGGTTAATGGTTGCGGACAGTCCGGGGAAAATATCCAAGATCTGATAAGGACACCCCCACCTTATTGCAGTTCCCCGCGTCTGTATCCCAACCAAGAATAAACCAAAGACGGAAATCGATGTTTAAGGCAGTCGTAATACATCTCCCTGTGTAACATGTAAATTGGCCCTTCATTTGTCCATTCACGGTTCGGTTAATAAATAGTTCAGACACGGGCCACCCTGATAGTGAAGGAGTGTCACCATTGTACGCCCGTCACCCCCCTAGAGATTTATGTAGCCACAGCACAAGGGACCCTGGCTGCGGCTTTCCAATTACCTCGCCGTCTCTTAAAAGAAACAGAAACAGTGTGCTCTGAGTTCTGATGAGGAGTTTAATATCTATATATATCAAGCCCTCAAAACTGGGAGCCGCACTCGCTTCTTCGAGCAAAGCACTTTTATTGAACAGGAACTAGACAAAGCCTGGCTTGGGGCCTCTTTGTCCGAGTATCGACTGTGGGGTGAACGCGGAGCCCTCACGCAGATGGCGTTTCCTGTGGTGCACACTTGGCGACACCTGATAACATCCAGAGCAAGACCTGGAGACACGTCCATGACTGCCCACATTTAATTATGGTGTTAAATGTCCCCACGATCCTTCAGAGGCTCTGGAGAAACTTCGCATCCACGCTAAGCTGGTTCGTTTCGGCAGGTTCCTCTTGAGAAAGACAGGACCCGTGTGCAAGCACACCTCCTTCAGCACAATGCGCACAGGCAAAATCATCCCTAAGTGACAGATCCCAGCCTTGGCAATGGGTTTTTCTTCTAATTTAAGTATGCATTTCTGAGTCCCAATATAATTACTACAATTTACCTTCCCAAACCCAAAGAAAGCATGCTGGCAACGTGTTTCATTTGCAACTGAACTACGAAATGCAAATGCAGAATTGGCAGCTTGGCCGTGGCAGCATTTGGGGGAGTTTATCTCACCTGTGACAGTTAGAAAGACACTCTCCCAGGACCGTGAGTTTTGACAGTCCCTCCGACAAATGAAAAATGGCCAGGTCCTGCTGCCCGGCTCAGGCTCCAGCTCACTCGGCAGCGCATCCGCTCCAGCCCTCGGAGCCACACACTTGCAAGCAAGATGCGGGCAGCTTTCTTTCCTGCAGCCCAGAGTGATCGCAGCCCTCTATCAGGGAAAGTACAGTGGAAGGTGGCCGTGGTCACTCCCCCTCTGTGTGCTATACAGCAGAGACTTTGGCAAAAGGCTTCCTTCCATTGCCAAGTGAGAGAGGAGCCGAGAGGAGCTGAATCAGACATCCCAGGCCTGGCTCTCCCAGCAGGAGTGAAACGATGCACATCCGGCCGTTGTTCTCACTCCCTCCGTGGGCACTGGCTATGCGCCAGGCACTGTGTAAAGCCCTTGTCCATGGTCGTCCTATGCATTCATGGTGCCCTGGGAGATGGGGCAGGTAGCAGAGCCAAGTATGACCTGAATTCTAGCAAATTCCCAAGGGACAGTGAGAAGGGAGAAATTAATGCTGCCTGGCAGTGCAGGAGGAGAAGACCACGAAGGGGGCCTCCCTAAAGAAGACAGAGATACACTGGAAGAGGTGGCCAGGGTCCCCAGAGAAGAGGTGAGAGAAAGGCCGGTGGAGAAGGCAGGCTGGTCCGATGGCAGAGCGGTGGGGCCACATCCTAACCAGTTCCACCTAACCCAGCTCCCTGTGGAGCCATTGTCACATCTTAGTCAGCATATTTTGTGGATGAGAAGACAGTGGACATCTTTCAGAGGATCCTCTGGTGGGTGTGTTCCCAAGTCCCTGCTCTATGGACCAGCCGCCCCATCAGGACAGACAGTGGTCACCGTTCTGTTTGCTACTGGGCACATGGATGAGGCGACTCAGCAGGCTGGCCGCGTGCCCAACGTCAAATAAGAGTGAAAATCTGTGGTACCTTTTCAGGCATCAAAAGAGACCATTTATCTAGTGCAGGGGTCCTCAAACTTTTTAAACAGGGGGCCAGTTCACTGTCCCTCAGACCACTGGAGGGCCGGACTACAGTTTAAAAAAAAACTATGAACAAATTCCTATGCACGCTGCACATATCTTATTTTGAAGTGAAAAAACAAAACGGCAAAAACACCCGCATGTGGCCCGCGGGCCGTAGTTTGAGGACGCCTGATCTAGTGGATCCTCTAAGAACAAGAAGAAAAGAAACATTGCATTTCCTCCTTTGTCACATACTTGGATTCCCTTATTTATATCATTTTATGGACATACCTGAAGAGTGGAAGGTACAGCTTGGGGGATTCGGGGGCACCCCCTTGTCATACCTACAAGATTACAAAAGCTCTGATCTGCCTCAGGAGCAGTTCACTAATGGCACCCCAGGGCACCCCAGCATTTAGCCCACTCATCTCTGGATAAAATCATTCTCATCCCAGACCCCGGGCTTTCCAGCTTTCCTCCCTGGACTCCCACAATGCAGTGGCCTGGCTTAGACCCCACGGTGACTGATTCCATTCCGTCTTTGCTCCCTCGCGGAGCACCGTTTCTGAGATTAACAGCACAAATGGTCCTCCTGCTTGGAGGATGCACGGGCGCTCCCCAGGAGAGCAGTGCTGCTGTTTCCCTTTCCTTCTGTTCCCACCCTGCATGGCACAGCCTGGTGCCGGCTCTAACTGCCACACCTGGCCCGGCCTCCAGACAGGCACCTCCTTAGCTCTCCTCCACCTCCTCTCACCACCACCACCCCACCCCACCTCTCTGCTCCTCTCACTGCTCACCTAGCAGAGGGCTTCATTGCCACTTGGTGTCCCATAAAACCATCCCCAACTGTCAGCTGACACCAGCCACACACATTTCCATGGGAGCCCTGGTGACTGAGACATGCCAGGAAGAGTGGCAGGTACAGCCATGGGAAATTGCAATTCCCCTTTTCTAGATGCCTGGTGCACAGATGGAGACGTGTGCTTCTCCTCTAGTCACGTGGACTCTACGGCTTGAGAAACACACCAAGCGCTCCTTGGTTCCTGAAGCCACTTCATCCATGGCAGAACCCCCTCCTGGTCAGTGCTGGGTGGGAGGGGGCGAGGTGCTCCTGCATGGAGGTAAGGACCAGAAGGAATGGAGACAGTAGAGGGCAGGGCAGGCGCCACCTCTGTGCGTAAGAGGAAGAGAAACCCAAGAACTCCTGGCCCATGCTGGGCAGCAGTGGGCTGTCAGCAGAGCCCGCGGGTTCTGCTGGGCCTGTCGAATCAGCCCTGAATGAGACCCCAGCATGCCGGGCGTTTCCACTTGGAGGTGTGCACAGGGAATGGTAACTCCCTTGCACACAGAACAGGAAGGCACTGCCACAGGGCAGGCCTGTCCCCTCGCTGTATCCTGAGGGGAAAGTGTTTCCGGCCTCTGTGAAGCATTTGCATCAGACCAGTTAGGAACCTAGACCAGTGGTTCTCAAGCTCCAGGAAGCATCAGAATCAACCTGCAAGCTTATTAAAGCCCAGAAGGCTGGCCCCACTCCCCTCCCAGTTACTGTCTCAGGAGGTCTGCCTTAGGGCTAAACAATTTGCATTCCTAAGAAGTTCCCAGGTGCTGCTGACACTGCTGGCCTGAGGACCCCCTTGGAGACCAGCACCTTTAGCAAGTCATCCCTGGCTCAGAGTTAGAAAGATGGCACAGACTGGTAAGGAGGCAGGAATCCCTAACCCAGGCACAACAGCTGAAAGAGATGGAAAGGGTGGCTGCCTTCAAATACTTGAACACCTACCTGCAAGTGGGAACAGGATCAAACATTTCTCGGGTGGAGCCAAGACCTACCAGTGGGGGCTACAGAAGATGGAGTCCTGCTTCATCTAAAGAATTATTTACTTATAGATTCAGCTGCCAATAGATGGCCTGGGCTCTCCCAGGAAGTAAAGTGAATACCCACTGGAGGTGTCAACCAGTCATTGACAAACAGGATGGAGACTTTAAGCAAAGAGCTGGCGGGGGTGGGGGTGGTGTCGGTTAGCAGACCTCCTGGAAGATATTTCCACCCCTGAGAGTCCCTGAATTCACAATTCCCACACCCTTGCCTGGGGTGTGCTAACAGGTAAAGCTCCTTGGCAAATCCCAAGTGAAGGTCAACTCCCAGCTCACCTGAGGCTCCATCCAGGGTGGGAAGGAGCTAAACAGAAACTGGTGGTCTTTCTAGATCAGGCTCCTCCCTGAAACCAGCCACCAGTCCTGCTTTTAAACACTTGACATCTGAGTTCTGAAATAATAGGATCAGAAGCAGTTATGAATCAGCCCTGCTATGGAAAGACGTTCCTGGTATTAACTCTAATATGCGTTTAATTGGCGTCGCTCCTTAGGAAGAGAGATTTTTTTTTTTTTTTTTTCAGAATGCCTCAGCAATAAGAAAGCTTTCAAGAAACATCCCAAATTTTCATTCCTCAATTCCTTTCAGGTCTAATTTGTGTTAATTCAATTAAGGGCATGTAATTTGGCTGTCACTGAAATTAAATATAAAGAAAAATGTACATGAATGCAAAATTTGAAGAGTTAGGCACATAGAATCCAAGAAGTTCAAGAAAGTTTTAATTCCTCCTATAACAAGAACACACAGGGAGGAAGAAAGGAAGGAAATGAAGAATTACATATATTTCTTTAATATGTTTTATTATACAAAAAGCTTCAAAACAAGCTATCCTACAGAATTTAAATAGGCTTATATGCAGTCAGAATTTAATGTCTCTAATTTCCTAACGTAATACCTTTTTAAATGTTTATATCCTATCTAATAAAGAGGGAATATGCTAATTGACCATCATTCAGTCACAAAGATGGCTGTACCCACAGCTGAGGCCAAGTTCCCATAAGGATCCTTAATGAGCAATCAGCAGGGACCTGAGGCTATACCCTCCCCCGCCCCCATGGGGCTTGACAGGGGACCTCAGGCCACGCCCCCCACCCAACAGGGTTTGACAGGGGACCTCAAGGTGCGCTTCCCATCCTGGTGCTGGGCTAAGGGACCTCAAGCCATGCCCCCCACCAGGTGGGGCTTGACAGGGGACCTCAAGGCATGCCCCCTGCCCCGGTCTGGGCTGGGGGACTTCAGGCCACGCCCCCTGCCTGGCAGGGCTTGACAAGGGTGGGACTGGCCAGGTCTGGATTTAGCCCAATGGGGGGGCGCTGGCCATGTCTGGGTCTCACACGATTTTGAGGCGCATGTGGGTTGGTGGGGACTTGACTCTGGGTCCCATTGTGCGACCCAGACTCTGACAGGAGGAAGGTTTTCATATACATTTTACTAATTTTCTTTCATCTCTGACACTTCTATTATAGAGAAAGGGCAAATAGCAATATTAAATTATTTCCTCTAATTAATCCCCTTTTAATGTGCATGAATTTCATGCACCAGGCCACTAGTTGTATATTTAAGAGCTCTAACCCTGGCCCCAACCGGTGCTCTGACACACAGCTACAGTGCTGTGCTCAGGAGCACACTGTGTTCAAAACCAAGCCAGCTGATGCCTGGGTAATGCTGTCACTGAACAAGTCTCATGCCCTCCCAACCCTGCCCCCCTCCAGCTCTGGCATACACGCCTCCAGTAAAAATCAGTGCTATCAAGAGCAGGACTAGTCCCTTGAGATGCTGCCTTCACTCTCAGTAAAACTGTCTTCCGTAAACTCCAGGCACTCACTGTGTTCCCCAGCTGTTCCAGTCACCCTTCCAACCAGGCCATGGTAGGGGCCCTATTCCCCACGGTGAGGCCCAGTGGGATGGGGTGGAGGTGTAGTGTGGGGAAAGGAACCAGGCAGGCTATAATAAAACCGAAGTAAAAATCCTCAGAGATATCTGTGAAAGCATCGTTACCGTCTCATGATTCTATCTCACTGGTGCACCATGGCATGTAGTAAGTGCTCCATCGGGTTGAACCGCTGAATGTGTTGTATATGAAATTCTTGCAGGAGTCCCCTGGTCGCTATTAATGCCCTAAGTCACATGTGAAGAAACTGAGTCTTATAGAACTTAAACCGGGGGTGGGGGTAGGGGTGGAGGTGTAGGGAGGGGGGTCTAAGGACACACAAGAAACCACAGAGACAGGATTCAAACACAGCTCTAGCCCAAAAGCAGTGTAAACAGATGGTAGGGGGTTGAGCAGAGCTGGGCCTTGTGCTGAGACAGAAGGATAGGCAGAGATTTAGACGGATGGAAACAGGTGGGAGGGGGAGGAAAGGCCCTTGGGGCACTGTATTCTGAGACCAGTGAGGAAGGCAGGCCACCATGCTACATGCTCACATGACAAGGAGGGTGGAGAGCCAGCTTCTGGAACTGCTGCTGGCCACGGGCCATTACACATGAAACAGGGGTCTGGACCAGGACCTCGGAGTGGGGGCCACCGCAGGTGTCTGGGTGGAGGCACAGGGGGAACACGCTCCCAGGGACCACACAGAAGCAGGCAGACCCAGAAAGACAAAGAAGTTCCCCCAAAAAAGGCACTAAAAACTTGATGAAGCAGGTTGAAACCAGGACAATTATTTTAATTAAGAAAATTTGTTGGCACAGCAAATAAAATCAACGGACAGTTTGTAAGTTAGCAGCTATGCCCCCTTATACTTCTTATCCTGTAAAAATCCAGTCACCCTGCCCTGGGTGGGTTTGGTTCAGTGGTTAGAGTGTTGCCCCTCAGACAGAAGGGTCACCGGTTCGATTTCCCATCAAGGATAGGTACCTCAGTTCAATCCCCTCCCCACACCCCCCAACCTCAGTCAGGGCCAATCACTGTCTCTCTCTCACATTTATGTCTCTCTCTCTCTCTCTCTCCCTCTCTCTCTCTCTCTCTCTCTCTCTCTCTCTCTCTCTCTCTCTCTCTCTCCTCTCCTCTCCTCTCCTCTTCTCTCCTCTCCCCTCCCTTCTTCCCCTCTCCTCTCTCTGTCCCCCTTCCCCTTCCCTTCCCTTCCACTCTCTCTAAAAATCAATGGAAGAAATATCCTCACTCCTCCGGTGAGGATTTAAAAAATCGAGCTGCCCTAACATAAACCCAAGTGTCCTCTGTGGCCTGGCTCAACCTTGGAAAGGCCACCCCAGAGGAGAGTCTAGAAGTCGGCACCTCTCTTCCCGCCCTTTCTGCTTCTCTCTGTAGTGACCCCAGGCCGCCCACATGCCCATAATTATCCTGGACCTCCTTCCTCTGGTGACTACCTTCTAGAGCAGTGGTTCTCAACCTTTCTAATGCCGCGACCCTTTAATACAGTTTCTCATGTTGTGGTGACCCCCAACCATAAAATTATTTTCATTACTACTTCATAACTGTAATTTTGCTACTGTTATGAATCGTAATGTAAATATCTGATATGCAGGATGTCTTAGGCGACCCCTGTGAAAGGGTCTTTCGACCCCCAAAGGGGTGGCAACCCATAGGTTGAGAACCGCTGTTCTAGAGGATTATAAGATCCCCAAGGAAGAGTAAATACCTCCTATTCCACATCATGCAATAGCCCCCCCTCCACCCACAGCCCACACACAGAGGTACATGTTAAGTCTCCATTGCTGGGCTTGGTTGACCTCTCTGTCATCCTTAGCTCGCCTTCTCTGGCCCAGCCAGTTCCTCAAGGCAGCGGGACAGACTCATTTGATAGCCCACTGAGAAGGCCACTTTAAAACGTGACTCAAGAATGCATCTCTTCCCCATCTTTCCCTCGAGCATAGGGCGTAGAAAGAAAGAAAAATTAAATTCAAAAGGCATTTACTAATTTCAACACAAAGCAGTCAGGAAATGCAGAAGTTAAGCATTTCCTTCTCATTATCTCCCCCACATTTCAGGTAGCACCGATTAAACCATCATTTTAAATAGTTCAACTTGTAATAATACCATGAGCAGGGAAGGTGAGTTCACGTTCCTATGAAAGCCTGCTTCACTCCCCAACTCCACTGTTCCCAATGCTCCTAGGCAGGGCATTATTATGTATTTATGTTGAGACTCTGAAAATAACACCATGAGGCTTGGGGAAGAGTTGATATCAAAATGAATACCCAACCTGTTAAAACTGTAAACTTTGAAGTCAGATTATTAGGAAATAAATTTTCATTACACAAAAAGAATGACTACTGGTTCTTCTTGACACATTCTCAAAGTTAATTTAAATTATAGTTCAATTTATAAAAGGAAATAGCTTTAACGCAATCACATTGCAGGTGAGCACACAGTAGGGCCTCAAAAAGATGTCATGAGAATTCAGAAACACTACGATGGAAAGTGACTGTACACAGTTCGTGCCGTGTTGGCCTGTTTGTCATTCTGGCCGCATTTACTCCCACAGGTCACAGGTCACAGACACTGACAAAATCTCCCGCACAGCTGGGTTAGCTGAGCTTGTTTTCTGGAGACAGAGCCCAGTCAACCCTCCTCCATCTGTGTCTCCACTGGGTTCCAAAACAGAAAAGAAATACTGAGTGGCAATCTATGTGATCTGCTGCTCCAAAATTGGAATCCTTGGAAAGTTGGGGCTTTGTCCCCAAGAATACAATTAATAAGCTTACCTGTCATTTATCAGCTGGACATGTAAATAGCTTGTAGCATGATAAAAAGGCAGGAGGTAATCTGATAGGATAATAGCTCAGGAAAATATATCCCATTAGCCCTGTCGGACTCATCTTGGCAAACAGCCCCGTTCGCTCTGTGGGCTGTGACTAGATCTTCAGCTCAGCCAGGGACTTGAGGAAGGGGACAAGGGAGCTGCAGTTCTCAGCATTTGGGGAGAAAGAGAAGGAGAATAGAAAACACAGTCAGTAGGGGAGGGGAGGGTATGTGCGGGGGGTGGGGGGGGGACGAGCGAGGAGAGGTCAATGGGGGAAAGGGGATTCACATATAATACTTTAAACAATAAAGAATTTTAAAAAGAAAAATATCTCAAAAACAGTAACAAAATGAAAGAAAAATGCAATGCCTTCGGAAGCCATGTGAGCAGATCTCAGATTTGTTCACGAGCTACACTGGCCCTGAACTGGAGGAGCCAGAGCCTTCTCTGTGAGCTGCTGGAGAAAAGGAAAAGCAATCACAGTATTGTTGGACCCTGTACATTCATTTCCACAAGTGGGCACTCATTCGGCAACTGTTTGCTGAATGCCAAGGTCCAGGCACTGGCCCTGGGCATGGAAAAGGGGAGGCAGCTACATGCCCATCTTTGACCATCACTCCTTCTGGTCTCATGTCTGCATGGAATAGAGTAGCTCCCCAAGTGTGCTCACTTGGACCTGGACAGTGGCACTGAGCAAAGCCTCCGGTCTCAGGAGCTGGCCCTGATAGCTGCGAAACAGGTGACCAGTCACATAAGGTGCTGGCCAGCTCCTTCAGATAGGCTCTGCAAGACACTGTATCCCCTTCTTCATCCTGCTCAGTCTTTTCCACTCCTCACCTGCAGATTTTTGGGCAGAAATAATCTCTTCCTTCTTTAAGCCCTTCTAGCTTCATCGCCTTAATCCTAAACTCCTAGAGTAGGGACTAGTTTAATTGCTTCTTTGTGGTCATCATAGTGCCTCCCTCGGAAACATTCCCTAGATATGTGTCACACGGACCCTACCTGAGTCACATCCATTGACCTTGGAGTTGGATAGAGAATGCAGCTGTCTGTCTATTTACATAAGTTAGAAGAGAGGGGATGATTATTTAATCATCCCAGGGCTTCATTGGATCAAGAACCTTTATGGAGTCATTTGAACTACTAGGAGTTAGGTCACGATTTGAACTCTAGAGCTGCTCTGCCCGATACAATCGCCACCAGCCCCACATGGCTGTGGAGCACATGCAGTGTGGCCAGTCCAAAATGAGATGTGCTGTACGCGTAAAACACACCAGGCTTCAAAGACTTAGTATGGAAAAAAGAACTTAAAATATGTCAAATTCTAGCAACTTTCTCATCAGTGACAGGTTGCCCTCAAGTGGCCCAGTTCTGTGGCAAATCACTGGCACTTTTCAAGTTGAGTTCCTACTGTGTGCTAGACATTTTGCATCTGGACATAGAAATCTTCCTCAAGAGGGAAAGAATTTCTCAAATTACAAAAAGTAAAGCTGCCGAGCCAGTCCCCTTCTCACCTACGGCTGACATTCCTGTGTCGTATCAGAGCAGCCATGGGCTTTAGCAGAATCTGTGTCCCCCACAAAAAATAGGTTGAAGCCCGAACCCCCAATATTTGAAGGTGGGGACTTTAGGAAGTAATAAGGTTTATCAGAGGTCATGAGGGTGGAGTCCCTGTGATGGGGTTAGTGCCCTTATAAGAGATACCAAAGAGCTTGCTCTCTCTTCACCACATGAAAACACAGCGAGAAGATGGCCCTCTGTGAGCCTGGAAGAGAGCTCTCACCTGAACTCCACCACGCCAGCACCTGACCTTGAACTTTCAGAATCCAGAGTGGCAAGAAATTAAATTTCCATTGTTTAAGCCACCCAGTCTAAGGTATTTTATGGCAGCCCGGGCTGACTCAGACAAGATTCAATGAAAGGACAGTTGAGTTGACACTACACTTCATTTGGGTTTGGCGGCATGTATTTATGAGGTCATAGCACTTCTATAATGTGGTCTCAGGAATACCCTACTTCCATCCCTCATTCTGCATCAAATGGCATTTTTTTTCCTTAAAGAGAATAAAGGATTCAGACCCTCCAACTCCTGGGACTGCTGTTACTTCCTTGGTATATAAAGGGCCATGAGGACTCAAGAACCAGAGTCAGATCCTAAGTCTTACAATTTCCTAAGGCTCTTCCATTGCTAATTAATTGCTAACTTTTATTGCATAATTATAAGTTGTACCTCTGGACACTTTCTCGCAGTATCTCGTTTAATTCTCCTACAACTCCCTGGGATGGATATTATCCCCCTTTTCACAAATGAGGAAACCAATGAGTCTGTGACAAGTTATGAAATTTGCCCAAGGTCGCTCGGTGAGTGGTGGGGATGGCTCTTAGCTCTCATGACTCCCCGTAGATAACCTCTCCCTCCTTCTAGCATCAACATTACCCAGTGCTAGGGCCCTTCAAGCTGAATTGGGATTCAAGTCAATGTGCTCCAAGCCAAGTGTTACAAGTAAACATAAGATCCCAAAGATTCCTGATTTAAAATATTTTTAAATTTTCAATGATAATATTTTATTAACTCCCTACAAATAATAAAAGTATATGGCATGAGATTTTAAAAGGATATTTCAAGTCTTCAGAAAAGAAGCCTAGGTTTACGGTAAACATTTTGTAGTACTTAAATGCCCACGCATCTAAACAAAAGGAAAAAATAGGTCTGCACGTAGGCATCAAGTTGTGTTGACGTGAGCATGGAAAGTCAAGGTTTGAAATGCAAAGAGTCTTAATTATGACACAAGGAAACGGGTCTCCCAGGGTGAGGTCACTTGGAAAGTCTCTCTTTAATCTTTATCACGCTAGTCTGGCATAACACAGCCACCCTGGACAATGCTAATAAAATAGAATTCATTGCTTCTCACTGCCACCACTACCCATTCTAATTGGTTTCCAGGCCTGTGCCTGAAACCCTATGCCAACAAAGGCTTACAAGCAACCTGAGAGCATTGCTCCTAACAATCACCTTCTCCATTTCCAGATGCCATTCGGGTATACAGAAGAGTAATCCTAGATTAGAGTGACTTCATGTTTTAATAGCCGGCCATCGTATTTACCCTGTTCCTCCTGGGCCTTTCTGTGCCAGCAATGTCCCCAGTGGGTGTTTGCTCAGCTGCGAAGGGCATCCTGATCCAGCAGAAAGGAGCCCGGCCTGGCCCTCTTCTCTGGTGGCTGTGTTTACAGACCCCATCACCCAGGCCCATCTACAGAGGCAGTGCTCCTCACTGTGACCTGTGGTGACCTCTGTATGTAAGCCGGCTCCCTGTTCCCCAGGGTGGAGCTCCCACATTCCATCCCTGGGTGCGACCACCATTCTGTGGAATCAGTTGATATGTCTTCCAGTTGATCCCATTCTGAACCAAAGGTTTTCAGAGAAGGCTTCTCCCTCACAGTTGAGTCCCCAAAAAATAATGCTATGAAAGGTCAAGGCAGGGAGTGAGGAGCCAGAAAAGAGAGAGAGTGGGTATAAACACCACTCCTGCAGGATTAGAGAAAAGGTCTGATGGTCAAGAATGGAGATGGTAGATGGACATGGGTGGTAAGGACAATAGGACATGAAATGTATCACCAGTATTTTCTTCACTTTTGATATTAAGTATTAATTGTCTTCATTTGAGTTGTTATATTGTTTTATTCAAATTCCATAAAAATGATGAGTCAAAAAAGTTTATCTCTTCCAAAACATAAGTAAATCCCTTCACTTTTCAGTAAGCAAAACTGATTAAGTCTCTCCGGGGAGAGCATTTGGGTGGTGTGTGCTCTGCTCACATCACCTTTAAGTTTCGGAAGGTGTGGGTGGAGGTGGTGGTGGAGGAGGCAGTAATCAGGATTAACCTTCTAATGCACTTTGGAGATTTCTAAGCCTGTTCTCGATGTTGACCACTTACCTCAGAGGAGCCTATGAAAGTGCCTTCACCACACTTCCCCAGAACTTGGCCCCTAGGCTGGGACATGCCCTGGCATTCACCACTCACACCTCAGGAACATGGACCCAAGCAGAGGGTGTGAGGTTCCTTGGGCAGCCTCGGCACATCTCCTGATCTCCCTGAGCCTCACTGCCTCCTGTGAACATAAGATAAACTGGGCTAGAGTATCTCATCCTAGCCTTTGTTTCTGTCCGCCACTGTTCCATAGTTCTCGTCTCTACCATGCTCGTCTTCATCCTGGGCACTTTCTTCAAACATTAGTAAATCCTCTCTTCAGCTAGATTCAATAACTCTTTAAACCATTCATGTATGTTTTAATTTTAAAGACTGTTTTTCATTTCTAGAAGTTCAGTTATAAATTCATGGTGTCTTATTACTTAGTTATACTTCATTTTGTTCTTCAGTGTTTCCTAGTCTTATTTTATCCTCTCTCTCTCTCTCTCTCTCTCTCTCTCTCTCTCTCTCTCTCTCTCTCTCTGCCTTCTATTCTGGGTGAGATGTTTCCTCTTAGGTTTTGTAATCTGAGATTGTAAACACATCTTCAGTAGGACTCTGTGGGAAAGCCATGATGCAAATAAGTTCAGGGCTTGCACTTACAAAGCTCAACAATGGCCCTAACCAGTTTGGCTCAGTGGATAGAGCATCGGCCTGCGGAGTGAAGGGTCCCGGGTTCAGTTCCGATCAAGGGCACATACTTTGGTTGCAGGCTCCCTGCCCTGGTTGGGACCATGTTGGAGGCAACCAATCGATTTGTCTCTCTCATTTCAGTGTTTCTCTCTGTCTCTCCCTCTCCCTTCCACTCTCTCTAAGAATCAATGGAAAGCATGTCCTCATGTGAGGATTAAAAAAAAAAAACGCCTCAGCAATGGATGCCACCCTCCCAAGGATGACTGTTGATTTCTCAATCTGGTGATCCTTGGATTATGATGGCAGTATGGATTCAAACCAGGGGTATAATTCTCATATCACTCTCTCCACCAATGGTCCAGTTTCCTTCCTGTCTAGTGCCAATGGTGGTGTGGGGGGTGTATTTCTAGAAAAACCTTTTACCAAGAATGGAGCTCTTGGCAAGAATCCTGATTATAGGTGTTCTGGAAGAGTAATATCACATTCAATATTCCATCTCACATATGTCAATCATCTGTTTATTTTAGAGAAATTAAAGTACAGATCTGTGGGTTGCTAGGCCCATGAGACCAGCAATGCGAGCTCCGTCCCATCCCCACTGCCTCCCAGGGCTGCCAATGTGGCCTCTTATTCACAGGCCACGCTGATTTCCAGTTTCTTCTTTGTGTCTGAGCCCTTGGGAATTTTTCTTACTTTCTTTCAAATTTAACTATGCATTTATATATCTGTTATGTTTATGCACCCTTTCTGTGTATTTTGTAAGGGGATAGTTTTCAGGATGTCTAATCCATACCATGGTCAGAGGCAGAGGTTCTCAACTATAGGATCTCTAAGATCCTTTCAGTTTCCCAAGTCTATGGTTCTGTGTGTTTCTTTTTAACAGTTTTATTAAGATATAATTCACATGCTATATAATTCACCCATTAAACTATGCAATTCAATGGTTTTTAATATAAAGTAGGTTTACAGTTGTGAGTACATGAAACAGAATTTATTCTTGTACTATTATTATTTATTTATTGTTTATTTATTATTGTACTAGAGGCCCAGTGCACGAATTCGTGCACCAGTGGGGTATCTCGGCCTGGCCTGCGGGATTGGACTGAAACCAGCTCTCTGACATCCCCTGAGGAGTCCCAGAGTGCAAGAGGGTGCAGGCCAGGCCGAGAGACCCCACCAGTGCCTGATCGGGGCCGGGAAGGGATGCAGGAGGTTGGCCAGCTGGGGATGAACCACAAGAGGGCTCCAGGGGGTGTCCAGCCTGTCTCACTCAGTTCCTATAGGCTGGACCCCAGCAGCAAGCTAACCTACTGGTCAGAGCATCTGCCCCCTGGTGGTCAGTGCACATCATAACCAGCTGTTGAGCGGCCTTAGCATATCATTATCATATTACACTTTGATTGGTTGAGCAGCTGACTGGATGACCGGACACTTTGTATATTAGGCTTTTGTTATATAGGATTATTTACTCGTGTTACAACTGTAAATGTACTTTTGCCCACTCCTGTATTCACAGATGTGTGCAACCACTGCCACAGGCAATTTTAGAATATTTTCATCACCTTATACTTTATCTGTCATTTTCTATCTTCCTGTTAACCCCTCCTCTCCAAGCCTTAAGCAATCATATATGGGGTCTTCCATGGCTAGCTTCTTTCACATAGCAGAATGTTTTTATAGTTATCCACATTGTAGCATTTATTAATACTTCTTTTTTTCCTGGCCAAATAATATTCCACTGAACAAACAGACGACATTTGTTTGCCCATTCATCAGTTGAACACTTTGGTTGTTCTCATCTTTCGGTAATTATGAATAATGCTGCTTGTAAACATCCACACAAGTGCTTATGTGGATGTATGTTTCCTTTTCCCTTGGGTAGATACCTAGGAGTGGAATTGATGAGTCATATGATAATTCTATGTTTAGTCATTTGAGGAGCTGCTAGACTATTTGGTTCTATGTGGTTTTAATCTACTCCCATTTACTTCTTACAGAAAACAAAACATTATCTGTGAAATTTGCTTAATTTTCTCATTGTAAATCATTATCACTGCATTTTTAAAAATATATTTTATTGATTTTTTACAGAGAGGAAGGGAGAGGGATAGAGAGTTAGAAACATCGATAAGAGGGAAACATCGATCAGCTGCCTCCTACACACACCCTACTGGGGATGTACCCGCAACCAAGGTACATGCCCTTGACCGAAATCGAACCTGGGACCCTTCAGTCCACAGGCCGATGCTCTATCCACTGAGCCAAACTGGTTAGGGTTGCATTTTTTGAAAGACTGCCACATATACCATTATCTTTTTTAAAAGTATTATGCACATAGAAAAAAAGTCTTAAAAGATGGCCCACAAAAGTGGTTATCACTAGGAGAAAGAAATTTTTATTTTTGTGATTTTCCTTATGTGAAATCTAAATTTTCAATGATGAAAATAAATCATGTTTGTCATAAGTAAATTAACTAAGAATGGTGAAGACAGTTCTACAGAATATGACAAGGAAGTGTTTGGGTTTGGGTTTGTTTGTTTGTTTGTTTGTTTTTTAACCAGAACCTAAAATAAACCTTTCTGTAAAAAGCTTGGAATGTTGGCACTTGGGTATCCCTTTCTGGATCTGGAAGTGGCAGCCTTGGCTTGTTAGGCCTCGTAAGCAATAAAGAACAGTACAGAGTCACTTACTGTTTATCAGTCAAAGAGACAAAACATAGTGCTGTCTGTGGGTCCATCTGCCTCCTCCTCCAGCATCAACCCTTTCCCCTCCCTCCCAGTGTCTCTCCACCTTATGCAGAGCGACCCTGGCAGGGTGCCTTGTAAGGACTCCATGTGGTTTCTTTCGTTGCATTAACAAGCATCTAAGGCAGAACCATTGCCTCTCCCTCTGCCAGCACCAAGTCCCACCCTTACAGGGTCCCAGGCTTCCCAGAAGCCAAGGATCTGAATGCTGGTAGAAGCGCCATCACCACGGTTGGGGGGGCTATCCTCACCAAATCCTTCCCTTTAAGCCCCCACCACTGTGGCTTCCTACACAAGCAGGTGGGGCCAGCCAACGAGTTGCAATTCACCAGTTAGGGAAGCTTTTGAAATTGCAGGCGCACCCCAGGGGCTGGGGACCAGCTTTGAAATATAATCGCAGAACCCCAGCCTCTCCAGATCCCATCCAAATATCACCTTCTAGACATGCACACTGCCCGCTCGTGCATCAACTTGCCCAACTGCACATTTATTTTGAGAGGGATTGTACTGACATCTGGTGGCAATCTGAGAAAACTCACTTTTTAGAAGAATCAGAGTACAGAGACTTAATGTGCCTACGTTAGAGGTTATGACTCTAGAATAAAAGGAAAAAACTTTAAAGATGCATCACTCTCAATCTCCTTGCTCTGAACTGGACATTGAAAACAGAGCATCAAGGCTCTGTATTCCTGAAGGAAGCTAAGGACATGGAGGGAAGCCAAAACTTAGCCTTATTGTCCAGGCACCATGTCCCTGGGATCAAGAGGATAAGTTAGAAGTCAGGAGCCACTACATACAAACAATACTTCAGTTGGATCAATTCCATCATTAACAACCGAAGACTTTGGAAGACTTCACGGCCTGGGGCTTTCAAAGGTTCCCAGAGCCACATTCCTGCGCTCACTCGGCTTTCTCGACTCCTCTTCCGGCCAAGGAGGCCTCCCGATGACTCTGCAGCGGCCAGAGCTCCCAGGCGATGTGAAGATGCGAATACTCACATACTTTCCATGGACAGTCACTCCTCAGTCAGACTCTTTAATAAGATGACCAGGCCTCAGTAACAGGTGTAACACTACACTCACCAGTAAGAATCTTCCTTAACAAACTGAGGCTAGTTTTGAGTTGGGACAAAAGAATAAAAGGTGGGATTTTTCAGTTCAAAGTGAAAGATTCTCATTTTAATGGACAAATGCAGCAACAGGAACAGTATGCCGTACAGCCACGCAGCTATTCACACAGACATTCACACATTTAGACTTTGACTCTCAAAGGAAATGCACCAGGTGTGACCAGTCACATTTGGCAGGTGTCAGCACAGGTCAGTGGTCGGCAAACTCATTAGTCAACAGAGCCAAATATCAACAGTACAACGATTGAAATTTCTTTTGAGAGCCAAATTCCTTAAACTTAAACTATATAGGTAGGTAC
Organism: Cnephaeus nilssonii; assembly: GCF_951640355.1. Lineage (NCBI taxonomy): Eukaryota > Metazoa > Chordata > Mammalia > Chiroptera > Vespertilionidae > Cnephaeus > Cnephaeus nilssonii. Next base: position 30,355,317 of record NC_137079.1, read on the forward strand.
ATTGTTATTAACTTAATTAGGGTACTCCCAAGCTGGCCTTTGCTAAAAACTCAAGGGGCCAAAGAGCCACATGTAGCTCGCGAGCCGCAGTTTGCCTACCACTGTCATAGGTGACCGTGCTTATCTTCCTACATCCATATCTTTTTCCAAATTGTCCGCTATGATATGTCATTTATAGCAGACCAGAACCTGTATGGATAACAGGTTCAAACATGTTCCTATGTTGCCGGAATAGCCCTCACTGGCCTCCCTCCTGCAACCAGTGTCCCCTTCCTCTTACAACAAGCAGAGTGAAATACACGCTTTATCACATCCCTTCCCTGCCCGAGTACAGCAGGTTCAACACCGAGAACTTTTCTTTGGTTTCCCAAACTTATAAAGTGCCCTGAAAGCCCTTGCTGCCACTGGCCCCGCCTACACCCAGCCACGCCCACCCCCTCAGCTCCGCCCCAGGACCCTCCCCCAGTCCCGCAGACCGGGGGCACCTCCCAGGCTGGCTGGCAGTGCTGTGTCTGCTTCTGTCCATGTACAGTGACTGCCATCAGGGCCTCATTCCCTCAGAGAAGCCAGCTCCCCGCTCCCCAAAGTCATGGCACCAGAGTGTACTGTGCTAGTGTGTGTGTGTGTGTTTTGTGTTGTTTTTTAATATCTTTTTCTTGATTTCAGACAGGAAGGGAGAGAGAGATAGAAATATCAATGATGAGAGTGAATCATCCATCGGCTGCCTCCTGCAGGCTCCCTACTGAGGATGTGCCCTGACCTGACTGGGAATCGAACCGTGACCTCTTGGTTGATGAGTTGACACTCAACCACTGAGCAACACCAGTGCGGCTGTGCTAGTGTTTTTTAATGTATGAATAGAGGGACAAACAGCACATTAGGCTCCAGACCAAACATGGGCATTTGAGGTTTCAGATGTGTGAAAGGTGCTTCCAAGCCAGCTTGGCCCTTGGCATGGGCCTACCCCCACTCCTGGTTCCCCACCGGCCACCACCCTTCCTGTTCACAATGCCTTCCCTCCTCCTGGACCTTGGGTCTGTCCTCACACTGGTCCCAGACAGCCAGGTGTCCTTGCCTCCACCAGACCTCATGCCTCACTCTGAGCCCTCCTCCATCTCCCGCTGTCCCCCCTCAGAAGGCCCTGGGCCCACCTTTCAGGATCTCTCTCTCTCTCTCTCTCTCTCTCTCTCTCTCTCTATCAGGGAAGTTCCCTATAGCCAAGGGGACTCCTGGTGATCTTCAGACCAGCGGCCTGCATCTCAGGTCCACTGGGACCACATGCACTGAACAGTAGGAATCCACACACCAACCGCCCTATGAATGACCCCTTCCATTTCCGACAGGAAGTGGGGTACAAGCAGATGGAAAAATAATCACCTGCCCAAACCCTTTGCAAAGTATAGCAGGTAGGACAAATATCACAGCCACATCTTGGAGATGTGTGGAAATGTACTGATTCTATTTCTCCACAACTGAAAAACAACATATCAGACTGACCCGAATTTGCTCTTATAGCAGAAAACTTTATTTTGCCAATTAAAGACCACATGGTCCTTCCCAGACCTCACTGGTCACCACAGCTTCCCTCCCAGCTGCCACTCCCTGCTTCCAACCCAAACAAAGCCTCTCCAAGGCCTGTGTTCCTATGTTGCAGGGACAGCCCTCACTGGAACTATCATCCCTACATAACAGAGAGAGGGACACTGGGGCTCGGTGAGGCTAAGTGACCCCCTGAAAGTGTCAAAACTGGGGTGAGGACCAGGTTTGGGTCAGGAGTCAGGACAGGCCTGGAAGGAGGCGCCCAGGATCCAAGGCCCTTCAAGAAGTGAGAGTCGAAAACCTAGTTTCACCTCTGATGAGCTGTGTGATTCTGGACAAGTTGCTTTACCTCTCTGAGCTTGCTCTCTCATCTATAAATAGCAGCATTGGACCAGATGATATCAGGGTCCTTTACAGACCGAAACTGGGATTCTGTCCTATGCTCCTACCTCTAAAGAAACTATAAAACATTCTATATTTCTTCAGACTATGAAGTAGGAGGGGTCACACCAGCAGAAAGTGGAAAGGCTGGGATTTGAACCTGGGCAGTCTGGCTGGGGGTTCCTCACAGAAGATGGGGTTTCTAACAACATGCTGTCAACTTAAGAATCTGGGAGCCCCTGGTTTACCCTACCGCCAAGTCTTCTTCAGCTGTTATTTCCACCTTCCAACCACCAGAACGTGATCAGCAGGCTTGCTGCCTTTTTCCCAGGGTCTCAGAGAGGCGGAAGACGGTGAATAATGGGCTAAATTATTGAGGGAGAATTGAGGCCTTCACCTCTCTCCTTTCCTCCTCAGAAGCTCATCCCAAGAGATGTGCTCTGTGATAGCACCCAAATGCACTGTTTCATTTCCCGAAGAGGAAAAAAATGTAAAGCCTCTCTAAATGCAAAATACAGAGACATACATACACATAGGACAATGGAAGGCACTCGAGCGAGCCCATTAGGGAGCATTAATGCATTTCTGGGATGATTGAGGTTGCTCAGCCTTTAGCCTCACAGCTCGCAGCCTGCACAGGGCAGCATATTGTTTAATTAAATGATTAAGCGTTTTACACATGAATACATCTATCAGCGATACCACCATCTTCCTGCACTGAGAACACATTAAGTGGAAGGAGATAAAGGACCCAGGCAGCGTAATTGAGGACAATTGGGTTTATCTGAAATGGAACTTCCATACAAAAGTTTGTTCACCGCAGCAATGCCGGAAAGTGATAGAGCATGGTCATAGGCTGGGACCCACCTCTCCGAACCTGGGCCCAGCCAGGTGGTGTGGGTCCTGGGAACCAGCCTCACCTGCCGCCTTGCAGGGCTCTTGAGTCTGGACACACCCTGCCAATAGGTGGCGCCAGAGGCTGCTCTTGCGGCCCAGGACCAGCCTCTCTGCCATGGACCAGCTGTGGGGGAAAAGAGCCAGAGGGCACAGAACCGGAGCTTTCCTTCCCGCTCTCCCCACTGTGCCTCCCTCAGGTCAGGGACAGCACCCCTGAGTGTCACAAAGCCCATCACACATCACCCACATTCACCACCATTCTCACTCACCTTCCTCCAACCCAGCCACCCAGACTCATCTCCATTCCTCACCTCTGCATGCAAGTGTGTGTGTGTGTGTACAGATACCCATCTGTACACATGTGCGCAAACACATGCACATATGTAACATATGCACACTACACATGCACATACATTATATGTATATATGCATATACACACAGGCACCTATGTAACACATGCACACTATGTAACACATGCACACTACACATGCACATACATTATATGTATATATGCATATGTGTGTGTGTGTGTGTGTGTGTGTATGTATATATATATATATATATATATATATATATATATATATATATATATACTAGAAGCCCGGTGCACGAAATTCGTGCATGGCAGGGGGTTGTCCCTCAGCCCAGCCTGTACCCTCTCCAATCTGGGACTCCTGGAGGGATGTCCGACTGCCCGTTTAGGCCCGATCCCAGGGGGGATCGGGCCTAAACGGGCAGTCGGACATCCCTCTCATAATCCAGGACTGCTGGCTCCCAACTGCTTGCCTGCCTGCCTTCCTGATTGCCCCTAACCGCTTCTGCTTGCCAGCCTGATCACCCCCTAACCACTCCACTGCCAGCCTGGTTGATGCTTAACTGCTCCCCTGCCAGCCTGTTTGCCCCCAACTTCCCTCCTCTGCCAGCCTGGTCACCCCTAACTGCCCTCTCCTGCAGGGTTGATCACCTCCAACTGCCCTCCCTTGCAAGCCTGATCCCTATCAACTGCCCTCCCTTGCAGGCCGGGTGCCTCCCAACTGCCCTCTCCTGCTGGCCATCTTGTAGTGGCCATCTTGTGTCCACATGGGGGCAGGATCTTTGACCCCATGGGGGCAGCTATATTGTGTGTTGCAGTGATGATCAATCTGTATATCACTCTTTTATTAGATAGGATAGAGGCCTGGTGCACGGGTGGGGGCCAGCTGGTTTGCCCTGAAGGGTGTCACAGATAAGGGTGGGGGTTCCCTTGGGGTGTGGAGGTTTGCAGGCCGGCCACGCCCCCTGGCAACCCAAGGAGAGGCCCTGGTATCTGGAATTTATTTTCCTTCTACAATTGAAACTTTGTAGCCTGGGGCGGCAGCCATTTCTGGGGCAGCAGCCATTTCTGTGGCAGTTAATTCACCTTCTACAATTGAAACTTTGTAGCCTTAAGAGGGTGAGCCCGGCCAGGGTGTGCGGAAAGCTTTGCTTCCCCTGTTGCTGCCAGCAACCCTGACCTGCTTTCTCAAGCTCCATTCTGCCGCCATTTGTTTGAATTTGTTTACCTTCTATAATTGAAACTTTGTAGCTTGAGTGGAGGCTAAGGCCTGCAACGGCTATGGAAAGCTTGGCTTGCTCTGTTACCTGGGAAACCTTGCTCTCTGTGGCTGTAGCCATCTTGGATTGGGGTTAATTTGCATACTCGCCCTGATTGGCTGGTGGGCGTGGCTTGGCTGGTGGGCGTGGCTTATGTAGCAGAGTGATGGTTAATTTGCATATTACCATTTTATTAGAGAGGAGATATATATATATATATATATATATATATATATATATATATATATGATATCCATACACCACACCGCACATTTGTGCACACACACCATGCATAGGAACACACAAACACACACATGCACAAACATACCCCCTACATATGAAATACACACCCACACCCACATGCACACACACACAAGCAGACTTCAGGCAGAACGAATGCAGGCCCATCTTGTCTCCCCCTGGCTTCCAGTACATCCCTGTTCCTCCTCTGCGCCTCACTCCTAACCTTGCTCACCTGGCTCTCCTCACTCATGCCTGGGTCACTAGGTCCTGAGCTGAAGCCAACGGCCCCTCCTTCTCATCTTGGCTCCCAGGAGGTCCCGCTCAGCCTGCTCACTGGCCAGGCCTGCTGTTCCTCGGCGTCCACCAGACCCTCGTCCCCTCCCAGTTTCTCTCCAGCTGAAGTCCTTTCCTCCCATGACTGCACATGCACTGGATGCTGTAACTCCTCAGGGGCCATCTCCAGAGCAGGTGCCTGTCCCCAACTCAGGACTCTTATCTGATCACTGCTGACATGACCGCACCCCAGCATCACAGCCCGAGGATGCCCACCGCTGGACCCTCCTCTCCCCAGGCCGCTCCTTCTCTGACTGCCCCAGTTCTGTGCCTGTGCCACCCAGTGCACTGAGTGCCCAGTGCTCAGAGCAGTCACCCTGGACTCCCTCCCGGTCACCTTTGCTCCCAGCATCTCACCTGCTTTGCCTCATTCCAGCCCGTCCAGATGGCTAATCCCAGCTGCCACTCATTACCTCTTGAGGAGTTTCCCACCTTTATCCTAGTCCCCTCTAGGGCCTACCAGCCAGCCATCATCCACACTGTGGTCAAAGCCATGCTCATAGCCTAGAAACTGAGTCACACATCACACACACACTCACAAGTACACACAGACATGCTCATACCACACACACACACACACACACACACACACACACACACATACCACATTCACACACATGCTATACCTACTCACACACACATACCTCACATTCACACACACCACACTCACATATACCACACACCATTCACACACTTTTGCACACACCACACACTTATACATACCATATGTGCACCTAAATACCACATGCATATGTACACCACAAACACATCACACACTCTCACACTCATACACAGTCATGCACACCGACATACAATCATACTTGCCACACTTGCACACACCCCCACACACCACACATCACATCCACCTATATAGTTGCTCCTAGTATCAAATCCAGACCCCTTACATGGTCCATCTGGTGTCACACATGGGTCTTGGTGTCATTCCAGCTTCTCAACATGCCTGTCCTCCACCCTTTCACTACAGCCACCCTAGGGTTCCTCCCATGACATATCTGTCCTGCCCCAAAGCCATTGCATGTGCTGTAGTCTTTGCTTCGAACATTCACCTTATGCTCATACCCAGCCTGACCTCACTCCTTCCCCTAACAGACTCCTGAGCATCCTGCAGGCCTCTGCTGGACCCTCACGTCCCTGAGATGCTGTTCTCCCCCTCTGCAGGCTGGGCTCCCATATATTCGCTGCTCAGGCTCCACAGCATAAATCCTTGTTGGGCCATCGAATGAGTTTCCCGCTTAGAGCTGTCTCCTCCCCAGAGGCCCTGTGTACTACCTACCCTCAGAGCCATGCCTGCCTGGCAGGAGGTGTGGCACATATGTGCATTCAATGCATGTTTATAAAATTAAAGAAGGAAGGATCAGGAGGCAGATAGACCCTTTTCCAGCACAAAAAGAGTGATAAGGTTGGTCTTGATCATACTAGTATTTGGGTCAGCCTGAGCTAGATATAGTCTCCACTATGACTCTAGCTGTGGGAAAAAGAAAGATATGCACATGTTTTGTGGGGGGTATCACTGCCTATATCCTGAATAGGCCAATAACAATTGATGAAACTGAAGCAGTAACAAAAAAAATCCAGCAAACAATAGCGCTGGTCTGACAGCTTCACAGGAGAATTTTACCAAACATTCAAAGAAGAACTAATACCTATCCTCCTCACACTCTTCCAAAAAATCCAAGAGGAATGAACACTTCCAAGCTCTTTTTATGAGGCCAGTATTATCCTAATTCCAAAACCAGATAAAGACTACAAAGAAAAAGAATTACAGGCCAATATCTCTGATGAACATAGATGTTAATCCTCAATAAAATATTTTAATCCTCAATAAAATATTAACAAATCGGATTCAGCAATATATTAAAAAGTTCATACACCATGACCAATGACCAAGTGGGATTTATTACAGGGATACAAGGCTGGTACAATATTCACAAATCAATAAATGTGATACATCACATAAACAAATTGAAAGACAAAAATTACATGATCATATCAATAGATGCAGAAAAATCATTTGACAAAATCCAACACCCATTTTTTTATTAAAAATCCTCAGCAAAGTGAGAAGAGAAGGATCATACTTCAACATAATAAAGCCATATATGACAAACCTATAGCCAACATAATAAAGGGCAAAAAATAATACCATTTCCCCTAAGAACAGGAACAAGACAGGAATATCTGCTTTCACCACTCTTAGTCAACATAGCACTGGAAGTCCTGGCCACAGTAATTAGACAAGAAGAAAACATAAAAGGCATCCAAATTGGAAAGGAGGAAGTAAAACTGTCATTATCAGCAGATGACATAATATTGTACATAAAAAATCCTAAAGACTCCACAAAAAAACCTACTAGATTTACTAAATGAATTCATCAATGTATCAGATACAAAATTAATACCCAGAAATTGGTGGCATTTTTATACACCAATAATGAACTCTCAGAAAGAGAAACTAAAAAAAAAAAAAAAATCCCATTTACCATTGCAACAAAAAAAATTAAGATACTTAGGAATAAACTTAACCAAGGAGGTAAAAGATCTGTACTTAGAAAACTACAGGATGTGAAAAAAGAGATAGAGGAAGATATAAACAAGTGAAGAATATACTGTGCTCATGGATTGGTAGAATCAACATCATTAAAATGTCCATACTACCCAAAGCACAACCTATATATTCAATGCAATTCCTATTAAAATACCAATGATATATTTCACAGATCTAGAACAAATACTTCAAAAATTTATATGGAATCAAAAAAAGACCCCAAATAGTCTCAGCAATCTTGAGAAAGAAGAACAAAGTTGGAGGGACCACAATACCAGATATCAACTTATACTACACAAAGCCACTGTAATTAAAAAAAAAAAAAAAAAAAAAAAAAAAGCCTGGTATTGGCACAAGAACAAGCATATAGATCAATGGAACAGAACAGAGAACACAGAAACCAACCCAAGCCATTATGCTCAATTAATATTTGACAAAGGAGACAAGAATATACAATGGAGGAAGAGACCAATAAATGGTGTTGGGAAAATTGGACAGGTACATGCAAAAAAATGAAACTAGATCACCAGCTTACACCATATACAAGAATAAACTCAAAAGTTGTGAAACCATAAAAATTCTATAAGAAACCATAGGCAGCAAAATTTCAGAAGTCTTGAGGGCTACAAGGCAGAGAGACCTCTGCATTATGACACCCAGAAGGGATGGTGACCTGCAGGAGGGAATAAACAGCAGGCTACAAAAGAGAGCCTCTTTGCAAAAACTTCCATACAGCCTAGAGGGATGTGTGCTAAATGCAGCCAGTATGGAAGAATATATCCTACCTAATAAAAGAGTAATATGCAAATGGACCGCACCTTTGCTACACCCAAGCCACGCCCACCAGCCAATCAGGGTGAGTATGCAAATTAACCCAACCAAGTTTGTGGTTAATTTGCATATCAAGACAGTGTAGAAAGAAGCCAAGCCTGCAGAAGGGAGCGAAGCTGCGGAGAAGCAAGCAAGCGGGGCGGGAGAAGGGAGGAAAGCAGGCGGGGCCGGGGGAGAGCGCAGCAGGAAGACCTATTGCAGGAATCTTCCTGCAACAGGAACTCTAGTATATTTATATCCACCCATGCCCCTTATATCCACCCATGTCCCTTATATCCACCCATGTCTAAGAGTTAGCCCCACTGACTAAACATATATCAGCTTCAATTTAGTTTTGCTGAATAAAAGGCAGGAAGCCTCAGATGTCAGGGGTACCTATCCACTGATACCACAGGAAACAGTGAAAACGGAAAAGAAATCTGCGCTCTATGAAGGCTACCCTAGTTTGCACAGCCTGAAAGCTGAAGACAAAAGCTGAACTGCATTCATTTTCTTCTACATCCTTCAACATTACAGTGAGTAAGCAGACTGCACCTGAGTCAGGACCATGGGGCTTAGGTGGCCTTTGCTCTCCCGTCTGCAAAGGACTGTGGGGAGCTGGTCCACACACAGCTGCCAAAGTATTTATCTGACACGGTTAGCAGCCCCCAGGGACCACCTGCCACTGGTGAAGGATGCATCACGATGCTCCAGGCAAAACCATTTATTCAAATTATTGCTTAGTTTTCGCAGGATTGAGGCTTTTTCTTGAAGTTTCGTTGACATCCCCTTTATCCAGAGTTTGATGCACACATAAGCTCAGCTGGAATTTTTCAAATCAGATTTTTCTAAACTCCAGTGTCTGAAAGGATGCCCTGTTACATTAAATTGACATCCCTAACAGAGAAGGCAATCGTACTAAAAGTTAAAACAAGCCCCAGTGTATACATACTTCTTCAGATAGCAGAGTCGGAAATGGTCCATAGCCACAAAGTTACACACCCAACATCTGTATACTGCTGCAAACAGAGAACACTTTCACATTATTATTCCATCCACACAATTAGCTTTGTGGTACACAGGGAAGAAATTTTTATACCTATTTTATAGATGAGAAAACTGAGACCAGATGTATGAACTCCAATAGGGATCAGAGGCAGTGTCATTGTCTAAAGCAAGTAGGTTTCCAGATTGCAATGTGAGCTTTTCTTTTAACAGTAGTTAAAATAATAATAATAATAATAATAATAATAATAAAATTTTCTAATAACCCGGGCCCAGTGGCCATTTCTAAGTATATAGTGCAGTAGTGTTAACTATTCACATTGTTATCCAAGAGATCCCTAGACCTATATTTCATCTTGCAAAACTGAAATTCTATACCCAATTAAACAGCAAGTCCCTGTTTCCCTCTCCCCAGCTCCTGGCACCTGCCATTCTACTTTCTTGTCTCTATGAATCTGACTACCCAAGGGGCCTCATATAAATAGAATCAAACAGCATTTGTGTTTTTGTGAGCAGCTTATTTCACTCAGCATAATGTCCACAAGTTCATCCATGTCATAGCATGCCAGAATTTTCTTCCTTCTTAAGGCATTGCATATATGTACAACATTTCGCTTACCCACTCACCCAGCAATGGGCATTGGGTGGTTTCCCGTGTCTTGGCTATTGTGAATAATGCTGCAGTGAACATGAGGGTGCCGGCATCTCTTGGAGACCCCGATTTCAATGTTTTGGGACATACATCTAGAAGTGGGAGTCCTGGATCATATGCTAATTCTATTTTTAATTATTTGAGGAAACATCATATTGTTTTTCCATAGCAGCTGCATTTTACCTTCCCACCAGCAGTGCACAAGGGTTCCAATTTCTTCACATTACTGCCAATGCCTGTTATTCTCTGGGGTTTTATAGCAGCCATCCTAATGAGTGTGAGGAGGTAGCTCTTGGGCAGATATACATGGAGATATAAAACTAGTCTCAATGTAAGGTATTGAAACCTACAACTCATGTTTTTTAGATGATGTGAGGAAATTATTATTCGTTTTCTTAAGTGTGATCATGTAAGTGTGGTTATGTGAAGAATGACCTCACTAGGCAATGCATGCTAAAGCACTCTGCAGTGAGGGCTCAGAGTATCTGAATATCACTATCAAATGGTTCAGAGAATATGGAAGTAGGTAGCTAGGTAGATAGTTATAGACATATCAATAGACAGGTAGCTAGTTAGAGAGATATCACTATGTAGATAGATAGATAAATATATGATAGATTATAGATAGATAGAAGATAGATGATAGATAATAGATGATGGATAGATAGATAGATAGATAGATAGATAATAGAGAGAGCAGATAGGGAGATAGAAAGATAAATACATAGAGAGTGAACAGAGAGAAAACAAGTATGGCGAAGGCTATTGCTGAATCTAGGCGACAGGCATTCAGGGGTTCACTGCTTTATGTTCCACACAACAGCCTAGGAGAGAAAAGCAAGCGCAGCATGCGCACCATGCACACGCAAGGTCCCGTCCACCCCACCGACCGAGGCTCGGCCTGACCAGCTGGTGCAGAAGCCATGGCTGCTCTCCCGCCCCCCTCTGCCCCTGCAGTCTCCACTGCTGGCTGGCCTCTGTTGGGCCCAGACAGATGGCAGGGGCAAGAGAGAACCCGGGCCCAGTGGCCTGTGCCACCTGCTGCCCGCAGATCTGTGTGCTGACTCACTGCACCCCAGGGGCTCCCTGGAGGTTAGTGTGGGCACCTCTGCCCTGTGGTTCCCAGAGGAATCTTCATGCGGCTTTCTTTCGGCTACACTCCCTGACTTTCTTCCTCCCGACGCCCTAACTCCTCTAATGACGATGTGAGATGCGCCTGCGTCTCCTCCTCCCCTCCTCTGTGCCACCAGCACCTGAGCTCAGGTGTCGCCAGCCTCTCCCTGGTGTCTGTGGCATTTTTTACAATGACTGATAAACACATGTTCATTAATCTTCAGATGTAGTCTCAACCTAGTCTTATTTGTGTTCAAAGGTGTTTGCGTAGTCCTCTCTAAAAAGGCAAGAAAAAATATCTTTAGAGGTCCTTTTGTACCTCAGAAATACATATTCTTAGCTGGGTGACAATGAAGTATCCCAACTCTTTTCATGTCCCCTGTGAGGCAAAAGTCTGAGAAGAAAGAAAAACACACCGCATCTTTCCGCACCAGCCTCGGCGCTGCCTTCCAGCTTCTCATCACTAGGTGGCAGTGACCCTCACAAATTCCTAATCAACGAAGCACCATCCAAACCAGCCTTCCGTTCTTCCCAGCAGTTTTCCTTACAAAAATAAGCAACCCCTAGTGGTTCAGTTTTTCCTGGCCGCTTAGAGCCTCTCAAGCACCACATTCACGAAGACTCTGAGTCTGAGACCCTGAATTCCGAGCCGGACATGCAGAGAACTGGATGTCCGAGTCTTCCTCGGCGCCTTGGTAGAGATCGCCATCTGTCTGCCTAACAAAAGAAATCTACCATTTCAAACCATTGTCCAGCTAAACCCGGTAAAGAAAGCCAGCCTACCCCTGCAGAAGCCCATCCCGCCCTCCCTCTCACCAGCCTCACTTTGAGAGAGGTACTAAGCCCTGGGAGCCAGGAGGATCCCAGGCTAATTTTGCAATAGATGTGGCCAGTGTGGCAGACAACTGCTATTCACCTGTAATACAGAACTTAATTTCATAAGTTAACCCACCTTCAATCATTATTTCTTCTCTCTCTCTCTCTCTCTCTCTCTCTCTCTCTCTCTCTCTCTCATACACACACACACACACCACCACCACCACCACCACCAGCAGCAGCAGCTCTTCCTTTCCCTCTAAAGCATTCATGATTTATTTCACAAGGAGCACAAGGAGCAAACAGAAAAATAGGAGATGTTTCTTTTTATTGTCCCCTATAACTCTTTGTCAATTGCCTGTTATATGAACTTAAGCTTTTCCTTTATTCAATAGAATTCACAAAATTTGAAAACTTTAGTTGTTCGCACAGTGTCTGTTGTCAAGGTAAGTAAATTTGGACTGTAAAATGTAAACAATTTTTATAGCTGGTAAATTAGAATATTCTGTAAATAATATTAATCCTAGACAATAATCCGTATGTCACCTCTTTTAAAATCTTCAATGAGTCCGCTGTGTCTGGGCTGTCGACAATATGGGGTGGCTTTACAGAAGTGAGGGTGGTCAGCATGCCCTCTTTGTTCCATCAGCGCTCTTTCCCCCTCCAGAGCCTCAGGCAATCGACTGACTGTTTGGGGTCTTTACTGGGGAGACTCAGAAAGGGTCTGTTCACTTCTGCTTTATTCACTAAGACAACTGCTAGCCAGCCAACCGAGTGAACTGTGGGTGCTGATAGATGTCTGACCCTCCCCCAAGGGAGTTCCATGTAGAACCTTCCTTCATACATCCCCCCGGGGCCCACACTGAGTGTCAGGATCTTAGGCCCTGCAGGAGGCAAAGAGCTTTCCTTCATCCTGCCTCACTCTTTGCACCTGGGACCTTCCCAGGTAAAACTGCTCCAGGGAGACCACCAGCCCCAAGCTGGGACCCGGGAGCAGCTCCGCCAGTGCTATGTCAGTGGTGAAGCAGAACTAGGTGGAGGGGAGCTAAGGACACCTTCTTGCACCCCCAAACCCTGAGATTCTGCGATCACACAGATACTCAATGTCAAGAGTGCCAAGAAGACAAGTACCTGTTTGCCAAAAAAAGCCGCATAAGATTGCTGGATCCCAGGTGCCAGAGTCAAATACAGGAACCAGAATATTCCCAAGAGCTGTGATTCATACAAATACTCAGCCCTACACTAAACCGGAATACTCAAATGGCACAAAGCCGGGATTCGAGTAGGCAGTAGTTAGCAAAATGAAGGTTTGAGCCAAAGTGAGACTCAATTTGTACCAAAGTAGTTACATATTTTTAAACCTGCTCTTTTAGTTTTCCAAAAATACACTCCTAAAAATCACTCAGGTGTTCCCATTAGTGATCACTTACACATCTCAACCGATTATTTCAATAGAATACCTGAGTGAATGGGAACTCTCTTTAGGGTCTCTCTCAACATGATTGGAGCGTCTCAGCTGCTTACCGGCACCTGAATCGCCGAAGATGTGCCAATTACTGAATCAAGTGCTGAAGACGGGGCCTAGAATTCTGCATGCTAACATGTTCCCTAAGTGACTCTTCTGCCTGGTCTAGATCATATACTCCCAGCCAACCACCCCTGGAGAATGCTTAACCAGCTGCTTTATGAGACGTACCCAAGGGAAACCCACAATCCAGTAGGTGCCAGCTAGCTGAGACCTACCCAAGAGGACATGGCTGCGCCCTGACCCCTGCCCAACATCACCTCCTCAGAGAGGGCCTCCTTCTGCATGGGTCCTCCTTCCCCTGCTTTGCGTCTGCATTTCTCAGAGCAGGCCTCAACCTTTCGTCTTTGAGTTTCTGGCAGAACACTTTGTCCAGTAGGAACCCATAAATGCTTATAGATGGGAGAAAGACAAGGATGGAGCCCCTTCTACCATTTGGGGTGTGAAGGCTGACCCTAAAAGGACAGCGAAATGCCACACCTACATGTGTTAAAGACGCAGGGATATGTGGTTAGCCCCGCACACACAGTATTCTAAGTGGACTCCAGTGCCGCGCATATGCAATTAGGGAAACATGCTGTACAGTGAAAAGGAAAGAGCATAGGACTGTACCTTAGATTGATCTCCACTAACACACCAGCAGTAAGGCCTTGGTTGTATGGCCTAATGTCGCTGGAAGTTCCTGCATTCGCAAAATAAAAATATTTACCTGGCAAGGTGAATGTGAAGAGTAAGAGGGTGGAACATGGGTTTCAGCTATACCCCTGGTTCCCAAAGCAACAGCGATGGGAGTGAAGAAGCCAGACGTGAAAGAGTACGTACATACTCTACACGGGTGAGTTCAGGGCCGCCAGGAAGGTAGAGACAAAGAACAGACTCATAGACTGAGATTACCGCCCTGTTGGAGTCCCACACAAATAATTACACCTTTACAAGCCTGAGAGCATTTCAAAAAGACAGGATTTTAATACTTAACTATGTGCCTCTCTGATAACTGTGCTTTGTTACAAGTCATGTGAAAGCATTTGAAAGTTTTAGTATGACATGAGCTTTACAGATCAAAATGTTAGTGTCTTTCTACAGATATCTGTCCTCCCATAATTTCACAGGAGGAACCTCGGGCAGATTATGCAGCTAGGTGGATGGTACTTTGAACTGCTATGATGAGGTAGGGAAGGAAAGTGAAAGGAAACTAACATTTATTAAGTGCACATTATGTCAGGCACTGTGCTAGATGCATGAAATCCATAGCCATACTTGGGTTCTGCCTAAATGCATTTCTCTATATACAGCTTTTTATTCTATTTTATTTTAGAGTGGATGTTTTTTTACTAAAGTGTAATTGATATACAATGAACTGCACATATTTAAATTGAGAATTTGATCAGTTTTGAGGTATAAATATACACCCATGAAGCCATCACCACAGTCAAAATAGTGAACATACCCATCACCCCCCAAATTTCCTCCTACTTCTTTATAATCCTTCTCTCCACCCTTTCACCACCTACCCTGGCCCAAGACAACCACAGTTCTATCTCTGTCACTATAGATTAGCTGACATTTTCCAGAATTGTATATATATGCAATCATAAATGATGTACTCTTTCACCTGGCTTTTTTCAGCTTTGTTATTTTGTGATTCATCCAGTTTGTTAGGTAGAGCGATAGTTCCTTCCTGTTCATTGCTGAGTAGTATTTCATTGTGTGAACAACACATTTGTTCAGCCGGTCACCTGTGGAGGAGCATTTGTATTGTTTCCTCTTTTTGGTTATTACAAATGCTATGAACATTCATAGCCAAGTCTTTGGATAGGTGATTTTTTTCCCTTTGGAGTAAATAGCTAAAAGTAGATTGACTAGATATCTTCAACCTTTTAAGATGCTCCCACTTTGCCTTCTGCATATCTTCTTTGAGTTCTTTTTGTAATCAGATATGTGTCTTTCTCCCAGGCTGTGGCTTGACTTTTCATTCTCTAAAAGGCATCTTTTGAAAACAGACTTTCTTTTAATGAAGCCCATTTTATCAATTATTTCCTTTATTATTGTGCTTTTGATGATATGTCTAAGAAATCTTTGCATAATCCAAGATCATGAATATTTTACCTTATTTTTTCATGAAGTTTTATAATTTTAGGTTTTACATTTAGATATACAATCTATTTTTAGTTCATTTCTATGTGGTGAGGTATAAATTGATGGGCCCTTTTTGCTTGTAGCTGTCTAATTTTTGTGGCACCATACTTTTAAAAAACAATCCTTTCTCTACTGAATTGCTTTTGCATCTTTGTTGAAAATCAATTAATATATGTGGGGGCCTATTTCTGCACTCTCTATTCTGTTCAATTGATTTATTTATCTACCTAGATACCAAAACCACACTGTTTTGATCACTGTGGCTTTATAATTAGTCTTGAAGTTGGGTAGTGTTAGTCCTCCAACTTTGTTCCTCCTTCTCAAAGCTGTGTTGGCTATTCTAGGTCCTATGCACTTTCCTGACTGCAAATTTTCAGAATCATCTTGTCAATGCCTTTTTTTAAAAGCCTGCTCAAATCTTGGTAAGCTTGTATCTTAGGTAAGTTGGTATCTTATTGAATCTTCAGATCAACTTGGGGAGACTTGACATCTTAAGAATATTAAATCTTCTGACTCATGAACATGGCATACTTTTCATAATATTTATGTCTTCTTTAACTTCTCTCAGCATTATTTTATAGTTTTCAATGAACAAGTCTTTTACATATTTTGTCAGATTTACCCCTAAATATTTCATATTATTTGGTGCTATTGTAAATAGTGTTTTTTGTTTCAATTTCTGTGTGTTACTAGTACATAGAAATTCAAAATATTTTTGCATATTGATCTTGTCTCCTATAATCTTGCTAAATTCACTGATTAGTTCTAATAGATGTTTTTATAAATGCCATTAGAATCTAATTGAAAGAAACCAAACTAAAAGCAGTATTACTCCATTTACATAAAGCCCTAGAAAATATAAACTAATCTATAGTGACAGAGCATTAGCCAGAGAAGGGAAGTGGGGAAAGAAGTTATAAAAGGAGACTTTTAGGGGCGATGGATACATTAATTCTTTTCATTGTGCTGATGATTTCCTATTTACATGCAAATATCAAAACCTTATCACATTATACACTTTAAATATGTATAAGCTATTATGTATCAATTAAGCCTCAAAAATTTGTTTAAAAAATTTTTTAATTAGTTGAAAATAAATTTTCCACTGATCCAAATACATGTAGTTACAGGGCAAAAATAGGATAATACCCAGGGATGATCATCCAAAATTAAGACGGAATTCATTAGGAATAAACATAAAATACTGATGTTATGTTTTAAAATCTACTCTATAAGGTCAGCATGGTTAACATCCTATTTGACAGTAGTTCTTGTCAAAGAGACCTAGTATGGTTAGCTGACTAAAGCCCAAACATAAGTAAAGAACATGGAAAATAAATGATGTTGTGGGTTACATTAATAGAAGCATAGACTCTAAACCATGGTGACAAGCCCTCTCTCCTTGACCACGTCTGGAACAGTGCATCCTGCCAAGCCCATGTTTTAGGAGAAAAGAAAAGAAGAGGGAGCATCTGAAAGTGGGCTACTGTTGAAATGATCTCGATGAATTATATGCACAAGAATGGAAGGCGTGCCACATGGTTAACATGGAAAGACAGGGCTCAGGACATCTGGTGGTGGCTGCAGATATGTGCTCATAATTTGAGAGCAGAGTGGGTCTGGGACCATCAGAGCCAACAGAAAAGCCAGCAGGTGAGAGGCAGAGAAGAAGAAAACCTCTAGAAACACACTGGCAGGCTCACACGACAATGAGTGCCCATCGCTGGCAGCATGCCAGAGCTTCCCTGGTCGGTATTATGGGAGGACTGCCTTACTGGATGAGAAGCAACTTTCCAAGTCTGCGAGCCCATGGCATGAGCTCAGCAGGTAAAGAAAATACGGTCATCTGGCTTTTCTGATATCACTGGTCTTAAAGGACTTACATCCGAGTCCACAGTCATGGTTTTCATCCTATATAATAAAAGCCTAATATGCTAAGTGTCCACCATTTGACCAGTCACTATGACATGCACTGACCACCAGGGGGCAGATGCTCCAATCAGTAGGTTAGCTTGCTGCTGGGGTCCAACTGATCAGGACTGGGCAAGACGGGCTGGACACACCCTGGAGCCCTCCGCAGTCCCTCCTCGGCCCCGATCGTGCACCGGTGGAGTCCCTCGGCCTGGCCTGTGCCTTCCCGCAATCCAGGACCCCTCGGGGGATGTCCACAGACTAGGCCGAGGTACCCCACCGGTGCACAAATCCGTGCACGGGGCCTCTAGTTGTAATATAAGCCTAATACCCTCTGTTCCACAAACAACTTTGCCTAATCTATTAGCTTTTCCACAGCACCAAATGTGAACCTCCAAGAGAATAAACAGAGTGTTATTCTGGGGGTTTTCTTTTAAATCTAAAGTTAAGGAAATTGTTTTCCTTATTGAAGGCTTCTAAAGGCATAGTAGGCTGAGAGTTGATGCAGGAAGAATGAGGTCTCAAGGGACCAAGAATAGGGGCGGGACCTACATACACTGAATGCCAGTCATATGGGCAGAGCGGGGGAGTCAGCTTCACCCCCATCTGCCTCCTGAGCAAACAGCTGTCCATCAGGCAAACCACTAGGGCTCACACAGCGATTGGGCAGCAGTGCCCAGGCTCAAATCCACACCTGAAACCATCGCCAGGGCTTTGTCCCTGTACCTGTTTTCCCTGGGCATAAAGGAAGGCTTTGGTAAGGTTTTATAAGAGGCCAGCATGGCACGTTGGGAAAAGGAAGGCAAGCTTGCATATGTGGTCCCAGGGGTAGAAATGTTCCGGCTCAGCTATAGATTCCCAGGGCCCCATATAGGATGTGGTACAAACAGTTCCCCAGCAATCATTTGTTAGGTATGTGTGCAAGAGGTGTTTGTTCAGCACACTATTAAATACTAATATTACCCAATGCACTATGGGGAACACAAGATAAGACAAGACCCTTTTCCTGTTGGAATTTATAATTAGGAGGTTGAAAATCAGAGCCAACAGAAAGGCCTCTATGACAACAGAAGGCTAGAGGGCTTCATAAGAAATCTCTGAAATACTTTTTGTGACTCATTATAGCAATACTACTGTACTGAGCATCACTATGGTCTGGGCACAAAGCATTCTACATACGTTGCTGTACTTCTCTCTCCTGACTTTGACTTGATAAAATAACCACACAGTGTCAGTGTTAGACCTAGAAGCCAGCTTGTCCAACCTCCCATCAAAGGAAGGCTGCCCTCTTTATAAAACACCCGGCAACCAGTTGTCCAGCCTCTGCTAAACACATCCCCAGGACTCAACAATGGACCAGTGGTAGATATCTGAACACAGTCTTCATGCCGAGAAAAGTGCTCCCGTCTCCTGCAAAAGCCTGCTTAGATCCTGGGGCCAAGAGCAGTGCCCCGAAATAAGAGGGGAAGAGAGAGCAGCTGTGAGTCCAACACACATGCTTTAGCCACAGGCCTCCCTGTGCTCTCCTGCAGGCTCTTTGTTCCCAAATCCGCGCCAGGCCTAGCTCAGAGCAGTTCCGAAAAGATCTGCTCAGTGAAACCCAGGCAGCGCCGTCTGGGGAAGGACCCATGGCTGAAGACGAGACATTGCTTTTTGCATATTCTGTCCCAGAACATTTCCCTGGGAAAATCCAGTCCCGAGTCCTCAAGGTCAGAATCCTACAGTTCTCCGCTACTGCACGAGGCAACTGATGTCAGTATCGGCCTTTGGAGAAACTACTGCACATTTTAAAGATCAAAGAGGGAGCTAACGGATTGGCAAAATGGCTCCTCGGCTATTGAAGGCACAATTATTGCTGAGACATAAAACACTCTGGAACCGAAGCCCAGAGAGAACAAAGCCTGAGTGTGTGATGTTGGTTTTTATGCCAGAAAATACAGACTCCAAGTGACTTCTGGATCTATTGCGGGGTGTCTGCTGGCAGAAACCTTTTTGTTTCTGAAACAACAATAGGCAGAGTCCTTTCTGTTTGCACACGGCTGAGTTCGTGTCTGGGATGGAGGCAGAATGCACAAAAGAAGTCTTCTATCATTTCTAGACAAATGAGTCAGATATTACCCGTGCCTGTATAGTAGACACACAGAGAAACCAAATTAGTTCTGCTGGGCCATAGAGAGCCATCCAACTCTTCCAGATCCAACTCCCAGATTAACATAGAATAAAAGGGCTGAGCGGAAATCTGTGAATACACTCACACCTTCGCTAACACAGAGGCTCCTGCTCAAAATTGTTAAGGGTGCCAGCACCTGGGTCCACTTCCCGCCAACTCTGTACAAACACTGACCCTGCTTTCAGGGCAGCCACACAACCGGCCCAGTCTATCCATCGCTCTGAATCCCACTCCTTCCTTCACCTGAATGCTAGCTCTAAATTGAAGAAATAATAAAAATAACAAAGAGGCCATTTTTTGAGTACTTCCTATCAGGCACTATACATGGTGTGTATGCATGTGTGGATATGTGTGTTTATGTGGATGTGTGTGTCTCTTTGTGTGTGTGTATGTGTGTATATTGGTATGTATTTGCATGTGTGTATGTTTACATGTATAGTTATATTTATTGCATATGTTTGCATGTGTGTGTGTGTGTGAAAACATTTGGAGATTATGAAGAGCAGTTTTTGGTTGGAGAAAAGGAAGTTACTTGAGGAATAAAGACATCTGATGCCCTAGCTGGTTTTGCTCAGTGGACAGAGAGTTGGCCTGCAGACCGAAGGGCCCAGGTTTGGTTTCAGTCAAGGGCACATAACTCAGCTTCAGGCTCCTCCCTGGCCTGGACCCTGGTCAGGGCACATTCAGAATGCAACCGACCGATCTGTTTCTCTCACATCAATGTTTCTTTCTGTCTTTCCCTTTCTCTTGCACTCTCTCTAAAAATCAATGGTGGGGGTAAGGGGGAAAGATCAACCAAAGGACCTGTATGCATGCATATAGGCCTAACCAATGGACACAGACAACAGGGGGGTGAGGGCATGAGTGGGGGGATGGGGAGGCTAATGGGTGGATGAGGACATGTATGTAATAACTTAATCAATAAAGAAATTTTCAAAAAATCAATGGAAAAATATCCTTGGGTGAGGATTTTTTAAAAATATATTTTATTGATTTTTTTTTTACAGAGAGGAAGGGAGAGGGATAGAGAGTTAGAAACATTGATGAGAGAGAAACATCGATCAGCTGCCTCCTGCACTCCCTACTGGGTATGTGCCAGCAACCAAGGTACATGCCCTTGACTGGCCTGGGACCCTTGAGTCCACAGGCCAACACTCTATCCACTGAGCCAAACTGGTTAGGGCTGGGTGAGGATTTTTAAAAAATAAAATAAAGGCATCCAAGAAGGAGATATCTTGTACAGCAAGTGAAGGCTTGAAACACAAAGCCAAATTTTCTATGTGGGCAACTTTGAGCTCAGATGCTCTACCTGGTTGAGTCCACTTGCTGCTAATTACATCTCTCCCTCAATCTCTCTCACTCGGAACATATTTCCCAGGTAACATCCTATAAATAAAGATGTAATATGCAAATGGTTATTACACCATGAAACATAACTACCAACCGCGTAATGACCAGATCACGGATCAGCAGGAGGGTGGGGCAGCGAACTATAAGTGGGCAGCAGAGAGCTACAGGAAGGGGCAGGGCAGCAAGCTATGAGGGGAGGGGGCAGGGGGAGCTACAGGAGGGCGGGGCAGCAGGCACAGAGCTACTGGAGGGTGGCAGTGAGCTACTGGCGAGCTACTGGTGCACGGATTCATGCGCAGGGCTACTAGTATAACAGGTACATGTCTACAATACATGGTCCAGAATAATGCATATACTCCATAAGTATCGAGGCTTTGCCAGGCCAGGATCCCTCAAATATTCCCAAATATTTTCCTAGCTATACAAAAACATCCACTATCTTAAAAAGCCAGACACCAAATGCATGCCTCGAACCAAGCCTGAGAGCAAGAATGCCTTCCTGTGTCATTTGTGTGTGACAAGCTCAGGATTTACAGTAGCCACAGCCCATATGGAGTCCTGAGAAGCCTATTGTACTCTCAAAAAAAGTCCACCACAGCCAAAGCGTCCCAGAACATCTGCTGTGTGCAGGAGCATGTAGAGATAAAACCAGTAAGACATGAGCTCATGGGCCCTGACCTGATTGGCTCAGTGGACAGAGCGTCAGCCTGCGGACTGAAAGGTCCCAGGTTCGATTCCGGTTGAGAGCATGTACCTTAGTTGCAGGCTTGATCCTCAGTAGGGGGCGTGCAGGAGGCAGCTGATCGATGTTTCTCTCTCATCAATGTTTCTAACTCTCTATCCCTCTCCCTTCCTCTCTGTAAAAAATCAATAAAATAGATTTTTTTAAAAAGACATGAGCTCATGGAATTAGCTGGGAGAAGAAAAACATGATCATTTCAAGAGATAACTATAATGCATCATGTGACTGCACATGTTTGTTGGTAAGGGAGTAAGATAGTTCAAAGTTGCCATAGCAGTGGACTGGGGGAGTCAAGTACATGTGGGGTTCAGACCAGGAGACCAGGAGCCGTGGCCAGAGAGGAAGAGGAGGTCAGGGTGAGGAGAACAATGCCCACACACTGGCACAGAGAGCCTGCTGTGGGCACAGGTCACACACAGTTTAGCCCTGCAACCATGGAAGAGTAACTCCCTGGGGCAGACACACAAGACATTTATGCCCTTCCACCCACAGGCCCAGGGATCACAGTCCCTCAAATTAGGTGTCGATTAAACTCAAAGTACCATACCAAGTATTAAAGGGCTACCAAAGAATGTATAAAGGACACCCCCCAAGTCCCCAAGGAATTTATCATTCAATTTGGGGAGAGCATAAGCAAGCACTTTGTGGCACCACACAGAGCCCACACACCGAGGCTGCTGCTGAGAGTGTTCGGCCCACAGGTGTGCTACAAGCTGATGTTCAGTGAGCAGATGGGAGGGAGGGAGCGAGGGAGGGGAGGAAAGAATGGTCCTGCAGCCTTCTGAGCAGTGGGTCAGGGCACCGGGCACTCACTGAGCAAGCGCAACCGAGAGCACAAGACACCTCGGGTACCTCCAGGCCTCAGCCGTGACACACCCCACTGGGCAAGCGCTGTGCCGGTACTATCCCATAATGAATCTCATGTCTGGTAGCAATTCTCCCGGAGTTTGGAATTTCTCCTGAGTCGATATGAGATTTGGTTTCTGAGATAGAAATGGGAATGCAGTTAGACATAAAACTCATCAAATGGCTCTTCCATCAAGCCCAGCAGCTAGAGGCAGGTGAGATGGAAGGACTGGCATGCCTACCGATGGCCTCCTCCCTGCACCTGGCCTGGAAGTCCAAGTTCTGTCTATGGCCTCCGGCCTGGCTGTGGCAAGACCCACTTGGAGAGGTTGCTATGTGAACTGGCCATTTGGCCCTAAACATCTCACATCATTTTGCTGGGCCTGTTTCCCCATAAGCCCAATGGGACTGTCATTCCTGTTCTGAGGTGGAAAGACCTTGCCAGACGCCCAGTTTTGAGCCTCTAAGTTTCTCTGTCCTCCAGACTTCCAGTGCCGTATCTCCCTCCCTCCCTAAAAGTCATCCTGCCCACATCCAACAAAATCCTAAATGGGCAGGAATGAAGGCTCGTCCCAGGACGCTAGAGCAGAATCTGTCACCTCTCACTTTAATTTCCACAGAAAACTACCTGAGCAATCAGGGTACCTACCCACACCCCGCGTGAACGGCACTCTGCTACACCCCAACATCACTTCTCCAGAAGCTGTCCCGCCTGCCCTTGACCCTGTACTGCTCAGTCTCCCCGTGGTGTGTTCCCATGAATGCCTTGCTCTGCTCTATCGCAACACACAATACAGGAATTATTACTTGTACAATTATCTGTCTTCTCCACTTGGACCCCACACTCTGTGAAGGTAAGGGCCACATTCTTCCTGTCATTACGGCACTCCCATATGGAGCACAGAGGTGGTCAGTAAAAACTTATCGCACTTACCATTTTTTAAACTAGAGACTGACAGCTTTGTGCAGAGGCAGTACTGTAGCCCATAAGATTTACCTGAGACACGATTATTGCTAATTGTAGACTAGAGATTGAATGAGATTTCTGGAATTCAGGGTTTCTATATAATCACTGAACTGCTCCGCTTAGGCAGTTTTTTGGGAAGGGACATGCAAGAGCTACCCTGGGAAAATGTTCCCCTGCAGGTTTCCAATCTCAGGCCTGCCGGGCAGCATTTGGACTTGCCAGCACCCATAATCACGTGAGCCAATTCTTGAAAATAAGCCTCTCTTCTCTCTCATCGTCTTTTCTCTCCTCTCCTAGCCTCTGAGGAAGTCGCTCTGCCTGAGAGAACTCCAGAGAGATCTGGGACCCAGAAACACCAGATTTGGAAAAGAACATGGGGGAGATGTGGGACCAGACGTGCAAGGATTAATAGAGAATTTGTGAAAGACCTGGCCACACACAGACCTCCTGACTCCACGTGGAGCACACACCACTGTCAGGCATGTGCCCGCTAGGCTTTCCTTTAAGAAAAGTGAACTGAGGTAGAGACAAGGGCAGCGAATATGGACCATATGGACGACAGAATGAACATTTCCACATTCTGCCTCTTAGCGGTTCCCCAGCTTAATAATGTCTCTTGGCTTCCTCACCATTAGCTGGAAAACCCAACCATCTACTTAGAACTCCCATGGAATATTTTATGTTTCATTCTTTTTATATATATACTAGAGACCTGATGCACGAATTCGTGCATGAGTGGGGTCCCTCGGGGTGGCCTGTGGGGATCGGGCCCCAGCTCGCGTCCCCAGCCTCACAGCCCTGCAGCCCCGCCTGGCACCCCCCCCTCACCTGCTCCACCATCCTGTCTGCGGGGCTACTGATTGGGGCTAGGGGCCCTCCCCACCCCCCACCTGGCTCCCTCAGTGCCTGGGAGCCTGGCGGGGGGGAGCGGCCCCACCCCCCTCTGCTGCTGGTCGCTGTCTGTGGGGCGATCAGCAGGACAATTGGGCCCCCACTCGCACTCACCTTGGCCTGGCACTGCCCGCTCACCTGCTCCACCATCCTGCGGAGGTCCCGCTCTCATCAGGGCCCATTGGGGTGGCAGCATCTCCACTGCCACCCACTGCCAGCGCCATATCACCGACACCCGCCATGTTCTGCGCCACCCCCTGGTGGTCCGCACACATCATAGCAAGCAGTTGAACTCCCAAGGGGACAATTTGCATATTATACTTTTATTATATAGGATAAAGGTGGTCAGAGAATGAGGCGATTATAGGAGGGGGCAAAAGGATAACTTCTGAGTTTATTAAAAAAAAATTTTTACTGATTTTTAAAGAAAGAGGAAGGGAGAGAGAGAGAGAGAGAGAGAGAAAAAAACATGCCCCCAATCAAGGATTGAGCCTGCAACCATGGTATCGAGCCTTCTCTGACTGGGAATCAAACCCGCAACCTTTTGGTGCACAGAATGACCCCCAACCAACTGAGCCACATTGGCCAGGGCTTATGTTTCATTCTTAACATATATGGACACCCACAGATCACCAGATATTCGAGGAAATCCCACCAAATAAAAGATAAAGTAGTAGACAAACATGAATGAAAACAAGATATTAGAGGATATAGGTAATTCAAGAAAGAAAACAGAACTTTAAATTTTTTCTATTTTCAGAGATATTCAATGGAACACTTGCACCAATGACCAAAAGAATTGCATGTTATGAAGGAAGTACTAGGAAAGAGCACTGAAAAGTAAAAACAAATAGTTGGCAAAATTTTAAAAATATAAAAAGTTAAGGAGATATAGTTTTGCAATTCTTCTAGAGCAGTGGTCGGCAAACTCATTAGTCAACAGAGCCAAATATCAACAGTACAACGATTGAAATTTCTTTTGAGAGCCAAATTTTTTAAACTTAAACTTCTTCTAATGCCACTTCTTCAAAATAGACTCGCCCAGGCCATGGTATTTTGTGGAAGATCCACACTCAAGGGGCCAAAGAGCCACATGTGGCTCGCAAGCCGCAGTTTGCCGAACACGATTCTAGATAATAGAATGGGATACAAAGAAAATAACAATGAGTGGACAGCTATGAAAAAAAAATAAGGATTAACCCACATTAAACAAATATAAAGAAAAACTAGAGAAAATTATCCAAGAAATAAAACAAGATAATTTCTCATAAACAAAGGATATTCCTCACCAGAAGAACAAGAGAGAAATTTTAGAATATCAAAGATAAAGATCCTGAAAACTTAAAGGGAAAAAGACCCACAAAGATGTCTGAATGTATCTTTCTGATGCCAGTCTTCTTATCACCATCGCAAGATACTAGAAGGCAAAGGAGCCAAAGTCTTCAACCATACAATGTTTTTTTTCAAAGTAGATTTGTACATCTAGCTAAACTATAATCAAATGTGAAGACTTAAAGATACATTTTCAAACATGCAAGTACAAAGAAACTTAACCTCGGGTATACATTTTTTAAAGGAGTAAAACAAAACATAAGTGCTGGTTATGCTCATTAATTTTTATTTTCCTCCTCCCTCCCAAGAATCTTCTCCCATTGTTAGGCTGGTTTTGTTTTCTTCTTTCTTTTCTTTTTGGATGGGCAGTATTTGTAACACCAAATCAAGAGGAGAAATAGAAAGACAAAAGATATAAAGATTAGGAATAGAAAATTAAAATTTTAAAGAATTTAAAATAATTTTCTGAGACACTGATGGAAAGAAGAAAGCAGGTGGGAGAAGAGAATTTTAAAGAAGAATGATTGTTGCCTATATAGCCCCAACATGGTGTTTGAGCAGTCAAGTGTAAGTAGAAATTTGGGTTATTTTAAAATAAATTTTTCACTGGCCAGAGGTCTTCCTTTTACCTCAAAGCTTCTATGAGGCTGGACCACCTGAGTCATGTCCTTATAAGGTTATCAATTGACAACAATAACCTCAGTCTCAAACCACAGATTACATAATTAAAGGAAATATGATGAGATAAGTCAGGGAAGAGAGGCACCTGATTTGGCTGGAATCAAGATATAACACTTATTCTTTGATCAAGAAAAACCGAAAGGTAAAATTAACTGCAGTTATATACATGCTAAATAAAAGCAGAAGACAAAATAAAAGGATTTTTTAAAAACAATAGTAAGAAAGCATAAAAGAAAAGAACTTGTACAACAAAACAGGACTCAGAAAGCTTTCCATCTTGTTCTATGCTCTGCAGTAGTTAACAGAGCATCACAACTGAATGTTCCTTAAAATAGGACATCTCCTCAGCAAACTCCCAGCTGATACTTGCCCTGGAAATCCACTCTTCTATCCAATGCAATGATACTTGAACTAGAAATAAGAATTATCCATATTAAAAAGTGAAAATTATATTATGATTTTCAGATATTAATCTATAATAATAAAGCCTAATATGCAAATCGACCGAACGGCCGAACAGCGGAACGACCATCCAGACATCCTTCCAGACGAAGCTGGGGCTGCGAGGGCTGAGGCAGCTGGGGCTACGAAGGCCTACTCTTGCACGAATTTCGTGCATAGGGTCTCTAGTATAATGATATGCTTAAAAAACTCAAGAAAATCAACACTAACAGCAACCACCACAACAAAGCCACCTGAACTAATGAAGAATTAATAAAGTGCCCAGACTCAAAATAAAACTACCAAAACTACCATCATCCTAAGGCCACTTTGCCTCATCTTTTTAATTGTTCAATGTGTCTGTGTTCTCGTTACCTCTTCTGAATTTCCTAGTCAGCTGTATGGTATAATGATTATGATAAATAACAACGATAACTATCATTTATCAAGTGCTTACCATGTTCTGTGTACATGACTTATTCATCACATATAATGTTACTAACTTCCAATAAGGCCTTATCTTCAATGTGTGGATTAGAATACTAATGTTTAGCAAGGCCGCTTCCCACACGGTTGCATTTATAGTGAATGGAAAACCTGGGTTTTCAGCCCACATTTCTCTGGACACAAAGTCTGTTCCCTTTACTACATATACCTCTCCTAGGGATGTATACCAGTACATGTAAACGTCAGCACTGATGATGAGCTTGGGCCTCTGCCCGACCTTCTCACCTTATATCAGTCATTTTTAGTAGAAGGAATGATTGCGGGAAGGGCACCTTTCAAAAAGGATGCGACCTACAGAAAAGATTCAACGCTGGCCACCTACCCAGGACCCTGGGAGTCTGGGGCCGCAGATGCATGACATTCGGCAGCAAGTGGTGATGATGTCTTCCTCTCCCAGAATAAACTCCTCCCGCACCTGGTCGCTACTGTCAGAAGATGAAAACGCACACTGCCGCTCCAGTGCTCTCTCACTCAGTGTCTTGCTGACGAGGAGCCGCAGAATCTTTTCTCTAGGCCTTTTATTTTTGTCCTCACCCAGCTGACATTCTATTTTTCACTCATTTCATTTAGCTTCTTTCACATTTTGTATTGTCCTTCTTTGAGTTCTTATTTTTATTCTATTTTTTTTACTCATTTTAGCAGGGTAGGGATGGTCTACCCTTTGCTCCTTCTAGGCTCAGCCCCCTATCCTCATGGGGTTTGGTTTAAGATTATGTTTAATATCTACCATCACTATGGACTGTGGGAATGTTGGCAGAGGGCTGTCAGTTTCCAGGCCCGAGTCCCTCATGGGTTCAAGGCATAAGTTCACGTAGAGGGCAGAGCTCACAGGCACAGGAGAAGATGTGGGGGTGGGAAGTCCAGTAAGCAGTGCTTGGGGACCAGGACCTTCATTTTCTCTAAATTTAATAAAAGAGAATAGATAACTAGGGGGGAAATTGAAGAAAAAAATCTCT
This sequence comes from Cnephaeus nilssonii, assembly GCF_951640355.1. Lineage (NCBI taxonomy): Eukaryota > Metazoa > Chordata > Mammalia > Chiroptera > Vespertilionidae > Cnephaeus > Cnephaeus nilssonii. Next base: position 30,383,700 of record NC_137079.1, read on the forward strand.
AAGTTTCCTCCTGCAGGTCACCTACATAGACAGTTGCACATTTTCATAGTTACTTTTAAAATAGTGATGTGTATACCTAGAAAGTTCTATATACCCCCATTCATCCTAAAAGGTAAATTTATATTCTTTAAAAGGGGGGTGTGCACATAAAAATATCTCAGTCTCACTAATCATTAGGGAAATGCAAATTAAAGCTACATTCACACTCATTAGGGTGGCCATATCAAAAAAATCCACAGGAAATGACAAGTATGGGTGATGATGTGAAGAAATATGAACGCACATGGCAGGTGCAGCCATTGTGAAAAACTGGATGGTGGTTCCTCAAAAATGTAAACACAGTCTTCCCACAGGATCCAGAAATCCCAATTCTGAGTATATATACAAAAAGATTGGAAGCAAGGACCCAAATAGGTTATCTACACACCTGTATTCATAGCAGCTTGTGCACATTGGTCAAAAGTTGGAAATAACCCAAGTGTCCACTGACAAATGAATGTATGAACAACATGTGGCACATTCATACAACTGGATGTTATCCAGCCCTAAAAAGAAAAAACAATCTGACACATGCTACAATATGAATGAACCTAAAGACATGATGCTAAGTGAAATAAGCCAGTCACAAAAGCAATAGTAACATTTAGCAATATGGTTAAACTCATAGGAGGTCCCTAGAGTAGTCAAATTCATAGAGACAAAAAGTAGAATTGTGGGTGCCAGGGGTTGGGGAAAGGGGACTGGGGACAGAGTTTCGGTCTGGGAAGATAAAAAATTTGCTGGTGATGGTTGGTGGTGATGGCTGCACAATATGAATGTGCTTAATGTGACTGACCTGTACACTTAACAATGGTTAAGATGGCAAATTTTACATGTTAATTTTACTACCACTAAAATTAAAATTTTAAAGGGGTTGTCAACTTATTCTGGTGGCCTCCACACACAAATTCAATGCAGACAGAGTTCCTAGGGTTCAGAGGGGTGGGAAGCAAGTCAAGAGACTGGCAAAGGGAGATTTAAACTGAATAGGGCCTAGCGAGGTCAGCCACAGTGAGAGGGCAAGGGGGACGAGGAGAAAAGGCATCAAAGGCAAAAGGCACAAAGATAGATACGCAAAACAATGAATGAGAAGCAAACCACTGAGTATCCCAGTCCTATCCCTGCATCCCCCCACATCATTAATCTCTTGGACTTTGTGTAACCATCATAATTCAGTGAGGAGTTGGGAGGGAAAGACAAGCATACACACATGTACACATTCATACACACACACACACAAAAAAAAAAAAAACAACACATGCATACACACTTATGCACACACATGCACAGCCTAATATATCTACGTGGCCAGCAACATCCTCATTAATGCCGTCCACTTCCCTTCCACCCCACTCAAGAGAGCCACAGGCACCTCTCAGAGGGATCCCACCAGCCTGAAATGCGTGCTACTTACTGCCTGCTGCGGGGTTCTGAAGGAAGAGAGGAGGGAGGAAACAGCCAGCCATCCCCTCTGACTCCTCCCCAACAAAAGGTGCTTGTCTGTGCCTTTGGGATCTGTGTACCTGACTGGCCCCTCCTACAGAAGCGGGAGAAAAAGGTGAAGCCAGGAGGTTGCCCAGTAGATTGACTATGTTCCTATGTACTCTCTCCCAACACGCTCACTGTACTGGGCTCATAAGCCAAGTCAGAATGCAGTCAGGCCTCTCACACCCAGGGCAGAAGGTAGGAGAGGCACAGTGCCTCAGAAAACTCTTTCCTCACACAAATCCAGCACCACGCACAGTGGGCTCCAGAAAATGCCTTTTTCATAAGTAAGTCTGAGCTAAGTCATGCATCTCTCCCAGCGACCTCTTGGGAAATGCCAAGTCTTCAGAAACACACACTTGCATAATCTCTAAGCACAGGGAACAAGAATCAGAATCCAGCAAAGCGCCCTCCCCGAGGTGGGAATTAGATTGACCATCGGAAGAAAGAGGAAAACAGAATGTCTGTTTCAAGAGGACATTCTTCCTGAGAACAACCTGTGATGGACAGGGGAAGTGCAATTTAGAGAAATATGAACAAATGAAGAGTTTATTTATAATTGGCAATTAATATAGGCTCATTATGCTAATACAAGAGTGAGGAGAAGGCCAGGATTGCCTTTAATGACTTTTAATTGGGTTAATTTGAGACTGCTAGCTCATTTCCCACAGAGCGGGACTGCAGTTGGGGGCTTACGGTGTCCAAATCCCTGTAGGGTGGGGAGGCTTCCATCTTAAGGACAGAAGGGTGGAGGAGGAGGAACAAGGAAAATTGTCATCTTTAAAATGAGAACTTTCAAAATCTGGGATTGTGTTAGTAAAAACACAATGGTATGTAATGATTATACTAGCCCCTCTCAAATCCTTAGAAAAGATAAAATAAATACTTTCAGGCAAACAGAAAGAAGGCACAAAGGCCACCACCACTGTCAACCTCCTACTGGAGCAGAATTAACACGAGCCCACACGCTGTCTCCACATGGTAATCAATGGTTAACGTGTGCTGGGAGTTAGGGAAACAGTCTGAGTTTGAAAAATGAAGTAACAGCTCCTCAGAATTTTTTTTAAAAAAAGGAAGAGCTCTAGCCTGTTAATTCCCATGCCACACACATTAGACATTTCATAAAGTCATGGCTAGGTCACCATTAGTCCCTTGGCTTCTACATCCAGTCCCTTCTGCTCTCTGGATGTTCCTCCTTCACGACTTTGGTCAGTTTCTTCCTTCCACCCACTGCCTTCATGTCGGTATCCTTCATGTCGGTGTCCTCTGTCCCAGGTCTGCTTTTGTTTTCATACTTCACTCTCTCCCTCCCTGGCTGAGGAAGTCACTCTTGATTCTCCCTTAGTCACTCAGTCTCTCCTTATACTCAATCAACCTGTCAATTATAGTTCCTAAACATTCCTCAAATCTGATCACTTCTCGCCATCACAGCTGTTGCCCTACATGAGATCACCAACATATCTATTTCTGGGACAGTCTTTCCACTTACCATTGTCTCCACCCGGCAGCTCCATTTCACAGCTTTCTTTCCATCCATTCATCTATGCATCTATCTATCCATCTATCCTTCCATCAATTCACCCACTCACCCACCCATCCACCCACCTATCCACTCATTCATCCATATACCCATTTATTCACCATCCACCCACTCATCACCTATCTACCCACCCACCCATCCACCCAACACATTCACCAATTCCTTTATCCACTCCATTTATTCACATCCATCATACATACATACTTACCCATCTATGCATCCATCCACACACCCATCCATCTGCCCATCTATCCATGCACCCATCCACCCACTTACCACCCATCTACCCACCCAATCATCCATCCATTCATTTATCTACACCCACCCACTGACCCACCCATTCACCAATTCATTCATCCATGCATCCATCCCCTCATCAATTCACTCATCCATTATCCATCCATGCATACATTTACCCACCTATCCATCCATCCACACAACCATCCATCCACACACCCGCCATTCATCCACTCATCCATCATCCATCCACTCATCCATTATCCACCCACTCATCCATCCATCTGGTGGCCATGTGATAGTCAGTGTGTTCCCACCTAGAGAGATAGCTTGCATCTTTCCCTACAATGGCTCTTCACTACACTTAGATAGAATATAAACTTCTCAAAGTGATAGACAATGTTCTTTAGGATTCATCCCTGTTTACTGTCCTGACCTCATCTCTTGCAATCCTTCCATTCTTGCTTTCCAAGCTCCACACAAGGAGTTCATCTCATTCCTAAGCAGGTTATCCTCTGAGTCTCTCACCTCCATCCAGTTCTCAGCACAACCTGTTATAAGGTACGATCTTGACCACCCCCATGCCCTTATATGTAGCTACAAAAAGAGCAGAGGGGTTGGGGGGAGAAAAAGAAAATCTTAAGGTCAGATTAAGCATGCCCTTGAATTTTTAAACTAAGAAAGTTGGCCTCTTTCAAATGAACTATCAAAACTTTATGTATGGAATTTCATACATCTAAACTCTTCTAATAATAAAGTGTGTTAGCGTAAATGTTATACAAAAACGTTCCACAGTGCAGTTTTGGTGTTAAAACATATGTTGGTGGAGCGATTCCACACATACAAGGAGGAAGTTTAGTAAGTGTTTTTCCACTAGTCTTTTGTCTCGCCTTGGAAGCTTCCCTGTTCAGGATGCAGGGCCCTGAAGATGCACCTGTGGAGAGGAGAAAGCGAAAAATAAAGACTTTTTTCAACATTTCCAAAGCCACTGGACCAGTATTCACTGCAGTCATCCCTTCTGGCTAGTGGGTGCCCAGGCCCTATTGGTTGCTAAATATTTAGACTATCACCGTAGCATGTAGGGTGCCAATTGTCACCCAAGGAAAAAAACAAAGGACTTCCTTTCCATACAGAAAAGTCCAAATCCTTAAGCACAGGTTTAGTGAACGACAAGTGCACAAGACAGGGTGAGTCTGCGGCCCCCAGTGCAGTCAGATAGCTCACAGGATCGGAACGCCATGACGTTTGTCTAAGTCCTCTGCAGTTGTCTCGGTCATTCCTTAAAAGCGACAGGAAGGATAAACCTGTCATTAACGCCTCTGCATTCATGTATCTTTAGGTCGGTACACAGACCAGACTGCTCTAGTAATTACTTGAGAAAGAAAGGGAATTCGACTGCCTAAAAGATTCCATTTCTTCAGTAACTCCTTGAACACCCCCAGTGCAGAACATTACAGAGGTGCTCACAAAACACAAAGCATTTCTATAGTCATTTAATAAAGCACTACCCCTCACAATAGCTGCCTTTCCTGTGGTACCTGCGGCACCAGGCAGGCAGAGCAGCTCGGAGGAGCTCCGTCTCCATAATGAGAGGCCACATTGTGCCTTGAGAGCCCGGCAGTTTTAAAACAGTTGGAGTGGACACTTGGAGTATAACTTCTTAGTCTAGAGTCGATTTACCCTCCCCCCCCCCCCAAATAATTATGTAACACCATTAATTACCCACCCTGTTATTTTACTGGCAATAAATAAGAGATATCCTGCTATTTTTATATGAACAAACTACCTGGTCCCCATTCCCTGTGGTGGGGTAAATTCTACCACTTTCTCTCTGCTACTGATATTACAGAGGCACTGAGTCGGCTGAGATGCTTTTTTATTAAACAGTGGCTTATTAAAAATTCGATGTTAACCTTGGATGGAATTAAAGGCTGTTGGAGAGAGCCCACGGCTGCAAGCCTGGGCCCAAATATTCAAATGATGATCTTGTAGGGTCACCTAACTTCCCAGGAGACACGTGTGAGGGTTCCAAACATCTTAGTGTAGTTGGCCTTCTCCATCATGAGTAACTCTGCCCTTCAACAATTTAAAGACATCTTTCAACTTGTTATTTAAGCCTCATTTTTTAGAACCACCACAGGTTACATACCACAGGGTGAGTGTTTCCCCTCACCTATACTTTTCTTCAGTTTGCTAGATTGAAAATGGAAGAGAAAAATTGAGTTTGAAAAACCTTTTCCCCCCAAAATGCCTCTTTCTTATAATGGGAGGGGAAATGCAAGTTTTATAAATGTGTGCTTTTTAGCACACCCAAAGGGAGCTGTGGGCTGGGACCCACCACCATCACTTCGATCAGAAACCTCTGTGGGACCCTAAGACCTGGGGTTATTCCTGATTTCAGCACTTACTGACAGTGGGGCTCGGGCAAACTCGAGGTAGATCATGGTTAATCCGTACACGGAAAATCTAGAACTTTCCTCAGTGCCTGAATTGGATATTCTCTTGCTAACAAGAACAAAAGGTATACATTACAGACTGAAAGGGTATAAGAACACTCTTGAAAATTTTGACTACACAGAGTCTTTGATAGATAAAGTTCTCCTCAAAATTCTAGTCACTCACCACTAGCATAAGTTTACTATTTCTAAAACAAACACCCAGTTATGGCTACAGTACATTTCTCTTCATTCACCTATTTGAAATCATTAGTCTTCTGTGTTCTGGTTGTTTACTTTTTGTCCTTGAAAAGCAATAAGCACGTATGCAAACTAATAAATATTGATCAAACACCTACTGTGAGTTCGAGCACTGTGTTCAACACAGCGGCAGATTGCAATCTATTCCAAATGCCTGGCATTTGTCTAAGTGCTAATTTCTGCATTTGAAGGGGATTTCCAAACATTGGCTCAAGCCTGGCGTTCACTGTGGCATTTTCAGAACATGTTATCAATGATGTCTCTGATGATTTTTGTTCAACAAAAGCCATTGCTGCAAACTGGCTCACTTAGAAAGCTCTGTGAGATGAATGGTTTGGACTTGGAGGACCCATGTGGACCACATTGGGGCTACCATTCTGTAGAGGTGTCACTCTGGGTGAGTCAGTGAGCGCCCCCCCCCCCCCGCCTCCGTTTCTTTGTACAATGAGGAAATCAAAGCCCGCTTCCTAAGACATTTGGGAAGGCATTCCTTAAATAACCCATCTATGACAGAGGCACCACGCTGCTCCCTAAGGCAGGAGGAGCCCGCCTGCTGAATGGAAGCTCTTTGGGTCTGCAGAGCATTGGAGGGATGTCGGCTGACTTGAGATTGGGCCCAGGAGAGAGCTAATGAGAGAAGCTTTGGAGGAGGACGTGCAACAAGAAGGGCAACACGGAGGCTGAGCAAGGGAGACTCTGACCATGCGCTGGCTGACACAGCCTGGGAGGGGCATGGCACAGGGGCTGGCAGGTTCCTGGCCCTAACCTGGGCGTCCAGGTGTTTGCACTGTGCAGCGTGAAGCCCTCACTCTCGTCAAAACTTCAGCACAGGGTCCACTGCCTGAGTGCATCGTGGGCACTTCGTTTCACAGCCTTCAGGGAAGTGAGCTGGTTCTCCGGCTGGGCCCGTGAGCACTGGATCTGGGACAATGCAGGAGAGGCCCCGAGAGTACCTAGACAGACCTCCGCAGGGCCAGGAACCCACAGCGGACACTGGAAGTGGGTGTGGGATAACCTGGCGGTTCTGAAGGGGCAGAGGCCATGCTGACCTCTGAGTGCCGCTTGAATGTGCTCAGCAGGGTTTCTAGAACAAATGAAGTCGACAACCTGTTTTACTTGGATTGACTTGAGCAAAGCAAGTCAGATCTTAGGAGATCCTCACTGCCTTCAGCTACACATATGCCACCACAATCCGGGCTCTGTGCTGATCCCCATCCAACGAGTTCCCTCACCAAGTAGTTCAGACCCCATCTCCAGTCCTACGCCCCCAGTCCTATTCAGGCTGTGGATAAATGAGATACTGGGAGAGCACCTTTGCCAAAAGGATATGTGACAAAGCTTAATAGGTTCTAAAAAGGGCCTTTGACCCATGGACCCAACAGTGGGGAGTCACACACGTCCCCGAGAGGCAGCGCTGTCTCAGGCAGTCCAGAACTGCTCCCCGCCACATCCTGGGCTTCTCCCCTTCGCCTGGGTACCCATCACCTCAGCATGTCCAGCCTCCTGAACTTCCAGGCACTCCATCCCGGCCAGGCATCCTCGAATGCTGCCAGTGGGCCCCCAGCTCTGCCTCAGTCTCCTTCCTGCCCGAGCAGCCACGCCTGGGCACAAGGACCACAGTGCCCCTTTCCCTGACAACGGTCCTCTTGTCCTTGTTCGTTGCCCTCGGTTTTCAGAGTCCTTTCCCCAGCACGCCCCCGTCTCCACCCCATAATCCATCCCTGCATCTAAGGCCCAGTTCAGAGCCCCAGAGTGAAAGGAAGAATGGCCAGAACTTCCGAAGTTCCAGAGCCCCTCCCTTCTGGCTGCCGCTGCCAACCCTGGCCCCAGGCCTCACCCGCAGCCTGGATTTCTCCCAGTACGCCTAGGTCACATGAGTAAGAGGTAGGAATTCTTTACTCCACTAGCAACTGCAGAGTTCCCACTATGAAAGGTGAGTCATAAATACAAAGCATACATTGTATGCTCCTTAAGTGAATCTCACGGTGAGCCTTTGCCAAGTGGAGCTCATGAAGATACTGGGGCCAGAGCTGGTGGAAACCGCTGTGTCCTGATCCCTTCAGTGTACAGGGCACACAAGGAGAGTGACCACACTCACCCAGGGTCTGGCCATCCCCTGGCACCACTCAGATGCAGGGACACAGAACCCCAGGGGTGGAGTCACCATCCCTCCTTCCCAGTAACACTTCAATTTTTTGTGTATCAAGGGCAGCCACAAAACAAGATCTCCACGCCTACCTACCAGAATCTGATAGAGAGACCTTAACTGGGTTTGGTCATGGTTCCGTCCCTGATGGCCTTAGCAACACATTACTCTCTCAAGGCTGAATCCTTGAAACAGTTCCCCCTGCAGGCGTGCTGGGCGGAACGCACATGCCCAGGACAGGGAAGCCAGTGAGGAGACTCCCATTGCCCAGGTCCAGCTCACAGCATGGTGGCGTCCTCAATGACTTCCAGAAGTGAATTGCAACCTCTTTTACCTTCTTCATCCTTTCACTGTGACTTCACTCTCCCCTTATGCAAAAGCAGCTCTTCTTGCAAAGGTATGGCATACTCATCCCACAAATGTATAAGCGACTGGTAAGGCTGATGCCAAGTGGCAGTGTGTGCCAAAGCAGGAAAGCTCTAAGTGTGGGATTTCAGTTCTCACCAAAAGGTGAGAGGGCTGCTTTCCTTCTGGCTGCGTGAGGAGAGCTCTCCCCTTCTTAAACCTGGCCACGCAGGGGAGCAATGTCTGTTCAGTAGGACACATGAGGGACAGCCAGCAGGCACAGGACAGCTCTTTGTACTCGCAGCAGCAGCTCAAAATATCCCGGCCAAAGGTGATCCGGGATCTGCTTACTGATATTCTGATGAATTTGGGGATTTTTCCTATTCTTCTCTTGTGAAAGCAAAAAAATTTCAAGTCAAAAATTTTTTTCTAGATATGATGGTCTATATATATATATATATATATATATATATATATATATATAGATGGTCTATATATATATATATATATGATGGTATATATATATATATATATATATATGTATATATATATATATATATGACTAGAAGAATCACACTGGAGATTAAGAACAGTTGCCTTCAGGTAATTTTTATTATTTTTATTTTTCTATAATGAGCTTATATTACTTTTAAAAAGAAAAAAACTTTTGAAATTTAATGATTACAGGGTGGATTTTATATGGGCAACAAAAAAATTGTAATGGTAATTTCAAAGCATATAGAAAGCATAAGGTAATAACTGACTATAAAAAAAAATAGACAATGAAAGTGTGCTGATTTTATGTCACTGGTGTTCCAACCTACATTGTTTCTTGTGCCATATTGCTAATCCTATTTGAATAAGTTTGACCAAATAAACAAATGCCCTATGCTGTAGGAATAAATTATTTATGTATTTGAGAAGATCTGACAGGGACTTTTCGAAATGCCATCAGCTGCAGGTGACGGCCTATTTCTACCTTTGATCTTGGATAGAGTCACCAGGCTTGGGGAGGGGGGGGACACAGGGTCTCAGAACCTTCCCGGCACCCCCCTTCCCACATTTCTCCTCCATCCTCTCCCCATATCCCCAGAGTGCCTGGAGGCTCAGAGAGAGAATCAAGGGTCTGGCCCTTTCCCTGCTTCCCAGGCTGACATCAGACATGGTTTAGAAAGCCCTGAACTTACTCTATTTGAATTCATTTCGTCTCATCCATTTTTAACTCTCTGTTTTGAAAGGGTTTGTTTGTTGTTTAATGCGTCCCGTGCTGGGTGTTTTCCGCCTGTCCCTCCCTCTGCACTCTGTCCCCTCCTGTTCTGTCTGGACCTGGGAAGCCATCACCCATTTCTTCTGCTTCTGAATGATTCTTGCCAGTGGGAGACATTTGTATGAAATGAGAGTATTCCAGAAAAGCGTCTGTGCTGTATTTGTCAAGCCGGGCTGCGGCTTAGCAGTGCCCACCCTCCTCCATCTAGAATCACCGTTTCAGGCAGGCAGCCCACAGCTGCCGGGGAGGGCCGGGGGGGGGGGGGGGGGGCAGAGAGAGGTGGGGCTTCCCCATGCTCCCTGGCCCCTCATCTCTCCAACTTGTTCACAGAGAATTATTTTTCTTCTCTCTCTCATTTACCCCTTCTGAAGGTGCCACATATCTCCTGCCGGGACGCTGTCCTGTAAATGTGCACCATCTGTGAGAACAGCAATACCGAAGCTATTCATCAGAATAAGTAGACATATATTGGGAGAGTATGCAAATCCTTCTGCATGCACAGAACACAGCTCGAGGTCCCCCTTCTCAATCCGTATTCATGTAAGCGCCCCTCTAAGGATTCCTTTCCTATCCAGGTGGCCACGAACGTCTCTAAATATCTACAGGTTGAGAGTTTAGGAAGGGGCGCAGATGGAGAATCTGGCGCACAGGAGAGGGCTGGCACATCTGGGAGACCTGGGTCTCTTCAACCTCCACCCTTCATGTCCAGTACGACCCTACTGAGGACAGACCCTGCAGTCTGTCCAGCATTGCAGGCCATGCACAGAGTCTTGCTCAAAATTAATAAGGCGGTGCCATTCTCTCTTCTCAGATACTGCTCACAGAGCACCTGTTGCTCATGTTCTGCAGAAAGCATTTGTTGGAGCCTCCTCAGTAACAGGCCTGGCGGTTTGCAGAGGCAGAACCGGGTTCTCTAATGGTGCCAGGGCAGGGGGAGCAGGAACCAGACAAGCTTTGTAAAGTGTGAGTGGAGGGGAACAGCACGCAGGGCCTGAGGGACTGCGTTGAAGGAGTTTGGCACATGGGTGATGTCAGTAACGCTCCAGAGCACTGGGCCCTGGAGGTCTGGCCGGGGCTGTGTGCAGGTTTGGAAGTGAGTTAGGACACAGGCCTAACAAAACGGATGGGAAAGATGATGGCGCGAAGGAACTTTTGCTTTGTATGTAATGCTACATCCTGAAAATCGTTGATCTCCAAGGGAAGGGTGAAAGATTTCAAGCCAATTACCTTCCGTTTATAAAGTCTGTTTGTGCCCAGGATAAGAGACAAAATGTTTTGTCCCTCTCAAAATAGAGTAAATTGTGTCTTCTTGGACATGAAATGTTCTGGCCGTGATTGTACTGTTTATTGCTTCAAGATGCTGTTTGTTCTCATCTCAGTTTTAATGATTTCACCGGAGTAAAGCTGAACACTCGCTCCATGAATTCTCTTTTCCTGAACATTACAGGGAAATGGATTTTGGAAGGCAGATTTTCAACAATAATCAATTCAGATATCTTTCCCTTTTCAGAAACCCAACAAGTTCTCAGATTAAGGAATGCATTCATTATTGAAGAGTCAATCAGATTGATTACCATATTTCAGCAAATCCAAGCTATTACAATAGAGACATCCTGATTTAAAAAATATATATTTAAATATTGAAAAGTTCATGTTAGACAGGATGAGATACAGCAGTAAAAATAGCCAACATTTATTGAGAGTTTATCATGTACTAACTGTAATTCTAAGAACTTTGGCTAATTCTAAGAATTAGCTCATTTAAAACTGCAGCACAAGCCCATGAGTAGACATCATTACCTTCCCAATTTCATAGATGTGTAAAACCAGGCTCAGAGAGGGAAGGTGGCAGAGCCAGGATGTACCCAGACAGTTGGGCTCCAGGGTCTCGAGCCCATCGTTCCCTGTCAATTATTCCTGGTACCAACCAAAGGGATGTCCACTCTCTATGGGCTATGTTATGCTTAAATTCCAGCATCTAGTTAAGGTCAACAAAGTCCAACTGCTTGTTAAGTGAAACAAATACTATTTTAAAGATGAATGCCTTTAATGAGAGCAGTACTTACCAAGAGTTGCATAAGTAACCATAATATTAAGACTTCAAAGACCAAGAGAGACGCAGTCCATAGTTCTATAATCCAACCCATTTTTTATAGAATTGTACAGCCAGAGAGGTCACTGATTACTCTATCCAAGAACAGAAAGCAGTTCCTACCCTAGCCATCCCCCAGTCAACCCCACCCCCACTGGACAGTGAGCAACCACGGGAACATGCTCACACAGATTGGACCCTCACACACTTAGGGCTGCCAGGACCTCAGAATTCCCTGTGCAAATTCCCTAGGCCTGAAAGGACTTAAGGCCAGAAAAGTGGCTAATATCAGGAACCAAAAGATGGGTGGTTTCAAATAATAAACAAATCCAAAAGAAGGACAATTATATATTTATATACAAAGGTGATAAACTATTTTTAAAGAATTAAAATGACGCAGGCTGAAGGGACGTTCGTACTGCCAGATTGCATACTTAATGCTTAGTGTTGTTCATTGAGGTCACTGTTAGGGTTTCCTTAATTAATTATTTTTTCTTTAAATTTATGTTTTCAATCTTTACTTAAAATCTAGGTTAACAGTAAAAATGTTTAGCAGCACACAACTATAATTATTTAAATGAAACCAATAATAAATCCAATTGTATAGATGATGCATGTTATAAAGTGACTTTTATACACAGCCTTTAAAATTAAAGATACCTGCATTGTAATATTAAGAAAGTAATAATAATTAACTCTAATAATAATAGCAAACATTGTCTCCAGAAATAAGCATCCTTATAAGTTCTTAAACATCAATTGTAAAGGACACCAAAACCATGATGTAGGAAATAAATATTCTTCATGTTGCAAATACACACTAGATATTTCAAGAATGATTTTTTAGTGGCTCAGTGGTTGAGCATCAACCCATGAACCAGCAGGTCACAGTTCAATTCCTGGTCAGATTGTGGACTCGATCCCCAGTAGGGGGAGTGCAGGAGGCAGCTGATAGCTGGTTCTCTCTCATCATTGATGTTTCTATTTCTCTCTCCCTCTCCCTCTCCCTTCCTCTCTCTGAAATCAATATAAAACATTTTTTAATCCTCTAACTAAATGCTTCACACCCAGTGCCAGAAATTTTGATATAACAATTATATCCTAAAACATTATTTTGCCTTTTCAAAAAGAAAGGAAATAAGATTTGGAGAATGTATCCAATACCTACCAAAGAATGTTAATCTTTTTTTTTTTTTTTTACTTTTGATATAAAACATCCCAGATATCTGATGGATGCTATTCTTAGTATTGTACACTGAAGCAAAACTAAATCTGGGGTAAAATAGACGATTGCATCTTTTCAGATTTGGTTTTCAGTAACCTGTAATTTTTCAGAAATAGCTGGAGGAAGATTCAGCTATTATGTTTATGAAATGTGTGCCTGGGGTGAGAACATAACCTAAAGTAAGATTTGTACAAGAAGCAATCATCTGTAAGTAAGCTCTTAATTTTCAATAGCACAAGGAAATCTTCCAAGTCGTGACAGGCTTTGTACCAGATCTTTGACCTTTGGAGATGTGATTTGCATAGAACAGTAGAAAAGCATTAACCTAAGCCCCTAAAGTTTCAGAGAGGAGAAGGTCAAGTAGTGCAGATGAAAACATAAAAAATAGAAACACAGTAATGCAATTTTTTACAGATAATTATCTGCATAATGTCCTTTGAAATTGTTGACATTGGCTGTCAGCATTTAAAAACGGCCTATTTTGTACCCAATTTTTATATCTAACCTTTTTCTAATGATCAAAAGTCACCATTAATTTTATCTACATTTGATTCCTTAAAAAATAAAAATATGCATTCAAACATTCCTATTACATTCTCAATACACTTCCTTGAACTGTAGAAAAGCTAGTCTAGCCAAGGTAACCAAATTCAGTGATAACCAAGGATTAAAAGGCTTAAATGATATTAATGGGAGAATAGAGGCCCATAAAAATAAATAATGAAATGCCTTTAGACTTCATTGACACTCATCTTATTGCAAATTCACATTATTTGCCTTCACACTTTATGGGATCAGTCCACCTTGTGTTAGGCAACATTACTGAGATGAGTCAAGTCACAATGGGACATTTCAATGTTTTCCTCTGTGGATTTTTACCCCTTTTTCTTTATTCCTCCCTCCTCTTGATAATCAATTCTACATTTAAAATAAAGATCATCAGAGAAAACTAAGTCAGTCAATCTCACATCTTTCAAAAACTGCCATGATCTGATCCACTAAGCATGGTTTCACATGCCAGGAGAAACACTTAATGCCATCTCTGATTGCTGATCTAGGTCACCTGTGCAGTGTGAGAGGTGAGTGACTGCCTGTGTTCCATAGAGTAAGCTAGGTCAGCCTCTCACTCTTCATGGAAGCCAGAGAAGCTGCTGCCACCCATACTGGTCTCGACTGCACCCCAGAGCATGAGACAGGATCCTTGAGATGGTGGTGGACACTCCTCAGCCCTGATGGGCCTCCAGATTGGAGACCAAAGACTTGGTGTCACCAGACAAGGCAAGAGGAGCAAACAGGCAAGGCGTCCCCATACATGCTGTGATGCATGAGCTGGGGTGGGCCTAGAGGAGCTTGCAGAATCTAAAGCAGGGACCCCCGTCCAGCAGTTGGAGGGTTTATCATGACAGGTTTCTGTGTCTCACCTAAGAAAGCTCTAGATTAAAACCCTGCCTTATTGGTGTGTCTGCCCTCCTAAGTCCTTGAATCACTCATTTCCCTCACCCCATCTGTGCTGGGAGATCCAAATCTCAGGGGGGAAGAATACCTCCTTTTCCAACAGAGATGGATACTCATCTCTTGGGTATGAGACTGCCATGGGGGCCTAGATAGGGAGGACAAGAGGTTCCTTGTCACCAGACCGAGGTTGAAACCAGAGCATGGATAGGAGTGTGGGTGCAGCACGCAGCTGGGGAGTGAAAGAACTGACAGTGGTCAGCAGAGAGGGGTAGAGAACACCCTTACAGTCTGCCCTCTGCTGTTACAAATTTCATGCACAACACTACCCATCCAACTTGTCTGGTAGAAGACTCACCCTCCATGGCGACACCCAGTCTTCGATTCTAGGCTGAAAGCTGCTTGGATGGAGTGGCCACCATGATCCTCAATGCAGCCTGTCTCACATGCCTGGGGCAGATGTAAGGGGCTGTGTTGGGACCAGTAGTGCATGTGGACACTGTCGCCTGTAACAGCTTATGTCATGACATCATTCTCTACAGGGAGTGGAATGCAGGAAAAAATGCACTTGGCCATCCAAAGTAGGGACAATAAGAACCCGCTTTTCTCAATAACTGGAGAGGAAAATCAGGCAGAAGACTAGAATCCCAAACACCAAGTTTCCCTTTCCAAACACCTGCCCACCAACTGGGCTGCCCTCCTGGGATTGTTGAATCCCCATAACCACCCAACAAAAACCCTTTACTCTCCCTCTCTCTTTACCACACATGTGAGAAAAGGCAAAGCCACTGCACGTTAAAACAGGAACTAATTGTTAAAAGGAGAACTTTCCATCAAGAGCACCAAATAGTTAGAATGAATAAAATTATAATTTTCCAGTTGAAAACAAGCTGTGATACTTGATCAATCGTTTCCATAATGAATAAACTCTATTTCTTTCTCATTTCTTTCACAGTAAAAATTATCCGTGAACTTTTCTTTGCCGTTCCCTTTACAAGAAGTTGAAAGCTAATTCTTTGACAATTAGCAATCTTTTCTTTCACATCATTTCAACTTTAGCATAAGAATAAAGCCACCATGCAATGCAACTCTGTCAGTGGGAGAAAGTAAGAAGGAACTTGTCAGGGGGTTTTCTGACAAAGTATATAATGAAAGCTAAAAGAATCCTGGCTTTTTTCCCCCCAAAAAAATGAATGAGAAATTTAAAAATCAAAATTTATTAAGGTGCTCAAGATACTGAAAAGCACAGAAGACTAACTGCAGCTGAGTATAATATACACAATTAGAATCCTCATTTTGAAAGGCTTCAATGAAAGTCATATTTGTTAGAGTTGAAAACACTCTGAGGTATGTTAAGTAAAGCATGAAAACATACACTCGTGTAAACTAATTGGATAATGGCATATATTGCCACAACTGTCAACTGCCACTGTGCCTTTAAAAGTTCCTTTTGTTAAGCACACAATTTCATTGTTAAAATACAAAAAAAAAAACACAAAAAATACCTGTTAGGCAGCATTAAACCTAACACACATCCCTAGCACATCTCAGTGCCAATAAACACTCTGCTATTCCCTCCTTTTCTGTTTTCTGATTGTTTCCTTGGGGCAGGCTCGCTGTTTATTGATTCATCCTCTCTGAAACTGTCAAAGTTTAGTAGTTTAAAACTGCTCACTCTGGTATTCATTTCAGTTTCTCCATCCCTCAGCTCCGAACCAAGAATGGAGTTTGCAGAACCCTGAGGCTAAGCCAGGAAAATACCCATTGTTTCTTTGGACCCTCAAAAAAAAAAAAAAAAAAAGGTAACTCAGAGTGAAACTATCCTTGGACAAAAAGGACCAGTGTCCGCCAAACAATCAAAATGCAGCGAGAATAGCATTGTTCTGACCAGTGTTAAACTGCCCACGCCAACCAGTACAATTCCCAGCATTCAAAAGGTCTTTTCCTCTCTTTCCTTTCTATTAGCCCATTGAACTATTTTCAGATCCAAGAAATTGGAACTTAAAAGGCAACCAAAAATGAATCCCAAAGGAACAGCTAAAGCAGTCTATCAGAAGGAACCTCAATGGTCGAGTTAACGCTTCATTATTCTTATAGCTCTGTATTAAATGGTAACAGAACATGACCTCCGAGGAACGTCCCCGTTATCTGACTGGCCCAGTCCCCTACATGGGGGTCCAGGAACACTACCTCTGTTTTCATAATCCAACATAAAGATGGCACTATCCCCAGCACCTAACTTTTCACCAACTTGTGAGAGAGAACAAAAGTCGCCGCTGCCCAAGCAGCAACAGTCAGTGATGAATCCATACGTGGCGATTCCAGCCTCACCTAAATCCCAGCAGCATGATCCTCCCGCACAGGGGCTTCCAAGCTGAGTTCAGCCAGCACAGCCCTCACCAGAAGAAACCGTCCTTCTGCCCCCGGGTCACACAGTGCCCTGCACCCAGGCTCCCCAGGTCCTCAAGGGCTCCCGACACAGCCCCAGTGGCCAGCAGACACGCCCAGCCTCCCTCCAAAGGTCCCGCACCATCTCAGCAGCAGAGCCACCCTGGCTCCACCTGTGACCCCGCTGGAAGTCACCACAGTTCAGACAACCAGACACTCGCCCTGCACACCTCCCGACACTCAGGGAAAACGCACAGCAAACTATCCCCACAACATTCACCCCTCTTCCCAAGAAACCCAAGGATGCCCTCCTCCTCCAGCAGCCTACCTCCCGTGCCCACGTCCGGATGCCTGTCTGGTCCAGGGCTCTGGGACTCCAGTCCTCCCGGTGCTGAGAGCCAGCTCCTGCGAATTGCGAACGTCCTGTGGTAGCAGGCTGGGTCTCCAGCAGCCGAGGCAGCCGTGGCCGGGATGAGCACAGCTGGAGACCAATTAACCAGACGTTCTATAGCAGCAACAAATCAACAAGGAAAACCTGTGCACAAATCAAGCAAAGTGCTATTTCAGAGGGACGCTGAAAGC
Source organism: Cnephaeus nilssonii (assembly GCF_951640355.1). NCBI lineage: Eukaryota > Metazoa > Chordata > Mammalia > Chiroptera > Vespertilionidae > Cnephaeus > Cnephaeus nilssonii. The sequence goes on from NC_137079.1 coordinate 30,401,194, forward strand.
TGAAGCCACCCAATGCTACATTTCTTCTTCAAGATCATTCCAGCCAGCTCCTTCTGCTATTTTTACTGTACCATAATGCACTAGGTCTGGCTTTTACCCTATTGAAAGAACATGAATATATTATTATCCACACAAAAGAGCAGGTTATTGTTTATGAATTACCAGCCTTCCCAGCAACAAAGGCTATTTTCATAAGAAAACTCAATTTCATTTTAGCTCCAATTTGATTACCAGCTGAAGAAAAGAAGCTCTGCTCCTAACCCTCAAAGGATTTTTATTCATACCATTGAATGGGCTTTATTGCTTCCTTTTCAAAACTGACGTAGAAAGCTTTTAGAGTAAAACATTGACAAAAAATTATTGCGCTGCTATTTTGTGCAATAACAGAGCTGAAGAGGGCAATGATTTCTCAGCCATCCTTCACTGTACTTCAGAATAGCAAAGGCTAGAATTAATGACAGACCAGAGAGAGGAGGCAAGCTCAGGTCTCACAATGCACGTCAAATCTAAATGATCACTGTACACTGAAAAGCCCCCAAAAAAGCCCACAGCTGATTGATTCGTGGCTTTCACAAGAAAGACAGGCTTGAAGAGTTTATTGCACCACAATTTACTCGGAATTATCATAAAAATAAATGTAGAGGCTGAATGTCACCCTGGCACACTCCAAAAACACACACCCTGGGACAAAGTTCACGCAGGCATTATCGCATGCACACTCTCGCAGCCGGAGCTGAGCCTGTCAGGGTGTCGTTGATGGCGGCTTAACTCCCTGTTGACATGGTGGGCCAGGCTTGACTTGGGCTCCGTGGAGAATATCCCCCCTACCCCCACCCCCCGCCACACACACACACACACACACACACACACACACACACACACACACACACACTGGGATATGTTTCCATCTTCACCATTTAAAAGGGAAAAATCTGCAGCTGCAAATAAATAGCCTAATGTCCCAGAGGCCAGACCTGCTTGCTTCACACCTGGACTGTGCTGGGGCTGCCCTGGAGGGTGTGTGTCTGCCGGCTTGTTTGTTTTCATTCCCCAAGGAAGCTGTAAATTTGCAAGGACTCCATTGCCCACAGAACAGTTTGGGGGTAAATATTTAAATGATACAGGTAGTTGTCGCTATAATGGCTTTCTCCACAGGCACGGCACTTCTCTTTTCATTAAAATTTGAACAATAATGGCTAAGCTAGTGGGCTTGCCAAAGAAGCCTGCACTTGATATTATGCAAATAGAGCCTACAGTCTAATAATTAGGTGTTCCAGGTGACCCAGCCCCGTGGTCGGCAAACTGCAGCTCGAGAGCCACATGAGGCTCTTTGGCCCCTTGAGTGTGGCTCTTCCACAAAATACCACGGCCTGGGCGCGTCTATTTTGAAGAAGAGGCATTAGAAGAAGTTTAAGTTTAAAAAATTTGGCTCTCAAAAGAAATTTCAATCGTTGTACTGTTGATATTTGGCTCTGTTGACTAATGAGTTTGCCGACCACTGACCCAGCCAATGGCCTGATCCCATAGATGCCTCAGGGAAGATTGAACCAATCAAAACTGAAAGGATTTTCTTAAAACCTATTAGCCAAGAAGTTAGTTCCTCTACTTGCTTATATATATGGCACAATTGGGATTTATAAGTGAAGTATGTGCAATTCGATGTTGTATTGGCAAAGCAACATTTAAAAACAAACACAGTCGTTAGAGCATGGGCCAGCACACCGAAGGGTCATGGGTTTGATCCCAGGTCAAGAGCATGTACCTAGGTTGTGGGTTCCCTCCAGCCGTGTGCGGGAGGCAACCAGTCAATGTGTCTCTCTCACATATAGTTTCTCTCTCTCCCCCTCCTTCCCTCCCTCCCTTCTACTCTCTCTGAAAGCAATGCAAAAAATATCTTCAGGTGAGAATTAACAACAACAAAAATGAAAAGCAAACTACCCCAATTGGTCATCACGTGTGAGGACACAGCAAGAAGACAGCCATCTCCAAGCAAGTAGAGAGCCCTCACTAGACACCAAGTCTACCATCACCTTGATCTTGGATGACTAGCCTCCAGAATTATGAGAAATAAATGTCTGTTGTTTAAGCCTCCCAGGCTACAGTATTTTATGGCAGCCCTAGCTGACTAGGGCAAAAGCAAAACCTGGAACAGAGATGTGGCATTATCAATCAACCAATAATCATTAGTTGAACTATTGTCCACAATGAGCAGGACAGAAGCTGGCTGACTGGAATGTTATAGAGAGATGTAAAGCGGACTGTAGGGAACACCAGGCCTGCGTGGAGGAAAGGTGGCCCTTGAGGCTGGTATGAAGGAGCAATTGCTCTGAGAAAAGAAAGAGCAGCAGTTCCCCAGGTTGGGGAGGAGGTCTGCCTAGAGCAGGGAGCCAGGAAACAAGGCTGCAGATAAGGAGTCACTGGGAGCCAGCCAGTGGGGCCTGGGTACCCACCCAACAGAGGGGCAATTTCTCCAAATATGGGCCTTGGACTCCTGACATCACAATCACCTGGGAGTTTAAGAGAAAGAGAAGTTTCTGGGTCTCCCTTGTCATAGGGTCCTGGAAATCTGCTCTTCTAACTCATATCCAGGTGACCCCCTGCTCCTCCTTAAATTAGAAAAATGCTACTACCAGTTGAGCCAATAAGAAAGTCAAATTGATCTTTGAGAGGTTCAGAATGTCCTGCTACTCTCTAGCCTAATGTTTCATCCCATCAAGCAAAGTTGACTCCCCTGAGAAGCCAACCTCTGCAATCCTCCTATATAATAAAGAGGTGATATGCAAATTGACCGTCACTCCAACACACAAGATGGCCGCCCCCATGTGGTCAAAGATGGCCACCCCCATGTGGTCACAAGATGGCCACCACAAGATAACCAGCAGGGGAGGGCAGCTGTGGGGGACCCAGGCCTACAGGGGAGGGCAGTTGGGGGGGACCAGGCCTGCAGGGGAGGGCAGTTGGGGGTGACCAGGCCAGCAGGGGAGAGCAGTTAGGGGTGACTGGGCTGGCAGGGGAGGGCAGTTAGGGGCAACCAGGCCAGCAGGGGAGGGCAGTTGGGGGGGACCAGGCCAGCAGAGCAAGGCAGTGGGGGGGGGACCAGGCCTGCAGGGGAGGGAGTTGGGGGCAACCAGGCCAGCAGGGGAGAGCAGTTAGGAGTGACCAGGCATGCAGGGGAGGGCAGTTGGGGGTGACCAAGCATGCAGGGGAGGGCAGTTGGGGGGGACCAGGCCTGCAGGGGAGGGCAGTTGGGAGGCGGGGGGACCAGGCCTGCAGGGGAGGGAGTTGGGGGCAACCAGGCCAGCAGGGGAGGGCAGTTAGGGGTGACCAGGACTGCAGGAGAGGGCAGTTGGGGGTGACCAGGCCTGCAGGGAGGACAGTTAGGGGCAACCAGGCTGACAAGGGAGAGAAGTTAGGGGCAATTGGGCCAGCAGGGGACCAGTTAGGTGTCGATCAGGCTGGTAGGGAGTGGTTAGAGCAGTGATGGGCAACCTTTTGAGCTTGGTATGTCAAACTTCGCCAAAAAACTGAGCATAACTCGGGTAGTGTGTCACTTTGAGGAAAAAACATTATTTCGCGATATTTATAGTTTAAATAACATAAATGTTTCATCCTCGGCATGCAGCCACCTCAGCGGCCGCATGTCATCAGAAATGGCACTGACACGTGTGTCAGAGGTTCGCCATCACTGGGTTAGAGGGTGATCAGGCTGGCAGGCAGAAGCAGTTAGGGGCAATCAGGCAGGCAGGCAGGCAGGCAGACGAGCGGTTGGGAGCCAGCAGTCCTGGATTATGAGAGGGATGTCCGACTGCCCGTTTAGGCCCGATCCCACCGGACATCCCTCAAGGGGTCCCAGATTGGAGAGGATGCAGGCTGGGCTGAGGGACACCCCCGCCCCCACCACCCCGTGCACGAATTTTGTGCACCAGGCCTCTAGTAGATTATAAGTAAGGAATCTAAGGAAATGGAGTAACCACATTATCACAAGCGATAAAGTCCCATGACCTCATCCCCTGAGTGACTCCATTCATCCTAGCTGACAGTGACATGCATTAATACCATTATAGCAACATAACATAACAAATATCACTGTTTCCTCCAAGTCTCCAAGCTTCCTTGGGAAGATATTTTCTTAGTCTGATGATATTATAGGAGACATTCAATAGTCACTAGACATTTAAGAAGCAGGTGAAGCTGTTGTAAAACTTGTTACTCAAAATCACTTCCAATTCTTTCACTGGTTGTCCAGATTTTATCTTATTTTACACGTTATGTGCCCAAATTATGATCTAGATGTTGAAGTCTGTGATTTGATTGTGTACTTACACCTCTCTATTCTCCTCTTTTTCTCCCTCCTCCAATTATCAAAAGATAGAGAACCTGGCCTCATGTAGTTGGCTCACAAACTCTTACAATAAATGCACATCCTCAAATTAGAATCCAGATGGGTATAGGCCACTTCAGCCTCTGTTTACACATACAGAACAGTAAGAAAATGAGCCAGACTCAACCCAGAGTATAACTTTAGAAATTTTCAACTTAAAATCCGTCTGAATTGTGACAAGAATCTTTTTAACTTGGTTCAGTGTTGTTGCTCCATTGATGGGCTAAGTAATAGGCTCCAAGTCTCCTCAGTCGGTACTTGGGAACAGGTATGGCCATCCTCTTCCATTAAAGTACATACCCCAGTTGCACGTACCTGCAACCTGAAGTGAGAACCATGCCCAAAATGTGCACTGGACCTGTCCTCATTCTCCCTTTCCCCCAGAAAACGCATCCAAACAATCGAGAGAATGACCTCTGAAATCTCGGGAAGGAAATTTGTGCCCAGTCACCCACTTCCATGCAGCCCCTCAGGAGCCTTGCTGCTGAGTTAAAGCCTAGCTTGGCCTACTGATGGCCAAGGGTGACACTATTTTAATATGAGGAGCACACATGACTTTGGGATGAACAATGCACAGCGTTAACCAGCCATGGAGCAGTCCTATTTTTACCCAGTATGTTCTAATGGCAATTCTCTAATACCAACTGGATGGCTTATAATTCAAACCAATGTTGACACTAACTACCTACGGTTAGCTTACACCCCACAGGTTAAGGGCTCAGTCCCACAAGATTGCCCCCGCTTCAGATGCCAGTCCCACGTTCCGGGTCTCCAGACCACCAGTTACAAAATTAGGAGTTCCTTCAAACCCCTTTCAAGTTCAATAAGTCCATTAGGACACTCCTATAACTCAGGAAAACACTATGTTTAGGATTACTGGTGTTTTTTAAATAAAGGATACAAATTAATAGCTAGATGAACAGATACCCACGGTGGCAAGTTGTAAGGGAGAGGATGGGCACAGAGCTTCCATGTCCTCTTCAGGTGCACAGCCCTCCAAACCCATCAATGTACTTACCCACCAGGAAGCTCTCAGAACCTCGTGAGGACAAGGTTTTCACATGGAATTTCATTACACAGGTATGATTGACTGAATGCTATCTCCAGTTCCTCTCCCCTCTCAGAAGTTCAGGGAGTAGGGCTGAAAGTCCTAACCCTTTTATTGTTTCATCTATGGTTGGTTCCTGGTGGAGGGATACATAGGGGATCATTATGGATAATAAAAGATACTCCTACCACTCAGGAAATTCCTAGGATTTTAGGAGCTCTGTGCCAAAAACTGGAGAAAAGACCAAATGCACTTTATATTATACCATGCCTATCCCATATCCTTGGAATATCTCCCAAGCACACAGTAGGTTTGTGGTCCCCTCTGAGCATTCCAACGAGGTTGGCCTAACTTGAGATTTTAGTAACATGAGGTTGAGGCCATGAAGAACAGAAGTATCTCAAGTGGGTAAGTAGAGTCGTAGACACTGATTTGAGGTGTGGGGTCCTTCTCACTGCCATCCTTTCCTGGGTAACATGCCCTGTCCCATCAGCACCTCCAGACCCAGTATGGCTGGCCCAATACTGGTTACCTGTATCCCATGTCATGCTTCTCTCACTTCCAGTCAAGGGCATGAGGACGAGGATTGGCCTCTGTGATAGGGTCATGAGATCTAGAATCCCCTCCAGATGCAAATATACACTCACACATTCTCATCTTGTTGGTTATTTGTCATGTATGGGTCAGAATGGAGTGAAACTGTGTGGACATCACAGGAGAGCTGGAGTTAAGGCCAAACATTCACAAATAGTAAACTTCACCAATATCATAGGGTGAGTCCTGTAGTGTATTAGTCAAGCTTCTTCAGAACCAATAGGATCTAGATAACACAGAGGTTTATTATAAGGTTTAGCTCGCACAATTATGGAGATTGAGAAGTCCCACCATCTGCAAGCTGGAGACCCAGGAAGGCCAGTGATATTTCAAAGGCCTCAAAGCCAGACAGCCGATGGTATAGATTCCAATCTGGGTCTGAAGGCCTGAGACTGGAAGTGCTGGGGGTAGGAGAAGATAATGTCCCAGCTCAACAGTCAGGCAGAGAGAGAATTCAACCTTCCTCTCCCTTTTGCTCTTCAGGCCCTCTGCAGATTGGAAGAGGCCTACTCACACTGGGAGGGCAATCCGCTTCATTTGGTCTACTGATTCAAATGCTGGTCTCATCTAGAAACACCTCTCACAGACATACCCAGAATATTGTCTAACTGGACATCTGGTCACCCCTTGGCCCAGTCAGACTGATACGTAAAATTAACACCCAACACGTTGGGCTATGCTGTGCTGCAAGTGCTTTTCCATGTCTTAACTCCTCACACAACCCTGTGGAGCAGGTGCTACTATTGCCCCGTTTTACAGAAGAGAGTCTGGGTGTAAGGGAGAGTTGTGCAGCTGAGCAGTGGCTGCTGTAGGATTCCCAAGAGAGCCACTCAACACCTGCTCTAGTATAGACTCCTGCTCGGAAATTCCTCTAGGGCATCGGTGCTCCCCCCATCCACCAGACCCCACAACCAGATTTAGCTTCAAGTATCACTTCACTCTTCTCCCTTCTCCTTAGTGCCTTCCACTTCCTCGGTGTTTGCTGGGAACTACTGACCAAGGTGGCTCCTTACACTACGGAGGCTTCTCGCAGCAGCAGTGCTCAGCAGCCTCCAGATCGGAGGGAGGCAGGTTCCCAGGTCTGGGTTGCACATCTGTGTGTTCTTTAACAGCAAACAGAGCCCCACTGCCTGGCCTGGAAGCTCAGTGAAGGCCCAGCTGCCCATCCCTCAGCAATGCAGGACCTTTGCGTGGCACTCTCACTCCACATCAACAAGACAGTAGTTGAGTTCAGTCTCAACGAGGCCTCTGTCCTGGTAAGTGTGGGACACAGAGCCACAGACAGAAATATCCACTGAGTCACACCAGAACCCATGCTTCCTCTGGATCCAGTGCTACCTAAGTTGCCTTTATAGGTTTATACCTATTTGAACTGTAGTAATGAAATGATACTCCGTATTATCATGAACTAAAGGGCACTGCGAGATGAGGTCCTGTGAGCACAAACACTTTTTTACCATCTTCCCCAATGCGTGCCCCAGGGAGTCTTACTGGAGTTAGAACCCTGCACAGTCTGTGCCTGTGGCCTGCCCTGGGCCTGGTGAGCCCACAGGGTGGTGTTCTTGAGAGTTCATGGGAGAGAGCTACACAAGGTGCTCTGTGGGCCCTGCTGAGGTGGACACCCAGATCGGAGATGAGCCGGCCAAACCAGGGTGAAAAGCACATGTGGTCAGGGTAGAGGAAAGGAGGCTGTGCTCACTGAGAGGCAAGGGAGCAATCTGTGGTGAGCTGAGGTTAGGTCAAGCTGTCCAGAGATGCCATGGGCTTCGGGAGGATGAGACACAGGCCAGCGTCTTTGATTGTGGCATCTGATTTGTGCTTCAGTTGTGTAAGGTGCACCCTTTCCTAGAGCATGGTCAATGGGGGCAGAGTCGTTGGGCAAAGACAAAACTAGCCTTGAATCTGGCTCTGTGGCCTTTGCATATTCACAGGCCAGGGGTCCTCAGCAGTGAAATGGTCTGCTGTGGTCCCCTCATGGCTCACCAGGTTTCCCTGTCCCGGGATAGAGTCCCATTAATGTTACTCAGCATGTTGCCTGTTTTTCTCACCTACTTCAAGGAGAGCAATTTGAGTGCAGAATCTATACCCTCAGGCCTTCCACATGGAAGAAGCAGTGTGTGGTCCATATTATCAGTGGAACACCCCTGTCCTCCAGAAATGAGGAGTGTGACAGGTGTGCAAATGTGACCTCGTCTTGGATACACCTGGCCCTGCGGGTCACATCTGAGTTAGGAATCTCCTTATATCTGAACACAAGTTTCAATCTGAGAATTATCAACCAGGACATCAAGAACAGCTATAGGCATTTTCTTTTACTAAGAAAAATAGATAAATAAAGATTGAAAAAGGCTAGAGAAGGTCTAAAAACCAGGGAAACAAGAATAAGAGTTTGGAAATAAGAGACAAAGGGTCAGATATAAGAAAACATCAGCGTGGGACAAGAGCACAGGGGAAATATGAGAGGGGTAAAGGACCAGAGAAAGATTAGGGAGCTCATGAAGACTGAGGGCCAAGGAGAGGGTCAGACAGAAGAGAATGCAGTATGACCATCCCTTAATGGACATAGTGTATGTACATTGAGTGGCCAGATTATTATGATCTCTGAACGCATAATAATCTGGCCACTCAGTGTATATCCTATATAATAAAAGGCTAATATGCAAATTGTCCCCTTGACCAGGAGTTCAACCAGCAGGCAGGCCGGCCAACCGCCCCTGTCTCCTCCCCCTGGCCAGGCTGGCCGGACCCCACCCATGCACAAATTCATGCACCGGGCCTCTAATACACACACACACACACACACACACACACACACACACACACACACTCTGAGTAGCCAGATTATTATGCGTTCAGAGATCATAATAATCTGGCCACTCAGTGTATATCCCATTAAGCATAGGAGAAGGCAGCACTCCAACATAAAGACATCTTTTCTCTTCGAGAAATCAAAATATTACTGTGGAAGTCAAAATCACCCTTGTAAGCCAGGCTTGCAATAGGAAAAACTATGACTTAGTGGTTCACTAGTACAGAAATAACTGAACAATGTGTTAATGCCAAGTACATTTCTCTCTCTCTCTCTCTCTCTCTCTCTCTCTCTCTCTCTCTCTCTAACACACACACACACACACACACACACACACACACACACGGCTTAGAAAGAATGTACTGGAATTGCTCCTGTGTATCCAAATCAAAGAAAGGAAATAAATATTGCTGAAGGTTTTTAAATGGGGGAGGCAAAGCTGTTAGTGAGAATTAAATGGCAGAAGCACAAAGCCTCTTCACAATGTAGAAAAAGAGGAGCTGTCAATGGGAGGAATATTCTAGAGGGAAAAAAGGGGAGGGAGGCGAAGGGAAGGTTGGTTCAAAAGAGGGCTATGGTAAGTGATGGCCTGAAACAGATGTGCATTGTGGAAAGTGTCTTCAAGGATAACAGAAAAGATCTGCTTCTACAAAGGCCTGAACACGGAGTTAGAGAGACGCATAGCTAAGCCCTGCTGCCGGGCTCTTCCAAAATAGTTTGGGCAAAACTGGTGTCATAGTGACTGGGAACCCAGGGAAAGCTGAATGAAGAACTATCAAGCAACTTAAACAAATTTCACCTGATAATTCATCACCAAATGAGCCAGCCGCCTTGCCTCATTGCCTACCCATCGACTGGACATTAAAGCTGATCCCAGATTCAAGGTCAGGCTCCCCTCTGTACCATTTGTTCAGTCAGCAGCAATAGAGTAGCTATTGTGTGAGACCAGCACCCAATCTACAAGGCACTGAAGCATCATCCCCATTTTACAGGTGAGGAATCCAAGGGCTCCTACCACAATCCAACAGTATGATTCCAACCTGGGTCTCCAAACTCCAGGCCCTACACAAGAGCCCTCCCAAAGGAGCCCTGCCTCCACCCTCTTCTGGCCTCACTGGATTTGAGGGGCTGTCTCTAGAGCTATGGGGATCATGTCCTTTGTCTCCCAATTGGGACACTTTAGAGCAGGCGTCCTCAAACTACGGCCCGCGGGCCACATGCGGGTGTTTTTGCCATTTTGTTTTTTTACTTCAAAATAAGATATGTGCAGTGTGCATAGGAATTTGTTCATAGTTTTTTTTTAAACTATAGCCCGGCCCTCCAACGGTCTGAGGGACAGTGAACTGGCCCCCTGTTTAAAAAGTTTGAGGACCTCTGCTTTAGAGAATATGGGGGGATACTAATGATCACACCAGGCGGTAGGCTAGAGCCGGGACTGGCCTGGGTGGCAGGAGGTGTGATGACCCCATCCACGCCCAGCTGCTTCAGCCCAAACAGAAATAGGCATTTTCCTCACTGGCCTCTGCAAGTTTTCAACACATGTTCCATTCTTCTTGTGGGTCAGAGCGACCTGAGAAAAGGAAGAGATGGAGGCTTGGGAAAGAGCAGAGCTGGGGGCCAGCCCAAACAAGGACACAGCCAGCCGCCATGCAGATGCCATAGCCCAATAGTTGCTAATGGCAGGGGTGACAACCAAAATACTTAACAACCATTGGAACGGACACTGACCAATCAAATAAAGGAGACATTGTACAAAGATAGGGGCCTGAGAGCCCTGATTTGCTAGTTATCACTTTTCCAGCTGCCAGGTGGTGTGGTGGCAGAGGAATGGGGTGGGGGGGAGGACTCAGGAGGCCTGAGGTAGTTACCACCATTGCAGGAGTGTTTCAAGTTCTAGCAACCAGTATAGCCGTACCTCAGTCATCGCACTGAGATAAACCAGGAAAACATAGAGGGCAACCTATAACAGTCAGTTTTTGCTACATAAGAAACCACCCCAAACTTAGTGGCTTACACAACAGCTATTGATTTAAATTAGATTATGGTTCAAGCAATCAGCAATCTGGGCAAGGCTCAGTTGGGTGGCACACCTTGTCCATCTGGGCTCTGTCACACATCTGTGGTCAGTGGTCATCAGCTAGTACTTCTGCGGTTGGCCAGCTCAGGGCTGGGTGGGAGGTGGCTGAGCCTGGGGGTGTTCACAGGGTGTCAGCTAGCTTCCAGGAGCGGGAGGAGGACGAAAAATGCTGGAGGAGTGGGCTCAGGACAGGGATAAGGCCAATCCTACCATGTTCTGTTACCCACAGTAAACCACACGGTCAGCCCAGATGCCCGGGATGAAGAAACAGACCCAGCTTTCGTGGGAGGAGCATTGAGAGGGAGGACAGGGGCCATCCTTTCAATCTACCACAAGGTTCTAGAAACAAATGATGTCCCTAGACCAGTGGTCAGCAAACTCATTAGTCAACAGAGCCAAATATCAACAGTACAACGATTGAAATTTTTTTTGAGAGCCAAATTTTTTAAACTTAAACTTCTTCTAACGCTACTTCTTCAAAATAGACTTGCCCAGGCCGTGGTATTTTGTGGAAGAGCCACACTCAAGGGGCCAAAGAGCCGCATGTAGCTCGAGAGCCGCGGTTTGCCAACCACTGCCCTAGACTTACGGGGCCACAGAGAGGGTGGCAGGCAGAGTCTGACATGGAGAGCTATTCAATGTTCAATTTAAAACATTAGAAGGAGCTGGGAAGAGGTGGTTCTGGGTATTTTTGCCGGGAGACTAAGAATAAAACCTTAGACCAGTGAAGTCAATTTTTATTTAATGCATTTAAATTATTTTTTTGCTTTTGCTTATTTATGAAATCAACTGAGTCTAGGAGTAATTTTCCTCAGTGTTTTCAAATAAGGCTTTAAAAGATTGTGCCCTGAGCTTCGCATTTCTTTGGCAGAGCAGCTGAACACAGCTTTGTAGACAATTGAGGGAGGATTATTTATATTTAATGCAGTCACATTGGATGGGTATTTGGGTGAGGGGTTTTTAAATAGAAAAATAAGACTGGGTGTACAAAAGAGCAGAAAGGACACGCACAGCAAAGGGGCACAAAGGGGCCGGGGAATCCATGCTTGCTCTTCAAGTGCATTAATCCCATTATGCCAAAAATGAGTTTTAATGCTCTCTGTCCGACCTAATGAAACCAGAAACTCTCAACCATGGAAAAAGCTATATTTTTCTTAGATAAAACAAAATTCTTTTATTGACTTATTTTGCATTTAATCTGAATAAATCAGAATTTTTAAAATGCATGTAGTATGACGAAAGATTCACCATTTCATGTAGAAAACAGTTGCAAGCAGCTTGGATCCAGTTGGTTTACCAGGGGAGCAGTTTTTATTAGTGTTTTAATGACACACACACACACACACACACCCCAGTTAAAAACCATGGCACCTCCAGATTGCAGAGCAAAATGCCGAAGATGGGTTTGTCCCTCCAGAGCTGTCCCCAAGTCCCACCCAATGCACCTGCTGGAGTTGGGTGCAGGCGTGACGTGTGTGGTGTGTGTGCTGTCCTTCCCATCACTGCTCTGCCTGCTTCCCTAGCATGACCTCAGGCTTAGGATCCCTGACCAGCCCGAAGTCTTTGCTGAAGGTGCTGACAACCCCACAACCCCTACTGCCAAAGCCGGGAGGGGCTGCCTTGCCCTCCCCAATTATGCCTGATGTTCATTTTAGCCTTAGCCCATCCTCTCAGAGGAAAAAAGAAAGAAAATGAGCAAAGAGAAAGGAAGGGAGGGGACAGGAGAGGAGGAGGAGGGAGGAAGAGACAGTATTTCCTGGAGACTGAAGAGGGAGGAATACAACTGCCCCCATACCCACCTCCCTTCTCGGGCCTGGTTGTCCAGCACCACCCACCCTGTCAGACAGCGCTGACCTTCCCCCTCAGCCTTGGTACCTTAAGGCCTAACCAATTTGTCTGAACCCACAGCATGGCCCGGAAGGGTGCCTGATCCCAGAGTTTTGGGAGACTTCTAAGGCTAGCCCCAGCCTCCCACCCCACCACCACCACCACCGCCCTCTCCCTCAGCTGGCAGGCTACTGAGGACCCAGCCCCTCTGCCCAGCCTCCCTGGTGGGCTCTGCTCGGACTGTCTCTGGGTTTCTCAAACACACCTTCCCCAGTAGACACTGAGTCCAGTTCCCCTCAGATGAGCCACAGCACCCAGAACCCCCGCCGGGGTTAGAGCCTGGACCCTCCGCTTGCCCACACACCTAGAGGCGCCTTTCTGATTAGTCGGATTCAGAAGTGCCATGGTCTCATCATTGCATCCTTCAGGACGCATCCCACCCTATTCCGTTTCTGCTGCACCCAGGGGACTGTGGTTGACAGATTCAGTCCATCCAGACTCTGGATGCCCCATTCCCAATTTCGATTCTGCCATAGGGGCGAGCAGAATTCATCCTCACTCCTTTATGTCCCCGAGTTTCCATCTGTGAAAGAAACGCCATTCCTGCCAAATACCTGTCCTCCCAGAGATGGGGCCAGAATGAAGCGTGTCTGCTCAACAGCTTGACATTTGCGAACGAAAGGAGCCACAGAAGCAGGAAGCATTGTTTGCATGTGCGATGGGTTTGGGCCTTTTGTTTGTAACAGGATGGATGTACCCTGCAGAGACAATGAGAATGGCAGTCTTTTCACTTCCATCTCATCCCCGGGGACAGCCCTGGTCCAATCCTAGCCTCTCTCCTCAGGAACCCTCCGTGACTCAGGCTGAGAAGGCCTCTGTCCCACAGACTGGACGCTGGTCCCAGTGCCCGGCCAGCTACTCTCACCCGTCCTGGCCCTGAGACGATACAGGTGATATTGAGAATATGGCTGAAAGTGCCTGTCCTACTGTCCGCCAGCCTTGGTGTCACCTTCACAGGTACTCCTACAGGATGGCGACATTTCAACACCTTACATCGAGACATCTCACACAGCCTGGGTTTTGCCTGCACATTCTGAAATTCAAAACCCACTCATCTTTTCTGTTATAAATTCAGTGCTAAGCATATTGCATATTTCTATTCCCGAGGTAGAAAAATTCAGGGTGAATAACCTTGGTTCTCTAGAGATGAAGCCTGGTCTCACAAGCCCTGGATTACATTCTCTATTGTTTAAAATGTACTGCCAATCTCTCATCTGATTGTCCTGAGGTCAATGAAGAAGCACTCAAAACCTACCTGTTTTTACCAGGCAGGTGTGACTCAGTGGTTGAGCATCAACCTATGAACCAGGAGGTCAAGGTTCAATTCCCGGTCAGGGCACAGGCCCAGATTGTGGGCTCAATCCCCAGTAGGAAGGTGTGCAGGAGGCAGCCAATCAGTGATTCTCTCTTATCATTAATATTTCTATCTCTCTCTCCCTCTCCTTTCCTCTCTGAAATCAATAAAAGTATATTTAAAATCAAATTAAAATAAAACAAAAAATCTACCTGTTTTTTTTTCCCCTAAATTGACCAAACTGACTGTTGCCCTGACCTCTCCCCTGAAGCCCTCTCACATACCCACGCCTCTTCTTGTTACTTCACACTGTAATCTAATCAAAAGAAACAGGGCCCCAGAGTCTTTATTTTTCAAAGACATATGATTAATATTTGGAGGAACAGATCCAGTCCACGTAAATAATGCCAACTCCTGTTGAGGGAAGCATTTTGGGCCTCTGTGAGGCTCACTGCAGTGCCACTGAGTAAGTGATGGTTGTCAGCCAGGAGTTCATCCAACAGAGTGAAAGCAGAGCCTGCTGCCTTCACTCAGTGGGTGTCTGGGCTACATGCACTTCTGTTGCTAAGAGGTGAGGCTCTGCTGACTTCAGGAGCAGAGTGAGCGGGAGGTTGTGGTTGGCGATTGTTCTAGAAATCACTTAAAAAGGAGATAAAGCAGCACATATGGAAGGAGCAGAAGGGTTAGCTCCAGCCACACCATTCATGGTGAGCAGGCATCTTTGAGGAACGCCCTCCAGGGTTTCCCTGGAATTTACACAACTAATGAGTGCCCACTGGTGAACATACACCTGGACTTCAGGGACGAGAGAAAATAGATCAATGAAAAATGATGAACAAAGTGGGGGAAAGGAAAGAGAAATCAAGTGGATGAAGAGTAGGAAATGGACGGAATGAGACATGTATACTCCTTTTGCTTTAGCCTTTAAAATCCATTCCTTCTACGAACTTAAATCTGGGGCCGTGGTGAAATTTCAGAAGGGCCGCTGGCTCCGTGCTAGCAGCAGACAGCAGCTCTCCCAGAACAGCTCAGGTTCCCTGTCCCCCAGGACTTCCGTGCTTACCCTTCTAGTTTCCTGTCACCCCTTATTATTTATGCCTCTTAGTCACAAAAGCAGGCAGTTGGGTAATGGTGGGAATTAAATCTGTTAATGGATTAAGAATTGAGAGTGTATGTTGTTCCAACCCTCTAAAAACCAGTACAGAAAATACAGCGATATTTATTAATGTAATTCATGGTGTCTTAAGAGCAGCCTATTTTCTTTCTTTTCTTTTTCCTTTTTTGGGGGCTCAGAAGTCCTGTGTTTTACATGCCCTCAGCTGGGTTCTTTTATCTGAAAATTAGAGATTTATTATTTTTTATTTTTACTTAACAGCGTTCTCCACTGTGCTAGGAGCTGGGGGCAGGGGAGGTGGGGTGGGGGTGGGGAGAGAACAAACCACAGTTCCTAATCACAACCAGCTTGGAGATTAGACATTTGAAAGTTTATGTCCAGGGCACATTTTTCACACAAGATATTGCCCGGGAATATAGATAAATAAGCAAGCACATGGGAGTGGGGCTGCTCTGCTGAAGCAGGGGGTCCCTAGACCTCGGACTCAGGCAGGGGGGTTCCTCTCATCTCTCCCTCTTGGGGATCTAAGGACCCTTGGGGTTCCTAGGAGCACAATTTGCAAACCGCCAGTCAGCTCACAACAGTGCTTCCTTAGGAATCTCAGCCCTGCCCTCACCAGGCATATGCCATGGGCAATCCTTTTTGTCCTCGCTGTCCTCCTGTGTAGAATATCAATGGATTAAGCAAGCTCCAAGATCCTATATCTTTCACTTGCAAGTGACTAAAACTCCTCAAATATTTCCAAGCAAAATAAAACAAACAAACAAACAAATAAAAAGACAGTAAGAGAGACTTATTGATTGATTCATGTACCTAAAAAAATACAATTAACAAACACATTATGACTTTGTTAAATTAATATTTGTTTGTATATCTACATGTTTGCATATGTGTATGTATATATATATGTGTGTGTATATATATATATTTTTTTAAATGGCATGTAGTTAATAGCATTAACTATTAATTCTGTTAATACTGAATTTGAACATTTTCCAACAGAACAATCCTGCATCACAAACTCCCAGGGCGACAGCAGTTTCTTCTGACTTTGCACAGAAGGCACAGTATAGATAGAATATTCCAGAAGAGAAGCCTCACATGTAAAGTGTCTTCTCCTTGACTCATTTCAGAATGCTCTAGAAAGCTTGTCTTACCAAACAGGAATTGCAACTGTGGAGGCTCAATGACCACCAGAGGCCCCTGAACCCCCACACTTACACCAAGAGCCCCTCACTCACCACTCTGGGTCTCAGCTTCTCTTGGCCCCAATCTCCACATTAACCCTCCAGGGCAGGGGCCCAGAGGCCATCTGGGGTGAGCATAGTCGTGTCCAGGCACTCAGCACAGGAGTTCTTACATAGACAAGTCAAGTGCCAGGCAGTACCGGACCGAAGGAAAAGCCTCACTCTGGCCGCATACAGCCTGGCCATGGTCTCCCACCCATGAGGTCAGACCCTGCTCCAGCGTTGGGGACACAGAGAAAGGGAGGTCAGACCTGAGTGGCAAAACCACCCTCCTGCCAATGTGCCGTCTCCTCGGGAATTCAAACCTTTGCAAATGTGAGTCATGAAGTCTTCCTTAGACGGTTGTGCTGAGGATGCGAAAGAGTGTGTGTAGTGTGTTGGACACATCACACTCAATACTTGATGATACATGGGATAGTGGAGCCCTTTCCTCCTACTTCCAAGAAAATATCAGCTGTTCCAAAACCTACCTCTATGGTGGATCTCAGCCAGTCCAAAATATTCCCCTAATCCAGAGGGTACCTGGACCAGCAGCATGAGGACCACTGGGGATCCTGTTAGACATGCAGAATGTGGGCACCCTCCCCAGATCTGCTGAGTGGGTGGGGCCCAGCCATCAGGTTTTAACAAGGTCAAGGCTATCTCAAGTTTGAGAACCTCTTCCCTAACCCAAGCACCCTCTTATAAATCATACACATTTTAGAATCCGAAGAATGTCTTTCTATGGACACCTGCTCTGCTTGTCTTTGGACCTGTCATTTCTTTCTCCATCTTCCTGCAGAAACCACAGAAGGCAGCTGTTGTCACCAGGCCCCAAAAGCCAGGATTCTTTGCACGGACCACCCTGCACAGGGCCTTGTATCCAAGGAAAGTGTAAGCTGCTCATTTACATTTATAAAGCATTCATCTCCATAGTACCAGGCTTTGCAACAGCAACACAATCATACTTGAATGAAACCCTATCTGTCAATGTCTTAAGCTTCCCTAGAAGCTGGGTCGGCATTATTTTATAAATACAAGATGAAAATGCGTTCCAGAAACCCTCCCAAGGGTAGTCACAGAGCTGAGATGGGCATACCTTGGTTTCTGGATCCACAGCAGCAGCCCTGGCTGGTGGTGCCCCAGCAGAAGCCTGGGGCCAGAAGTTTGCTAGGAAGCTTGTCCTTCCGTCCACTTGTGCAATGATGCTGTCTGCCAGCAAGGAACCAGTCAGCTGCATTCCTGTAGGGGATATCAAACTGCATCCCTGGTTTTGCCTTCTCCACGGACACCCTCATCCTGAACATAATAATATGAGAAGGGAGGGAGCAGACTGGGGAAGGCTTCTCCCTGTCCTGAGGCCGGAGGTTCTTGAACTGGGGGCTGACATGTTCCCACCTCACTGCAAAGCAGCCGCCCTGTGCCCAACAGCACCACTGAGCACCTCTGCCTGGCAGTCACCATCCCTCTCTGCTCTGTGAGGCCCCAGTCTGACCCCATGATGTGGCCACCATACGAGCGCACTGCAGGGGGGCCATGATAACTGTTTCCGTAGCTATTACCCCTGCTCATCGTCACGAGGCTGAAGTGCCACCCCCTTTCTGTACTAGAATCGGGCCCTTAGCAGGTGGTGGCCATTGAGCAGCGGCCCCAGGTCACATCCTCTTCCTCATCATCTCTGAGAGGTTGGGGGTCCTGGAGCATCCCCCAGAATTCTGAAGTGGCCATCCATCCTTTAGCCAGGTGCTGAGACCCCGTCATGTCTAGAACTACTCCAACAGAGAAACCCTGGGCCCCGAGGCCCAGCCACACCGGCTCCCCTGACAGCCTGTCAGTCTCAGCCCACAAGCCCACACACCTCAGCTCTTCAAGGAACATGCGCAGAAGATACCTTTGCTCCCCTCCAGACATCTACCCCCTGACCGGCCAGGACGAAGGCGGAAGCGGGAGACCACGCCATGTGGGTTCTGGTGGCCACAGTGTGCTGCACGGCTATGAAAATGCTGCATAAATGGCACCTTGAACGCTGGGTTTCCTGTTTTTTCTCTCATCACTCTCCCTACGCCTCCTTTGGAAATGAGAACTAAGCACCATCTTTACCACAGACACTTCATCGGTTCTCCTCCTGGTTCTGAATCTGGTCCAGTGAGGCTGCCTGTGGCCTGGGCCAGGACTCCACTCAGGGCCTGGGACCAGGCTCAGCCACCCCAGCAGCAGCAGACAGCAGGCCTGGTCCAGTTTGTTTTGCTTTCTGGACGTAAGTCCAGTTCTTTCACTAGGAAAATCTTGGTTTGGAAACAGAATAGCTCCTCTCCGCCAGAGCATGCAGAGATGGAATTCAGTGAACCACCCGGGGTCACAAGGCCATCCAGCTAACAGCAGGTCTCCCAACCACGCTCCCCACTTCTGCTCACCCTCCCTCCTGACCCCCTGCTCAGCACCAAGTGCCATCAATTTCCTTCTGCATGGCCCGGTCTGTCCCTGCATCCTGCATCCTGGCTCGCCCACGGGGTACAGCCCAGTCCCTGAGTGTTGCTTATTCCTTGATACATGCACACTCTGTTCTCCCACAGACACTCACACTCTCTCTCTCTCTCTCTCTCTCTCTCTCTCTCTCTCTCTCACACACACACACACACCTCTCTCTCTCTCTCACACACACACACACACACACACACACACAGATACACATGCATATGCTCATATTCATACATGTACACACACATACATTCACACACACACACCCTCTTTCTCACATGCATCTAAGAGTAAAAATGGAAGGATTACCACACAAAGTAGAGAACAGATATGACATCTGTCTGCAGCAGGACAGTAGATAGAGGGGATTGGGAAAGGAAACAGTCCCTCCCAGTCATGTTTGTTTAAACAGAGGGAAAAAATTGAGGCGGGGTGGAGGGGCCCTCAAGCTCCTAAGTGAGAGGCATTAAGGCTGAAAGAGAAGTGAGCAGCAGCATTTCAGATTCCTGGGTCCATTCCATTCACATGTAAATGAAAGCTACTGTTTCTGGCCAAGCCCTGAGCTAGACATAGGGATGGAATGGAGAACTAACAGAAGGACAGCTATGATCTAGGGGGGGGACAAGTAGTGATATGTACCCCCAGCCCTTGATCCGTGCTATGAAGGAAAACTAAAGGCAGTGACAAGTGTCAAACATGGAACCCGGCCCAAGCTCTGGGTCAGAACTTGGTGGTCCCTAAGCAAACAAGCTGATCTTTATCATAAGATCAGTGGAACAATACTGAAGGTTGGCGCCCAAGAGGGTATAATCAGCTTTGCACTTGGGAGAGGTATGTCCAGCTACAGTGTGGGGAGTGAAGAGAAGCAGCAGAAGAAATGGAGACCCAGTCAAGAGGCTGTTTTAACACGCCATTGAGTGATGGAGGTTGGTTGGGATAGGAGCTGGGAGTGCAATGGGGAGAAGCAGGGAGACCCCAGAGCCACTGGGGGAACCTCTCCCTCCTTTCTTCACTGCAAATCTGGACAGAGGAGTCAAATACACATTGTCTCCTAATAAAACTGAGGGGAAATATGCAGGTGTTTCCAACTGTCCTATAATTGGCCCGTAGAATCATAATGTTTTAGACATGGAACACCATCAAGCTTTCCACCCAATTGACCAAATGCCCCTTTCTTTCATGACAATATTTGGTAACAGCCCCTTTACTATCTTGAAATGAAAGTTAAAAATATAGCCGAAACCGGTTTGGCTCAATGGATAGAGCCTCGGTCTGTGGACTGAAAGGTCCCAGGTTCGATTCCGGTCAAGGGCATGTACATTGGCTGCGGGCACATCCCTGGTAGGGGGTGTGCAGGAGGCAGCTGGTCGATGATTCTCTCTCATCGATGTTTCTAGCTCTCTATCCCTCTCCCTTCCTCTCTGTAAAAAATCAATAAAATATATTTTTTTTAAAAAAGAAAGTTAAAAATATAGTATCTTCCTATAGCTATAGTTTCAAAATATCTACATATATAAAAGCCCAGCGACCAAACGGTGGAATGACCAGAACAACTGGTCGACCAGTCGCTATGATGTGCACTGACCACCAGGGGGCAGATGCTCAACACAGGAGCTGCCCTCTGGTGGTCAGTGTGCTCCCACAGTCGGAGCAGGTCCACAGCCACTCGGCTGACCAGGATGAGTGGCACTCCCACAGCGGGCTGATCCCCGCGGGCCATGCCCCCCACCAGTGCATGAATCCGTGCACTGGGCCTCTAGTATATAATAATGTAACTGTAATATAAATAATAAAGTAAAGTAATGATACCATTGCAATTACCCTAGTTATTAATAACAGGAAAGGAACAAAGGGAAGATAGTCGTATGCTCAGTAAAGCTGGGGGGACTAGCAAAGGTGCTTGCTGTCAGTCATACCTAGAAACAGGTCATTGGCCAGAATAGGTGTGGCCACGGCAAGGGTGCAAACTTTGGGATATAATCGCCTGAACAAAGAAGTTTGCTCTCTTGGGGCTCTTGGGGCTCTTGTTGCTTGGGGTGTGCTTTCTTGGCTCCCCTGCATTCACCCCTATGGCCCACGGCCACGTGGACCCACACACAATGGACTACAGGAATGCAACTGTCCTGATGCTAAACTGGACCAACTCAATGGAAAGGAAACTCTGGACACCGGCTTTGCTTCTAGCTCTACTGGATCCCCAGCTATACTTCTTCTATGACTGGACAAAGGGAAATGGGACTTTGCAAACGCAAGAATGTAATGCCATACAAATAAAATGTACTCATTCTCCCATGGAAGTCTCAGAAAACGCTTTTTCCTGAGATATCGTAAAGACCCCACCCCCAGCACCCAGTGGAAAAGAGGACACCCCAATTTCTACGATAACAGTAATTCACAGTGAGATAACACATGCACACAGACCCTGGTGTGCCAGACATAAAGAAGTGGCTGCAGGGAGCCTGTGTGTGGAATCACTGCACATGCACTACCATGTGTAGAAGTGGCTCAATCCTAAACAAAGTAGCTTTGTAGCTTCATTCTTAGGGAAAAAAAATAGTGTATGTTAAAAGTGTGCAAAAATGCACTGTGTATGTAGGTAAGATGGAGTTAAGTTTTAAGTTCAGCTAACAACCGTTTCTCACCTACATGAATGTCAGGGGGGGTAGTCAAAAGTCGCATGGGACGCAGAACAAATCTGTTTTTCAACACGGCTTCACAAGTTATCTGAGGTCTGGCACCACTAAACTCAACCCAGTATGTCATGTCAGCTCACCCCACATCATTAGGACCCCAAAAGTGCCCCCTCCAGAAAGAACTACTGATGTAGCGCAAACCTGTTGTTGATGTGAGGACATGAATTCCCAGAGTGTGAGTGATTTGTCCAGGGACAGGCAGCTGCTCAGTGGCAGTGCTGGGACTGGAACACAGATCTGCCTTCCCTCCCAGCACCCGCATGAACCTTTTGCTTCCTCCTGAGACATCTCACATTGGGAAGAGGAGGAGCTTCCTGATGGGGAAAAGGAAAATGTCAAGCACTCCAATGTATCACTGTTGAACATGATCCTAGAAATACCAAGAGTCAAGTGGATTTTATACAGTAGACATGGGGCTCAAGATTTTTCAAAATATGTGTTTTGTTGTATTATTTCTCATTGCAAAATAAAATGTGCTCATTGCAAAAAACAATTAGAAAAAGTAAATGTACAGGGGAAAAATCACAGAGGTAAGCAGTTTGATGTAGTTTCATATAAATACTAGTATTGTTGTGATGGTTAACTTATGTGTCAATTCAGCTAGGCCATGCTGCCCAGGTATTAAGTAAAAGTCAGTCAGGCCCTAGCCAGTTTAGCTCAGTGGATAGAGCATCGGCCTGCGGACTGAAGGGTTCCAGGTTTGATTCCAGCCAAGGGCACATGCCCGGGTTGTGGGCTTGATCCCCAGTAGGGGGCGTGCAGGAGGTAGCTGATCAATGATTCTCTCTCATTATTGATGTTTCTATCTCTCTCTCCTTCTCCCTTCCTCTCTGAAATCAATAAAGATATATATATTTTAAGTCAGTCAGTCTGGACATCTCTAAGAAGGTATTTTTTTAGCTGCGATTAAGATTTAAATCGGTAGACTTTGAGTAAAGCAGATCACCCTCCATAATGTCAACGGCCATCATCCAATCAGCTGAAGGTCTTCAGAGAAAAAGACTGAGGTTTGCAAGGAGAAGGGAATTCTGCCTCCAGTCGGCCAGCCCACCATGCAGATTTTGAACTTGCCAGCCCCACAACCATGTGAACCAATTCCTTAAAATATCTCTCTCTCTCTCTCTCTCTCTCTCTCTCTCTCTCTCTCTCTCCCTCCCTCTCCCTCTCTAGTATATATAATATATATTATGTATAATATTTATTTGTCTATTGAACTATAAATACACACACATATTCTATTGGTTATGTTTCTCCAAAACCTAGAGAAATTAGTCTCTTAACAAATACATATATATATATATACACACACACACATACATACACATTTTTAATAAAAATAGAGTCTTATTGTTCCTATTGAGGTAAAACTTGCTTTATTCATTTGAGAATAATGTCCATATATTTGTTCATCATGAAAGGTTCTCTCCACCTCAGTCATTTCCAATAGTTGCATAGAATTCAATTGCACAGATATGCCAGAGTTATTTAACCAAGGGTTTACTGATTTTACAGATGACTCTGCTTTCCTACTTTTACCCAATGTTTCTTACAATCTCCCTTTCAATGGCGGCAAAGGGAAAGCCATCCAGGCCCAATGAGAATCAGCCTCCACCAAGGCTCTTTGTTGCCCAATGTGGAGGGGTCTCAGAATTTGTGGCTCTCCGGTCCTTCATTGGCTTTGGGGGTACAGGACAAGGAGGGGTCTGAGGAGATCAGTCCCTTCCATTGGGACCCAAGCTCCCCTTCATGAAGCACCTTCGACCTGCTGCTTGACAGATCTTCCCAGGTAAGTGGTGTGCACCCGATGACAGTCTATACCTAGGCTGCAGCCTCATTGATAATGTAATTATCAGGAGAGTCATATTGCTGCACACACAGCATTTTCAACCATTTATCACAATGTTGATCTTTACTTTAAATATAAATCAGGCAATCATTTATGTCTTTTATGTTCTTTGTATTTATTCAAGAATATTTAACTGTAGACAAAAGGTGACTTATTCATTATTCATCCTGAACAAGGCAAGTATGGCAATTTGAAAAGGCTGACATTTGAGCTTTTTGCCAACACTAGCAAAATTATATCCTTCCCATTGTAAATCAATGAAGTAGAATCATTGTGCACAAAGGAATTAAATTGCCTTGTCACTTTAATAAGGCCACCTTATATACAACCTTCAACCAATGCCATTGTGCGGAGAAAGGGTGCATCCTCGTCCTCAGCTGCCTCAGATCTCAGCTGGTTTTCCAATTACACAGGCATCCTCTAAGTCCTTCCCTTTCCTAAGAGACCACGTCAGAATGTCACTGGCACAACTTGCTATCAGTGACATGCATGCTTTGGAGCAAATTAGCATCCCAGCCATAGCCTTGCTTGGCATTTTGTAAATTTGTTCACTAGGTCTTCTTGACTTAGACCCTGCTTCTATCATTCTGTCTCCCACTTCTTCCATCCATGAGCACCCCTCTCTCTCTCTCTCTCTCTCTTTCTCTCTCTCTCTCTCTCGCTCTCGCTCTCACACACACACATTCCACACACACACACACACACACACATTCCACACACACACACACACACACACACACACACACACACACACACACATACACACACCTTGAAAAGTAATTCTATTACCTCATTTTTGCTTTCATTGAGAAAGATCCAAATTTTCTAGGCAGGATGCATTTTGGTAACAACAAATGATGACCTCCCAAATTTAAACAGCCCTGAAAAATACACCTTCACAAATACATGTCCAAGGTTATTTGCTGTATTATTTGTCATTGCAATATATAACAACCTGGCCTATTTATAGGCAATGAGTTACATAAACTATAGTACAACTACATAATGTATTATGCAGCTCTAAACTGTAAAATATTATAACTAATACAGAGTGATTTCCAGGATATGTTTTAAGTTTAAGGTATTTTTTAAAGCAAAATACAAAATAGTGTATATAGTATGCTACCTTTTGCATATAAAAGAAGGTTAAATAAGAAATACACATATATAATATATGTATAATATACACATATATACTTACATATACACAGATATTTACACAGAAGGATTAACCAGAAACTAATAAAAACTATCACCCTAGAGGCTGGTGGATAGGAACTAAATGAAAGGGATGTGAGCTGGAATTATAATTCTCTGACTACACCTTTTCATGTAGTTTTGTCTTTTGAGTATGTAAAAGCTTGACATGTTCAAAAAGTACATCAAATATAATGATAAATGGCATACTCTAAAACTGTAAGCCCACAGAAACAAATGAACTTAATGGCATATGAAACTGATAACACAACCACACTGAAATAAGAATTAATGCAAGTAAATTTTTAATCCAATTCTATATTCACCCTTTGTGTTATATATTCTAAGGACAAAAATTATTACAAAGAAATCTTGAATTCTTCTTTATAAGTCTGTTGTTACTATAGTGTTGGTGTGGTAATTCTGAAGTGAGTGTGTGCATGCTAGAGCAAATACGTGAAATATATGAAGCTTTCAGAAACCCAGAGTCTTAAAAGAAGGAAAATAACAAATAGGAAACAAGAGATAACCTGTGGTACTGGCCTTGAACTGGAGCTCGGTGTGGAAATATCACTTACAGCTCTGTCCATCTAACGGGCCAGAAGCAATGACATTCCAGTTGCAGATCTTTATTCTTATTATTTTTTAAATATTTATATTGATTTCAGAGAAGAAGAGAAAGGGAGATAGGAACAGCAGTGATGAGAGAGAATCATTGATCAGCTGCCTCCTGCATGACCCCTACTGAGGATCAAGCCCGAAACCCAGGCATGTGCCCTGACCAGGAATGGAACCGTGACCTCCTGGTTCATAAGTTGAAGTTCAACCACTGAGCCACACCGGCTGGGCCCAGGTGTTTATTTGTAAAACCACCCCCCACACAAAATAACCAAGGGGCCTTAGAAAATTAGCTCATTCCAGGTCTTATGCAGAGAAAGAGCAAAGTGAGTGTGAACCATCTTTTATGTCAGAAAGCAAAGAAGCATTTAAAGATGAATGGGGCATGTCAGAAAGATACAAGGACCTGATTGAAGAGGCTACTACTTGGCCAAACTTGGAATAATTTGATAAAAAGAGAATAATGACTATAATAGATTATAATACACTGGATTAAAAAAAGAATAATTGAGTCTATAGCAAATTATTTTTTTAAAAGGCTGAAGAGATAAAGTTATTCTTTACAGAAGAAAGCCAGTTAATAAATGTGGGAGGTATTATAGAATTAGAATATCACAATTCTGCAACCACACCTGATATAAGCAAAAAATATATATATATTGAGTAAAAGGTTACTAGGGAACAGAATATTCATTCAGCTTCAATTTATCATCCCACAGATTTCTTACCAATTACAAAAAGGAAAAGGTTTTTACACTAGAGCAATCTGGTAGTCATCTTAAACAAATGATTAAATGTAACAAAGTCTTCTACACTCCTAATGCCATGAAACAGGAAGTACTCAATATCACCCATGGAGCAGTCTTGCCACAATATTTGACTTGAATCAAATTATGAGGGCACAACCAAATAATCCAAATTGTGGACATTAATCAAGACAACTCACCTGGACTCCATGGCCTTGATGGCTTGAAAGGGGAGGGAAAGGAGGCATGGGTACTATTCTAGATTAAAGGAAATTACAGACATTCATTTTAAACAACTGTTATTTGTGATCTTTGATTGTACCCAGATTGACAAAATGTGTAAAAGACATTTTGGGGCCAGGCGGGTAAATTGGAATATGAACTGTCTGACTTGTTGAGGATGAGAATAGCACTACCATTGGTCCTAGGACACACATGTCGAAGTACTTTCAAATGATTTAAGAATTATGTGTACACCCGTGCACGAGTGTGAGAGACAGAGACAGAGAGATAGCGAGAGAGTGCACGGAAATGCACCAGTTGGTATTCTAGATAGGGAAAATGGAGTGAGGGAAAAGTAAGAGAATGGAAGATATGAGAGTAATCTTAACCTCCTATGATCGTCGTCAATAACGTGATACACAATATTGATACATCAAAAACATTGGGGACAGAATGTCAGGCTTCAGATTCCCATCTTCACCTCTTGCTGTGTGTTTGGGCCACCTGCTTAACCTCTCTGTGCCTCAATTTTCTCATGAGGCCACTGATAGTACTACCTAATGGAGTTGTTGAGGGAATTAATAGTTAGAACATGTAAAGCACTTCAGAGAATGCCTGGTACAAAGTAAGCACTGGTGAAACAGCTACTGAAGTAGATCTAAGCAGTTATTCAAGGAGATTGTTTAGAAATAGGAGACAAATAACGGAGACACTAAGGAAGCACTGAGCAATGGCTGCCTCAGGGGAACAGGAGTGGCGGAGGGAGGAAAGAGGCGGGGTCTGCCCCTCCTCATTGTGAACTACAAAGGACTCTTTGCCTGTGCATAAATCTGAGGGAGGGTAATCCCTAAGAAAGAAGCAGCATAAGAGTAGAGGTGCAGCTTTCAATACCATCTGGATGGAAATCAGGTCTGAGACTGAGGCACCTCGGCTTCCATTTTCTCCCCTGGAAAATAAAGGGATGAAAGATCTGAGCACCCAGAACATAGCCTAAATGGTTTTCATTCTGAGAAACAAAACCCCACAGCCAATGGAATGTTATATTACATCTTGAGGTTAAATGGAAAACCACAACAAAAATATATTCTATTGTCTGACCTGCTGTGGGCTCTATTTTAACTCCCAATGTTAGCTGGTCTGCCCAGCCTCGCCTATGGGTGCAGCTCTGTGGAAGCCGGAGCCCCTGGAAACCCCTCTGCCCGCAGGGTCATCTCTCCCATTAATTGGCTCCAGGCGCCCTCCAGGCCTGACAAGGGCGGGGATCCTCTCCCACTTTCAACCCACACTGGGATCAAGGAGACTGCAAATGTCATTATCAAGAGCCAATAAAGCTTCCCCATCACCACAAGAACCAAAGCAAGTACAGTCTTCCAAATATAGAAGCACATACACACATGTTGGAGCGTTAGAGCTCTTTCTACTCTCAATATTTAGTCCTGTTTTGAGAGTTTCCTGAAATTACATGACTCAAAACACAGACCCACAGAAGAACAGTGTGTGGTGACAATGTTCTTAACACTCCTTACCCTGCCAGTTTCAGTTGGAAAATGTTAATACCGAATGACCTTTTTCTGAAGGGCATTTTAAGGAGACAAAGCAATTTTTCGTAATATGGTTGCTATAGTGATTGGCCCTTTCAAAAGGCTGGGAGAGAAATGACGTACATCTGTAATCAACAGCCGTGGAAATAACAAATGGTTTGATAAAGCAGCATTTGGGGATTAATTTGAAGCAGAATAAATAAGCGGGTTTTTAAAAAGTCAACCAAAAAAAAAAAAAAGCCCCAGAAAACCAAAAGGCCTCTACTGCTGCACAAGCTGGGCTTTGGGAACGGGCAGGGACCTCTGTCAGGGAGAAAGGGCGACTGACTGCCCAGGGCCGGAAAGGGACCTACCTGTCTGTCTACCAGGCCCTACCTCCTGGCCCAAGCAGGCAGGTGCTGGGAACACTTGTAAGTGCACATTCTGACCTCATCTGTCTAACAAGCGCCCAGATGACGCTGATGCAGCTGGGCCCGTAGCACACTTGGTACCCAAGGTCCCAGGTGGAAACTTTATCCTGGCCCCTCTCTCCTCCAAACCCCAACACCACCGTCTTAGTTTCTATTGTTGCCATAACCAATTACTAAAGATTTAGTGGAACAATACAACGCACATGTGTTATCTTACAGTTCTGCAGGTCAGATGTCCAACGCAGTCTCGCCGAGCCAAAGTGAAGGTGTTGGCATGGCTGTGTTCCTTCCGGAGACTCTGGGGAGCATGTTTCTTGCCTTGCTCCTCCTTCTAGAGGTGCCTGCATTCCTTGGCTCCTGGCTCTTCCTCCATCCTCAAAGCCTGCAGAGAGGCATCCCTCTGCCTTCCTTCAATGGTCACTTCTCCCTCGGATCCCGCCGGGAGAGCCCTCCACTTTGCATTAGTTGGGTTCTACCCCCATGATCCCCGATTATTTCCCCACCTCATGGTCACTAACCACCGTCATATCTGTGCAGTGACTCACATATTCATCAGGTCCAGAGATTAGGAAGCAGACATCTGGTGGGTGAGTGAGCGGGGGGCGGTATGGGGACGGGCAGATATTCTGCATCTTTTCTGTCCTCTCTCCCAGCTGAGGACAGAGCTTTATCCTCAGGATGTTTCACTCTTACACCTACATACCTGGGCATGCCCTGTGTTTCCCACGGATCTCACCGAGAACCTGGCTCGTGCAGACACGTCATCGAAGCTGGCTCCTTCATTCATTTGAAAAGGTTGATTGCCTGCAGCTCTCCGTCAGGATGAAACCCTCTAGTATTGGCGGCGACTGGGCCAGAGGAAAGGCTCCACTCCATCTCACCCTCATGCTCCCATGGCCTTGTTCACTCCCTCCTACGATGCCACAAGCAACGTCCCAGACCAGGAGGTTCCACACTGAGCAACCCCACGGCCCACCCTCGGCCCACCCTCATCCCAGGCCTCGACCATTTGCTTGGGTCTCTGTTTCTATTTAAAGATGTATCCACAGACATGAAGATACAAAATGTTCTCATTCCATGTTCCAGGCCCTCTCCTGAAAGAAAAAAGCCTCTGGTGGAGGAAGGACAAACCCTTCCCAGCTGAGGGACTCCTGGTGACCTTTATTCCAAGCACCCACATTTAATTTAGAAACTCTATGAAGGCAAGAGATTGAGATTCATATGTTTCTATCTATTTGCTTGTAAGCTAAACTCAAGCACAAAGAAAGACTCTGGCCCTCGCTGGTTTGGCTCAGTGGATAGAGCGTCGGCCTTCAGACTGAAGGGTCCCAGGTTCGATTCCAGTCAAGGGCACATGCCCGGGTTGCGGGCTCAATCCCCAGTATGGGGCGTGCAGGAGGCAGCCGATCAATGATTCTCTCTCATCATTGATGTTTCTATCTCTCTCTCCCTCTCCCTTCCCCTCTGAAATCAATAAAAATCTATTTAAAAAATAAAATAAAGACTCTGGAAATCGTTATGGGAGGGGAGGGAAGGTTTGGAGCAAAAGAAAATGCTCTGACTTTATTTTTCTTCTTTGTGAAGAATCAATAGCAGCCTCTGTGTGGATTAGACCCAGAAAGTGCCGTGTCCCCATGGGGTGACATGTCAATACACATGTATACACAGAGAAGGGGGAACTTGCTGAACTGCCTCAGGCAGTTAAATGCACTGGGTCCAAATTAAGACTTATCAGCGAGATCATTATCTAAAAATAAATCAGCTTTTCTTTGCTTCATCAAAGGATCAGATTATAGTGTATGCAGCCTCACTTTCAGAATAACATGTTTTTTATTCTGAGACAAGTTAGGACAATGAAAATTATTACATAATCTGTCAGGTACTGTATAGGCCGATTGTGAAAGGGTATTGTTCCTCCGAGATGAGGGTTATCTGCTGGTTTCTCCCATTGTAAAAGCACAACAGACTTCAACAGTGAAGAACAAAAATAATTCCAAAATTCAGCATGGAAAGCAGAAACCTCCCATTGCAAGCATTCCAGATGGGATGCTTTCGGCCAGGATTCAGGTTTCCTTCAGGGACAGGTGGCCCTGGCACCAAGGTCAGATTTGGGTCTCCACCCCGGCTGGGAGGAACAGGGGTGCCTTGTCACTGTTCTTCATGTGGCCTCTACTGACTGTGTGTGTGTGTGTGTGTCGGGGCGGGGGGGGGGGGGGGGGAGCACTGGGTAGTAGTGAAAGTCTAGTCAAATAGAGTAGGAATTGGGCTTTCCATGTGTTCTTCACTGATACCACAGGGGTAGGAGAGGGCTCATGACCTCCCAAGGTATGAAAGTCCTGATGCCTCACTTGGCCTTCTCTAACCTCCCACTCACCCCCTCAAACCGCACCCCCCTACCCCCCGGCAGCAGGGGCACCTTGTTACAGCCGGGTGGTATGGAAGTCAACTTTGTTCATCATTATTGTTCATGGTGAAATATTGGATAGAAGAGTAGTTGAAATAAAAGGCTAAAATGCTTTGGGGAAATCTCTGAGAGTATTAATTATATATACTAATGGTTTTCAGAAGGAGTGAGAGTTGGGGAGTGATTTGATATATGCCCAGTGGGGAATTTGGTATATTCCCCAACTATCATAGAAATACAGACAAAAGCTATATCCAGCCTATGTTACCATGGCAAAATAATAACATGTAGTATTAATTATAGGAGAACTTTTTGAACCTGTATGGTGAAACTGATAATATTTAAAGTACTACTTCTGGATTCTGATAGTTTTCCCTCAGAAATCTTAAATCGTTCTCTAAGCATTATTGCTGCTACTCAGCTCAGGATAACATGAAATGTGATGTAAGGGTCAAATATTTGGTTGAAAATAGGACACTTAAGTGAAGAAAGTAAAAGGCTTGGACAATACAGCAGTGGGTTGTCCTGAGCCAAGCCAAGCCGTGTGCCTGGGGACTGGAAGCATCAACATTCTCCTTTCCCTGATGGTCAAATAACCAGGCTCCTGACTAACCATCCTCCGAGACGAGTCCCAGCCCAGGAATCAGCTCCACTCCTCTCCGGTGAAAACGGAGCTCACTCAGCGCATTTTGTGTACAGTTCCTCCGCTGAAGAGGAGTGCTGGCGCCACAGGCCCGTCCAGAAATGGTGTTAGAAATGATGCTCCAGCTTACCAGTCCCCCGAGGCATATGCAACCTAAGTCCTACTCCTATCCCTTTCTCAGCGATGGGCGGTCCAGGATTTCTTTTCTTTTTCTCTCTCCTCTTCTCTCTGTATGTATCCCAGGTCAGTGCCTGGCTAGAAATTATAACTGATTCAAATATTAAAATGATGTGTTTACATATTTTGACTTTTTAAAAGTATAACTACTCTTTATAAAAATATTGCTTTTGTTACATGAACACTGTCAGACGACCATACAGCACTACAATTAGCTGGATGACTCTCTGCTGTGGGCTGTGCTGTGCCCTACAGGGTGTTTACCACCTACTAGATGCCAGCAGTGCCTTCCCCCGTTTTGACAGCCCAAAATGTCTCCAAACATTGCCAAATGTTCACTGGGGCTGAGAACCACTGGTGTAGAGGATGCTGATGGGGATGCTGATGGATCTCTTATAAGCCCTCCATTCAACCATACCTCTGCAAGAGAGCCAATGGCACACCCATTCACATTGGCATGAAAAATGCATCCTTGAAAAGCTCTCTGAGGGCTGTCCTTTGCAGGATGTAGATGAATTAATAACTCCTGGGAATGGGATCCCAGCATGGGAAATCCACGTATTGGCTGTTTACAGAGTCAGGTGTACAATTACAATAAGCTATAGGAATAAATTGACCATCAGAGGCTTTTGACCTACAGAGAACACAGAAATGACTATGACATTTCTAGAAAAAGATGGGCAAAAAAATAGGGGTTGACAAACCACAGCTTGCAGGCCAAGTCCAACCCATCACCTGATTTTATATAAAGTTTTATTGAAACCTGGCCACATCCATGCATTTCCATTGTCTGTGGCCACCTTAATGCTACACCAGCAGAGTTGAAGAGCTGTCAGAACTCTGGCCCACAGAGTCTTAAATAGTTGTTGCCCGGTCCTTTACAAAAAGTGTGCTGGCATCTGATCTAAACCAACATAAGGGCCAATGACTAAGGTCAGGAGGATGTGTGTGAGAAGGAAAGGGCCAGCCTCTATCCTTCACCCTCCCTCATCCTCCCTCATCCTCCCTTATCCTCCCTTTGCCAAGAAGCCTGGGCAGTAAGATCTTGTAAGACCTTGACCAAAACTGCATTGCCCACATGCATAGAATTCACCAGCTGAAAAATAAATGAGGGTGTCTAGGGGCTCCTACATATGTGATATATATACTAGAGGCCCAGTGTATGGACTCATGCACCGGTGGGGTCCCTCAGCCTGGCCTGCGGGGATTGGGCTGAAACCAGCAGTACAACATTCCCCGAGGGGTCCCAGATTGTGAGAGGGTGCAGGCCAGGTCAAGGGACCCTAGTATGCATATAAGATCTTTGGTTAATCTCTTCCCGCCCTCCCCCCGCCCCCTTTCCCTCTGAGTTTCATCAGTCTGTTCCATGTTTCCATGTCTTTGCATTGAGGGTCTGCCCCCTGGTGGTCAGTGCGCATCATAGTTACTGGTTGAACGGCCACTTAGGCTTTTATATCTACACTAATAAAAGAGAAACATGCAAATTGACCATCCCTCCGCTACACCCACCAGCCAATCAGGAGTGAGTATGCAAATTAACCCAACAAAGATGGCAGTGGCCATGGAGCTGGAGCAAGCAGGAGACTTGGGTTGCCCCCTGCGATGGAAGAGGCCAAGCTTCCTGCTCGCCCTGGCCGCCGCTGAAGGAGTGGCTGGGAGCCTGGGTCACCAGGGGCAATCCAGGCTTCCAGCTGGCCCTGGCCTCCACTCAAGGAGGGGCTGGGGGAAAAAAGGAGGGGCTGGGAGCCTGGGTCGCTGGGGGGAGTGGCCAGCCTGAAAACAGCCGCCAGCCCCTTACCCAGGCTGGCCACGCCCCCATGGAGTAAGAGTCCCCCTGGGGGACGTGGCCAGCCTGTAAACAGCCATCAGCCCCTCACCCAGGCTGGCCATGCCTCCCCAGTGGGGACCCTCACCCCATAGGGGCATGGCCGGCCTGCAAACCACCACAGGCCCCTGGCTCAGATCGCCCCACACCCCAAGGGAACCCCCATCCTGATCCGGAACACCCTTCAGGGCAAATCAGCCAGCCCCCACCCATGCACCAGGCCCCTATCTATACTAATAAAAGGGTAATATACTAATTAGACTGGGAGACCTTCCAGGAGACCTTCTAGACGTTCTTCTAGACAAAGCCATGTTGGCAGGGCTGAGGTAGAGGTGGTTAGAGGCCAAGAGGGGAGGGCAGTTGTGGTTGATCAGGCCAGGATGGGTCGGCAGTTGTGGGTGATCAGGCCGGTGTGTGTGTGTTGGGGCGGGGGGTGTTGGGGGTGACCAGGCCGGCGGGGGAGGGCAGTTGGGGGTGAACAGACCAGCAGGGGGGCCAGTTGGGGGCAAGCAGGCCGTCAGTGGGGGTCAGTTGGGGGTGATCAGGACAAGCGGGGGGGGGGAAGTTTGGAGTGAGTAGGCCAGCAGGGGGGCAGTTGGGGGCAAGCAGGCCAGTGGGGAAGGAAGGTGGGGGCGAGCAGGCCAGCAGGGGGGGGCAGTTGGGGGCAAGAACATTGGCACGGGGGCAGTTGGGGGTGATCAGGCTGGCGGGGGGGCATTTGGGGGCGAGTAGGCTACCGGCAGGGTGCAGTTGGGGGCAAGCAGGCCGGCAGGCAGAGAGGTTAGGGGTAATCAGGCATGCAGGTAGGTGAGCGGTTAGGAGCCAGCAGTCCTGGATTGTGAGAGGGATGTCCAACTGCCGGTTTAGGCCCGATCCCTGTAAACCGGCAGTAGAACATCCTTTGAGGGGTCCCAGATTGGAGAGGGTGCAGGCCAGGCCGAGGGACACCCTCCCCCGCCCGTGCATGAATTTTGTGCACCAGGCCACTAGTATATAGATATTCAAGTTTCCAAAGTGAAAACCAGACTCAACTGGGCTGGCTTGCATCACCCACAGTCAGCACTGTCAAGCACTCTGGAACATACGTGCATCCTTACCTGGACGACAGACTTTGAGGAAGCTGCACCGGATGGTTCTGGGCCTCTCAGAACATGATGCTGCTCCTCTCATTAGCACAGCTTACTGCTGGGCAAGTCCAGAATTTCCTGCAAGTCTCAGTGACAATTCCACCCTGTGAAAGTGTAGCCTACCTTCTGAAAAGGGGGCCTCAGTGACACCACCTTGTGTCAGTGCTATAAGCTGCCTTGATTTTGGTATCACTAGCAAACAGTGTCATCAAAAAAATCAAAGCCTGAACAACCAGCATGGCTCAGTGATTGAGTGTCGATCTATGAACCAGGAAGTCAGAGTTTGATTCCTAGTCAGGGCACATGCCTGGGTTGTGGGCTCAATACCCAGTAGGGGGCATGCAGGAAGCAGCCAATCAATGATTCTCTCTCATCATTTATGTTTCTATCTCTCTCCCTCTCCCTTCCTCTCTGAAATGAATAAATATATATATATATTTAAATCACAGTTTCTGGTAATGTTCTCACCCTCCAATAGCTTTCTCTCTCCTGAGACAAAAATACAGCATTGACTAAGACAACACGGAACCAAAGCATTTAAAATACCTTTATTGTTTTCCTAATTGGGTAGTCATTCCATGCCATGTTTAAGAGTGGTTCATAAGGTACCGTTTTATTTGGATATTTCTGCCAATCTTCATGTTTTCTTCATCATGCATTTCAATCCTTAGTTTCTTCAGTATTCGTTATCGTCACTGTTGCTGAATTTAAAACAACAATAAGTGTTTGTGTTTTTTAAGAATGATATATTTTTAACTGATTTGAGAGAGAGAGAGAGAGAAATATTGATCAGCTACCTCCTGCACATCCCCCTACTGGGGATTGAGGTGGCAACCTGGGTATGTGCCCTGCCTGGGAATCGAACCTGCAACTTCTTGGTACATGGGACTATGTTCAACCCACTGGGCAAAGTTAAGTGGTGCTTTTTTAATGGAATAGTCAGCAATGCCAAGGAAATTTCATCAAGGTCTGTGAACACATCTATATGGCATACAATAGGCCATGATTTACTCAATTATGTTTGGTAGGTGGGTTTGTGCTGCCCCATCTCTCCACTCACTCTTGGGAGAGAAAGAGCTTCCTGGGGGAGAACAGTCTCCACCTTTCATGGCCTCACTCTTCAGAAAGCACCCCAAGGAGGCAACATCGCACTCTGTGCACAGCCATAGCCTCAGTTAGGGGCGAGCATCGAGATCCTCTGAGACGTTTGGGCAGGCCACTTCTCCCAGCCTCTCCCTTTTCCCATTTCCACAGTAAAACCAAGTCTTTGTGACTCATCCTACCTAATAAAAGAGTAATATGCAAATTGACCCTAACTTCGCTACACCCACAAGCCACGCCCACCAGCCACACCCACCAGCCAATGAGGAGCAAATATGCAAATAAACCCAACCAAGATGGCTACAGCCACAGAGAGCAGGAGGGAGGCTTGGGTTTCCCTGGTAACAAAGGAAGCCAAGCTTTCTGCGTGCAGTTGCAGGCCTAAGCCTCTACTCAAGGCTACAAAGTTTCAATTATAGAAGGTAAACAAATCAAACAGAAATGGCGGTAGCCACTGAGCTAGAAAGAACGGGAGGCTTGGGTTTCCCCCAGCAATGGAGGAAGTAAAGCTTCTGCAGCCCTGGCTGGCCTAGGCCTCTGCTCCAGGCTACAAAGTTTCAATTATAGAAGAACACAAACCCCAACAGAAATGGCTGCTCGCCATGGAGTGAGCAGGAGTCTTGGCTCCACTCCAGGCTACAAAGTTTCAATTGTAGACGGTAAATAAATTCCAGATACCAGGGCCTCTGCTTGGGTCGCCAGGGGGCGTGTTCAGCCTGCAAACCACCACAGACCCTTCACCCAGGCTGCCCCATGCCCCAAGGGAACCCCCACCCTGATCCGGGACACCCTTCAGGGCAAACCAGCTGGCCCCCACCCATGCACCAGGCCTCTATCCTATCTAATAAAAGAGTAATATGCAGATTGACCATCACTCCAACACACAATATAGCTGCCCCCATGTGGTCAAAGACCCTGCCCCCATGTGGACACAAGATGGCCACCACAAGATGGCCAGCAGGAGAGGGCAGTTGTGGGCGATCAGGCCAGCAGGGGAGGGCAGTTGGGAGGGACCAGGCCTGCAAGGGAGGGCAGTTGGGGGCAATCAAGCCTGCAGGGGAGGGCAGTTAGGGGTGACCAGGCCAGCAGAGGAGGGAAGTTGGGGGTGACCGGGCCTGCAGGGAAGGGCAGTTAGGTGGGACCCAGACCTGCAGGGGAGAGCAGTTGAGGGGGACCAGGCCAGCAGGGGAGGGCAGTTAGGGGTGACCAGACCTAAAGGGGAGGGCAGTTAGAGGCAAACACGCTGGCAGGGGAGCAGTTAGGCATCAATCCAGCTGGCAGGGGAGTGGTTAGGGAGTGATCAGGCTGGCAGGCAGAAGCAGTTAGGGGCAATCAGGAAGGCAGGCAGTCGAGCAGTTGGCAGCCAGCAGTCCTGGATTGGGAGAGGGATGTCCGACTGCCCGTTTAGGCCCGAAAGCTGAATTCCAGTCTGGAATTTCATGCACTGGGCCTCTAGTGGATAATAAGAGACCTAGACCATGTTCCCAAACAATATTACCTAAGCTTGAGCTGACCATTTGGGATGTTTCTTTCTCTACCTAGCAAGTTGCTGACTGTGAAAAGCATCAAGCAACTGCCAAGTCCTCCTAAGAGTTAATCACATACAAGCGACTTTGCTTCCTGAAAGCCAGAGGTGTTGGAAGATATAACTGTTGTGTTTACACCTCTTCAACCAGTGCCACCGAGCGGTCAGGGAGCCACAACAGGAATGGTATTGTCAGGCACCACTGCCAGGAAGCCACTGGATCAAATCTGCCAAGGCTGCAGATACACCCCAACATCACCGCCGCCCCTTACCCACTGCCCACCACGCAGCTGGACTGGCTAGAGAGGGTGGGATGACAGAGAGGCAACGAGAGGAGAAAGAAAAGATAGAAGACAATAGTTATGGAGGGAAATGTGCCTTTAGAGCAGGAACATGCTAGACCCTCCTAGTAGGAAAAAATAGATTTAGTCCAAACTGAAAAAGAAAAAAGAAAAAAGTGCAACTTCTACTACAAGGCTAATGTAGCTGCTGACTGGGTATCTTTCACAGGTAAGATGTGTGGAGGGAAGAAAGCTGAGCCCTGAACCCTGAAGGCTGGACAATCCCAACTCTTACTTTTATCGGTGTTCCCGGCACATCCGGCACACGGCAGTGCTCTGGCAGTCCGAGCCTTCAACACTGCCAGCCTACGGGCGATGGGGGCGGCCACGACTTTATCTCCAGACTTGAATGACAAAGGTAATTCCATAGCGGCTTCCTTTTCTTTCCTTTCTTGAACAACTCTGAAGGGAAGAGAGTTTTTATCAGAATCAGAGAAATTAAAGATGGAAAATGATGGAGCGCCAGGGCACCCCCCTAAAAGTGTAGGGTTCATGATCATGCATGTAGAAAGTCTGTCAGGGTAAATGCTTTGCCTCGGGAGTTCCCAGTTTAGTTCCTTCTCCCTGCCCTGAACAGACGCCTGCATGTGGCAGCCAGACTCCCCAGGACAACAGCAGGAGCGGGAAGGTGTGCCCTGTGTGCGGGTTACAGCCGGGTCGGTCACTCAAGACGCCGCCCAGCACCACTCAGAGAGGAAGACAGTTTTCCTTGTTGCTGGACCAAGTGCCTCAGCTAATCTCAGGGGCTTTTATGCCGGTCCCAGGGAGAGACTCGTGGTGGAAGGCCCCCGAGGGGGAAAACTGGATTCCATTCCGGCCAGGGGGCAGCGAGCAGCCTAGGTAGCCTTGCTGGGCGTGCATGTCGTCACCATGGAAACCAGAGGGGGAGACTGTGTCTGAGAGCACGGATAGGACAGGTCTTTATCACAGGAGGAAGGGGCGTGGTCGGCCGGGAGCCAGGGCTCTGCAGACAGCCCCCACCTGCTCCTCGTAGGAGGGCTGTGGCGTGAAATGATAGGTGCTTATGAAAGGCTGGCTGGTATTATCATCAAGCTCTGGGGGGGAAAGGTGGCCCCTCAGGCCTCACAGGCGGTCCATGTGGCCCCAATAGCACTGAGCCGAGGAGGGGAGTCCCTTTCCCCCCCCCCCCCGCCCCCCACGCCTGCTCCTCTCCCACCAAAGTTCTACATAAGAGAACAGAATGGCTGACCTGTAAACAGTGGTGAAAATAAAGGCCCCGGCAATGATCAGGATGAAGGCACAAAACACGTGCGCATAAGCTGAAAAACAATGTCCATTTCCCATCATTTGGGTTAATTACAACAAGGCAGTCCT
Organism: Cnephaeus nilssonii; assembly: GCF_951640355.1. NCBI lineage: Eukaryota > Metazoa > Chordata > Mammalia > Chiroptera > Vespertilionidae > Cnephaeus > Cnephaeus nilssonii. The sequence goes on from NC_137079.1 coordinate 30,439,853, forward strand.
CCTCCCTGAGCTGGGCCTGGGCCCTCCACCCTGCAGCCCTTCTCCGCCCAGCTCACCCCTGAGCACTGGCCACTCCGCTAACCTGCCACTCCCCTCCCGAAACACCGCCCGGGACCTCGGTCACCCACAGACAGATGAAGGCGCCACAGGAAAGGGACTCAGGGTGGTGGCCATGGCTCCCCGACGACAGAGGACTGACTGCCCGCTGAGGGGAGCCTGCAGAGGGGGTCCCTTGTCTGTCCCCCAGGAAACAGCGGCATTGGGCCTCCTGCCATCTGGCACCTCACCCTGCCCCCAACTCCCTGAAAGTGATTCCAAAAATGCGTGTTGGTTTTCAATTCCATTGGTCTGATTTCAACTTACATTGACTGAGTTTTTCTGTATTAACAAGGGTTTTCCCTGTACTCAATTGCTTCCATCTTCTCAAAACCCACCCCCAACGGAAGAGTCAGGGCCTTCAAAGTGACTCTCAGGGGGTGGCCTCTATTCCGTGTTCCCCTGCATGAAGCATTAGTTGGTTTAAATTCTCTGCCCCTCTCCATGCCCGCGAGCTTTCTCCTAGGGGTGGAGCCAAAGGCACAGAGAAGGTACACTTTAAATGATGTTGAATGAAACGAATTGAAATGAACAAGTAAAGTTCATTGTATCTGAAAGAGTGGCATGAGAAGATTTTAAGGGACAAGAAGGCAAACCTCAAAGTTTTGAATTCCAGGGAATGTGTATCCCTGAGTGGGAGCTTGTGTCTTGGTTCATGAAATAAATTCAGAATTAATAATAGTGAAGTCCGGTTAGAGAGACACACATATTTAGACAATGTGTCAGGATTCGACCATCAGCGTATCTTCTATATCAGTGGTTCTCAACCTTTCTAACGCCGCGACCCTTTAATATAGTTCCTCATGTTGTGGTGACCCCCAACCATAAAATTATTTTCGTTGCTACTTCATAACTGTAATTTTGCTACTGTTAATGAATCGTAATGTAAATATCTGTGTTTTCTGATGGTCTTAGGCTCTACAGCAGAGAACCGCTAGCAGGGTTGCCTAAGACCATCGAAAAACACAGATATTTACATTACAATTCACAACAGTAGCAAAATTACAGTTATGAAGTAGCAACGAAAATAATTTTATGGTTGGGGTCACCACAACATGAGGAACTGTATGAAAGGGTCGCGGCATTAGAAAGGTTGAGAACCACTGCTCTATATCTTCCTACGTGCAGGTATTTTTGGTCCTTGAGGTCAAGCTCCTGGAGGCAGAGACTGAGCCTCTGTGCAGTGTCTGGCCAGCACACTACTTGTTATAAACAATATGTATGGTTTTTAATAAACCGTATATAATGATCCTTCAGAAACAGCAGCAATTGAAAGACAGCATTATTTTCTTTAAGAAGTATCCGGAGAAATTCTCCCCCAAATATAATTAAACAGAAGTTTTGCAATCAGCTCAGCACGCCTCATGGAGAAACGGAAGTCGTACGCTCGGGAGACATGACATGTTACATAATGTGCCTAAGTCAAGGCTGAAGGGCGAAGGCAAGTCACTCTCTCTGAGTCCCCGATTGTTTCTCAAAGACCTAATGCTAATTCCCCAAGTTCACATTCTTAATCATACAGATTATGCCGTAGCACAATGTGCACTTCAAACCAGCCAATTTAAGAAGTTGGTGAAAGGTTTTCATAACATGGAATTATGTGCACAAAGAACTCATAATACCCTGTCACCGAATACTACAACTTACACAGCACAAAGGTTCAGTCGCCGTCTTCGGTGAGTAAGACGTCAAAGAAATGAAAAGTAATTTGAGGGCTCAGTGAGAACCCAAATGCAGGGCTCACTGCCCAGACCCTTCCCACCGATGGCCCACCCTTGCCAACGTGAAAGAAGTCAGAGGTGAGAAAGAGCCCAGCCCACACAGCTCATGAAGGTTGAAAGGATGAAAAGAGGATTAGCACTCGCCTCCACGCAAAAATGACACATCCACTTGCAGAGCAGGGGGCTCTCTTCAAGGAGAAAACATTCTTGAGAGCTCATGGGGGTTGGGGGGAGAGTAGTCCTTAAAGACACCAATAATTAAGGTGCTGTAAGGTGTTATTCATATGAATAACAGGCATAAATAAGGTGGTTATACTAATTTAAACAATGTGATACATGCTAACATTTTCAAAATGGCCAACTCCCACGGAAAATCCGGATGAGAAGACGCTCGGGGAGGGACAGGTGGGGAAAGCAGCAGCAGCTCGGATGGCGCCCCCTTGCTGGCTGCAATCTCCCCTGGATGCTCTGTTTCCCCACTTCCTGCTGTTGTCTCTGTTCCACTGGGATACGAGAAAATTTGCATCGTTAATGGCCAAAGACGGTGTCCAGTTCTGTGACTTGACCTGGGAATTGAATGCCTTCTACATCTTTGTATGTAGAAGATCGAAAGAACAAACCCAACTGCCCTTTGGATGTGAATGTTTCCTGCTTTTAGGACCCCCAAATGGTAAAAGTCCCAGAAAAACTGAGTTGCATAAATGCCTAGGATACTGGAGTCCTCTAAGAAGGAAAACCCTGTGATGGAAATGAAGTGAGCTGAATGTAATCATCTGCTGCTCTCCAAATAGATGTGTGTGTGTGTGTGTGTGTGTGTGTGTGTGTGTGTGTGTGTGTGTGAGTGAAACCACCAATACACAAAACAGAAATAAAAAGATGGTAAGTGCCCAAAGCAGCAAATTATGGCCAAATCACCAGCCAGTGCCATGAATTCAGCTCAGGAGTACCTGTCACATACTCCAGGGAGTGAGCTGTGGAATATAATATAATAGGTCATTCAACATTGGAAGACCCAGGACTCAAAAAGATTTCTCAAATAAGATTCTGGCTAAGGTTGTGGGTTTTAGGATGAGCTAGGTGGAGGATAATGAACTCCTTTAAGGAAAAGCACTATGTCTTGTTGCAAATTCACTGCCTGATTATGTACAACTAGAGATGCATTACAGCTCAGAAGTAACTTTCAGGGTGACATCAGCATAAATGCCTTACAAGAAAGGGAGTCCTGCAGGATAAAAGGAAAAGATACTGGACAATAACAAATCCACCTGAGTAATAATTTGATAAAAATCCAATATTCTTTGATAAAAAAAAAACACTTAAGAAACTAGGAACAGAAAGGAACTTCCTCAATCCATAGCTACCATCATACTTAAAGGTGAAACACTGGAAATTTGCCCCTAAAATCAGAAATAAGTTGAAGATGTCCATTCTCATTGCCTCTATTCAACATTGTACTAGAGGTTCTAGCCAGGGCAACTAGGCAAGAAAATGAAATAAAACTGTCTCTATTAGAAAGAAAGAAGTAAAACTATCTCATAGGCAGATGGTATGATTTTACATGTAGAAAATCCTAAGTAAGTCATTAATAAATGAGTTGAAGAAGGTTACAGGATACAAGACCAATACACAAAATTGTAGTTCTATATACTAGCAAACGTTCAGTTCTCTTGGGTACATATCTAGGATTCTATGTACAATTTGAAAGTAAACTTAAGAAGACGATTCCATTTACAATAACATTAGGGATGCTGGGGTCTCCCGGAGGTGGAGGGCGGGATTAATAAGGAGATGCGGTCCCAAGTCATCTAATTCAAGATCTAAAGGAAAAAATGTCATCAGAAAACCCTCCCAGCTACAAATGGCATTCATTGTGACCTCTTATCTGCCACTTTTTGAGAAGCCCAACTTGCTTTTCTTTTGCCCTAAGTGCCAAATCTTCACCATAAAACTGGACAGATGCTCTCCCTTTGGGTGAGCCAAGATCCTGCCAATACGTTAGCCTCTTGAGTCATTTTATCCAGAATATCACTTACTTCTTCAAAGAGCTGGCTTAGAGCTGTGGGTGGTGGGATCAGGCAGCCCCAGTGGGCCGACAATTGGTAACACTCATGGGTCACCAATGTTTCTGGCTTCCTAGTCTGACTGTGTCCAGGGATGAGAAGGCAGACGCGCTGTCTTGTCTCTGAGGGGCTCAGTGGAACTGGGACTCAGAGGAGAAAGAAGAGAAAAGAAGAGATCCTCCCAAGCCACAGAGCCCAGGGGCACCTGAGTCCACTCCGGGGGGTGAGGACAGGAGAGCAGCCTAGGACAGGGAGGGGCCTCAGAGCTGTTGAGTGGCCCGGCCAGCGGCCAGCTTTTTGTATCTGTGGGCACTCTCCTCCTCTGTGGTGAGGTCTTGTGTAGGCTGCCCGGGCCCACAGGCTTGTTTAACCTCCCCCCAAACAGTCCTGGAGCCCATTCACCCTCATTTCTGAAAGGGCCACAAACGGCAAGAAAACGCATCAACCAGCAGGTGGAATTTTTTGAGCCTAGAAAATTCCAGAGGCACAAAGGCCTCTGGAATTTCTCTAAAGCAGTGGTTCTCAAACCTTTCTAATGCCACGACCCTTTCATACAGTTCCTCATGTTGTGGTGACCCCCAACCATAAAATTATTTTCGTTGCTACTTCATAACTATAATTTTGCTACTGTTAATGAATTGTAATGTAAATATCTGTGTTTTATGATGGTCTTAGGCGACCCTGCTAGCGGTTCTCAACCTGTGGGTTGCGACGAAAGTCCCAGCCCCAGACCCTCAAAGCCCTCTGCTCCCACTAAGCAGAGATGTGACCAGGAGGCTGCGAGAGGCCTGTCCAGGGACGGAGACCCGGGGAGGGAAGGCAGGCCCCGCCTGGGCCTCCATGGCTTTGTGCCCCTGGGGTGGGCCCCGCCCGGATACTTACTGGAAACTGATTTTTCAATGCAGACGCCTCTGTGAAAGCAGCACCCGAGTCCCTTGCACTGGTCTCTGCTGCTGTTGTGGCTGCATATGTGGTCCAGAGGAATGTCGCACACTGCACAGGGACACACAGACCTGCTATGGCCCCGAACACAGCCACCCCCCTCATTCTCAACATCACCGGGCTTGGAGGGGAAACTCGGGCGTGCATGTGGTGGGTTTTGTGACGTTTTTAATTGTGCATCATACAAATCTCACTTTGAAACTAAGATCTGGAATATATTGGGTTGCTGAACAAAATAATGCCAAGTTAATGACACAGAATAATGCAGGATCCTCTAATGATGAAGGAGATAATACACCTCCGAGGAGCGGAGCGCTCTAGCTCTACAAAGAAAGCGGGGAACAAAGACCTCACACAGTGGGTATTTGGGAGTTCGGGTTATAATGTGTAATTAATTCACTTGTAAGCAGACGGTGAATTAAAATGATCACTATGGGCTGAGCATTAGTTCAGAATTTAAAAGGTGAATCAAAAGGAAAGAAACTTTAATGCCAGTTCTGACAAAAAAAAAGCTAATGAATGTGCAATACCCTGCAGAGGGTAAGTGGCCGCTTCAGCAGAGCTCAGCTGCCCAACCCGATGCACCTTCAGCTTTGAGGACCTGTGGTTCCCTAACTGGCAGTGGCAGCAGCCTCTGCCGGACCCTGAGGGGTGTCTGTCACTAGGGGGAGAGGAGGCGGGGGGGGGGGGGGAGTTGGCGCCCACCTCCTCCTGACTCTCCAGTGAATTCTCCTAGGGTTCATTTTGACTTTCAGACTTAAGGGTCCCAGAGAAACCGCTGCCCCCATGCCTTTCCCTCCCTTTCCCAAGACACCCCCCACTCCGGGTGTGACAAATACTGTCGCCACGGCCGCTGGGTCCTGGTCGCCAGTGACCGGGAGGGGCAGAGGGGCCTGTCCTTGGCACAGCTGGACTAGAGTGGCTCCCAGCTGGTCCAGGAGGCCGTGGCATGCTGGCCTCCCCAGGGGCCCTGTGGTCACGGGCTCTCGGTCGCTCTGCAGAGTGGCTGTCAGTTTAGTGGACGGGGAGCTGTGCTGGGTTTTGCTTCCAGTGTGGTCCGGGCTGCAGGGAGCCCCACCGATGACGGTCTCAGGGACACAGCGAAGGGAGCGGCACCATGCCGGCCTGTGGTCCCCACAGAGGGTAGACGGCCGGGCTGCTGATGACAGTCCTCAACCTCATCCAGAAAGATCCCGGAGACTCAAGACCACACAGCTGGCGGGCAGAGCTGGGACCTATCTCCACCTCGCCTCTATTCCCATCTCGCCCCATGGCCAAGGGGACAAGAGTTCCCAGACTTGCTCCAGGTGACCGTGGGTGTTTATGGCAGCAAACACATGGGCAAGAAAATATTCATTGTCCCCTCGGCCTGGGACGTCCCTCAGCCAACTGAGCCTCAGCAACCAGGGCTAACTGTTCTTTAATATCACAGGTGAGACTGTCTTGGCACAGATTTCCCATTTGGCTGCCTTAATGGACTATTTTGGAACAGCCGCTGGTCCCCTACCCCCAGCTTTGTGGAAGCTGTCTCCCCATTGCATCTGGGACCCCCGTGGGCCTCCCTGCGCCTCCCCTTCCCTCCCCAGCACTGTTTCGCTTGCTGGGACCTCCCCGGATGTCTGTGTATTTCTTCACCGTCCCCACATAGAAGAGTCTCCCGTCTTCATCCCTGGCCACCCCTAGTCAGTCCCTTTTCCAAGCCAACAGACAAAAACAAAAGAGGAAAACCGAATTCCCTTTCCTTCTGTTTTCCTATCTTTTGTGCATCGCTATAGTCGTGCATGAAGAAAAACTCAGCTGAGAAAAATATTCAAGACACACACACATGCACAGTGGAAGTGACCCAAGCCCCAGTGGTCTCACTTCTAGAAATTTCCTCCACGTGGCTTTAAGCGACTGCAACCACACTATATACACACACTAACCACGAGCCCTGGAGAAAGTCACATTTACACACAGTTTCCTTCAACACCCAGGCACAGTGTCCAACTTCGCACCCTGGCCACCCAGGATGGGCATGGGGAAAGGTGAACTTTACTGTTAAGAAATATTTTTTCTTTTAAAAAAACAATCACTCTTGCCATAAAAGTTATGAAGTAGCTGAAGTATATGGTTGGCATGTCATATGAAAACATCTTGAATCCTCTAACCCCTTGTGAAATAGTTAAATATATTTCTTATGCTGAAAACCTCAGGTTCAGGGGGTTTTGCAATGAAATTTTTTTAAAAATGAAGACTTCACAGTATTTTCCTACATTATTTTAAAAAACAGGCTTCTTGGCCTTCCTTTCTCAGCCTGGTGCGAATCATCTACACCTTGGGTTGAAATAGGCCCCTTTAATGTTCTCTTCTCCTTACCTGCAAAATTCCTCAGGAAATGCGAGTGGGACTTTTTGAATTCTGGCATGTATCTCATTGCAGCAGCTGAAGGACGGGTGAGGGCTCAAGGGAACCTGGGAGAGAGAGAAATTAGGCCAAACCTTGAGGCAGCCAGGCTGCGTCGGGTCCGGTCTCACCTGTCCGTCATGTGCCCAGCTGAGCCCCAGCCACAGGTCTCCCAGTTACACTCCAAGCAGACTTCAGAATCAGACAGGAAACTGGCCACCTCCTCCCTCCTGCGGCCACTGATGAGCAGAGTGTGGAGTGAGTGGCTGGGCCACCCCACCTGCTGTGATGTCACAGAGCCCCATGACATCACACAGAGGGCAGGACTGTGACGCTGGCCACTATAGGGCAGACAGGATGCGTACAGGGCCCAGGAGGGTGGGAGAGCCTTAAGGGCAGGCATGGCATCAAAAACCCTGCCTTCTGCCTGGTCGATGTGGCTCAGTGGTTGAGCGTCAACCTATGAACCAGGAGGTCACAGTTTGGTTCCCAGTCAGGGCACCTGCCCGGGTTGTGGGCTCCATTCCCAGTGGGGGATGTGCAGCAAACAGCTGATCAATCAGTGATTCTTTCTCATCATTGATGCTTCTATCTCTCTCACCCTCTCCCTTCCCCTCTGAAATCAATAAAAATATATTTAAAATAAACAAAAAATAAACACCTGGCCCTCCTCCAGCCCCTACAGTCAGCCCGTTCCTGTGGGACACCAGGCCTGGCTTTGGAACCAGTGTTTGAGTCCTGCCACTCCCGTCCTCACTCCACGGTCTCCTTCTCAGAGAGCCCACTTCTGCGGGCACTGCTGGGACGCAACGTGAGTGAAACAGACAAAAGTGCCCACCCTCAGGGATGTGCATTCCATGGAGGAGACAGCACAGACATGCAGGTCAGACACGCGCTGTGAGAACAGGAAAGCAAAGCACACCACTAGGCCATGCCTGGAATGAGGGGTGATCAGGCGGCCTCAGAATTAGATGGCAACTGAGCAGGTTTGGAAGGAAGTAAGGGAAGGCACTGTGTGGGCATCCAGGAAGCACATGCAAGGCTCAAAGGAGCGAGTGCAGAGGCCCTGGGGTGAGGCAGGCCTGGCGAATCTGAGAACCCGGGAGGCCAGGGTGGCTTGAATGAAGACAGAGTCGGCACAGAGACTGGATCACAAGCAAGGGTGTAGGTTACTACTCGAACGTCAGCCTTCACTAAGGGAAATAGGGCGCTAGGACTGGATTCTGTGCACGTGGGAAACTGGATTACATTTTAGCAGCATCGCTCTGGCTGTGCTGAAAATAGACAGTGAGGAGGCAAGAGTAAACGTGGGGAATGATGTAATCCTCTGGGAGAAAAATAAGGGTGGGACCGGGACAGTCACTGGTTGAATGTTGTTTGTGTGTCATTTTAGAGTCCATGAGATTGGCTGACAGATTTGTGAGTGGGAACAGGTCAGTGATGAGCCCAAGGATTCTGCCTGAGGGGCTGGAAGGTGGACCGCCACATGGAAGGTGGGTGTGAGAATCCAGGTGGAGCGGCCGAGCAGATGCTGTGTCTGTGGGTCCAGTTGGGGCTGCGGTCCAGGTGGGGCGTGCACAGTGGGCAGCTGAATCAGAGCGCCATCAGCATGCGGGAGGGCACCCAGGGGAGCCTGCGCTGGAGGGGCACCTGGGCTGGCAGGGACGGAGCCTGCAAACTGGGAGAGGCGGCTGGGAGTCCAGGTGGTGGGAGGCACAGCGTGGCGTGGTGTTGAGACGAGAGTAAAAAGCGTTCATCTTCGGGAAGAGGAGGGAAGAACACATGGTCCTGCACCAGAGGCGGGTGAGGCAGCGAGGCAGGGAGTGTCATCAGGAGGGGCTCTCGGAGGGGGCAGCCCCTGGGGTGCAGGCCTGGCTGCTGGCTGATGTGTCGCATTGGCTGGGCTGCTGGGGCGAGGAGCAGGGACGCTGTACTTGGCCAGGTCGAGGTTCTGCAGGACAGGGCGGTTGTACTGGCAGGACTTCCGCGGGAAGGAGACGTGAGGACAGGAGAGGAAGGAGGAGAAATTATCCAGCCTCTCTCACTATCCAACCATCCCAGTGGCGGCACCTTCTCAGGCTCCCAATCGGAGGCAGTGGGGTCCCCTCCTGGGAATTTGAACTGCCAGCCAACACAAGCCCCGGCTCATGTTCAGGTTCATGTCGCGGCAAACTTCCGGGAGTTCATGGAGACAGTGAGTCAGGTGTGGTCATTTAAGGCTGGGCTTCGCACGGGAGCCGAGAAAGCCCTCGGGTGGGAGGCCGATGCTCACAACAGGCTTCCAGAAAGAGGCAAAAGTGGCCCTGAGATCCCAAAGGATTTATTCAAGTGCAGACAGACATGGCAGCTAGGGGCAGTGTGGGGACTGCCCAGGGCACGAGGGCAGGCAGCCTCCCGGGGGAGAAGCCGCGGCAGGGCCTGAGAGAAAAGGAGAGGGTGCCTCCCTCTCCACCAGCGGGATCCACGGGGGCCACAGGACACGGAGATGCCACTGCACTCCCACCTGGGCGGCCGAAACCTGCGGAGCGCCGCTGTTTGGGGAGACACCCCGCCCCAGGCCTGCCAGGGTGACGGCCAGTACTGCCTGAAGCCGCTGTCCACTCTGACCAGCGGCCAGGCCCCTGAGGACGGACGGCTTACAGTCCACCGTGCGGGGGGGGGGGGGGGGGGGGGAAGGGAGGGAGCCAGTGTGGGGGGGCCTCGTCTCTCCCTGTATTAGCCTGGAGTCCTGTTCCCATGATAACTAGCGACTGCATTTACCCACTTCATTTCAGCTAAAAGCAGGACATTTGCTGTTGTGGGCTGCGCTGTCCTCCCATGGAAAAATGTAGACGTTGTTGTGGGTTTTCTGAAATAGGAAAAGTACCCTTGGGGTCCCTTACCGCCTTTATTAGTTACACCATAATGGGGTTTAAATGACCACCTGTAGCAACCGTCGGCCTCACTTGTGGAAGGGCCGGTTACGTGGGGATCAGGCCCACTTAAAGCGCTGAGAGTCCACCTTCCCTACTGTTAAAGCTGAATCGTGTGTGTCCCCCACAAAAGATCTGTTGAAGTCCTGATCCCCAGTACCTGTGCTCATGACCTTATGTGGAAATAGGGTCTTTGCAGACACAATCAGGTCAGGATGAGGTCATACTCAGGGTGGGAGGGAAGAACTTCCTACACACGCCCAGCCTGGCAGTGGAACTCGTGCTGTTTTCTTCCCTGTTTCCAGCCCTCTTCGCTGGCCAGGGAGGGAGTGTCGGGAAAGGGCAAGGCTTGTAACGGACAACTTTCTGCTGTCATGCCCTCCCTGCAAGGGCCTCCCAGAAATCTTGAAAAATGCTGTCACTTGTTCAACCCCCCAACATGGTTTAGATGAGTCATTATGTATGTGGCAGACAAAGTGGAGGCCGTACCTAACAGTGTCAGTTCCACTGCCTAATCATGTATCTTCAAATCCTCCCAAACCCCAGATTGTAAAGGCAAACTGTTATTTTCCAGTGTCCAAAACTCACCCCAGAATTAAAAAATATAAAACAGTTAAAATAAAGTGTAAAGGTAACCTTACACACACACACACATTATGGAAAATGAAGTGACATATTTGTAACGTAAGAAAAAATAATCAGTTTAATCATTACAACAACATAGTAGGAGGAGGAGTCAGCGCCAGGACAGTCGGTGGCATTCGCGTGGTATCCCCAGGGCTGTAAACGGGGCTCTGCGTCCTGGAGAAGGAAGTGACGGGCAGCAGGAAGTCCAGCAGAGCCGGAGCTTTCCCAGGCCGGACCCCGGCACACGTGGACAGGCACACTCTGCCGAGCACAGCGGGCAGAGCTTCCGATGCCACACGTCAGTATCGTGTGGAAATAAAAGTGCTTCACATCTCAGGATAGGAATGGCTTCGTCTCCTCATCCAAGAAAGGTGAGAGCAGAGAGGTAACCCTTAGGGTCAACAGTGCCCCTTTCTACCGTCTTCAACTCCCAACCCCTCAGAAGGTTGTCACCTGGAGAGACGCGTGCAGTCTGTTTATAAAGAGGGCAGGTTTGTAGAAGAATTGCTCTCAGATGCATTTTCTCTGCTCCCTAAAAAGTTTAGTAAAATATTGGATCCTGGGGAAGAAAGGTAATGCATTACACGGGCACCTCAACCATCGCCCCGCCAGGGGAAGGGGAGGGACAGGGAAAACACAAGTTCTCACTTGTCGCTTTAGCAACAGTTAAGGCAGGCGCTGTAAGAGACCGGTCTGGGATGCTGGCTGGAACATCGCTCATCACCAAGTGGTGGAGAGATCAGGTGCTGAATGTTGTTCCTGAGTTAAAATTTGCTTAAGACAGCAAACTTCAGTACACTCAAATGTAATTGTTTTTCACTGCAACGTCTTATGCATTACCAAAAAATACTACTGTAAAAATAGGGCTTAACAAAAAATGACATTATTTTCTAGTGCTAGCACTAATGAATGCTAAGTAGAGAAAGTTGGCAATTCTAGTTGAAAACTCAAGTGTGGGCAGGTCAATGTGGGCTCCAGACACACCCTCCAGGGAGATGGGTGGGCACAGGGACTGATCAGCAAGGGCATGGAAGTAGAACTATGGACAACCAGAAAACCAACTCATTCCAAAATGCCCAGTCCACAGGCATCAAAGATTCAAGGGTCACTTGACCAATAAATAGGTTGCAAATCATAGGTCACATCTGATGTCAAAATGCTATTTCTGAGAGGTCTGTAATGCACAGTGCTGCTTTTTAACAACGTAACACTTGTTCTACCAAGAAGTCATCTCACTAGAACAACCTCTTTAGAAGCGGAAACGGAAAGCACAGTCCCTGTGATATCGCCATCCTATCTCCAAGGCAGGACAAGCTGGGCTCTAAGGCTGTTCCTGCCAGGGCTTCTAGAGCCCTGGCCCAGGGGCTGCGGAGCCAGGTTGGGGTCGGCTTCCTCCTCCGTCTGCTCTGCAGTTTGGATACAAGGAGGGAACGGACCCACATTTAAACTTTCATTATTTAGGTGGGATTTAAGGTGGATATTGCTTCTTCTTCTCTTTCCCAGGGAGCTCTGCAGTAATGCTTGCTGCCCTGACGGTAAAGCAGAGCTCAGAGTTTACGCTGGCTGACACAGGAATCCTACCCATAGCACCACCCCACTTCGTCTTCGCCGCAGTGATGTGCAACAACACATTTTATTTACAGGTTCTAGTGAAGCGCTCTCTTTTGAGGACAAAACAGTGCACTTGGTCACGTTATTAAACTAACCTACATATACAAGTCTGTGTGATCTCTCCAAGTGCAGTGAATACTCTGGTGACCACAGGATCCGCACAAAGCAGACGAGAGGGTGCACCTGCAGCTGGACGCGGTGATGTGAGTGGGACTTCCTGGGATTCATGGCTGAGGCCCAGAGCCTCAATCAGCCAGAGCACGGCACTCAGAGACACCCACATCGGTGACTGCAATACTGCTTTAACAGAAGACGTTCAAATGGCATTCAAGTGTCTTTGCAGCTATAAATAAGGTTAAATTAGTTAGGCAACCAAAGGGGCAAGTATTTTCAGAGCACTGTAGGAACTACAGCAGTGGAGAAGTCAGGCATCTACCACAAGCCACGCATCTCTGCTCTCCATGCGTGTGTGCGTGAACACAACTTCTAGGTCATGGGACCAGAAAGGTTAGTGGGAAAGAAGTTCTAGCAGGGGTATCAGATATAGCAATCAGGGATATGCATTCAAAATGGGGTATTTACAAGGAACATGTATGTATAATATTTATATAGATTCAATAAAAGCCTGAAAGACCAGGATTTGTAGTCAGTCACTGCACTTATTGCAAAATGAGGTAATTGAGATGTTAGCAGAGTAAGATTAATGCAGTTGCCCTCGGTGTCGATACCTCATGTCTGGACTCTTCAGGAACAATGTGTTTCTATTCGCCTGAACTCCAGCTTTTGTATGCACAGCCCTGCCCCAGGGTCCCAGCTTAGTCTCCTAACTGGTCTTCGAGAAAGAGCCGTGGACGTTCCTTAGAGGTTGGTCTCGTCCCAGGAAGGGTCATTCATGTTCTTTAGAACTTTCCTCACCAGCTTTTCCAAGTCTTTGCGGGCTCGCTGTTCTTCCTCCAGAGATTTCTTCATCTTCTTGTTATCCTGTCAACGAAGCAGACAGGACATTCAGTGTGTGTGGCCCTGGAGAGGACTTTCTTTCCCCCAGGAGGGCTGGGGGCCTTGCCAATTGAAATCCTGGGCTGGAATCTGCCCTGTGCTGTGGTCATGGGTACATTCGACAAGACTGCCCAAAGGCCTCAACAGACACTCCTTATCGCAGTTGCTCCTGGGAGCCAAGACAAATCACAGATGGAAAAACAGTCCTAACGTCACTGACAATTTAAGTTCCGATTACTGAATGAGAGAATCTCTGTACGACATACCTTAAGAAAATGGCTGGACACACATGTAATACCTTAATCAATGAAGAAAAAAAATTCGAAAAAGAAAATGGCTGGAAATAGCCAAAGGATCGACTTGCCCCCCACCCCCTCCTTTCACACCTGTAAAGATCTTACAGAGTTATGTGGGGATGGAAGTAACAGCAGCTGAATGAATACAGAGTGAGTGAATAAGCACCTACTTCCGTTCAGTTTGCACCTAATCACTCCTCCGCATGGAGAAGGTGCACACACAAAGATGCATCCCTTGCCAAGGGGGCGGCACCAACCCGGAAGCCCCTCAGAGGAAGACAAGTATTCGGAAGCTGCTGGGATGCTGTTGGGATGGCTGAGAGGCAGCTCAGAGCAGGGTCCCGCCCCAGACCATGCTGTGCTCCGCTTCTCCTCAGCCTCCCTCTAACCTCCGGCCTGTGAAGCAGCACTTACCGCTCCCTCCTGAGACCAAAGCCATTTGTACAAATAATACATAGGGTGACCCAAAAAAGTATACACACTTTGAATGATTACAAAGTCGGTGTTTATTAAGAGAGTTCATTTTCAATATTTTTAAAAAGCTACAGAAATGAATAAACTTTTTTTGTCAATGCCATTCTGGTCCAGGCACTGCTGATAACGTGAAGCAATGGAATTGCAAACATCAAGAATCATTTCGTTCGGTATTTGTGCACCCTCAATTCGTCAACTGCTGCTAGGTTTGAACTGTAAACTTTCTTTTATGTATCCCCGTAAAAAAGCCTAGTGGATAAATTTTCTTTGTTCCAAGTTTAGTCTGGCTTCACCTATTATTTCAAATTAGTTAAACCTGAAAAAGAGTGAAAATTAAGTTATCAGCTATTAAAGTTTATACACATTTTTGGGAGTACCCTGTGTCCCCCAAAAATGTATACATACTTTGAATAATTATAAAGGCAGTATTTGAATTTCAACTGCGTTTTCAAACTTCCAGTAGCATTTTAGAATGAATTTTCTTTGTTCAAAGCTTAGTCTGGCTGAAAAGAAATATCAACTGAGCGACTGGCTGTTAAAAAGTGGCAGAGAATAGTCACAGTAGGTAGTTAACTTTTAACTAGATGGAATTTTAGATATTTTAAATGATGAGGACATGCTTAGAGAGGAGAATGGAGAGAGAGAGACAGACATTGACATGAGAGAGAAACATTGATCAGTTGCCTTCTGTATGTACCCCAACTGGGGATCGATCCCACAACCTTTTGGTGCATGAGACACTCAACCAACTAAGCCACTCCAGCGGGCTCCTTTCTGCATTATTTTGCTTAAGGATATCCGGCTTCATTCTCAATATAGTGTTTTCCTCTTTTCCCCCATAAAAAAAAAGAAAAAAAGATTAAAAACTGGTTATAACTCACCTGTCTTAATTCTTGGACTTCATCCTTCAATGCATAGACGGTATCAACAAGACTCCTAGAATAGAAAATAGAATGAACACCTGAACAAGGACACGGGATGAAGAGGACAGAGAGAAGCAGTTCATGGCATGCCAGACGAAATAAACAGGGCTGCTCTACCCTCCTCTCTAAACACCTAAATTCATACACTTCAGAACAAGCAGCTTCTTTCCATGGGCAGTTAGAGCTAGTCAATGTGAACTCCCACCTACGAGGACACAAAGTAGTAGTTTCCGAAGCCATACCCCAACCCTCCTGGAATTTTTCTGACTCCAATGCGCCACCCTTCCCCTCCCCACACACACCCTCTCATGCCCCCACCCCTCCCCACACACACCCTCCTCTCATGCCCCCACCCCTTCACACACACACAACCCATGCACCCCACACACACACACAACCCATACCCCAACCCTACACACACATAACCCATGCCCCCACCCCTACACACACACCCATACCCCCACCCCTACACACACACACAACCATGCCCCCAACCCTACACACACACAACCCATACCCCCACCCCTACACACACAGAACCCATGCCCCCACCCCTACACACACACCCATACCCCCACCCCTACACACACAAAACCCATGCCCCCACCCCTACACACACAAAACCCATGCCCCCACCCCTACACACACAAAACCCATGCCCCCACCCCTACACACACACAACCCATGCCCCCAACCCTACACACACACACACACACACACACACACACAACCCATGCTCCCACCCCTACACACACACACACCCATGCCCTCCACAAACCACCCCCTTCCACACACACCCACATGACTGCATTTTAATACTAGAATACATCTTACTTTTCTTCTATCACTGTCTGACCATTGCTTTTAGTTTCTTCAACTATAATTTTTTCTTCTTCTGGAAGCAAAACTTGTGGAGCAGATTCTTTACGTGAACCTATCATTAAAAGAAAATACCCCAGGTGAATACCACAGCAAAGCTAAGAACAATTTCACTATATTAACACTATCTAAATATTAACATTAAATTCCAGGGACTGTGCATTATATGAATTACTTTCTGGATAAAATAGCAAAGGGCAACTTTTACCAATTTTCTCCATCTCTGTCTACTGAACCCAGTTTTTTTTATGCCTAAAGCATTATAGAAAAAAGGAAACAGCCTTTTTCTAATTTGTTAAGCTTCTGTTTCTAAATCTGGATTACAGATCTATTAAATCCAGAATTTTCCCGCAGGTAGTACATGAAAGATTCTGCCCACAGTACTCTGGGTATTTTGGAATAAATATCCAAATCAACGAAACCTTAAGCTATATTATTCCAGGAATCTTAGAAAGACATGTCAGACTATATAGTACATATACCGAGTGTAAATTTAAAAAATAACTCGCAATTAAAACATTTAACTCTACAGTGACAGTTAAAAGATATTATGGCATATGGTTTAAGAGAAGTGACATTTATTACTTGTTTCTTTTATGAAAACTATTCTTCGTTCCCTAGAAGTAAACCGTTCACAATGTCAGAGAGAAGTTTATGGCACTTAACGAGCTCCCGGCACAACTGCTTGCTCAGGTCAGTGCGTCTCCAGTGTGTTTGCCACAAAATAGGTACTTTAGAAAATAACTGAGAAACTCAGATATTTACTTTAAAATGTGAGAAAAAAAGAGAATCAAATCTTATTGAAGGATACAGGAAGAAAACAATATTTTCTTAAAATAGTATCAAAGGTTACATAACACTATAACATACATCATTTATATTTTTGAAAAATTATATCAGATGTAATTTGCGGAAGGATATAGTCTACCAGAGAAACAAACACTGCAAGTGGTAATGTGACAAACATTTTCTCCATGAAAAAATACCCTTGATGTTGACACATGCTAATTACACAGCGGGTGGCGTAACTTGCTTGATCTTGTTTTTCCTGGTTTATCTTTAACTTGCCTTCCTAAAAGTTCACTGAATTATGGGAGGGCACTTATTGTACATCTTTGTACCATGGGAACGTTCAGCATAACACCAATGTTTTCAAAATTTGATTTTAAAGAACAGTTTCCACCAGTATGGTAAGCTTTTACGGCTATGAATGGAACAAGATGAACAATTACTGTCAAAGCTCGATAGAAGGAGGGCTCATAAAACATGACTCATGTCCAGAGAGTACCTCTGTCATTGCCACGGCAGCATGCCACGGGGAAGGGAACTCGGGGCCTTGGACAAGCCTCCCGGCTGCAGTCTGGACATCTGCAAAGCCTTCCTGCCCCAGTCTCACAGACTAGGAAAGGTATCAACTACAAGCCCACTGGGAAACCATAACGTCCAGAACAGAAAACTGAGGTGCTGACCTCCTCCCTTTGTTATCTCAGGGGTAAGAAAATCACGCTCTATCTTATGTTACTCAGCACAAGCTTCTATACATATCTTTTTTTACACCAATAAAGGGAAGGGCCTTTATGTTAGCTGAGAATAACTTCAATGCTATAACCAAATGCAGTCCTTAGAATTTTGTCACAAGCCTTACTTAATAAACTGGTATACAGAAGTATGTTTGTACACCGGTTTATCAAATACCATTTCGAAGAGGACCCTCTGCCAGTGTTTTTGTGTTCCCATCATGCTGCAAATCCAGCAGACCTTGTCACTGTCAGGCAGAGAGAGGCGTGGCTTCGCTCATACCCCTCCTTAGGGCCACACACTACCCTTTGACACAGTGAGCTGCACAGCTGGAGAATTACTTGCCATGACAGTGGCATGTTTTCTAGGCCTTTCTGGGTTAATAGGGAAGGCTGTCTGGACACCTGGGCTACTTGGGGAAATACTGCTTAAGAAGGAAACTGGTATGTGAAACTAAGTACTGAGAAATTACAGGGATATAAGCCAGCTCAAAAATTCTTAAGGCTGAGGAAAATCCTGTGCTTCTAATACAAATGTAAATGTTACCCATGTTTTTATAAGGAAGTTGGTTCGTGTGCTATTTTCCTAGAAAAAGAGAAAAAGATCCAGAAAGATTCAGATATGTAGAAAACAAATTTAATTTGCGCTGTGAAGAGAAGCAAACTGATGACATAGGACAATTTAGAAGGCTCATAAATTTTCCAATGGGTATCTGCTTTGAGTCTAAACAGTTGTTGACTGTGTTAGTCAAATCAAAAAAGTTATTGGTCGTTTATCTGTCACATTCAGTTTTGTAATACAACAGTCCTTCAAATGGATTGAGACAAGAGGTTAAAAATGTTTTTATACAACAGCACTTGAGGGAATATTAAATTCTACACATAATTATTTTTACATCTTCTAGCTTCCTAGGCAACCTATTTACACTCTTTCCAGCATTAAAATGTTCAAATAACATAGAATCACAAGGGCTATCCCCTTTGTAAAGGGGTCAGACAGCAGTCGCTGTCCTGCAGAGGGGCTGGGGCCATCTGCACTTGCACTCACACCCCGTCGGTGCAGCCCTCAATAAACTCAGGCTGCTCACTTAACCACCGAACCACATTCCGTTATTGGTAAAATAGAAGAACAAAATGGAACACTTCTGCAGAGTTGTTCTGAGGATTAATTTAAAAATTACATTTTATAAATATCTCTTACCAGATGAAATCATAAAGACAAAAACTTTAAATTCCATCACATAACATAACTAAAGCAGAGAAATTAACACCTGTAAGAAATGGTACAACAGTTGTACATGCATGACATAGTTCTGATTTTTAAATACACTTAAAGCACACAAGAATGCAACTATATATTATAAAAATGTTAAGTTTGAACCCTAATCAGTGTGGTTCAATTGGTTGGGTGTCCTCCTGTGCACCAAAAGGTTGCCAGTTCAATCCCCAGTCAGGGTACATGCCCACTTTGTGGGCTTGATCCCTGGTTGGGGGTATGCAGGAGGCAGCCAAACTATGTTCTACTCTCACATTGATGTTTCTCTCTCTCTCTCTCTCTCTCTCTCTCTCTCTCTCTCTCTCTCTCTCTCTCTCTCTCCCTTCCTCCCTCTAAAAATATCTAACAGAGAAAAAAATGTTAAGTTTGAGAATGCTGTAGTCAGATGTACAAAACTGCTATATTCCTGAAACATGCCAATGTAAAAAACAAAAAGGCATTTATAGATCTGATAGTGAGTCAGGAGATTTGTTAATGAAGATTACTTGTTTCCTGAATAGAAATCCATGGGAGGCCAATATTCTGTCTAGTTTCAATATAACATATTTTGCTAAAATAATTGAAAAAAATGTTAGTATTTCAACAAAACAGTAAAAGGATATTCTCCAGCCAGGTTTATAAGTAAGTTGACTATTTCTTTAAGAACAAAGTTTTAGAAAGTAAACAGATTTAACAAGTTACCTCAAAGATTACTGAAATATTTTCAGAGGTACTGCAGCATGCTTGGCCTGAACTACTTAGGTTGAAAAAACAATTTAACAACAGAACCACCAAAAATGTTCTATTGCTTTATTTAAAATTCTCGAAAAGGTCTGAGACACAGATGAACAGGTTCATGATGGTTCCAGCATACTCAAGATCTGTGTTTCCCAAAATCTGTGTTTTATAGGTGATAATAGGGGTTTCTAAAACACATCATCTTGGAAAATGTTGAATGCTACAGCCACTTCTTAGAGATTCACAGGGTACATATAGCATTTTTAAGGTTTTCAGAAGGTTTGCAGTAAAAATACCTGTTGAAGTTTAATTCAGCATTTCCTAAATTCGTCTGCGTGCTGAACACTTTTTCTTCAGCTTCAATCTTTCCAGGTAACAATCTGAAGAGTGCTCGACTAGCCTAAAATCCTATCTATAGATACATACACACAAATGCTGGTTGGTTTTGTAGTTGTTCAATATAGGGGTGAATATAAAGAAACAATAATGTATACTTAGCACCAATCAGCATTTACCAAACTTGAGGACTCCAAACAGATCTGCACATGCTTGGGATCCAGCCGCCAATGGCTGCAAACAGGCAATGACAGTTCCACCAGCAGGGGTCACTCTGCACCACACAGCTGGAGAGACAGCAGGCACTGGGGCCCCTGGGGGCAACTCAGAGGTGTGATCCAGAAGCTGAAGGCACACTTAGAACACTGCTTCCTAAAACATTCAGAGAACCCCAAATGGGCCCTCATTTGAGAAACACCGATTGATCGAACACTTCCATTTTATAAACAGATGATTTGCCCAGGCAGCAAGAGTAGGCCTCAAGCCCCAGCGCGGAATCATCTTGGTTGTTAGACCACTACTTTGTTGCCTGATCTGACTTGTTAGTACACCATTTCAGTGCCTGACCTGACAACACAAATCCAGGGCATGAGCATGGTATGTGTGTGTGTACACATGAGTGAGTCGGCCTCCACCAAAAGCCAAGAAACAGTTTATTAAAAAAAAAAAAAAAAATCTGCCTAGGTAGCTAGCGGTCTAGTATGTTTGTAGCAAAACTCACTTCTTAAATTCTTATTTCTAATATCTGCATCTACTTATACATAACCAAAAGTGAAATAACTTCCAGAATGAAGCAAAATATTACACTTTAGCCCAGGCAGTATGGCTCAGTGGTTGAGCATCAACCTATGAACCAGGTCACATTTGATTCCAGGTCAGGGCACATGCCCGGGCAGTGAGCTCGATCCCCAGTAGGGGGTGTGCAGGAGGCAGCCAATCAATGATTCTCATCATTGAAGTTTCTACCTCTCTCCCTTCCTCTCTGAAATCAATAAAACAATATTTTAAAAAATTATTACACTTTTAAAATCTACTTAATAAAATTTCTCCCAAATGCCACTTTGTTATTTATGGCTATAAGACTCTTAATTTATTTTTCTTAGGAAAAGAAATGTGAGGATTCTCTTTAGAGAATGATTTGCATTTATTCATTGTTTGCACCTTGGCCTAGCCCACACTGGCATAGGGACTTGTTTTCCTTTCATTTTGCTTTTCCTAGTAAACTGGGCATGCACTTTAAAAAATAAAAACTGACCTTAGTGTAAATAAAAAAGCATTAAAGTTGCACTTTTTTTTCTATTTATGTACACACACACACACACACACACACATACATACATACATACACGCCCCCCCCCCCCCCCGCAAAAAAAAAAAAACACACAAAAATGAGATGCTCCATTCTGAAGACAAACCTCCCAGTGATTTAAAAATTAAAGAAAAATAGATGAAATAAAACTGTACAAGGAGTGCCCCTGTATTGTTTAGAACATATTTAACCTAAGAAAGCGTCTCCATTAAGGCAGATAGAAAGTGTTCTATGGCCTGGCCTTTCTTCAGAAGACAACGTTCATGAGAACAGCCAAATCATATTAAACTGCAAACTATGCTACTCCCCCTCCCCCATGTAACAAATATTAAAAGCCACAGGCTAGCAAATGCAAAATTTATTTCAACTGTACATAACAGATGTCTTTTTTTTTTATAAAACAAACACTTCATTGCCATATGCAACCACAAACAATAACATGATACTGTACAATACAATGCAACATTCAGGTATACATCCAACTGAGTCTTCAAAGGGCAGTCACCCACTAAAAATGGCTTTCCCGTTCACAGATAAAAAGCACAATATATAAAGTTTTTTCCAGGTCTTATACCACTATATACACATTACTGTGTTTGGCAATTTTATGCAAAACACAATTAATATAAGCTATGTACTTGTGGCAAGTGTTAATTCAATGGGAACACCATTTAGGCCATTTGCAAAAGGGCCTGGTAATGGCTTAACCCTCCTTTCTAGTCCAGATTCTTCATCCTTTCATTATAATACTAACTGTACACATAGATATTACAGAACTGTGTAAGCATATAATACTATTTCAGCATGACTAAAGTTCCACGGAAGTAGGAACATGGCCCTTTGGACGCCTTATCACCACTGCCACACAAGAACTGTTTTCAGGCCTGTGGCACTACTACTTCCAACCAGGTCACAAGAGCTAATGGTGCCAGACATTCAAAACAAATCCAAACAAACAAAAAGCCAGGTTGTTATTGTGCAGTGATCTTAGCATCAACAAAAAATCATCGTCAAAATGGCTTTAACTGGTACAAACAGGAATAATGGGAACATGTCAAAACTTTGGTGTATAGAAAATGAAACTCATTTAGACAACCCAAAGGATACTTCGTGTTACAGAAAAATCTAAGTGCAGCAATTGTACTTCAATTGTGGTATATATAGCATATGACCCAGGCAACCCAAGTTTACTAAGGCATGGCAAAGGCATCGAGGCCAATGCACCAATTAGTCTCAAAGCAAACAAAAAGATGTTCTATTCATATCAGAAAAGGTGAGTACTCTACGTAATATAAAACAAAATTGCTTCTAAATTTCTTGCATGATATTAAGCATATGAACTGTGTAGTTACAGCTTTCCAAAAATTCCATTTGCTATTTGGCTGACCATATATTAAACTCCATCTCTACCATGGGTTAATACTGAGCTCTAATTTTAAACTATTGCTCCTCAACTTGCTTATTTATACTAGTTGATATAAAAATATGAAATCTCCAGATGTCATAAGCTTGAAAACAGACAGATACTTAGAATTATTGGTTTTCCCAATGACCCCATTGCATGCAGTGCTGAAGCTGTCTGATTTTCTAAGCAATATGCTACTGCCGGGAGTTCACTAGCACCTCTGGGCTTGTGAGCAACAGGACCCAGCTCCCAGGAAACAATGACATAGTGTATCAGAGTTGTCTCTGTGCAAACGAGATCAGAACACTGAATACATGGGTTTGGCGAAGGAAGTATGGTGAGGGAAGAGAGAATTCACAGCCACCTGGAATTACAGCCACCCTGAAGAAAGGAAAAAATGTTATTCCCAGTTTATTATGGCAACTTGTTTTCTGAAGCTGGTTTCAATGAATACTTAAAACACAACCTTAAGGTTCCATTTTAACACCAGATACAGCATGCATGGGAGAGAACACAGTTCCTTCCCTCTAGCAATGACCGGATGTGGATTTGGATGCTACCAACTGAATGCAACATGTCACATTCAGTTCTTTTTGAAGCAGAAATTAGTCTTGAGTGATGCGAGTGAAATCTCCTTACAACAAATCCCAGGAAAGTGGGGGAGTGCACCCCAATCTGAGCTTTCCTAATAAGTGAGTTACATGGCAACTCAGTAAATCTTCAATAGACTCAGATACCCCATTACAATCAAGAATGAGGGTTACATAGGATAGGGTTGCTGTAAATGGAGTTTCACTGCAGCTAGTTGCTGAAAACAAGCAATGTGTCCATCACAGGCAGTATAAGTATGAATGTCAGGGTGAAGCCAGGCTGTGACTGAAGCCAAAGCACTCGCCATTTTAGGTACACCAAATGCCTCTCTCTGAAAGCAATCTAATCTACACTTTCAGAGGCTCAATGCTTCAGAGTTTGGACTTTAAACCTTCGGTAGAGTGGCACAGGCTTGCTGAGTGCCATTTAAGAGAAATTATTCCAATTAAGGAAAGTTTGGTGTGATGACAGTGTCTGAATTCTGACAATAATTTGGGCTTTGCAGAGGGAAACTCCCACCCCATGGGCAAATGGGGGCACAGAGAAGAGCACATGTGGCACACGGACAAGCACAGAGCTGTAGGGGGCAGACAAGCTTTTCTGTGCTGCCAAGGCCCCACACCCACACCAACACATGGTTCTTCATGGTCGCCAAGTGCCCCCAGGAGTCCTCAGAACACGCTGTCTGAACGAACTCTCAGTACTTTTGTGCATGCTTTTTTCTTCTCTCTCCACAACTACTTGATCAGGGTGTCCATTATACATAAAAAATTTAGAATCCTATATATAAGGCCAGAGTCTCCTCCGTGTTACTGGCACTTGGATCACAAACCTGTATGGTTTCAGTATAAAATATAAAAGTGTTCCTATAGCTGTATCCAAAAAGAAATGAGACAATTGCTATACTGAGAATAAAAAAACCAAACCATTTTGGGCTATAAAACCACTACTACCCACTGAGAAAAGAACCCTTAGGTATAGGCTGTGTGAATTCACCATTTCCTTCAACAGTTAGTAAGTAACTTCAAATGGATTCTCAAATTGGCAATTACGCCTCCACAAAATACAATGGGAATATCAGAAACGCTCTCAAAAGTTGTTAAAATATCACATAAAAGAGACAAGGAACAGCAAGAAAACATCTAAGAAAAGCAGGCTGCGATACAACAAGCATTTGTTAAGAAAGCTCAGAAGTGCATTAGTTCTGGTGAGAGATATATGAGCAACAGCTCTTACGAGATGTAGAACCCATTCTGTAACTATGGGCTGTCCATATACTGTCATAGTCAGAGTCTTCCGAGAGGTCTGAAGGCTCCAAACGAGAAAGGCTACTGCGACGACCCAAGGAGTCTAGACTTGATTGGTCATCATCAGCCAAGACGTGATTATGCATCAGGTCAGTGCCTTGCCATGCTAAGACGGGAGTGGGATGGAGTGACAGGTGTGACAGGCAAAGGTGAGATGAAAAGGAGGACGGACAGGAAGAGCCACAACCAAAAACATGAAAATAAAAGCAAAAGGTGATGGGAAAAGAAGGAAAAGAGAAAATACTGTTAAAAAATGGCAACAATGTTCACTTCTCCTTATTTATGGCTGGGTTTTAATAACAAAGTTAGCACAACCCTTAGAATAAAACCAGAACAATTATTATTTAAATAAACCTAAAGCACAATATTATTTCCAAATTGTTCCTTTCTAAAAACATTGCTATTAAGTCCTCAGTTAAATCTTTTTCAAATTAAGCCCAGGTCTACTAGTACAAATGAATCCATAGACATTTAATAAGTAACCAATTCTATTCCACATTCCATTGACAAATAACCTCATTTAGTACATTATTTGTAAAAGGAACCATTTGTGTGGTTAATTAAAAATTGTTTCCTATCCATTAAGTGGATATTGAATGCAAAATAGTTTCAAAGGATTTTTGACTTACTTCTTCAGCTATCTCTTTGTCAGACTATAAATCATCAGAAGTCATCTTAATGATGGGGGTCTAAAACTTACCTTATGAACTATAACCACTGTAAAAATTTCAGAATGGAGAAAGGAATTAAATAGGGTCCGCTTCCCACTCATTGCCCCTTCCCCATCACCCCGCATCTCCACTCCTTAGAGCGCTCAGCCAGTGGATATGGATAAAGTGGGAAGCCATGTCGGTGCAAATGTTATCTACCCTGATGCAGACCCTTTTACTGGCAGGAAGAGCGATATGAACTGGTAGTGCCACTATGTTAAAAGAAGGACAAACAGAAGGAAGTGGGAGCAAAAGGGGAGAACAGAAATAAGCCCATGAGTGGTTGGCATCTGTGAGCAATGACACTGGGCAGGCAGCTGTGCATGAGACATGCAGGCTGGAATGGACCAGGGACAAAGGGTGCTGGAAGGAAACACTCAGTGGGAACCAGTGTGCCCCTCCGCAATGGGGAATGGCACAAACAGCAACCACTGGTCCCATCCGGTTCCTGCTTCTGACCAAAGTAATTCCATTCCAAATCCATAACATCAAGCAATAGTCTAGTTTGGATTTCTTCAACTACATACCTATAGTCTATGAAGGTCATTATCTCTTTGAGATAGAAATCAATACCAAAGATGTTTGGTTTGTAAATGGCATCTATCTAAATGTATACGGAACTGAGCTGAATTTTAGATAAGATATATATTATCCTGTCTTCACTAAACATTTAATATGAAAGGGGCTGCTTTCAACTCTGATCCCATTTCCAAATGTGTTAAGGATATCACCTTTCCAGTGCAAAGGGTCAATTTCCCCTATCCAACCTGTTCTTAAGAATGTTTGGGTAAGGCCATATATGATTGTATATATGAGTTGGCTCACAATATCTGTTAAATATAAAAATCAATGTATTATCCAATGCTTTTCTTGCACAGGAGAAATGGAAACACATAATAAAGGCAACGAGATAAGGAAAGATCTGCACAAACAATGAGCCATTCCTTTGAGGCAGCCAGAAGCAGCAAGGCCACAGGCACATCACAGGGCACTCACTGTCTCTTGGATGAAGAAATGCAGCGCCCACAAAAAACACATAAAGCTCCTATTACCTAGTCTAGTCACCTGAGACTATCAGGTTAAAATTTTATTTCAAATAACTTAAGTTGGGATGAGTAATTCTTTAACATCTCAAATTCAAAACCAAAAAATTATGACCACATTTTACAGCCTATTACTTATAACACAATCTCATCAAAATATATGAAACTTATGTAATATCTTAAATGACAATAATCTGGATTTACAAATGATTGCCTGATTTTATGCATATGCACTCCACATTCAGACCTTTCCATTTCTATTCCTTCTCTACTGGCTGGTCACTACAAAAGAAGTCTTAATGTCACAGGTGGGATATGTAATGTACTGGCCACAAGGAAGTTTCTAGATGATCTGCAGATGCCACATGGGGTTTAACCCTATTAGCCCTATCTTCATCTTCAACAAAAGCTAAGGCAGTTGAAATTCCCTTTCCCACTTTTTCCCCCCATTTTTAGTTTAAAAACAGGACGGGACACTGATTCTAATCACCATACTATAGGTAGTGAAAATGAAGGAGAGATAAGTGATTTGTCAAAGGTCAGGGTGGAAAGGGAACCAAAAATAGAAAATTGAATAGAAACTAGTTTTTATGCCAGATGTAATATATAAACCATCCAGTTCTTAAAAAATAAAAGCCCTAAGAAACAACAGTACAGAAGGATACCCTGTGATGCTTGTGGCCCTAGCACCAACAGAGGGTAAACTTGGCCCTTTTCTTCTGAACAAACCACATACTTAACTCCATCTGCCCCAACCCCCACTGTGTTGCACTCCAACCTCAAATGCTGGGGAAGTTAAAAAAAAAAAAAAAAAAGGCCCCCTTTTTATTGTTCTCACAATAGATTAAGATTTTAAAAATCGTACACCTGTGGATGAGGACAGTGGGGGGGAGGTAAGGACAGAGGGTGGGGTGGGAACCGGGTGGAGGGGAACTATGGGGGAGGGGGGGAGAGGAACAACTGTAATAATCTGAACAATGAAGATTTATTAAATTAAAAAAAAGACACTATGCATAAGATGCAGGCAAATTCAGTGGCACTGAAATCTAATAAATTGATTGGTGTCTACTTTCAAAAATTCTTAAATACAGTCATTTAAAAAAAGGAAGTGGACTAAAGGAAGCCTTGTTCCAGATTTATATTTTTAACAATTGTAAAAAGCTAATAATTAAATAAGTAAAATCCCAATACCACACCAATAGTTTAAATAGCTTAATTAACTGAACTGAATGAATCTTCCGCTGATATCCAAATACATCTTCTCTAAGCTTCATAAATTCTGGCAGCACCTTATACTTAAAGGCTTCCCAGTAGAACCTTCTCTAGAAATCAGTTATTTTACTGACAGCTCAGACCCTTTCAATGATTTAGGGATGTCAGGCTCAAGCTATTCTATACCTGACTAGACCACAGAAGCAACACTCACTAAGGACCCTTCACGCAGCACACAGAGGAGCCGTGCACAGGACCCCACAGCCCAGTTTCCTTCCCACTGTGATTTACAAAAAAAAAAACGAACCACCACAATTTTCAGTACATTACTGTAAAACTTACTTGAGTTAAGTGTTTGCCGTGTTTTGGCGCTTGTGCAGTAAGCTTCGATGACTTTCAGAATCTGTGCGTCTTCTTCCAAAGCAGCTGTGCCTGTCAAGACATACACAACATGGCACAATCGAACTAAAAATGACAAGTACAACAGGTCACAATCTAAAAATAACTACTACAATTAAGTAGAGGAATGTGAACTCATCAACTCAACCAAAATGATGACAATCAAGATAACCCCCTCCTTTTATTTTCTTGTCAGATAACTGTTTTCCAATATTTACAAAATTACATTCAATAGAATTTTTAATTATTTAAAAGTATTTCTTGTCTGCAGCATATTGACAAAAGGTTAATATATCCTAATTACATGTTATCTTACTAATCCAGAAGAAATATTCCATATCCTGAAATTGAAAAAAAGGCAAGAACTAGAAACAAGCATTTCACACAAAAAGAATATGGTCAGTAACAAAAAATAGTCAATCCCACTAAAAAGTGAGAATTAAAACAAAGCATCAGGTTTTTCACATACCAAACTGATAACAAGTGAAAAGGCTGACAGTTCTCAATGTTGATATGGATAGCGGAGAGAAAATCTTCCCTCCATCCACAGCTGGTAGGAATGAAGACAGGCGATATGACCACATTTATCAGAGGCTTTACAAAGCACATTTCTGATGATCCACAAATTCCTACTAGAGATTTCATCTAAGAAATTTATAAGGCACAATCTAAACCTTGAAGGTATCATTCCAGAGCTCTTCCTTAAGCTATGGGTTATTCCAGACACTGGCTTCACTCTCAGAGATCACAGGTACAGAGAACAGAATCTTCCAGACTAACAGCATCTAATGGTACTAGTTCCAAGCACAGAGCCTCACACCCAGCCTCACCTCACACTTCATATGAACCTAGGGTTAAACTGTTTCTCTGGTTTGTTTTCCTAGATTTTCTAACATAATATTGGATATTTTTAAAAATATATTTTTATTGATTTCAGAGAGGAAGGGAGAGGGAGAGATAGAAACATCAATGATGAGAGAGAAACATTGACCTGTTGCCTCCTGCACACCCCACACTGGGGATCAAGCCCGAAACCTGGGTATATGCCCTGACTGCAATTGAACCGTGACCTTCTGGTCCATAGGTCGATGCTCTACCATTGAGCCATGCCAGCCAGGCTGGATAAATTTTTTAAAAAGCTCACCTACTGTATTAAAAATGTAAGAAGAATGGAAGGCTAAAATATTTATAAGTTTCACAATAAACCCTCAATGTCATTTTATGATAGTAACACAGATATATACAAAGTAAGCCAAATAGTCCCTACTGAAAAATAAAATCCATATGAAGAGTTTAAGAACAATTGAGAAGCTGACTTAAATTTCACTAATTGGGACCAATCAATTAACAGGTTTCTCATAATAAGATCCATAACAAGCTCCTCTCTTAGAAGTAAGAAAGATAACATTTAACTATTTAATTTCAGGAGGTATTGCAAGGTAACTTCCAGGGACAAGCCATTCCCTCTGTGCAGCTGATGTAACTGGATTATTTTCAGACGTGGGCAAGTACAGTGGTTTTATCCTCAGTGCCACAAAAGCATCATGAAGCCAGAAAGGGCCTGGCTTCCCTGAGAAGGTTGAAGAAGGTAAACATTTTCTATGTGGCACAGACTGTTCTAATAACTAGAAAAACTCCTCTGATTCTGAATGTAACAAAGGTTAAAGTAACTTACAGAATTACGATGTGACTTTAAAGGAGTCAGGTTTACTTAGTACTTGCTGTGCACAGGCACTAGTAACACAGTGGTCCATACAGATAAAGCTTCTCCTTTAGCCAGAGAAAACGCTTTGGTTTTCTTATTACCTCCTGGTCCTTCTGCTAGCTCCTTCCCTCTCACATCATCTAAGACTCGACCCTTTCTCTTCTCTGTCTATTCAATCTCACAGCTTGAGAAACCACCTCAGCACAGAGAACAACTCTGAAATTCTCACCACTAGCGCAAACCTTCCCCTGGCCTCAGAGTCCTGTCCCATCACAGTCCCTACAAGCTGAAAGCCTCACTCCCTCCCACAAACCCCGCGTCCAATCCAACAGTACATCACCAGTGTATCTTTCCTGCTTGAGTGTCTACACCGCAGTGGTTTGTCACTCTTGCTGCTCCAACAATTTCCTTTGGAAGTGTCACTAAGGCTCCGACCCTGACTTGTGTTTGAAGTCTTTGAGAAGCCATCTCCCTATCCCAGACACACTGTGCTGTGGGGTGTGAGGCAGACCCGTGCCTTTGTGCACACAGACTCACTTTTCCTCAGCGCAAACTCTTCGTCCGAAGGCTTCCGCTCTGGTTTACGCTTAGGTAGCAACTTTTTCATGGTCTTGGGACTCTTACTAAGATCCTAAGGGGAACAAAGAGAAAAAAATGCTGACAATTTCCAAAGGCAGTAATTTTTACTGACATATCAGTAAGGGTCACTGTAAAGGTGTAAAATATTAAATCACCACAGCCATTCACTGTTAAAAGTTTCCTACTTTTCTCATATTTTGACTTTTTGACAGCAGCGGAGCATTAATTTAAAATCAATACTAGGACAATAACTGATAAAAACCCTCATGTTACTTGGGTCTGTCAGCACTGTCACACACAGCAGAGGGGAGGCAGGCAGCCCCTGGAGAGAAAAGGACAGCTGGCTGGCGTGCGCACAGAGATCCATGCATGCTACTAATTCTGGCACAGACCCATCTGCTGCCGCTAACTAGAAAGAGATGAGAAAACTAAGGCTGTTTTTTTAATTTTTTTATTTGAGAGACAGAGAGGGAGAAACATCAACTTGTTGTTCCACCTATTTATGCACTCACTGGCTGATTCTCATATATGCCTTGACAGGAGATAGAACCCATTAACCTTGGCGTATTGGGAAAATGCTCTCATTAACGGAGCTACCTGGCCAAGGCCCAGGGCTATTTTAATTGTTGTCATTAATCCTCATCTGAATATATTTTTCCATTGATTTTTTTTTTTTTTTTTTTTTTGGAGTGAGGGATAGAGAGAAAAACATCAATGTGAGAGAGACACATTGATTGGTTGCCTCCGGCATGCACCCTAGCCAAAGCCAGGGATCGAGTCTGCAATGGAGGTATGTGCCCTTGACTGGAATCAAACTAGGACCCTTCAGTCCATGGGCCAATGCTCGATCCTCTGACCCAAACTGACTAGGGCCCCAGGGCTATTTTTAAAGGAAAGGTAAGTAAAAAATGAGTCCCTTAGGAAAATATTTGAAGCCTTAGGGAGAAGAAAATGGAGTAAGATAGATCATCCTATCAGCTTTGAGCACAGATGCAAAGAGAAGATGAGACACTGGCTCTCTAGGGCATGTTAACACTAGTTCAGAGCTATGTTCATAATGTAATGGTCTACCTCTTACCTCTACAACACAACTTCACAAACTGTGCAGAAGATGAAGGCGAAAAACAGAGTAGGAAGAAGTCCAATGGAGTGGGCGAGGTTTAATTGTCAAGCATGTATTAAATTATCAGTATCATTTAAGTTATATAAACCATTTGTGAGTCTTACAATGAGAAACCAAGACTCTGAAGGTGACATGTGCTATGGGATGAGTCAGACTGGAAGCACAGAGGGAACAAAGCTTGATGTTTAAAGGTATCTCTTCAAAATATTTTCCGTAAAAATAAATATTTAAAAACTCTTAAAAACGCAGCAGAAATCAGCTCACAGAGAAATAAACACGGCATGTGTTCGGTGCTTCCATAACTCAAAGCAGACATGAGACTCCTGGCGGCGCACCAGACAAGGCACCCACCACACGTGCAGAGGGCACAAATCCACACACATCGCGCACCCTCTCCTCAACGCAGGCGAGGCTGGCTGCTCCATTTTTGCCGTACTCAGTAAGATGTCTTTTCACTGAGTGTTTTGAGGTGCTCAGTAATACTGTACAATACTTCAGAGTGTGAAACCTCTCCTACAGCATGGGGTCCAGCAAAGCAACTGTAGCCAGACTTACCCAAACCAGATGCTCACGTTCACTGCCACACCTCTCCCCTGGCCTTTCTGTTCCTTTGCTTAACACTTTTATCCCAATTTTCCTTCTCAATAATGAAATCTCCACCAGTGCTTGCCTGAGCTACCTGTAATCACTAAACTAGGTAATAAAGATCATCAACATTCTTTAAGGAACTGCCCATGATGCAGACATTTCTGACTTGGGCATATAACCTCCATCAGTAAGACATATATCAAAAAATTCAAATTTCATTAAGAACAAAAAATGTAAAGAAAGTGTAATAATTTATGTAGCACTTTTCTAGGTGTCTTAAAATTTTTAGAACTGCTAGAGAGGATTAAGGGAGGGTCTGCTCCAGATTCTTTGGCAAATTCAGTCTCTGACTGGATGTGGAGACTCATACCAGGCAATAGTGTTTCACCACGCTCACACTCACACTAATGATAATCACAACAGTGATAACCACGCTCACTCAGAATAACCATAGTCACATGCTCACATGATAAATATATGCATTCTCACACTCTACCCATACTCATACTCAGGCTAATACAATAACCACACTCACACCCCTACTCACCATCCTCACCCACACTCACGCTCGTTACAACCACACTGACACTCATAATCACATACTCTCCCTCACAATAACGAAACTCACACTCACAGTAACCATATCCACATTCACGATGACCATACTGCCAACTCATACCCAAGCTCACACTCATGATAACCATACTCATTCACGCCGCTCACACTCGTGATAACCAACTCTCATCATTTCAATTATCAAGCTTCCTCGAGTGCTAACACTTCTCGAAATGCAATTCTCAAGACACTTCCTTTCCTCATCAAAGCAGGTTTATTGTATAAAAACCTAGCATGAAAGTGCAGGAAACTGTTAACACTTATTTATGGCTGGGAATCATATTTTAACTGCACAAAATACTGGATTAAAAAGGAAAAGAGCAACGTGCATGATGACCTCTTACACAAAGAGAAAAGCCGTCATAACTTTCATTTTTTATTTGTAAATGTAGGGTTCCTGGGCAAGATCTCAAACCTGGAAAAGGATCATAAGAGAGGCACAACAGAAGAGCATGCAGAAATAGTGAGACCCATCACGACTGGAAGCTGAAAACCATTTCAGACTCAGCTAGAGGCCCAGAGGAAGCCCCTGGGAAGCTTCTGATTCCTCCAGGTAGGACCATGGTGAGCACAGAAAAGGCCATGCAGGGCACAGAGAGGGTCCAATGTTGCACTAACCCCCCCCCCCCATGAGGGTCTCCACAGCCTCCCAGACTCCTAAACAGAAGGAAATGACAAAAAAAGAAAGGCAGACCCTTCACAGTTCAAAGAAGCTGAGCTGCATTTTTATGTCACAGGCAGAAATTCGTGATTTTCCATTATTTCTGAATTTACCGGAATGAAGCACAGCACAACCAACCTGACACGTCCAAATGTCAGGTCGCGCTCACTTTCGCTCAGACCTCACCTCCTTGTAGCAGAGAGCAGCTGAAGGCCGGAGGGGAGGTGCGGGTCGCAGACAGCTCAGACTCCATGGCTTCGAGGTC
This sequence comes from Cnephaeus nilssonii, assembly GCF_951640355.1. NCBI lineage: Eukaryota > Metazoa > Chordata > Mammalia > Chiroptera > Vespertilionidae > Cnephaeus > Cnephaeus nilssonii. The sequence goes on from NC_137079.1 coordinate 30,473,133, forward strand.
TTCGGAGGCTCCAGGGGCCCCCAGTTGATGGTCGTGTGTGGGGTGCCGTGGTGGGAGGGGTGGGGCAGTGTGTGGTAAGCAGGCGTCAGTGGCACCGACTTGCTGTCTGCATGCTTGCTGGATGGGGTGATTGAATGCGTGGGGAGCTACCCAAGGAAAAGAACAAAAAAAAGCAAAAAGAGAACATTCACCATCAAAGAAACCTAGATTAAATACACTTAGTTCCGCTAATTTTAAAAAATGCACCCAATGAAATAACCCCCCGATTATCATTTCTCCAAGCAGTTAGACTCTGCGATGCCCCGAAGATTCTGCTTGAGGCTGCGGCCAAGCCTGAGTTAGGAGGCAGCAGGATGCTGGGGGCCTAAGACCCGGACAACACTCCACCACCACCTTTATTTGCCATGGATTAACATTTGCAAAAAGGTATTTCATTTAATATATATATCAGAATTTTATAAAAGAACAGGGTATTCCTCACTAGGAGCAAGATTATGGAGAGGGTAATCCTCCCCAGTCAGCTGTTATTCAGTGTCTGTGACTTAGGAGTGAGCAAAGCTTGGACCTGACCCCAGGTTTTCTTTAACAAAAGAGTGGCACAGCCAGGCCCACCTCTGTTGATAGCTGTTTTTGTGTTACAGAGACCATATTGCCTGTAATGCTAAAAATATTTACTACCTGTTTTTTTATAGGGAAAAGTTGCCACTCTCTGGAGTAAAACAAATTATTTTATTAACTTTAATCAAAACAAAGTTATAGAAATCTAATTTCTCAGAAGACATGATCACTGGGGTTTATATTACTGGAAAACCCATCACAGGACAATTAAATGAGAAAATGTTAAATAAATTAAGTAATTCAAAATTAGCCAATGACCTCAAACTAACCCAAAGCAATAAGGTATGCTTAACAGGAGCAAGAGCTGAATGGTTCTGCAATCTGAAAACCTGAATGAAGCCATTATTAGAAAGTTCAACAAGCCCAGCCTGTGTGGGTCAGTGGTTGAGCATCGACCCAGGAACCAAGCAAGAGGTCACAGTTGGATTCCAGATCAGGTCACATGCCCGGGTTACAGGCTTGATACCCAACAGGGGTTGTACAGGAGGCAGCCAATCAATGATGCTCTCTTATCACTGATGTTTCTCTCTCTCTCCCCACCCCGCTCTGTTCCCCTCTCTCTCTGCTCCCTTCCTCTCTGAAATCAATAAAAATATATATTTTAGCCCTACCTGGTTTGGCTCAGTGGATACAGTGTTGGCCCGCGGACTGAAGAGTCCCAGGTTCGATTCTGGCCAAGGGCACATGCCCACATTGCAGGCTCGATCTCCAGTGGGGGGCATACAGGAGGCAGCTGATCAATGATTCTCTCTCATCATTGATGTTGCTATCTCTCTCTCCCTCTCCCTTCCTCTCCAAAATCAATAGAAAATATATATTTTTTAAATTTCTTAAAAAAAAAAGGAAAGCTGAACAATATTGGAACACATGTTTAAAATAAGAAAACCCTGGCTCTAGCTGATGCCACCATATTTAAGAACAGAAATACAAACTTTCTGCAGAAATCACAGGGCTGTCCTGGTGTGTGCGTCAGTGCTTGTCATTTGCTACACAACTACTATAAATTTTTTTCAAACAAATAATTCACTAAAGAATAAAATTATGCAAAAAACATCCCTTCTAGCAATAATGTAGTAGTAAGTAATATTTGGTGGTGTTTCTCCTTCCTCAAAAAAGTCAAAAGAGGTATGCTTTGTGCTAAAATTAGAGTATTATTCAAGCTAGATATGGACAGAACACAGGGAGAACACACAATTCCACAAAAATAAGCTCCCTAAGAAGACAAATTTCAAAAGCCTGTATGTGAGGAACAGCACCATCCATAGAGTGGGGACTTAAAATCCCTGATGATGGGGCACCTCCCTTGCCACTGGGTGGCATGAAAAGGAATATGACAGGCCAGGGTCCAAATACAGAAAAAGTTTTTATCTGATATGAAATTTTATAAAGTTTAGTTTCAGACTGTTACTAACAATCTGAATGAAAAGGCACTTCCATTTTTCTTTATGAACACACACACACATACATACATGCTTTGGAATAAATTTAGTACCATGAAAGCTAAGCATCTTTAGTATTTTTTAAAGTATGGAGAAGTTATAAATGGCAGAGTCATTCTAAATGACATATCAGCTAAAGGAAATGAGCAGTTTTAGCCTCCAAACTGTTGAGAGATTTCGAGTAAGACGTTAATACCATGACCAAAATGCTATGCTACAGCCACCCTTCCTGAGCTAAAACTTTAATGCCAAGGATAATGAATGCAGAAGTGAACTACATGGTAGGAAACGTCCTGACAAAGATCATAACAATCTAAGGATGTGAGAGAAACATACCAACTGGAAATGCTATGTAATCGTAAGTCATTTGTAAAAAGGTGTGCCTGGTTCTTCAATATTGTTTGATAGAGATGACAAATGATGCAATATCTTAAGCAAAAAAAAAAAAAAAAAAAAACAATAAAGAGAAGTTTTTAAAAATGACACTGGCTCAGTCGATAGAGGGTTGGCCTGCAGACTCAAGGGTCCCAGGTTCGATTCCGGTCAAGGGCATGTACCTTGGTTGCAGGCACATCCCCAGTTAGGGGGTGTGCAGGAGGCAGCTGATTGATGTTTCTCTCTCATCGATGCTTCTAACTCTCCCTCTCCCTTCCTCTCTGTAAAAAATCAATAAAATATATTTAAAAATAAATAAATAAATAAAAATGACACTTCGGTACTTACCTATTTTGAAAGGTTTACACATATCTAAAAAACCAACGAGCTGAGCTGTTGAGCTTTTCTAAGTAGAAGTGGATTTCTTAAAATCAAAATGAGTCAAAAATTATATTTTAATGCCTTCAAAATGAATCTGGTCCTTTTCATTGTCATAAATACTTATTTTTTGATGAAACAAAATAAATACAGTTAAAGTTCTCAGAAAAAGCACACTCTTCAAGTTTCAGTTGAAAACCCCCAGTACCTTACTCTCTGAGGCCCATCTGAGCACAGCAGCAGACTCCTGCCCGAGTGCCACTGACTGAATGTGACGAAGCACAACCTAAGGCTGTTTCACAAGCGTGATTACTGTGAAGCCATTCACTACTCAATGGAAATAAGCAAATATTTGCAGAGAAGTACAAGGCAAGTATTGTGCGTTCTTGATCCAGATATTGATAATGCTTTAAATTACTTGACCACTTGCTGACAACTCAACCAAAAGCTGACCCTTGGAGTTTGGAGGCAGGAGAAGTATGGGGTCCTTACAGTATGAGACGGCACAGAATGAGGCTTAATGGGGGGATTGCTGACAGATGTGACTTTTGTTTGCTTCTGTAGATGGTCCACCCATTCATGGAGATCCTGCTGGTTGTTGCACGACACTAATATCCGCTCAATCATGCTTCCTAGAAGAGATGAGAAAAACGGGCTGAAATTGGAAAATTGGTAGAAAGCACACACATGCACATACACACACCCAGAGTATAATTCAGCAACGTTAAACACAGCCCTCTGAAGTAGTCAAGCAAGAATCTGCACACAGATGGTAAGCTGCCTCTCATCACCATGACAGATAGCATCCGCAAAGTTTTTGCCTATCACCTGATATTTCAAATGCATTTCTATGATTTTCACTGTCCTCAATCTTTGTGATTGTCATTCCTGTCGTTGGTAGCTTTCCCTAAAAAAGAGCCCCCCCACAAAAAAAAACACAATTAGTGCTTTTCTAGTAAAGAAGGTACCGTTATTAAAGTAAATACTAAATAATTTTAGAAATGGCAGAGGAACTGCATTTGTAAACCACAAAAGCTGTCTTTGTTTGTACCAGATACATATGTATAACACAAAAAAGCCTCTATCTCTATCTCAAATAAGTAATCATAATACTATAATCAACAAACTGAGCCCCAGCAAAAAGGTACAGAGGAGCAAAATAGAACACAAATAAATTCCAACTGGTGAGTTACTCTTAACATAAATGTGAGGACACAAAAACATTACATATTATGATTAAAAAAGAAAACACACTAGAGCCTACGGTAGCTATGTTAAATGACGTTTATGGAAAGGAAGCACAGATTTGCCTCATAAAGAAATGCAGAGAAAGAATTGTACAAGTTATACTTGATTGTCCACCAGACAGGAAGCCAGCAGCTGTGCTGAGCGCTGCACAAAATGCAGAAAACAGCAGCCAACCTGTCCATTCTGAAAATGGAGGACTTGGGAACCAAAACAGAAAATGCTACTGGAGAGACACCAGAAAAGGACTGCAAATAGCCAGGCAGGACATTTGGTCCTATCCAAAACATCACCGAGACATCTGGTTCAACCAAAAGGTGCTTGAAACTTGGTCCTGACAGAAAACCGTCCACCCTTAAGAAGACATCCCTGGGTTCAAACAGCCCACACCACTTATTTTCACTTTTGGTTTACAGGATTAATACACAAAAAGTTACCATGATTTATTGATCCAATGATTGTGTTGTGGCTGTATGGTCAATGACCACCTTTCTTGCCTTGGTAGCCTAGCTGGTCATAGCACATGGAGTTAAGTACATGGGCTGGTGTAGACCAAACGTCTCCATGGATATACTATGGTACCTGGTGATCAACCAAGTCTTTAGGAAAAGTCTACCAGTGTCAGGGGCCAAGTCCTGTGAAGGACTCTCTCAGCACCTCCGAAAGTAGTAGTTCTCAGCAAGGTACGGGGGAAGGAAGGGCTGCCCTGCAGAGGACACCGGCAGTCACAGAGATGTGGGTGCTCCTGATACCTATAGGGAAGCAGGCCAGAAGTGCTGCCGAACATCCTCCTACAGCTCACGCAACTATAACGATCCAGTCCACTGAGAAAGCCTGTCCTGACGTTCGGTAGGTGAAACATTAGCCAGTACTTGGTCCTTCTAGGGTCGGATGAATTTGAAAAATGCTGTATACTGCGCACTCCTTTCCAAGATTCATAATGCACAGAAGTGTATTAGTAGCTTTGAGAAGTCCTAAAGAAATAAAGCTGTGTGACTGCTTTTAACCTAGTAAATCAACACCAAGGGATAGAATGTTCCAGTTACTGCTAGATTTAATGCTTTTTAATGTCCCTCAAAGCCAGAAATAAATATTCACAATACATAAGTCACAGCTCTCAGAGAGGGACGCCTCCCAGGAAACTGTGCAGAGTGGGAAAACAGGTCCTACACGTGGCGTGAGGTGTCCCGTGACACGTCAATGCCAACATCCAGAGCCAACTCACCAGCCTGGTCATCCACAGGGGCCTGGCCTGACCCAAAGGGCAACCTCTGCTTCATCAGGTCAGAGGAGGGCCCCACCTCAGTCTCTAGAGGTTTGAAATGTGAAGCCAAAGAGAGCTGACAAGAAAGGACTCTGCTTTTTGTTTATCAGGGTCACCTAACAAAGCAGGAGCTGCCAGTTTGAGGGAACCCAAGTAGCTGCTATATCTAAACATCTGCTCAGAAATAGACTTACAAATCAAGAGGTATTGTTTTTCTGGATTTGTCCATATATATATTTGCTTTATCAACTTACCTTGCACCTCAGGATCTGTGTCCTTAGAGATAGTTCTTTAAGTTTTGTTTGTTTCCTTCTTTTTTTGCTTAGGATTAATACCAGGATGTTTGTACAGTGACATCAAAATACACAGACAGGAGATGTATGCACATATTTGAATGTGTAACACTATACACATAACACTACACACAACACATAAATAGGGACAGCTACTATTTAAGGAAAATATTCAAAATATGCCTGGAAATGATTCTCAGATACACAATAAAAAATAAATTTAAAATGTGTTTTACCTGATAGATAAAACCACTCATCCTGGGACTGGCAGACAACATTAGCAAAATATTTGGAAAGAGTAGAAGATATCTTTCATTCTTTTCCTAATGTAAAAGAACAAACAAATTCAAAAACATATTTACAGATGTGAAAACAAATATTTAAATTAAATCTTCTGAAACACTGTACTGTATTTTCCATTTAGGTATTTCTACCCAATTACATTAGCTAAATTAAATGGAAACAAAATTAGAATGCATTATTAGACTCACAAGAAGCCCATGTAACATCTTTTTAAAAAATTTGGTTAAGGGATCTAGCTCCGCCATTTACTCTTTTTAATTAGTCTAAAATTTTATTTTTGTGATTGAGGAAAAAACAACAAAAGAACTTGTAAAACTTTAGTGGGAGGAGGGGAAATAGGTGGATCCTTCATGCTAAAAAGTGGATAAAATAAAACGTTAAAATCAATTTTCGTCTATTAATAATTCCTGGCACTTCCCTAGAACTCCCGATATATCAATTTAATGTTGTTTGCATTCATCCCGTAAACTTAATCTAGTGTACATGAAAGGCTTAAAAGCATTATTTATGTGTTAAAAATCATTCACTTCCATAAGGTAAGTAAAGCCCCAGAGACCACAATTAAAGGACAAAAATTCCCAGAACCTAAAAGAAGACACACAAGGAATGTGCAGATAGTCTTTGTCACAAGTTGCCATTTAACCACTGCCCACAAAAGCGAAATGATACTAGGAAGCAGTGTCTCCAAGTAGACTTCAGAACATCAGCCACATGCAAAGTGCCTTGAAAAAGACATTCTATACTCGAAAGATGTTTTTGAAAAGTACTTATTATATTCCCCTCCTTTTTCTATTTCCTTTTTTTGTTAATCCTCACGGGAGGATTTTTTTTCCATTAATTTTTATATAAAGTGGAAGAGAGGGAGGGAAACAGGGATATTATTATCTTTTCAGTCATCATTATAACTTTAAATCTTTTTTTTGAGTGAATGTTTTCTAGATCTAATATTATAAAGAAAACACTGAGAAATGTTTCTACAGATTTTTTAAGTAAAATTTAAAAGTACATAACTAAAAAAAAAGATTTGGGTTTTTTTTTTTAAATCATTATAGTCTATTAGAAAGTCAGGATTTCTTATGATACCCAAATTAACACCTAGTGAGCTGATATCATTTTCAAATTTCATAGGCAAAAAGGAATGTGCATTGTGAGTACAAGTTTCACTTTTCTTACTGTCCTAAGAATTCCATGTTTGAAATGGGTAGTTAGCATATTTTGATCATGTTGGTAATTTTTCACAAAGGTAGAATAGAATTCATAAAGAGGTACTAGCTTAGTGACCCAATGAACATGTAACTTGTAAATACTGAAACACAAACTGCTCCATTTTCACTGTGTGGGGAAAGCACAAGGTTCTGGTTTCATCTCTCACTTAAACCAAACCTGTAAGATAACTGTGATTCCCATAAGCAAATGCCAATTAGTATTAGATAACAGAAAAGTATAATGATCTAACCATGGAAAACAGTACATTTCCTGGAATGGCAGTGTTGGTAAGAAGCCCATGGCCAGAAGCACATACTTCTCTGTGGCAGACATTTGCCAAACTGGACTACTAACGAGGGATCTAAAATCCTCTCTAGACACCATCTCTTAGTTGACACTGATACAGACTTTGATCATAACTGCTCTTGGCTGCATCTTAACTGGTCAAGTAGTCCATAGCCAGCTAAGCCTTGCTAACATACTGGAAACCACTTTTATATTTGGCAAGGACAAAAAGTAAGCAAACTTTTTATTTTTACAAGCTAAGAGTCCTATTAAAATGTTGTCATCATTTGGTAGTCCTTTAAAATCTTGTATTACACAATCATCAAAACATAACATTCTAAAGTATAATCTTGACTGTCACTAAGGAAACTTAAAAAGCATTTATAAAACATAAATAGCATTTAATGCAAATTATGTTCAGCTCTTAATTTTTATCTGAGGCATTTTAATGGTTTCAGGGAAAACAACCAAGAAACTAGAATAAGAACAAAGTCCAACAGCACATGGCTGGTGTCCCTTCCATGGCATGTGTTTCTTCCACCGCTGTTCCCATCCACTCTCTGCACACTTGCATGACAGTACCTCACTTCCGGCACACTGAATCATGACCTGGGACATGTAAATGACGTTGCCCAGGGTCTTAATGTCATCTCCCTCCCAGCTCCGGATGGCTTCCGTCAGGATCTGCAACTCCAGCTCTTTCCTTTTCCGTACATCTTGACACTGGGCCTGGAAGACATAGTAAAACACTATTAAAAGAGACAAACTTCCAGAATTGTAAGTTTTGGCCATACTGCTTTGTAGCTTACTTCTTCTTAAGGCAGATAATCTACTGAACAATGTATTTAATTCACAAGCATGGAATCAAGTCCAGAGAGGCAAACCTTTGGAATAAGAAACACTGTTTTAGAAAAATATAGCATATTTTGCCTCTTATAGAAGAAAAAAGCAGACTGGACAAGAAAAATATTTTCTGAAAAAAAATAAGCAGCGTTTATACTATAAATAAGGTGTGTATCTCAGAAACCCAGTCAATAAGACAGCAGACAAAAAATAAAATGGAACAACCAGTATTTCATTTCATATTCTATCACTAAAGACACTGACTGGATGGAGGCTAAAACATGTGTAAGTCATTTTCAGGTAGCTAATGCACCAATTATGTGAAGCCTTTAAAAAGTTTAAACAATTATCATTTCATTGTTCTAGTCTCCAAAGTCTAGTAAAGCATGAGAATTTATCAGCCATGGAATAACTACTATGTATGCTCATTTTTATTTCACCAGAGTAAACCTTAATTATACTTCACAGGTAATTTTTTTTATCATCTAACTTTTTTAGCTGATAAATATTTTTCTACATTCACTTGCCATAATACTATGTAAGAAAAAAACACTCCATAATATGCTTAATCACTTACTGAAAGGTTTTTGAAGGCAGTCATGGATTTTTGAATATCTTGTCTATCCGGATGATAATCCTTTGAGTAAAAGAAACACACCATTAGCTTTCATAATGAAAAGCTTTATCTTAAAAAGACGTTCTCTATAGACTCTACTGAATCTTCCAATACTTTTCAACCTGTAATATGTCCTATTTTTCCCAGCATTAAAGTGCCACCTCTTATTCTTTAAGGGAATCATGGAGCCAGTGGCCTTAGGGGAAACAATCATTCAGAAGAGAGAAGCCAAGAGCTGAAGCTGGAGTCAGGAGAGCAACATCTGCTGTGGTGAATGCAGACAGCACAAACCACACCCACTCCTAACACTTGGCGTCTGCTGCTTTGGCAGCAGGCGAGCAGTTGTGGAGAAGACCGACGGCCTGCCCTTGACAGGAAAAGCTCACCAAACCCTAGCCAATTGTTCACCAAACCCAAACTTCTGCAAGGCTCACAGCCTGTTTTTCAGAAATAAGATAAATACATATCTTTAATTAAATGATGCTTTTACATTATATTACTCAACTTATAATAATTGTAGTTAAATGTTCCTGCTAGGGCTCTTCAATTCTATTAGCATTTTCTACCTTTCGAAACTTTTTCTATCAGCAGCAATGGGTGAAAAAGGAGATAAAGGAGCTGGGGAAAGGAGAAAATATTTAATACTTAACAAAATCATTTGGAAAATACACTGAATTAAAAATCTTGGTAAACTCTTTTTGTTGATTCCAAAATAAGTCATTAATAATTTTTTTTACAGTGGCTAATAGACTTCAGTGACAGGCATGTGATAAGCAGTACCTCCATGTGTCTCTCGAGCTCCTTGAGCAGAGTGGGGTACTTATCCAGGCGCATGAATGGTTTGCTGAGGCCAGTGGTCAACACGAGAATCCCCGGACTGTTGGCACCTTTCATCTCCATGAACTCTCCCAACTCCTCACTAAGCAACAAGCCGCCAGCAATGAAAGAGTAAGACACTGCTGTTAAGAGTTCACCGTGGTGACGCTCCCTTATCCCCACTAGCAAAAATATAACAGCATACCATTAACATTGTTAAAACTATAGCTTTTCTAACCAAACATGTGCTGGTTATTTCAAAACACCAAAGGAAACCCCAGAAGGTTCATGTTGCATCTCTCATTATGAGTAAAAACAATTGTGCATAATATAGAATACATGTAGTCACCTATGCAAAGAAAGGTCATTTCAGCAAGCCAATTTCATACAGAAGGGTCAAATGTAAACGTGCAGTCTTAGAGCTAAAATAGATCCCAATTATATGGGAACTTCAAGGTGGTGAAAAGTGTAAGAGGGGAAAAATGCTTTAAAACTATAATAACCTGAATCAGAGCGTTAACACTCCAGTTGCTTATCAATCCACCAAACATCCCCTGAACATTGACTGCAACCTAAAGCATTTGTGAGAGCAACAAGTGTTTCCTTCAGAGTGCACAATATGGCACAATAAAATAATATTTAAGTTTTAAAATTTCAAAAGTATTTCCACATCAATATTTCATCTAATCTGTACATTATGCAAAGAAAGTTGTCCCCATTTAATGTTGAGGAAACTGACTATATATTCAGAAATCTAAAAAGCTTAAAAAGAAATTTGTAATATTTTAATATTCTTTCACCATTAACTTCACCATTATTCATGTACCTTTTACAACCAACAATGCCCTCCTGAGCCCTGTAGTAACATGCACACACTGTTTGCCCTGAGATATCCAATTCAGCAGCCCTGTGTTTAGAGTGACCCAGGATGGCCAGGAGTGCAGAGGGAGTCAACCTCTGTCACTGACACATTTACGACTCGTATCAGTGGCTGAAACTCTGCGTTTCTGTCTCTCCATTGCAGGACAAATGATGTTTAGGATCCATGTGAGGACCTGGATTTGCGTTCCTCACTGTTGCTGCACATGTCATTCCAGACATGGGAAACTGAGGGATAGACAGGCTGGGAGAAAAGAAGGCACCAGATCAGGTCACCCACTGGGAAGAGAATAGAGTGAACTCTGAGTCTCCATGTCACCTATTAGGAAGAGCATTATAAATGAAGCCATAAAATAAAAATGCTAAAGAATAACTGAACACGCCGAAACCGGTTTGGCTCAGTGGATAGAGCCTCGGCCTGCGGACTGAAAGGTCCCAGGTTCGATTCTGGTCAAGGGCATGTACCTTGGTTGTGGGCACATCCCCAGTAGGGGGTGTGCAAGAGGCAGCTGATCAATGTTTCTCTCTCATCGATGTTTCTAACTCTCTATCCCTCTCTCTTCCTCTCTGTAAAAAATCAATAAAATATATTTTAAAAAAAAGAATAACTGAACACATTCGTCCTCAATGTAGGTTACCTGAATCTGACCACAGGGACCCAGCCACTGCCTCACTTCCTCCATCCCTCCCCTCACCCAGGTATAATTGGCCCCCTGCCCAAACTTCTTAGGACCAGTAGCCACTCCAAGGACTCCTTACAAAATTTAGGATAAATCATTTGAAAATGCCAGCTCAAAAGTGGTGAATATAACACTTTCCTATGGTTCAACCTAAAAGGACTTCATTGTGAGGAGGTGTGAGAGCAAGAGTTGGTACTCCCCACCTCTTATCCCATCCTCAACTGACCGCAGTGATGCACCTAAAGGAGAAATCATCTTACTTAACTAAACCAACTTAGAAATATAAGGTTTCAAATATCAGCTTGAAAACAAATTAATTAATCACTAGGAAATTAGCCTTACTTTGCTTACGCATGTAAGACCTCTTTACAAGACTACTTCTATCTAAATTCAGGTTTGTGAAAACTCGGGGGACCCAGTTAAGCAAGCAAGGTACATTGCATTTAAAATCAGAGTGCAGCCCAGTTGGTGTGGTTCAGTGGTTGAGCGTCGACCTATGAACCAGGAGGTCACGGTTCCATTCCCAGTCAGGGCACATGCTGGGGTTGCAGGCTCAATCCCCAGTGTGGGGCGTGCAGGAGGCAGCCAATCAATGATTCTCTCTCATCATTGATGTTTCTACTTCCCTCTCCCTTCCTCTCTGAAATCAATAAAAATGTTTAATAAATCAATAAAATCAGAGTGTATTCCTGGACTGCATAAAAAATACAGTAATAATGTTAAATAGTGCCAGCTATCTATCTACCAATCTTATCTATACATACATGTTTTTAATATGAACTTTTTAAATAAATATACACATCCTCTCTAATAAAATGGTAATATGCAAATTAACCATCACTCCGCTACATAAGCCACGCCCACCAGCCAAGTCACACCCACCAGCCAATCAGAGCGAGTATGCAAATTAACCCCAATCCAAGATGGCTACAGCCACAGTGAGCAAGGTTTCCCAGGTAACAGAGCAAGCCAAGCTTTCCATAGCCGTTGCAGGCCTAAGCCTCCACTCAAGCTACAAAGTTTCAATTATAGAAGGTAAACAAATTCAAACAAATGGCGGCAGAATGGAGCTTGAGAGAGCAGGCCAGGGTTGCCGGCGGCAACAGGGGAAGCAAAGCTTTCCGCACACCCTGGCCGGGCTCACCCGCTTAAGGCTACAAAGTTTCAATTGTAGAAGGTGAATTAACTGCCACAGAGATGGCTGCCGCCCCGGAGGGAGCAGCAGGCTTGGCTCCGCTCCAGGCTACAAAGTTTCAATTGTAGAAGGAAAATAAGTCCCAGATACCAGGGCCTCTGCTTGGGTTGCCAAGGGGCATGGCCGGCCTGCAAACCACCACAGGCCCCTCGCTCAGGCCGCTCCACGCCCCAAGGGAACCCCACCCTGATCCGGGACACCCTTCAGGGCAAACCAGCTGGCCCCCACCCCTGCACCAGGCCTCTATCCTATCTAATAAAAGAGTACTATGCAGATTGGTCATCACTGCAACACACAATATAGCTGCCCCCATGTGGTCAAAGATCCTGCCCCCATGTGGACACAAGATGGCCACCACAAGATGGCCAGCAGGAGAGGGCAGTTGGGAGGCACCCGGCCTGCAAGGGAGGGCAGTTGAGAGGGACCAGGCCTGCAAGGGAGGGCAGTTGGAGGTGATCAACCCTGCAGGAGAGGGCAGTTATAGGTGACCAGGCTGGCAGAGGAGGGAAGTTGGGGGCAAACAGGCTGGCAGCAGAGTGGTTAGGGGGTGATCAGGCTGGCAGGCAGAAGCGGTTAGGGGCAATCAGGAAGGCAGGCAGGCAAGCAGTTGGGAGCCAGCAGTCCTGGATTGTGAGAGGGATGTCCGACTGCCCATTTAGGCCCGATCCCAGGGATCAGGCCTAAACGGGCAGTCGGACATCCCTCCAGGAGTCCCAGATTGGAGAGGGTACAGGCTGGGCTGAGGGACAACCCCCCGCCGTGCACGAATTTCGTGCACCGGGCTTCTAGTTTATTTAAATAAATATACACATTTAGGAGCTATTAAAAAAATCTAAGCACACTATAAAAAAGTGAAAATATAATCCTAGCTATAAAAACTTAACACATATAATAAACATTTTCTCATTTCTGTAAGAAATAAGGTTTCATGATGATTTCCTTCCATTAAGACAGCCATCATGGTGATGCAATTTAAAATGTTACCACAGAAGCTGTCAAACTACTTCTAGGGTTGTGTGTGCCTGCTTTTATAACCAACACACAATTCCGTATCTCTGTGTATATAACTCTGAGCTTTCTAAGAATGGTTTTCTCAGGAAAACCACAGGGCTACTAGGATTACTAAATCTAGGAATAGTGATATTTCAGAACCTTGTTATGATTAGTCTAGTGTTCATCCCCGAGATCATGGTGATTTAAAAGCTATGAGCAATATCCTGGAGTACCTGTTTGCATAGTTTTATCATTTTGCCTTTTCCCACAAGAGATAGGTGGGTAAGTAAAGAGTGCCCCAAGATTGACTTCAACCTGCTGCCTTCCTCCTACCTCCCCCAGCCCTCTGCTGAGCTCAGGCAGAAGTGAGAGCTGCAGACAGAACAGTCAGGAAAAAGGACGGAGAGAAGGGAGTGACATTATGGGACTAGAACTCTGTGCTGGGCATCAGAGCAAATGCTTCTGTACATGATTCCAGTAAGCATCACTCTGGGCCTGTGCCACAGTATTATTGTGCATGTTTACAGATGAGGACTCCCAGTGAAGACCACTGCCTGTTCTCACTGCTAGCAGGACAGCTGAACCCAAGAGGTTCACACTGTGTCTGGTCTGGCCCCTCTGACCACACCACACTCATGTGCCCTCCCCACACTCCTCATAAATCCTTACTCAGAAATGCTCCTCTTCAAATTACTCACTCTGTCAACCCCTACAGCATGAGTAGAGTAAAATGATGGATTTAAGAAAGAGCAATTTATATTTTATATCCATTTCTCTAAGAATTGAACAATTGATCAAGCATAAAACTAAAACTTCATAATACTAGAAGTATATTTCCCCTCCTTTAAATACAATCCATGCATGGCCTTTCTACTACAGGAAAATCACAGAAAAGTCTATTTATGTCACTTTTGATATTTAAGAATTATATTTTGTATTTTATAACTATAGTTATAGCAGAGAAATATGAATAAAACTAAGAAAGTTATCCTTATCACCCCTCACCCCCACAAAAAAAAAACACCTACAACTTAAAATGTAAGTGAACTTTTGCAAGCAAAAGTAACATCTTTTAATATACATATGACATTTTTGTAATGCCAGAACATGTGCAGTTAAGAAAAGAAACAGAACTTTATAAATCACTGGTTCATTTTTTTAGTGTTTTTTTTTTTTTAATTTAGTATAATAAAATAAAATAGTTTGTTACAGCTATTTTGACAAAACAATGGCTCTTTCTACTGTTGTGAGCAATCCTTATACAGTGAATCTCCTCTGTATTTACTGAAATGACACTGTGGGCTGCAAGAAGGCAACAAAAGGAACACAAATAAGGAGAACTATCATGTAGCCAAGCAAAAAATAACAATTAAAGTGCTGGGGGAAAACAAAACTCATTTTACAGACTAAATTATGAAACCCATAATTCATTCAAAATAGGCAACCATGAATATATGATGTCTACTATCATATGATAATGCAAAAGGTACATATCAGCTATAATTCTAGAATTGGTGGTTCTGTAAATGTATTCACAAATTCACACTCATAATTTAAACTAACCCAATAAGACTGAAAATAAGATTTGAAAATTTCAAAACATTACACTTAAAATCAATCCTTAAAAACATACTCAGGCATAAACATAGGAAAGAGGTTACAAGTTACGATTCCAGAATGCAAAGTAGTGAACGCTAACAGAAGCTACTAGCCAACTGCGATCCTCATCTCCATTCATGGACTTACGCTTCAGAAGTGCGGTCTGACCTGTGAACAGAGCGGGGACTCTGGCTGCTCAGGGACCTCAGGAGGGCACACAGGCAGTGCATCCTGCCGCGTCCTCTCCGGAGGCTCACTACAGAGCATGACTTCTCCACCCACCTCCCAACTCTGGGACAAGCCACGTGGAGGAGGCACAGTTTCCTCACTCAGAAACGTATCTATTCTTTCCGTGTTATTTTGGGGAAGTGCTA
The DNA here is from genome assembly GCF_951640355.1 of Cnephaeus nilssonii. Taxonomy (NCBI): domain Eukaryota; kingdom Metazoa; phylum Chordata; class Mammalia; order Chiroptera; family Vespertilionidae; genus Cnephaeus; species Cnephaeus nilssonii. The sequence goes on from NC_137079.1 coordinate 30,488,534, forward strand.
CACTTACATTTCAGCTGTGACACAGTCATTAAAGTAATAGTACAGAAGAGAGGATAAACAGCACATACTTGCAAGCATTTCCTTGAAAGTGTTATTTTAGAAAACTTTAACAGTCGGAATTTGCTTTAAATGTCATCCTCATGGCAGATCCTCATTTTAATGGGAAAAATATTTAGTGAGAATCTTTCCCTAAAATTATTCACTCCCATCAAACTTCCGACCCAATCTTAGAGAACTTCCCCAAAAAAGAGTTTGGAGAGCAAAGATAAAAAAGATCATAATTTTGCCCTAACATTCTATTTGCTTTCTATTTAACTCCCCCATCACTGCATCAATAATTCCTTTAAAAATTTTCAGAAACACAAATTTAACCCTTTGCACTCGCTTGCTTTTTTCTCGATTCCTGCTACCGATGCTAACTGTGTCGAGTCACACTCAACATCCGAGTGCAAAAGGTTAATCCTTGCATTTCATTTCTGTAGAAATTTCATTTAATTTTTAATTCCCAGGAGTAGACAGCAAGAGCATAACTGAATGCGTGTTTCATGGTCTCAGAGAGGTGTGTGCTACCATAGCCCACCCTCCTGGAAAGGTGAGGGAGGGCGAGGTATTGGGTAGGGGTTGGGGTTCCTTTGGGTTTTTTGTTTCTGTTGGACACTATATATCCTAATCTCTCTTCTTTTCATCAACATGTCAAAGACTGCTGCTTCATTTCAGGGCATTTATCATATTCACTCACTTCTGATCAGTTTATACATGTTTTTTGCTTAATGCTTACAATAGCCCTATGAAATAGACATTTTCACAGATGTGAGATAACCTGGGCCCACTAGCTTAAAAGGGTTTAAAAAAGAAACCATAAACATTTTTCTAAAACACTTACCGTATTAATAAAAATCTATGCCTCTTGTGCTAACATCTGCTAACGACTGCAACATTCCTCAATCTTCTTACAATTCTCAGCAAACAGACTGGCCTTGTCGTAACAACCTAGCAAAAAACCTGTACATTCTGTTTCACGTGTTTAATTTGTTTCAGGTTGCTGGTTGTCTACAATTTAATGTTCAATATACCTATAAAACCCAGCCCTAGTTTTAAATGAGGTATTATTTTTTTACAGAAAATCTAACTGTCTCACGCACTTCCAGTTTTATGGCCTTTAGAGAAAACTGATTTGGTACCCTGATCTAGCTTGCAGCTACATTCCAGAATACTTATCAGCAACTTCAAGTCATTGTCCAAAGGGCTCTAGACTGAAGGGGAGACTTTTAAAAATAACCTTTCCATTATAAAAATTCTAATAAAGTACTTCTTACCAGTACTTTTCAGACACTAATTTCAAGGGGTAATTAGCATTTTCATGGTTGAATAATCAAGTGAATATTAGTATTGTTTTAGAGAGTACCCCAAGAAGACTTTTCCTTTCAGGTAAGAGGTCTAAGTGAACGCACCTGTGCTCCGTGAGAACATTCACTGCAGATGGGTGATTGGCACAATATGAAAGGTACAAGGTTTTCATTTGTGGCATCAGATTTAAAAAGCAGCCTCCAACTCTCTGCTGAGCTTCAGGCAACCTGGAGACATGCAACATAAAGGAAATAATCCTAAATTTTACAGACAGAGGAAAATTGCTAAGTAACAAACAGATTATTTAGAGCAAGAAAGTCCTCCTTGTGTATCACCTCTATGAAAGCAAAATATCCAAATCCAAGAATATTTCTGTTCAAAGCAGGCATATAGTAGGGAGAAGTACCTACCTTGAAAGCTGCTCTGCTACAAAACAGTGAACTAAACCCAACCTTTCCTCCAGCATCCAGATGCCAGAACCTGGGCACAGCAGAGCTACAAACCCCAAGTCCAGGCTTCTTTGGGCCGGGAGGAAAATACTAGTAGATGTCATGAAGCCTCACATTTTGCATGAAACAAGGAGAATTATAAAATTTGGCTATTTGGTTAGTACGGTTTTCTACCAAAGTAGCATCAAGATATGCACACACATAAAAATTACAAAAGCCACTTTTCCTTCAGGTGAAGACTGGACATTGAGCACATCTATCAACCGCTCTCCTTCCCAAATCCACACTATAATGACAGATGACGGTTGCCTCGATTCTTTAGAACGCATCAACTCACAAGAACAAAAAGAGCCGAAACTTTGGAAGAACCAACTTTGGAAGCTGAAAAGCATATGATGAGCAGTCATAACTGGGCAGGCAAATCCAACTCCAAGACCACACCTGAGCCCCCTGCAATTGGGCTGCCCTTCGGCTGTGGGGCCACAAACATAACTGGGTAAAGGTCTGCGAGGCAGCAAGACACTTACCTTTGTGGACCAGAAGGTCACTGGTTGAGCATACCAGCAGGGATCCTTAGAAAACAGGGAGCGTGAAAGGACACTGACCAACCCTCCCACCCAAGTCTCCTTTGTCACCAGAATGCCAAAGCACAGACAGGAAGGATTGCAACCTTCAAACCAGGAAACCAAAAATGCCTTCTCTTCTCCTGAGGGAATCGGACCCAGAGAAAAATCAGGCATAAATAGTAACAGCAAGGGTTCTCCAACAACAATCAACAAGTTACAACCCATGGTCAGCACTTCCTCTCTAAGAGTTTAGGGCATCAATCTTAATTATAAGAAGACGCAAAAATATGACCAAACACTTGGGGGGAAAAATCTAATGAGAACAACAAAGGACAAAAGGTGGGAGTCTATGAAGGGGTGGGGGGAATGGAACATTATAGTCTGCAGGGAGCAGAAAAATATTCAAAAGAATTGTAATTAATCCTGAAAGAATACAAGAACTATAAAAAAGAAAAAGGATGCTTTTGTGGATGGAAAAAAAAAGGGGGGGGATTCTATGGAAAGTAACCTCACAGGGTGATCTGATTATAAATTCCTAACTGGGCAGGTCATGGTGGGTAGTCACGCCCCAAGCATATATCTTTTTAGTAATGTTTCATCTTTTCTTCTTTAAAATATGTTTTTATTGATTTTTGGAGAGAGGAAGGGAGAGGGATAGAGAGAAACATCATCTATCAGCTTCCTCCTGCATGCCCCATACTGGGGATCGAGCCCACAAAACAGGGATGTGCCCTGACCGGGAATAGAACTGGTGACCTCTTGGTTCATGAGTCGACGCTCAACCACTGAACCACACAGGCCTCATCTTTTTTTAACTATCCTGTAATCTAATCCCCACCTTGCTTTCTCCCATCTCCATGTAATCCTCCTTAGCTCCTCCTTAATTTCAAATGCACAAAAAGAAACTGCAAATTATTATCTCAGTCTGCTGACAGGTAGTCCTCAGTTTGGCTCAAATAAATGTTTATAAAAATTCTCTACAGGTTTGGATGGTCTTACACTGCTACCTTGAAAATAAGAACATTCAGGACTAAAGTAAAGTAAAGGAGCATTTGAAAATTAAAATGAAAGAGCAATTGAAAAGGTCAAAGGAAATCTGGAAAATAAAGCTCTGAAATCTCCCAGATTAATGGGAAAGAGATGAAAAGACCAGGACAAGCAGTTCCATGTTAGAATAAAAATTCCAGATACAGAAAACAAACAAAATAAACAGAAGTAAATAAAAGAAATTATAAAATTCGGCAGATGGAAAGAACCCAAAGTGCCAGCAGGAGGGATGCAAAATGACCCAAACCCAATATATGCATCAGCATCAAAGTTCAGGATTCTAGAAACAAAGACACTAAAGGCTTTGAGGGAGAAACACAAGTTTCAAACAAAAGAATCAGGGATTAGAATGGCCCGGGACTTCTCAACAACACTGAACCTTAAACAGTGGATGGAAATAACTTCCAACAATTCTACCTCCATGCATCGTAATTAGTATGAACATGAACTGTCTCTATGCACTCTTTCCTCAGGACAGTCCTAGCAAATGAGAGACTGCAGCAACAAGAGAGGAAGACACCAGCGTCCAACACAGAGGAGGTGAAAGGCAGCAGGATGATAATCAAGGGAGACCCCGAGACCAGGCAGCATGGCTAGAGGCTCCAGAGTGACTTCTAGAATATAACATTAATAAGTATCTACTGTACGTGAATATATTGAAAGAAATGAACATAAGCCATGAATAAATTAGCAGCAGGTATAGAAAAAAGCAAGCAAACAAAAAATGAAGCCAATTATCACCATTACTATCATGGGGAAAAGGCACAGTAATTCCATCAACAGCATTTACGTAATGAAATAACCAGGCTTATTGGGGTTTTACTATTTAGTTCATTTATCCTTATCTGAAGTCAATGTAAACTAGCATCTGAACTGCTAGCAGACTCTTTTCCAAGTGTGAACTCCTAAGTGAGGGTTTTAATAGCCTTCAGGAATTAGCCACAGTTCTATCTGTAATATAAATAATCACTGACCTAACAAATAAACTTCGACTATTTATTCAGACACTGGGAACAGATTAAAAAGTAAGAAATCTTCTCTACCTTAAAAGTGACTGCAATCTTTTTGGGTAAAATGAAACAAATCCTATCTAATAATAGACAAATATGCAAATTGACCATACCTCCGACATACCCACAAGCCACGCCCACCATCCAATCAGAGCGAGTATGCAAATTAACCCAAACCAAGATGGCTACAGCCACAGAGAACAAGATTTCCTAGGTAACAGAGGAAGCCAAGCTTTCCGCCTGCCCTTGCCAGGTCTAAGCCTCCACTCAAGCTACAAAGTTTCAATTATAGAAGGTAAACAAATTCAAACAAATGGCGGCAAAATGGAGCTTGAGAGAGCAGGCCAGGGTTGCCGCCGGCAACAGGGGAAGCAAAGTTTTCCGCACACCCTGGCCGGGCCCACCCGCTTAAGGCAACAAAGTTTCAATTATAACCCCAACAGAAATGGCTGCCGGCCTCGGAGGGAGCCCCAGGCTTGGCTCCACTCCAGGCTACAAAGTTTCAATTGCAGAAGGAAAATAAATTCCAGATACCAGGGCCTCCGCTTGGGTTGCCAGGGGGCGTGGCCGGCCTGCAAACCACCACAGGCCCCTTGCTCAGGCCGCCCCACGCCCCAAGGGAACCCCCACCTGATCCGGGACACCCTTCAGGGCAAACCAGCTGGCCCCCACCCCTGTACCAGGCCTCTATCCTATCTAATAAAAGAGTACTATGCAGATTGATCATCACTGCAACACACAATATAGCTGCCCCCATGTGGTCAAAGATCCTGCCCCCATGTGGACACAAGATGGCCACCACAAGATGGCCAGCAGGAGAGGGCAGTTGGGAGGCACCCTGCCTGCAAGGGAGGGCAGTGGGGAGGCACCCTGCCTGCAAGGGAGGGCAGTTGAGAGGGACCAAGCCTGCAAGGGAGGGCAGTTGAGAGGGACCAAGCCTGCAAGGGAGGGCAGTTGAGAGGGACCAAGCCTGCAAGGGAGGGCAGTTGGAAGTGATCAACTCTGCAGGAGAGGGCAGTTAGGGGTGACCAGGCCGGCAGAGGAGGGGAGTTGGGGGCAAACAGGCTGGCAGCGGAGTGGTTAGGGGGTGATCAGGCTGGCAGGCAGAAGCGGTTAGGGGCAATCAGGAAGGCAGGCAGGCAAGGGATCGGGCCTAAATGGGCAGTCGGACATCCCTCAAGGGGTCCCATATTGGAGAGGGTACAGGCTGGGCTGAGGGACAAACCCCCTCCGTGCATGAATTTCGTGCACCGGGCCTCTAGTAGAAAAATAAAAGAAATATAAGACAGCCAATGATGCCTCAAATTTATGACACAAACTGCTGCCAGCCCACAGAGAAGGAAAGCACACACCCTCCAGGAGAAGGCGCAAAGGCCAGCCAGCATCCTTTCCAAATCACCCAAAGACCAGTCATCACACACAGCAAGGATCACACAGCAAGGATGCTGCACCTGAAGATACATCGGACCACCTGCTTTCTACCAGGATCCAGACACCTAAGACACACCCAAACTACTACACACTGGCATTTGAGCAGGTGATGTTCATACTCAGGAGCAAAGTGAAATAGTAAAGCCTGGCTTCTAGAATGGAGAGCTCTAGCAGGTAACCCCAACTGCTGAGCTGAGGGGGTTGAAGGTAACTGCAATGAAAGGATGACAAAGTTTTATGAACAAGGGAAGAACATTGTTAGAGATGTGCACATGAGAACGATTAAATTATTAAGACTGCATAATATTTCTCAGTGCTGTGCCATATGCTGTTAACCTGATCCAACACCACAGCCGTGATACATTCAAAGGAGAACGTACCTAAAATCTAGGCCAATGGATTTTCATTTCTTATATTTCATCAATTAATATTAAGTTAGTATGGCTTACATATGAACAATTACTTAATTATACAAGGTTTTCTTTCTTTGGCCCCACTGAGCCTGGCCAAAGAAGTTTTATGACCTCACTCAACCTAATTTCGTAAGAATTCACTATACTCGCCACCACCTTTTATCCCCTGGCATGCTGCTAATAATGTGGTAGACCCCCTTGGAGGAGGAACAAGAGGGCCAGAGAATAGCCTCATTCGACTCCCATATAAGCCCTTGCATGACCACTCCCTTAAGCATTAAGCCCCCAGGATAACGAGGTTCTGACTGCATCAAATAATCTTAGTCTCTGGTCTGTTGACCACAGAGGCAGTTTTCATCCAACTAAAGATAACATCTAGGCCTCGGCTGTGTTTCAGCTTCATGCCCAGGAAAGCAGCAAAATCAGAGGAAGCAACAAACACCATGGCTGACATCAGGACCAGCTGCAAGAACTAATGATCCCTAGGGCCAACCCATCAGTAGAGCTCATGACCCTGAAAGAACATACCTGGAAAGCTGATGAATATTCTACTGAGATCCTCTCAAGACCGCCCCTAAAATTCCTGTCTTTGGAAAACAGCTAAAACCCCTTAAGACAAAGGACCCAGTACAAGCTCTCCCTCTCTCTTGAGCAGGCCCATCCTTCCCCACTCCCCTTTGTTCCCTCAAAGCACATACCTTTGCTTTCTTTCTCCTAAGCTCCATTCTTTTGCCTCTATCTTGTTCCATGAGTCCATGCAGCCCAGCGGCTCACTTCTTCCTCCTCTGTGACTTTCTATATAACCCATTTGAGTTCTTGGCTCTGAATTCTTTCTTAGTCAAACTCAAGGACCACGGTCTAACATCTGGTGCTATTCACCATTAACCTTCCTTTGCCACCGTGAACTTCTGTTTTTAAATCTATGCTGTGAGGACAGTAATATCTGCCCTATTTCACAAGGTTTACATGAGGCTCGCAAGAGGTATTGCCAATGTACTGCATAAATATTAATTTAGTCTACATTACCTATGCTAGTGGGAGGAGAAGCAAACATTCACTTCCATTTTGTACACAATAGGGCTGACCTCTTGCAAAAAAATCCACACTGCTGCCAAATGACCTTCATTTACCAAAAGGAACACTACCCTAGTTATGATCATGTAAGTAATGTAATTTTATGTAAACAAAAAATGTTACAAACTATTACAACAAAAAATGTCAATTTCTGTTTGAGAGCCAGGATTTGGTTATACTGACATTCAGCTTTCCTCACCACACCTTCCAATATGAAGTTCCTCTATGAAACCTTGAAGCCAAAATTGAGAGAGCAAACCTACTTTCTGCCTGGCAAACTGTTACCAATTTAAAGAGCTCCTGGCACCCAGGGCAGACCACTTCCAAGAATGAGAAAGACACATACAAAAAGCTGGAAGGAAAAGCAGATACCAACCAAGAGAAAAAGTTTTCTGGTCCTTCCAGTGGCTACAAAAATAAAGATAATGCAAAAATAAAATGTGTTACCTTTCTTTATCAGCCCACAAATAAATAAGCATAAATATCACCTGGTGGATTAAAATCTCAAAACTTTTCATGTGCATTATGACTTTAAGTCATCCAACACCCAGCAAGCATTAATAAATACCCTTTAATGCCTCATGTTAACAAAGAACATAAAATAATCACACAGAAAAAAATCTCATGTCTGATCATCCAGAACACACCTGTCCCCTAGCCCCGAAAAAATAAAATCTTGGAAAAGTGACAAAACCAAGCCTTTAATACCTCCAAACATCATATTATGTATGTAGTACTTTACAATTTCTCAGCTTCCTGATGGCCAGGAACAACACATGCTGGAAGAAGACACTGGGAAGACTTGGCCTTCAAGGGTGTGTGCACACACGCCTCCCCATGCAGCACATAGTGGATGTAAGGAACTAAGCCATTGGTGCCTCCACACTCTTTCACAAGCCATCCTCCTCTCTTCAGAGGTTATTCATCCCCTACTTTTCCCTACCACCTTAAAAAATATCACTCACATGAAATCCTTCTCCTTTTTCTGACTAGTCAGCATATCCCTCCTTCAGAGATCACTACTGTAAAATTTAGATAATCTAAAATGCAGCTTTAAGTATAAAAGGTAATATACCTAAAATATTCCAAATAATCTAGTTTCCATCTTTGAAAATGCAAATTCTCAAATTATGATAAATTTGTTCCTTTAAATACCATTTATACCAATCCGAATTTTGTAAATTTTAGCATCTTACTTACTTGGTGCATTCTTCTAAAGACTGTACAAGCATTTGCTGGAAAGAACATATTTCTTCTAGATTTCCCATTAAATATGAAGTGTTTGTTGAACTTAACCTAGAGCCAAGAAAAATAACAGTAAAAATATGTAAACAGTTTTACTTATATTCCTCTCCTCCCCCATCCTGGTGCCGTATTAAAGTCTTAACCTAATAAACAAATTGCCTATGTCTAAGGCAAACTGGTACACTAAATTCTGTGCCAGGACTTCACCCTCTATTTTCTGAAAATACAAGGCAACAGCCTTAGGTGACGACTATTCTACAATTAACACAATTTATCATCTAACTTACTTCTCACTGGTCTGCAATGGCCGTAGATAGGTTGAAAGCACAGTCTGAAGTTCTTTAGAGTATTCATTTTCTGTTTCCAAAATATTCTGTAGCACCTACAATAAACGATGAATAAATATTACTTGACATTAAGATTTCTAAGTTTCTGAAAGTTCATCACCATTGTTCAATTCACATTGTTGCTTCTATATAACACTAATGTGTTTAATATCATAGATCCCTATGATTAACAACTAAATCCACGTAATTACTATTACCATGGCTATACCACTGACTTTATCTTACTGTCAGGCACACTTGACACAGGTATACCTAGAATGAGGCTAGAATGAATTCCTTCATCAGTAAGTAATGCCAAGTCTATAGATAAAAAGGAGAAACCAACCAATAATCACAAAAGCACAGATGCATGAGTGAATCTCTAAGCACTGTCGCACAAAAGAAGCCATTCACAAAAAGCACATCCCGCCTATTCCATTTATAGTAAGTCAAAGAACAGGCAAAACTCATCTACACTGGCAGAAATCAAAAGGGGGGAAGGGAAGTGTAACAAGGGGGAAAGGGACATGACATAAATTACTGGGGTAATGGACCTGTGCTATATTGTGATTTGAGTAGTTGTTACAGAGGCATATACACTTGTCAAAGCTCACTGAACTGTACCCTTAAAATCTATGCATTTTGACATATAAAGTATATTCCAACCAAAAAAATATATAAAGTTTATTCCTTAGATAGCTCTAGGAAATCTAAATTTATTTCTGGGAACTAAAGACCTTCACTAGAGAATATGATAGACTCAGATCATCCTACATATATTTATTAAAAATTAAAGATCTACAGTATAAAACCACCTTTAAATAGCCAGTACAGGCATACCTTGTTTTATTGCACTTCTCTTTACTTCAAGTCACAGGTGTGTTTATTTAACAAACTGAAGGCAAGACCCTCCTCCACCAGTGAAAACATTAGGACTTACTATTGTAATACTTGCTTTATTGTGATGGTCTGGAACTGAACTCACAATAATTTCTGAGGTATGCCTGTACTTTAAAGATAGCAGATTAATTATAAATCAAATTTTAAGTTAAAATGTTTCCTGGTACCTTATATTAGTGTAGCAAATTTAGCCAAAAATCACTTACTAGTAACTCCTAAAAACTGAGATATAAAGTGAAAAACAGCTTAACTGAAGCATGAGGCTCTCTTCAATAGTAAACACCAAAAGCAAAGGCTCCTCATTGGACAAGAGGAGAAGACGCCGAGGTCTGCAAGTGGAGCTGGGATGTGCAAGCAGGCCTGAGACTAATTACCAAGGCTTACTATCTTCTCGGCACTAAGCAGGGTGCTCTACAGTCTGAAGTTCTTTAGAATATCACAAAACCTTTTCCTTTTACAGAGGAAAAAATGGAAGTGTAGAGAGATTAAGTAACTTATCCAAAATCAAACAGCTAGTGAAGAGCAGAGCCAGAATGTGAGCCTAGATCTCTCTGACAGGACACTGCCCACCACTGCCTTCTCCAGCTATCAGACTAAGGGCAGGAGTCAGGGCTCCTATGGGCCCTTACATGAGTGAAGAAAGTGAAGTCCCTTCCTCAACTATCTTTTCATCCTCAGCATCTTCTTTAATCAGGAAATCATATTACATGTATTTTCTGAGGATCTATTACATGCACTAACATGTGTCATGTCTTCTAAAACTAACAAATGATCCTAAATTAATGATACCACACACAAAAAAGTACAGAATATGAAGCTTTGAAACACACTCAGTTTTCTCCCCCTAGTGTTTTATAATAAAAATATATGTCTAAACATTTAAGAAAAAAGTAATCTTTATGCTAAAAACTTAGATTACAGCATTAATAAATCAATCCATTAATAAATGGATTATTATTCTGTTCAATACTGTTTTCCTGTGTACTCTGAGGAGAGACTACTGTCACTCATGAGTAAATGCAAACCTGATTAAATAACTTACATACTACACTATTTAATTTGAAGAGAATCAGAGGCTCTTTCACTGTGACACTGAACACTGGTTTCGCCCCTGAATGGGTCTATTCATGGAAGACTGGTGGAGTGAGCCAGAGGGAGGAGGGGCCACTCCAGAGTTCATTCCTTTGTGGGGGAATCTGGGTGCTGATCCTATGATTACAATGTCTTTCTTCGAAGAAATACTCATTAGACACAAATGTCAAAGCACTAGTGGACTGAGAGCACAGTGTGAACCAGCCACTGCATCATCAGAGAATTATACTTAAACCTGATCTTATCCTTCAAAAATAATGTGAAGTAATAAGCCAAGTATAATGGGTCCCTGAACCAAAAATAAAAATGTCACAGTTATGTACAACAAAAAGTTCTTTTTCAATGTTAAAACAAAGGTTAAGTACAAATATCAGGAATTATTAGCAACACTGGGTTGAATATTGAAAAACTAAAATTCCGTTTTATAAAACATAGAACAGTTCCTAGGTGACATACAAGGAAAACTGTGGGAGAAAACAAGTGGAAGAATAAAATGGCATTTCCTCAATGGTAGTATTAAGCAGAGCAGACAGCTGTAAAAGCTTCCAAAAGTATCTAGTACCAAAAACAATCCTCTGCCAAAAAGCTACACCTATTAAGACAGTTCAGTTGGTTATTTCTGTTACTTGTCATAAACATTATCTTCAAATAAGTGCTAAAGACAAGTTCTATAATACTGCCATCCAAACAATCCAAGTTACACTTAGCTTTTCCACCAACGCAGGACCAAGACTTGGCTGACTGCGTCATGTTGACGCTGACTGTCCACTCTGCCAGGAGGCCACGCGCCCCTCCTCCCTAAGCTCATCAGCACATCTGTGTACTCCAGCCATCACCTTTCTTCCCTTTCTTGACTTCTGCACGCTCTGGCTGCTGCAGGACCCCATGAGACCTAGCAGACAGGTTGCCAAAGCGCCACCACACGAAGGCAGGATACCAGCGAACGCGTGCAGTTTTCACAGAAAGAGCAGTCTTCACTCCACAGCCGTGAAGAACAACCCAGCCTGAGCTCAGCCAGCATGAGCTCTCCCTGAGGCATAAGGCGTGGAACCACGTCCAGTCAAACAATGGTGCCACACAGAAGGAGGACATCAGGCACGCCACACAGACAATCCCTGAACTATCAGCCATTACAGCAAAGCAAAACAAAGGACGCCTGATTTCAGTAACTTGCAGACACACAGAAACTCATTATTACCACCATTAATGGAGCACTTAGTATCACTGATTTTACAAACGAGTTACAACTTTCATTGCAAATCTTTAGATTTCAGATGTTTTATTTTATATGACATTGATAGTCCTTTAAAAATGAATAAATGATCTACATGTAAGAAAAAATAAATAACATTAGGTAATTTTTTAAGATGTGATTCTGATAAAAAAAATTATTAACATAAACTAAAGCCGAATTTAAAAAACATAAACCTGTTTCATAAGCACAATGAGAAGAACTAAAGAATGGCACAACTGTTCTAACCCCTCTCCCACCCACCTAGTCACTCCCTCCCCACACAAGGAAAAACAATCACTGCATGTTCTCTTTCAACCCAGTCTATTTAAACTGTATTTAGTACTTAAATATTCAAACAGTAAATTATAAGACAGGACCTGAACCGCAAATAAACTATCAGCCTCTAGGGAAAGGAGAGGAAGGAAGGGAAGGGCAGTGCTGCTAGAGGAAGCAATTCCTACAGCTCCTCCACGCTCCACAAATCCAGAGGCCAAAGGAACACAGAGGAGCATCCCACTCCTACATCCCCTGGCAATTACTGATTTAATGCAGTTTGTTGATCTCTGTGTGTTCTTAATACTTAGTAACATTTACTCTCAAAGAGTTCGGAGGTGCCCATAAAATGTTTTATGTTACTGTACCTATTGAAAGAAGTTAGGTTATTATGTTATATTTCTAAATTTGGGGATTCACAAGGTCTTGGGATGTATTTCTTCCAAACCCTAAAGGTTTATTAATATAATAGCTGCAGCGGAATAAATTTTATGAGAGGAACCAAGATTGCGGCAAAGTTAAACAACTAAACTGCGCGGCGCACAACAATTTCAAAACTACAACTAAAAGACAAAGCATCTACCACCCAGAATCACGGGAAAGCTGGCTGAATGGTAGATTTACAACTAAGAAGGAAAAAGAAAGAACAAACGCGGAAGGGCTGAGGTATGGAAGCGCGTGAATCGGGCTGGGGGCGGGCAACAGGGCGCGCGGCTTTTTTTTTCCAACCCAAAGGGAGATAAGCTCCCGATCACTCTGAAATCCAGTTTCTGGGGACAAGCGGGGGACCCAGACGCCCACGGGGAGAAGCTGGACTCTCGGCCATCGTGTCGGAAAGTGAGAGGGACTTTCTTGCAGAGGTGCGCCCAGCAATCAGTGTTTACTGCGCTGGAGCACGGGATGCAGGGACTTGGAAATTCGGAAAGGCAGAGACTACTGACGGCAGCCATCACCATTTGCCACGCCCTAGCCTAGTGACGCCCTGAGGCCCCGCCCCGCCCTGAGACCCGCCCTGCACATTCTACAAACCCGCCCAGGCTCCAAACAGCAGCTTTTGCATATAAATGGCCTGCCCTGTGGCAGCTTAACCAAATAAACAGCAGCTCCAGTCAGACTGCTCCAAAACCACCCAAGCTAAGAGGAGAAAACTGCAGTTTTTGCTGTAACTCCTGCTGAGTGGCCTCAGACAGTAGCTGACCTGCACCCCATTGGAGACCCAGAATCGAGGGCATCTTGTGGTCGGTATGAGACGACACCAGATTTCAACCACTCTCATAAGGGACACATTCAAGAGGCAGACTCAGTGAGCGTCAAAGCCCTACTGGAACAAGTCCCGGCCCATAAACGTGTCTCCAGCACAGCAACTCTTCCTTTATAGATACAGCGGGTCCTCACAGCCAATTGGCCTGGAGGTCAATTCCTCCCAGTGACACCAACAACAATCAAGACTTAACTACAGAGAGGACCAAGATGGCGGCATAGGGTGGACGCCTGAATGTTGCCTACCACAACAATTTTGAAACTACAACTGGAAAACAGAGCAGACACCATCCAGAACCACCGGAGGGCTGGCTGAGCGGATGCTCTACAACTAGAATAAAAGAGAGGGGGACGCGGGATGATGCTGATGCCGGTGAGCCAAAGATCACACTTTAAGAACTACAGCTCTGGCGACACAATGGCAGCCTGGAACGTGCTCAGCGCGGTTCCCCCAGCGGTTCCTCCGGTGGTCTCCGGCTGAGGGGACGGCTCCGCTCGCTGCCGAGCACGGACAGACGAGCCCCTGGGGGACATGGGGTGGGAGACTCCGCGCTTGCTGACCTCCGAGTCCTTCGAGAATCTCTGCGCCCCGGAAGCGGCCAGGTATGCACGCCCGGCGACCGGCCGCCGCTGCAGACCCAAGCGCCGTCGCAGCGACCTCGGACCAGCCCACCACTGCGCACCGGGCGCACTGGAGCTTCGCCGAGCCCGCTGCCCAACGAATTCCGCGGCAGCCGCCCCGGAGCTTTGAGAAAATGGCCGAAGGAATTGCTGAGAGGGAATTGACCAACAGGAATTGGGATCAAGAAGACGAAGCCCCGCTGGGTCCCGGGTCCGGGTGAGGCCGCGCGCCCCTGGGTCCGGGCGAGGCCACGCGCCCCTGGATCCGGGTGAGGCCGCACGCCCCTGGGTCTGGGTGAGGCTGGGTCCGGGGTCCAGGCAAGGCCGCGCGCCCCTGGGTCCGGGTGAGGCCATGTGCCCCTGGGTCCAAGTGAGGCTGGGTCCCGGGTCCAGGTGAGGCCGCACCCCTGGGTCCGGGAGAGGCCACGCACCCCTGGGTCCGGGTGAGGCTGGGTTCTGGGCCCGGGTGAGGCCGCACGCCCACGGGTCCGGGTGAGGCTGCGCGACCCTGGGTCCGGGTGAGGCCGTGCGCACCTGGGTCTGGGTGAGGTCACGCGCCCCGGGGGGTTCCGGGTCCGGGTGAGGCCACGTGCCCCTGAGTCCAGGTGAGGCCGCGCCCCTGGGTCCGGGCGAGACCAAACCAGAGGGAGTCGGACCTGCATTACCACCATTTGTCCACCATCCAGAACTGAAAAGTCAGTGCTGACATGTACACATAAGGAACTGGTGGACATTGAAATTGGGTCTCAAAAGAACTGTTGGTCCAGAAAGAAACTCACTACAGACTGATTCATTTGCCTGTCAGCATAACTATTATCGCTCGTCTCACATTCGGTTCTTATAAGTATATTTCTAGTAACACATGATCTCACTCATCTAGGGGAAATGATGAACAACATAGACTGATGAACAAGAACAGACCCAGAAACAAGGAGGCATCGATCGGACTGTCGGGCCTCAGAGGGAGGGTAGGGGAGGGTGGGGTAGGGGGGGAGAGATCAACCAAAGGACTTGTGTGCATGCATACGAGCCTAACCAATGGTTAAGGACAACAGGGGGGTGGGGGCATCCGTGGGGAGGGGTGTGGGATGGGAATGGGGGGATGAGGACAAATATGTGAAACCTTAATCAATAAAGAAATTAAAAATAAAATAAAATAAAATAAAATAAAAAAATAGCTGCAGCAAAAGTACAGGTTCACAATGACATATTGTCACCACAGAAAGCTGGCCTTAGCAAGCAAGCTGATGTGCATGACCACACCCTCATGTGTGAAGAGCTGGCCTTGGGAGCCTGGCAAACCTGGGCACAAATCCTGGCTCTGCTACTTCCTACCTGGTATTGTACTTGTCTGTGGGTCTATCTCCTTTTTCTACAGAAAGGGATTTCTTTCACAAGCGTGTCAGCTCCCTGACTTAGGGTAGAAAGGAATCTTATAAACCACCTAGTACAGCCTTCCAACCCAAACCTGGAGTCCTATTTGGAGTTACTTCTTACATAACTTAGTCAGGAGGTCATTATTTTATGAGACAGCCTTTTTCATGGTTAAATAACTCAGTTTTTCCTTCATTCATTGAGCAAATGCTTAGCTCCTACTCTGTGCCAGACTACTGCTACCACCTGAAAACTTTCATGTAGATCCTGATCTATATAAAACACGGAAAGTATATAAAAACAATGGGAGCAAACTTTGTCAAAGAGGTCAGCAGGCCTCTCACTGTCGATATGAAATGTGGGTGGGATATAAGAAGGGAGGGCAACAGCTCTCTAGGAAAGCCACAGGGAACGAAGCTGCATACCCTTCTGTAATACCCAGGGCACATGAGATAATAGACTTTATCATACACAAGCCAGGGCAGAGACATCAGATGTCAAAGAATTGAAAGCAATCTTGATAAAGATGGAGAGAAGCCAAGGGACAAGTAAAAGATAATAGCAGCAAATTAAGGCTGAGGTTAGACTGCTCAATGTACACACACGATGTCAGGTCAGAGGCTTGGTGTTCTCCCAGGCCCAGTATGCAGAGGTTTCAGGCAACTAAAGGAGCAAAGGGGAAAAGATAGATATACTATTTCTCTGGAGCACAGAAAAGGTCCTGGAAATTTGCCACAGCATTTTATGAAAGATGCACGTCTATTTTGTACATTTATTAAAATTAGTGATTGCTACCTATCCTATCTAATAAAAGAGTAATATGCAGATTGACCATCACTCCAACACACAAGATGGCTGCCCCCATGTGGTCAAAGATCCTGCCCCCATGTGGACACAAGATGGCCACCACAAGATGGCCAGCAGGGGAGGGCAGTTGGGGGGGACCAAGCCTGCAGGGGACGGCAGTTATGGGTGACCAGGCCTGAAGGGGAGGGCAGTTAGGGGCAAACAGGCTGTCAGGGGAGCATTTAGGCATCAATGAGGCTGGCAGGGGAGTGGTTAGGGGGTGATCAGGCTTGCAGGTGGAAGCGGTTAGGGGCAATCAGGAAGGCAGGCAGGCGAGCAGTTGGGAGCCAGCAGTCCTGGATTGTGAGAGGGGTGTCCGACTGCTGCCAACTTTGTGACGGAGTGATGGTTAATTTGCCTAATACCCTTTTATTAGATAGGATATATGCGATTTGATATGTATGCTATTTTGTTGTATTGACAACAAGCTTCAAAACTTCCTATGTCAAATTTGCTGAAGGTGTTAACATCATAGATATTTTTATGCTTAAAAATGTCGAATTTCGTGCCCAAAAAAAAAGAGCATTTGCAGGAAGTTTTAATTCATTACTTTATTTTGAAGAAAAACATCGTATACTTCAGGAAGCTTATGGTGAACATGCTCCATATCAAGTTACTTGGTGAACGCTGGTTTAAACACTTTAAAAGTGATTATTTCAATGTGAAAGACAAAGACGTCCAGATCAACTGAAAAAGTTTGAAGACCAACAATTACAAGCATTATTGGATGAAGATGCATGTCAAACTTAAAATCAACTTGCAGAAACATTAAATGTTGCTCAGCAAACAATTTCCGATTGTTTACAAGCAATGGGAAAGATTTAAAGGAAGAAAAATGGGTGCCACATCAACTGAGCGAAAGACAAATGGAAAACCAAAAAGTCATCAGTAAAATGTTGCTTCAACGGCATGAAAGAAAGTCTTTTTTGCATCGAATTGTGACTGGCGATGAAAAGTGAATTTATTTTGAGAATCCCAAATGCACAAAATCATGGGTTGATCCAGGTCAACCATCAACATCGATTGCAAGGCCAAATCGCTTCGGAAAGAAGACAATGCTCTGCGTTTGGTGGGATCAGGAAGGTGTGATGTATTATGAGCTTCTAAAACCAGGTGAAACCGTTAATACTGACCACTACTGACAACAAATAATCAATTTGAACCATGCTTTGATCATGAAACAACCAGAATGTGCCAGAAGACACGGCAAAGTAATTTTGCTTCATGATAACGCACCATCACACACTTCAAAACTAGTTAAAGACACGTTAAAAGATCTTGCCTGGAAAGTATTAACCCACCCTCCGTATTCACCAGACCTTGCTCCTTCAGATTACCACTTGTTCCGATCAATGGCACACGCACTTTCTGAGCAGCACTTCAAAACATACAAATAGGAGGAAAATTGGGTCTCTGAATGGTTTGCCTCAAAACAAGAAAAGTTCTATTGGGACGGTATCCAGAAATTACCTAAAGATGGGGGAAATGTGTAGCTAGCGATGGACATTACTTTGAATAAAGCACTTTTGATGTTTCTCTTGAAATTATCGTGTTTTCTTTGATTACAAAATCCACATTATTAACCGGTACACGTAGTAATCTTGAAAACCCAAGAGCCAAGAACTTTGCCAGACACTTACCGTAAGACCAACTGCTAATCAACAATACTACAAGGTCAAGGCCAGCACTATCAACCTCATTTTACAGTCAAGTGACTATATAGGCAGCTAGGGACTCGCACCTGGCCAGCCCACCAACAAGGCACACAAACACTACACACAAAGCCTGAACCCACACCCCCAACCTCACTCCAACCCCATCACCTAAAGCAAGGGCACTCCTGATTATTCACTGACCAGACACTGAGAACAGACTGATTTCAAAGCTTTCACATTCAAAAATAAAGGTAACAGTGGTAACTGGCTTTGTATAAAAACTAATCAATAACTACTTAAAGTTGTCACTCTCCAAGACTGAGGCCCCAATGCCCCCACTAGTGGTCACTAATGCCCTGCTTCCATCTTCAACAGTCTGGACTCTGGTGCCAAAGTAATCTTCCAAAATCACTACCACTTTTATTACCAAGCAATAAAATTCAAAAGAAGCCATTCTCTGATACACTCCCTTCTACTTTCTATGACAATATTTTTACATAATTAAATAACATTACCTAAATAATTTTATATTCTGCTTATTGCACTTAACATCAAACATTTTTATATTTTTAAAGCACTTTTTTAAGAGAGAGTGTAAGGGAAGGAGGGAGAGGGGGAGGGAGTAACATGAATGTGAAAGAGACATACTAATTTGGTTGCATGCACCCCCAACTGGGGCCAGGGATCAAGTATGCAACCCAGGTAGGTATATGCCCTTGACCGGGAATCAAACCCACAACCCTCTGTTGCCCGGGCCAATGCTCTAACCACTGAGCACACCAGCCAGGGTTACATTTTTAATAATTATAAATGGATATACCTCTGGCTACTTAACCATTCCTGTACTGTTATATATTTAGGTTGCCTGTAATTTATTACTATCACAAATAATCCTATGAACACACCTTTGCACAAACATCTTTAAATACATTTCAGGTACTTTTTCTGGGATGGATTTCAAGACGTACAATTACTAGATTAAAAGGCTTGAGTATCCTCAGAATTCTATATACGCCATATTACTTTTAAGAAATCCTTATACAGATTTACATTTCCACCATTACTGGAACTGAATATTCTCTCTTTAAATCTCTGCTTACTGGATACATATAACATTGTTATCAAATTGTTTATGGTAAGCTTAACTATTTAGTCAGAGTGCTGTGAACTGAATGTGTGTGTGCTTCCAAGATGCACATGTTGAAGACTAACTCCCCAATGTGTTGGTAGTAGGAGGCGAGACCTTTGGGAAGTAATTAGGTCACAAGGGCAGAATGGGATGAGTGTCATAATAAAAGGATGAAAAGGCCAGAGCTTGCACTCTCCACCCTGTAAGGACACAACAGAAGGCAGCCCTCTGTAAACCAAGAAAAGTAACTTCATGGAGAACCCGACCATGCTGGCACCTTGATCTTGAACTTCCAGCCTCCAGAACTGTGTGAAATAAATGTCTCCACCCACTCTATCGCATTTCGTTAGAGGAGCCTGAACTTAAGACACAGCTATTCCTATTTATCTATTAATCTGAACGAATTTGTCTTAATTAGCTCTTCACACTTTAAAATAATCTTGTGTTGTTATAATTGTTGCAAATAATGTTCCAATTAATTTGTAATTTGGTTTACATTGTTTGAAGGCAAAGAATTTATTAAATTTTACATAGCCTAATCAACTTTGGTATTTTCCTGTATGTTTCCACTCACTGTTTTTAAGTTCTAAAAAGCTTCCGCCCACCCCAGCCCTGCTCCAATGCATTATCAACTAACCACAGACAGACACACTGGCAAAGAATGAAAGCATGGTTCAGTACCATCTTCAAGCAATCTTTGGCTAAATACTGAACTCTGGTGAATACTAGAAAAGCCAAGCTTAAAATTTAAAAAATAAAGGTTACTTGCACACAAGCACTTTGATATCACAACAGTTAATCTGAAAATTGAAAAGACCTCTAAATGACTAACGGGTAGCATATACAGCTTGTATAGACTGGACAAAGAAAGAATTGCTGGCCAGAGCAGGACAGTGTGGGAGAGCAGGAGATTTCATCAAGATACTCAGAAGGGTGCACCATTTAAAACTTATAAACTGTTTATTTCTGAAACTTTTCTTGTAGTATTTTCAGACCTCAGTTGACCATGGTTAACTGAAACTGAGTCCAATGTTCTGAAAGTTGGCAGAGTTGAGATGGAAGTCAGAGTCCAGATGAAACAGATGATTGGTGAAAAGAAACCATAGAAGTACAAGGTGAGACTCACATGCAGGATTTCTCAGGAAAAGAAGATCTGGAGTTGACCAATACAAGGAAAATAAGTCAGAGATTGCTGGTGGCAGGCATTTAGGGGCATCATGCGCAGAACCCAGGGAATGAGAAGTGTTAAAGTGAACTGATGAAAAGAGGAGGCAATGAAATGGACACAGAAGGTGAGAAAAACAATTAGCTGTATTCATGCATCAGAACGTATGCTGACAAGGGAGAAATTTCTGCTATTTCTATTCACTGCTATAAGCCCAATGCCTTTAACAGGGCCTGACAAAGAGTGGGCTCCTAATAATTTGTTAAGTGAATGAATTTTCCTCAAGGCCAATTTGTTCTGTAAGATTTGGGGGCAAATGGAAGGTAAATGCTTAGAAAGCTGAATATGCACTCACAGCAAAGACTGTGGCAATAGGTCAGTGTAGTAGAACTGACCCATATTTAAATCTGTTGTAATTGCCCTGACCGGTGTGGCTCAGCTGGTTGGAGCATCCATCGTCCAGTACACTGAAAGGTCTCGGGTTTGAGTCCCCATCAGGGCACATACCTAGTTTTCTGGTTCCAGCCCCAATTGGGGCATGTACAAGAGGCAATAGATCAGTGTTTCTCTTTCTCTCCCTTCCTCTCTCTCTCAAATCAATAAAAACATATCCTCAGGTGAAGATTTAAAAAATCTGTCACAATTTGTCATCATTTCTTTTATTTTTTAACTAGAGGCCCAGTGCATGAAATTCGTGCCCTGGTAGGGTCCCTAGCAGCTGCCGGCCGGGGCCTCCCTCCCTTTTCCCCAACCGCCTGCCGCCACCCACCACCAGGAGCCTCTCTCCCTTCCCCCAGCCAACCCCGCCCCCTAGTCAAACTCCCAGCCAACCTCCTGGTCGAGGGGGACAATTTGCATACTATGCTTTTATTATATAGGACTAGGGGCCCAGTGCATGAAATTCATGCACTGGGGGGGGGGGGGGGTGTCCCTCAGCCCAGCCTGCCCCCTCTCACATACTGGGAGCCCTCAGGGGATGTCCTACTGACGGCTTAGGCCCACTCCCCATAGGGAGTGGGCGTAAGCCACAGTCTGGCCTCCCTTTGTGGGAGGCGACCGGGCTGATCAGGGAAGGCACCAGCCCATCACCCCACTGCTGCAGCCACTGCCAGTCACCACAGCCACCAAGGTGTTTTCATCAACACAGACTTCAGTCCCTTCACCATGAAAAAATGACAACTTTCTTAGGCATTTTCAAGATGTGTCTTTCATAGCATATGACATTTCTTTCTTTATTTTTTTTATCCTCACCTGAGAATATGTTTCCATTGATTTTTAGAGAATGTGGAAGAGAAAGAAAAAGACAGAGAAAAACATCAAAGTGAGAGGAACACTTTGATTGGTTGCCTCCTGCATGAGCTCTGACCTGGGCCCCAGCCAGGGAGGAGCCTGCAACTTAGGTACATGCCCTTGATCAGAATCGAACCCGGACCCTGTGGTGGGCAGGCCTAGGCATTATCCACTGAGCCAAACTGGCTAGGGCAGGATATTACATTTCTTAGCCCTCCAGCAGCAGACCTTCGTTTTTTCTCCAGGCGCGTGGTGGAAAAACCCTACATCACATTTTTGGATTCTTATACCCAAGTTACTAAGAATATTACCAGTGGCATACAGGGAGCTTAGCCAATGAGCGGTCAGAAAAGGTGTTTCCTCTGTAGTTCACAACGATTGCCGATCGCCTCTGATCGCCGGCTCCTCCCCTGCCAAGGCCTAAAGCCTCGGGGCCTGGGCAGGGCCCCCCCCAGCTCCCTCCAATCGCCAGCTCCGCCCCTGCCCAGGAGCCCCCTGGCTCAGGCCCTTCCCAGGTTGCTCAGGACCCACTCGGGGCCTACCTCGGAGTAACCTGGGCGCCGAGAAAGTTCCTGGGACCCAGGCTGCTGGGTGCCTACATATGCAAATTAACCGCCATCTTTGTTGGGTTAATTTGCATACTCACTTTGATTGGCTGTGGGCATAGCAGAGGTACGGTCAATTTACATGTTTGTCTATTATTAGGTATGATGGTTGTCTTTTTGTTTTTAATATATTTTTATTGATTTCAGAGAAAAAGGGAGAGGGAGAGAGAGATAGAAACATCAATGATGAGAGCGAATCACCAATCAGCTGCTTCCTACACTGGGGAATGAGCCTGCAACCATGTGCCCTGACCGAGAATTGAACTGCAATCTCCCAGCTCTTAGGTCGACACTCACCCACTGGGCCACACTAGCCAGGCTCACCATCCTATATAATAAAAGGCTAGTATGCAAAAAGCCTGAACGGCGGAACAACCGAAAAACCGGTCGCTATGACGTGCACTGACCACCAGGGGGCGCGCGTGGAACACTGCAAGCATTGTCAGCAGGTGGCAGAGCACAGAACATGGTGGGCGTCGGCTGCGGCAGGATGGTGGAGCAGGTGAGCTGGAGCGCCAGACCAAGGCGGGTGCCAGTTGCTGTCATCAGGGCGAGCCTCTGCTGGTTACTGAAAATTCTTTGCTCCCGCACGCCGCAGTCCCGCCCGGTGCTCACACCTGCTGCCGGTGCTGGAGCCACCACTCGCACCCGCTGCCAGCACCCAGCGCCAATAGCTCAGTGCCATCAGCAGGTGCGAGCGGCAGCTGCTGGCCCCGATCGCCCCTCAGGGCTTCTCCACCTCCCCCTGCTCCTGAGGGGTGATCAGGGCCAGCAGCCACTGCTCACACCTGCTGCTGGCACCGGAGCCACCACTCGCACCTACTGCCAGCACTGGCCCCACTTGCACCCGCAGCCGGTGCCAGAGCCACTGTCACACCCACTGCTGGCACCCAGTGTGGGTCTCAATCACTCAGTTCCCTCAGCGGGTGCGAGCAGCAGCTGCCGGCCCCAATCACCCCTGGGGGCTTCTCCACCTCCCCCTCCTCCTGAGGGGCAATCGGGGATGCAGCTGCCGCTCACACCCGCTGACAGCACCAGCCCTAATCACTCCGCTCCATCAGCAGATGCAAGTGGGGCCAGCTCCCTCAATGCGTGCGAGCGGCGTCAGCGGGAGCACAGCTGCCAGCAGACAGGGGACCGGGGACGCAGTGGGAGGGGCCGGGTGGGGGCACGGAGGATGGGCCGAGACCCGCCCCTGTACCCACTGCAGCCTCATGGCCTACAGTTCCTTTCAAGGTGCACAAATTTGTACACTTGACCCCTAGTCTATATAATGAAAGCCTAAGCAACCGTTACAGCAGAAAAACCAAAACAACCAGTCGCTATGATGCACACTGACCACCAGGGGGAAGATGCTCAATGCAGGAGCTGCCCCTGGTGGTCAGTACACTCCCACAGAGGGAGCGCCACTCAGTCAGAAGCCGGGCTCACAGTTGGCGAGTGCAACAGCAGTGGCTAAGGAGCAGTGAACCAAGCGGTAAGGAGCAGAGAGCTGGCAAGCAGTAAGGAGCAAGGGGTCCCAGACTGCAAGAGGGTTGTCCGACTGCTAGCTATCCCCCAAGGGGTCCCGGACTGTGAGAGGGCACAGGCCGGGCTGAGGACTACCCCCACCCCCACCCCGACCCCGGGCACAAATTTCATATACCGGGCCTCTAGTTTCTTAATAAAAGTACAGAAAATGATACACTCATGGTAAAAGGGTTGCTGCAAAGAAAGACTAATCAGTTATTTATTTCACTTCAAAAATTCAAAGGTAACATGGCCTCCAATTTATGTATCCCCTAGTCATGAAAAAAAAAGATAGGAAGTAGGGAGAAAAACAACTAAATAAGTGCATACTTTCACAGAATTCAAAACATAACCACAATTTAAAAGTTTACTTTACTGGTTTATCATACCAAGTAGTTATATAATAGCAATGTAAAATTTTATCCAAATAAAGATTATCATTTCCTATTTTCTGTACTATATGCAATTGTGTAGGGACAAAGAAGGTTTGGATTAGATATTAGATTTAATACCACAGATATCTTTAAGCTTACAAAGTGCTCATAATAAGTTTCAAAATGCAATAGTTTTAGGATTCTGAAACACTTGTCTTTACTATTATGTTAAGATATAAAGAAACTATATTGATCTAAAATACAGCCTACTCCAAATATAAGTATAATGGCATTCAATACACATAAAAATTTTAAAATACATTATATGCCTTTTAAAATTCTCATTTTTGAAGACTTGTAATGGTATGGGGATATAATTACAATACCAAGTTATGTGACAAAAACAAGGTACAATTGCATAGAGGATTAGAAGGAAATATACCAAAACATTAATGGTAATTATATATGTGGGACAGATAGTGATTTTTATTTTTATATCCTTATCATATTCTCAGTAGTTCACCTATATTCTATATTACTGAGTTTTAGAGACATTCAAAAAACAAAGTATTATTAAAAACTGTTTTGCAATTACTCACCACATTATAATAGCTTTTGTTAATGGCAGTAGTATCAAATCCTTTGGGAGGGCTCTTCAATGTTCCAGATTTGGGAGACACGGGCTTTTCTGAAACAAAAATGTAATGTAGTTTTACTGATCAAAACTAGAGACAACCAAATGCACCAGCCCCCACATAGCCCAATATGACTGACTGGTCCAGCAACCTCAATTGAAATAAACCAAAAAGGGGAAGCTGAACAGAAGGCCTGCACGCCTCCGGGGGGCACCACAGTGCTTGCATCTCCTCATGCTAAACAACAACCTGACCTCAGAGAGCTTAGTAAAGGTAAAATATTACCCATGCAAAATTAGAGAAAATGTTGGCAGATATTTCACAAAATTAAAGCATCAAGACCCACAGTCTAGATTATATTTCAGGGATTCTGATCACTCAGAATGCAAAAGTCTCTCTAAACAATATGGTCTGGCTCAAGGTGATAGACAAAGGAGAAAAAAGGCCACCCAAATGGGGCGGCGGGGGAACACAGAAAAACCCACACTGCCTTAAGAACTTCCGCACAAGTGACAACAATGAAAGCCGCCATGAATACTACAAGGATTCTATTTTTAAATTGCATGGCTTTTATTCAACATATATTCAAGAGAAATTAAGCACAATTGGTACTGAAGAAGTGCTTTCTGATAACATAGCTCTCAGAATGTGTGTGTGTGTGTGTGTGTGCGCGCGCGCGCGCGCGCGTGTCTATCACTGGTTCTACGGGGAGAGGTGTGTCTAACATTAGTTCTATGTGTAGGTTTGTCTATCTCTGGTTCTATGGGGTGGGTGTGTCTGATAGCTAAAAAATGACACAATCCACTATTACTGAGGGGTGGAGAAATGGTGAGAACATAATTTAGTGCTACCTTTCCAGTGGCCAACTAAAGAAACAGGTTTTCCAATAAACTGTAAGAATGCTGAAAACAACAGAACACAGATATGATAAAAGAAAAAGAGAGTGGGGACTCCCTAGGGGATGAAAAACACTGGCAATGGAAGGAGCCTGTTGGGGGTGAGGAAGGGTGGCTCCAGGGGCTGGGGGGCAACCAATGCAGGAATAAGACAGCCCTGGTGCAATCTGAGCAGAGTAGAATGGGGTAGGTCTCTTGGTGACCTGCATGACTGATGAAAAAAAGACTAGAAGCTTCTATTCAAGCTTCTTCTCTGTTGGTCCAGAAGAACAGCAAGGAAGTGTGCTGGCTATTCAGGGATTGGGTATACAACCATTCAGAAATCAAAACCCAGAACCTGATCCTGCCAAAGTATATCTCAAATCTACACCATGCTCCTGCAGGACCACCAGGATTTGCCTGGTGCAAGAAAACCTCTGGGAGCCCCTGAGGAAGCAAATGTTACTCCTCTCTGCAGGAACACTTCTGCAACCCATAGTATAAAGATATCCCACCCAACCATCACCCATTCCACACCGAAGAAGGGTGAGGGCTAGAGAAAACACTTATTTCCAGCAATGCAAAAAAAAAAAAAAAAAAAAAACATACACAAGGTTCTGTGTTACCTTTGTTTCTTTCCCTGCACAGAAAATATTTATATCAAACACTGTTCTTTCACAGTTAAATTAATAACTGTGTCCAACAGCTTGCACTTTATGTCACTTTTTGATGTCAAAAATAAACAGAAAATATTAAGTATGACAAACTTAGGAAGTGGCAGTGTGACTGCTTATTAAAGATCTGTGGATCAGCAAATGACAGTCACACATTTAATTAAGTTCTCACATCACTGCCAAACATAGGTTATTACTCATCATCTCAAGCTAACCAGCACCTAAGGTAAGTTGTTTCTTTTAAAGAGAGCCTTTACTATACAGATAATGAGCTACCTAGAAATGGGAGAAATTAATGCATCAGAAAAAAATTGGGGAAAAAAACCTGGTGAATGTTTATGCACACATGAAACTGTACTTGTGAGGATATAGAACATGATTTGTTCTCACCACCACTTTAGCCCACAATGGGATTCTTTTTCCAGCTGCACACACCTCATCACACTGCCCACTAATGACTGAGAGCCTCTATGTTTACTTAATAACAGCAGCAAGCAATGTCACTCATTCCTAGAACCAGCCCTGTTGCTTCTCTTTCCTTCCATCTCCTTTGAATTTAAAAATTCTCTACTGTTTGTGTGTATAAAATGCAGTAGAATCCATGGGTTTTACATATTAAAAAAAATGTGTACAGAAAATAAATGCTAAGTACAGATTCAGGAAGAATACTCAATGCATTTGCAGCAAGCATTAGAAACATCTTTATGCAGACTCTTTGAGATATTTGTCTTTAAATAGGAACAATTTAAAAAAGAAACCACAAATAGGTCAAAGGTACAAATACATGAAACTTGACCAGAACACTGCCATCTCTCACCACCAGAGGGCAAACAATCACGGCTCCTTATACTTCCCCAAGAGGTGGAATAGAGAAATTGGACATGCTTGAGAACTTACCTGGACACACACAGCCCAAAAAGTATCACTTAAAGGTAGACTTCAGTTTTGTTTATTCAATAAAATATTTGTAAACCAAATCAAAAGAAAAACTCACAACTTAAAGGAAGTCAGTGTTTTTGTTTCATAAGAAAATGATCATAACAAGATCACCAGTTAGAGGATTCTGTATGGTTAAGGACCTGGCACACTTTGCTTACAGAAAATGAAGCATTAAATACACTGTAAGTTACAATGTTTACATAATACACACTTTAAAAAATAATCCCATTCCAAAATCAAAAAGCCACATAAATTACTGAAAAGATGCAATACTAAAATGTTAAGTGATCTTAGCATTTTATTCTTAACGGTTATAAAGTGATATGGTAAAATATTTGCTCTTGCTTATTTCTCTCTCAGATGCCAACATTTAAAATGAGATGGGGATAACTTTATTTTGCATTTACTCGGGTAATTTGAAAACACTAGGGATGAGAAGTTATTCCCAAAAGAAATTATTCCTTTGGTTCAACTGTGACATAAAGCAGCGGTCGCCAACCTTTTGGACCTCACAGAACACAGTGGTCCGCCACCACCAGTTGGCAACCTCTGACATAAAGAATAATTAGCATAAGAGGTCGCCAATATTACTTTATTTTTACCTTTAAAAATATACAGAAAATGTTTCCAAAGTTACTTGCATATGCAAACTAGGGAGTCCAGGTGACAGCCACCAAGAGCTCTTGAACAACAAATGCAGTTACATACACTTGTTTAAGAGGGTCTCTCTCTCTCTCTCCCCCTCATCTCCCCCCCCCCCCCCGCCAAACACACACACACACACACACACACACACACACACAGCGGAAACTCAGGGTTAAGATGAGAATTTCAGGCAGAACAAAGTGCTGCAGTCAGTCCTGCCATAAATAAACACTTATAAATAAGGAATGGCTGGCTCTTCTTAGGGATGCATCTGTGAAACCAACTACATTTAACCCTTAAATAACAGGAGTTTGAACTGCACGGATCCACTTTTATGTGTTTTTTTTTTCAATAAATACTGTAAATATATATTTTCTTAATAACACTTTCTTTTCTCTACCTTACTTTATACATACAAAAATCTGTGTCAATCGACTGCTTAGGTTATCAGTAAGGCTTCCTCACTTGGATTTTCAGCTGAGCAGAAGTTGGCACCCCTAATCCCCATGTTGTTCAAGGGTGAATTGTATTACCAAGAGATATTAATGACATTCAAATAAATTTGAAAACAACTCCCAGAAGTCACCTGAAGAGAACTTTGAGACCCAAACTCTATCTTTCCTAATTTGCTAAGGTTAACTTTGAAAACTCCATGAGGAGAAATACCTAAAAAGTACAAATTCATTCATTTGTATTTTTTAAAATATAAATCTTTATTGTTCAGATTATTACAATTGTTCCTCTTCCCCCCCCCCCCATAACTCCCCTCCACCCGGTTCCCACCCCACCCTCTGCCCTTAACTCCCCTCTACTGTCCTCATCCATAGGTGTACAATTTTTGTCCAGTCTCTTCCCGCATCCCCCACACCCCTTTCCCCCTGAGAATTTTCAGTACACTCCCTTTCTATGCCCCTGATTCTATTATATTCACCAGTTTATTCTGTTCATCAGATTTTTGATTCACTTGATTTTTAGATTCACTTGTTGATATGTATTTTTTGTTCATAATTTTTATCTTTACCTTTTTCTTCTTCTTCCTCCTCTTCTTAAAGAATACCTTTCAGCATTTCATATAATACTGGTTGGGTGTTGATGAACTCCTTTAGCTTTTTCTTATCTGTGAAGCTCTTTATCTGACCTTCAATTCTGAATGATAGCTTTGCTGGGTAGAGTAATCTTGGTTGTAGGTTCTTGCTAGTCATCACTTTGAATATTTCTTGCCACTCCCATCTGGCCTGCATAGTTTCTGTTGAGAAATCAGCTGACAATCATATGGGTGCTCCCTTGTGGGTAACTAACTGCTTTTCTCTTGCTGCTTTTAATATTCTGTCTTTTGCTCTTGGCATTTTAATTATGATGTGTCTTGGTGTGGTCCTCTTTGGATTCCTTTTGTTTGGGGTTCTGTGCGCTTCCTGGACTTGTAAGTCTATTTCTTTCACCAGGTGGGGGAAGTTTTCTGTCAATATTTCTTCAAATAGGTTTTCAGTATCTTGCTTCTCTCTCTTCTTCTGGCACCCCCATTATTCTGATGTTGGTATGCTTGAAGTTGTCCCAGAGACTTCTTACACTATCTTCAAATTTTGGGATTCTTTTTTCTTTTTGCTTTTCCGGTTGGTTTTTGCTTCTTTGTATTTCAAATCTTTGACTTGATTCTTGCGTTCCTCCAGTCTGCTGTTGGGTCTCTGTATAATATTTTTTATTTCAGTCAGTGTATGTTTAATTTCTAATTGGTCCTTTTTCATATCCTCGAGGGTCTTGCTAAATTTATCGGCCTTTTCTAGGAAATTCTTGAAAAACCTTATAACCGTGGTTTTGAACTCTATATCCAGTTGTTTGCTTTCCTCCATTTCTTTCATTTGTGACCTGCTTCTTTGTCTCCACATTTTGGCTGCTTCCCTGAGTTGATAGAGTGGCTTTGTGTGCTAGGTG
Source organism: Cnephaeus nilssonii (assembly GCF_951640355.1). Lineage (NCBI taxonomy): Eukaryota > Metazoa > Chordata > Mammalia > Chiroptera > Vespertilionidae > Cnephaeus > Cnephaeus nilssonii. The sequence goes on from NC_137079.1 coordinate 30,518,466, forward strand.
TCCTATAGGGCCCAGTGGCTCAGCCTCTCCAGTTACCTGAGGTGGACACTCTAGGTGCACCCCTTTGTGGACTGTGTACAGCCTTGTTGTAGTTAAGTTTTGATTGTTGTTGGTATCACTGGGAGGAATTGACCTCCAGGCCAATTGGCTGTGAGGAACAGCTGTGTCTACAATGGGAGAACTTCTGTGCTGTAGACAGCCTTATGAGACAAGACTTGCAAAATTGCAAAAGCCTCTGTGCTCAGCTTGGATGGGGCAGAGTCTCAGGGCTGATCAGACAGTCTTGGCTTCCCATCAGCCCTGCCCTATGAGGCCCCTGGGTCTCAGTGTCCCTCGGTAATCGCTGCAAGCACCTCTTAAGAGTAAGCCGCCCTTGAGTTTCGCCCGCTGCCAGACAGTCGTTTCTCCCCCAATGAATCTGGATTCCCAGATTCTCGCCCGGAACTGGAGTTCAGCGCAGTGGGGAGCTTCCGTTTCCTACCCGCTAGAGAAAGCCAGCGGCACACTCAGCAGTCAGTCCTCTCTTCACGCACTTGCGCACGCGCCTCCAGACCTCTGCCTTTCGCGGCTCCCCTGAGTTTCCGCCTGACAGTCCAGATGCCCCCCGTATAAGCCTGGGTCCCCAGAGTGTGGCCCAGAACTGGGGTTCAGTGCAGTCGGGAGCTTTTGTCTCCTTCCCACTAGAGAAAGCCATCCAGGCACTCAGCCGCCCGGGCGCGTGTCTCCGTACCTCAGCCTTTTGCAGCTCCTCTGATTCTCCGTGTGCTTTCCTCTTTCCTTCTAGTTGTAGAATTTCCACTCAGCCAGCTTTCCTGTGGTTCTGGATGATGTTCGATTTGTCTTTTAGTTGTAGTTTTGAAATTGTTGTGCAGGCAGCAATTTAGGTGTTTACCTATGCCGCCATCTTGGTTTCTCTCCATTTGTATTTTTTACTATTATACCAAAATTCCCATTGAAATGAGTTATTCATAGCAGAATTCAAGAAAGCCCAGATTCAGCAGACATCTACCCAATCAGTGGGCTCCACTCCTGATGATGTACCCATTACCAGCTCTGTGACCTCCTTAATAGCATAACCTACTAGCTCTGTGACCTCCTGGGTGTGCCCATTACCAGCTGTGACCTCCTGATGATGTACCCACTACCAGCTCTATAACCTCCTAATAGCATAACCAACCAGCTCTGTGACCTCCTAGGTGTGCCCATTACCAGCTCTGTGCCTCCTGATGCAGTGCCCCATTTCCAGCTCTGTGCCTCCTGGTGCAGTGCCCTATTTCCAGCTCTGTGCCCTCCTGATGCAGTGCCCCATTTCCAGCTCTGTGCCTCCTAATGCAGTGCCCTATTTCCAGCTCTGTGCCCTCCTGATGTAGTGCCCCATTACCAGCTCTGTGCCTCCTGATGCAGTGCCCTATTTCCAGCTCTGTGCCTCCTGATGCAGTGCCCTATTTCCAGCTCTGTGCCCTCCTGATGCAGTGCCCCATATCCAGATCTGTGCCCTCCTGATGCAGTGCCCCATTACCAGCTCTGTGCCTCCTGATGCAGTGCCCCATATCCAGATCTGTGCCCTCCTGATGGTGCCCCATTACCAGCTCTGTGCCTCCTGATGGTGTGCCTATTACCAGCTCTGTGATACCTAAATGCTGTGCCCATTACCAACGTTGACTTCCTGATGGTGTGCCCATTACCAGCTCTGTGCCCTCCTGATGGTGTGCCCATTACCAGCTCTGTGATCCCTAAATGCTGTGCCCATTACCAACACTGACTTCCTGATGGTGTGCCCATTACCAGCTCTGTGACACCTAAATGCTGTGCCCATTATCAGCTCTGTGACCACCTCATCCTCATTATAAAGGGAAAGACCATCATCCCTCCCTCCTTGACTCCAGCATCCTCCTGGAAAAGGCGGATGCTGTTCTCTTGTCCCCAGGAGAAACATGATTCACCGAAATGTGAGACTAGCCAAGGAGCTGCTCTGAGATCTGGGACTCAGCCTGCCCCAGCCCTCAAGCTCAAGGGCCAGTGCTGCAGCTGCCAGCTGTCCCATGGACTGACCAGGTCCAACCAAGTTACAGACTGTCACATCTCCCAACAGCTGTGTCTATAAGGTCAAAATGACATTTCATCCCAATCAATCTGATACCATTACTGCACTCTAAGCTGGTTCTACACTTGAATAGATTAAAAGAATATTATTTATTTGTGCCATATGCCCTGGATATCCCAGCAACACTTGCCTTCTGGGGTTGTGGTGAGGACTGAATGAGGTCACAAATAAAAAGCACTTTATACAATAACGAGAACATAATAAGCAACCACAAAATCTTGACTATTGTTAATTTTATTATAATAATGATGAAAAAATACTATCAACAAACACAGAAAAATAGCAGCAATGAGATACTATTTCACACCCATTAGGATGGCTATTATAAAAAAAACAAAACAAAAAAACAAGTGCTAGAAAGAATGTGAGAAATTAGAACCCTTTTGTATTGCTGGTGGGACTATAAAATGATACAGCTGCTGTGGAAATAGCATGGCTGCTCCTCAAAATTTAACACAGAATTACCGTATGAGCCATAATTCCACCCCTAGGTATATACCCAAGAGAACTGAAAGCAAGGACTCAAAACGATACCTGTATTCATAGCAACATTATTCATAATAGCCAATAGGTGAAAACCCAATTGTCCAGCAACAGATGAATGGATAAACAAAATGTAGTTGTGAAACAGAAAATATATATATTTGTCTCTGCCTCCAGTTCGTGGCACAAAGCTAAAACCCATGTAATTCCCTTAAGTGATAAGAGCACTAGGAGCATCTTTTGTTCTACTGAGGTGACTCTCTGGGTCAGTTCCCAGATGGGGGCTGGTCACCAAAAAGACCCAGCCATGATGAGAAGCTTGGAATTTTCAGCCCTATCTCTATCCCCAGGAAGGGGAGAGGGGCGGGAGATTTGAGTTAATGATCAATGATGCCTATGTGATGAAGCCTCCATAAAAACCCCAATAGTATGAGGTTCAGAAAGCTTGCAGGTTAGTGAATACATCTACATGCCGGGAGGGTGGCACTCCCCAACTCCACAAGGACAGAAGGTTCTGTGTGCAGGAACCTTCAGGACCTCACCCTATGTGCCACTTCATCTGGCTGTGCATCTGTATCCATTATTATATAACGGATCAGGAAACATAACTAGCTAGCATTTCCTTGAGTTCTATAAGTCATTCTAGCAAAAAATCAAACCCAAGGAGGGGGTCACGGGAACCCTGATTTATTGCCAGTTGGTCAGAAGTCATTATACCCCCAATGTGGGGTTACAGTAAAAAATTACTTCCCATAGAACAAAAAATAGGGAAGAATTACAATACTCAGCCCAAGGTCATTTACACAAATTAAAATGAATAAAAGCACATAGTATATATATATTGAGCACTTTCTCATTTCTTTCTGTTCCTTCTCACCTAAAGGAAAAGCATCGGTCCATTCTGCCAACGCTCCACTTACCACTGGGCTTGATCTCTCGGACGTAGTTGCTGGGGAACCAGCCAGTCCTGCCGTTGTGTGTGCCCTCCCACCAGCCCCCTTCCTCCACTCGAGTGACATGGATGACATCTCCTTTCGTAAAGGAAAGCTCATCTTCATTTGTCTGCTGGAAGTTAAACTTTGCTCTTACTACCAGTTGATTGTTGCTATTATCGGTCATGTCCTAAAAAAGGGAGAGGGGAAGAAAAATTTCATGAAGTACTAAGTCATTATGGAATAATTATATATTTTACTATTATAAATATAGTATGATTGCCCCTAAACAGCAGAGAAAGGTTTAACTTTGAGAAATTTAAGTTTCCTATCTCCCACAGTGCACCTTGACCACCCCACCACCCCATTTCCAGTCCAGGAAGAAACTCTCTTAATGGCCTGAAAGGTCTTATTCCTGTCATTTTCACATACATTTTTATGGACTTACATTATACATACTTCTCTACAATTTATAAAAAGTTAATATACTGTAGTCATTTTTCAGTACTTATAGTTACTTTAATCTTAACTAACTTTATGGCTATGCCATTAATTAGTTAATCAATTCTCTATTACTGGATTTAAGGCTATTTCTAGTATTTTTCTATTGCAAAACAAGGCTGCATTAAAACTATATGCACTTCTATCTTTGAACATATCTGGAAATAAATCTATTATGTTAAACTCAGGTCACAGAACATGTATGACATTCCCAATTTTAGTACCTATTTATAATTTGCCATCCAAAAACATTTTACAAATTTATACCAAGCTACATTCCAACCAACACTATCTAACCAATACTGAATATTGTCAAGTATTTTTATTCTTGCCAACTGGTGGGAAGAAATGGCACCTCATTTTAGTTTGCATTTTTCTCAGAGATTAAGCATATTTACAGATCTCTCAAGTGTGGGAAGACAAAGGCAGACTTGACTAGAGTTTCTTTTTATCTCCACCTATATCCTAGAATGGGTAGTAGAGGGATATGCAACCCAGACACACCATAAGAGCAAACGAGAACAACGAAAATCGTGCCTTCCTGGCCCAAGGAGCAGCAGGCACTGACAGTGGGTACAGGCATTCAGCCTGCACCTGGGTGTCCACAGAGACTGCACAGGACATCCCACACCCCACAGAGAGCACTAGCACTCCACCTTCATAGGTGATATTAGCAAAAATTAGATAGGGACTCCCAGCCTCCACCCAAACCAGGTGGTAGCAGGCTACCACATCATTAAATACCCTATAATATTTAATTCTTATTTATCTATTTAAATTTTAACTATAATATACTATAAATATAAGTACTTATATATTATATTACATATTAACTATTGTGCATTATAAATATATAACAAGGCATCTTCCCCTGCTCCCCTGCACTCCACCTAGCCCCAGGGGATCACCCAGACCCAGAATCCCCTCACATTCCATCCAGCCTCAGGAGAGGACTAAGGCAAACTAAGCTGTCACTGGAACCTATAGCCTACCAACCTAGGCCAGGACCACTCACTAAACCCAATCAGGGCCAAAGGCTGCTAAGATACAAGATTGAAGTAGGATCCAGCATCTCCTACCTAATACACTCTCCAAAGTCTCCAGGATACAATAAAAAACAGCTCATTCCAAGAACATGGAAAATCACAGCTTAAATGAGAAAAGACACTGATACCAACAGCAAGATGAAGCAGATGCTGGGATCATCAGAAAAAGTTTTCATCATCAAAAGGCCTCAAGAAGCAATTACAAATTATCTCAATACAGAATAAAATAGAAAACCTCAGAAAAGAAGCAGAACTTATAAAATTTACTCAAACTGACAGTGAAAAAAGAAAAAAAGAGGAGAGCTCCAGGAACTTGTGGGAAATAACAAAGATCTGAGACTGGTACCATCAGAGTCTCAGAGGGGAAAGAGAACAGCACTGAAAAGTGGTGTAAGAAATGTGGTTGAAAGTGTCCCCAATTTGGCAGAAGAATCACACATATAGATTCGAGAAGCTGAGTGAACCACAAATAGGATTCGCCTAAAGAAATACAGACCAAGTCACATCACAATTAAACTTTCAGAAAACTAAAGACAGAAAAAAAATATTAGTACAGGATAAAAAAGACTTCTGTGGATATGCGAGATCTCAAAAACTTTACTTCCCATGCACCCTTTCTCAAGGAGGTAGTGAAAGATGTGCTCCTTCAAAACAGGGGAATTATCCAAGAAAAAAATGATGGTGGGGAAAGAGGGGTAGAGATGACTCAGGTCACACGGAGTCCGCAGGATGATGATGTAAAAAATCTCAGACAGGGCAGCTGGCAACAGCCTGGCTGATAACCAAGAAATTCAGTGAACCAGAAGATTTCAAGTTCCTTAGGAAGAGGAAGGTGAAAAATCCTAACATGTCTGAATGTACAAGAAGAGATTATTAGAAAAAGGCAAAAGACTAGGATTGCAACCTGCAAAAGGTACACAGAGAACTGAATAACAGGCAATAATTATTCAGTCCAAAAAAGAAAGTATTGTCATGCAAGGAAGAACAGTCACAGCACAGATCATGGCTTCCTTATGAGTCTGAGTCTAATAATGTTATACTAAACACTGACCTAACAGAAGCCAACTCATGAGAAAGAAGAGCTGGGAAGCATTTATGCAGGTAAGAGGCTCAGAGGCAGTAGAAGAGCTCCAATCCCCTCTTACACTGTGGGAAATCCACATTGATTACTCTTCCAATTAAAAAAAATTAAGCTTAATATAGATATTTTATTTAGAGACACACAGGCAAATACATAAAGAATCAAGGGGAAAAATGGAAAGTTGTTGTCTCTACTGATATTTTTCCTAATACCAAATCTTGGAGAATTAATTGCCTGCCTCTTTAAATGAGGTACATGTATCACTAAACAAAAAGATACAAAAGATAAAGCACAAACACAGTGTTAAGGCAAATCTTCAAGAAGAGGAGCTGAAAGAATTCCTAAAATATTTAATTATTATTTATCTATTTAAATTTTAACTATTATCCTATATAATAAAAGCTTAATATGCAAATCAACCAAATGGCAGAACAACAGGTCAGCGGGGGGGTGGGGCCAGCGAGCAGGCGGCACCAGGCAACCAAGGCACATGCCAGCGGGCAGAGGGAGGGGATGGTAATCAGGGGGCACCTCCTCTGATTGGCCCACCTGTCGCCTCCCACAAAGGGAGGCCAAACTGTGGCTTAGAGTGGGCCTAAGCCATCAGTCAGACATCCCCTGAGGGCTCCCAGACTGCGAGAGGCACAGGCCGGGCTGAGTGGACACCCCCCTCCCCGAGTGCACAAATTTTCATGCACCGGCCCTCTAGTCCTATATAATAAAAGGTTAATATGCAAATTGTCCCCTGGACTAGGAGTTCCACTGGGAATTCGACCGAGGGAGGGAGGGGAGGCCAGCCGGGCAACCGCTCGTGGCCCCTCCCCCCAGCCAACCCCTCCCCTGATCGATCCTGGGCAGGCCAGCCTGACCCCACCCATGTCCGAATTCGTGCATCAGGCCTCTAGTATACTATAAATACTATATTATAAATATGTATGTTATATTACACATTAACTATTACACATTATAAATATGTAACAGTAACTATTCTATTTTATAAATATTTAATAATTCAAATAATACATTAAGTATTTCTCTAATAAATTAAACATTTAATGCATACTTAATATTTAATACTTAGAATATTTAATAAAGAAATATGCCTTTGACATTTGGCAACGAAAGCTCTGGCCAACACTGTCAACTTAAGCATAATGCTTGCTGGCACACTTGAATGATGAGAAGTGAGATAAAGCTCGCTTGTCCATGTGAAGCTCACATTTGAAAAAATGGCACATTTTTCTGGTTCAATTTTCCTTGTTCTGAATCAGTGAAACATTATCGGGCTTACAATGCTGTATCAGATTCTCTCTTTCTGCAAACCATTATCCTCACTCATCAGTTGTTGTCTACTATGATCTTCTTTATTCTCCTACTTGTGGCTTAACCTGGCTTTCAGAAAAAGCACACCAGCCGATCCTGGTGATAAAAGTCCCACAATAGAATACGACACAACAAACAAACCTGCAGATCAGGCCCCTAAGGAGGTCAAACTGCCCCTGGGTGACCCTACTACCCAGCCCATCTACCTCAGCTCAGCAACCAGCACTGAGGCCCTCTCTGCACACAAGTTTGGCCTGACCTAAATTGAGGAATGGCGACATCTTGTCAAGACCTTATAAATGAGGTAATTACATTCTCCCGACACTTATGAATTCTCTACACTCAAGGCAAGAGTTAAGCAAACACCACTGATACCTTCTCTGCTTCAGAAACAGACACTCCACTATGGAAAAAACAGAGAAATGTCTGAGAGAGGAGATGAAAAGGCACAGAGTACAAGCAGCCAGGCTGGATCCATTTAAAATTTTGGATCCCATAAATCCATCCAGCACCTACTACAGAGAAGTATATACAGATTTTTACAATGTTGCTCTAAAGAGTGAGGATTAGAGGGGAAGATGCCGAAGACAGGCTGAAAGGAGGGTGGACTACAAAGAGCTGTACTCCAGGGACTCTCTACACACCAATTTCAGCCTAACATCACAACAGTTGAGTCAAGAGTGCTCTAGTCACTGTCACTAGTGTCACAGAAATCTGGAAAGGATGTATTTAATCACTACCTATTACTTTGGAATTTTTTCCTTCCCTTTTTTAAAAAGTTCTCCTGAAACTATACCTTGTCATCCATCTGGGCTCAACATGACACTCCACAACAGTCTAAAACATAATGAGCTGAGCAGAAGAGGCCAGTTATCAAATAAGTATATGCTGTGGAACTCCATTTATGTAAAACACAACACAGGTAAAACTCATTTTTACTATTAGAAATCAGAAAAGAAAAAAAGTCACCACCAAAAAAAAAATCTCAACTCCCTTTCTCCTTAGTGAAAAGAGAGAGGAGGCTTAAATATATATTAAAATTCACTAGAAGTTACTTACCTTGTGTTATTAAAATATTACTAAATGTTAAAAAAAATAATCAGAACAGCAGATGCCCTTGGGAAAAGCAGACACAACAAAGGCTGTGTCTGTCTCTTGATCTGGGTGCTTACACACTGGAAATGTTCAACTAGTGCAAATTCATCAAGCAGTTTGCTTAGGATACGCACTTTTATACACACACACACACACACACACACACACACACACACACACGAGGCCCGGTGCATGAAATTCGTGCATGGGGGGGTGGGGGGTGGGGGGTGTCCCTTAGCCCAGCCTGCACCCTCTCCAATCTGGGACGCCTTGAGGGATGTCCAACTGCCCGTTGAGGCACGATTCCAGTGGGATCGGGCCTAAACAGGCGGTCGGACATCCCTCTCACAATCCAGGCCTGCTGGCTCCCAACTGCCCTCCCCTGTAGGCCTGGGTCCGCCCCAACTGCCCTCCTCTGCTGGCCTGGTCACCCCTAACTTCCCACTTCCCACAACTGCCCTCCCCTGCTGGCCATCTTGTGGTGGCCATCTTGTGTCCACATGGGGGCAGCCATCTTTGACCACATGGGGTGGCCATCTTGTTCTTGGTGTGATGGTCAATTTGCATATTACTCTTTTATTAGATAGGATGTTACATGTCAATATAAGTTAATGATGGAAGGAAAATGAAAAGGGAAAAGGTGACCCTCACCGCCAGGTAGGGCACACTGAGGGTACCTCCTCTGGAAACAGTAATCTATACCCACCACATGCATTCTTAATGGTCTATTTCTGATTCCTATAGACAAAGCACCACAATCAGTATCTCACATCTGTAACTTAAGTACTTTGTTTTATCCAATGTTCTGTAATTATCCTAATAATCCAGAACCAGGATATCCTGGTGTGCTGCCTTCACACAAACTCCTCCCTCTTCTCCACTCCCTAAAAGTGCCTATAATCTCATTTATAGAAGAAAAGGTTGTTGAAGAGTGAAAGACCCAATTTCTACTCCAATGGTAACTATCTACCAGTCCTGTGATCTTGGTAAATACATATCTTAATTTCTCTAAGCTTCAGTTTTCTCATATAGTATTTCATCCTATACAATAATCTATACTAATAAAAAAGTAATATGCTAATTAGAGTGGGAGACCTTCTAGGAGACCTTCCAGACAAAGCTATGGTGTCGGGGCCAAGGTAGAGGTGATTAGAGGCCAAGAGGGGAAGGAAGTTGTGGGTGATGAGGCTGGTGGGGGGCGGGGCCTTTGGGGGTGAGCAGACCAGCAGGGGGGCAGGTTGTGGGCAAGCAGGCCATCAGTGGGGGTCAGTTGGAGATAATCAGGACAGTGGGGGAGCCCTTTGGAGTGAGCAGGCCAGCAGGGGGCAGGGAAGGTGGGGGTGAGCAGGCCAACAGGGGGGCAGTCGGGGGTGAGCAGTTTGGCAGGGGAGGCCGTTGGGGGCAAGCACACTGGCATGGAGGACAGTTGGAGGTGACCAGGCTGGCAGGGGGGCATTTGGGGGCGAGCAGGCCAGCAGGCAGAGTAGTTAGGGGCAATCAGGCAGGCAGGCAAGTGAGCAGTTAGCAGTTAGCACTACCGGATTGCGAGAGGGATGTCCAACTGCCAGTTTCGGCCCAATCTCTGTAAACCAGCAGTAGGACATCCTTTGAGGGGTCCCAGGTTGGAGAGCGTTCAGGCCAGGTTGAGGAATTTCGCCTCCCCCATGCATGAATTTCATGCACTGGGCCACTAGTCCTATACAATAAAAGGCTAATATGCAAATAGACCGAACAGCGGAACAACCAAAACAACCAAACAATTGAACAACCGGTCGCTATGACATGCGCTGACCACGAGGGGGCATGTGAAGAACATGGCGGGCGTTGGCTGCAGTGGGATGGTGGAGGTGAGCGGGGGCACCAGACTAAGGCAGAGCGCCAGTTGCTGTCATCAGGGTGAGCCTCTGGTGGTTACTGAAAATTCTTTGCTCCCACCTGCCGCAGTCCCACCTGGCACTTGCACCTGCTGCCAGCGCCAGCCCCGCTTGCACCCACTGCCGGTGCCGGAGCCACCACTTGCACCCAATGCCAGCGCCGGCCCCGCTCACACCTGCAGCCAGCACTGGAGCCGTCGCTCACACCCACTGCCAGTGCTCGGTGCCAGTCCCAATCACTCAGCGCCATCAGTGGGTGCGAGCGGTGGCTGCTGGCCCTGATCACCCCCGAGGGCATCTCCACCTCACCCTGCTCCTGAGGGGCAATCAGAGCAGCAGCCGCTGCTCACACCTGCTGCTGGCACTGGCCCCAATCGCTCTGTGCAATCAGCGGGTGCAAGCGGGGCCGGCAGGAGGGGGGCTGCCGGCAGAGAGGGGAACAGGGGACACAGTGGGAGGGGCTGGGCAGGGGCACAAAGGATTGACTGAGACCCGCCGCTGTGCCTACCGCAGCCTCGCAGCCCACAGTTCCTTTTGAGGTGCACAAATTCATGCACTGGGCCCTTAGTCAAATATAAGATACCAGAAATTAGACAATATTCTGTGGTTTTTATATTCAACCAAATACTGTCAATTATGCCATCAACTGTAAGACACATGCTACTTTCGGACATGTTAAATTTTTTTAAAAAGGTCATAGAATTGATTAAATATGGCACGTTAGAGAAGCACAATATTTTCTAAGTTTATTTTAGAGAGGAACTAAAAATATTTTTTTAAGTACATGTGTAATAGATTTTACTGTCTTGCATGCCTTGGAAAAACATTTTGTGAACTCAATAACAAAATACTAGAACTTTCAAATCTGCCTTCATCACAAGGCAGGAAATCTGTCCTAGAACAGATAGATGATGAGTTCATAGACACTGAAGCAACGTTATGCAGACAACCAGCAATGAGGTGGTAATTAGGCGAGACATTCTTAAATAGAGATGTAAGCAATTCCTGTAGCACCTTGAAAATACTGATCCTTGCTTTGGGGATGGTAGTGCCTTACACAATTTCAAAGCTAAGCTTTATTTTAATGAGGTCACATAATGTTCAAGAAACTACAAGTTGCTTTTTTAGCATAACATTTTTATTATGGAAAATTTCTAACACAAACGTAGAGAATGACAGATATACATACTTCCATGTTACCATCACCCAGCTTTAAATAAAAATTTTACCAATCTGGTTTCATTAGAAATTATTTTTAATGTAAGAAAATTACTATTAATAACATTTTAAAAATCTAAGGATAAATAATTATTCTGACCCAGCATGGTAAGAGAAATCTTGCCATGTTCATTTCACTAGCAGATAACTGTGTCTCCCAATCATAGACACAAAAGCAGGTGAGATGACTGAGGTCTTTTTACTTCTGGTGTAACTTAAAAAATTTCTTTAGCTAAAATAAAAAATTAATCCTATACTTACTGTGATCTCAGTAACATTCACTACCAACACTACATTTAACTTTATTTTACTTCAAATTATACATTTGCAATCTACTTTTTATTTACTCCAAAACAAAAAATATGAAAATTGCCAAGGGTAAATGGGTGAGACAGTAAATATTTCTTCACCTAGAGTTTGCTGATCTCTCTTACATTTTGTTCATGTATTTAAATAAAGCTAATTTAAAATATTTTTCAAGTGGTTTGTGTATTTTTTTTCTTAATTTGGCATTATAGTGCTTCCAACACTGCAAAATTCCTCTACCATTAAACTCTTAACTTCATGGGATCACTGTAAGGGTTATTTGAGTCCAAGTAAAGCACCTAGAACAATGTCTGGCACAGAAAAACAACTCAAAGCATGCCATATTGAACACAAAATCAGAAACAGGATAACAGGACTTCTCTAAGAAGAAAAACAAAGATAAATAGCAATCCGAGTTAGCTTGAGTTCAAAAGTGCAGGAACATGTAAAAACTATGTTCCTTCTTTGGCTTTCCGTTTCTAACATGGCTTCGTGAACTAAACTCAGATTTCTTTCCCTCTATAAAATACAGCTCTAATTAATTTTAATTAATTTTTTTTGGATCACCATTAGTTTAACAATATTTCTTTCTATGTTGAAGTAGATAGAAATATATGGTCCCCTAAAAACTCTACAAGAATCGGCCTCTCTTCAGACTCCGGTTACAAGATCATTTATGTTTCTAATATAAAAAAAATTTACTAAAATGTTGCATGAAAGCAAAGTCACTAATCAAACTAAATGCCAATCATACATTAGCTCAAAAGAGGGCTCAGCGTTTTTTCACAATGACAACAGGGAGCAGCCTCATTCTGCTCAGCTGATGTGATGGCCTCTTTACACATTTTCTCTATTCAGTATTACATTTAATTTTTCCTGTTTCTCAATAACAATTTCACCGTTAATCCTGTGTTCTTTGCTAAGAGCCTGTACCCTGACAATTTATAAATGGATTTTTCTTCACTTTCCAAGATGACTGTTAGTCTGTTTTCCCCCATCTCACTACCTCTCATTACAAAGGAGTCCCTCCACCTGGCCCACATGGCTCAGTGGTTGAGCATCAGCCTATGAACCAGGAGGTCAGGGTTAGATTCCCGATTAGGGTACATGCCCAGGTTGTGGGCTTGATCCCCAGTGGGGGGCTTGCAGGAGGCAGCCTATCGATGATGCTCTCTCATCATTGATGTTTCTCTCTCTCTCTCCCCATCTCCCTTCATCTCTGAAATCAATAAATATATTTTTAGAAAACAAAGGAGTTCCTCCTTCATATACTGCATCCTGACTCAGTTAAAGCACTCTAAGTCATGCCTTTTATTAAGAGAAAAACCACTCTCAGGTCTTTTTAGCTTGCAGCCATTGGTTCTTTACGCAACTAAGTATTTTACAAATATATGTATTTCTTATTCCTACAGTTCTGTATATTTGTGCAAAGCAGATGAGAAAATACTATGCAAGTGACCAGAGAAGTATTTTAAAGCACACATTTCTCTAGGTAAACTGATTATGCATCTTAAGATATAACACCGAAAATAACTAGTTTCTCAAAAGCAGTCATTAAGCATTATATCTGGATAATTTGGTGATGAGCAAATGCCAAACCCAAGTAAAGGAACAATGGGGGGGGGGAATCAAACCACCCCTCATTCTGCAACTCTTGTTAATGGAGGCATATGCATTGCTCCAGATACACCTACAGACATACTCACTTCCCCACAAATCCAATTTCAATAACCACCTCTCTCAAACTTACCAAACTTCGATACTGGCCCTGGAATAATTTTGAAGTCCGACTGTGGGAAGGCTGGGATCCCAGGGAGTCAAAAGACTTTATCCGATGAGATGAGGGCCGGGCACACACAGAGTCACTTCCCAGTCCAATGTCTGAAAAGGTCGTGAACGGAGAAAGGAGTGAGCTGAGACGCCTGACACCATGCACCTCAGTGCACACCAGACTCTAAACTGGGGCAGCCCCCGAGGGACACACCGCAGACCACAACAAAGCAGGCCATTTATGCAGTACACAAAGCGCAGATTCTGTCTGCCACAGACTTGCCCTCATTCCCCAATCACCTTTCCAGAAATTAATTGGAGATAACTATTTATTAGCTCTTCGCTAGCATAATTTTCAGACCTGTGAAATGTTCTGTAACCTATTTTTAATACTTTCACTTCATCTGGGGGGGAAAAACACCCTTACAAATTCAATTATTTTGCAGAGCACCACCCCATACTCATTCCCAATACATCACCACCACATGCCCACTTCTCCAGGATCACCATCCACAGAAGCAGCAAGAATTATTTAACAACAAAAGGAAAAGACTTACTTAAAACCAACAGAAAATCCACTTGTAATTTCTAGGTAGAGAACCTTCTGAGATTATTTCCTCAAAATGAAGGCAGCCCAAGCTTTATTCACCTCACCAAGTTGGTGAAAGGATCAAAGTAAACAGCTGTTGCCCTAGCCGGTTTGGCTCAGTAGATAGAGCTTTGGCCTGCGGACCGAAGTGTCCCAGATTCAATTCCAGTCAAGGGCACATACCTGGGTTGCAGGCTCCTCCCTGGCCCAAGCCCTGACTGGTGTTTCTCTCACATAGATGTTTCTCTGTCTTTCCATCTCTCTTCCACTCTCCCTAAAAATCAATGGAAAATATCCTCGGGCAAGGATTAACAATAACAAAAGTAAACAGCTATTACCAGTAAAGGACTTAGTTCTCTCTCTTCATGATTAGACACTCCACACAGGCCAACCAATAAGTAAATGTTAGCAACCCACTTCTTTGAAGTAATTTGATTTTTTAAAAAGGAAGCCATGAATAGTTTTCTAAGAAATCACTGTTCTGAGATGCACATGCCTAGCAATTTCCTAAAGCTACATGGGAGCCTTCTGTAAAAATGTCCTTAAACCGATGATCTCCAGGTCTATTTTCCTGGCAGATGTTTGGATTGGCTTATATCAAACATGTCAAACTCGTGGCCCACAACAAGTATTTTTGCGGCCCAGTCAATATAACAGTATATAAGAAACGTTTTAATAAAAATTTCTTAACTTAATTTTTACAATATCCTGTAATACATTATTATTAATAATGAACTGTAACATTCACTAATGTCTGATTACTATAATCTTGTTCATTCATTTCCCTTAGGCACCTTACACGCAGGCACACTAATACTAGCAGCGAATATTTTAGCAGGCGATTGCTATGTCATTATTCTTGGACTGACTTGTTTGGTGTGCGCAGCAGGAAATATTTCGCTTTCGGAGAACAAGAAAAATAAGTTTATTTGCATTATGCTTAATTTGTGCAGTTATTCAGTGTCTGGTAAGTTAATGTTTAAGAAAAAATATTAATTTTTATTAAAATGTTCTATTATTTTATGTTAACGATTACTCATTTATTTCAGCCCTTTGTATTCAGCATATCTCTATTGAAATAAACCTATGTTCCTATGAAAATTGAAGCTTTTGTTTTTTTGCGGCCCACAAAAATTTAAACCTTGTTTATTTGGCCAGTGTTAGCCTTTAAGTTTGCATGCTTGGCTTACATAGTGTTTTATAAAATTTGAGTTAGTTGTCAACAACAAAAAGTCTGAAGATGTCACAGAAAAAAACAAATATCCAGTTACTCTTGCAGCACAGGCAGCCCCTAGACAGCCATCCCAGCAAACAAGTGCTGTGAGGGGCACCAGGGCCAGTTCCTGAGTGAAGAGGACCTCCAAGCCAGGATTGCAGCCCAAAGTGTTCTGACTCAGTTCCTCCCAGACACAATGAAGTAAGTACACTTCATCTGAAGGGCAAGGACAAAAATGAGAAGAAACCATGACAAAATAAACTTAAGAGGTCTCTGATCAAAAGAGACATATCAAAGTCTAACTTTCTCCCAGAAATCTGAAACTAAAATCTGTAAGAAGAAAAATAAAAATGATCTTAAAACAAAAGAGCCACTAAGTCCTTCTTTTAGATCCACAAGATAGAACTTCTCGAAGCTCATGGGACAGATATAGCCCATGAGGAATTTGCACAGAATCTCTCCTTGTCCTCACTTTGGTCTGGGAGCCAGAGGAGTATACTGTGTCCCCACCTCCACTCACCCTCTCCATGAGATATGACTGGAGTTCAGAACACTGTGAACCGAGTACCCTGAGTACGTACCCTCATAGCCCTTTGGAAACCTTGCCCAGGTAGGTATTTACTTTAGAGGCCAATTCACTGGCAACTCAATTGTCATGATCACACCTCAAAAACAGTCGTTAGATCTGCTAATAAATATGAGTTTTAATCAGCCTAATAAAAATCCAGAGGAAGTGCTTCTAACTCCAAGACAGTTTATGAGTGTAGCCACATGAATGGGACATTTCTCCTCTGCTCTATTTTCAGGTAGTAACTACTCTGCCCACAGAAAGGAAAACACCTGATATCCATCTGAGGACCTAAAACGGAAGATTCTGTTCTAATAATAAGAAAGAAAAAAAATCCCAGCAAAAGTGACAACCAAAAAAGTAATGTAATAGAAGTTTATTTTTTTGAATTTTATTAATGCTCATTTGTCTTGCTAAAAGAAAAGAAAGGGTTTTTGCCCTTTTGTCTCCACACCCCGTCAAGTTCAATTAAAAAAAGATCTTACCTGCTGTTACTTTATTTAAAGTCACTAAGGAACTGAGGACCTTGTTAAAATTCTGCCCCTGGTACAAATCATTTGCATCAAATGTCTGAAAGGAAAAATTAAACAAAATTAATAGAGTCTTGTGTTGGGTGCAGGATAAACCAAGTTTTTGCAAAATGAGAGAACCACATGTAGGATTTCCAGGTGAAATTATAAAAATGCAGCACACACAACTTGAAAAATTAGGACCAGTGAGCTCAGCTTCCAGTCTGGGGGTGGGAGGTCCAACAGAATTCCCTTACAAATACCTAAAACCTGGGTCAGAGACCAACTCCCCAAACTCCTTCATAACCTGGAGTGGAAGCCCTTCCCAGGTTAGGGAGCCAATTCTGCCAGCACGCCAATCCTTCTCTTTTTAGATTAAGGCAGAGGCCACATGGCAGGCATACTACCAATTTCCTCTCCTAGTCACAGTCAATTCCAAAGCTAACAGCAGCAAAAGAGAAACACAGGCATCAAAATGGATGAGAGTAAAAGGAAGGGAAGATAAAAAGATGCAGATTCCAGAATGAGAACAGGTATGGGGGCAAGGGAGTCCTTGACCCTCAGGGACGAGGGCTGAAGCCCGACCAGAGCTGTCTAATCTGAAATTCCTTCAATATGATCGGCCTAGAGACAAGGGGAAAATGAGTCAGCCCCAATGCACACACACATTAAAATAAACAAGAGCTCATTCCCATACACTATCTGAAAATTACATATAGCTTTTCATCACCAAATAAACTCCACACAAAAATAATTTTCAATAATCAAATAATCCACAACTCTGCCAGAAAAATTATGAAAATATTTCAAAGATGCAAATAACAAAAAGACATGGTATTTAGATCCACCAAAATGTAAACTGTGTTAACATATTTCCAAGTGTCTCTCAGTGGGACAAAAACAAACATGACTAGACATCCAAGAATGAATATCAGCACAGGAGGGCCCAGACTTCCTCTCCCCGTTGACTGCCACCTCTCCCCTCATTTGGTCAGTTCCTCTACCTCATGGGTCCTGGCAGGACCACCCCCCTTTCCTGCCTCCCAGCCCCGACCTCTTTCCTGGCTAACTCTTACTCATCGGACTTCCCCAGCCTCACTTCCTTCACCAAACTCAGTTAGGTCCCCTAACCAGGCCCCGCCAGCACATTCATCACAAAGACAACATTACATTTAATGTGTATAGGCTCCCTCTACTGTAAAGTCTACAAAACCAGATTTTACAACACCCAACATCTAGCAAAATGGCCAGCACACAGTAAAAATTCAAGTTATTTGCTGAATGAATAAATGCACCAATCCATCCACCATTTATTTAGCTGCACTAAATGTCACAATGAGTGCCATTCACATAAAGAACAGCTAAGAAGAGCCATTCTAAATCTGAGTAATTATTGCTCTTTCTCAAAAATCATCTTCAGTTAATGATCTCCTGCCTTTAATTTCTGAAACATGAAGAATGTTTTGAACATAAACAAACAACAAAATAAAAAAATTCAGAAGTTGAAAAACTTCAAGAAAGGAAGACATCAAATCACTGAGTCAAGAGAGGAGCTGAAAACGCAGCTCACTTTTTCTAAAAGCTGAAAGAGGAAACTAAATGGAACCACAGGACTTGGTATGAATACATCTAAACATTCTGTATACAATGACTGATGCCCTATCTCACACAGTTGAAATACAAAATAAAGCTAATTTCATGATGCCAGATCCTTCCTATAAAAAGAGGAAGCCCTTAGAACAGTCTTAAGAACTATCTTATAATATACAATTTAATTCATTTATTCTGATACTTATTTTTAAAGGAATTCCAAGTCAAATCAGAGCATTATCTAGGCTGACATATCCACCTACATTTTTTTAAATGGGCTAATTATATATTTTTTAAAGAATTAAAAGTATTAACCTCAGTAGGCCTCAGTTTCCTTACATGTAAGAACATGTTACTTGAAAAATGCTGGAGTAGGTGATCTGCAGCAGTCTTTCAGCTCTAAAGTTATAATTCTAAAGCCTGGAAAATTAAAACTGTGGTATTCTACAAAAAGAAATCTACATAAATTGTCTACTAACCTTCATTGTGGTGAAGCAGCAAGTCATAAAACCCAGAAAAACAGGATGTTAAATACTGAAGTTTCCTGTTATTCCAGAACTATATATCTTTCTTACTTGGATACCAGGAAGCGTCTGGTTGGCTAAAACTGCCCACCAATGGGGTTCAATGTGACGTCAGAAATTAAGTGAATTCACATATATCCCACACATTTCTTAACAGGAAACTACACAATGAAATGAGACAAATGCTTGCCACTAAGAGGAAAATAATGCATATTCTGAGTCAATAAAATGTTTTGACTAAAAAGTGCTTCTCCAGAGAAAGATAACAGACTATTTCCTGAAATAGGAATCTATTGAACAAAAAGCAAAACCAGAAAAATCTTAGGGCACTGAAAAAATGTACTATGAGAACAAGAGGAAAGTCTCATGAGAACTTTTATAGAAATATCTCTGCAAAAATAAGTCAGCCTATATGTGAGAATGACCAGGACATTTAGCACACTAATTATCTCCTGGGTCACTCGGTGCTTAAGGAGATAAAAACCCTGGGAGGCTGGCCCACCTCATACCTAACCACTGATGCTCTAAGCACAGCACACTCTCACCTCTGGCTGGAATATGGAGCAAGCTGGAAGGAAGGAAACAAACACAGTGGTTCATTTTCTTCAGGTGGTATTGGGAGTGATTATCAGGAGGGGCTCTCCTGGAACTTTTCTAAACCAAGACTACTTTACAAAATCAAGCCACATCTCAGACCAATTTAATTAGAGTCTCCAGGGAAGAGACCCAGGTTAATGCTCTCCAGGTGGTTTTGAGCAACCAAGGGTGAGAAGCACCTCCCTGGAGAGATGAGGAAAGTGTCCTAAATCCTCTCTCTAGGCAGACCCACGCCTCACCCCTGTCCCTTATAAGCACAGTTAGGAGGGAACAAACAATACCCCACAGATCTTAGAATCTACCCAGTTGGAAAAGGAAATTAACCAAAAACTCACCCTCACTTTCACATTTAAGTGAATGATCCAATATTCTCAACAACAAAAATAATCCGATCAATATTCCAACCAAAAAACTCATACTATTAAATACATTAGAGTTTATTTTTAATATTTTACTTTTATTAGATGCAGATTCCAGAATGAGAACAGGTATGGGGGCAAGGGAGTCCTTAACCCTCCAGGAGAGGGCTGAGGCCCAACCGGAGCTGTCTAATCTGAAATTCCTTCAATCTGAGTGGCCTAGAGACAATACTACATAATGAAATACAGTAAATACAAACCATATAGAAATGAGGATAGAAGAAGCCCAGAATATTAAAATACTTTTAAGAATAAAAATACATTTTAAGAATTCTCTCTAGTCTCTCATGGGGAAAGAGAGACAGGGCTGAACTAATATGACAAGGCATGTAGTGAGAAGGAGGCAACACTGTTCTGTGAGGACAGATAAACTTTCTGAACTTGAAGGCTGCCCCCTGCTGGTTATTGCCTTACACAACTTACTGAAGCCCCCTGGGCCTCAGGTTGCTCATCCTTAAAATGGGAAGGAGGAACAAAGAAGATACTGAGATTACAATAATGATGATAGGTAGCAGCAATGTGCAAATGCTTCGCATGTTCAAAAAGGATAATGATTTTAAAAATAGGGTTAATCGTGCACACCAAGCCTCAAGGTCTCTGGTAAAAACCCATCAAAAATTACGTCCTACCAAGGAAAACTCTTATTTTCTAAAATACAAACAACTACCAAGAAGAAAAAAAAAAAGCTTCCTCGATTGCTGTAGGTGCTCACGAACATCTTAAAGACCATCCAGAAAAAGGACCACAAGTCTCCACACCACATGCTGCACACGCCACACACACACACACTGCAGCATACAAACCACACACTGCACACTGCACACACCAAACATGAACACTGCTTTTGTAGCACACACACACCACAGAATGTACACACTGCTTCTGCAGCACATGCACTGCTTCTGCAGCACACACCAAAGCATGTGTTGCACACTATACACATGCACACTGCTTCTGCAGTATACACCAAAGCATGTGCTGCGCACACTATACACATGCACACATTGCTTCTGCAGCACACCATACACCAGTGATGGCGAACCTATGACACGCGTGTCAGCACTGACACGCGTAGCCATTTCTGATGACACGCGGCCACTGAGGCGGCCGCATGCCGAGGATGAAACATTTGCTGCTCCTGAGGATGAAACATTTGCGAAATAATGTTTTTTCCTCAAAGTGACACACTACCCGAGTTATGCTCAGTTTTTTGGCGAAGTTTGACACACCAAGCTCAAAAGGTTGCCCATCACTGCCCTACACACTACACAGGCAACACATGCACACTGCTTTTGCAACACACCAAACACTGCACACATTGCTTCTACAGCACATATACTACACCATATAGCACAGCACATGCATTCACTGGTGCCAACTTCCACTAATGTACATCAATATCAGCAAGAGTCCAGCTCATACTCCAACAGGAGACTGCCTTACTCCATATCAACCTGCTAAGGTTCCCATCCAGAATTCCTACCCAAGCTGCTGCTTCTGACACATACTCCCCCCCCACACACACACACACACACTCACCTTTCAGTCTCAACAAGGTGGGACTCTTTCGCTGCCCCAAGGCTCATGAGGGGAAATACAAACACCAACATGAAGGAGGAAGGACACCCTACCAGCATGTACTCCAGGTCTGCTCAACACTGTGGATGTGATGATGCCTGCTGCCCATCACCAAAGCAGCTGCCCCCATTTGGGAACGCTTCTGTAGAACTATCACTCCCCTCACTGTCTGCTGGACACTGAATTATCCAATGCCTTCTCCCACTATTAGCTCTCAGAGTGGGAATCATGGCCGACCGCACCAGAGCCCATTTTTATAAGAGCCCATTTTAAAATACAATGTGAACAATGCACAATCACAAAATACAAGCAGCACTATCAGTGGGGGTGTCAGGAGAAGGTTGTACCTTTTTCTACCAACAAAAAAAAAAGCAGGAAATGAACTATTTTAAAGGGAAAAGTTCTAAAATCCAAGTTGATGAAAGTGTAATCTACAAGAACAATTATGGCAGATACTTTAACCCTTTGCACTCGCTAGCTTTTTTCTCGATTCCTTTATTCTAATGCTAACCGTGTCGAGTCACACTCAACATCCGAGTGCATTAAAAGAAACATGCAAGTATAGACATGGCAGAATCACCCCAAAATTAACAACTTCCTTTATCAGGGAAAAGTACCAAATACCAAAAAGTTTCTAGCCAAGAACTTATTCTCCTTGTGTCAATTAAAGCAGGGCATTGCTATACTCTTCCTTAAAGTATCAGCATAAATGCTATTTATTTTTTTCTTCAGAGGCTTGTCTCAATTCCCGGTTCAGACAGGGAGTCACTAACAGTCCCTGCCTACAAAATTCACTTAGTGGCCAAAAAATGTCTTCAGGACAGGAAAATACAAAAAACTCTTTTTCATCCAGTTTCTCTCACAAGCACATACATCCTATTCCTCTACTGGAGGAAAACTCAGAATCATATAACCCAGATAGATGGTTACAATTATCTACATAAATTTAAAAAAAAGAGCACACCACTAACCCCGATACCAAGCCTAATAACGAAAACTCCAGGCTGGTTTTTCCAACACAGGCTAGTCCTGGCTTTCGTCTTGCACAAGTTACAATTGAAGACAAACTTGTAAGAAAATTTAAAGGACCAACTGATGCAAGAGGGCTCTGAACACAGGAGCAGTACAGAGAAGACAAGCTGAGACTAGAAGGAAAATAAGCCAACTGGACATGGTACTTGCTGCAGGGCACACTGGACTCACCAGCCACAATGCGTCACTTTGAGAGAATGAGAGCTCTATCAGAAAATAGTCTAAGATAACAAGCATAAACAGGGCCACCGCAGACAAACCAGACGCTATGGCCTCCAGAAGCCCATGATTTCCCAATCCAAACCCAGAAGGGCAGGAGTGATGTCAAGTAAGAACAAGCCTTCCAAAGGCCAACCCACCTCTGAGCACTACCCTGTGGGTCAGTGCACAGGTCAGTGCACTTCCTAGGCACCATTTTCCTTACCTGGGAAGGGAGAGACACTCAACTGGCTGACCTTTCTAAGACACCTCTGACACAGTGTCCTTTTTAAAGAATGATCACCAACTTCAAGCAAGAGAGAACCAGGCTCAAGAAACCTGGCATAAGGGAAAATGTAAGGGTGGGAAATTCAGGAGCTGGCCTTCTGCTTTTGTAAAGGCTGAAACAGGAAAAAAAAAAATGGGAAAAATGAGTCACAACTCCACAATAGGTAAGGCATTCATTCCTCTGTCCTGGAGGTGCATCCCCTATGACTAGGTTCCAGACAAGAGGCTCCAGGCTCCAGGTGACTGGGAGGGACAACAGAAACTACTGGTAGGCCTGGCGAGATGATTAAGCCACCCCGCACATGTTAGTCAGCACTCTCCCAGACAGGACACTTCTGAAGGCCTGGAAGGACCCCCTTCCCACCTAGCAGGCAGGACACATGCCCACCCAAGCTGACACCTGCCTCAGCAGAGATTGGGGGATGCTGAAGGGCCCAGCTTACTGCACTGTGCTGGATGCTACTATAGGAAGGTTCAGCCCTGGCCTCGAGGAAGAAAGAAAGCACCTGCCATCAAGCTTCAGAAAGGGCTTCCAAAAGAAGTTGACAACCGTGTCTGGTCTTAGCAGATGTGCAGACACTCAGCTATAGACAAAAGGCAGAGAGAGAAGTTGTACCATCTGCATCAGAAGGACACCATCTGGCCTGAGAGGCTCTCAACCCTGCCCAGTGCTCCTCTCCAATCTGTCCAGCAGAGGCCCAGAGCAACCAGCTCCTGAGAGCACCCACCACCCTGACCACTCATCACCCATAAAACACTGTCAGTGACACACCAATGAAAGAGCTAAAACTGACCATCAAAGACTTAGAAATCTGGTCCAGCCTTAACTTTTGCTAGTCCTCTAAAAATATTTTGACATATTCCTTATTTATATAGTCACAATTAATATTGTTTGGTTCCTAAAGTAACACCTGAAATAAGAAGAGCTCATCTATACATAAGATGGGGCTGTGTCACACACATCAACCAACGGGCAGGGTGACCTCCTATGTGCACTTGTGAGAACTCCCACATGCATAAACCTCTAGCTAGGTAGAAGATTTAGCAGAAAGAGATACCATGGTTTTCAGGAAAGCCTTGTAACCAACAGAATATTTGGAAAAATAGGTTTTAAAGGCACAGGTATTAAGAGCCAATGCTGATCCCATCTTGAAGTTTTATATTCATCACTCTATTTTCAGCTTCCTTTGTCTCTAATTCAAGGCACTGCAGCTCACTGTCACTGCTTTCTTTCATGCACACACCTCCCTGGAAGAGAGCTGTGCATCCCCACCAATAGCCATGCCTTCCCGTAACATGACATGCACCAGTTCTGAGCAAGATGATGCATGTAACCCCATGCAAAAGTTTTAGAAGCCTTTGAGTGTTTCTGCCAACCTCTCTGTTCTTTTCTTTTAAATGACCAGCACACCATATTGTTTGTAAAAAAAAAAAAAAAGGAGTCATCCGTGCAGTCCAGGGAAGCGGGCCACAGTCCTGCCTTTAGGAGGGAAAAGATTCAAAAAATGTAAGGACTGTGCTTGAAAACCACCAGCGTGCCCACCCACTATGGGAGAACTACCTTCATGTGCCACGCTTTCCTCTTTAAATTGAGTTACCACGCCTTCTAATTGGATAAATCAGATATCAAATTCATTCTGCCAAGTGCTGACACACCCAACAAAGAAGTGGAACAGGGTTTTCCAAGATAACCAGAAGATGCCTGAATCTAAACAAGATCTGAAAGGTTCCTCATTATCATTGAGTTTACCTCACCTTGGCTTCCAAATTCACCGAGGGTATTAGATCTCAGGAGTATCTTCCACATATTAAAATAGAAAAGCAAACTTTACATCAGTAAATAGATTGTGTTATGCATCATATAATGAAGACACTGTTAGCCAGGAATCTTTCAACTGCAAGTAAGTGAAACGCAACTCAAATGGCTTAAACAAACAAAACACTATCAGTTCACATAACTAACAAGAATGGCCAAGAGTCATTAGACATAGAAAGCTTAAGGCCCTCTCTTTCCTCTGCTTTTCTGTGTGGGCTGCAGCTTTAGGAATGTTCTTCCTTTTAAGGTACCACCACTGCCAGCAGCCCCAGACAGCCAACAAGTCTACCACCTCAGCAGCACCTGGCTGTACCTGCCCACTCCAACTGCACAGCCACTATAGCAGAGCATCAAGGAGACTGTGCAAGTCAATAATGTGCACAGCCTCCTGGCAAATATGCACACGTGTGACTTACAGTGCAGAGAGTTTCTGTTCACAGATACACAGACATCACCAACCAAAACAGACTCTGATCCTAGCCATAAGGTTATCAAAGCAAAAATAGATGACTCCCACCTAAACGATGTCACTGGCTGATAACACCCATAAAGAAAATACCAAGGAATGTGGAGAGAAAACATCTTCTTTCCAACATCTCTGTACTAATGGAAAGACCCCTACAACGTAAGGCTAAGTCAGCATTTCTCAATCATGCAGCTTGAATGTTCCAAATGCAACAAGTCAGGTCAACTCTTCCAATGAGTTTATGAGGAAGCTATTTTTGACATAAGAAATTGCTACTTTTGGCACAGCTCTAGAGTGTGGTTCCTGAAGTATAAAAATATAATTTTGTCCTATCACATTGTCAAATGGAATTTGTGAATTTAGAACATGATGAGTAAAAACGAATCTTAAGTAAGTTGTGCTATTTAAGTTTAATGCAAATGGTCCCTACTGTTGGGATATGTGAAAAACAGAGCCAGGGTGAATTTTCGCCTTCGTGGCTTCTGTAGGTTT
The DNA here is from genome assembly GCF_951640355.1 of Cnephaeus nilssonii. NCBI lineage: Eukaryota > Metazoa > Chordata > Mammalia > Chiroptera > Vespertilionidae > Cnephaeus > Cnephaeus nilssonii. The sequence goes on from NC_137079.1 coordinate 30,544,081, forward strand.
TGTACTTAGTTCCGCCTACTCCCACACTCAGGGATAAAATTAAAGTTTGATGATGAATTCTACTTGCACCCAACATATCCCCAAACAATTTTTCAGTTTAAAATGAGAACTAAATCATATTGTTTTGTGGATTCTACTGTACCCATACCCAAACCAGGAGAACAGGGACAGAAACACCAACCAAGTATTTTAGGTACATTGGTCAAGAAGGGCTGGGGAAGGGGAAGGACAAAGTCCTAAGAAGAGAGGCAAGGCAGCTGAGCAATGAAAGCATTGAAAAGTCTTAGTCACAAACAGAAATCACCACGGAGCTGAAGCCTAGGCAGCAGAGAAGAGGACGGGTGCAGCAGCCGCGGAGAACAAGGCCCCTGGGTGCTGTGCTGGAGACTTCATGCCAATCTTATTTTACAAACAGATGTGGAGAGGAGAGGCAGACTGGCTAAGGGCTTTGGGTCCTGAGAAACAACATGGCAGGGGTTCTCGGAATTTTCTTTATACTTCAAATGCCTCAGACTAAGTGCTAGAGAAAACTGCAGTCAAGACACAAGAGTGCAAACAAAAACAGCCTGGAAAAAAGCCTGCCCTCTCTGGCCAGAGCATCAGGAAAAAGACAGCCCAACAGATGAGAAGCTGCTAGACAGTAACACCAGGGGAAACATGCCCCTCCCTCCATGCTGCCCACCATGCCCTATGGAGTTCCTCATCTTTCATTATGGAGTCAAGTTGAAGGTGATAAATTAAGAAAGACAGGTTTCTGGTATAGTATTTAAATTTATCAAAGTAATTACTGAAAAATTAAGAATCACCAAACAGTGCAATTAAAAAATTGGGATATACAGGAGTTTGTGAGGAAGGTGGGAGGCAGGGCAGGTATACTAAATCCTCCCTTTCATGGGGATCTAAATGAAGGAAGTCACAGTGGCCACAGAGGAAGTGGATTAGAATGGGATTTTACAGGTAAAAATTTAAAGGGCTTTGTAATGATTAGCTATTACAGTGATAACATGAGAAAGTACAAGTACTTTACAAACTATTCAACGCTATGCAAATACAACTTTCATCATGCGACATGAAAAGTTCAAAGGAAGTTTGAGTGATCAGAAAAACAGAACAGTAAGTAGATGGTGCTTGACATTAAGACTTAAGTGTAGATGCCGTCAAAACATCGAGATGCTCAGACACTTTCAGAGAAAGAAAAACATAAGCTTAAGAACAAATATTTTCATTCATTCAGAACATTTTTGTTTTTTAAAAAATTAGGACCCAATACTTCTAAATACCATAAAATGCTATCTCTTTGCCTGCAAGTCTCTATGTAATTTTTAGTTCCCAATATATATACATTGGGTACTTATTTTAAAATAAATACCACTTAATAAAGCTTACTAGCATGAGCACATTGACACAATGAGACTGCTGGCATCCCCAGACCTCTTTACCATTTGTTGGTCTTAGTTCTACCTTGAAGGGCTATAGTTGAGTCCCTTGTGCTGGGCCCAATCTTTATTAACTTTAAAAAAAAAAAATGCTTTCTAAAATGTCTGACACCTGTCTAGGCTGAGCATTCCCCTTCCATGCCTATTATAATCTCCAAGGACACTAAAATTTCCCCCCAAAGTATGAAGTTATCGCATACCCCAAGCAGTTAGGTCCCAGAATGCCACAATTCAGATTTCCCTTTACCAGTAATTCCAATTTAGGGCAGTTCATCAAATTCAGGACGTTTTGTTGGTTCAACTCAACAAATCAACTTGAGAAGTTTGAAGGCCAACCAAAAAGCAGTAGCAGGCTTTGTCCCCCACCCAGATGTCTTGTCTACCCATTACTGCAAGCTGGCCATCTGAAAGGTCTCTTTCTTTCTAAATCGCAACCCCGTGTCACTCACTGTCCCTCTTACAGGCCTTACAGGAGCTGCCTGTTTCCCAGTTACGTGTATTCATTTTATTTGCTACATAGACTCACCGATGCTTCCAGCAAAGACATCTTGTTCATCTGTGTGTTCCCTTAAGGCAAGACACAGGCGCAAGGACTGGCCTCATAAATTGTATGCAGACTAGCACCACCAGAAGAAACACTTCCCTGTTCTCCACTAGCAATCCTATCTAATAAAAATGGAATATGCAAATTGTCCGTAACTCCGAGACAAAGATGGTGGCACCTACAGCCAATAAGGAAGGAATATGCAAACTGACATGACAAGGCGAGAGGCGGAAGGCAGCTCCAGCCAGAGCGAAGGTGGAAGGCGGCGGCCAGGGCGAAGGCCCGTGTCCCGGGTGCCTAAGGGAAGCCGGTGCCAGCAGCCTGGGAAAGGAAGGCCTTTTCTTGCACGAATCTTCATGCATCGGGCCTCTAGTGAAATATAAGCTTGATCTTCGTTATCACATTTTTCAAGACACATTCTATCCAATAAATGCTCTGGTCAAAAAAAAAAATCTCATGTTCTCATCCTATGTGAACAATGTAGCAATCTTCCTAAGAACACTCCCAGCCTCATATGAAATTACCTTCTCCTCTTCCATGGGCCAGTTCTAAATGAAGATTCCAACAAGTTGCTGAAAACCAGGAAGAAGGTAAGTTTCTAGGTTTTGTCTTGGCAAAGAGATCTCAAAATTGAAGTTGGGATATGAAACTTACTATACAAACTTCCAAAACCTAAACTGCCTTGTCTTGATTCTTCAAGCATCTCCATTAGATTGATGTTCTTCAAACTCCTGACCATGATCCAAATAAAAAAATGCCTTTTACATTATAATCAGTACACGCACACAAAATCCAAAGTTGTTGTGCAATCTGAATTTTTAATACATTCACCACTAAGAGATAAACAATTAGCAAATGCAACAAGCGTAGAAGTTACTCAAGCTTTTAATAAAGTTGCTAATGATCCATTAGCTCTGATTTCTTTATTCTCCGGGTTACTATACTGAATGGCTTTAACTAGTTATCCATCACACCCAAAATGATAGAGGATATGTAGAAAACAAACAGTTTACAATTAATCATCCTAAATCTTAAGTAAAGACCATCTCAGTTGCATCGTGCAGATTAATTAACACATTAAGAATTCAAAATCATGAACTTATGGGCACTATACTTGCCTAGTTTTCTAAAGAGATCAAATGTCCAAGGGTCCATAATCTTCCCTCAGTCCTCTTCCCTTTCACAGAGCTTTCACCAACTGAAATGCCACCATCTCGTTTCAGCTGATCTTCAATTCTAAATTTGGAAGTTCTGAAATCTCCATAAACTTGACTCAAATACCAACTCTGCCACTTAGTAAATGTCATGTATCAGGCATATTTACCTCTCTAGATCTGTTTCTCCTCAGTGCACCAAGGCTAACTGAATCTACTTTACAGCCTTGCCCTGTGGTTGCTCTAGTACTTAGGAGCCACTCAGCAAGCAGTCACTATTACTATCCAGCTGCTGGGATAAAGTTTTTAAAGTTATTGCATTTTTATCAGTTCTTCTCATTAGTGCAATGGAAATGTTCTGTTGGTTCCTTCCTCTTCAATTAATTTTTTTATTATTCACGTCTGAAGTCCACCTGGATAAAACTGAGCTCATGTCTTCAGTATGAGTTAGAGATTGACTGATTGCTTGATAATGGATAGCTTATACAAAGGCAATACATACAGAGCTCGAAAGTAGATGACTAAATTTACAAAATGTAATCTTCAGATTCTTGAAAGCAGAAGTAACATCTTCTCTTCCACATGCCAAAATGCATACAACTTTCTAGCTTTGATGCCCAACACCACCTTCAAATGTCTTTTCCTGAACAAAGCCTGAGGTCCCAAAGGCAGCCTCATACCGTCTGGCTAACACCATGAGTAACTAAATTCAGGAAGGATGATCAAGGGATGCTAAGAGCATCAGGTGAAAAGTTTTTTTGGGGGGACCACCCACAGATTACATACTAAGTACAAGGGGAAAAGGGCATCTTTACAACAGAGATCTGGTGAATGTCACCTTAGATAAGTGATAGAACTTAGCATTGACAGTATGGAGTGCATTGACAGTAAGTTCGTTCTGATATGATCCATGGGAGTACAGAACATCACTTGTGTAGAATTCTTGCCTAAAATGTTTAACCTAGCCCGGCCAGTGTGGCTCAGTTGGTTGAGCATCACCCCATGCACCAGAAGGTCGCCGGTTCAATTCCCAGTCAAGGCACACGCCTGGGTTGCAGGCTCAATTAGTAGCAGGGGGTGTGCAGGAGTCAGTCAATCAATGTTTCTCTCTCGTCGATGTTTCTCTCTCCCTGGCTCTCTCTCTGAAATCAATAAAAACATATACATAAATACATACATATGTACATAATAAAATATAAAAAAATAAAATGTTTAACCTAAATCAGATCCTGAACAGACTGTGGGACACTCTACATAACAACTCTGTATTATTCAAACCCATCAGTCATACATGATAAAGGTGGAGGCACTCTCCTGGAAATGAAAGAAACTAACAAGATATGGCAAACCAAATGCAATGCATGACCCCTTGTTTGGAGCCTACATTTAAAAAAAAACACAAACAGTCCCTTGGAGACCACTGGGCAAGTGTGAATATGGACTATATCTGACATAGTATTACTAAAACAATGGAAACAGTCTTGGATGTATCAACAGTACCTTGGTTATGGAAGAGAATGCTCTCATTTTAAAAACATACATGCTGAGTATTCAAAGGCAAGCATCAGGTCTACCATGTGGCTTAAATGATTAACAAAATACAAATACTGTATGTCAGAAAACAAAAGGGCAAAAGTGTCTATAACGGCAATCTAAGTGAAGGCACAGAGTGTTTACATTAGTATTCCCAACCTTTCTGTTAATTATAAATTTTTCAAAATAAGAAAAGGGGCATATTATGAGGTTCTCTCTAGCAGCCCCTCACCACCCTTTGCCCCTCTTTTAAGTAGAAAACAAAAGCATTTCATTCATCATCCATAGGCCTTTCCTGAAACAAAGATTTAAATGAACAATTCTGATAGGCCCAACATCACTTCAAGATCTTAACTGTTGCTACCCAGATTTCCCTCAAATTGCCACCACAGATGGCTGGCCTAGTTTTGCAATGAGAAGGCTGGAGAAAAGTATACTTTCCTCTCTGCCTTGCTAAGCTGGGTTCTTGGCTCTTCAAACATGGGAAAATCATGTGGTTCCCTCTCCCAGCCAGATTTCTCCTTACCACACCACACCCTAATTTTAAAGACCCAGCTGATCAGCTTAAACACCAAAATAATTAATTCAGAAACTCTCCAAAGGGACCCTGGAATCAGTATATTAGAAGCTCCACACTGCAACCCAAGAGGTTGCAGTTGTATTTTTTTAAACATTCTAAATGCAGACCTCACATCTAAATATGATCTGAAAGGCCTTGGATTGTGTTTTGTAGTTATTCACAGGAACCTGTCCTTACTGGTTCCTAGGACTTAAAGGAATTCTTTAAGGATACAAACTGCTTCAGGACAAATACCTGTCAGGAAAAAGAGGGGTGAGAATTTCTCCTTCCTACAAGACCAATTGGGATTTTCTTGATTTGTTTTTAAGTGAAAATAAAAAAAGTGATGACTGAAAGATATTCAAAGAAGCCTGTTTTTTGTGTATTTTATTTTAAGTGAGAAATAAGAAGTAAGAAGGGAATGAGGTCAAAAGGCAAAATACCAAGTAACTAGAATTTTCTATGGACAGAGAAATAGGCAGTCATGACCACACACGTGCATGAGTTCCAAATTCATACTGTTCTCACTCATCAGTCATGACTGACATTATTTCATTTTTCACAAGGCCTTATTGGAAAATAAGAGCATGGACCCTTGATAGAGAATTTTCCCCACAAAATGACCAACAATGGACATCCTTGTCCAATTGCAAAATGAAAAATGCACGTGTGATCTAGTAATATTCAAAATAATGTGTGTGTTAGTCAAACACACAATTCTTTCCCACACTCTAAGGCTAGCAAGAGACTTTCCCATCAACACCCAGACTCCCCTGCATGGTCAGCTGAGCCAGCCCAGACAAGCCAGCACAGAGCAGCAGCATGTCCAAAGTGACAGCTGCAAGCACACCACTAGCTAGCTGTAGTCTGGCACAGGACAGGCCCTCCCACTTCCTCAGTGAGCATGGCCCTCCTTAACTCCACACATATGCAGAATGCATCATATCCAACACCTGACATATTTCACCTAGATCAGGTGCCTCTATCTGAGCTATGACCAGTTTCTAACAGAAAGATCCCGGGCCCCTTCCAGAGTAGACAAAAGATTGGTAATAGTCACACAGGGATTTCTTCAATGCACACATGCTGCCCCTTCCTCAGATTCTCCTAAGTCTCCCACAGTGGGGACCACAGAAATGTCCTGTCCCTGTAGAAGGAGTCTAAGGAAGCTCTGGGCATTCTGTGGCACATCACCCCCAGTGGAGGCCTGAGGGAAAGAGGCTGCACAGAGAGCTTCTATTCCGCTGTGCTCTCTATGGGACATCCTCAATTTCTCTTGTACCAGTTTTCTAACCAGGCTCAAGGTCTTTCCTGATTCTAAAACTCTAGGATGCTAAGAACTACCAGGCCCCACACTGCCTCCCGCTGTGCTCTGCCAAAGGTAAGCCATCGCCAAGAAGGGCCAGGGCCCATAACAACTCCTCAGCTACAGTCAGGCTACCAGCACAACTAGCCTCCCTTTGTTTATTAGCTCAGCAGACACCTACTTCATAAAATGAGAAAAAAGGGTGACTTTTTCCGTTATATTTTAGCTAGATGTAGTTCATAAAGCAAGGCCGGGAAAGAATAAAACAAAATTTGAGAGATGAGAAAGAAGAGTAAAAAATGTGAATGGGGTGGGAGGTGGGGAGAAAAGGCTAAATTGTGAGAGAACAGATGGGACTCTACAGACATGCTGAGCCCCTTTACCAATGGTCTAGATGGGGCACCCCATAGGGTTTTTACCAATTCAACAAATATCTATTTAGTGCCTGTTAATTGACAGACACTAAACTCAAATATTAAACAAAGATGCACAATCTGCCCTCAAGAAGCAAACCAGGGAGACACAAGTACAAGTAATGGCGCTGTGGTGAAGGTGCCACAGGCAGAGGCAAACAGCAAAAACAGTCTGAAAGACCTTGGGAGTGACAGCAGAGTTGAGGTTGGCCAGCTTCAAAGCAGAAAACCATGCAGATGGCCACCTCAAGGGGGTCCTGGCACAGAGACAGAACGGGCATCAGCAACAGTCTCCGCGGGAGATGCAGGCACAGCCCGACTCCCTGTTTGAACCTGGCCACACCACTCAGTAGCTGAGTAACCATGGCTCTGTTCCTAAACATCTCTAGCTCAGTTTCTTTTCTAATGTGAAAGTCATTACAAGATAATACAGGTGAAGCCACCAGAACAGCACCTGGCATAGAACCCATGCCACTATTTGTAAAATGAAACAATAAATACCATTCGGACATCTCAAATAGTCTGACATGCCTGGAATAGAAAGTCCAAGAGCACGTGGAAGGGCCAGAAGAAGTGGAAAGGGTTCAAGTCATGAGAAGTCCCACCCACTATTATGGCCAGGCTCCTGAGCCCGACCCTCTGAATGATGGAGATCAGGGACAGACAGGCTGGCAGGACACTGGGCTGGAGGCCACATGGGCTATCCCACAGGTGGCAACACTACATGAGAAGACACACAGCAGGGTCAATTAGCAGGCTCAATTAGTGGAATAAATACCAAAGTAAAGACCAAGAGAAAGAGCCACGTGTTAAAGTTTGCTTCTGGAGTAGAAGAGAGGTAGGAACTGTGTGCTTCTAAGGCTTGGAATATGCTATGTACACCTCTTACTTGAATAAAAGGAAGTTTTCAAATGCAACCTGATGACATGCCCTTGGTGTCCTCTAAGTCCTATGCCTCTAGCCCAGAGGTCGTATTCTCATGGTGGCAAAACAGCCTCACTATTTTATTGCATGTGTTAAGTAACACCAGTACTTGCTGAATAACTAGTGAGATTCGAGTTATACAACTCTTAAGTGAGCCTGACCAGCTGCATTTAAAAGATTTGCATGGTTACCCAAGGAGGTCCAGCAGGCAGACCTGAAGTATCTGAGTCCCACATCAAGGGCTTTTTACAGGAAAATTAGAATCATGGGTGAAGCCCTGTTATTAAACTGGTAGCTAGTGAAGGAGGTAGAGGTTTCACTGAATACTACAATCCTGGCTTTGCAGAAACGTTAGCTATCTGGCCTGATGCTCAGCTCTAGCTAAGTCCCCTTCATGAAAGCACTGGAAGAGTTAAGACACCAGAGTCTCTCTCTTCCCTTTCACCCTGAGGTTCTCCCACTGGGAAATGCACACTGGCCCCACTTCCCACCTTCTTATCATCCCAACACCGGAGAATGGCTTTCTCAAAAGGATCCTTTTTACACAGGTGGGGAACCTTTTTTCTGCCAAGGGCCATTTGGATATTTATAATATCATTCACAGTACATACAAAATCGTCAATTTAAAAATTATGTTGCCATGAAAAAAGCTCCTAGATTTCTTGAATTTCAAGTCCCACCTGCAGTTGCCTCGGCAGGGCCAGACATTCCCCACCCCTACTTTATAAAAACAAAACTCTTGAGTCTATATTACCTCCTGTCATTATTACTGACAGGCAGGTGGAATTGTGACTGCCTGGGAAGCTGCACAAAAGGTATTATCTTGACTTCCTAGCAGAGGAAGCACTCTCACAGCAAGCATGGATGTGAACTGAGATATTAATTTACCGTGTCTTATTCTTGTTCCTCCACCTCCTCTTGCCCGGGATCAGGAACACAATTTATTAGGCTTACCCAGCCTGCCTGGACTTTAACCTTATTAATACAACAGATAACAGGAACTTAAAATATGTGAGCCGCCTTCACTTTTCCTTTTTTACACTTACTTCCAACTTATTCTAATTCCTGTGTCCCTTCAGGAAGTTTCTCAGGGTCTTCACTGTTCAGGAGTCCTCTGGTGAGGTGGAACAGTGGGATGTTCTGGACCTTGGGCAGATACCCTACTTCCCAGTGCCTTAGTTTTCTAATCATAATTTGGGGATAATAATGACACAACCTCATAGAGCTGCTTAAAAATTGAGTTTAATACACATTTAGAACAGAGTCCAGGACATAAGCACTCAGAAAACGCTACTTATTCTTGTTATCTATTATACACCTCTAAGATTAATGCCACTAGGCTGAACCAACTATACAATTTGCATGGTCCAGCACAAACAGAAAATGCAGAGCTCCTGTTGAATAAGTCTTAAGAATTTCAGATAGGGACAGCAGAGCATTAAACCAAGTGCAGGGCCCTGTGTGACTGACTACAAAGGTCACACATCCACAAGGCCTATCCTGCCATCAGCAGAATTTTCCTGACAACTTGCCTATGGTCCTTGCTAGGAGTCAGGCTAACAGTACTGCCTTATAATCATTAAATAGTTCAACTACCTTCAGTCCAGGTGTCAGCATACTTGGAAGAGCCACTGGATCCAAGTTCAAATCCTGACTCTGACTTGCTGGCCAATGACCTGGGACCTCTTAACCATCTGATGTGTCAATCTCAACTGCAAAATGGGGAAAGCAACATCTTCTTTGCAGGGTATTTGGGGAGTTTAAGCAAAATAGTATATATAAAATGTCTAGCACATAATTTGTACTCAACAAATGTTACTTCCATTTAATTTTAAAGATGACTGTATTTCTCCAGCCTCTTCAATGATCTAGACTTGCACTTGCACTGTCCAGTGTGAGGTCACTTGCCACGTGAGCTGTTGAGCACTTGAAATGTTGCTAATCCATAGCTGAGATATGCTGAGTGTGACAAATATACACAAGATTTTAAAGACTTAACAAGCTCATTAATAGTTTTATATTAACTATTCATTGAAAGAACATCATTATGGATATGGTGGATTAATAAGAATGCATTATTAACTTCATGTTTCTTTTTACTTTTTAAATGTGTTAATGGAAATTTTAAATTACAAATATAGTTTGCATTATATCTCTATTGGGTAGTAATGATCTAGACAATGAGGCACCCAAATATCTGAAATAGAGGAAAAGGTCTAGTTATCCACACAGGAAAATCAGCCTAGACACAGAGATGACTAAATGCTCACCCTTCAAGACAGTTTGATAAGAACTAAATAAAATATAAGTCAACTTTGACAATTTTTGCCAGGAAAAATTAAAATAGAATTATAGTACCTCAATAGAATTTGGCTTTCTTTGCTTTTAAGTACCTACAAAATGTTCAGAGAATACCCTTTTCACCTCTCAAATGACCCTTTTTTAATTACAAAACATTTAAATTTTTTTGAAAGGCAATTTCTGGTAAAGGCATAAATAAACTGACTTCAAAGTTTATTCAGTAAGTCCATCAATAAATACTATGTCATTACCTACCATTTCCAGCTTACCACTGAGTCAATGATACAGAAGATGACTAGCTAAGAAGACTGCTGTGTGGCCTAAAACACCTTCAATGCAAAGCTACAGTATACAGTTTAACTATCTGTCTAAATCTAAAACCAAGGTAACACTGGGTGGGGCATCCCATCCCTAGGGAAAAGACTATAGATATACTTTTGTCTATTCAAATTCTTTGCCCTGGCCAGTGTGGCTCAGTTGATTGAGTGTCTTCCCATGCATTGAGAGGTCGAGGGTTCGATTCCAGATCAGAGCACATACCCAGGTTGCAGGCTCCATCCCCAGGAGGGTATGTGCAGGAAGCAGCCAAAAGAGGTTTTTCTCTCATTGATGTTTCTCTCTCTCCCCCTTCCTTCATCTCTCTAAAATCAATAAAAGCATTTTTAAATTAATTCTTTAGCCTGCATAAACAAGTTTTAATTTTCCAAATAAGCATGTGTTAATTATTTCATTTATTTATTTTTTCTTAAACCTCACCCGAGGATATTTTTTTCCATTGATTTTTAGAAAGAGTGGAAGGGACAGAGGGAGGGGAGACAGAGGGAACAGAGAGGAGTTGGGGGGGAAAGAGGGAGAGAAACATCGATGTGAAAGAGACACATCATACCTCCCAAATGTACCCCAACCAGAACGGGGAATCGAACCTGTAATCCAGGTACATGCCCTTGACTGGGAATCGAATCTGAGACCCTTCAGTGTACGGGCTGACTCTCTAAACACTGATCCACACTGGCCAGAACTATGTTATTTTAATAGTATTTTAAAATATTCTTTTGGATGAAATCTCAATCATAACCTTGGCTAAAAATCTAGAAGAGAAATGAGCATTAGGGCAAAGAAGTATCATAAATAAAAGAGTTTGTCCTTCAGAAGCACACAGGGAAGATAAGTGTTTAGGAATGTGTAAGGCAATTTCTTTCCCAAAACCTCACTCTAACTCACTAAATCAGCCCAGCTGATTATAATACTGCAGAGCCCACCCGAACACCTTTTTGTACTCTCTCACCTTAAAGAGAGAAGTGAAAATGACATCATTCACACACAAAGGGAAATCAGCCCCTTTGCAGTCTTCAGGTGCGCTTCCAGCCAGAGTTCCCACTTACACAGAGCAGCCACAAAACGCCTCTGCCCGGCACAAAGCTAGAGGTTACTCGTGAGAAAGCTGGAAGATAACTGCAAATGTCTGGGGTTTTCAACTTTTATTTTCTATTCTAGCAGCTTTTCTTTCACATCCTCTTTCAAACATCCAATGCAAGAAATTATGAGTGCCTCACATTTGCCTTAGTTTATCATGAACCGAGGTATACAGGCACAGTCAACAATACAAGGAAGAAAAGGCAAAATGTTTTCCATCTTCCTGGGTGAAGAGAAAACACAACAGGTACAGGCAGTCACAGGCCTGGAAAGGAGTACAGCTCTCATATCCTGCTAACTGGGCAAAGGCAAAGGAATAAAAATGTCTGGAGACATTTGGCAGTGAAGTGTTCAAAACCTTTTAAAAGGCCCTACCTTTGGCCATTCCCCTATCAGGGAATGTCTCCTTAAAAGATAATGATGGAGGGAGAAATCAAGATGGCAGCATAGGTAAACACCTGAACTGCTGCCTCGCACAACAACTTCAAAACTACAACTAAAAGACAAAACGGACAACATCCAGAACCACAGGAAGGCTGGCTGAGTGGAAATTCTACAACTAGAAGGAAAGAGAAAAGCACACTGAGACTCACAGGAGCTACGGAAGGCAGAGGTACAGAGGCCCACACACGCGGAGAGGGCTGGCAACTGAGTATGCAGCTGTCTTTGTCAAGCGGGAGGGAGACACAAGCTCCCAACTGCTCTGAACTCCAGTTCCGGGCGAGACTCTGGGGACCCAGACTCATACGGGGAGAAACTGGACTGTCTGGCAGCGGGCGGAACTCGAAGGCGGCTTTCTCTCAGAGGTGCTTGCAGCGATTACCACGGGACACTGAGAACCAGGGGCCTCTTAGGGCAGGGTTGACAGGAAGCCATTGCTGTTTGCTCCGCCCTGAGACTCCGCCCCACCCCAGCTGTGCGCAGAGGCTTTTGCATAAGAATGGCCTGGTCTTTTGAAAACTAAACTTACCTAACAAACTGCAGCTGAGTCACTGAGACTCAGAACATCCAAAAGAAGGCCCAAGGCCCCACAGCAGCTTGCACTGCTTCACAGCTGGGCCTCATCTGGGCACCTCCAAAACCCAAACAAAGGAGAGGAATCTGCAGATCTCTCTGTAGTTCCTGCTGGGTGGCCTCAGACAGAAGCTAAATTAGCACCTCCTTGGAGATCCAAGAGCCAGTGTACCCAGGGGTCAGAGTAGGACCATCCAGATTACAACTCCTCAGATCCATAAGGGACACACTCATAGGGCAGACTCGGTGAGCACCAAAGCCCCACTGAAGCAAGTCTTGCCCCATAAGGGTGTCTCCAGCACAGAAGTTCTCCCATCGTAGACACAGCTGATCCTCACAGCCAATTGGCCTGGAGATCAATTCCTCCCAGTGATACCAACAACAATCAAGACTTAACTACAACAAGACTGTGCACACAGCCCACAAAGGGGTGCACCAAGAGTGTCCACCTCAGGTAACTGGGGAGGCTGAGCCACTGGGCCCTATAGGACACCTAGCACACAAAGCCACTCTATCAACTCAGGGGAGCAGCCAAAATGCGGAGACAAAGAAGCAGGTCACAAATGAAAGAAATGGAGGAAAGCAAACAACTGGATATAGAGTTCAAAACCACGGTTATAAGGTTTTTCAAGAATTTTCTAGAAAAAGCCGATAAATGTAGTGAGACCCTCGAGGATATGAAAAAGGACCAACTAGAAATTAAGCATACACTGACTGAAATAAAAAATAATATACAGAGATCCAATAGCAGACTAGAGGATTGCAAGAATCAAGGCAAAGATTTGAAGTACAAAGAAGCAAAAAGAAAAAAGAATCCAAAAATATGAAGATAGTGTAAGGAGCCTCTGGGACAACTTCAAGCGTGCCAACATCCGAATTATGGGGGTGCCAGAAGAAGAGAGAGAGCAAGATACTGAAAACCTATTTGAAGAAATAATGACAGAAAACTTCCCCCACCTGGTGAAAGAAATAGACTTACAAGTCCAGGAAGCACACAGAACCCCAAACAAAAGGAATCCAAAGAGGACCACACCAAGACACATCATAATTAAAATACCAAGAGCAAAAGACAAAGAGAGATTAAAAGCAGCAAGAGAAAAGCAGTTAGTTACCTACAAGGGAGCACCCATATGATTGTCAGCTGATTTCTCAACAAAAACTATGCAGGCCAGACAGGAGTGGCAAGAAATATTCAAAGTGATGACTAGCAAGAACCTACAACCAAGATTACTCTACCCAGCAAAGCTATCATTCAGAATTAAAGATCAGATAAAGACCTTCACAGATAAGAAAAAGCTAAAGAAAGGTGTTCATCACCGCCAAACCAGTATTATATGAAATGCTGAAAGGTATTCTTTAAGAAGAGGACGAAGAAGAAAAAGGTAAAGATAAAAATTATGAACAAATACATATCTATCAACAAGTGAATCTAAAAATCAAGTGAATAAAAAATCTGATGAACAGAATAAACTGGTGAATATAATAGAATCAGGGGTATAGAAAGGGAGTGGACTAACAATTCTCAGGGGGAAAGGGGTGTGGGGGGTGCGGGAAGAGACTGGACAAAAATCGTACACCTATGGATGAAGGGCAGAGGGTGGGGTGGGAACCGGGTGGAGGGGAGCTAATGGGAAAAAAGAGGAACAATTGTAATAATCTGAACAATAAAGATTTATTGAAATGAAAATAAAAGATAATGACGAAGGATTTTGTAAAGAAATGTCCACTGCACAGTTCAATGTTTACAATAATGAAAACTTAGAAATAACATCTATGTCCAAAAATGAGAATTGTCACTAGGAACTATGAAGCACCTTTTAAAAGTAAGCAGACTAATATTTAACATGAGAAAACAGTCACATTATGTTAAATTAAGCATGTTACAAAACATTATGTATACAATGAGGTCATGAATATTTTTTAATATTTTTACATTTGTGTAAAGGGGGGAAGACTACAAATATATACAGTAATTTTAACACTGGTTATCTTTAGATGTGGCAGTACACAGTTTTTATTTTTTCTTACATTTCTCTATTTTCTACTCTACTCAAACAACAAACGCAAACTGTACAATATTCCTTTAAAATTAGAACTCCTTTGATAATAAGAACAACTTGTTGGGGGATTTTCTACAGCTAATTATGATGTATATGCAACTGAAATAACTGATAAAGTAACCATGATATTCAGTTCCTCTTTTCCTTTAAAAAATCTTGGGATAGTTTAAAATGGTGGCAAACAAGCGAATACATCTACCAAAATCAGACAGTCTGTTACAAATAAGTCTAAACAAACACCTGGAGCAAAGCACCTTGAGGCTTGTAACTTCAAGCGATCAGATGTTGAAGGAGGGTGGGGGTAGAAGAGGGTATGGGGGTATAAATGGTCATGGGGGGGGGGGGAATTAAATAAATAAGATGTAAAGGGAAATAGAATAAAATCATTGGGAAACTGCTGCACTTGGTCTAAGAGCAAGGCCATCTTCTAGGGAGCAGGCCTGTTCCTTCACACCACAGAGGAGAACAAGCCTGGAAGCCCAAGTTGGGTCCATACAAACTCCTTTTTCAGGGTAACTTCATAAAAATCAGAGTGACAAACCATTTATGAGGTTTCTGACGTGCGGTTTTATTTTTATTATATGTAATGTAAGTAGGAGTTTTAAGTGTGACTTACAACTGACCCTTGATAGAATGCTAACAAAATTTGCCTGTATTTTAAGTTTAATGAAGGAGATATTTACTCTTTAAAAACAGCACAAAATAAAACATAATTTCCCTTTACCTTAAAAAAAAATTGCTATCAACTAAACTTCAAGCTCATCAATCAATTACAAACATTTACTGAAGGTCTACTATGTGCCAAGCACTGTTCTAGATGCTTGGGATATGTTAGTGAACATAGTACATCTTTAAAAACACTCTCAATTATAATTTTTTTAAAATTGTTACATGACATTTCAACAGCAACCTTTGGAAAACTACGGATGAGGGTTTTTTTAAACACTTAACTTTTTTTAAGACAATGCTTTAAAAGTCTTACACTGAAGTTATCTGATTATAATCTTAATGTGCAAATTGGGTTTCAAATGTACTATATAAACAAAACTCATTAGTTTGAATTGGATAATAAAATTCCACAAGAAAGGTTAAGAAAAAGCAAAAATTGCTACAAGCAAAGCATATTATCACAGCCCAATAGGGAAATTCAATGATAAAATGACATGGTCTTTGGAATCTCCACTAAGCCTTCTCCCTTATCTGTACAAGGTTTCCTTGCAGACATCAAATACTCCCAACAATAAAATATCTCAGTTTACAATCATTCATAAAAACATTCATCCATCTCTATGAATGTCTACGTATCTAATTTCAAACAACAGATAAGCTTTCCTTATAAGCTTCCCTCATAGAGGGAATGACTTCTAGCTTTTCCCCTAAGAAACCTACAATAAGAGACTGGGCAGAAAACCTTTATGGATCCATCTTACATAACAGGTTCTGTCAGAGATGCTTTCATCCACTGTTAGCTAGCAGCTCAGTATCTCACTCAGTTCTCAGATAAGGAAACAAAGGCCAAGAGTGTGGTAACGCAGAGAAGCCAGAGAGCACGAGATTTAAGCACAGAACTAACTAGAGCCACATCAGTCTATAATACTGAAGTAAGTGCCCCGCTGGATTTCTGGATCTAAAGCACTACCCCAAGATGAAGACAAATCACATGTTATAATAAAATGAAAAAGAGAAGTTTCCAGACAGCATCCCCTGAAAGGCTGTATTCAGTGTAGTGACAAAACCTTAAGCGACACGGAAAAGACACACCGCCCAGCGTCCTCCCCAAGACACAGGATAGCGTGTCTCTGATCTAAACATCAACTGTTAGAGTGAAAACCACTTAATTCCTGGAAGAAAAGAAACACATTGAGGAGTGAGGCTGGCAAAGGACTGGGACCCATTTTACTACTGCCCGGCTGTGCCTCATCACCGTCCAGGGACCCAGGCCTGGCTGCGGGTCGCCGTCAGAACCCTAACAGCAGGTACAGCTGAGGCCAGTGCCAAGGAATCAGGTCGCGCCCGAAACGAACAGCTGTCGAAAATGTGTCACCTGCACCCCAAGCTACTGGAACCATTTTTCCTCACTGCAAAGAGGGCCAACTTTAGAGCTCGGTACAGCGGCTCCTCCCCGCCCTGGGGCCGCGTTCACACCCCGGGGCGCCTCTCGCTGGCCCCCGGGTTCCCGAGCCCTGCTGACGCCCGCGCCCCACCGCTCACCTCCAGGCGCAGGGAGGCCCCGCAGCCTCGCAGAAACTCACGGATGTTGCTCAGACACTCGCTCTCGCTGCGCGGATCCGGGTAGACCTGCAACACAGAGCACAGCCGCTGAGCACAGACGCTGAGCACCGCGGGGGGCCGCGCCCGCGCCGCGCCCCCAGGCCAACCCGCGGCGGCCCCGGAGGGAGGCTCCGGCGGGCGGATCCGGGCGGGAGAACCCGGCGGCCCAGAGCGCCCCCGGCCGCCCCCGCCGCTCGCTCGCCCGGCCAGCCGCTGCCTCTCCTCACCCTCTTTCCTTCCTCCCGGCTGCACCAATCTCAGGCCCCTTCCCTCACCAGGAACTGGAGCGAGCGCCGGAAGTGACGTGTTCAGACCGCGCCCCGGACGGCCCCCCGCGCGCCATCTTCCGGTCCTCAGTTTAGCCGCCCACCTGGCCCCACGCGAAGCCTCCTCTTCTCGCTCTCCGGTCCTCATCCTCGGACTCGGCCCACCTGGCCCTGCCCACGCGCGCCCTCCTCCTCCCGGCACCTGGTCCTCATCCTCCGACTGGGCCCACCTGGCCCTGCCCACGCGCGCCCTCCTCCTCCCGGCACCTGGTCCTCATCCTCCGACTGGGCCCACCTGGCCCTGCCCACGCGCGCCCTCCTCCTCCCGGCACCTGGTGCTCCACTTCAGACACGGCCCCCTTGGACACAGACTGCCCCGTCCAGAGGAACGCGGGTGAACTCGGCCTCGGTGGCTTGAGCAACCCCAAAGGGGCTGTAAAGAACCCAGTGTTTCTTCAGTTCTTCCCCACCTTGATTGAGCTAAGGGGAGGGTGGAGTTAGCATTTTATTACGATGGTTTAAAATAATTAGCAATATAAATTATGCATGTTGTAATTACAGTGCAACGTTTCTTTTCCCAAATACAGACCATGTGCTTCATGAATGATGAACGAAAATCGCCGATTACAAGTCAGCGAATAAGTCAGCTGGAGAGAAACTGTGGCCAATGCAGCCGCACCACAGGTGAAGAGCAGGAGGAGGGCTCCGCAGACTGCCTGGCGCTTGGTCCTGGGTAGAACTGTGAGGGCCACCGGTCACACATGTAAATAATTATGGACAGCCTCCCAAGGCCAGAAACATGAAGGAAACCAGGAACAGTACCAATTACACAGAAAATCGAGGGAAAAGCCGGAGACATCAGAAGAGCTTTTTGCTGTATATGAAGGCATTAAGTTTTGGCAGTTACACCAAATCATCATCCAGATTTCTAGCATTTTTTAGGACATTCTGGCCTTTTTGTACTGTCCTCTAGGGGGAAATTAGGACATTCCATCAGGTCTCTGGAATACTGTGGTTTCATTTCAAAGTGCTCAGGACTTTTACAATTAATTACAAATCAAAACAAAATCAGCGTGTTGAGAGGTGTGAAGAGGGAGGAAATGTAACTTTTCTTCCCCGATAATTTAAAAATTCTTCAAAGAAAGTGCCAACATATTTCCCACCAAATTTGAACAGATTTTTGTTTTTGTAGACAGCAGAGTAGAACATCAAAACCAAAGCTCCCTCCTAGTTCATTTTGCTCCTCTCCCTAAAAAAATTTTGAAAATCTATGTTCCAAATGTGTAGTTAACATCTAAAGTCTTCATGTTAAATAGTTGCAAAGTATTAACTTCTGACATCCTGTGCATTGGGGGGGGGGGGGGGGGCGGGAGGGGGGTGTCCCTCAGCCCAGCCTGCACCCTCTCACAGTCCGGGACCCCTCGGGTGATGTCAGACATCCCTCTCGCAGTCCGGGGCTCTCACAGTTCCAGACCCCGGCTCCTTACCTCCCGCCTGCAGCAGAGGCAGGAGACGCTCCAGTCACTACCACTGCGCTCAGCAGCCCTGAGCCTGGGTTCTGGCTGAGCAGCGCTCCCCCTGTGGGGGCACACTGACCACCAGGAGGCAGCTCCTGCATTGAGCATCTGCCCCCTGATGGTCAGTGCCTGTCATAATGACCAGTTGTTCCACTGTTTGGTCAATTTGCATATTAGGCTTTTATTATATAGGAAAAGGATGACTCAATACAAGATATAATACCCATCCTCCATCTAGAAAAAAATTATGAATGTGCTCTTCTTTAAAAGTCAGAAATTTCACATTAATTTCTCCTTTAATTCATTGCCTTCCCACTTAATCCACAAAATTGTATTCTAAGATCATATAGATTTGTGCTTGAAAATGTTACTGATCACACTGTTTTTGCAAGGACCCATATAATTACAGTTGGTCCTCATTCACTGATTCTATTTGCAAATTTGTACTATTTGCAGTGAGTAACCCCAAAATCAGTACTTGCCACACAGTCATTATGGACATGTACATAGAAGTGAAAACTTTGAACTGCCTTATACACACATCTCCAGCTAAACTTGAACCAAGGCCATGCTCTGCACCATCTTGCTTTAGCTCATAAGAAAATGTCCTTTCACAGTCTACTAGTGTCACATTTTTGTTGATTTCACCATTTTAAATGGCCCCCAAGGGTAGTAGTATTAAAGCACTGCCTAGGGTTCCTAAGCACAAGAATCTGTAATGTATCTTACAGAGAAAATATGTGTTAGATAAGCTTCATTCAGGCCTGAGTTGAATTCAATGTTAATGAATCAACAAAATGATATATCCATAAAAAGGAAGAGAAGATTTGCAAATCCATACATGAGGCTGTTCCAGAAAGTGCTAAAGTAACAAGTGTGTGATGCGGCGATGGAAAAGCAGCTAAATTTGTGGATTCATGAGAGGACAATAAAAAGAGTGTAGTAGACAGCTTTGTTATGAGGCTAAAGGCCAAAGAAATTTACAGTCATGTTACCCAGGGTGAAGAAAATGTTAAACCTTTCTCAGCTAGTGCAGGCTGGCTCGCAGGTTTCAAAAGGTGATACATACCACATGGAAAAATGTTAAATTTGCAGGCAAAGCAGGTCCTACAGACCGGAGGCTGCAGAAGAATTTTTAAAAATATCTGCTAAGCATTATACATGAAAAGGGTTATATGGAAGAGCGGTTTTTTAATGCTGATGAGACGGGCTTGTTCTACAAGAATGTTGGCAAATGAACCTATGCAATGCAAATGGCTTCCAAACCCGCTGGCTTTAAATCATGCAAAGACCCGTGCAACCTTGCTACTGCGTGCCAATGTAAAGGGTGACTTTAAGTGCAAACAAATAATGGTACACAGAGCACAAAACCCAATAGCACTTAGAGGAGAAAAACCTGAACCTTATGCCAGTCCATTGGAGGTGGAACAAAAAAGCATGGATGGAGTCCGAAATATTCTGGGATTGGTTCCACAACTGCTTCATCCCAGAAGCCAAATGCTATCTCCATGGCAAAAACCTTGCCTTCAGGGTTTTGTTAATTTTGGATAATGTTCCAGTCCATTGTCATTGAAAAACTCAAAAATGCCCACCCTGACACAGAAGTTCTCTTCATGTCCCCCCAAATACTGCATCTCTCATCCAACCTGTCACTCAGCACACAAAAAAAATAGCATTCAGCATTTGTTTTATAGCAAGGAATTATAGATGCAGCTCACACCCAGAGAAGCAAGAGCGGAAACACCAAGCTCCTTCCCTGGGAACTACACTTAACATCTCAGCATCATGCTGCCGTACCTTTGAACTGTGTGAGCATTTGTGCTTTATTCTGATTTATTTAATGCATCCATTAGCAAGATGTGTCCTAAGGTTATGGCTTCTTCACTTGATGCACTACTACAGCTGACGAAAGGTTTCACAGGAATGCTCTACACTCCGGTAGCAGAGGAAACCTGTATGTTGAAATGAAAGGAGTTTTATGATGTAACTTAATTCTTCGAAGCCTTCTGAGTTGCACAGCCAAAGTCCAGATATAATCTATCATAAATACATTTTAAAACCATCAGTTAACAGTTTGATTAGGGTCCCCTGCAATTCTGTGAAAGCTAAGAAGTAGAAATCCCTGAGCTGCAATTCCAAGCATTAGTTATTCACTTCTAATAAACTAGGCTTTTCCATCAAGAACTGTAATCAGGCAGAGACAGTCCGGAAATTATTGTAATTTTCCTTTCAAATATGGCTTCTGTACTTAATATTTTATAAAGGGTGTGTCTGATGTTGAGAATTTGCTACAAAACTAAGTCCTGAAGCAATATTAAGGTCAGACTCAGCGACCTCCACAGCTGTCCAATTTCCTCTAATACCCACACCACACTGAGTGAGAACCAGCTCCACCCTCAGGCCACACAAAGCGCCAACTAAGGCAACTGCCTGCTCTCTGACTCTGAAAGTGTTTAGAGAGTCTCAAGTGTAGAGAGAGAAAGTGCATGAGAAAAGAGAATAGGCAGTTCTCTGTGGTAACAAGTTCAGTGTTACCACAACTCAGATCAAGAGTATAGAAAACTTAGACAGTTTATACTACCTGGGAAACACTTAACTCCCAGGACCCTAGTTCTCACAGATTCTGATTGAGTAGGTCTAAAATACAGCCCAGAAGTCTTGTGTGTGTGTGTGTGTGTGTGTGTGTGTGTGTGTGTGTGTGTGTGTTTGAAATTCTCCATCTGACTGATTTGCAGCTGATTTGGAACATCTGATATTAATACAGCACAGTATTTCTCAAATGGACACATGCATCAGAATCACCTGGAGTAACAGACTACTAGGACCTCTACAGAGTTTAAACTAAGTTTGGGGTGGAACCCAAGAATTTGGATTTCTGACAAGGTCCCAAAGATGCTGATGGTACCAGGACCATATTTAGGGAAGTAGTGGTATAAGTAGGCAGCTATTCAAGAAATGTTCTGTTTTTCCCCATTGGCAAAACAAATTCCCAACTACAGAACAAAGGTCTCCCCAGGTCTCTGCCACCAACAACAGCCTCATCGCTCCAACTACAAAGAATCACCTCCTCTGAATACCTGTGGTTCTGTCCGCAGCCCCCACCATGTAGCTGTACCTACTGATGAGTGCCTTATCTTACCCTGTTGGACATAAACTTCCTGAGTGCAGGTGCCCACAGCATGTCCCGTTAAATAGTCAGCAAATATGACTAAATGACCTACCCACTTAGGCCACTGAACTCACTAATCATAGAGAAGTGAGAGAACCTTAGTGTAAAAAGGTTCTACATTCAAGGCAGGTCTGTTTTTTTTACAGATGACCTGCCTAAAATTATGCAGCTTGATCCATCACCAACCTGCTCTGTGCTCCAGGATGCTGACCTGTGAGGACTGCAGCAACTGGCTCGCTCCCCAGTGCGCTGGTTTCTGGTGGAATTCAGCCAACTGATGGTCCTAACAGGAACCAGGCCAGCAGCCACCCTGCTGAGCTGCAGTGATGTGCTAGAGCTTCTCACAAGCTCTGGCTGTGTGCTTCCCACCCCAACTCTGCGTTCAGTAACATCACCTTGGGGACTTGGAATCAGGTATGATGGAAGTGTTTACACCACAGGAACCAACAAACAGTACAAATGAGGGATCCTCACCACAGAGCCCATTGTTAAGCCTTTACCAACACACCACTGGCTGTGTTCCTTGACTGAAGACACAGCTCCTGTCAGGAACCTTCTATGGCTAAAGCTCTCACGGGCTCCAGGAACCTGCTTCCCCCATTTTTCCCTTCAGGCCTAGGGAAGCAGTGGCTTCCCAGGATACTTCCACATCATTACAGGATGTCCTTATCCCTGCCCACACTTTGTAAATAGCCTCTTTATTAAACTCTTCCAACCACCTCTGTTTAGCATGCTGTTTTCTGCTGTGACCCAAACCTAGTTAGTTTCCTGGTGGTAGGTATAGTTAAAAATAAAACCCAGTGTCCCAGCAGAAGATAGGATATAATTTAGAAAAAGGATTAACCCTTTGCACTCGCTTTTTTTCTCGATTCCTTTATTCTAATGCTAACCGTGTCGAGTCAGACTCGACATCCGAGTGCAAAAGGTTAAATCAATCAAAACAGAACACCACCCACCGCACAGTCTTTTAAGAAGAGGCAGTTTTATACACTGACTAGGGGCCCAGCGCGCGAAATCGCACAAGACCCAGGACCCAGAGTCCTGCGGGAGGCGGGACCCAGAAACCCACCTGCGCCTCTGGTCAAGTCCTCCAGAGTCAAGTCCCCGCCCACCCGCACACAGCCTCCTGCTGATTGGTCGTTACGGCATGATGGCGTGATGACCACAAGCTTTTTATATAATAGATACTTAAGGCCCATTGCACAAAATTCATGCATGTGGGGGGGGCGGTCTCTCAGCCTGGCCTGTGCCCTCTCACAGTTCAGGAACCTCGCGATCGATCGCCCCAAAGAGGTAGGCCCCGCCCACCCGGCCAGGGCTCCACCATTGATTGCCCCCACAGAGGGAGGTCCTGGCCACCCGCCGCAGCCTGCTGGTCAATGGCCTGGGCAGGGCAATCATGGGGTGATGGCCGGGCCCCCGACCAGTCGCATTGCAGCCACCTTGGCTGGCCTGGCGCCAGTGGGTGTCATAGCGTGGTCGTCCGGAAGGTCGTCCGGGCAGTCGTTCTGCTGTTCGGTCATTCAGTCAATTTGCATATTACCCTTTTATTACTATAGATGTTATAGGAAGTAGGGGAAAGGAACATAGGGAACAGTATATATCACATGCTACCTTTTGTGTACAAAAAAAAAAGAAAGAAAAGGCAAGAAGAAAATGCATGTGGGTGTTCAGAAATGCATGGAATATCTCTGGAAGCACATGTTAGAAACTTTTAACAGAGGTTGCTTGCCTCGAGGGAAAGGAAATGGGGCTCAGAGGACAGGGGAAGAAGGAAATTTGCTCTTTAATTTTTTGTACTCCTTCAATGTTGTACCACATGCAAAGTATGATTAAGTAAATACATTTTTTTAAAGGAGCAGCATCCCTCACTAGTGTTGCTCAATGGTTAGAGCATAAGCCTTAGCACTGAAGGGTCTTGGGTTCAAGTCCCAGTCAAGGGCACATACCGGGGTTGCGGGTTGGATCCTGGCCCCAGGGGTTGCGGGAGGCAACCAATTGATGTGTCTCTCTCACATCAGTGTTTCTCTCTCTCTCTTCCTCTCTCCCCTTCATTCCTTCCCTTCCACTCTCTAAAAATCAATGGAAAAGATATCCTTGGGTGAGGATTAACACAAAAAAGAAGAACTCCAATCAAATGTCCTGCTCAGCCCAAGGTGCCTTCCCAGTCCTTAGCAAGCAGGGCCATCAGTGTGTTGGGGTCTTTGCAGGGCCAATCTCCACCACTCCAGGCCAAGATGCAATGCTCTGTTTAAAATCCTGAGCTCATCTTCTAAAAGTCTAATTAGCACTTATTGATTCATCTAATTTTTAATTACCTGGCAGCCACTGCTTTATTTTAATTAGATTGCAGCTCTCTGCTGGTCAGGGATTGAGCACTTCCATAGCACTCTGTGCTCATTCACAGTTAGTAATGTTCAATGGAGTGAAAATGTAGGTCGATGGTGCTCCCTTGGCAGTCTACTGTGCAGCCCTTCCTCTAAATCTAATGGGAAACAAATTAAGCACCCAGCAGAAATTGCAAGGATTTAGTTGCTAAGTATCTCCCCAAAATGCATAGCCTAGGTAGGATTAAAAGTAGTTTATTGAAAGAAACTTAAGCCTTTAATAGAATATATTTTTCTTTTGCTTTCTTTCTTCAACTTATCCCAAAGCCCAAATCTTACATGGATGCTGCAATCATCTGGGGAAAAATAAAATGTCAGTATGGAACTAGCCAAGTTATAAAGGGCAATAAGAAATACGAATGTACAAAATCTCCAGTTCCCAAACTAAATTCAGATATCCAAGACATGTGAAACGTCAAGGAGAGGCCCAGCTTAAATTAACTCATGTGTCCCCTGAGGTTTGGTTCCCACATTTTAAGTCCTTCAGAAATGGTTGCAACCATCCAAATTCATACCATCACCAAAAATGGATTTTTCTTTAAATGTAAGCATAAAACATGCCTCAGACAACCTAGAATAAACTTCTCCACTGAAGTTACATTTTGTTCCCCCAATAACGTTAGGTCAACACAGGCAGATGTGTATCAATCGAGTGAGAGCTCTCTGCTAAACTTTGCTCTGTCTGGCTGTGATCAGTACACCAGGGAAGCAGAAGTTCAGGGGATGGGCCGCTGTCAATGTCTCAGAACATTCCTTAAGCAGAGCCATTTCTTATGCTTTGAAGGATCTTGATACAAGAAAACAGAAGAGTACGAATTCATAGGACAACTCAAGTTGGGCCTTGTGGTCAGAGATCTTTCTTACCTGAAGTTGTCACCTGTTCAAAATGAATAATCATCTTTTTTTTTTTCTCTCTCTCATTCTCATGCTGGTGACCTAATGAAAATAGCCCATATGTTATGGCATAGCATTTTGTAAATCTGAGCCACTGTTTACTTTCTCCTTAAGCTCAGTGTCTATGTTGTTTCTGATCCTTTGCCCTACATTTCCTCTCCTGCTGAACACATGTCAGAATGGTTGGTGGTATCTTCCTGTTGTCCATCAGTGGGAAAGCCTATGGAGAAGGCTTGTGGTCTGGTGGGAAGGTGCTAAAAAATACCGAAAGCAGGAATTGCTGTGTATTCTTATAGTGTCAGTGTGGCAATAGGGCCGAGAACCTTCTAGGAGGGGAGGAACACCTGCAGTCAGCTCTCTGAATGGGACGCTGGTAGTGGTTGGGTATCACAACCTAACGGGCCTACCTATGACCAAGACACCTCAGGTTAAAATGTCAACTCCTGTCCTACAGCCACTGAAGGTATCCCACTGTTTAAATCTATGTTCTCCAGTGTCTCGGAGGGTTTTATGCCTGCCCTGCCAGTCCCCATTTGTTTCACCCTAGCTATTCATGCTTGCTTCTGAACCCCCTTCCCATGGCCTCCCCACACACAACGAAACTGCAGGGCCAAAGTGGGAGCTACAGAGCAGCCCACTGCCTTGTGTATGACCCTCCTGCCTAAAGGATCTTTTGTGTTTAAACTGCCTGAGAAGCTGCATTTAAGGCAAGTTAATGCCTCAGAGCCAGAAGATTGAACACTGACCACCTAGGAAAAAATTCTATTTTAATCCACATGGTAGCCTGTGAAAGAAGGCTGCCTGACTTTGGAGAGAGACTGGGAAGCAAAAGGGAGCCTTCATTTGAGGAAGAAACCTGAATAAGGGGGTAGAAAACAGCTGAGGGCATTTGCTGGCAAGCATGCCTCTATAAATAGCAGCTGAGACCCTCCCTAGAGGGAAAGGCAAGGGGAATACTCACAGCTTGGAATACTCACTCTGTAAAAGCCACTTGCATGAACTCAGCAGCCAGTTGAGACTTTCATTATAACTCTGAGTAATAAAAAGGCTGTACAAAGACCATTCTTTCAACACTCTTAAGTATCAGCAGAGCGTGGGCTGAAATAAATAGGGCTGTGGCTGTGAAGAAGATGTGTAGCTGTCCATATTTGGGAGATATGTTTTCAAAAATCACTTAAAAGAACTGACATTCATCAGTTAAAATAAGCTGCCAATGTATACATAGGAATTACATTTCTTCCATATTACTATAACTGGAATATCTCACTTCATATTTAAAATTAACTATCACATCACTCCTGTGCTCAAAATCCTCAAAAGCGCCCCATTTCACTCAGCAAAAGCCAAAGTTCTTTAAGAGAATGAAAAGACAAGCCACAGACTGGGAGAAGGCATCTGCAAAACACACATCCAATCAAGGACTTGTACCCAAAACATACAAAGAACTCCTAAAAGTCAACAATAAAAAAAATAACCAAAAAAAACCCCAGACAACCCAACTCAAAAATGGGCAAAAGACCTGAACAGACACCACACCAAAGAAGATATACAAATGGGAACTAAGCATATGAAAAGGTGCTCCACATTATATGTGACTAGAGGCCGGATGCACGAAATTCGTGCAAGAGTAGGCCTTCCTTCCCCCAGCTGCCGGCACCAGCTTCCCTCTGGCACCTGGGACCCGGGCTTCCCTCGCAGAAGTCCAGAAGGATGTCCAGTCTAATTAGCATATTACGCTTTTATAATTATAGATTAGGGAAATGCAATTAAAACAAGGGGTTACCCTACACGCCATTAGACACCAGTCCAACACTGACAATACCAAATGCTAGTGAGGATGTGGACCAATAGGGACTCTCTCATTCATTGTTGATGGGAATGCAAAATGGTATAGCCACTTTGGAAGACAGTTTAGCTGTTTCTTACAAAATTAAACATCCTCTCACCATATGATCCAGCAATCACATTCCTTGAATAAATTTGCTTTACCCAAATGAGTTGAAAACGTATGTCCATGCAAAAGCCTGCACACAAATGTTTATAGCCGCTTTATTCATAACTGCCAAAACCTGGAAGTAATCAAGATGTCCTCTGTAGGTTAACGGATAAACAAACTGTGGTACATCCAGACAATAGAAGACCATTCAGCGCTAAAAAGAAATGAGTGATTAAGCCACAAAAAGACATGGAGGAACCTTAAATGCATATTACTAAATGAAAAAGCCAATCTGAAAATGCTACATGCTACATTAATGACATTCTGGAAAAGACAAAACTACAGAGACAGTAAAAAAGATCGGTGGCTTCCAGGAGCTTGGGGGGAGTGTGGAATGAACAGGCAGAGCACAGAGGATTTGGGGGGCAGTGAACCTGTATTATACTGTATGGTTAATCCATGTTATTATGGATTTGTCCAAATGCTCAGAATGTACAACACAATGTACACTATGGTCTTTACTTAATAATATGTCAATATTGGCTCATCAGTTATAACAAGTGTACCACACGTGCAAGATATTGATAATAGGGTAAACTTGGGAGATGGAGAAGGGATATATGGGAATTCTCTGTATGTCCTGCTCAATTTTTCTGGAAACCTAAAACTGCTCTAAACAATAAAGTCTATTGATTTTTTTAAAGTCAAAGTCCTTAGGATGGCTGAGCAGGCCCTGCACAAGCTGCTCCCTTGTTCTCTCTGTGACCTCATCGGCCAACTACTACCTATCCCCCAACTCACACTGGCCTCTGCTGTCCCAGACTTGCCAGGCTAGCTCCTACCTCAGGACCTTTGCACAGGCACTTCCTCTGCCTGAAATCCTCCTCACCCAGTCACGTCACACCTTCCCTCATATTCAGCAAGTCTTTGTTCAAATGTCACTTCTGTTGTAAAACTGCAACATTGCCCTAATTGCTGGCCCTCCCCATCCTCCTCGCTCTCCTCTGTTTCTCTCCGTAACACCTAACACTCATACTATGTAATCTACTTGTGTACTATGTATGTTTACAGAGCATCTCCCTGAGCTATGAAATATATGCTCCATATGCATAGTATTTGGCCTATTGGATGAGTGCTATATCTCACAGCTGGCATAAACTAGCACTTATTATTTGTTCAGCGAATTAATGAATTAAGGACCTATACCCACGACACTAATTAATAACTATAAATTACTTGATCATATTTAGTGAAAGTGAAGTTGATTGATACTGACATAGCACCTAGAACCAAAAGGTATATAATTGGTTTAATATGAGAATTGAATATTTGAGACAGGGACTATAATCTGCAAAAAAAACAACAACTTGGAAATGTAATCACCACAGGCAAAATGATACAGAGAAAAGATGCTCTTGGGTTTGACCATAAACTCTCAATCCCTTTCTGTCGTGACTGACAGATGCATCTTGTTACCGCAGGCTCTGCCCAAGGTCGGCCGCCCAGCTGCTGTCCAGCTCTCCCCAGGACTGCCCACGTTCAGTGTCCAGGGCTCCGTTTTCTCTGTGTGTGTATCAGGGCATCGGTTAGCCGGCACTGTCGAGAGCCAGCACTCTGGTTTCAGCTCTCATCTCTCTATCACTAAGGAAAATCGCTGGCTCTAAGTCGGGTTCCCCTTAACCAGCTGCTCTGCTCCCTCCGGCCTCCTCAGGCTCCTGTCGGCCGGGCGACACTTTATGCAGCCGTCCACAGACCTGCATGTTTAATAAGGTTTCCTTATATTAGTTTTCCTAGTTTCACAAAGGGGCTGAAACAAGCTGATGAAGACCTCATGTGATGCTGACCTTGCAGAGATGAGAGCCAGGCAGAGACACAGAACAAAGAGGAGAAAACAGAAACAAAAAAAAGAAAAGAAGAAATATAAATAAAAAAAACAAGGAGAAAGAGATAGGAAAAAAAAAAAAAAGGAGGAGAGGGAAGGGAATGAATAAGGGCAACTGCCAAAACTGCAGTTATGTTATTGTCTTTGTTATTGCACATTGTCATCTATTTTGTCCCATGATAGACTCAGGGAGAGTATACAGCCCTTAGCAACTTCCTTACTTTCCTTCAGGCTGTTTTTTCTCTGTTCAGATTGAACAAATTCCAGCGATGGGTCCTCAAGTTCACTGGTTCTATCTTCTGTCATCTCCACTCTACTTTTGAGCCCATCCACTGAATTTTTTTGTTTTTTGTTTTTTGTTTTTTATTCTTACCCAAGGATATGTTTTTATTGATTTTAGAGAGAGAGGAAGGGAAAGACAGAAACATCAATGCAAGAGAGAAACATCTATCAGTTGCCTCCCGTACGTGCCTGGCCAGGAATCAAAATTGCAACCTTTTGGTGTCTGGGATGATGCTCCAACCAACTGAGCCACCTGGCCAGGGCTCATACACTGAGTTTTATTTCAGTTATCCTATTTTTCAGTTCTATAATTTCCATTTGTTTCTTTTGTATAAGTCTTACTTATTGGCTGAGATGTCCTACTTTTTTCATTTGTTTTGAGAGAATTTGTAATTGCTTTTTGAAGCGCCCTTAAAAACTCTTGTCAGGTCATTCCAATCATTCATTGGAAGGAGAAATGGTCACTAAAGATCACCTCAGCAATGATATCTAGAAAAGCCATCATCTAGCAAAGGAGCTTCCTGTGACCAGGCTTGGGGTGGAGGAGGTTGTCAAAAATTGTCATTGTTTCCTGCATATTCAGTAACAAAATGAATTCTTAATTGGTTACTGGATTGGAAAGCATGAATTGGAAAGAAGTCAAGGCGCTTATCCTCAGTGTCGGTGGAAGGCTGGTGTGAGCCACACAGACTCCTCCAGACTTTCAGAGAACAAGGAGTCCCCAGCTTAAGGGCCACAGACCCACCGCCCCTTAGAAGCAGTATTAGAATGTATCCTACAGCTCAGCTAAACTCCATCTGTAAAGAGCAGCAGCTGCCTGGTTATGTTTTGATACGGCATTCCAGACTCGACCCAGAGGCAACTCCCTAGCCCCACAACCCAACATGTGTGATTTACTTTTCCCTTAAAAGCACTCTTGTTCAAAGAACCCTTACCTAGAAGTTTCTCTATATCTCTGGGTAGCTTTTAGTGACTCATTGACTTATCTAGCCACAGTTCTCTCAACCCTAATTTCAATATTTCAAAGATCTGCCCTTAAGTGCCTTATTTAAGTAATACATCCATCAAATCTCATACAAATTCCTGAATTGATCTCTTAATGGAGATTGTGTTTCTCCTATGTTCTATATAAGAATTTTCTAGATGCACAGAAACAGGTGAGGAATCCCCCCGCCGCCCCCTGCTTTGTTTTTCTTTTCTTTTTTTCCCAGGTATATCTGAATGCCCCTTCTAACCAAAAGCAGGATTTCTTTCCAAACTCTCTACCTCCACATGTAATGCTCCAAAAGTCCACAGGGCGGCAGCATGGGGTCTGCTCTGTCTTCAACTAAAAGGCTCTAGTTGAGAAACTTCTCAAGCATGAAGGGGTAACCCAGGTAGGCAAGCAGCCAGGGCTCACCTGTGGGAAAGCCCCCCCGCTGATCACACCTCAGCCTCCTGGCTTCTTAAAGGGCCATGCATTCAATCTGGCTGGTGCAGGTTATGGTACTGCTGGGCTGATGAGTTCAGTGGGCTACCCATGGGTCTCAGATGTGGTTCCCTGAACCAGCAGCATCAGCATAACCCGAGAACTTGTTAGAAATGCAAATTTTCAACCCACACCCAGACCTACTGAATTGGGAACTCGGGGGTGTGGCCCAGCAGCTCTGTATTTTCACAAGCCACCAGGTGACTCTGACACACACATAAATGTAAGACCCACATAATCACCTAAAACCAAAGGTATAAAATGAAGGAAAGCCCATCATTACTTGAAAACAATTTGAAATGCATATACTACTAATTCTGATGTCAGTAACAGGACTAACATTTTTATATATCACGGACAAAAATTAATGTTGGGCAGCTATTCCACATCCAGCTATAAGAGCAGGAAAACCAAACCAACCCAGAAATTTCCAGTCTCAATGAGTGTGTCTCATACTTCCTTCCCTCAACAACCCTACCCCTGCTCCCAATAATACTACCTCCACTATCCTCTCAAAGAAAGAGTATTAAGGAGAAAAAAAACAATGTGGGTTTACTTCTCCTACACACGGAGATAGAACTATTCAGTGCATTTTGTTGCTTTGCATTGGAAAAATAACACCCAATGCTAAATACTGCTTACATTTGTTGTGGTTATTTAGGAACAATATTTCTAATAAACACCACTTGATTTGTTTTTACTTCCCTTAATTTATTATGACATGTAACAAATCGTTAGCATTTTCTAAATGAGAAAGAGAGAAAGCAAATCCCATAAGAGGCACATGTATATTCATAAAATTATAATACAGTCCTTGATGTGAACATGAACTTTCTGAAGAATATACATTTATATCCTGACTAGAGGCCCAGTGCATGAAATTCGTGCATGGGGGGAGGGGGTATTCCTCAGCCCAGCCTGCACCCTCTCCAATCTGGGACCATTCGAGGGCAGTCGGACATCCCTCTCACAATCCAGGACTGCTGGCTCCCAACTGCTCACCTGCCTGCCTGCCTGATTGTCCCCTAACCGCTTCTGCCTCCAGCCTGATCACCCCCTAACCACTCCCCTGCCAGCCTGATTGACACCTAACTGCTCCCCTGCCGGCCTGATAGCCCCTAACTGCCCTCCCTTGCTGGCCTGGTCACCCCTAACTTCCCTCCCTTGCCAGCCTGGTCGCCCCTAACTGCCCTCCCCTGCCGGCCTGGTCATCCCTAACTGCCCTTCCCTGCTGGCCTGGTCGCCCCCAACTCCCTCCCCTGCAGGCCTGGTCCCTTCCAACTGCCCTTCCCTGCAGGCCTGATTGCCCACAAATGCCCTCCCTTCCTGGCCTGATCGCCCACAACTGCCCTCCCCTGCCGGCCATCTTGTGTCCACATGGGGTGGCCATCTTTGACCACATGGGGGTGGCCATCTTGTGTGTTGGGGTGATGGTCAATTTGCATATTACCTCTTTATTATATAGGAGGATAATGCCTTATCCTTCATCAGATCTAGACTTTCAAATATCAAGTGCAAAATAGAGATATAGCAAAGAGCAGTTAGTTTTCAGCAGTCTCACCAACTTTACCTCAAAAGCTGTTTATTGTAAAATAAATCAAAGAAGGAAGATTAAACACCTGACGTTAATACATTAAAGACAAGATGGAAATCTCAGAAACTCTCAGAGTGACAACTGTTTAGCCTCAACACAGCACTCATTGAATTTAGATAAACATGTAAAAACATATAGGAAATGAAAGAAAAAACGCCATAGATATATTTCCCTGACACTATTAAAGGAATATAGTTGAGTTCTAGAGTCTCCCTTATCCAAGGAAAAAACAGTTAAAGATCAACTTCCTCTTAACAAAATTTTCGAGAGTTGATAAGCATCATAATATCCTGCTCAGTCCTCTGCAAAATCACTATAAATTCATACCCTCATATCCAATGGGCTCTCGATGGGCTCCCAGCCATCCAACCATTCTCATTAAATCAACCCACTCACACTCCATACTCTATTTCCAACATTTTCTACTCCCCTCAAACCTGTGCTCCAAGCTCCCCCAGTTTTACCAAACCTCCTTCCCCATCCCCTCTCTCCATCCTGAACCTACATTCACCCTAACTGGGTGCTCACCCCATTACTACACACAGGCACCTTTGCTAAGGGTCACCAGTGACTGGGGAGACCACTCAGCCAGGCTTTCCCAGGACAGTCCAGTGCATTCCTGTTGTCCCAGAACAATCAATGACAGTGGCCTTTTCCTCTCCAAGCACACTGCCAAAGTTTTTTTTTTTTTAGTTTTTTTGAAGCATACTGTCTTGGTCATCCTCTTCCACTGGTCACCATCCTCTCTTCTGACTTAACCACCCTTCGACCACCATCCTTAGCCTCTTCGGGTTCATCAGCACTTGCCTGGCCATCAATTTCCGAGTTCATTAAGGCCTTCTCATGTTCTCACTCCATAATTTACCCGTAAGAAATCTCGCCACTTCTACAGTTCAGTTCACATCTCTGCAGTGTGACTCCCAAATTCATATTCCAGGTAGGTGTCCTCTCTGAGCTCCAATCCAACATACTCTGCACTACATCCATTCATGATCTTCTTGTACCAAACCTAGGCCCCACCCTGCCTGGCCCCTATCTGTCTCTACAGGAGCCCTTGCAGCTTAATTACAGCCTACTCACATCAGAGCTCGGCTCACATACCACTTCTAGAGGAGAGCCTTCCCTAAAACATCCCCTGTCCCCATCCGCCAAGTGTAAGCCAGGTTCCTCTGCTACACACTTTTAGAAATCTGTTCCTCGCCTTCAGAGCACATTTCTCAATTTGTAAATCAATAAGTTCATATAATTACTTTAATGCTATTTCCTGCCCCCACCTGGGAGTATTCAAGTTTATTTTTGGTAATCATTACACCTCCAGTGTCTAGCATAATTTTTAAAACATAGTAGATACCCAATAAAAATGTGATGAGAAAATAAATAAATGAGCTCTCTGGCAATAAATCTAAGCATACTGTTTACCTTTGTGCATTAAAATTCTATACATGTTTTCTGGATTCACAATTAGGTTCAAAAGTAGGCTACTGGCAGTAAAATGAATTAAAGCTCCATTACACACAACAAAAACTTAATTGTACCCAGTGTGAATACTTTCATATAACACATATTGAGATATAACTGACATATAATAAAGTGCTCGTATTTAAAGTACTCAATTTGATAAGTTTTGACACGTGCACACTTTTGAAACTATCACCAGAATCATAATACAGTAGGTCCTCGGGTTACGTTGGGAATCCGTTCCTACAGCGCGACATAACATGATTTTCACCTTAAGGCGGAACACACCTACATAAGCACCTATATCACTCACATGGAGCACATACACAGCAGTAATGAAGTGAAACAGTAAAAAAAAAAAGTAAAAGAAAGTAACAATTCCTGACCTTTAGTTGTGGTAAATACAGTAAATAATAAAAAACATAAAGCACATATGTACATACGTCGAAATGATGGAACTTTTTTTTAATAATTAAATGGAAGATGGCGATGTAACCACGAAACAACGTACGTCAAGTCCGACGTAACTCGAGGACTGCCTGTCAACATATCCACTGCCCCCAAAGGTCTCCATGTGGCCCTGAAGTGTCCCTAAGCAAACACTGAACTATAGATTACACTGCATTTTCTAGAATTTTATATAAATAAATCACACAGTATGTACTTTTTTGTCTAGCTTCTTTTACTCTACATAATTTTCCTCCATTCCCTTTTATTGCTGAGTAGTACTCCATGGATATATCATACTTTCTTTATCCTTTTACCAGTTGAAAAACATCTGGGCTGTGTCCAGTTTGTAACTATTAAAACAGTTGCTATGAACATTTGTGTACAAGACTTGGTATGGGCATGTCATTTCCATTTTCTTGGATAAATACATAGAAATGGAATGGCTAAATCATTTAGCAAATGTATGTTTAATATTTAAGAAACTGAAAAACTGGTTTCTAAAGCAGTTGTATGATGTTATATTCCCACTAGTGGCCTGGTGCATGAAATTTGTGCACGGGGGGGGGGGGGTCCCTCAGCCCGGCCTGCACCCTCTCCAATCTGAGCCCCTCGGGAGATGTCTGACTGCCAGTTTAGGCCTGATACCTATGGGTATCTGCAAAATCACTATAAATTCATACCTTCACAATCCGGGACCACTGGCTCCTAACCGCTCACCTGCCTGCCTGCCTGATCACCCCTAACTACTCGCCTGCCAGCCTGCTCGCCCCCAACTGCCCCCACTTGCCAGCCTAATCGCCCCCAACTGCCCCCCACCAGCCTGATAGCCCCCAACTTCCCCCCCACCAGCCTGCTCATCCACAACTGCCCTCCCTGCCAGCCTGCTCACCCCCAACTGCCCCCCTGCTGGCCTGATTTCCCCCAATTGCCCCCCCCACTAGCCTGATCACCTCCAACTGCCCTCCCCTCCTGGCCTGATCACCCCTAACCGCCTCTGCCTTGGCCCTGCCACCATGGCTTTGTCCAGAAGGTCTCCCGGTCTAATTAGCATATTACCCTTTCATTAGTATAGATAGAGGCCTGGTGCATGGGTGGTCTGCCCTGAAGGGGGTCCCAGACCAGGGTGGGGGACCCCTTGGGGGGTGAGGCCAGCCTGGGTGAGGGGCCTGGGATTGGTTTGCAGGCGAGCCACAGCCCCATTGGGGTGGGGGTCTCTGCTGGGAGGCGTGGCCGGCCTGGGCGAGGGGCTCATGGCCGTTTGCAGGCTGGCCACACCCCATCGGGGTGAGAGTTCCCGCTGGGGGGCGTGGCCAGCCTGGGCGAGGGGCTGAGGGCCGTTTGGGGGCGGTCTGTAGGCCAGCCAAGCCCCCGGCTTTGTCCAAAGGACGTCCGGAAAGTCTCTGGAAGGTCTCCCAGTCTAATTAACATATTACTCTTTTATTGGTATAGATGAGCAGTTCCTTCACATCCTCACCAACACTTGGTATAATTGGTCTTTTACATTTAGCCATTCTAATAGGTGTAGACTGTTATCTCCCTGTGGTTTCATTTTTTTAAATCTTTATTGTTGAAAGTTTTATAAGTGTCCCTTTCCCCATTGATCCCCTCATATTTCCCTAATGACCAATAATGTTGAACATCCTTTCATGTAAGTGTATATCTTCTTTGGTAAAGTGTCTACTCAGACTACTTGTCCATTTTTTAAATTGGGTTGTTTTTTTCCTTACTACTGAGTCTTAAGAGTTCCTTATACTATACTAGAGGCCCAGTGCATGAAATTCATGCATGGGGGTGTGTGTCCCTCAGCCCAACCTGCACCCTCTCCAATCTGGGACCCCTCAAGGGATGTTTTACTGCCCGTTTAGGCCCGATCCCGGTAGCATCAGGCCTAAACGGGCAGTCGGACATCCCTCTCACAATCCAGGACTGCTGGGTCCCAACTGCTTGCCTGCTTGCCTTCCTGATTACCCCTAACCACTTCTGCCTGCCAGCCTGATTACCCCCTAACCACTCCCCTGCCAGCCTGATTGCCCCTATCTGCCCTCCCCTGCAGGCCTGGTCCCCTCAACTGCCCTTCCCTGCAGGCCCGGTCGCTCCCAACTTCCCTCCTCTGGCGGCCTGGTCACCCCTAACTGCCCTCCCCTGAAGGCTTGATCACCCATAACTGCCCTCCCTTGCAGGCCTGGTCCCTCCCAACTGCCCCCCCCCCCCCCCCCGCTGGCCTGATCACCCACAACTGTCCTCCCTTGCAGACCTGGTCCCTCCCAACTGCCCTCCCCTGCTGGCCACCTTGTGGTGGCCATCTTGTGTCCACATGGGGGCAGCCATCTTGTGTGTTGGAGTGATGGTCAATTTGCATATTACTCTTTTATTAGATAGGATTCTTAATTGTTTGATAGAATTCACCAGTGAAGCCATCTGACCTGGAATTTTCTTTATGAGAAGCTTTTTAACTACAAGTTTAAATTCTCTAATAAATATAGAGCTAATAAGGTTATCCAATGAGCTTTGATAGTCTGTGTCTTCCATGGAAATAGTACATTTTGTCTAAATTGTAGAATTTATTGGCATAAAAATATTCATAATATCCAATTATTATCCTTTTAATACGTGTATTGTGTCTTCTTTCCTTTTTTTCCTGATCAGTCTAAGAGGTTTGTCAATTTTATTGATTTTTCTCAAATAACCAGCTTTGTTGATTTTCCCTAGTAATTTTCTGACTATTTCACTGATTCCTATTCTGTTATTTATTATTCTCTTTTCTCTATTTATTTACTTTGGGTTTAACTTGCCTTTATTTTTCTAGCTTCTTAAGTTGGGAGCTCCATTACAGACAACAAAAGACTTGATTATGTGCAGGGTGAGTACTCTTTCACTCCCAGAATATTGTTTGAACAATTCATAAACAATTCATATGCTTAAGACTCACACCAAAAGAAAACATGATTACTGTTATTTATTTGAAGAGGCAGCCTTGGATCGCTGACATGGCAGTTCCTCTGATTCAATCTAAGTAAATGTGCTTTGTTGGAGGGACAATAAATGAACTCCTATTCTTCTCCATTTGTCATTAGTTGATCAAGTCTGCAAGATACTCAATTCCAGTCTCTTGTCACTTAAAAGTATGGCTTTTGTGGTACTTTCTAGAAGTTTAACCTTTGCCACAAGTCTGTCAAGAATTTGACCACATTCTATTTAGAGAGCTTGTTTTCAAAAGAAACAAAAATGCACTAACAAATAGGAGAACTATGACCAGAAAATGTCATGTTTCCATTAGAAAAGATCTGTTACCCGCAGCAATGTTTTATGAGAATCATTGTACAAACACAGGTCTTGAACACGGCAATTTCTTCAGCACCATAGAAAGATCACAGTGATGTTACTCAAGAAATAAAGACCTAGAATAACATTCCGGATGTTCTGATGGTCTCTTCGGCCTCCTGGAGAGCCAACCACAGAGGTGAACAGCAGCGAGATGATTCCCCTGAAGCTCCTGGTTTTCCACCAACAGCACTATAACATTCTTCCTTAAAGCGAATGACAAAGTCATAATCTTTTGGCACGTGTTCAGAAAGCAACGGGCTTTTTCAGAAAATCTGCATTCCTGACAAAAGACTTCTGAGTAAACTGGCTAACTGCAGTTGGATACTTACAAGTCTCCTATGCACTTGAACTATTTTAAGGACAGGAAATAGGTGGGAAAGCGTCTTCTTGGCATAGGATCTTAGCATTGAGGCGCTCAGAAATGAGGAGGAAAGGCCATCCTGGGTCAGGGTATTTATAAATAATCCCAAACTTGACCATTTTAAAGAAGGCGTTACTAACAAACATCATACTTCCAGAACAAGGTGCCGCTGCAGAAAACTGCAAATTCAAAGCAAACCTGAAAATGTGGATTCCCGTTCTAGACTAAAGCAATTTATATAAACAGGAAGAGGCTTAAA
The DNA here is from genome assembly GCF_951640355.1 of Cnephaeus nilssonii. NCBI lineage: Eukaryota > Metazoa > Chordata > Mammalia > Chiroptera > Vespertilionidae > Cnephaeus > Cnephaeus nilssonii. The sequence continues at coordinate 30,582,256 of NC_137079.1, forward strand.
TTACTTTTACATACCCTTTTTGGGGTTCTAAATTACAGCTTCTTTGGAGAAACAATAGGACTATTCTGAGCCCCTTTTTAAAAAGCTGTCCCAAGTGTAATAACAACAAAGTTATGTACAAAATTCCACTTCCACTCTCCATCTTTGTGCCAATTATCTATTGCCACAGTAAGGCGGAGGGACAAACAGCCACGAAAGCTCAGTGGCAGGCTGGAATACGCGTCTGCTTTTGTCTGTGAGGCCATGGGTCATCTGGGCAGTCCTGGTCTCCAGGGGCTCGCTCACGCAGCATTGGTCAACTCTGGTTCAGGTGGCAGCTTGCTGCTCTTGGCTGGGCTCTCTCCAGTGTTGAGGGTCGGTGGGCTATAGGTGGGTACAAGAGGCCTCAGCAGGGACAACTGAGCGCTCTGCCATGTGGTCTCAAACCCTTGCATACCTAGGCCCTGGGCTTGTCCTCGGGGTGGAGGCAGGGTCTGAGAGAGCTGGAAAAGACGCAAGGCCTCCACTCCAGAGTTCTGGGCTAGGAACGAGCACCCGTCACTTCTGCCACGTTTCACTAGACGACTCAGATTCAAGAAGTGAGAACACAGGCTCCACCTCTGGATGAGAGGAGCTGCAGTGTCTCTCTCCAAGGGGCATGGCTGCAGGGAGGGGTGGTCAATTCAGGCCACTTCTGTAATCTACCAAGCCCCTCCTCTCATTTGCTTGTGCCCTAGGAGGCTGACCTCTATGGAGGCTGACCTCTCTGCCTCACTGCCCCCGAGCCCTCGCCCAGCACAATCCTGGAAACACCATTCATTTAGACGGCAGTGTGAATGACTCTCCCTAGACTGTGCTCAGCTTACACAACCATATGCAACTGCCCTCCGTTAACCCATCGGCAAGATGGCAAGTTTGGGCTAGATGACCTCTTGAGAGTTCCTTCACACTGAGAATTCACAAACGCTTTGCACTTAAGGCCTTACGGTTTCCCTTATGACCTGCCTGAAAAGGTGGTACAGAAAACATGCATGTGCTTCTGTGTATATTATATAACACACTAGCAGCATGCACATAATGTGAACCCAGTAAATACATGTGTGTTTCTGTGCATATGATGTGTACACTAGCATGCACAGAGTAGGAATCCAATAAATACATTAATTAAAGTAATTTAAACAAATGTGTTGGAAATGCATCTTCACACATCCCATGTAAGCATCCTTGCCCTTTCTCCCTGGCCTTTAGGCTATAGTAGACACAGCACCAGCCAACAAAAACGGCTGAGAACTGCCAGTGTGGTTCATAAAACTAAAAAACTCAGAGCTAAGGTTAGAAATACAAAAACACCAGGAAATAACTTCTCCCGACCTAACGTGGTAGGAGTGATGGAGGGAGAAGTCAGAGGTGTACCCGGGGCCCAGGGACAGCCCAACACCTGCCCGCCCTCTGCAGACACGGACGGGCTGCCCAGGCCCTCACTGCCCATCTGTGATTCCTGGCCCTTCTCAGCATGAAACTCTGTATGCGGGAAACCTGAGCCTCCCAGCCTGGCCCTTTGGCCCCTCTGAGCCAGCAGCTGTGCACACCCAGCAGCTGCACCGGGGCCTGGTGTAACCAGAGGGCCCCGGAAACCAAATTCAGTGCTCCCACCAACCCAGACAATGGGGGGCTATCAGAGTGGGAAGGGAGGGTCGCCAGCCCCCTAACGTTGCAAGAATCCTCCCTGCTGTTAGAATGAAGAGGTATTCTTGGGCTTTGGTGGCCTCGAGGTTCAAATCCAGAGTTTTCCTGGACATGGCAGGAAAAGTTTTCAGTGTAAAATAATAATAACTGCCGTGGACTGAGGCCCTCCTGCACCCGGCACGGCACAAAACCCCTCACATCTATCTACTCATTGACCACTCCTCCTGGCATAGATCATTAATCTCGTTTTCAGGAGGAAGAAATCATTACTCAGAGAAGTTAGGCAGGTTGCCCAAGCTCACACAGCAAATGGATGACTCCAGAGCACATATTGGGCCCGCCCCATCTTACAGTGGTTCCAAGAGGGACCAGTAAGTCTTGGGGGACCACTGAACCTCCCAGCCCCTGACGTTGCCCATGGCAGAGTTGAGTCCCAGAGGGATGGTGTGCCTTTGCTGCCTTTTGCTGACAGTGAGAGGCAAGGGCAACGCCAGCTCCCACATGACTCCAATCCAAAAAGTTAGAGACACCCCCACCAAACAAGAACTAACAGCTCTTCCCACCACCACTCCTGTGCCCCCCGCCCCCCGCCAAGGCCCCTCCAATTATTATATTTTACAGTGAGCAGTTTCCTCTGAAGGGAAAAGAAATCAATTAAATATATACATATACAGTACTTCCATTTTAAAAGTTTATTATCTACAGCCGAAACCGGTTTGGCTCAGTGGATAGAGCGTCGGTCTGCGGACTGAAGGGTCCCAGGTTCGATTCCGGTCAAGGGCATGTACCTTGGTTGCGGGCACGTCCCCGGTGGGGAGGTGTGCAGGAGGCAGCTGGTCGATGTTTCTCTCTCATCGATGTTTCTAGCTCTCTATCCCTCTCCTTTCCTCTCTGTAAAAAAAATCAATAAAATATAAAAGTTTATTATCTACATATACATGTGTATACATGTGTGAGTTTATATTATATTACATTATATTGTTTTAAATCTTGATGTAGATGGACACCCAATACACTCAGAGTCAGATGGCCCAGGGGCCACAGTGAAGGTTATCTGGTACCAGAGTTAGAGCTTAACTGAAGTCCTGGGATGTCCTCGCGTGGAGTGAATGAGAAAGCTCAAAGTGAACTTTCCCAAGGCCATACCCCAAGGGCCGTGCTCCCTAGAGCTGCGTGTCCTCTTTCCAGTTGTCTCTGAACTCCTGTCCAGTCAGGGAGGAGCCCTGCTCTTACTGCGGGCTGCCTCCCCGAACCTCCTGAGAGTCCCCACTGTGCCTTCCCCCTTGGGAGCCCTGCTGACTGGCAGTCCATGCCACATGATCCAGCCCTGGACTCTGTTTATCCGCTGTGGTCCCTCACGTTGTCTGTCTGTCTTTCGGATATGCCTTGTAATTCCTGAAGGCATGACCACCTATCTTCCCGATTTAGCGCAGGTTGGGCAGCCAGCACTCAACTGGCGGCAGTATTGTCATCGCTATGGGGCTCTGGCAGCAGGCTGACGTGGGTTGGAATATTCTGCGTCCATGTGCCAGCTGGGTGACCTGGGCACAGCGAACTGCTGGGCCTCAGTGTTCTCATCTATGAAATGGATGTGACATGAGATGACACTGGATCATCCGTTTAGCACAGGCGCCCTTTTTTTATTAAAAAAAATATCTATACAAAGACAAGGCAGGCAGTGCTTAAAGAAATGAAAATACAAGGCGGTTACAGGTGTTATTTCTATTCATAGAATGAGGCCACGGGATAGCACAAAAGCTGAATTCCTCCAGAGTTCATGGAGGCAGCTGCCCCTGACTGACGAAGGTCATCTCGTGATCCTTTCCCCGGGTGTCCTCCAAACCCAGTCAGTTGTGCATACATGTGTGAGTGTGCAAACATTTGTGCAAGTGTGTGCACATGTGTGATGCCAACAGAAACACTACAGCATGTGTAGTGTGGCTCTCAGGAAATCACTTTAGGCGTTCCCAATTAAACTGAATTCAGTTTTGTTTGCTTTATGTTGAATGAGCCAGCAAATGCAGTTACAACTGCCCTCTTCTCTGGGCCTAAAACCCCAAACCGGAATCACCCTGGTGCAGGGCTGAGATCCTACTACTTTAAAGTCATGTGCTTCGAAAGCAGATGTTTATTACAGCAAAGTTAACTATTCTGAAACCTTAGGTAATCTCATTAGAAGCAACTTGCTATAACCAATAATTCAGTTTGCAAGGTTTGAAGAAGTCTCTATACAAATGCAGTAGGAGATAACATGTGTTATAACTAGAACCTTCTCTCTAAGTGCTTTACCAGCCAATCAAGAAGTATTTATGAACCACTCAGGCACAGGCCTTCTAAAGCAAAGCGGGACTCACCACCACCCGACACTGCCATCACTGACCACGTTCTTAGGGCAAAGGGCCTAGGAAAAGGTAAATTTCTCACAGTGGGCACTTCAAACTGCTGTCCAGAACCTACTGAGACTTCATTTCTCTTCCCACCCCCATCCCCAACCAACCCCAGAATCCTAGGACTGACCAGAAAGCGAGTTGTGGATCAATTAGGAAACAGCAGTGTCTTTTTCCTATGCTGTATCAGAATTCACTGGTTTTCTTTGCTGTGGAAGATCCCTAGGACTTCCAGATCACAGTTTAGGAAAATATGAACAATATTCTAATCCAGCGGTTGTCAATCTTCTGGACCCCATGAACCACCAGTTGGCGACCGCTATCTAACCCATGTGTCAAAAAAATCATCGGAGGCTGGACAGCTCAAATGCAGTCTCCTTGGATTCCTTAATTCTTCTGTTCTTTTCATCTACACAGGACTTTATGACTTTTGATTTGCTTCTCTCTCATATGGTTCATATCCTTATATTTGTATTTTCTCCTTCAACAAAACCCCCAAGAGCCTGTTGTTTAGTCTTTTAGCTCCCACAGCACCTGGCACTTGCAGGTAGACAAGTACTTCATAAATGGACTTGGTTCAAACGTATTGTGCAACCTGTTCTTGAATGAATCGTGTCCCCCCAAAAGATTAGAGTCCTAACAACCCAATACTTCAGAATGTGATCTTATTTGGAAACAAGGTCATTGCAGATGAGGTCATTCTGGGGTAGGGAGGTCCTATTCCAATGACGGGTGTCCTTATGGAAAGGGGAGGTGTGAGTGCAGAGAAGCGACCACAGGGGAACACCGTGGGAAGACTGTGGTTGTGCTGCCACAAGCCAAGGAACCACCAGAAGCCTAGGCGAGGCCTGGACAGGTCCTCCCCTAGCGCCTGCAGAGGGAGCCCACCCTGCCCACACCTTGGTCTGGGGCAGTGGTCGGCAAACTAATTAGTCAACAGAGCCAAGTATCAACAGTACAATGATTGAAATTTCTTTTGAGAACCAAAGTTTTTAAACTTAAACTTCTTCTAACGCCACTTCTTCAAAATAGACTCGCCCAGGCTGTGGTATTTTGTGGAAGAGCCACACTCAAGGGGCAAAAGAGCCACAAGTGGCTCGCGAGCCGCAGTTTGCCGACCAAGGATCTGGGGCATCTGCCTCCAGGGCCGTGAGAGAGTAAGTTCTGCTGTCTAAGCTGGCTGGTCTGTGGTACTTTGTCCCAGCAGCCCAGGACACTAATACTCAGCCCAACAGTTTAAAACAGTTCAAATGCATACACACTTGCACACCCAAGACACCCAGCAAGACCAGAAAGGTAGCGTCTGGCTTTCCAGTATATCCCACAAATATTAGGTTGATGGAGTGTCTCCTGTGCAGCACTCTATGGATTACTATGTGCTCTGAGCATGGAGAGAAAGAACCGGGTTCCTTGAGTTTTTCATGGTGAATCAAGCAACTTCATCTACAGGTAAAATTCAAGCAGCATTTCATGATGTTCACTATTTTCAGGTGTTTTATTGATCTTACATTAATGTTCCATCTTCTAAAACGTCTGTATCTTGATTTCATCCCCTGCGACTTCATAGTCTAGGGATGTTTAAAGTGTTAACTCTATGAGCTCAGTGCCTTCTGGGGCCTTTGTGTATTTCTCATCACAGGAGGAATGAGGGAAGCAAACAGTGTGGGTAGGTCAGCAGAGCATCCTGGCCATTACTGAGAAAATCAAAGTGCAGGATCCTCAAACACGAAGATTTGGGACTGTAACTCCCACTTTTCACTCCCCTCCAGCAGAGAACCTATCCTCAGCCATCATGAAATGTCTCTCTTTTCCGAACTCCTCTCCCTGCGTTTATAATCCCCTCTTTTCCTATCCAACCTTCCACCTTAAATAAAAGAACTGCATAAAGGAGAACCTGAACAAAAAAAACTTTTTAAAAGTGAGCAGAACAATCTGAACCAAATGAATGTACTCTCGGTTCTCCACCCTTTTACTGGCTCGAAAATAGAACATATCAGCTTAATGTAAGAAACACATTAGGGCGTGTTTCTTAATAAAAGGCACATGGGAAATCTGAGCCATCACAAAACGTTTCATTATGCACTATCCCCACTCTAATGGTCCAAAGTTTTAAATGATGAATTTGCAAATGTTAAGTTGCAGGCTGCTGACATCCCATTGACCAGTTGTCAGTGTGTTCATGTGGCAAACAGGGGTAAAGTTAAGATACTTTCAATTCCATGTGAATATTCAGTTCAGTTTCCAAATGTTTCTTTTTAAGGAGAAAAAAAAAACTAACATTCCCACATTCAGGGAAAGCTGTTCAGCATGTGTGCTTTGTGGCCTATATTATTTGGTGTGCACGCAAACATCCCAAAGCTCAAATAAATAACTCTTCTCCGAAAGTGGAAAAGGCTTATGGGACTTCTGAACCCCAAGGTTTTCAGAGGCAGAGAATAGCTAATATTTTACTCCAAAAACCTACCTTTGAACCACAGAAAATCAGAAACTCTGTCTATAATTGGCTCCTTTCATGTTAAACTTTCACTGATAGCGTCAGTCTAAAACAAACCAATTGGGGCCTGGGGGAATACAGGGATAGCTGCAATATAAGAAATTTCCAAATGACCATAGTTTTAGAATATGTTGGATTGTTTCAATTTGGCTTTGGCAAGCTAAGCATTTTATTCATTCCTGTCTTTGTTGTGTTAGAGATGAAAGGCACACTACAGTGTTCTAAGAAAACCTTTCTAGAATTTAAAAGAAAATTATTATTGAAGTCTGTCAATCAATATTAATGTAGTTAATATGCCAAATAACATACGTTGATAGTGATATGTTTTTTCTAGACAGCACATGAAGTTTCTTAAAGCTTCACTCTTAGAAATGAACAGTATTTCATATAAGCCTATTTTGGTAAACTTAGCATGCATGCGTTTCCCATTCTTTTCAACATCTGTCTTTTATTACCAGAGGTTCTGATATCCAAATGAGTGCCTTGAAAGTTAAATCCTGCTCCTTATTCCTGTCTTAAATCATAATTTTATTGTGACATCAGGTTCATTTACAAACAACATTTTTTTCTTCCCTGGACAGGCTGGCAAGTATTCATTCTAAAATGCAGATTCTGTTTTCATAAATACATTCCAAGTAAGGAAAAAAATACCTAAAACTAGTATGCACGCGAAATTCAAATAAAATAAAATATTTTCTGACCTTTAAAATGTAGCACCAGGACATGCACAAGCTTATAAGATTAAACATTTTATTTTATAAAGTCACCTAATATTTTTATTAGCAAATTGTTATTGTGCATTTGGGACATTTAAAAACCCATTTTTAAAATTAAATAGTTTTCCCTAGTCATGGTGTACTTCAACTTTTACATTTTAACACCTTTTAAGTAATTGTGGATCTTAAGATTATGTATTGGATCCAAAAAAAAAATGGATCTTAAGATTGTAGTGTTTTTGAAATACAGGGAACACATTGGTTTTAAAAGCGCTTCTCTCCCCTCACCCCTGCTTTGTCAGCTGTGGGAGAGGAAAGCAAACTTTAATCACTCGCAGAGATGCAGGTCAAGGTTCACACTCCAGCCGGGGGAAAAAAACCACCAGTCACGAAGAAGAGAAGCAGGGTCTGTAGGGCTGGGGATTCTGTTCAAAATCAGGTAGGAACCTGGAAATGATATCTCGAGTTTTAAGCCAGCCTTGAAGAATGCCAAGGCTTTTCCAACCCCGTGTTTGCCACCCTCTGGGCTTGGAGACGGGAGGCATTTCTTCGTGGGGAGAGCAATAAATCATTTCACAACTCAGCCCTCAGCTATTGATGAATGCATCTTTTTAAAAAAATGCATAGCAATTGGTCAATTAAATGGGGGACGGAACTCTCATACAATACCACCAACAAAAGCCGTTCAAACAAAGCCTCTGAGGAAGCGGTGCGCGTCGCTGGAGCACGGTTTTCGGGTCGGGTCACGGAGAGGGGCGACTCTACCTCTGGGCGGTGCACAGCGCTCCCCTTTCCTTCGGGCCTCCCCGGGGTCGTTCCCCTAGTACGCGGCCTGGAACCCCTTTCCCAGCCCACACCGCACACAATGGCGCCCCGAACTCCCGCCACTGGGTCCTCGCGCCGCCAGCGCGCCCCCCGCGCGGGCCGCGTTCCCGGGTCCGCGCACAAAGGAGACGCGTGGGCTCCGCCGCGCCCCGCGCTCTCCCAGCCCCGCGCGGCCACCAGGTGCCGACGCGAGCGACCCGGCACCCGCGCGTCTCTGCGCATCGCGGGCGAGGCGGGGCGCGGGGCCTCCCACCGCCTCGGGCTCCCACCGCCGGGGCCTGTCCGCCGTGGGGGAGTGGGCCCGGGGACACTCACTTTCTCGATGGTCCCGGGCAGCAGGCGCTCCAGCAGCCTGCAGAGGACCACTCCATCCTTCAGAGACGCCTGCAGGAAGCCCTCCGGGTCCGAGATGGTTTTCTTGGGCGACTCTAGCACCCCCAAGGTAATGAGCCACGTAACGGTCTGCTCGGCGGAATTCATAGCGGCGGCGCGCCCGGCCTCCCCGCGCCGCGAGCCGGTCTCCGCGCCGTTCACCTCGGAGCGGCCGCGGCCCGGCGGGTAGCGCTCACCGCCCCCTCCTCCTGCTCGCCCATGGAGAGGCCGACGACGGCGATTGGCTCGGGCGGCGCCGCGGTCCGGCCGGCTCGCGCTCCCTCGCGTGCGTCCTGGCCGACTGTCAAGTGCCTTTTCATTACAAGCACATGAACCTGCGGCGGCCGCCCAGCGCCGCCCCCGCCGCCGCCTCCCGGCTCCCAGCCGCTGCTGTCGATGACATCACTGCGAGGAGAAGAAAAGACGCCGCGCGGGAGCAGCCCCGTGCCCGGCCCCCCGGCCGCACACGCACTCCACGCTCGGGCCCCGCCGCCGCGCTCCCTCCACCCCCGGGCCGGGCAGTGCGCGCGCGTCCGCACCTGCGCGGCGGGCGGCGGGCGGCGGGCCCCAGCCCCAAGGGCCCGGTGACCTCCAGGAGGCCACAGCCCGCCCGCCAGCGAGGGCTCGCCGGGACTCCCGATCCGCGGGCGGCGCGCGCCTTTAACCGTTTGCGCCCCGCCGGGCCCAAGCGCATCCCCCTCCGGACTCCGCTCACTCTCACTACCGTCTCTTCCGCCGCCCTCTCCCCTTCTTGAAGGACTGGGGACCCTTTATTTATATATTTTTTAAATTTATGAATGTTTAAATTATTAAATGCCTCCCAGAATGCTCTTTATTTTTGCCAGTTTTATTTCAAGAGGTTGGGGGTGGGGTGCTGAAAACCAGACGTTTGCTTCTCCCAGCTCCCTTGCAAGCCAATAATGACCGAACACAAATGATAATTAAATCTTAACCAGCTGGGTCTGATTTGGGGAGGAATTGATTTGCAGGACGCTGCTGCGATCCTTGGGGAGGAGAGGTGTGGACAACCCCCGCCCCCCCCCCCCCCCCAAATAACCCTCCCTCCTCCCCACACACACACACAGCTGCGGAGCGGGTGTCACGTATGCCCCCTGCTGGGAGGCCCCACTTCTGCTCTCTTGTGACCTCACTCTCCAGGATCAAAAAGAAACCTTGGAGCTATTCCACTTTAAATTGATGGCAACGTTTCCAACACTGTGGGAGGAAGGTCAAGAAAACAGCAGAGCCTCAACTGTCTGTGCAGATCATCTGGAAGGAAGGACTGTGACAACAGCTCAGTCCAAACAGGGCACCTGGCCACGCTCTTGGACGAGATGCTGTGCACCTGTGCGGGCTAGACCTAAAGAACTCAAATGACGCCCAATGAACAAGCTTCTTCAAACAACCAAGGACACTGGCATGTGCATATGCTAACCAAGGACGCGAGCCTCTTCCTAAATGCAGCTGGGTGTGGAGGTGTTCATGTATGTCCATTTCCTCCACCCAATTCCTGAGAGCTGGGGAGTATTGGGAGTCCAACCCATGGAGACAGGTCTGGGTCATTTGTGTCAATAGCTTACTGTGCCCTCAGAACATGCCCGTGCCCAGTCCCAACAGTACACGGTCCCCGACAGAATGGATGACTGCTGTGCCTGTTGTGCCGGCTGCACCTCGTCACCTGTGCTCCTCCCTGGCCGCTGACTCTCAACTTTTCTTCACCACTTCGTCGTGAGTTAGATGTGTAAAGAGCATGAGCTGTGGGTTATTTTTATGCCTATTTGACAGTATCTTTTTTTAAAATAAAAGTCCATTCAGATTTAATGTATTACCTGATACACTTAATTTTTTCCTATTACTTTAAATAAATTATTTATTGTACATTGTTGTAAATCTACTTTTAAAAAAAGCAACAGGCATTTGAACATTAAACTATTCCAATAATTTGGGGGGAGGTGCATAAATCCTAATGATGCTGTAACAGACAAGGCTTGTTGGAAAACAAATGTCTTACAAGTCTATTTTCTCCATCATGTGAATTTACCTCAGGGATACCAGTGAGTGTTGTTCTCAGTGCCCTTGATTGGGTACTGTCTTCTATATATATAAAAGGCTAATATGCAAAGTGTCCCCTGGGGAGTTCGACCTCCGGAGACTGAAAATTTGATCACTCGCTATGGCATGTGCTGACCACCAGGGGGCAGCGTGGAATGAAGGAAGGCCCCTGGATTGCCAGCCAGGCCTAGGGATCCTACCCATGCACAAATTTTGTACACCAGGCCTCTAGTATAACATAATGGAGACAGGAATAGACAACTGGGCTCTATCGATCTATCGATATCTTGTAAAGTCTAAAATAAACATTGGCTTTACAAGTGAGTGGTGCTTTGTTTTTTCTTTTAAAATAACCATGGAGGCTTGCTGGCATGGCTCAGTGGTTGAGCCTTGACCTATGAATCAGGAGTTCACAGTTCGATTCCCAGTCAGGGCACATGCCCAGGTTGTGAGCTCGATCCCCAGTGAGGGGCGTGCAGGATGCAGCCAATCGATGGTTCTCTCTCATCATTAATGTTTCTATCTCTCCTCCTCCCTACCTCTCTGAAATAAATAAAAATATAAAAAATAAGTCCCCTCAAGCTTTGCCCGCCCAGAGCTCCTCTGCTCCCAGCGGCCAGAACCGAGGGGTAGAGTAGCCCTTGGCGGCCCGGGGGGGGGGGGGGGGGGGGGAGGGGAGAAGGGGGCGCCCTTGCCCGTCCCGGCGCTGCGCGAGGCACAGACACTGCGAAAAAATAAAAATATAAAAATATAAAATGCCCATTGATATTTTTATCTATATTCCATGCAAAACATTTTTTTAAAATTCTGTTGGAGAAATACTTTTTGAAAAGGAAAGAAGCAGATACCACACATAAATAGTGATATATTTTATACTGGGACAGCAAAATCAATCTTACATGAATTTTTTTTTTCTTTATAAATGGCTTCATCCATTTGAATGTAATGTTGCTTTCCAAAGGGAAACATTTTTAATTGCCCCCATATTCTGTTCTTTTGACTTATTTCAGAAAAGACACATCCAAGGAATTATGGCTTCGATTAATTGAAACCCAATTTTTAGAAGCCACTAATTATTGAAAATAGAGATGTCCCATAGGGAATAGGACCTTATGTGCTTGTCCAAGTACCAAATTTCATTAAGATTCAGCCTGGACAGTGAGCAAGTTTGCCTGGGGTGAAGAAGCTTCACTCGGCACAGAACAATTCCTGATGGAGGTGGTCCTCTTAAGCTTAAGAAAACTGAGTAAAGATGAAGGTAACCAAGTGAAATAGGATTTTTTTAAAGTTAATAAGGGCTGTAATGACAAATCCAGTAGAAAAGTAATTAAGCAAAGGGATTGGGAAAGAATGTGGAAAGATGGAGACATTAGGCTGAGCAGAGATGGTTCTAATGAGATATGGATGTGGGATAGCAAGTAATTTCAACATGAGGCAAAATAACACAGAAGGAAAGTGTGAGGATACAGAAATACGTCCAGTGAAGAAAAAAATAATATGCACACATGGTTTCATAGCACCATTATCTATTAATGTGGAAAACTGAAAAATATTTGTATCGTTGGAAAAAGCTTGGTAAATTAGCGTTGTAACTTTATGGCTCATCTTGAAATCAGTTGAGATGGTAAATATGATGTGTGCAATAACTATATAGAAAATATAGCCAGAATTATTTATGTGATGACTATCACTGAACACCAGCAAAAGGGCAGAGGGGACCATGACTGAGGTGCTGAGAATAGTGAGGAATTTTGATTCTGAACTCTGTGCTTAATTTTAATTATTTCCAAGGTTGGAAGACACAGTGTTTCCGGCAGTGTGATGGTGACGGTCTAGATTCTAGAACACGGGAAGACAGAACTGAGTTGCATCATTCCCTAAAAATGAATCCTACCTGTCATGGCGCTACTACCCACCCTCTATACCAGGGGTCCTCAAACTTTTTAAACAGGGAGCCAGTTCACTGTCCCTCAGACCGTTGGAGGGCCGGACTATAGTTTTAAAAAAAACTATGAACAAATTCCTATGCACACTGCACATATCTTATTTTGAAGTAAAAAAACAAAACGGCAAAAACACCCGCATGTGGCCCGCGGGCCGTAGTTTGAGGACGCCTGCTCTACACCCCACTCTGTCTCGCTGGGGCTGGGACCCTGCATACCTCCGGTCTCCTCCATCAGCTGCTCCTGGGTAAGTCTCACGCACAGAGGGCCTAGAAGGCAGCAGGCAGGAAGCTGAGATGCCTTCCTGTTTGCTTGTTGTTCTGCCACCCCTCCCCCGGGCACAGGCTGCGTGTGGTGGTCTCCAGTCTCTCCCCACCCCCCTGGAAGCAAGCCCTCTGCAACCGTCTGGAGGCTCCAGCACAAGGGGACAGACCCCTCTCCATGGGGCTGGGCCCCAGCCTCTTGGCCGTGTCCTCTGAGCTACCAGCAGCCTGGTGTCCCCTCCCGGCAGAGGTCTGCCAGCTCTGCCAGGCCTGTCCCCAGCTCTCAGTCCTGGTGGCCCAAGCTCCCCCTTGGTTTCTCCCAGCCCTGGTTGGCAGTTGCCTCCAGCTTAACCACCCCATGCAGCCTCAGTGCCCCTTGACCGTCCTCCGATACCCCATAGTCAACAACAGTTCCTCAGCCTAAATTCTATCCATTCAAATGACCAGTGTGGCGTCTGTTCTCCTGGTGGGACCCTTGCTGACATAGGAACCGGAAGAGTGGAACTTGCAGTCAGAGCCAGGGGCAAGACGGTTGAGATGCAGAGAGCTCAGGACATTTTTAAGTAACATTTAGAGTCGAGAATATGCGGGATGGGATAATCAGCCCATTAGAAAAATCATTAAGCAAAAGGAGAAACACAAGAGAGCACCTTTATTGGTAAAGAGAAATGCTTGGGGACCCCACATTCTAGAATAAAGTCCTAGGGGCACACTGAAGTGAGGGTCCTGCCAGTCCCCCTCATCACTCACCTCCAGGCTAAACAAGAGAAGGCTGAGAATTTAAGGGCTGGACAGCAGAGCGGAGCTTCATTTGGAAGGGGTGCTGAGGCTTTCTCTTCCCACCCTAGAGAGGAAGGCGTGTGCTCAAGAGAGCAGAGCTGGGGACCCACTCAGAGTGTCACTCGCTCCCTGGGTTGGTGGGGTGTCGTGACAGCGTGTGGCTGCCTTGGGAACAGCTGGTGTCCTGAGTGTGGTGGGTCAGGGAGTGTTTATGTTTCCCTGGAGCTGGGGAGGACGTTGGATCCAGACATGGGTACCCCTGAAGGGCCACCTCTGTAGCAGGCCTCTGGAAAGAAGAGGCAACACCAAAAGCAGGATCTGTGTGTTGGGGAAGGATCCCCGGATGCTCAGAGCCCAGTTGCTAGAGGCACCCTGAACACCAGGGAAATGGAGGTCCGGGGGTGGAGGGGTGTCCGCTGCAGGGCCGTCACGTCCTGTAAGGGCCTACACAAGCACGTCCACATGTCAGAAGACGCCAATTCTACCTACAAATAGGAACCTTCCTGTCTTCACGGCTCTCCCGTCCTCTCGCTTGCCATCCAGCGAAGCCAGGGGTAGTGTGGTGCTTGGGGCAAGGAGAAGATCCAGGTGGAAAATAGCAAGCCGCCAAAGAGCCCCACTTCCCCACTCCTGGGTCAAGGTTGGGACTGGGCTGGGGTAGGAGAGAAGGTTACAATTAAATGAGAAATGGAAGGCTTCATATTAGAATAGACTGCATTTTTTTATACTGAAGAGATGTGATTCTTAATAACTGTCAGCCCCAGAAAAGCTGTCCTGCAAAGTTTGGGTTCAGACTTCAGATCTCCTCCCGTGTGTTTCTGGGGTGCCCACAAAGGAAGGGGGTACAGAGCTGTTGAAAGGGGCGGTGGAACAAAGGAACAAAGGCAATTTCTGTTTTCATCCTATTGAGGCCAGCTTATGAATAAACCAGAGGCAGCTTACTATACAAGAGAACATTTTGACAACACGGGGAAGTCAGCGTGACGCCGCTAGACCTTGGAGCCCAAGGAGCAAGAAGCTGTCCTGAGCTCTGGGATTGATAGGGGAGAACGTGGCCAGGCAAACAGACCCCAGCCTTCTTGGCAGCACATGGGCCAGCCATGGACACTGGGCTGGGGAGCTTGTCGGCACTGGCCGTGAGGGTTTATCCACTCAACGCTGCCGAGCAGAGGCAATGCTGTCTGGCTTCTTTCGAAGACCTCCCAAGAAGGGGCCACTTGAGCGGGCAAGAAGACTTGAATGGCTAGTTCCCATGACTGTCACATGCGGCTCGCGAGCCACGGTTTGCCGCTCTGTTGACTAATGAGTTTGCCAACCACTGTCATATACTACCCTTTACCTCTTTGCACACAATATGCGACAATTGCCTAATCCTCACAGCTTCCAACTACACGGTAACATTTAGTCTAGTCCAGTGGTCAGCAAACTCATTAGTCAACAGAGCCGCAGTTTGCCGACCACTGGTCTAGACCTATCTCAGGGTTGGTTCAATGGGACCCACCCAATCCTACACATGGCCAAATTCTAGTTTCCAGTCCTGCAAAGTTTGGGATCAGACTTCAATATTTCTACAGATAAGTTACCACCTTCTGGCAAGACTCTGCCAAACCTTGGTCTGAGAATGTCCCACTTCTCTGCTAATCCTCACCCAAGGATATATTTTTTTCTATTGATTTTTAGAGAGAATGGAAGGGAGGGGGAGAGACAGAGAGAAGCATCAATTGAGAGAGACACATGGATTGGTTGCCTCCTGCACACACCCCGACCAGGGCAGGGGATCATGCCTGCAACCAAGGTACATGCCCTTGACCGGAATCGAACCTGGGGCCCTTCAATCCACAGGTCAACACTCTATCCATTGAGCCAAACTGGCTGGGGCTGTCCCATCTTCTCCGTTTCCCCTCCGAACCAGTTCAACATTGATGTGTGCTTGTGGGTCAAGCATAAGGCAAATCGATGCTCGTGGCTGGGGTAGTGGTAAGGAGCCCGGGCCCTTTCCTGTCTGCACTGGCCTCTTGTGGCTATTTGCCTGCTAACCTGAGGCTGCACCACAGAATCTGTCGCCATCAACTCTGAAGGGCAACCTCTCTCCATGTTCCACCTCTAGGGCCTCAGGGAAAGAGGGAGGGGACACAGGTTTCAGTACAGGCCCAGGAGCAAGAGAACCTATTTTCAGTCATATCTGTTCCATATGTCACAGTCACCACAGATTCTGAATAAGCTAATAAGGTGGATAAAAGTATTGGATTGACCTACTTGTCAGCTCAATGATCTTCCTTTTACGTATAAAAAAACTCAAGCTATATGGACAATTTCCATGACAAGCATAGAGCGAAGTTAAGATGTACAGACCCATTTTTACACAAAGAATTTATTAGTAACCCAGGTGTCCAAAACCCAGACTTACAGAGTAGGACTTTTCATTTCCACTGGTACATTAACATTATTCTCCATGTGCCTGAATACCTTACATCTTATTAATTTTTAGTGGTCTCTCCTCCAGTTTACATTTACTATTACAAAACAACAGCAGCCCTCAACGCAGGTGCATTTACAGCCCTCCCGAGGCGGAGCCACCCAGGACAGCTATGTGAGAATACAATGGAACACTTATATCCAGACAATGGGCCATGTGACTAAAGTATTTGACACCTGCCCTGCTCACCCCAAAAATACAACCACCAAGCCAATTACACGCCCACCAAGCCAATTACACGCCCGGGTTTAGAGCAGTGGTTTTCATATATTTTTACTCATGAAAAACTATTATAGCCTTGCATATTTTTAATTTGACACCTAAAAGTTTTATTACAAGTTAAAATAGTTGCAAAGGATGTAATTTTCAGTGTATTATAAACACTGACTTAAAAATAAACTCACATTGTTCCTTTAACAGTATCCAGTGGAACCTATATACCATAAAAATGTCATACCCACCATTATCCATTTAAAAATACACTGAAGCCCTAGCCAGTTTTGCTAAGTGGGCTACGAGTTTGACGTGCTTGGGTTAAAGCACTGACCAGCAGACTGAAGGGCTGAATCCCCAGCCCCCAGTCAGGGCGCAACCAATTGATGTGACCCTCTCACATCAAATGTTTCTCTCTCTCTCTCTCTCTCTCTCTCTCTCCTCCTTCCCTCCATTCTCTAAAAATCAATGGAAAAAATATCCTTGGGTATGGGTTAACAACAACAACAAAAAGAGACTGAAAAGTTATTTAAAAGCCTGTCATTTTACTTTCCTTAAATTTATATTTTAATATACTTTCTCCACAGAATTTATCTTAATGTAATATACTTTTATCCTATCTAATAATAGAGTAATATGCAAATTAACCATCACTCCGCGACAAAATGGCGGCGCCCATAGACACAAGATGGCGGCGCCCAGGCCCGCAGGAGTCCCCCAGTCCCAGGGAAGGCTGCCGCTGAGAGAAGGCAGCGAGCAGCCCAGCCTGTTGGCCTAGGAGGCGGCTTTGCCCTCCAGCCAGATCCTCTTCTAGCCCTGAAACTGGCCGAGGGTCGGGGAGGCGCCCACGCTCGGCCGCCATGATCAGCTTCATGCCCGACCCAGGCCGTGGGTCTGGGAGGAGCCCGCGCACGGCCGCCTCGATCGCTGACCTCCGCGACCTGGGTCCTGGGTCTGGGAGGAGCCCGCGCACGGCCGCCTCGATCGGCTGCCCTCCGCGACCCGGGCCGTGGTCCGGGAGGAGCCCGCGCACGGCCCTCCCGGACCCGGTCCCTGGGTCTGGGAGGAGCCCGCCCACGGCCGCCTCCATCGGCTGCCCTCCCGGACCCGGTCCCTGGGTCTGGGAGGAGCCCGCCCACGGCCGCCTCCATCGGCTGCCCTCCCGGACCCGGTCCCTGGGTCTGGGAGGAGCCCGCGCACGGCCGCCTCCATCGGCTGCCCTCCCGGACCCGGTCCCTGGGTCTGGGAGGAGCCCGCCCACGGCAGCCTCCATCGGCTGCCCTCCCGGACCCGGGCCGTGGGTCTGGGAGGCGCCCGCGCACGGCCGCCTCCATCGGCTGCCCTCCCGGACCCGGGCCCTGGGTCTGGGAGGAGCCCGCCCACGGCCGCCTCCATCGGCTGCCCTCCCGGACCCGGTCCCTGGGTCTGGGAGGAGCCCGCACACGGCCGCCTCCATCGGCTGCCCTCCCGGACCCGGGCCGTGGGTCTGGGAGGAGCCCGCCCACGGCCGCCTCCATCGGCTGCCCTCCCGGACCCGGGCCGTGGTCCAGGAGGCGCCCGCGCACGGCCGCCTCCATCGGCTGCCCTCCGGGACCCGGTCCGTGGGTCCTGGAGGCGCCCGCGCACGGCCGCCTCGATCGGCTGCCCTCCGCGACCCGGGCCGTGGGTCCTGGAGGCGCCCGCGCACGATCGCCTCCATCGGCTGCCCTCCCGGACCCGGGCCGTGGGTCTGGGAGGAGCCCGCGCACGGCTGCCTCGATCGGCTGCCCTCCCGGACCCGGTCCGTGGGTCTGGGAGGAGCCCGCGCACGATCGCCTCCATCGGCTGCCCTCCCGGACCCGGTCCGTGGGTCTGGGAGGAGCCCGCCCACGGCCGCCTCGATCGGCTGACCTCCGCGACCCGGGCCCTGGGTCTGGGAGGAGCCCGCCCACGGCCGCCTCCATCGACTGCCCTCCCGGACCCGGTCCGTGGGTCTGGGAGGCGCCCGCGCACGGCCGCCTCCATCGGCTGCCCTCCCGGACCCGGTCCGTGGGTCTGGGAGGAGCCCGCCCACGGCCGCCTCCATCGGCTGCCCTCCCGGACCCGGGCCGTGGGTCCTGGAGGCGCCCGCCCACGGCCGCCTCCATCGGCTGCCCTCCCGGACCCGGTCCGTGGGTCTGGGAGGAGCCCGCGCACGGCCGCCTCCATCGGCTGCCCTCCCGGACCCGGGCCGTGGGTCTGGGAGGCGCCTGCGCACGGCAGCCTCCATCAGCTGCCTGCCCAGACCTGGGCCGTGGGTCTGGTAGGCGCCCGTGCTGGGCCGCCTCCATAGGCTGCCCTCCGAGAACAGCTGCCTTGATCAGCTGCCCTCCGCGACCCGGACCGTGGGGCTGGGAGGCGACTGCACAAGGCCGGCGCGATCAGCTGCCCACAGTGGCCTGGGCATTGGGCCTGCGAGGTTCCAGTGCATGGCAGGAGCCGTCTGCTGCCTGTCCCAGCCTGGGCTGTGGGCCTGGGAGACCCAGGCTGCCTATACACCTCCCTCCCACCCCCCCACCCTGCCCCTCTGAGATCAGCTCCCATCTGCAGCTGGGGGGTGTAGGCCTGGGAGGCAGCCGTGCCCCCCAGAGCTATTCCCTCCAAGAGGCAGCCTGGGGTGTCAGGGTGCACCCCCATGGAGTGATCCCCCACACACACTATAGCCTTGGAACTTCCCTTGCCACCAGCCGAGTGATTGGAGAGGGAGGGGGTTAGTAATCTGGGCGATGCTGCCCAGCAAACCTCTCCCATTGGGTAGAAAGTTCTGACCAGGTTAGGGAGGTAAATGGGTTTTGTTTAAAATCTTTAGGAACCACATGGAAATGTCTGAGATAGGGTTTCACATCAGAAGTAACTTACAACTAATTTCTGAAGGCAAACCTGGACATTGCAGTTACATTACTGGAGAGTACCCCGAGGTCCGGAGGTTGGCTCTGCAGAGGTGGTGCAGAGTGCTCCCCACCCTGGTTCCTCAGCACCTTGGGCAGGGCTTGAGCCCACCCAGGAAGGCCTTTTCCCCTACAGTTTTCACCAAGGCAGGGAGGTTTTGTAGACATGAATAAGAAGTGCCCATGCACAAGTCCTGAAGATGCCGGGGCCGGCAGAAATGACAATCAAACCGGGAAAAGAGCAAAACCAGAAACACCACCAATCCCATCATAGATCATCTTTTTCTTCAGATGACTGTGTGTTTCCCTCTTCTTTGTCTTCTGGAAGCAAGACAGATTCAAGTACTGACAATTCTACCAACGGAAAAGTTAAGAGAAAGAGAGGACAGAAAAGGAATAAAAGGAAAAAAGAAAGAAAGGACAAAAGTTGAAACATCAAGAAAAAGAAAGAAAGAAAAAAGAAAGAAACAACCACATCATATCACCTTTCTAAGGTCTCATGAAATTCCTGTTTAAGTTTATTTTATGATACTTTTAGTTTGGGTTTACATTTTTTACTGGTTTGTGAAGACCACGGCAGGTACACAGTCCAATATGTTAAAGAAAAAAACCCTATCTACTAAAGAGGTAATAGGAGGGGAGAGCATTTGGGGGTGACCGGGCTGTCAGGGGAAGGCAGTTGGGGATGACTGGGCTGGCAGGGGAACAGTTAGGCATTGATCAGGCTGGCAGGAGAGTGGTTAGGGGGTGATCAGGCTGGCAGGCAGGCAAGCAGTTCGGAGCCAGCAATCCTGGATTGTGAGAGGGATGTCCGACTGCCCGTTTAGGCCCGATCTAGCCTAAACGGGCAGTCGGACATCCCTTGAGGGGTCCCAGATTGGAGAGGGTGCAGGCTGGGCTGAGGGACACCCCAACCCCGTGCACGAATTTCGTGCACCGGGCCTCTAGTATTTAAATAACTTTTATTAATCATTCTAGCATACTTCCTAGAGAAAAAAATATATATGTAAATAGTAATATATATTTTTAAATGTGATCATAAAGTTCTAGGAGTCAAAAATATCTATCCTAGATTGTGTTACCATTATAACTTTTATCAGTTCACAATTGATTAAAAACAATACAGCATATCAATTTTTATAATGGAGTATCTATACCAGGGGTCCTCAAACTTTTTAAACAGGGGGCCAGTTCACTGTCCCTCAGACTGTTGGAGGGCCGGACTATAGTTTAAAAAAAAACTATGAACAAATTCCTATGCACACTGCACATATCTTATTTTGAAGTAAAAAAACAAAACGGCAAAAACACCCGCATGTGGCCCGCGGGCAGTAGTTTGAGGACACCTGATCTATACTAATAAAAGAGTAATATGCTAATTAGACCAGGAGACCTTCCGGAGACCTTCCGGACATTCTTTCAGACAAAGCCGGGGGCTTGGCCAGCCTGCAAACCTCCCCCAAACAGCCCTCAGCCTCTCGCCCAGACTGGCCATGTCCCCCAGCAGGGACCCTCACCCTGATAGGGGCGTGGCCACCCTGCAAATGGCCATCAGCCCCTCACCCAGGCTGGCCACGCCCCCCCAGCGGGGACTCCCACCCTGAAGGGTATGTGGCCAGCCTGAAAATGGCCCTCAGCCCCTCACCCAGGCTGGCACCGCCCCCAGTGGGGACCCCCACCCCGATGGGGGCGTAGCCAGCCTGCAAACCACCCCAGGCCACTCGCCCAGGCCAGCCCCACCCCCCAAGGGGACCCCCACCCTGATCCAAGACCCCCTTCAGGGCAGACCAGCTGGCCCCCACCCATGCTCCAGACATCTATCTATACTAATAAAAGGGTAATATGCCAATTAGGCTGAAAAACCCTCTAGAAGACCTTCCGGATGTCCTTCTGGACAAAGCCATGGTGGCGGGGCCAAGGCAGAGGTGGTTAGGGGAGATCAGGCCAGGAGGGGAGGGCAGTTGGGGGTGATCAAGGTGGCAGTGGGGTGGGGGGCAGTTGGGGGCAAGCAGGCTGGCAGAGGGGGCAGGGGTTGAGCAGGCCGGCGGGGGGGAGGGAGACACGGCGATCAGGCCAGCAGGGGGGCAGTTGGGGCGAGTAGGCCAGCAGGGGGGGCAGTTGGGGGCAAGAAGACTGGGGGAGGGCAGTTGGGGGCGAGCACACCAGCAGGCAGAGTGGTTAGGGGCAATCAGGCAGGCAGGC
This sequence comes from Cnephaeus nilssonii, assembly GCF_951640355.1. NCBI lineage: Eukaryota > Metazoa > Chordata > Mammalia > Chiroptera > Vespertilionidae > Cnephaeus > Cnephaeus nilssonii. The sequence goes on from NC_137079.1 coordinate 30,603,550, forward strand.
AGGTGAGCGGTTAGGAGCCAGCGGTCCCGGATTGCAAGGGATTGGGCCTAAACTGGCAGTCGGACATCCCTCAAGGGGTCCCAGATTGGAGAGAGTGCAGGCCGGGCTGAGGGACACCCCCCCATACACAAATTTCGTGCACCAGGCCACTAGTTAAATATAAAAAATAATTCTGTAAATGACTTTTAATGAGATGGATGGGGCTATTTTACTTTTCAATTAGTTCATATGTCTGTGGATAAATCTTTTTTATTGCTAGCCTTAAACAAAGTTTGGCATTTGTGTTAAAGATTTCTCCTTTGCTATGGAAATTTGACCTTGGGTTAAAACTGGTAATATTCTATATCTTGACCTAGGGGGTTAGTCCCACAGGTGTGCTATCTTTGTAAAAAAAAAAAATTTCCAGCTGCATATTTATGATTTGTAAACTTTTCTGAGCTATGTTTCAATTTAAATATAAACTTTAAAATATATCTATATCCTTTGAAGTTTATTTGTAGACATTTGGGAACATTAGTTTTGAGACTAAAGAATACATAAGTGAAATTAGTGAGTGATAAAAATCCTATAAGATACAAGGAGTTAAATAAATATTTTTAATAAATGAGTCAAAATTTGCTCTTAATGTTTTCAGATATGAGAATAGCAATAAAACTGTTGATCAACACCCCCTATTGGCCATGACAGTAAGTGCAAGGTAGAATCAGTAAAGGAAATTAGAACAATGATTGCTAGCTCTAACACCCACCTTTGCTCAGAGGAGTTACAAACCGGCATTAAAGCTTAGCAGAAAAAGTGAAAAAGAAGTTGGGCTTATAATAATTATACCTGGTAATTGGACAGAGCTGTAACCACTGCAGCTTTATTTCAGAACACCTGTGTACTCCATTAGTCATTTAACCATCTGGGTGCTCACAGGACCAAACCCCTCTGCCCCCCATGCTGGACACAATGCAGAGTCATCTGAGAGGGAAGCAGTGTGAACAAGAGCCCATGGCTGCACTCCACGTATTCTGCAATCTGCTTCCGCATTAGTGCTCAATGCAATGCAACGTTCAATGCAAAACAGATGCTCCCAAGCAAGTGCAGCCATCTGACTGCAATGAGTTGAGTTGTTCGGGGGAATTAAGGACATCTCTAGAATAAATATGGGTTTCCCACATCACAACTATTTTTTATTGATATTTTTCTCTTTCTTTTTTTAGAGAGAGAGAGAAACATTGAGCCCACAACCCGGGCATGTGCCCTGATCTGGAATCCAACTGGCAACGCATCGCATCTCGTTAAAAGGCCCAGATTCAGGCTTGACGTTGTTTTTCCAACATCTGGATTCTTTCCTTGGTAAACGTCCGGTAGCTCTGAGGGTTGCTAATTACCTCCAACACCTCCGAACCATGGGGACAGTGTATAGATCTTTAACTCACAGTTCCACATAAGGGCTTGATAATAGTGACAGCTTTCACTGGATGGAATGAATGATCGGTTCCTTCATCTCGACGAGTTGGCACTCTGGCTTACTGCAGCTATTTGCTGTTTTTCTCTGTGACACTCATCCCCTGATGCCCCTGAACGAGTGCGAAGGTGCCATCCCAGGAGTCTTTCCTGGAGGTCTAGAGGAATCTGCCTGTCACGGTGTGCACTCTGAACCTAGCCTGGTCCCTCCCTTCCTAGTTGGCTGCCAAATGCTCTCTGTCAAGACTGGCCTTTGATTCCCTCAACATTTGTCGCCAGCGCTTTTGAAATCTTTTCTTGATGTGGAAAGAAGATTGAAGTTGTCATTCCCCTCTCACCCCCTAGGATAATTTCTAATACACAGCACAGAAAATAAAACATTGAATAAGAATGAATACTAGAGCCCAGCTGGCATGGCTTAGTGGTTGAGCATCGACCTATGAACCAGGAGGTCATGGTTCGATTCCCCGTCAGGGCACATGCTGGATTGTGGTCTCAATCCCCAGTGGGGTGCATGCAGGAGGCAGCCAATCAATGATTCTCTCTCATCATTGATGTTTCTATCTATCTCTCCCTCTCCCTTCATCTCTGAAATCAATGAAAAAAAATTTTTTAAAGAATTTATACTAGGAAGATAGATGAAAGGCAAATGTTAAGCCAAAGAACATAATACACATTTATTTTTTAATTTTTACAATTATTGTAAAATATACATAATACTAGAGGCTCAGTGCACAAAATTCGTGCACTGGTGGGGGGGGCGTGTCCCTCAGCCCAGCCTGCAATCCTCTCCAATCTGGGACTCCTCGGGGAATGTCTGACTGCCGGTTTAGGGATCAGGCCTAAACTGGCAGTTGGACATCCTCTCACAATCCGGGACTGCTTGCCCCAACTGCTTGCCTTCCTGCCAACCTGATCACCCCCTGACCACTCCCCTGCCAGCCTGATCAATGCCTAACTGTTCCCCTGCTGGCCCAATTGCCCCCAACTGCCCTCCCCTGCCGGCCTGGTCCCCCCGCAACTGCCCTCCCCTGCAGGCCCAGTCACTCCCAACTGCCCTCCCCTGCTGGCCTGGTCACCCCTAACTGCCCTCCCCTGCCAGCCCGGTCACCCCCAACTGCCCTCCCCTACAGGCCCGGTCGCCCCCAACTGCCCTCCCCTGCCAACCTGGTCGCCCCCAACTGCCCTTCCCTGCTGGCCTGGTCACCCCTAACTGCCCTCCCCTGCTAGCCTGATCACCCACAACTACCCTCCCCTGCTGGCCATCTTGTGGTGGCCATCTTTGACCACACGGGGGTGGCCATCTTGTGTGAGGGCATGAGGGTCAATTTGCATATTACCTCTTTATTATATCCTATATAATAAAGAGCTAATATGCAAATGGTCGTCATGCCGTCACGCCTTAATGGCTCAGACACTCAACACTGGGGAGAGGGGACCAGCCAGGCACAAATAAGCTCATGAGAGAGGAATGGGGACCAGCCAGGCTGCAGCCCAGGAGAGGGACAAGCCACCTGCCCTGCGTCCCAGGTGCCTGTGGCTGCCACCCAGGCGAAGCCGCCCGCCCATGGGCCCCTGCAGCTGTGGCCGGCCCCGGCGAAGCCAGCCCGGGTCTTGGGTGCCTGCAGCTGCCCAGAGGGAGTGAAGCCCGGGTCCCGGGTGCGGGGCGAGGCAGAGGCGGTTAGGGGCGATCAAGCAGGCAGGCAGGCGAGCAGTTAGGAGCCAGCGGTCCCAGATTGTGAGAGGCAGTTGGACATCCCCCAAGGGGTCCCGGATTGGAGAGGATGCAGGCCGGGCTGAAGGACCGCTGCCCCCCCTGTACAAATTTCATGCACTGGGCCTCTAGTAGGATTATATTGACTATCTTAACCATTTTAAATGTACAGTTTTATAGTGTTAAATGTCACATTGTCGTGCAACCAACAGAACCAAAAGAATCTTGCAAAACTGAGACTCTGTTCCATTAAACAACTCTCCACTCCCCTCTTCCAGCCCCCTTCACCTCTATACCCACATTTGAGAGGAGATAATTGTGACTACTTTCTGGCTCTAAATCTAACCATTCTAAGACCTCCTATAAGTGGAGTCATGCAGGTTTGTCTTTTTTGACTGGCTTATTATTATTATACACTTATTTTAAACAAGAAAGACTTTGTAGAATTTTTAATAAACTCTATTTCCATATGACTTGTTTCATAAACTTCTCTTATTCTCTTTGTGATATGTTTTCTCTTCCTCTCTGTTTAATTCCTTTTTTCTGCTATTTCTTCCTACCTCTTGCTTTTGATGTATTTTATTCTCCCTTTTCCTGTTGGTTCCTCTTTCTTCCCCTGTTTACCATAACACAGCTGGAAGGAAACTAAAGAATGAATGTTTAGCAGAGTGACTTGTGGAGGATTGGTGAGGTAGAGTGTCCTGGTGAGAAGTATCCTTGCTTTCACTCAGCCACTCACCGGAATCACTCAGAGTGCTTCTCTTACCCCAAGGGGGCAGTCATCTCTTGTGTTTTGACAGAAGAGGGATGCAAGTTGAGCTGCCTGGAAGAAAATGAAAAAGGCTCACCAAGGCCACTACTAGTACATATTTTATTTTCGGAGTAGGCGAGGCAAATCTGACTGGGTTTCAGGGGCCCTCTGGGGACTGGGAAGGAGGAAAGGATCCTGGGTCAATACGTGGCCAAATGAGAAAGAGAAAGCTCCCAGAGGGTGGTGGGTGGCAACTAGGCACTGAAAGGGGCCAGAGACCCACTTGGTCCTGAGGGAAGGTGGGCGCTGCACTGAGGGGAGGCCTCTGCTGGTGAGGTCAGCACCCATGGGCACAGGGGGCTATGCCAGGTGACAGGGCTGGGCCACAATGTGACCAGTCTGAGGGCAGAGAGCCAGAGGCTGGTGGAGTCTGAGGTCTCGACATACAGTGAACCTCCAGGGTCCATATCCAAGGGAGGGATAAGGAGCCTCCCTTGGTATATGTTATGGGCTTCATTGTGTCCCCCAAAAGGATAATTCACATTCTAACCCCCAATACCTGTGAATGTGACCTTATTTGCTGAGAGGGTCTTTGCAGATGAAATTAGGTAAGATGAGGTCACACTGGAGTAAAGTGAGCCTTTAATCCATTTGACTGGTATAGAGAGTTGTTTCCCCTGTCTTGTATGTATTTTGAGGTTTAAATTCTATTCCCAACAGATAAAGCTAACTGCTTTTCAGAAACGTATTTCAAATAGTGAAGTAGAGAAGAATTATACAGAGTTTCAGGTTTTCTTGCCATACTTTGCATTTCCTTACCTCATAATTCAATTTTATATAACCGAGTTATAACAATGAATTGGCATTTTCTTGAGGATGACAGATATGATTTTCTGTCCTATAGAGTCAACTCTTAAATGAGCAAAAGCAGCTGAGGTGGTGACTGAACTATTTCTCTTGTCTATTATTAGCAGTTAAACAAATTTTTCTTGAGCACCTACTATTTGTCAGGCACTGTGCCCAGAGCTGGGAACATAATGATCAATGAGACAGATGTAATCTGTGCCCTCGCAAAGCTCACATTTTATTCACATCGTATTTCATGCTTCCCCTTTTCAGGGCTCATTTGTCTTTTGTGATTCTCTATGTAAACTGAGTGCTTTAGGATTAATGATATTTTATCATATTCTAGGTAATCGAGGACAAATGACTACTTCTCTGATTTTCAATTTATCATAATGAAAAATTGGCCACATGCTTTCTGATTTTGACTACAGAGTTGAGAGCATCTTGGAGATATTTTCCCCCTAAGCCTTAGTTTTATATTTACTTATTTATTTATTTATTTGTGATTGGAAAAGTATGTCTATACTATGTAGAGAGATTCAATGTGATGGTTTCCCTTTTGTGGAACAAGAAATATTAAATAAACTGTTAAACTTGCCATCTTTCAGTTTAAAATTTATTTACCTTTTGCAAGGTAATAGGATGGAACAAGATAATGTGAGCTCCGTCTAGCCCTGCATCGCAAGATGAGCTCAACATGGGATGAGTCATTGTCATGCAGACAACGTCCTAAAAATACAGAGTGACATCCTCACATTAAGACAGAGAGAGCCGGGAAGTAGGGAAATGCAATCCCAAGTGAAGTCACATCCTCGGAATCTTTTCTCAACAAATAGTTGAGAGAGAGCACTAATTGTTCTAAGATGACCTCATCTAACCTGGGGTGGTTTGGGGACTTGGTGAAGAATCCTAAAACATGAATGAGAGCGTAGTGAGCCAAAGGCGTGGGAGTAAGGACAGCAGCTGTGACAACTGCAGCTTAGGAAAAGAAAGTTTGCCTCACCAGGGACCTGGGCCACAAGACCCTGGTAGCTGCTTCCATTGCACGTGGCCTCACTGAGCACTGACCCCAAGATTAGACACGATGAGGCAGAACCAAAACCAGGACAAATGCTCAGAACCAAACTACCAGCCACAAGTAAAACAGCCACAGGTAAAATGTCCCTGTGCTCTTGACATTTTCAAAAGAATCATAGCTCTTTAGATTATCTTCTATTTACAGTAAGTGGGTGGCATTATGCTGGGGACACCCAGTTGGGGACTGTCAGTTGCTGAGTATGTTTATTGCCAATGATGTACCCCAGAACTGTGGAGATAACTAGGATGGACCTGGGAGCCCATCCTAATGAATCCTCTCTAAACATCTCTAAAGATCTCTAAAGTACAGGATCCGGAGAGTTTCCAGGTGAAGGTGCTAGGAAGGTGTGATCCCAGAGAGGGCATGGAAGCTCTGTGCTCATTCCTTCATAAATATACAGCTCTAACTTTCAGCCTCCAAAAGCATGAGGCAATGAATTTTTTTTTTAAGAGGAGGAGGAGGAAGAGGAGGAGGGGGGAGGAAAGGAGGGAGAGAGGAAAGGAGGGAAGGAGGGAGGAAGGAAGAGAGAGAAATCGAATTTTTGTTGTTTTAAGCCGCCCAGTGTGTGGTACTTCTCTAGTGCATCTCAGAAAACTAATACCCTATTTATTATGGCCACTGTTTATTGGGCACTTCTGTGTTAACCACTGAGCTAAGCTTTTTCATAGGTTATTACATATGTAATAGCCTTTAATCCTCCTAAAACCAATTTGTGGACAAGGGTAAGATGCACAAAACTGAATAGAATTGGTTTGGGCTATCAATTTCAGTCAAAAATTATTTCAGCATAAAGAATGAAGCAGATTTTTGCCAGAAGTTGGAGGCACTTCAACCGATGTGATCTAAACACATAAATCCCAGCCAAGGTCAGGCATCTAAACTGCCGATTGTTTCATGCACTCATTTTCTTCTCTGAAGATCTCAAGGTTCTAAAACAACAATAATAAAAAGAAAACACAAAAAGAAACAAAGATCTCAAGGTTCGAATTTGGATGTCAATACTAGCTAATAAGTTGTAGTTGCCCTTGCATTGTGTCTCCAGGGAATTCTGGAAGCAAACAGAATTTGAAAAGGAGTCGGGCTTGTGGAAATTTCACTCAGGCAGCAGCCTTTCTTGAGCTTCATGCCTATTGTCAGGGCTGCCCTCAATTTCTTCTTCCACTTCCTATCACACCAAGATAAAGAAATACTAATATGTGCTGGCAGAAAATTCGCCCTGCCTTCCTCTGGTGAGAGAGAGCCTGGAAATTCAATAGGCAGTGGAGCCTGGAGGCCTGTGTCAAACTTAAATTAAGCGCAAGCTTGCCTGCCTTCCTGTGAGTGCTGCCCCGGTGCTGGGCTGCTGCCTTGTTAGGCAGGTCAGGGACGAGCCATGCAGACTACCCTGTGCTTCCCAGGTGATTGTCATTACTGTTTCAGTCTGTTGTTTGTTTTTTAAATATAATTTATGCAATAAACTATTTCTTAAATCTAGACTCCATATGGAGTCCACTTTTGCATGTATGTGAAGAACAACTTAGTTTCTTTTTTAAAAAATATATTTTATTGATTTTTTACAGAGAGGAAGGGAGAGGGATAGAGAGCTAGAAACATCGATGAGAGAGAAACATCGATCAGCTGCCTCCTGCACACCCCACACTGGGGATGTGCCCGCAACCAAGGTACATGCCCTTGACCGGAATCGAACCTGGGACCTTTCAGTCCGCAGGCTGACGCTCTATCCACTGAGCCAAACCGGTTTCGGCAACTTAGTTTCTTTAATAATTTTTTATCATACCCTTTCACGTTCCTCAATCACATTCCTCAATCATGTTGTTCAGTATTTGATTATATCGTGTTTTTTTAATCAGGAGTTACATTTGGAGTTTTTATGCTTATTCAATTCAACTTAACAGATATTTTCTGTACTCATTCTACTCTGAGTCTAGCACTGTGCTAAGAGCTGGAGGTAAAGAGAGAAATAATCCAGGAGAAAGGATAAACCAGGAAAAAGGATAACATTGAAGAGAGAATAATACGAGAGAGAGGGATATTCAGGAAAGAGGGTAATTAAGGAGAGAGGGTAATACAGCAGAGAGGATAATCCAGGAAAGAGTTCAAGCCAGGACTGAGAATCCAGCAGAGAGCGTAAGCAGGAGAGAAAGTAATCCAGGAGAGAGGATAATCCAGAGAGATGCTACACCAGGAGAAAGGGTAATCCAGCAGGGAAGATAAACCAGGCATGAGTACAAACCAGGAGAGAGGGTAACCTTGGAGAGAGAATAATCCTGCAGAGAGTGTAAGCCAGGAGAGTAATCCAGCCGAGAGGCTAATCTAGGAGAGAAGATAATTCAGAGGAGAGTGTAATCCAGGAAGAGGGGAATCGATGAGAGGGATACTCTTGACAGAGGGTAATGAAAAGAAAGGGTAATCCAGGGGAGAGGATAATCCAGAGGAGAGGCTAATCCAGGAAAGAGGATAATCCATCAGAGAAGATAATCCAGGAGAGAGTGTAATCCAGCAGAGAGTATAATCCAGAACATAGAATTATTCCAGAGGGAGTTTAATCCAAGAGAGACGGTAATCCAGGAGAAAGGGTAATACAGGACAGTGAATATTCCACGTGAAAGATATTACCATCTCTCCTGAGTTACCATTCCTACTGAATTACCCTCTGTAATGGATATGCACTCTCCTGGATTATCTTCTCTGCTGGATTACCCTCTTGGATTACCCTCTCTCCTGGATTACTCTTTACTGGATGACCATCTTGCCTGTATTACATGCTCTTGTGAAATACACTCTTCTGGATTGTTTTCTCTCTTAAATTACACTATCTCCAGATAATCCAAGAGAGCGTATATCCATAACAGAGGGTAATCCATCAGAAATGGTAATCCATGAAAGAGTGTAACACATGGGGGAGTACAATTCAGAAAAGAATGTAATCCAGCAGAGTGTAATCCAGGAGAGAAATTCGGGAGAAACGATAATCTATCAGAGAGGTAAATTCAGCTTTGAGTATCATCCAGGAGTGTGAATAATCCAGGTTAAAGGATAATTCAGGAGCACGTGTAAACCAGGACAGAGTGTAAGCCATGAAAGATGGTAATCCATCAGAAAAGCTAATTGAGGAGAGTCTATATTCAGGAGAACGTGTAATCCAGGAGATAAAACAATCCAGGAGATGCCGAAACCGGTTTGGCTCAGTGGATAGAGCGTCGGCTTGCGGACTCAAGGGTCCCAGGTTCGATTCCGGTCAGGGGCATGTACCTTGATTGCGGGCACATCCCCAGTAGGGGGTGTGCAAGAGGCAGCTGATCGATGTTTCTCTCTCATCGATGTTTCTAACTCTCTATCCCTCTCTCTTCCTCTCTGTAAAAAATCAATAAAAAATAAAATAAAATAAAAACAATCCAGGAGAGAGAATAATCCAGGTTAAAGATAATCCAGGAGGAAGTGTAAACCAAGATAGAGTGTAATCCATGAGTGAGGGTATCCAGCTGAGAGTATTATCCAGGAGATACTGTAGTCTAAGAGAGAGTATGATCCAAAAGAGAGGGAAAACAGGGAAAGGGGCTAATCAAGCAGAGACGCTAATTCAGCAGAGATGATAATCCAGGAGGGAGGATAATCCAGGCGAGAGGGTAATCAGGAAAGAGGGTAAACCAGGAGAGAAAACAATTCAGGAGAGAAGATAATCCAGGATAAAAGGTAACCCAAAAGAAAGGGCAATCCAGCAGATAGGATAAAGAAAGACAGTTTATAATCCAGGAGAGAATGTATTCCAGGAAAGAAGGTAATCCACCTGAGAGGATAATCCAGAAAAGAGAGTAATCCTGGGTAGGCAATAATCTTGAAGACCAAATAATCCAGGAGGGAGCATAATCCATAAGAGAAGGTATCCAGAAGATAAAACAATCGAGAATAGAGTGCAATGCAGAAGAGTGGGAAATCCAGAATAGATGGTAATCCAGTTGAAGGATAATCTGAAAAGAGTGTAAACCAGGAGTGAGTGTAATCCAGGAGAGAGCAATCCAGGATAAATAATAATCCAAGTGCAAGTGTAAATGAGGACAGAGTGTAATCCAACAGAGATGGTAATTCAGCAGACTGTAATCCAGAAGAGAGGGTAATCCAGGAGAGGTGATCATCCAAAAGAGATGGCAATCCAGCAGAGAAGATAATCCAGGAAAGTGTGGCATGCAGAAAATTTGTAATTCAGGGGAAAGTATAATCCACGAAAGAATGTAATTCAGAAGAGTGTGAAATCTAGGAGAGTGGATAATCCGAGAGGTTAATCCAGAATTCGGGTAATCAAACAGAGGACATAATCCAGAAGAGCATGTAACCTACATAATCCAGAAGAGCATGTAACCTTCAGGAATGGGTAATCCAGGAGAGATGATAATCCTGAAAAGAGGCTAATCTAGGAAAGCAAGTAATACAGGAGAGAGGGTAATCCATCAGAGAGGGTAATCCAGCACAGAAAATAATTCAGGAGAGTATCTAGAAGATAGGGTAATGCAGCAGAGAAAATAATCCAGAAGGGATGGTAATCCAGCATATAGGGTAATCCAGGAGAGGGTGTAATCCAGGTAGAAATGTAATCTAGGAAAGAGGGTAGTCAGGAGAGAGTATATCCAGGAGAGACAATAATCCAAAAGAGAGGGTAATCCAGGAGAGGTGATAATTCAAAAGAGGTGTTAATGCAGCAGAGAAGATAATCCAGAAGAGCATATAGTTCAGGAAAGGTGGTAATTCAAGAGAGAGTGAAATCCAGGAAAGAGTGTAATCCACAATAACATGTAATCCAGGAGAGTGACTAATCCAAAGGAAAGGGTAATCCAGGGAGCATGTACCCAGAAGAGAACATAATCAAGGAGAGAGTGTAATATAAGAGAGAGGGTAATCCAGCAGAGACAATAATCCAGGAGATTGTGTATCCAGAAGAGAAGGTAATTCAGAAGAGAAAACAATTCAGGAGAGAGGATAAATGAGGAGAAAAAAAAAAAAAGGTAATCCAACAGAGTGTATAACCCAAGAGAGTTTATAATCCAGTAGAGAAGGTATTCCAGAAAAGAAACTAATCCATTTGAGAGACTAATCCAGGGAAGAGTGTAACCTGAAAGAGGTAATCCAGGCTGGCCAATAATCATGAAGATAGGATAATTCTGGAGAGAATCCACGAGAGAGGGCATCTATGAGAGAAAACAATCCAGGAGAGGGCGTAATGCAGAAGTCGGAAATCCAGGAGAGATGGTAATGCAGTTGAAGGATAATTTGGGAGAGAGTGTAATATAGGAGTGAGTATAACCCAGGAGAGAGTAATCCAGGCTAAATAATAATCCAGGTGTGAGTGTAAACCAGGACAGAGTGTCATGCAAGGGAGATAGTAACCCAGCAAGTGTATTCCAGGAGAGATTGTAATCCAGGAAAGAGTGTAATTCACAAGAGCATATAATACAGGAGAGGTGGTAATCCAACAGAGTGTAATCCAGGAGAGAGGGTAATCCAAAAGAGAAGATAATCCAGGAGAATGTGTATCCACAATAGAGGGTAATCCAGCTGAAAGGCTAATTCAGGAGAGATGATCATTCTAAAAAGATGGTTATTCAGGAGAGAAGATAATGCAAAAGAGTGTAATTAAATAGAATGGGACATCCAGGAGAGAGTGTAATTGAGGAAAGACTGTAATCCAGAAGTGAGGGTAATCAAGGAGAATGAATAACCCAAGAGAGGGGCTAATCCAGAAGAGCAGGTAAATAGAAGAGAATATAGTAGTGTGTGTAGTGCAGGAGAATGGTATTCCAGGAGAGAGTGTGATCCAGAAGAGAGGGCAATCCATCAGAGAAGATACTCCAGTAGAGAGTATATCCAGAAGAAACTGTAATCCAAGAGAGAATAATCCAGGAGAGATGATACTCTGGGAGAGGAGCTAACCCAGAAGAAAGTAATCTAGCAGAGAAGATAATTCAGCACATCAAGTAATCCAGGAGAGGGGGGATTCAAAAAAAAAAAAAAAAAGAAGGTAATCTGCCTGAGAGGATCATCCAGGAGAGAATGTAATCCAGGAAAGAGTAATTCACAAGAGCATGTAGTACAGGAGAGGTGGTAATCCCGCAGAGTGTAATCCAAGTGAGAGGACAATCCAAAAGAGAAGAAAATCCAGGACAGTGTGTATCCAGAAGACAGGGTAATTCTGCAGAGATGATAATCCAAAAGATATGGTAATCCAGCAGATAAAATAATGCAGAAGAGTGCATAATCCAGAAGAATGGGAAACCCAGGAGTGAGTATAATCAATGAAAGGCTGTAATCCAGAAGAGAGGATAATCAAGAAGAATGGGTAATCATTCAAGATTAAGTGTGATCCAGAAGAGAGGGCAATCAAGTGAGAGAAAGATCCAGGAGAGAGGCCAATCCAAGAAAGAGGGTAATCCATCAGAGATGATAATCCAGGAGAGAGTTTATCCAGGAGAGGGTAATCTAGAAGAAAGAATAATCCAGGAGAGAAGTTCATCCAAAAGAAAGGGTAATCCATCAGAGAAGTTAATCGAGGACAGCATGTAATCCAAGAGAGTGGGGATTCCAGGAAAGAAGTTAATCCACCTGAGAGGATAGTCCAGGAAAGCGTGTAGCCCTAACTGGTTTGGCAGTGGATAGAGTGTCGGCCTGCAGACTGAAGAGTCCCAGGTTCGATTCCGGTCAAGGGCATGTACCTTGGTTGCGGGCACATCCCCAGTTGGGGGGGGGGGGCGTGCAGGAGGCAGCTGATCTATGTTTCTAGCTCTCTATCCCTCTAACTTCCTCTCTGTAAAAAATCAATAAAATATATATATATTTTTTAAAAGAGTGTAATCTGAGAAGGTAATCTAGGAAAGGGAATAATCTAGGAGTAGGATAATCCAGGAGAGAGTGTAATCCATGAGAAAGGGTATCCAGGAGAAAAAATAATGCAAAAAAACTAATCCAGGAGAGAGTGTTGTCCAGGAGTGAGGATTATCCAGCAGAAAGGAAAAACCTGGAAAGAGGCTAATCCATCAAAGAAGCTAATTCAGCAGAGACAATAATCCAGGAGGGAAAATAATCCAAGAGAGAGGGTAATCCACTACAGGGGTAATCCAGAAAAGAGGGTAATCTTTTAGAGAGGAAAATTCAGGGAAGGTGTAATCCAGAAGAGAGGGTAATTCAGGAGAGAGGATAATCCATCAGAGACAATAATCTAGGAGAGTGTGCATCCAGAAGAGATGGTAATCCAGGAGATAAAACAATTTAGGAGAGAAGGTAAACCAGGAGAAAGCTAATCCAAAAGAAAGGGTAATCCAACAGAAAGAATAATCCAGGAGAGAAGGTATTTTAGGAAAGAAAGTAATCCACCTGAGATGATGATCCAGGAAAGAGTGTAATCCAGAAAAGGTAATCCAGGCTGGAGAATAACCATGAAGACAGGGTAATCCAGGAGACAGTATAACCCATGAGAGAAGGCATCCATGAGAGAAAACAATCCAGGGGAGAACATAATGCAGAAGAGTAAGAAATCCAGGAGAGATGGTAATGCGGTTGAAGGATAATTTGAGAGGGAATGTGATCCAGGCATGAGTGTAATCTAGGAGAGAGAGTAATACAGGTTAAAGAATAATCCAGGAGTGAGTGTAAACCAGGACAGAGTGTAATGCAAGAAAGATAATAATCCAGGAGAGTAATCCAGGAAAGAGTGTAATCCACAAGAGTGTGTAATATAGGAGAGGTGGTAATCCAGCCAAGTGTAATCCAAAGAAAGGGTAATCCAAGAGAAGGTAACGCAGGAGCATGTGTATCTATAGCAGAGTATAATCCATCAGAAATGATAATGCAAACCAGATCGTAATCCTAAAGCATTATCCAGGAGAAAAGATAATGCAGAAGAGTGCATTAGTCCAGGAGAATGGGAAATACGGAAATACAGGAGTGTAATCGAGGAAAGAACTGTAATCCAGAAGAGAGGGTAATCAAGGAGGGTGGGTAATCCAGGAAAGAGACTAATCCATAAAGAGAAAATAGAAGACAATACAATAGAGTCTGTAATGCAGGAGAGTGGTATTCCAAGAGTGTGTGTGATCCAGAAGAGAGGGCAAAATCCAGGTGAAAGGAAGATCCAGGAGAGGGGTTAAACCAGGAGAGAGGGTAATCCAGAAGACAGGATAATCCAGGAGAGACTATAATACAGGAGAGAAAATAATCCAGGAGAGAAGCTAATCCAAAAGAAATAGTAATCCAGCAGAGAAGATTATCTAGGAGAGCATGTAATCCAAGAGAGGGATGATTCCAGGAAAGAAGGTAATCCACCTGAGAGGATAATCCATGAAAGAGGGTAATTCAGGCTACAGAATAATCCAAGAGACTATGTAATCCATGAGAGAGGTAATATATTACAGAAGAAAAATGAGGAGTGTGTGTATCCAGAAGAGTGAAATCCAGAAGAGAGGGCAATCTGGGATATGCGACATACAGGACAGAGGCTAATCCAGGAGAGAGGCTAATCCAGGAAAGAGTGTAATCCAGAGGGCATGTAATATAGGAGAGATGGTAATCCAGCAGAGATGATAATCCAGGAGAGTGTGTGTGATCCAGTAGAGAGAGTAATCCAGCAGAGACGATAATCCAGGAGACTGTGTCCAGAAAAGAGGGTAATGCAAGAGAAAGAATAACCCAGGTTAAAGTATAATCCAGGAGCATGTGTAAACCAGCATAGAGTGTAATCCAGTAGAGGGAATAATCCAGCAAATGTGATAATGCAGGAGATTATGTACCTAGAAGATAGGGTAATCAAGGAGAGAAAACAATTCAGGAAATATCTAGGATATTCCAGTGGAGAGGATTATCCAAGAGAGATTGTATCCAGAAAAAAGGGTAATCCAGGAGAGAGAATAAACTGGGAGAAATAATTCAGGACAGAAGGAAAAAAAAAAGGTAATCCAGCACAGAAGAAAATCCAGGAGAGTTTATAATCAAGGAGAGTGGGTATTCCAAGAAAAAGATAATACAGAAAAGAGTATAATCCAAAACATGGTAATCTAAACTGGAGAGTAATCCTATAAATAAAATAATCCAGGAGAGTATAAAATCTATGAGAGAGGTTATCCAAGAGAGAAAACTTTCCAGGAGAGAGTGTAATCCAGGAGCAAGTGTAATGCAGAATGGTGTGAAATCCAGGAGAGATGGTTATCCAATTGAAGGATAATCCAGGAGAGAGGGTAATTCAGGAGAGAGTATAATCCAGAAGAGAGCTTAATGCAGGTTAAAGGAGCCATTGGTATCCAGGGTAGAGTGTAATCCATGAGAAATGGTAATCCAAAAGTGTAATCCTGAAGAGAGGGTAATCCAGGAATAAGGGTAATAAAGCAGAGAAGATAATCCAGGAGAGAGGGTATTCTCAGAAAAATGGTAATTCACCTGATAGGATAATCCAGGAGGAGGTTATCCAGGCTGGAAAATAATCCTGAAGACAGGGTAATCCCAGAGAGAGTGTAATCCATAAGAGAGTGTAATGCAGTAGAGTGGGTAACCCAGGAAAAATGGTAATCTGGTTGAAGGATAATTCAAGAGAGAGGGTAATCCAGGAGTGAGTCTAATCTAGGAGAGAGAATAACCCAGGTTAAAGGATAATACAGGAGTGTGTGTAAACCATGAAAGTGGATAATCCATCGAAGAGTGATAATCTAGGAGTCTGTGTATCCAGAAGAGAGGACAATCTAGGAGAGAAAATATTCCTGAGAAAGGGTAAACCAGGAGACAGGATATTCCAAGAGAGAGGATTATCCAGGAGATATTGTATCCAGAAGAGGGGGTAATCAAGGAGAGTGAATAAACCAGGAGAAATAATAATCCAGGAGAGAAGGCAATCTAAATGAAAGGGTAATCCAACAGAGAAGATAATCCAGGAGAGAGGGTATTCCATGGAAAAAGATAATCCACCTGAGAGGATAATCCAGAAAAGGGTGTAATCCAAACGAGGGTAATCCAGGCTGGAGAATAATCCTGAAGACAAGGTAATCCAGGAGAGAATATAATCCACAAGAGAGAAAACAATTCAGGCGAGAGTGTAATGCAAAAGGGTGAGAAATCCAGGAGAGATGGTAATCCAGTTGAAGGATAATCCAGGAGAGAGGTTAATCCAGCCAAGAGGATAATCCAGAAGAGATGATAATCCAACAGAGAGGCTAATCCAGGAGAGATGATATTCCTGGAGACTGTGTAATGCAGGTGAGGTGGTAATCCTGGAAGGAGGTAGTCCAGGATAGAGGGCAATCCAGTGGAGAGGGTAATCCAAGAGAGTGGATTATCCAGGAGAGGATAATCTTGATGAGTGAATAATCCAGATTTTGTCCTTGAGATAAAATGGGAGAGAGAAAAAAAAATACAAGTTTATAAATGAGAAGAATTAAGATATGAAACATATACCCTCTCAGGTGATTTTGTGATCAAATGTAAACATTTAAGGAATATTTCAAATATTTCAAATGTCCCTTGATATTAACAAAGCTCCCACTTTTAAATTATTTTAAAATTTCATGACATCCATTTCTGGATGCTGGACTGTTCCTTCATCAATTGGGTCCTCTCTTGTCCCTGGGCACCTCTCTCTTTTTTTTTTTTAAATATATTTTATTGATTTTTTACAGAGAGGAAGGGAGAGGGATAGAAAGCTAGAAACATCGATGAGAGAGAAACATCGATCAGCTGCCTCCTGCACACCCCCTACTGGGGATGTGCCCGCAACCAAGGTACATGCCCTTGACCGGAATCGAACCTGGGACCTTGCAGTCCGCAGGCCGACGCTCTATCCATTGAGCCAAACCGGTTTCAGCATGGGCACCTCTCTTATGGCACCATGTCCATAGTGCTTCCTGCGCTAGCACTTCAGCTGGCACCTTGCTTCCTACCTTCTCAGGGTCAGGGAAAGATCTGATAGAAACCAGGAAATGCTTTCCCAAAAACGTGGTTTTGCCTGAGTTTTTCCTTTTTCCTTTCCCTACCAAAATAAATTACCTTCAGGATGCCAATAACAGTATTGGAGCTAGATACTTACAGTGGGCAAAACCCAAAATCAACTCTAAGAATGGACTTATAAACAAAATAAACATTTTGGAATCAGATATTAAAACTAATAAAAACTGTGAGTCAGTATAATGATTCGCTATCCCCAGGGAAACAGTTTCATGAACAGACCATCCTCCCTTTCCTTCCTCCTCATATCTTCTTATACTGCCTTATACTGTGGCACCAAAGAGAGAATTCTTGAAGCCCGTAGGCCTGCACTTGCATTTCAGATGATTTGCCCTGGGAGGAAGGCCCTAAGGATCGGACTAGGCTCCAGGTTAAAATGTCAGTGCTCAGGTCTGGGGACCACCCTCTTTTATTTTATTTATTAATTATATTTTTTAATCCTCACCTGAGAATAATTTTTCCATTGATAATTTTAGAGAGAGTGAAGGGGAGGGAGGAGGGGAAGAAAGAGAAACATCAAGCTGAGAGAGACACATTGATTGGTTGCCTCCTGTTCGCATCTCGACCAGGGCCAGGGATCCAGCCTGCAAACGAGGTACGTGCCCTTGTCTGGGAATCGAACCCTCGACCCTTTGGCCTATGGGCCAATGCTCTAACCACTGAGCAACCCAGCCAGGGCAGGACCACCCTCTTTATAGGAGGACTGGAGGGCGAGGTGCAACCAGATGATGAAAAGGAGAGTTTGGGAGGGGAACCAAGACAGAAGTCCACTCCCATCACCATTTCCCTGAGGGTTCCCAGGGTGTTCTCTCTCCCAAGTTCCATTGAGGAGGTGGATGTGGGGCAAGGTTGAGTAGGGATCAGTTAGGCCCAGCTGGGGAACAGCTTGGGGGTGGAGGTGGGGGCAAAGGGCAGCTACCAGTTGTCCCTTTACACTGTCTAGCCCTCCTCTCCTCTGCCCCTCAGGCTGAGGCCTGTGATGTGGAACCAGTCCCTAGTCAGACCTACTGGGGGCTAATCCTCCTGAGTGAAGCATGTACCCATCCATTCCCCCCGCCACATTGGTTTTGATAAAAAGTAAAAGTTGCAGGAAAATCAAGGTCCTTAGACAATCAGGTGCCCTTACGTCCATCTGACCGTGGCATTGGTGCTGAGAGCACAGGACTCTGCAAGCTGAGCCAGAGGTTTAATATAAAAATAACACGTAACAGGACATTTCAGCTGGTTGGGAAGAAAACTCTGAGTTTGAGGTCACTGTTTCAGATCAGGACTGAGGACAGCTGGGCCTGCGATGCACAGCCATCTGAGACCTGAGCTCACACATCAGTGAACTGGAATTTCTGTCTGCTTCCTGTTGGCAGGTGTCTCCATCACAACTCACTGGTCACAACAGAAAGGCCAAAACTGGAGTGGGCCTCGAGAAAGAGCCATCTCACACTTTCAAACAGGGGCAGCGCCTGGCATTATCCAGCACGAAGTGGCATTACTGTGGGATTTGTCATTCAGCAAACAGACTCTCTTCAGAGAAACAACTGTTAATGCTGAACAAATCTATTTTTAGAGTGCAAGAATGAATGGGGGGTGGCAAAGCATTTATAGTAAAAGTAGCTAACTAAACCATCATTCTCTTAACATAGCCAATATTTGAGAAGCATGACTTCATTGCAAGACAATTTAGACCTGGTCACACCCTGGCTGGGTAGCTCAGTTGGTTAGAGCATCCTCCTGATACACCAAGGTTGCAGTTTCGATCCCTGATCAGGGCACATACAAGAATCAACCAATGAGCCCAGCCAGCATGGCTCAATGGTTGAGTGTCGACCTATGAACCAGGAGGTCACGGTTCGATTCCTGGTCATGGCAAATGCCTGCAGACTCAATCCTCAGTGTGGGGTATGCAGGAGACAGTCAATCAATGATTCTTTCTCATCATTGATGTTTCTATCTCTCTCTCCCTCTCCCTTCGTCTCTGAAATCAATCTATATATATTTTTTAAAATAATCAACCAATGAATGCATAAATAAGTGGAACAACAAATCAATGTTTCCTCTCTCCCCCTTCCTTTCTCTCTAAAATCAATTCAGAAAAGAAAAAAGGAAAAAAAAAAAAGAGTCATGATACAGCCAGTTCTGAGAAAGACATGCAAAGTGTAGAGAACTGGTGAGGACACATAAGTGTTTGATAAATGTTGGCCGTGACATTGGTGAAGGGTGAGCACTGGCCCAGGAAGCATACAGCAGCTGGGGTGGTGACTCTGGCCAGCCTTCATAGCAGGGGATGGCACACATTCAACCTGAATTCCCGAAGCACACATTGATCGTCTAGGCGAGGTGGCCTGGAGCATTCTGTGTTCAATCTGGATTAAAACTTTGATGCACAGAATTTAAAGACTGAGCAATCAAAAGATGATTAGAGGTATGAAATTAAACCCTCTTTAAAAATTAAGAAAGGTGATTGATTTAAACTCATTTGGTCTATTCAATGATTCATTCTACAGTTCTAATTTCTGTGAGTTTTCAGATGCTCTATTAATGAGCAGGACTTTGTCTCACCATCCCAGTTGCCATCTGTGTAGAGGAAAGGAGTGGAAAACGCAAAGGATTTAGGAGACACATCTGCAAAAAGGTCTCGATTTTACAGCAGCACATTAGATAGAGGTCGCTTTAGAAATCCTTTTGCGACAAGGGTTGAGATCTAAAAGTGGTCCATATGGGTGTTGGATCAGTTCATTTTTTTCTATGCTGTGGCAAACAGGAGCAAGACCATGCCTAGCAATACTGTCTGACCCAAATGCCACTGGCCTTAAATGTCCTTCTGGCTGCTTGGGCTCCCAGGCCTGTGTCAAGAGGGCACAGTGCCCACAGGAATCTTGACCAACCCTGTGAGCTGAGAGCCAGGCAAGGAAGAAGACCTCTACAGGCAACTGAGAACATTTCCAGTGGTATCTGTTCAGCTGGATATGGCTTCTCTGCACACTGGGCCATTCATTCCCAATCACACCTGTTGCAACTTGATTTCACAAAGTAGCTGGGTCCATAGAGACCTTGGCCAAGAACGCATGGAGGTTTCTCCTGGAAAAGGTAGTGGGAGATGTGGAGGCAGCCTGGAATGACTGTCTCAGTAGCTGAACGCAGCTGACCCTCCGGCAGCAGCTGCACTGGACTTACACACCAAGGGGACAGCGCTGAGAAGCCAGCAGCAGGAATCAACAGTTTCCATCATGGAAATATGGCCAAAGGCACAGAGATTGAATATACGTGTGCAGCCTTCGAACCTCAGAGCACAGGAGGACTTGGAAACTCACTGGGCTCAGCCAGAATCTCACGTAGAAAATACATGCTAAGTTAGTATAATCGGCAAGGAATGGAAAGCAATTATTTTCTAGGCCAGTGCAGGGTAGGAACCAGCAGAATGGGGTTGAAAGCATTTTGTCAAAGAAAATGAAGAGCCAGGATGAGAAGGGAGTAGGACAAACAGAGGCATGAGAGGGAGGGAGAAGGTATACCGAACCAATGAAAAGAGGGAAATAGCAGGAATCCGTGAGTGTTTCAATACAAATCTGAAAGATGCGCCTGCCACCTGAGTTTGTCCCATCCAGGGGCCTCTGTACTCACAGGACATATTTCTTTCTTCCTTCCTCTTTCCTTCCTCTTTCCTTCCTTCCTTCCTTCCTTCCTTCCTTCCTTCCTTCCTTCCTTCCTTCCTTCCTTCCTTCCTTCCCTCCCTCCCTCCCTCCCTCCCTCCCTCCCTCCCTCCCTCCCTCCCTCCCTTCCTTCCTTCCTTCCTTCCTTCCTTCCTTCCTTCCTTCCTTCCGTTCTTATTCTCACTCCAGGAGTGAGGATATTTTTCCCATTGATATTTTGCAGAGAGTGGAAGGGAGAGGGAGGGGAAGAGAGAAAGAAACATCGATATGAAAGAGACACATCGATGAGTTGCCTCCCACATGTGCCCTGACCAGGGACAGGGATTGAACCTGCAACCCAGGTACCTACCCTTGACTGGGAATTGAACCCGAGACCCTCCAGTGAGCAGGCTGACACTAACTGCTGAGCCACATCAGCCAGGGAAGAACATATTTCTTTTGCACATCATTACATGCTGTATAATTTATCAATATACTTAATAATACTATCTGTTTCAGAATGTGGTATTTTCTTTATTCTTCAAACCACTAAACCTAGATTCTAAAAAAAAAAAAATATATGGGACAGCCTATTGAAATGTCCACTGTTGGTTAAATTCACTTCACAGAGGATAATGTAGTGCTTCCCTTTCCCTGTGAAGCACAGATGTCTGGATTTTTTTTTTCAAATGCTCATTTGCATATGGTTCAGATGCAGGTTGTAATTTCCAAAAACGACCCCAACAATATCTCCCATTTCACAGGCCTTATTTTTCTTTAGGGAATTTTTATAAGAGCTTATTTGAGCCAAACTGACAGCATGCTGAGGAGCAAGGTCTCAAATGCTCCGGAAAATGACAGGTTTACAGGGGGTTTTATACATTTGGAATTAAGGAGGTATGTAAGGTAGATTAGATGAAGGTGGGAGAAAGCAAGGTGCAGGATAGTTAACAAGATTATGTGCTCCCTTGGGGGTGATTACACCTCTGAAAAAGAGGATTGCTCTGGCATTTCAAAGGTATATTAACCTTCATACACAAGAACAATGGACAGGACTTGCTTAAGACAAAGATAAGCCTATTGATAGGCCTGGGGGTGACTACCCACCATGACCTGCTCAGTTGGGTGTTTCTGATTCATTACAGCACCCCTCTTCTACAGTCTTCCCTTTTGGTCATAAATCAATCTGAAGAATGCACTGGTGACCAGCCCTTCAGTCAGGTGATGAGGTTTCACAGCCTAGGAAGGCTCATCCCTAGGACTTCTCACCGTTGTCTTTTTTTTTTTTCTTTTCTTTTTTTCTCACCGTTGTCTTGTTGAAATAGTGGATCACTGGGGATGGGGCAATACTGGAACTATGGCATGTGAGTTGAGGCCCGATTTTCCCAAGAGGGAAGGATAAGTAAATGCAAGGTAGTAGGACTTATGGCCTTTGTTTTGAATAAACACTCTAGATCATTTCTATCCTATGAATTATCATGTTCTGAGTTTTTCCATTAGTCTCATTTTTCTGTATTTTGCATATAGTATAACATTTATATCAGCCATAAAAATAGTATTAAAGGTATCTTATACATGTCCAGTAATCGTAAGCAGTTGGACTATATGGAAAACCCCAAGGAATAAGTATAGCTACTATTATGATTAATATCATTAGCTGACAAGAAAATCAAACAAATGGTTTCTGAGTTCAATAGCAATCCATAGGTATACAGGCCTGTCAATGTCTTGGGGTAGCTGTCTACCTCTGGTGTCAGTGACTTCTCATCCCTGAGGAGTCTTTGGTGTCTGTGGTAGGTGGAAGGGAGTGTCAAGAGACAGGAGTATATGTCCATTCATGGTTAGGTGCCTGATAAGGTCCCTTTCAATGAGGTTGGAAGTGTCTTTTATTTGATGTCCTTTTCAATAAACAAAATATCTTGGTGGCAGTTAATGACCTTCAAAATCTTTGTGTCCTGGGAGCTCACCAAGTTCACCAATGTGAAGCTGGGAGCTGATAGAGCTCAATTAGCCCTTCCTGGTACCATGGGGTCGAACCTGCATGGTGGCCCTGGATGGGCTTCTTTGGAATCCTGCTGGCTATACCAAATAAAAGTTGACACCCAAACCTGTAGAGAATTTTTATAAGAATTTGAGCCAAATTGACAACATGCTGGGGAGCAAGATCACAAATGCTCTCCCTGCACCTTTCTTTTTAGCGATGTGATCCTGATGCTTCTTTTAACAAACCAGCAGTTTCCTCCACTTGAATCCAGGTAGACTTTGTCACAGTCTTGACCAACAGAGTGTGGCTGAATTGATGCTATGGGACCCCGGAGGCTAGGTGATACCATAAAAATGTCATGCATTTTGACCTGGCTCTTTCGAGACACTCACTCTAGGAAAACCCAGCAGCCATGCTGTGAGGAAGCCCAAACTAGCCCACACTATACGTTAAACTTTTATCTAAGTTCCTTTGCATCCAGCCTGTGTCTCACCTTTACTTGAGGCATGACTTCTTTGTAGTGATGTAGGTGTAGTAACTATTTCCCCAATTATGTTTTATTTCTCCCAGAGTCATTTAATACTTTCAGACCATCTTCAGCTACATTTCTGCAAGTTGAAGTCAGTTGGAGACACATGAAAGGAAAAGAATTTGGCCTGATCTAATCTCTATTGCTTGACAACAGGAGAAATAGTAACTTTAAAAGTTAGCTTTTAAATCAAATTTTAACTATATAAGCAATACAAGAGCATTTTAAAGCAATTCCAAAAAACTTAAGCCCAATAGATCAAGCTAATGTTCCCCTTGAACATGTATACCTCACCTGTTCCTGCCTCTGCTTCTCCATTGTTAACTCATCAATTTGATATGATCTTTTCAGATCTTTTATGCATTGAATATATATGTTCTCGTAGAAAATATATAGTGTGGTTAAACTATGTAGTGTCATTTTATGTGTTTTTTTAAAAAAAGCACATAAGCTTAATGGTATTATAGAAATGTTCTGCAATGTTTCTTATTTATTAATTTTTAACTGCACACTGTAACTGCCTACCCTCTCAGGGACTGTTATTGCTTTCAGAGCAGTTCCTCCTATTTAGAGAGTTAGGGTTTTAAATTTCTTCATATTTTATATGATGGAGTTTGCATTTCTGTTTCATTTGGCTTCAGGGTCATTTCTGGGTGGTTAAGAGGAAATACCTGTGACATTTCCACTAAACTGAACATCCTTTATATATTTTCTGTTGGGTGTGTTAGGGTTATATCCCCCCGTATAGCAGAATTTCTTCTATAACATGAAGAATATTTTTATCACAACTTCTAGCTGGTCATTACTAACATAGTAAAGCTGTTTACGTGATTCCATTCCATTATATCCATCATCTTGCTAAATTTGGGATTAAGAGTTAACACTAAAAGGGGTCCAAGGATTAGATAGTGATAATCTTATGGAATGTATTATTACATAGTGTGTAATGCATCAAAGTTATTTTCCTGATTTTGAAAGGTATTTTATAGTTGTGTAGGAGAAAGCTATTGTTTGTAAAAAAAAAAAATACGTACTGAAGTATTTGGGGGTGATGGAGTATCATGATCTCCATTTATTCTCAAATGGTTTAGGAAAAAAAGTGTTCCATTGTACTCTTACTTGCAATTTTTAGATAGGTTTGAGATTTTTTTTAAGTTTGTTGAAAAAATACTTGGAGATGCCTGCTGCTAAGGAAGTGAAAACTTAAACAGAAGGAATGAAAGTGTTTAGCCAAGAGGTTTTTTAATACATGTAGCTGTGACGTCGTCCAATTCAGAAAAGTGGAAACATCTGGTGAGAAGGCCATTAGCTAATTTACCTCAGTCTATACAATGCCTGTGTGTTTTTTTAAATCTTTATTGTTGAAAGTATTACATATGTCTCCCTTTTTCCCCCATTGACCTCTTCTAGCCCGCTCCTGCCCCCCACCCAGGCCTTCCCTCTAAGGTTCGGCGGTCTGTTTCATCGATTTATTTTGTTCATCAGTTTAATTTGTTCATTAGATTCCACTGTGGATGAAAAGGGGGCCACATGCTAACCTGACAAGCTCAGGGAAGGCCTGCATGGCAGTCTTGCAAACTCAAAGACCTAAAGTAACACAAAGGATGGTCTGAAATTAAACTTTAACTAAAAGCAGTTATGCTGGGTAGTCACATCCTAGGTCGGTATCTTCCCTGACAAAGGTCAGTCTTTACCTTAACAGAGCCTATTGTCTTTTTGCATCTACAATAACATATCGTTGTAATGTCAAAGCAATTTTCCTTTTTCTGGACCCCTCAAAGCACAGGCACCACTCTGCGGAGACCACAAATCCCCTCATTGTTATTGAGTTAATTGTTGACTGGTAACTATCCTGCACCCACCTAGGTAAAAGAAGTATGTGTCTATCATTTTATTTTTTATCCAATCCCAGAGGTTTCCCTACTTTACTTTCTCTCGCCTCCCTAATCTATCACCAATGGATTTCATGTAACCCACATATGCCTCCTCTTTTGATTGTAATGTATAAAACAAGGTAAAAAACCACCATTCTCCAGAGCATTATCCCCATACGTTGAGATTCTGCTTCCCGGCAATTGTCAACAATTTGGCTCAAATACTAGTAAACTCACAAAAATTCTTTACAGGTTTGAATGTTTTTTTTTATGGTTATACCACATATGAGTGAGATCATGTGATACTTATCTTTCTCTGACTGGCTTATTTCACTTAGCATAATACTCTTCCGTTGAAGTCAGCTAGCAATGGTAGGGGAACAGCCGTGAAACAGATATGTGCTCATCCCCCAGAAATATCTCAGATGAAGCTGTCGGCCCCAACAGGCATGGCTTCTCATCTCATTCTTTCATAGCTGCCTTTTCCACTGACTTTTCTGAAAGTTTTAATCCCATAATCAGCTGCCAGTTATGATTATTGTGTCTTGGTCTCAATTGAACTTAAAAAAAAAATTACAAATGCTTTTCCAGGGCAAGAGCTGGGCAAGTCACATTTTTAACCCTTCCAATCCTGTGATTCTGGATATAGAAATTAGGTAATGAGCAGAGAGTATGGGGATATTAATTCTGTTCAGCTGCTTCCCCTCCCCCCTCCACCTGGTCTGAGCCAGGATCTGGAAAGAGAACATCACACTAAACCGACTCAGCTTTCCGGGCAGTAGATTTAAAGGAAATCTTTAAATAGTAGCAGCTGTTGCTTTCTCAGGGAAGTTTCTGGGAATATGTTTACTTAGTTCAAGTAATATTTTGGGATTTTCTTTAAGAATACTCTAATAAGAAATATGGACTATTAGTCTCAAAAATCAGTTTAGGCACATATTCAGAATTTTATGTTATACACGTTGAGAAACTGAATACACCAATTGACAATAGCCAGAACATATAAAAAAAATAGAACTTTGACCTACAACCTGCCTCAGCCTGCCCAGAATAACAATCCCTAATCTACAATAAACATCCAAGAAGCAGCCTGTTGTAGGTCAGACTCGAAGGAGCCAAGTAGCTATCTCTAAGGGCTATCCAGGAAGCTAAAGCATAACTTCCGGAACAACCAGCCCCAAATAGCCAGGACTTGATCAATAGCTGAGATCTACCCTAACTTGCTTACAATTTAGGACCAACCAGAGAAAGCCAAATGTGCTCCCCTGACCAGTCACATGGGATGTCTGCTTCTGGTTAGTGTCTCCAGCTTCTCCTGCCCAGAAATGTCCATCAGGGCACACCTGAGAATCACTCTTGTCCACTATAAGCTTTTTCCTCCTCTGCCTGCTTTGAGTGTCTGTCAAACTCAAACTGTTGTGACTCCCTACTCTAGTGACCTCTGATGAAACAGCCTTTACTTTTCTAATTTGGATAGTGTTCATTCATTTCCCAGTATTTTAAAATATTTTAATACCTATTATCCCACTGGACCCTCACACAACCCTGCAAGAAGGGTAGAGCAGGCATTCCACTATGACATTAAAGACACAAAACTTCAAAGGACCTACCTAAAGTTGCTCAGGGGCAAGGTCAACACCAGAATTAGGTCATCTGGTTTTTCATCCTGGGTTCTTTCCAAGGCACTCCTTGAAGAATATTAACACTTACTATTGTAACCTTGCTTCTTAGGCTACACTGAAAGTCATGATTCTTAAAGATAATTTAATAGGGTGGATTTTTGGAAATTTTTATTTTTTACAGGGTCTCCATCTCCAAAATTCCTTCTAACCAAAGATTTGGTTTGGTCTCCAACCAAAAATTCCACCCAGACACTGTGCCAGTAGAATAACCCAGTTTCCTCCATCTCTCTGAGAAAATGGAAACATGAGTCAAGACTACCCAGAAATGCAGAGAAGGACGATCCTAATAAAACTCCCTTTAGTGAGTCTTGCTCCACTGTATTCCCACCGTTCACTGAGCTCTGAGGCTCACCAGGACACTTTTACATCGCAGCCTGCTCTGGACGCCAACCTAGGAACTGATTTCTATCATTCAACCATGAGCTGAAGGTCTTCCTTTCTCCAAAGAACGCTCTCCTGTGAATTTAGGAGAGTGAGCTTGCTGAATGCATACTCTTTGTCAACAACATGTATAAACTGTCCTTCCAGCATTAAACTCAGTATTATGGGTGAAAAAGTATAAATAATAATCAGATCAAGGCATCTTGACCTGTCTTTGAGAATTCTTAGGGTTTCATTGATGGACTTATAGGGCTGTAGATGCCTAAATTGTAGGTGATATTTGATGTGAATGTACATTTTTCTGGGAAGAGGTTACATTATTTTTGTTAAAGACCATTTTTTATAAAAGCAAAATCATGACTCTCATATAAAATGTAAAAAGAACACGTCAAAGATTCTAACCAATAGAATATTGAAGACTTCAAAAAATAATTTAAAGAAAAATTCAAAATACCACACATCCTCTCTAATAAAAGAGTAATATGCAAATTGACCATAACTCCACTACACCCATAAGCCACGCCCACAAGTCACACCCACCAGCCAATCAGGAGAGAATATGCAAATAAACCCAACCAAGATGGCTACAGCCACAAGAGAGCAGGAAGGAGGCTTGGGTTTCCCAGGCAACGGAGGAAGCCAAGCTTTCCGCCTGCCCTTGCCAGCCTAAGCCTCCACTCAAGGCTACAAAGTTTCAATTATAGAAGGTAAACAAATCCAAACATAAATGGCGGCAGCCACGGAGCTGGAAAGAGAGGGAGGCTAGGGTTGCCACCAGCAATGGAAGAAGCAAAGCTTTCTGCACACCCTGGCCGGCCCAGGCCTCCGCTTAAGGCTACAAAGTTTCAATTGTAGAAGGTAAATAAATTCCAGATACCAGGGCCTCCGCTTGGGTCGCCAGGGGGCGTGGCTGGCCTGCAAACAACCACAGGCCCCTCGCTCAGGCCACTCCACGCCACAAGGGAACCCCCACCCTGATCCGGGACACCCTTCAGGGCAAACCAGCTGGCCCCCACCCGTGCACCAGGCCTCTATCCTATCTAATAAAAGAGTAATATGCAGATTGACCATCACTCCAACACACAATATGGCTGCCCCCATGTGGTCAAAGATCCTGCCTCCATGTGGACACAAGATGGCCACCACAAGATGGCCAGCAGGAGAGGGCAGTTAGGAGGCACCAGGCCTGCAAGGGAGGGCAGTGGAGGCAATCAACCCTTCAGGGGAGGGCAGTTAGGGGTGACCAGGCCGGCAGAGGAGGGAAGTTGGGGGCAAACAGGCTGGCAGGGGAGCAGTTAGGCATCAATCAGGCTGGCAGCGAAGTGGTTAGGGGGTATCAGGCTGGCAGACAGAAGCAGTTAGGGGCAATCAGGAAGGCAGGCAGGCGAGCAGTTGGGAGACAGCAGTCCTGGATTGTGAGAGGGATGTCCCACTGCCCGTTTAGAATGCCCAGGATTGGGCCTAAACGGGCAGTCGGACACCCCTCAAGTGGTCCCAGATTGGAGAGGGTGCAGGCTGGGCTGAGGACACCTCCCCTCCGTGCATGAATTTCGTGCACCAGGCCTCTAGTTTATAATAAAGGGATACTGAAAAACATTTACAAATAGATGCAAAACCAGCAAAATTCACCAATATCTACAGAGCAATAGTCAATTGCATACCACCTAACAGAATTTGCATTTCTGTGAATAGGAATTATCTACTATCAGTTTTTTATGTTATCAGTTTTCTACAAATTTCAGAGTTGTAAAATAGCTCAAAGCCAGTAAAAGGTGGAGATAACCTGGATGGGTAAGCTAGATAGAACACCCACAAGTCCTGTTTTAATTTTTTCCCCCATTTCAAAGTTTTCCAAAATATTTTCCTAGAATCTCCCTTGTGACCATAATAATCTCAAAGATTATTTCTTTTTTTTTTCTTTTTTTTTAATCCTTACCCAAGGATATGTTTCCATTGCTTTGTAGAGAGAGACGAATTGGGGAGTGGGGGCAGAGAGAAACATCATGTAAAGGAGAAACAATGATTGGTTGCCTTCGGTACACGCCCCAACTGGGGATCAAACCTGCAACCTAGATATGTGCCCTGACTGGGAATTGAACCCACAACCTTTTAGTGTATGGGATGATGCTTCAACCAACTGAGCCACCCAGCCAGGGCTCAAAGATTATTTCTAATCATATAGGTAAGGCTGGTCTCTGGTTTGGCTTGATTATTTATCTAGGTGGAGCCAAAGTGTTATTTTACCTTGTCAAGAGGTTTGGTAAGATTGAATCAGATTAATAACTTTCCACAAAAAAAGCACCAGACCCAAATGGTTTCACTAGTGAATTGTATCAAACTCTTAAGGAGGAGACAATGCCATTTCTGCACAATGTCTTCCAGAAAATATAAGCAGAGGGAATATTCCTAACCTATTCTGTGAAACCAGGATCACCCTAATACCAAAACAAGGTAAAGACATTACACAAAATGAAAACCATCAGTCCAGTGTTTTTCATGAACATAGATGCAAAAATTTCCAACAAAATACTGGCAAATCAAATCCGACAATACATAAAAAGAATTATATATCCATGGACAAGTAGGATTTACTCCAGGTACGCAAGGCTGGATCAACATTAAAAATTCAATTAATATAATGTCACATCAACAGGCTAAAGAATAATAATCATATAATCAGTTCTATTAACACAGCAAAAACTCTATTGGTAAGTCTGATGTACATCCTCCATTGAAAGTTACTGGCTTAGAAGATGCTAGATACAAATTAAAGACTGTGGCCAATCAACATTTTAAATAATGACTGAAATTTGATTGATAAAAGTAGGCTGTTGTTGCCTGATATCCCAGAACTCTAACAAAGGTGGGCAGCATGTTTCAAACGAGTTTTTCATCAGTGTCCCTGAGATTGAATACACCATGGAGAGCAAGGGCATTGACAAATCTTCAGGGACTTTCCATGAAGCCCGCAATTTCTGAACACCTCTCCAGATTTGACAGTTTTCCCCATGAAACTTTACAATGCAACATGTCAAACTGAATTATTACTTTGAGCCTTTCTCTGAACAATCAGAGAATTGTTTTTCCATTTATTATTCCCTGTGATGTTTTAGGGATAAAAGGTATCCTGAAAGTTTTATCTTACTCGTTCCACATTTATGATCTGATTTGGGGAAGGCAAATCTCAAAGTTGTCAGACTTGTACACTTGGTTAAGATAGCATCGGGGGTGCCTGAGGTAACTTAGTTTCCTGTTTAATCAAAATGACAATAAAACATTTAAAATAAGCATAGACTATAATATTACTGTTTTTAAAGCCTCAGTTTGTTCATAAGTAAGGAAACCCTTTTATTTCCC
The DNA here is from genome assembly GCF_951640355.1 of Cnephaeus nilssonii. Lineage (NCBI taxonomy): Eukaryota > Metazoa > Chordata > Mammalia > Chiroptera > Vespertilionidae > Cnephaeus > Cnephaeus nilssonii. The sequence goes on from NC_137079.1 coordinate 30,633,789, forward strand.
CTTAAATAATTAAGAACATGAAGTCAATACATAGTACTGAAAATGATTTCAATAAGACACAGAAACTCTGCTATCAAGGGATATTACACAGAAAGTGAAGAATGGCCCATTGTATTGTAGGCAAAGTCATTAAACAGTAAACCAAGAGACAAGCCCAACGAATTTGTGAACCCTGCCAAGATTTTACTCAGTACATAGTTTTCTGTTTTTATGTGTTTTTCTGTTTTTATGTGTGTGTGTGTGTGTGTTTTAGATTCAGGTATTTCAAACCCAGGCAAATACAGTTTGCTTTCCAGTTTTTTGTTTGTTTTGTTTTTTCCTCCATTATACTCCTAACTACTGGCCTGGTGCACAAAATTCGTGCATGGGGGGGGGGGGGCGGGTGTTCCTCAGTCCAGCCTGCACCCTCTCCAATTGGGGACCCCCTCACAATCTAGGACCGCTGGCTCCTAACCGTTCACCTGCCTGCCTGCCTGATCACCCCTAACTGCCTCTGCCTGCCTGCCTGATCGCCCCTAACTGCCCTCTCCTGCCGGCCTGATCTTGCCCCCAACTACCCTCCCCTGCTGGCCTGGTTGCCCCCAACTGCCCTCCCCTGCCAACCTGATCTCACCCCCAACTGCCCTCCCTTGCCGGCCAATTTGGTTTTGATTGGTTGGTTTCTATGCCAGTCAGCATCAAAAGCTCCACCTCCTAGGCAGCCATTGGCTCCTCACAGTTCACCCAGATTGGTTCTGATTGGTCAGTTTCTATGCCAGTCAGTGTTAAAAGCTCTGCCTCCTAGGCAGCCATTGGCTCCTCACATTTCACCCAGATTTGGTTCTGATTGGTCAGTTTCTATGCCAGTCAGCGTCTCCGGGCCTGATCAGAGAGGCGGGGCTGATCAGCAGCCCCAGAGGAGGCCCGGAGATAAACAGAGGTGCAGCTGCTAGTGAAGCCCAGAGAGAGAGGCAACGGCTGATCAACAGCTGCCATGGAGGCTGTGGATCAGACCCTGCCTCTCTCTTTGGGCCTCTCTCCGGGCCTGATCCGCAGCCCTCTTGACAGTCAGTGCTGGGTCACCACAGCAACCCAGCACTGACTGCAGGACTGACTTCCGGTGTTCGGTGGAGCCTTCAGTCGGTCGTTACAGACCCTGGATTTTTTATATATTAGGATATTCTGAAACAGATGGCAGGGTTCCAGGAGGTCAAAATTGATTTTATAATAATCCTAAGATTTTATTTATGTTATGAGGAGAAAATAAAACTCTCCTCTTCCCATTTTCGGTTCTCCAGCTGGGAGCCCTGTAAATTAGACTAACAAAATGCAGATTACCAAAAGAAAAACAAACAGAAGTTTGTTAACATATGCATCCTGCATACACGTGGGAGTACTTAGCAATGAGTAGTGCAAAGGGGTGGTTAGAACAGAGCTTACATAACATCTTAATTAAAGAACAACACATTTTTAGAGAAGTGACAAGACAAAGGAAAAGGACTTTGAGCTTCTAGGGATGACAAATTGTGGTGAGGCAAATATATGGGGAAACGGATGGTAGATGATGGCTAGTTTTAGCAAGATTTGTTATGTAGCTTACTCTGATGCCATCTTTGGGTTGATAAGGATCAAGAGTTGTCTCTGTATTTCCTAGTAGAGAGAGGAGAGGGGACACCTTTACAAACAAATATAAGGCTGTTTTTAGGCAAATGGGGGAGGGCAGTGCTTTTCTTGTAACTGCTTGTCAAGTGCTTTCAGCTCAAAATCATCCTTATGCCAAAGTAGCATCTTTGGAGATGGCATGTTCTACCACCCTTCAACATACAATGTGTTTATCATTGATGTCTTCAAATGAAACAATAAATGTGCACTTTTAAAATTCCCTCATTTCCATTTTTAACTTAGCAAATGTGGATATTTATAACATGCACAAACAAAACTTCAGGTCCTCATTAAGTTCCAAGAGTGTTAAAGGGTCCAGTGCCCAAAACAAGTCTGAAATCACTGCTTGAGAGCAAAACTACCTTTTTCCTTGCAAAAAATCGAAGGAACACACAGATGCACTTTTCCGTCACTGTTGCTGCTAGTGTGGCTTAATCACTCATATTTAATAAAGAAAACTAAGGGGTTAGATTGATTAAAAACTATCTGTCATACATGAGCACTTTAGCAGACTAGCAAAGCTTATCATATGACTTCCTACAAGCCACACACATCCCTTTGTTGTTGTTGTTTGTTTGTTTTTTCTTTTAATATATTTTTATTGATTTCAGAGAGGAAGGGAGAGGGAGAGAGAGATAGAAACATCAATGATGAGAGAGAATCATTGATCTGCTGCCTCCCACACGCCTCCTACTGGAGATTGAGCCCGAAACCCGGGCATGTGCCCTTGACCAGAATTGAACTCAGGACCCTTCAGTCCACAGGCTGATTCTCTATATACTGAGCCAAACCAGGTAGGGCCACACACATCCCTTTGTAATGTAGCAAAACAGAACACATTTGTTCATCTGAACCAAAGATATAGCCTTTCTAGCACATAAAAATAAACCAAAGTATGTAAAATTATGCTTAACCCTTTGCACTCGCTTGCTTTTTTCTCAATTCCTTTATTCTAATGCTAACCGTGTCGAGTCACACTCGACATCTGAGTGCAAAAGGTATTAATAGTTGAGGAATAGAGTGAAGAAATAAAATGGAGTCACTATAGTCAAGCTGCTAAATTACTAAAATCAAGTAGATTGAGGCATGAGGAAACAATTATATTTTTGTTTTAACTAGCATGGGAACTTAAACTTTTAAACTTCTCAGTCCTGTGTCAATGCCTGGATATACATCAAACCTCCAGATAACCCTCTGATTATTCCCTGAAGGACTAAGGAAAGATTGCTCACATATCCAAGAATGCTCACTTGACATCCATTATCCAGATGACAGGTCATCTAGAGAATTACCATCTAGGACCAATTCTAGGCCAAGAATGCAGGACCAGTTCTTCTCAAGAATGTACTAGCCAGTATAAGAACTCTTAACTTTTCTTTCTTTTTGAAACACTTCTGTGTTTTTGCCTATCTGTGGTTCTAGTTTACAAACTCTAAGACCCTTGAATAATCTTTATTATTTGTTTCTAGACAATACTCCACAGACTCTTTCTGAGATTGTTCTATATGATTGATGTTTCAATATATCTTACTTAAAAAGTATCTAGGTTTCCAAAAATTATCCATTAATTAATGCAATTTGAAATTACACAATCTTGCTATCTAACAACCTTGGAAATTATTTTCAAGCTGACAATATAAAACATAATTACTGTTTAAATAAAAAGATCATCATAGGACTTACAGCCAAGATGGCAGGATAGGTAAACACAGTGCTTGTCTCCTCCCACAACCACATCAAAATTACAATTAAACTACAGAACAACCATCATTCAGATCGGCCTGATATTGAGCTGAATGGAAGTCCTACAACTACAAAATTAAGAAAGAAGCCACATGGAGATTGGTAGGAGGGGCAGAGGTGTGAAATGGGCTAATCCCACAATCACATATGTCGGATAAAAATCAGAGAGATACCTTTGCTGTGGAGGTGCCCCCTGAGAAATGAGGGGTCCCAGTCCCACATCAGGCCCTCAGCCCAGGGTTCCAGTTCCAGGAAGAGAAGTCCCCTAAACTTCTGGCTGTAAAAATCAACAATAATTGAAGCTGAGACTGCTGGAATCCCAGGCAGTTCCTCTTAAAGAGCCCAAACACAGACTTACTCAGACTCACTCCCTCTGAGCTCCAGTTCGGGGACAGTAGCTTAAAAGGCACCAGGGCCCAAGCCAATTTGGCTCAATGGATGGAACATCGGCCTGCAGACTGAAAGGTCCCGGGTTTGGTTCCATTCTGGGGCACATGCCCGGGTTGTGGGCTCCGTCCCCAGTGGGGGGCATGCAGGAGGCAGCCGATCGATGGTTCTCTATCATCATAGATGTTTCTATCTCTCTCTCCCTCTCCCTTCCTCTCTGAAAAATATATATATATATATGTATTTTTTTAAAAGGCACCAGAGATATCTGGGGAGGAACTGAATTGTTTGGCATCAGGACAAGAGCTGGAGAGGCAACATTCTCCCAGACAGAAGTGCTGGCAGAAGCCACTGTACCTTTGATAAGCCCTTCCCCCACAGAGCCAGCAGATAGGTGCCATATCTGAGATTTCATCAACTTGGTTCACACTGTTTGCCCCACCCAGTGATTCCCTGAGACCCTGCCCCACCCAACTTTCAGGTCCACCCCAGCTGTTTCCAGTGGTTTTACCGTAGGAATGGCCTGTCTTGGCTCATGTTTCATATTTTCCTAAAATCTACCAACTGAGCAGCATTTGGCCTCAGCAAGCCCAATTAATTGGCCCCAGGCCAGGCACTAGCAACAGCCAGCCTTGGTTCACATCTTGGCCTTACCTGGGCACCTCCAAGCCCAATACAAGAAGCAGCCATCTACAGATTGCTTTGTAGCTTTTGCTTGGTGGTCTGGGTGGAACACAGGTGGTGACTGACCTTGACCTGCACCTCCCCAGAGGCCCCAGAGCCAGTGCAGAAAATTTTCCTAACTTAGTGAAGGAAACAGACATTCACATCCAGGAAGCTCAGAGAGTCCCAAACCAGAAGAACCCAAAGAGGCCCACACTAAGACACTTTATAATTCAAATACAAAAGGTTAAAGACAAACAGAAAAATTTAAAAGCAGCAAGAGAAAAGCAATTAGTTAGCTACCAGGGAGCTCCCATAAGACTATCAGTTGCTCTGCCATGGGTCCCTGCACATCTGATATCTCAACAGAAAATTTGCAGGCAGAGGGAGTGGCAAAAAATATTCAAAGTGATGAAAAGCAAGGACCTACAACCAAGATTACTCTACCCTGCAAAGCTATAATTTCAAATCGAAGGACAGATAAAGAGCTTCCCAGACAAGAAAAAGCTAAAGGAGTTCATCACTACCAAATCAGTATTATATGAAATGTTAAAGGGTCTTATTTAAGAAGAAGGAGAAAATAATATGAACAACAAAATGGCAATCAATACATATCTATCAACAATTGAATCTACAAACAAAATGAACAAGCAGAATAGAAACAGACTCATAGATACAGAGAATTTTTTGTTGGTTGCCAGATTAGACGAGGACTTAGGGGAGGGGCAGATGAAAAAGGAATTAAGAAGTACAAATTGGTTGTTACAGAATAGTCATGGGAGGATGTAAAGTACAGCATAAGGAATATAGTCAATAATGTTCGAATAAGTAGGCGTGGTGCTGGAGGGATGCGGGATTTATTGGGATGATAACATATTAAGTTAGGTAATGTCTGGTCATGGAGTGTACAAAAAATAAAGAACAAAAAAAAAGATCATCATAATAATGCTTCAATTTACTTAAACACAAACCTATATTTTTCATAATCTGAAACGTTACAGAGGCGCAACATTAGCATACTTGATCAGTAAACCTGTTTTAGTTTAAGAAAAACAAACTCAAGTAGTTAAACATTTTGCTTGACATCAATAAATCAGGAACAGCTATCTTTCAAACTGAATTTTTAGATTAAATTAGTCTCAGTTGCCAAGGATTTGCTTAATTTGTATACTTGGATTCTTAGTTAGCATTTCTGAGTTATATTTTGCTTATTTTTAATTTAATTTAATTTAATTTAATTTATTATTGACACTGTTACAGATGTCCCCCATTTTTCACCCCTTTACCCACCTCCACCCAGCTCCCAGCTCCTCTCCTTCTGGCCATCACCCCACTATTGTCTGTGTTCGCGATTTTATATGAATAATATATTTTTAAAATAGCACATTTAAGAATACCTTAAATGTAATTAAGTTCAATGTCCTTATTTTCTCAAATATTCAATTTATGTAAGTGCTTTTTTATCTCTGTAAACCAACCAAGTAGAGCTCCTTTTAAGAGTCTCCATAATCTGATTTATTAATACCCTCCAGAGATAGGAAAACATTACACGCTCCCTCAGAAATAAAGTCCTTCCTGAATTACAGACAAATCATCTTAGAAATACATAAAGAGCTGAGCTCACAGATTCAGACATGAGAAGCTACAAAGAATTCAAAACTCTATACTCATTTAAGAAACGATTCATCACATTTATAGTCATTTCTGACAGTAAATGACTATCACATTTATAACCATAAAACGCTGAAATGAATTAATAAATGTATGCAAAACTGGTCGTGAACAGCTTTCTGAAAGCCGGCTTCACTCCAAGTCCTTTATGAAGTGGACGTGAGGGCCACAGCAGGTGCTACGGGGGAAGTGCTTCCTTGGTCTCTCCCACCTTAAATTAGATCCCCGAGTTCTCAGGGCACCCTCCAGAGCATGGAGGGTGGCTGCCTGTCCTAAAGTTCCTTCCGAGTGCCTTTCAGGGCCACTGAGGGTGTTGGTGGGAGAGCAGGTCTAATGGTCCACCTTAGCGTCCTGAGGCAGGTGCCAGCGCAGGCCTCACCTGGGTTCTGCTCCTCAGGTGCGCTCAGCCTGGCCGTCTTCACAGCGCCTTCTCGTGAGCCTCACACCTGTCTTAAAGGCCAGGGGAAAGGTGAGAAAGGTGAGGCTCAAAGACCCAGAAGCCAGACCTTTCGGTTCTAACAGTCAGTGGGGAGAAGAGGCAGGATATGGGACCAAGGCGGTAACTCAGTTTCAGGGGCTGTGCCTTTGGCCATATTGAGTTGCTTCCCCTGAACCTGCGCTTCCAACTTGCACTGCTCCACACCACCAGGTCTCCAAGCAGGGCCCAGAGATGCACTAGAAATCAGGACCCTGGTCAGAAAGGACAGTTATGCCTGTTGGACAGTGGCTACTTCAGAGGCTTAGCTTCCTCGCACCCTCTGCTTACACAGCCAGGAAGCCATGGGCGAATAGGTGATATGCAGAGCTATGCAGGCCTGTGTGACTTCACAGCTAATTATGCACCTGTTCTCCCAGATGAGAAGAGAGGTGAAGGAGGGAGGAACAGAGATGTGCCTCCTCCTTCCTCCCAAGCCCTTGGCAGGACGCAGCCTCAGGAGAACACACTTCTGCACCTAAAGCAGAGGACGAGTCCTGGGCTCCCTACAAACAACTGGTAGGCCGTAAGTGGATTAGACCATAATTAAAGTACAATATTTTTTCTCTCCCAAATATTACTAGACTAGAGGCCCAGTGCATGATTGAATCATGCACGTGTAGGGTCCCCTACATGCTTTCTTTTCGTGGTGGAGCTGGGTGCCTGTCCGCTGGTGCACCAGGCCTTTCAGAAGCCTCCGGCTCGGCGGAGGCTTCTGAAAGGCCTGGTGCCGGAGCAGACAGGCACCCAGCTCCCCCGCTTTTGATGGTCTGCGGCCGCTGCGGGGGGGGGGGGGGGGGCCTACCCTGCTGTTGAGAGGCGCAGGGGGCAGGACTCCCGCCCCCTGCGCCTCTCAACGGCCGCTGAGGGGGGCTGCTGCGGACACCTGGCTACCCTGCCGTTGAGAGGCGCAGCTGGGTGTCCGTGGCAGGCCCCCTCAGCAGCCGTGGATCTGGCCGTTGAGAGGCACAGGGGGTGGGAGTCCCGCCCCCTGTGCCTCTCAACAGCAGGGTAGCCCCCCTCAGTGGCAGCGGATCCGTGCCTCTCAATGGCCGGATAGGCCACCCCAAGTCCCGCCCCCCAGCCTCCCGCCGCCCAATCGTGGGCGTAGCGGAGTGATGGTAATTTACATGTTACTCTATTATTAGATAGGATATTTGGAATTAACAATTGGTATAGAATGGATTGGATAGAAAGAATATGAAAGCAGGAATTCTAATTTAATTTTTTAAAAAAATATTTTTTTTTTTATTGATTTTTTTACAGAGAGGAAGGGAGAGGGATAGAGAGTCAGAAACATCGATGAGAGAGAAACATCAATCAGCTGCCTCCTGCACACTCCCACTGGGTATGTGCCCGCAACCAAGGTACATGCCCTTGATCGGAACCGAACCTGGGACCCTTGAGTCAGCAGGCCGACGCTCTATCCACTGAGCCAAACCAGTCAGGACTCTAATTTAATTTTTTTAAACGGTGTATAAAAATGTATATCTTTTAAAATTAATCCATTCTTCTTCCTTCAAAGCACAGCTTTAAAAAAAAAACTATGGTAATAGCATTATAGGGCTTTTTAAAGCCTAGAAGTAGAGGTTTTAAGAAGCAATTTTTATTCAAATATTTTATAATCATCTACTTAATAGCTCTCTTTAAAATTTATATTCTGTATATTATTCCCAGTTAATGGCCTAAAAGTTAAATTTAGTTATGAATTTTCTATATTAAAAAAGTCTCAATTCATCAGAGGCAAGAAAAAAAAGACTATATTTCTTCTCATGAATCTATTTAAAAGACTGGCTTGTCATCCTAGCTAATTACCCATATATTCCTATTCATGAATTGTCATCCTGGCTAATTCATTCAACCAGAAAATATTATGGAGTTGCCTGCTGCATTATTATCTTCATTTTCTGGATAAAAAAGTGACCCTCACAGGGCCATACTAGGGGTTCCTGCACACAAACAAAGACAAAATAATGCACTTCTCACTACCAGTGATAAACAGAACAGGATGGAGATAACACTGGGGTGAGGGGGAGTCATTTTAGATTAAGGAATTCATCCAGTCAATTTCCTTTATAAGGAGACATAAGTAAATGTCAAAATAGTATGACTACAGGGAAGAGATTTCTACATTTATTTTCAATTAACAAGTATCTTTGGAGAGCAATTTAAATTATTAATTGATGCTCTTTACATTTTTTACTTGGTTATATTTATTTATTTTTATTTTTTAATCCTTACCCGAGGATGTTTTTTATTGATTTTAGAGAAAAAGGAAGAGGTAGAGAGAGACAGAGAAACATCAATGTGAGAAAGAAACATTGATCAGTTGCATATGTGCCCCAACCAGGGATGGAACACCCAACCTGGGTATGTGACCTGACAAAGAATCAAACCCGAAACACTTCAGTGCATGGGATGATGCTCCAACCAACAGCCACACCCCCAGGGCTGACTTGGTTTACACTTAATTCTTAAACATGTAACTAACAACTACTTTGAAGAATAAACAAAACCACTATAAGAAGATTATCAATTTAATCTATAATTAAATGATTTTTGATAGAAAACAAAACAATTTATAAATGCAGCATGAATATTTAAAAGGCTATTCAAGCCACCATGCTAAACCTCATCCTATATAATAAAAGCCTAATATGCTAAGCGTTTGGTCGTCCAGTCAGCCGTTCAACCAACCAAAGCGTAATCCTAATATATAAAAACCCTGGGTCCGTCACATCCACAATGACCGGAGGCTCAACCTAACTCCCAGGCTGCATGCGCAGCAGGCTCTGGTGGGTGGGGACTTGTGGCAGCGAAGACGGGAACAGGGAGGTGAGGCCAGCACTCAGAGTCACTCACAACCGCACACACACACAGACACACACAGCACCCTCCAGCTCACAGCCTTTTCTCCCTTTCTTTCCCTCCCTCCCACCTCGTTCTCAGAGCCGCTCTCAGAATGAGGAAACAAAATGGACTGGGCCTGAAGAGGCCTGGATGGAAGGGAGGGTGGGAAGAGGGTGGAGTGGCCCCCACAGGCCCTGCCCCCTCCCAGGAGGAAAGAAGAAGAGGGAGACAGGGAGGCAGGAAGGCCTGGAGGACTGCTGAGAAAAACAAAGAGAGACAGAGACTGGGAGAAACTGGGATGGAGAAATGGAAACAAAACAGACTGGGCCTGAAGAGGCCTGGATGGAAGGGAGGGTGGGCAGAGAGTGGAGCGACCCCCACTGGCCCCGCTTCCTCCCAGCCAGGAAAGAGGAAGAGGGAGACAGGGGGGCAGGGAGGCCTGGAAGACTGCTGAGAAAAACAAAGAGAGACAGAACCTGGGAGAGATCAGGCCAGCAGGGGAGGGCAGTTGGGGGCAACCAGGCTGGCAGGGGAGGGCAATTGGGGCGGGGGGCGGGAGATCAGGCTGGCAGGGGAGGGCAGTTAGGGGCGATCATGCAGGCAGGCAGAGAGGTTAGGAGCGATCAGGCAGGCAGGCAGGTGAGCAGTTAGGAGCCAGGGGTCCCAGGTTGCGAGAGTTATGTCCGTCTGCTGGCAGTCAGACATCCCCCAAGGGGTCCCTGATTGGAGAAGGTGCAGGCTGGGCTGAGGGAACCCGGAACCCCCCCTCCATGCACGAATTTTGTGCACCAGGCCACTAGTATGCTAATAATATCCTAAGGCCACTCAACCACTCGTTATGACATACACTGACCACCAGGGGGCAGTTCCTCCAACTGGTAAGTTATCTTGCTGCTGGGGTCCACAGCCAATCAGGATTGAGGGAGACAGGCCAGACAAACCCTGGAGCCCTCCCTCAGCCCCTCCCGCTGGCTAACCTTCCGTGTCCCTCCCCAGCCATGATTGTGCACTGGTGGGGTCCCTCAGCCTGGCCTGCACCCTCTCACAATCCAAGCTGAGAAAACCCCTCCCCCTGAGTGCACAAATTTTGTGCAATGGGCCTCTAGTTGTTTTATAATGTGTCAGTGAACAGATTAGGTTAATTGCCTATATAGTTTTTATCTGCTCTTCACAAACAGAAGAGCTAATTTCTAGAAACAACACACTAATTTATCCTGAGAGTTGGAGTGCAGCCATGTTTTTATCAATATGGACAATAAGAAAATTTAATTTTTAAAAGCTAAAAAATCTTAGACAATTCTGTCTTCTTTAGAAGTTATGAAAGCATCACTTTATCTGAGGGCCAAGTAGCATGCAATTACTCTACCAGTAAACATCTGGTAGCAAACACTGAGAGGAATAGGTACCTCTTAGAATTTAATTAAGCCTGTGAAAAATATATAGTTATAGAGGAAAAATCAAGGTCAGAATATAATTGCAATACGCTTTTATTTTATTGATGCCTTTTCCACTCAAGGTTCTTTAATTTTCAGCATTATGTCAACCACAGAAAGAACTGAGGGGAAAATAAAACATAATTGTACCACGATTTCTCATTAACTGTTGGACAAATGCCAAGGCCTCCCTACTAAAAACAGAAGTGAAGAGGGTAATTTCCTTAGCAAGCAACTTAGTTTCTAAGAACCAGATCCATTAATACAGACCACAAAAGACGCAACTTCAACCTGTCAATCCTGCAGGCAATACCAAGAGATCCACACTTAGAGAAGCTAAAAAGGCTCTGAGCCAGTGCAAGCGTGAAAAGGGAATTGACAAGGTAAACTGATAAATTACACTAGTTCAGTGGTGGAGCATAAAAGGACCAAAACAATAAAATATGTATATGGGAAACCTTTAAATTTCAATAACTATCAGCAAAAGTAGAAAAGGAACAAAATAATGAATACTGAATATATCCATGGAGATAGATAATCCCAAAAGCAGTTCCTGTATTACCTATAATTCACTCTCCTTCCAATTTCAGATTAGAGATTTTTAGGATATTATTAGAAGCAAGTGTGGAAAACTTCTAATTTGAAGGCAACAGTGCCTCATTCTAACTTTCCCCTTCTTTTATTTTTATTATTATTATTTTTTTTGGCCACAATCTGAAGCACTGGTCCTTTATAGCGCTGGCAAGCTTGCCCTAAAACAGGAGCAGGGAACCCTTTTTCTGCCAAGGGCCATTTGGGTATTTATAACATCATTCATGGACCATACAAAATTATCATCTTAAAAATTAGCCTGCTATATTTGGTCAAGCATTTAATTAACTCACCCCTAATGCCTTGGCAGGGCCAGACCATCTTGGTTGGGTTAATTTGCATACTCGCTCCTGATTGGCTGGTGGGTGTGGCTTGTGGAGGTATGGTCAATTTGCATATTGCCCTTTTATTAGATAGGATTATGTATAACAGGATACTGTAAAAATTAAGTTACGAATTTTTTATTAAAACATTTCTTACAGGGAGATCCAAGATGGCGGCGTAGGTAAACATCTGGGCTGCTACCGTCCACAACAATTTCCAAAACTACAACTAAAAGACAGAACGTCTATCACCCAGAACCACGGGAAAGCTGGCTGAGCAGAAGCTCTACAACTAGACCGAAAGAGAGGGGAGCAAGCAGGACACAAACGCTGAAAAACTGAGGTACAGGGGAACGTGCGCACGATACGGGCTGGCAGCGGAACCCAGCTGGCGGCGGTTGTTGCTTTCTTCAATCCAAAGAGAGACAAGCTCCCAATCTCTCTGAAATCCAGTTTCTGGGGAGAGACTGGGCTGTCTGCCATTGGGTCAGAGAGTGAGGATGGCTTGCTAGCAGAGCTGCGTGGAGGTACAATTGTTGGCTGCGCTGGGGCACGAGACACGGGGACGTGGTTGGAGGCGGCTCACTGCCAGTCATCGTTGTTTGCCACGCCCTAGCCTAGTGACGCCCTGAGACTCCACCCCGCACAATCTACAAACACACCCAAGCTCCTAGCAGCGGCTTTTGCATATGAATGGCCTTTTCTATTGCAGTTTAACCCTAGTAAACGTGCAACCTGGTATAGACAGCTCCAAAGCCTCCAAGATCCAAGCAGGGAGGAGAGGATGGCAGTTCTTGCTGTAGCTCCTGCAGGGTGGCCTCAGACAGTAGCTGAACTGCACCCCATTGGAGATCCAGAAGCCAGTATACCTAGTGGTCAGTGTGAGACACCAGATTTCAACTCCTCACATCCATAAGTGACACATTCGGGAGGTGGACTCAGTGAGCACTAAAGCCCCACTGAAACAAGTCCTGTACCATAAGCGTGTCTCCAGTGCAGCAGTGCTTCCATTGTAGACACAGAGGGTCCTCACAGCCAATTGGCCTGGAAGTCAATTCCTCCCAGGGTACCAACAGCAATCAAGGCTTAACTACACCAAGACTTTGCACTCAGCCCACAAAGGGGTGTACCAAGAGCGACCACCTAGGGTGATTGGGGAAGCTGAGCTACCGGCCCCTATAGGTCACTGACCACACAAAGCCACTCCATCAACACAGGGAGGCAGCCAAAATGCAGAGACACGGAAGCATGTCACAAATAGGAGAGATGGAGGAAAGTAAACTACTGGACGACACAGTGTTCAGAACCACATTTATAAGGTTACTCAAGAATCTTCTAAAAACCGCTGAGAAACTTGAAGAGACCTCCAAGAAACTTAGTGAGACCTTCAAGGACCTTAATGAGAATGCCAAAAAAAATGGAAAAGAACCAGTCAGAAATTAAGCATACACTGTCTGAAATAAAGAATATACAGAAACTCAACTGTAGATCACCATACCCCAAGAGTCAAACAAAAGATCTGGAATATGAGGAAGCAAAAAACACCCAACCAGAGAGGCGGAAAGAAAGAAGAATCCAAAAGTGTGAGGATAGCGTAAGGAGCCTCTGGGACGGCATTAAGTGTACCAACATCCGAATTTTTGGGGTGCCAGAAGAAGAGAGAGAGCAAGTTACTGAAAACCTATTTAAAGAAATAATGACAGAAAACTTCCCCCACCTGGTGAAAGAAATAGACTTAACAAGTTCAGGAAGTGCACAGAACCCCAAACAAGAGGAATCCAAAGAGGACCACACCAAGACACATCATAATTAAAATGCCAAGGGCAAAAGACAAAGAGAGAATCTTGAAAGCAGCAAGAGAAAAACAGTTATCTACAAGGAAGCACCCATACGACTGTCAGCTGATTTCTTAACAGAAACTATGCAGGCCAGAAGGGAGTGGCAAGAAATATTCAAAGTGATGAACAGCAAGAACCTACAACCAAGATTACTCTACCCAGCAAAGCTATCATTCAGAATTGAAAGTCAGACAAAGAGCTTCACAGACAAGAAAAAGCTAAAGGAGTTCATCACCACCAAACCAGGATTACATGAAATGCTGAAGGGTATTCTTTAAGAAGAGGAAGAAGAAGAAAGAGGTAAAGATAAAAATTATGAACAACAAAAAGACATCAAATACCTACCTACCAACAAGTGAATCTAAAAATCAAGTGAATAAAAAATCTGAAGAACAGAATGGACTGGTGAATATAATAGAATCGGTGACATAGAAAGGGAGGGGATGGACAATTCTCAGGGGCAAGGGGGTCTGAGGGGTGCAGGAAGAGATTGGACAAAAATCTTACACCTATGGATGAAGACAGTGGCAGGGGGTAAGGGCATGGGGTGGGGTGGGGAATCAGGTGGAGGGGAGCTATGGGGGGGGGGGGCGGAGAGGAACACCTGTAATAATCTGAACAATAAAGATTTATTATTAAAAAAAAACATTTCTTACATACCATTATATTGGCTGGGCCACAAAACTATTCGTTGTGGGCTGCAGCCCATGGGCCGTGAGTTTGACATGCATGTTCCACACTAATCTTTCAGAATATCTGTAAATTGTTATAGTGCTCTATTTTCACTTGTCTTTCCATTTCAACCCAATACAAGATAAAATAAAAGTTGGACACCTGTCCCTGCACTAGTGGGCTAGGGGATCATATCATTTTTATAGCTAAAAGTAACATGCCAACTGGTGGACCCAGAAGCAGATTTTAATGATTCTACACCCAAAATAGCAAAGCTCGGAGGCCACCTGAAAGTTTTTATTTCGGATAAAAAGAGCAAAAACTGATCCTTGAGTTGAAAAATCCGGAAGCAGTTAAGGCAGGACACTGAGCATCACTCAGCAGCAGGAAGGGAAGAGAAAGCCTCTCCTGGAAACAGGTAACCTTGGGCATTTGAAAGAGCTTCCCAGGGCAACAGCAACAAAGCTACTTACACCTAAAGTGAACTCTGAATAGCCATCATAGAGAGCCTAATGCAGGAAAGTTACTGAGGAATGCACAGCTGGGCCACAGAGAAAGAAGGTCCAAGAAGCCTGACAAAAACAGACAAGGGCAGAGATGGTTCCCAGTCCCACATGTGACTGGAATTCCACCAGTTCCAAGGCAGGAAACCTAGAGATGGATGTTGACATTCACACCTGTGATAATTCTGCAGAGAACTAGCTCCATTCCATGGTATCAGGGCCAGTTTATTGTAAGACGTTTATTGTGAGTTTTGTTCTAACCGAGGGTTTCTGGACTTAAGAGTCCACAAGCACAGAATGCAAAGGGGTCTGTGAACTTGGAAGTTTTTTGCATTGTCTGTATCTGGAATTTAGCTTTTTCTTTAATTATAAATGCCAATGACAAACCACAGTTTCTGTGACTTTGTCACCAATAAAATTCTGTATTTTTATGTGGGGAAGCATAGGACTTAGTTGGAAAGTCTGTAAGGAGGATTCTCTGAAAGGTGGGAGGCCTCTAGAGGGACCTTGCCGAAGGTGGCAGACCCTGTCTTGACTTTTCCAAACAAGTCTGAGCCCTCGGGTGTTTTGCTGGAATCTTCATGTTTACTCTTTAAACATCCTTGTTTAAAAGACACTACAGATACATGTATTTTCTCAAGGATACTTACCCTGCTGATAGTATCTAATAGTCAATTTTAGTTCAAGCTGTTGCTACAATAAAAGCCTAAGGAGGTAGGTGAATGGAGCTGTTTGATTCCTAAAGCCAAACAGTCCCTTAGCCCTCTCTTTCACAGAAACATGTGTCAGAGTAATCATTCATCCGTCACTCAGGGTCTGCCAGTCAGCCCTGGCATTTTTACATCAATGTTAAGTTGTTGCACATACCTTGAAATAGCTGCTATTTCTTATTATCCTATATAATAAAAGGCTAATATGCAAATAGACCGAACGGCGGAACAACTGAACAACCGAACAACCGGTCGCTATGATGTGCGCTGACCACCAGGGGGCGTGTGCGGAACATGGCAGGCGTTGGCCGCGCGGGATGGTGGAGCAGTGAGTAGGGGTGCCAGACCAAGGTGGGGCGCCAGTCACTCTCATCAGGGTGAGCCTCTGGTGGTTACTGAAAATTCTTTGCTCCCGCACGCCATGGTCCCACCCAGCACTCGCACCTGCTGATGGCACTGGCCTTGTTCGCACCCGCTGCTGGCGCCGGCCCCAATCGCTCCGTGCCTTCAGTGGGTGTGAGCAGGGCCAGCACCGTCAGCACGTTGGAGTGGTAGCAGCGGGAGTGGGGCTGCTGGCAGACAGAGGACCAGGGGCCATAGAGGGAGGGGCTGGGTGGGGGCACGGAGGATGGGCCGAAACCTGCCCCTGTACACACCACAGCCTCGTGGCCCACAGTTCCTTTCAAGGTGCACAAATTCATGCACTGGGCCCCTAGTTTCATAAATTAATAACAATGCACATATATACTACTAGAGGCCTGGTACATGACATTCGTGCCCTGGGAGGAGGCCCTCAGCCCGGCCTGCGCCTTCTTGCAGTCTGGGACCTCTGGCTCCTTACCGTCTGCCTGCTTACTGTTCCATAGGGCTGCTATGCAGGGGGGAGAGGCTCCTGCCACCACCACTGCGCTCACCAGCCATGAGCCCAGCTTCTGGCTGAGCTGTGCTCCCCCTGTGGGAGTGTACTGACCACCAGGGAGCAGCTCCTGTGTTGAGTGTCTGCCCCCGGTGGTCAGTGAGCATCATAGCGATCAGTTGTTCTGCTGTTCGGTCGATTTGCATATTAGGCTTTTATTATATAGGATAACACCAAGTGGATGTTAAGTGTGAAAAACACTGAATAGAGAGTAAGGTTAGACAGACTTCTGTACTACAGAATTTCTCAGAGTCTCATATTGCAAAAAGGAGTGTGAATATTTGAAGGGGATATTTGGTATGCAAAGCTGGTGTGGATTAGGGAGGCACTCTGAATTCACTCCTAACCTTTAGAACAAACTCCGCATTTGTCCATTCAAGCCTGGTTGGTGCTGCAGGAGATCAGAGGTGGGGGCAAACCAGCTCAAGCTTTGCTGCACATCAGAAACACTGCAGAGCTTTGAACATCCTCATGGCAACGTCACCAGGTTCCAGGTGCAGTTAAAGGGATATGCAGATTGAGAACCACCACACTCTACTTAGGCATGGTGAATATGTGGATAAAGATGTGGCATACAAAGTGGAATATTACTTAGCAAGAAAAAAGAATAAAATCTTGCTAATGCGACATCATGCACAGACCCAGAGGATATTATGCTAAGTGCAATAAGTCCGACAGAGAAAGACCAATTTTATATGATTTCATTTATATGTAGAATCTAAAAACAAAAAATAGATGAATAAACAAGGCAGAAACAGATCAAGGTATAGATAGAAAGAACAAGTTGATGGTTGCCAAAAGGGAGTGACATTTTTAAAAAAAACAAAGAAGGTGTGGTGCTTGCCCTGAAAAAAAAAAACAACAAAAAAAAAAACAACAAGATAGCAAAACGTATATAATTGAAACCAGGTGGTAGAGGTCCTTTACACTATTCCTCTTTTGGGTAAATTAGAACATTCCCATAATAAAAAGTTAAAATACAGCCCTGCCAGCATGGCTCAGTGGTTGAGCCATCAACCTATGAACCAGGAGATCCCCATTCGATTCTGGTCAGGACACATACCCAGGTTGTGGGCTCAACCCCCCAGTGTGGGCGTGCAGGGAGGCAGCCGATCAATGATTCTCTCTCATCATTGATGTTTCTCTTTCTCTCTCTCCCTCTCCCTTCCTCTCTGAAATCAATAAAAATATATTTTTTAAAAAGTTAAAATACAGCCCTAGCCAGTTTGGTTCTGTGGAAAGAGCATCGGCCTGCAGACTGAAGGGTCCCAGGTTCGATTCCAGTCAGGGCACATGCCTGGGTTGCGGGCTCGGTACCCAGTGTGGGGTGTGCAGGAGGCAGCCAATCCATGATTCTCTCTCATCATTGATGTTTCCGTCTCTCTCTTCTTCTCCCTTCCTCTCTGAAATCAATAAAAATATATTTTAAAAAAAGTTAAAATACATAATGTATTCTACTCTCCCATGGAGCTCCAGATTTTAAAAAAGGCTTCAACCTTCTCCTCTCCTCCTCCTCCCCCTCCTCCTCCTTCTCTCCCTTCCCCCCCTCCCCCCAGGCTTGCCCTGTGCACTCGCATCTTCTCTCTCTATAGCAGCCATGAGGGCCTAGCAGCCACGCAGACTCCAGGCAAGGGCTCCAATCTCGGGTCCCGACACAGCACCAGCCAAAGCGCAGTGGGAAACAGACCAAGCTAGCGGGATGGGGACAGAGACTAAACTGAACTAAAGCCTTGGCATGGCAGAGAATTTCTGGGGCTGGTGAAGACAAGGCTGGGCATTTTCTTTTTATTTTTTCTTTCTTTATTTATTTATTTTAATTTCTTTATTGATTAAGGTATCACATATTTGTCCTCGTCCCCCCATTCCCATCCCACACCCCTCCCCACACATGCCCCCACCCCCCTGTTGTCTTTAACCGCTGGTTAGGCTCATATGCCTGCACACAAGTCCTTTGGTTGATCTCCCTTTTGGCTCAGTGGATAGAGCGTCGGCCTGCGGACTCAAGGGTCCCAGGTTCGATTCCGGTCAAGGGCATGTACCTTGGTTGCGGGCACATCCCCAGTAGGGGGTGTGCAAGAGGCAGCTGATCGATGTTTCTCTCTCATCGATGTTTCTAACTCTCTATCCCTCTCTCTGTAAAAAATCAATAAAATATATTTTAAAAACAAAACAAAAAAACAAGGCTGGACATTTTCCACAGCGGGACGATGGGGATGAGACCCTGGGAGCCTTGGGGCAGCTTTCCATTTCAACCCCAATCAACCTTACCGCCATACCTCATCCTCCCAGCCGTGGCCCCTGAGATGCTCTTATGTGACACCTCAGGGACCCGTTTCCTCTGGCAACAAAAACAACTGCAACTGCGCTTTGAAAATGATCTTTAATTGGGAAAACTGGTGATATGAGGACAAACTGTTTAATGGCGGAAGGGTAACAGAATATGTCACCCCAAAATATACCATTTAGGATTATTTTGAGCTGAAGGCGATCAAGAATCACAGATAGAGGAAGAGCTCTGTGCCCTCTCCTTAAAAGCCTACGGGCAGGGGTGGGGGGGCGCAATGGTAAGATATGTACACATATAATACCTTAATAAAAAAATTGGGAAAAAAAAGCCTACGGGCAAGGTCATAGAAGCCTCCCTCTGTGAAGGTGGCACCCTCCCCCCTACCAGGAAAGGGGAGTGCCCTTGGTGGTAGAAATGAAGAGCCCATACTGAGAATGTACATAAATACCCCTTATCTCCCATTAGTTCCCCTGTGTATTTCTTAGTGGCTTCCCCATCATGTATCATCCCTTGAGGAGGTCCAAACCCCCTTTTCTTTGTTAAAATTGTATCTAAGTCCCCAAGTCTAACTACTTCTTTGAGTTTCACTTTCCTGTGAACTCCCTGCATGTAAATATTGATAAAAATGGCATACCTTTTCTCCTGCTACTCTACCTTTTTGATAGTTCAGTTTGCAGGCCTCAGAACCCAAGAAGGTAGACGAAAAGTTTTTCCTCCTTGACGGTTTTGGCAACAAAGATGAGCTGGGGGGAGTAATCGGCCACTCACTACGGAGGCTGTACCTGAGGTCCCGGCACACCTGAAAAAGCTGTGAGGGCAGAAATACTTACCAAGTCAGCCTCCTGGACTTCTGCTCAGAGTCTGGCCAAGCGAGAGTGCTAAGAGCCACTGCTTATCTTTTCCTTTCCAAATCTGGATTCAGAGAACACATTGTAACAATTAGTCCTTTGGCCCAACGGGGCGTGGCTCAGTGGTTGAGCATTGACCTACCAACAAGGAGATTGCGGTTTGATTCCTGATCAGGGCACATTCCCCGGGCCAATCAATGATTCTCTCTCATCATGGATGTTTTTTTCTCTCTCTCTCCCTCTCTAAAATCAATAACAATATATTTTTTAAATAATATTTTATTTGACATGATTCTTATGAATTTGAGTTTAAGTACTCTTGTTACTGATCTTTTCCCTCCCAGGGGTAGCCGTTGTTTTCCTTTGTGTCTGTCCTTGGTGTCATTTGTCGTAAAAAAGAGAATGATTGGTAACAACATGGGCTTAGGTCCTATAAGCCGTTGTTCCAGGCAGCCTTCCCTGGAACGGTTCTCACCAGACGGGCATCCATTTGGATAAACTTTTCTGTGAGTCACTAATAAAAAACGATGATGGGATTCTCCTTCCATCCTGTTTTGTGTCCTGAGAGCTTGGCTTGACTCTCCCAAGACAAGGAACACCAAGGAGAATCCTAACAAACAAGCTTTGCTGAGTTTCCCTGAATTGACTATGCTTACCTCATACCCTTTGATCTTTCAGAGTCCTCCACGACTGTCCACTCTTCATGAAACCTAGCGTTAAAATACTTTGGTCCAACTGTTTCTTCAGATCTTCATCTCCTATGAAGGCCTTCGTTCACGACCCAGTCAGGCCCCATGCTCCTTCCCAGTCACTGATCCTAACTGTCTCCCACCCACAGGGCAGGACCTGGCTCACTTTCTGCTGTGATGTCACAGGTCCCCAAGCATTCCACAGTATCCTGGCAACGAAGGTGAGGGGAGCTGAGGGGCCGGCAGAAGAAAGTCTTCCTCCTTCAGCTGAGGGAACATGGCAACGAATAGAGGAGCGACCCTGTTTGTCCTGCTGCTGTGCTGCTGGCAAGAAGCTGAGGTCCAGCCGATGAACATATTTTCAGGTACAGTTGCAGTGGGTGTTTGTGGCAGGTAGAAAACATGCTCCTTCCTCCCTGGGGCCTGAATCAGGCAGGTGGTGGCTTTCTGCCACAGGTCCCTTCTTCCCCATCTCCCCAAATTTACCACGTATTCCAGGGGGAACGGAGTAAGTTGAAGCCCTTTTTGAAATCTGGAAATTCCATGGGAGAGTAGCATACATTATGTATGCTATCTTTTCATTATGGGAATGTGTGTGTGTGTGTGTGTGTGTGTGTGTGTGTGTGTGTGTGATTTCAGAGAGGAAAGGAGAGGGAGAAAGAGAAAGAGAAACATCAATGATGAGAGAGAATCATCGATCGGCTGCCTTCCTGCACACCCCACACGGGGGATTGAGCCCACAACCCGGGTATGTGTCCTGACCGGAATCGAATGGGGATTTCCTGGTTGGTAGGTCGAAGGCTCAACCACTGAGCCATGCCAGGGGAGGGGAGGAGGCTGTATTTTAACTTTGTATTATGGGAATGTTCTAACTTACCCAAAAGTAGAGGAATAGTGTAAAGAACCCCCATCACCTGGTTTCAATTATATATGCTTTGCCATCTTGTTTTTTTCTATACACACATACACACGTTTGTTGTTCCTGGGAGTATTTTAGCACTGTGCAAGATGTCTTATCATTTTATGAAAATGTTTTCTTGCTAAGATAAGGGCCTTTTATTTATATATATCTACAATGTCATTAAACAGTGACAAGGGTTACAAAAATCCTGCAAACAATTGAATATTGGCTAATACCCAGCCCATTTAAAATCTCTCCCCTGTGGTCTCAGAATGCCCTTTTGCAGGTTGTTGGTTCTAATCACACCCAAGCAGCACCCATAGGCCTTTGGCTCTGACTCTTTTATCCTGACCCCTTACGTATTGAGAAATGGGACAGTGGACAGGGAGGCCACCTTGCCCACCAGTTTCCCAATGAGAATCCAGACACAGGAGCTCCAAGCAGGGCTCTGCAAAAGAAACTCTACTTAGAGGTCAGTGCAGATTCCATGAACATGGTTAAACTAGTAGGGTTGTATTTCTTCACTAGGTCCAGCTTCTGAAAAGTTATGGAAATCAAAACTTCAGGATGATATGCCTGGAATATTTGGTAAGGAGCCTCTTCTTATCAAACATCTGGTTTGTGTTTGGATGGGCTTGGGGGATTTGTCAGTGGGTGTTTTCCAGAAAACCTGGTACAAATTGCATAAGGTGGATGTGATTTGGTTTGAGGCTAAAATCACATCCCCATGGCCCCACAGCTCATGGCCTTTAGTGTCTCCAGGAGACCGCCCCCTGCTTCCTGCGTGGCGCAGACGGATTCCAGGAACTCCCACTGCTTTGCTCTAGTCAGCCATGCTCCTGTCCCCTGCCTGCCCCTACCTGCCCGAGTTCTCTCTTACAGCTGAAGCACTGTGTGTGTGGTCACATCTGTAGAATCTCGCCCTTCACACACAGCTGGCCTGCTCGAGACAGAGGCCAGGGATCAGAGCTGGCTCATCCTTGACCCTTCAGCACCTGGGCAATTTCTGGTCCACAGTAGGTGCTCAATAAATGCTTGTGGTTCCCATCAACATCTACTCTTCTCCATGACCCAGAATCTAACTAGATACCATGATTTTTTAGGAACTTAAAATTGGTTCTTCTGTGTAATAGCTGGCCCAGAGAGTGGCCAAGGTCTTGTCAAGGTGGAAGCAGGTATTGCCAGGGCAGCTGTACCAGCTAAGAATGTGACTGGCTTCATGAGCAGAATCTGAGTAGCAGTGGCTCAGCCATGCAGGGGTTGTGATCCTGTGTCATCAGCAGCTCAGTGACATGAGGCTGTATCCCTGTGGTCACCCTGGCCATTCCTGGAGCTTGTGTCCCATGGTCACACATGGAGTCCACAGCTCCAGACATCATGGCCACTTTCAGGGCAGGAAAACTCAGGGGTTCATACAGTCCAGACACCATTTCCCTTCTATCAGGAAAAGCTATATTATTCACAGAGCCCATAGACTCCTGCTTACCTTTGCATGTCCCATAGCCCACCCCCTCGGCGGGGTTCTCAAAGTACCCCACTGGGGTGCATACACCGCCCCAGCCAGGTTCAGGTTCTGTGGTGGAGGAAGGAGAACGTGGCTGTTGAGTGGGAATGCGACAGAACCATGGAAGAGTGTTACCCCATGTATGTTTGTGACACCATTGCTTCCAGTGATATTTAGTTCTTCATCCCCTTTATTCATGTATTCCACATGAGTGAGAACTGGGGTGACCAGTGTCTGCTTTGCATGAGGCTGTGGAGTTCCCAATATGTGGGACATTCATGCTAAACCAGGAAAATCAGGGCAAACCAAGGCAGGTTGGTTGTCAGCATGTGGACTGGCTGGTCAGGGTGTCTATTGTGTTGCAGTTATGGGGTGCTGGTCAGCGTAACCATTGTATTACACAGATGACGGGTGCTGGTCAGCATGACCACTGTGTTGCAGAAATGGGGGGGGGCTGTTTAAGGGTGCCCATTGTGTTGCAGAGATGAGGAGATGGTCAGGGTGACCATTGTGTTGCTGATATAGGGGGACTCACAGCTGCCATTGTCCCAGACTATATATTAGTGCTTATATATACTACTTTATTTTAACCTCATAAAAGCCCAATGTAATATAGACTCTATTTCACAGAAGACAAAACCGAAAGTCAGAAAGGAACTTGTCAAGATCACATTCCCATGAGAGCAGAACCAGAATGTGGGTCAAGTCTGTCCAACATAAAGCCCTGCCTAGACTAAGTTATAGTCTTCCTAGGAGAGGTCAGAAGAATATAAAGGGAAGAACAGGTCACATTAAGTAGCAACTAGAAAAGACATTTGTGCAAACACAGGGACAGCTTGGGGAAAGGCTCAGGGTGGGCACAGAATGGCAGCAGGGGCAGGAAGGAAAATTAGAACAATGCCCGAGGCCACGCCTCCAGCCTCATATCTTTGGGGGTCAATATTTATTACTCAGGGGATCTGAATGGTCTCAGGTCTATTAGTTAGGGAGGCCCTTCCACCTCAGACAAGTTTCTTAGAAAGCCAACTCCTGGGTGGGCGGGAGGCAATCAACCAAGGATCTTGTGTGCATATATGCATGGCCCATGGACACAGACAATGGGGCAGTGAGGGCCTGGGACGAGGGGCAAGGGGAGGGGGGCACGGGCTGGAGGGGGTCAATGGTGGGGGGGGGGAAGGGGACATATGTAATGTAATACTTTCAACAATAAAGAATTATTTTTAAAAAAGAAAAGGAAAGCCTACTTTTGCCCTGACTGGGTAGCTCAGTTGTTTGGAGCATTGTCCCATACACCAAAAGGTTGCAGATTTGATTCCCAGTCAGGTCACATACCTAGGTTGTGGGTCAATCCCTGGTTGGGGTGTGTATAGGAGGCAACTGATCAATGTTTCTCTCTCACACCAATGTTTCTCTCTAAAATAATCCAAAAAATAAATAATATGCAAATTAACCATCACTCCAACACACAAGATGGCCACCCCCATGTGGACACAAGATGGCTGCCACAAGATGGCCAGCAGGGGAGGGCCATTGGGAGGGACCAGGCCTGCAGGGAAGGGAAGTTTGGGGTGACCAGGTCAGCAGGGGAGGGCAGTTAGGAGCAATCGGGCTGGCAGGGGAGTGGTTAGGGGGTGATCAGGGTGGCAGGCAGAAGCGGTTAGGGGCAATCAGGCAGGCAGGTAAGCGGTTGAGAGCCAGTAGTCCTGGATTGTGAGAGGGATATCCGACTGCCCGTTTAGGCCCAATCCCACCAGGCAGTCAGACATCCCTTGAGCCGTCCCACATTGGAAAGGGTGCAGGCTGGGCTGAGGGACACACCCCCACATGTGCACAAATTTCGTGCACCAGGTCTCTAGTAATCAATAAACATACCCTCAGGTGAGCATAAAAAGGAAAAAAAAAAACTACTATAGAAAGTCAACTCCCCTATCCATGAAGCCACTGATTTCCTGTTTCCAGTCGCAGATTTCACAGAACTGCTATGTAGAGCAAAAAGGAGTGGGTTCTGTATCACTGGCTTTAACATATTCTTGTGTGCTTTTCCCAAGATGAAATTGTAGTCCAAGAGTTTCTGGATCCAGATAAATCAATATTGTTTGAAACACAAAGACCACAAAAAAAGCTAATGAAGAGTACAAAGAAAAAAGCAAGTATACATTTTTTTAAACTCTTAATTGCATGTATTCTTAGCAGTGTATGGTATTAAATGCACAATCCCATTCTGGACAGTTTTTCTCAGTGGTTAGAGCATAAGTCCTTGGACCTAAGGGTCTCAGGTTTGATTCCCCAGCCCTGGTCAGAGCTCCTGCAGGAGGCAACCAATTGATGTGTCTTTCTCCTCTCTCTCTCTCTCTCTCTCTCTCTCTCTCTATATATATATATATATATATATATATATATATATATATATATCCCTTCCACTCGCTAAAAAAAATAAAAATATATCAATGCAAATAAAGCACAATCCCATCATTTTAGCATTCTTAAGGCCAGCTATTTCTGGAGCAAAAGCAAATAGAGATGTGAAAGAAGTGGTTGTCCCAAACCATGTCTATAAAAACCTAGAGCAGCAGAAACAAGTTCACTTAATTTTGGAGTGACCTCTGGGGTGCATGGGCAAGCAAGGTCTTGGGCTTGGGATGAAAATGGGGCTCCACCATTGCAGGAACAGGGGGCACAGGAAAATAGGAACTTTCCATAAGCCAGCATGTGTGATGCTCACCTAAGCTTCTTAGAGAGCAGGGCAGTGACCATGACCCCATTTGAAGGGATCAAACTAAAGTCTGAAAAAAGACATGCCTAAGGCCACACTGCTGGTAGAGAATAAAAGCAAAGAACATGCTTTTCCAAAAAAAACAGCTTCATGTTGTTCAAAATGAACATAAATAATAAAGAAGCACATTGAGGACCAAGACAGAATATTTGGTTGACACCTGCTAAGGAGAAAGCCGGGCACCAGAAATCTACATGCAGCACGTGAAAATGCATAAAGCAGCAGGGAAGTCCAGCATTTTCTTGAAAGTTTGCATCCAGATATAAATTCTAAGTCCTTGCACTAGCTCACCCAACATCTGCCCAGACCCACACTGCTGGGTTCAAGGCACTCAGATGATGCCTGACTCTCTGGTTACACATTAACTTTCCAACACACATTTCCAATGGAAACTCGATTAGCATTCCACCCTAATGTTTTAAAATAAATTTTGGACCAAAATGTTCATGAAAGTATATATTTATGCTTTTCTCCATTTCCCCTCCCCCTATGCTCTTCATCAAAAAAGCCCATATTAAAACCAACGATCAGACTGATACTGATAAGCATCATGAAAAGACATTCTCTTCTGGGAATGAAGACAGACTTTTCCTTAATGGTAAGTGCGACCTGGTAATTCCCTTGCCTGAGTTCAGAGGCTGGTGGGGAGCACAGAGGGGGCCAGACAGCTCCTTGCTAGAGGGTGTAGAGTGTGAAGGATGGAGGATGGAGGTCATGGCTGCTTCACCAGGTCAGACAGATTTCTCATCTCTTTCAGGGCTGAGGGACAGCCAGCCCCCACCCCTGCTCATGGGTCTGACCCTGGAAAACTAGGGCCTAGAGGAGCTGGCAGGAATGTCGTCTCTGCAGGCAGGTGGATGCCAGAGGGCAAGGAAGGCGCTGTCACATTGCCCATCCCCTCCCAAACTTTCAGTTAAGTCACTGCTCCTCCCCTGGGGTGGGCCCAGAGTGTCCCCCAGGATGCCCCCAGGCGTGAGGAAAACAAAGTTTGCTGAAATGAAAAGCAGTGTGTCAAGGCTCCAGGACTAAGGAGCCAGCATCCCATGGGTGACAGATCTTGTCTTTACCCTAAAGACTAAACAAGAAAGGACACCTATGCAGCTCTTAGGACACTCCTCTGAGACCCCACAGTGGACCTAGAGGGGGTCCAGGTTGCAGCTCCCAAGCCTGATAGTACAGCAGGCGCAGAAAGGGGAGCTGACTCAAATACATACCCCCAGGCCCCACCAAGTCACTCCACTGGTAGGCCCAGGAGTCTGCATTTCAGCCCATTCCTCCAAATAGCCTTCTCCAGGGAGCCAGCCTCTCGTGTTTGCAAGGACTGAACAAGAATAAGATCCTAGTTGAAATTAATATTTCTAACACCTCTGGATTTGTCCCATTCATGGACGTCTGCAAATTGCCAGATGGTTATAAATTAAATAGGGCTGGACATTTTTATGGCAGTGGGCCCACAATAGGAGAGGTGACAAGGTGGGCCTCTACTGAATCGACCGCCCATGAACTAGTCTCAAGAACACAATCTCTCTGCGTTGTACTCATTACATTCCCTGAAGAAGCAGGTGGAAGTAAGGATGGACTGAAAATTCTGAGACAGGCTGAGAAGGAGAGGCAAGTGGGAAGAGTCTGAACCAGGGGTCAGAGATGAAGGAGAAAAGACTGAACAGGGCAAACCAGTCCGCCAGGGTCTTCACAGGGACCATGAAATGTCCAAATCTGTCGTGTGTGCAGGACTGCCCAGCACTACTGTGTTTGTCACCCCTGATCCTCTGCTCAGTCCTGAGACTGGTCTGGGGGCCTCCACAGGGCCCTTCCTCCCTGAATGGCCCTCTGAGCTGCCACTAGATTTATCTGGGCCCCAAGGCAAATGCCACACTCTGCTGTAAAGGAACCTGTTTAATTGAATTGTTTTTGCTCCTAACCACCAAGCCAAGACCAGCCACTTCAGGGTCTGAGAGAAAATGGAGGTTAAGAGTTTTGGGAGGGATGGGCAAGGGCCAGCCTAGGAGGGGATTTGGGGCCAAACAGAAGCTAACCTATAGTCTGGGGCCAGGAAGGAGGTGGTGTCGGGGTTGCCCAGAAGAGGGAGGAGCAGGGGAGCAGAGAGCAGTGTTCTCAGGTCACCATAGCGTACAATACCTGCTCCACTCTGTCTTAATGAACTGATACGAATGAAGGGAAAACCCAGAATGCCATTGCTTTTGGGTCATTCGTCCCAGCAGCAGCTCTGTGAGCGGAGCCTTCTGGGCCACCCACCAGTTCTTGGGATGCAAAGAACCCACCTCTGGAGCAGCTGCTGTTTAGGTGGTTGCCCCAGGAGCAGAGGGGATGGTGGCCCACTGATCCTGCTTTGGACCCACCAGCTTCTTGACAAAAAGCCTGAGAGTTAGGGGCTGCTGACCGGCACAAGCCCAGACCATTGGTGAGCCCAGAGCCAAGTCATGCAGGTCCCTGAGATTTAGCACATGAGATAGGAATGTATAACAAATGAAATGAGGCCAGACCCCAGCCTTTTTCCTCTGCCTCTGTCCCCTCCCCACAGAAAGCCCAGGGTTCTAGTAAGTGACATGGTCAACCAGCAATGCTTCAAATGCACATGTGGTTCTGAGACGTGCCCTTGTCTGCCTTTTACAATGCTGGGTGTCAGGCTCATTGTTGTTATTGTTTCTAAAAGAATGTTAGGGCCAGGGCCAGCAAGCAGGGCTCTTCAGCTTACCACCCTGTCCCTATCTGCTTGGATGAAAAGGCCAAGGGTACTCTGGAAAGGCTTGTGGCATGTGCTCTTTAAAGGACTTACATCCACAGCATTGGGGCTTTCTTAGACTGTGCAACTAGTGTGCAGATACCAGCGCCATCCCACCTTCAATGTGCAGATCATGAATTAAAAACACGCAGGCAGCACTGGTGACTCTTACACCCAGGCAGGCCTGTCTCTTAAGCAATGTTCTGCCCCTCATCCTTAGGCTGAAGGACATGAAGAAGGGTGTGAACGGCCGGAGAGCTGCATTGGTGGGGGCAGATCAGATTGACTGCAGCTCTAAAACATTGTGCTATGGCTGTGTGTGTGTGTGTGTGTGTGTGTGTGTGTGTGTTTTCATCTTAATCATTTAGACCCGTGGTCGGCAAACTGCAGCTCGCGAGCCACATGGGGCTCTTTGGTCCCTTGAGTGTGGCTCTTCCACAAAATACCATGGCCTGGGCGAGTCTATTTTGAAGAAGTGGCGTTAGAAGAAGTTTACGTTTAAAATAATTGGCTCTCAAAAGAAATTTCAATCGTTGTACTGTTGATAGTTGGCTCTGTTGACTAATGAGTTTGCTGACCACTGATTTAGACTATTTGAGTATAATTCAGCTAGCAAAGGACTCCTATGCTGACATAACAGCTTCAGCTAGAGAATAAAATTCTTCTAGTCCTACTCCTGTTTTTCAGATGGAGAAACTGAGGCACTCTTAGGTTAAGGGATTCTGTGTATTACATAGCAGGCTGTGGGTACATTGGGCACTGGCACCCAGGCAGGACTGATCGTCACGGTGTGGAGAGGGAGTTGGAGTTTTGCTAGAGGAGATAAAAGCCTTAGCATTTTTGTTTGGTCACAACAGAAGCCTGAATGGGTGAGGTGGCCTATGGCCAGGAAGTCTGATGTGACAGTGAGCCAGGGAATGAATGGATAGCGCCACAAGGATGCAGATGAAGTCTCCCAGACCCAGGGAAGAGCTTCTTCTTCACTTCTGGGAAGGGAAACCAAGGCAGGCTTGTCGCTGTCTCACTCCCTGTTGTAATGCCTCCACGCTGCCGAGGGAACAGGAACGAAATTGCTGAGCAGGATGGAGAATTAATTACATCCTCAGCAAAGATTACACTGGTCCATCTGCATAAAGACATTTATTTGCAAAATGTTGTTGTAGAGAGGCAGATTGTCTCTGGCTACCTATTAATGGAAGTGGGTTGCTGCTGCTGCTGCTGCTGCTGCTGGTGTGTGTGTGTGTGTGTGTGTGTGTGTGTGTGTGTGTGTGTGTGTGTGTGTGTGCGTTTCCTGTGTTCCCTTTACCTGGTATTCCCCGGAGTTAACGTCTTACACGACTGAGTACAATTCCTAAAACCAGGACATTAACGTGATGCAATACTGTCAAATGGCCTGGAGACCTGATTAAATTTTGCCGATTATCTTACTAATGCTTTTTTAAATTTTTTTGGCTCTAGGATCCATCCAGGATTCTACTTTGCATTTAACTGTCATGTCACTTTAGTCTCCTCCAATCTGGGAGTTCCCTGGTGTGTCTTTATCTCTCGTGACCTTGAAGAGCACTGCCTAGTTACTTTGTAGAATATCTTTCCATTTGAGATTGTCTGAATGATTAGATTCTGGTTATATATTTTCGGCAAGAATGTTAAAGAAGTGATGTTATGCTTTCCTTTATACAGTACATGAGGATGTGCTTGACATATCTTATTACCTTGTTCATTTATTCAAGGTTGTATCTACTAGGTTTCTCCATAATGAAGTTAATTAATATATTTTTCCTTTGTAAATAATTAGTACTTGTTGGGAGGTACTTTCAGACCATAAAACTGTCCTATTCCTCATCATATTTTCACCTATTAATTTAGCTGCCATTGCTAATTTACCTTTAAAAATTATGACTGTACTAGCTGCCAAAAAGTGATTTTTCTATTTCTATCATTCCTTCTACATTGATTAGTTAGAATTCTACTATATGGAAGAGCTCTAACTTCTCTCTGTTTAGTCTGGGAAAGGGAAGAAATAAAACCTTCTACCTTAGAGAAAGGAGTGGCAAATGCTCACACTGTCAGGACCCAGGCAGAGATCTGCTGCTATTGGAGAAGTTAGAGAATTAAAACGCTCTACCTCAAAAAATAAATAAATGACGAGGTATTGTATTGGGCCCAGGACTCTATACTAATATTATAGAAGTTGTTTTATAGGTTCCCCAATATTTTTTTATGTAAACAATCACATTTACAAATAAGGACATTTGTCTTTCTGACATTTATACCTTTTGTTTATTTTTCATGTTTTATTGCACTGCCAGGACCTCCAGGAAGGTTTAAGTAGAAGTGGTGAAAATGAGCATTCTTGGCTTCTTCCAGACCTCAACAGAAAACATTTTAGTCTTTTGTCATTAAGTATGATGTTAGCTATAGATTTCTCACAGATTTAACGTATCAGTTTGAAAAGTTCCTTACTATTTTTAGTTTGCTGAGCAGGGAAACCTCTTGGCAACTCACCGACTCTGTTTCCTGGGCTAGACTTATTCTCTCACACTAGTAGGAAGCAAGATGGAACTTACAGTAGAATATATCCTTTTCCTGATATTTTATTTTTTTAGCATATCCTATATAATAAAAGCCTAATATACAAATCGACCAAATAGCTGAATGACCGGTCGCTATGATGTGCACTAACCACCAGGGGGCAGATGCTCAATGCAGGAGCTGCCCCCAGCCCACAGGCCCCAGGCCAGCCAAGGCGGGTGCCAGCCGGCCCCTCCCCCGCAACCGATTGCCCTGCTGGTCACCCTGCAGAGGGAGGCGACTGGTGGCAGTGGTGGGGGTGGGGGGCAGGGCCAGTGAGTGAGCGGCACCAGGCTAGCCAAGGCAGGCGCCAGCAGGGGCCCCCTGATCACCCCACCAGTTGCCCCACAGATTGGCCCTGATGGCCAGCGAGGCCTAGGGACCCTACCCGTGCACAATTTTCATGCACGGGGCCTCTAGTTCTTTTATATTTGGCTTCTTAGTGATTCTTGTCATACCCTAATGGATATTTCATGATATGGGAATGGAAGATAAAGGAAAAAGAGGCACACAGATAGCCTGTTGTGTACTTACTGATGAATATCGGAATATGTATTGACAAAGGAAATCTAGCTGATGCTTCCAGCACCTTTCTGAACTGATGGGGAGGAGAATTAAAGGCTTATGGTGGGTCAGAGGAACTTGGGAGACAGTGCAAGGGAGAAGCTAAGAACTTGGGGTTGAAAGCCAGACGGCCCAGTTAAAAGGAAAAATGTGAGTTTGGAATTAAACCATAATTGTCAAATTTTTATCAATGTGCTTAATTTTTCCCACAGAAGAGGAGAAAGAAATATTTTATCAGATTAAAAGCCTAAGAAGCCTGGGAAATATTATTGACAGTCTTCAAAGAGCTTTAGGTAAATGGAACCTGGGACCATCTTGGTGATAGGTAAATGTGGGCCTTCTCTCTCTCTCTCTCTTTTTTTTTTTTTTTTTTTTCTGGTATGAAAAGAAGTAAAGTGTCTACTCAAGGGACATGTGTGCTTGTGAACAGCTCTCTGAAAAAGCAGGTGACTCAGTCCTGGGTAGACCAGCTGTGAGCCCCACAGTAGTTTCCTGGTGGTTGTCAATGCAGGGACATCTGGCTCATTCAACTCTAAATTTGAGGAGTCATGGGCCATGGATGGGCTTCTACTCTCCCTTCTCAGCCAAACTTATTGAGGGGCCCCTTCACTCTCCCAGGAATAACTGTGATGCCTGCGGCCACATTGTGTGGTTGCCTGCCCCTTATGACCAGGCCCGGGAAGGTCCCCAAACCATCTGTCACACCTGCCTCTCAATGAAGGTGGCCTCCCACTTGGGGCTGAGTCTCACATCAGTGGGGGTCCCTTACCTCCCACCCTTTCCCACTGCCTTTTCAAATACGACTTCAATTGCTGAAGTTGGTCCATGCGTTTCCCCTGTGGCTTCTGCCCCTGGCTCCAGACTTCTCCCCAGAACTTTCCAGAATACCTCTGAGTCTCTTCTCCAGGATAATCCTCCTACTGTCCTCCCAGCCTCTCTGAGTTATACTTTGTAGTCACGTTGATGGTTCAATATCTCCAGCATTCTACATCCCATGCATCTGTCCACACACTCTAAGACTGCATTGGTTCTGGAAACACATCCCACCACTAATTTCAAGCTAATGTTAAGGATTTGGTAAATGTGCTATTGCTAAGCCACATGCAGTTGGCTTTTTGTAGGTCCAAGTGCAGGGCCAAACATTTAAACTTGGGCTTCTTAATTCAACCTTTAATGTTTATTGAGCACCTGCCATGCACCAGGAACTATTCTAAGTTCTCAGGATTCATCACCATAGACACAGACACCCCTGTCCTCGTGGAGCTCACATTCTGAAGGAGGGTCAGATGTGTCTCTTTGTTCCAGCCTGTTGGGAAATTTTGGGTCCTGACTCTTCCTATGGGCTGCTCCTCCAAGCCCCTGATCATCCTTGATGCGACAAGCCCACCATCTTGTCATTTAAATGCCAACGAGGATAGGATCTCAGGCACCTTCCTAGACACCTCTCAGTTGTACAAGTGGTCATCAGGCACAGCCCAGGAGCGGCTCTGAAGTAGGACTCTCCCCACCTCAGACTTTGCAGGGCCAGAGCCAGTCCTGGGGCCACAAAATCTCAGGCCCCACGGTCTGCACCCCATCCCCCATCAGGACCAGTCCAACACAATCAGAGGTTGAAAGGGAGATTAGTGGTGGCTCGACCTGCTGCAAATTTACCAACTGTACTGTCATCCAGCCAATTTCTGTTGCTTTTATGTAGATTCCAGGGGAGACTTTGCCAAATTCCCAGTTCCCTGGGATTTGAGTGCTCTGACATCAGAATAATAAACTCTCCTATAAGCCAAATGTCTAAAGACAGGGGCCTCTCCACTTAAAGACACTCCTGTAAGTCACCCAGGTCCTACATATTTGGGGGGCAGGCAATGGAAGTTCCTTGAATGGCAGTGGGGTATACAGGGCTTGGGTCCCCAGCAATGCTTGGACAGGAAGGACCAAAAGTCCTTGACCTCCCCAAAATAACATCACAAGAATGGTTTCCCAGCAAACTGCCTCTGGGGGGAGAAGCTCACCAAAGCTGTGAGAATGCCCCCATTGGGTTCTGAGGCAGAATGCACTGGAAATGAGATGTAAAAACAAACAGGCTGGGGGGGCGGGGGGGAGAGCAAGTAGATTGCAGCCTGGCCTGCCAGATTCTCCTCTCTCTGCTCTGTCCTACTCTCCTTCCTCTATTTTGGCTTCATGCTCCCTCAAGAACCTGCCAGTTCTGTTTCCTATACCTCACTCACTGCCAACCTCACCTGAACCCACACTTCCACTTTTACCTCCATGCAAATAATGTCCATGTGAGCCCTGACTGCTTTGGGGTTTCTGTCTTGCATATT
Source organism: Cnephaeus nilssonii (assembly GCF_951640355.1). NCBI lineage: Eukaryota > Metazoa > Chordata > Mammalia > Chiroptera > Vespertilionidae > Cnephaeus > Cnephaeus nilssonii. Next base: position 30,667,403 of record NC_137079.1, read on the forward strand.
TAACATCCTCTGAGCATCTCCAGAATGATGTCTGCACCTTAAACCTGGAATGCCCCATAACGGTCTCATTCCCCACCCAGGACACTCTCTTCTTACATCTCCTTCCAGTCACCCAGCAACTCTGGGGAAACTGAAGAAGAGACTGCCACTCACTGAGCGTCTCATCTACATGTAGAAACCAGAGGATCTGACCCAGTGCTGATGGGAGCTGGGTAGTAGCTCAGAGGGCAAGATTTGGACGGACCTGGCTTCAAATCTCTACCTAGGCCAGAATGAGTTGTATGACATTGGGGTAACCTTAGGCAAGCAACAGCAAGCACCTCCTAAGCTTCAGCTTCTTCATCTTCAAAGCAGGGTAGTCAGAGCACCTGCCTCATAGGGGCAGAAGGGGTTAAATAACATTTGCTGAGAGCTTAGCATGGTGCCTGCACACATACCCGCCCATCTGGACCTGGGGGTAGGGGGGAACACCACACCTGAAGTGACCAGAGGAAAGTGCTTGCTTGTGGTTCAGGGACAACAAAGGAGTAAATCTAAAGTTGCTCCTAACCCCATACTCTTCATTCTTGCAGCCCCACCAGTATTCATTAATATGAGTGAACCAGGGGATGGTCTGAAATGCAGGCTCATAGGAACACCTAGAATTTTTAAAGAAAATCTCCTCTTTTCAAACAGTAAATACTCTCGAGCAAAGAAGAAAGAACCGTAAAAGTTTGTTCAAGGGATCCAAGCACCACAGGGTGAAAGAAAGCCTAAACTGAGAAACCAAGACTGCCTGAGGGACTGACCATTCACTCCCATCCTGTGGAATAAAAATAAAATAGAATTATTAATTATACAGAAGAAGAATCATTTTATTCAAGGAGTGCCAAATAAAATGAACATATTGAAATATTAAGTTAAAGGGCCCTGGCTGATGTGGCTCAGTTGGTTGCTGGTTCGATTCCCAGTATGGACACATGCCCGTGTTTCAGACTCAGTCCCCAGTGGGGGATGTGCAGGAGGTAGCCGATCAATGTTGTGCTCTCAGATCAATGCCTCTCTCTCCCTCTCCCTTCCTCTCTGTATAAAAACCAATAAAAATATTTTAAAAGAATATTGAGTTAAAGATAATGTGTTTTTATTTTCTTTAAAAAAAAGAAAGAAAATCTGATTGAGTCTGAATAATAAGAGTGTTCAAAGCTTGCTATTATCTAACAGAATGAGTTTTAAAGAAACATAACCTGTATAGTCAGGGTCCTTCAAAGAAACAGAACTAACAGGATGTATACATATAAAAATGTATTGTAAAGAATTGGCTCACGTGCCCTAGCCGGTTTGGCTCAGTGGATAGAGTATCGGCCTGTGGACCAAAGGGTCCTGGGATCGATTCCGGTCAAGGGCACATACCTTGGTTGCAGGCTCCTCCCTGGCCCAGGCCCTGGTCATGGCTTGTGCAAGATGCAACCAATCGATGTGATTCTCTCTGTCTTTCCCTCTCTCTTCCACTCTCTCTAAAAAAAAAAAAAAAAAAAAAAAAATCAATGGAAAAATATCCTCAGGTGAAGATTAACATAAAAAAAATAAAAATAAAGAATTGGCTCACACAATTATGGAGGCTGACAAGTCCCAAGATCTGCAGTCAGCAAACTGGAGACTCAGGAAAGCCATTGGTGTACTTCCAGGAAGAGCCGATGTTCCAGTTCGAATCTGGAATCAGGAAAAGACTAATGACCCCAGATGAAAGGTCATCTGCAAGGAGGAAGGTCAGCCTTTTGTTCTATTGAGGCCTTCAACTGATCAGGTGAGGTCCACCCACATCAGGGAGGGCAATCTGCTTTTCTCAGTCTACTCATTACAATGTTGATCTCATCCAGAAACAACCTCATAGAAACATCTAGAAAAATGTTTGACCAAATATCTGGGCATCCAGTGGTCAAGTTGACACATAAAATTTACCATTATATCCTGTAAGTAATTCTGTACATGGAGAGCCAGGGCCTATGAAGGCCTGATAGTCAGCCCTCCCGTGCCTCCCTCCTGCTGCAGCACCTGCAAAGGCATGCACATACACATAGAAAGCATGCATGCACTCATGGAGTAAATGTCCTTGCCCATGAAGGCTCAGAATATATTCAATGGGTTTCTGCAATGTGGAGATAAACAGCATTCCAGGGAGTGCATGCAACTGACTTGGATGGAAAGCCAGGGCTGACATTGCCCCTCAGTGTGACCAGGCTATTTATAGCCAGTGTTCAACCTTGAGGGTTGTTAAATATTTTGAATATTATCCCTGACTGAAACCAAGATCGCTACAGGGAAAAAAAAAATGTTTTCCAATCCCTAGGAAATGATCTAATTTCAGGTAATTTTCAAGGCATTGAAAATTCCTTGTGTAGTAGTGAAGCTTTTACATCAGTATTTTAGCTGCGAAGGATTTGACCCACCAGCATTTTTTTAGGGGATGACAAGAACATTTCCTTGAGCAAAGTTTCTTCCAAGTTTTCATACCCAAGCTGATTGTGGTTGCAGACATGCCCTACTTCTTGAGGTGGCCAGGCTGAAAAGTGTTATTCAGGTTTAAATGTGGGGTTGCCCTGTTTCTCCCGAAAGGCAGGTTTGGGGAAGTTCATGAATCTTGTCTTAGAAACAATGCTAAATAGAGAACTTCTATTTCCTTTGTGTTGTTTAGCAATGGCTTGGTATTCGTTCTAAATATCATTTTAAAAGGCAATTGGAGATTGAATTAAACTATACTATTTTTTTTTTGTAATTGCTGGCTTTATGCTTTTCTCAAAGATAGAAAAGCCTTATCCTGTCTTTCCCAGATGTCAGTGAATCACCTGTAAAATATAGGACTGGGGGCTTGAGTCAGAGAATGTTTGTGCCGGAATAGCCTTTTGAGGCCTTTCATCCAACCCTAGGATTCTAGGAAACAGGCAAAGAGAGGACATACAACTCACTAGTTACAAAATAAGTCAGTGGAGGAGCAAAAAGAATAAAACTCTGATTTCCAACCCTATCCCATTTCTATGACACCATTCTGTAGTCCCTTTATCAATAAAGGAATATTTCAGTGTTATTTTTTATTTTTATGTCTTACTCAACTATGTATTAGTTTGCTCAAATTGCCTTAGCAATGTACCACTTATTGCGAGGCTTAAACAACAAAAATTCGTTGTCTCAGAGTTCTGGAATCTAAGACAAGGGCAGGGTTGGTTTCTACTGAGCCTTTTTTCCTGGCTTGCAGATGGCCATCTTCTCCCTGCCTCACATGGTCTTTCCTCTGTGCATGCATCCCTGGTGTTTCCGTGTGTCCAAATCTCTTCTTATGAGGAAACCAGTCAGAATGGATTAGGGCCCACCAAAATGGCCTCATTTTAATTCAATCACCTATTTAAGACCCTATCTCCAAACACAGTCACATACTGATATACAGGGGGCGGGGGGGGGGGGGGCGGGGGGAGGGCGGGTGGTGGTTAGGTTTCAACATATGAATTTTGAGGGGACACAATTCAGCACAGAACACTTCTCAAACATTTTTGCTTTGTGATCTGTAAATTGTTTTCATGTACATAACACCATTGAACCTTCACCATAGTGCTGGGAGGGAGGTGCCACCTCCACTTTGTCTTCACTCAGAGATATTAAGTGATCTTTCTCATTGTCACACCATTACATAGTTTGTGGTGAACCCAATACTTCAGCAGTCCTTCTAACTCAGGGGTCATGGTCTTCTACTAAATATTTTAAAATCATGACCATCACTGTTGGCCAATCAGGATATACTGACGTAATCAATTTACACAGCAGTACTACCCTTAGATAAGGCAGATATTTAAAAATTCCTTTCATTATCTTGCTGTAAATTGAACAGATATTTATTTTTAATCCTCACCCAAGGATTTTTTTTTTCCATTTACTTATAGAGGGAGTGAAGAGGAGAGACAGAGAGGAACATCTATGTGAGAGAGACACATGGATTGGTTGCCTCCCACACGTCCCCCGACCCCAGGGCCGGGGATCAAGTCTGCAATCAAGGTACATGCCCTTGACTGGGACTTTCACCTGAGACCCTTCGGTCCCCAGGCCAATGGTCTAACCACTGAGAAAACTGACTAGGGTTGAACAGATATTTGAACTTTACTTTCCCTTGTTCTGTCTCTGAACCTTGTAACACCTCTCGTCACAGCAATTTTCAAAACCCAAAAGTGTAATGCTCCAATATTTTGGCCACATAAAAATGTCTTCAGTCTAACTGACAGCATCCAAAACAGCTGAATGAATGTGTTGGGTCCTTGGAAGATAGTTGAACTTCTACTCTCTAGGGATCTGTTGTACAATAATGTAAATATACGACTGAAATGTACATTTAAAAATGCTAAGATGATAAATTCAGTGTTGTGTTTTTAACCACAATTTAAAAATGTACCTACAGTTACACCATGAAGAAAGTGAAAAAAGAATATACAAAATGGAAGAAATATTTGTAATCATATATCTGATAAGTCACTTGTATCTAGAATATTAAAACTTTTATTATGACTCAATAACAAATAACAACAAAAATGGGCAAGTAATCTGAATAGATGGTTTTCCAAAGAAGATATACCAATAACCAATTAGCACATGGAAAGATGCTCAACATCATTAGCCATGAGAGAAATGCAAATCAAAATAAGATACTACTTCACACCCACTAGGATGGTGGCAATAAAAAAGATAATAGGTAATAACAAGTGTTGGGGAGAATGTGGAAAAATTGGAACCCTTGCACACTGCATGTGGAATGTGAAATGGGGCAGCTGTTTTGGAAAACACTTAAACATAGAGTTACCATATAACTCAGCAATTCCACACCTAGGTTTATAATCAAGAGAAATGAAAGCATATACCCACACAAAAATGTTAATAGTGGAATTCTTTATAATAACCAAAAAGTGGAAACAACCCAAATGTCCATCAACTGATGGATTCACAGACAAGTGTGGTCTATCTATACAATGGAACATTATTCAGCAATATATAGGAATAAAGCACTGACACCCACTACAACATGGATGAACCTTAAAAATACTATGCAAGTGAAAGAAGCCAGACTCAAAAGACCCCATATTATATGAATCCATTTATATAATCCTATATAATAAAAGCCTAATATGCAAATTGACTGAACGGAAGAATGACCAGTCGCTATGACGTACACTGACCACCAGGGGGCAGGCACTCAACGCAGGAGCTGCCCCCAGCCCACAGGCCCCAGGCCAGCCAAGGTGGGTGCCAGCAGGGGCCCCCAATCTCCGGCCGGTCGCCCAGCAGAGGGAGGTGACCAGCGGGGCCGGGGAACGGGCAGCACCAGGCTGGCCAAGGCGGGTGCCAGCGGGGCTTTCCCCCCGCCCCCATCTCCCTGCTGGTCGCCCCACAGATCAGCCCTTATTGCCGGCTAGGCCTAGGGACCCTACCCCTACCCATGCACGAATTTTGTGTATCGGGCCTCTAGTATGTCTATAATAGGCAAATCTATTGAGACAGTTGATTAATGGTTGCTGTAGGAATCCCTTTCCACGTCCCGCGTGGTCCAGGGTTCCGGTAGGATAGGAGGTATTGGGACATTGAGGAATAGCAGCTATGCCATGTGGCATTTCTTTTTGGGGTAATTAAAATGTTCTAAAATTGATTGTGGAGATGGTTGCACAACTCTACATATACTAAAAGACTTTGAATTGCACACTTGAAATATTTGAATTGTATGGTATGTGAATAATCTCAAGACAGTTTGGCATTTGTGCAGGGATAGACACATGCAGAAATGGAACAGAAGAGACAACCCAGATATAGACTCATATAAATATTTTTGACAAATATGCAAAAGCAATTCAGTGAAGGAAAGATAGCTTTTTCAATGAATGGTGCTGGAACAATTGGACATCCATATACAAAAAAAATTGAAGCTTGACCTAAATCTCATATATTTCAAAATGAATCATAGATTTAATTAGAAAACAGAAAACTATAAATCTTTCAAAAGAAAACACAGGAGAAAAATTTCAAAACCTAAAAGTATGTGAATAGTTATTAAACATGACATCAAAAGCAAAAAAGGTAAGTTGTACATCATCAATTTTTTTTGTACTAATTCAAACACTTTTGGGCTATGATGTACCCTGTTAGGGTGATGAAAAGAAACACTATGGACTGGGAGAAAATATTTTCAAAATAAATACTTGAGAAAAGTCTTATATCTAGTATACATTATTTTAATAGTCTTTTGATGCTTAGCTTAGCTATGCCTCTCTGACTTACTAGAATCTAAAATACATCAGTACTTTTATTACTGTATAGTCAATGCAAAGGCAATAAGATAGTTAATTCTCATGCTCTTTTTTTCTACATTCTCCATCCTTTTTCCTTTTGGGGCTCTAATCTGGATGTGACAAATCTGAAAAAAAGAACCCCTGCCCCTCGTGGCTGCCCTTCGCCTGGTGCGTGATGTGACAAGCAGTGGGAGCTGGGTTTCAGCCCCCAGCTGTGTCCTTGGACGGGGGCTCCTTGGGTATGAGGCCCAGATCGAGAGTTCTAGTCAGGGGACTGGCTAGTCTTGGCAAGGAGGCGAAGGCATTCCCTCTTCTGAATGATTAGTAAAGGAGGAGAGGATGAAGTACAAGACTGGAGGTGAAGAGGGTTTGGGGTCTGATGTGGAATTCCAGAGGTATGGTCTCTGCTACTCTGCCCCTGTCCCTGTTCTTTGCAGAACAGAGGCAGATGCTCCTCTCATTCCAAATCAGACTTAGTGGATTTCATGGTTTGAAGCTGCATCTGCATCTTAATTTTTCAAATTAAAATATGTAATCACGCCCTAACTGGTTTGGCTCAGTGGATAGAGCGTCGGCCTGCGGACTCAAGGGTCCCAGGTTCGATTCCGGCCAAGGGCATGTACCTTGGTTGCAGGCACATACCCAGTGCGGAATGTGCAGGAGGCAGCTGATCGATGTTTCTCTCTCATCGATGTTTCTAACTCTCTATCCCTCTCCCTTCCTCTCTGTTAAAAATCAATAAAATATATTTTTAAAAAATATGTAATCATGACTTAATTGTGTGGTGGCTTCTGAGTACAAGGGGCATAGTTTGTTTGGTAAGATATACACCTCCTCACGGGTTTTTATACAGCATGTTCTTGGTGATAATCCTAACTGCTAGGTAATTTCAGTTATTTCCTTTCTGCTTCTAAAACAAGTTAGAATTTTTCCTTTTCCAAGAGGTTACTTTTGTCTATTGTTATTTTTAAATTTTATTATGGATATAGATCACCTAATATTTTGGGGAAAGGGAGTTACTGGTGATTGTTGAGATTTCCTTTTGGCAAACTGTATTTTAAAGTGTGTTATAAAGCTCCAGGGTATAAAACAGTGTAGCACAGGAGTAGACAGAATGTCACTGGAATGGAATAAGGTGTCCAGAAATTTTGATATTCATGATGTTCTATATATGACAAAGAATCATTTCAGATCTATATGGGAGGTTGAGGGACAATGGGTGAACTACTGGGAAAACATTGTTGGAGCTTTAACATACACAGGAATACAAACTGATATGAGTTAAATATTTAAATATCAAGAATACAAACATTACAATGGCTGAAAGTAAATATAAGGGAATTGTACCAGTCTGGGTCCAGTCAGTAATTTAAACAAGAGAACTTTAATATAAAGAACTAGAGGCCCTGGTGCACGAATTCTTGCACCGGTGGGGTTCCTCAGCCTGGCCTGCGGGGATCAGTGACCTCCACGCCACCGCAGCCCGGCCTTACCCACCAGCTCATGGGGCTCCAGGCCACTGTCCTTGTTGATCCCGCACAGCACAAAGTAGTGCGCCACTGCTCAGGGCGTGCAGAGGGAGTGTCTGCGGGAGAGGCTCCTGCCGCTGCAGCTGTGCTCACCAGCCCTGCTCTGGTGCCCCTCTGTCAGCTGAGTGGTGCTCCTGCTGTGGGAGCGCATTGACCACCAGGGGAAGCTCCTGAATTGAGCATCTGCCCCCTGGTGGTCAGTGCCCATCATAGCTACTTATCGACCGGTCAACCAATCGCTTAGGCTTTTACATATATAGATTATCAAGTGTGATAGGAATGGAATGGTAAGGATGGAGAGAGGACACTGAAGATTACCCCAGGGCTAAGGGAGAGTGCACAGGGAGGACAAACTTGGAAGGGGTCCTGCCCCTGAGACCAGTGTCTAGGCTCCATGGAAAAGGTCTTCCTACACACCATTGGGTGGTAGAAAAATTGCAATCAGAGCTGGTTTCTAGTCTGCATCACCATCAGACCTCACAGAAGGCACAAAAAAAGAGAACAAGCACAGCATTCCTGGACCAGGAGAAGAAGGTGCCATCCTCCTGCCATGTTCTTCCACCATCCCCTACTTTTGAAGTTCAACACTGTGCCTAATGCCAAGGAGAAATGCTTAGAACATCTGGTCCATTATGGTAGAGTGAATACCAAAGCTGAAGCTAAAATCCAATAGATTGATAACTGGCACAGAAATATTTTTATAACTTTAGTGTACTTTTCTTAGCCTGACTCCAAGGACAGAAACTATAAAGAAAAATATGAGGCCAGACTTGACTGCATAAAATAGAGAATCTTGGCAAAGTAAAAGGATCCATTAAAATAGTTAAAACCACTCTTTGTGGCATAACAGAGTTGATATTTTAAACATGAATGGCTCTTATAAATTAACATTTACAAATAAGCAAAGCCTACCAGTTGACATCTCAAGGATGTTTATATGGAAACATAAAACACATAGAGAAAGATACTCAGTAGCAGTCTCATTAATAATTTTACAAGTGCAGGTTTAAAAGGACATGTGGCAGGTGCTTGATAAATACTTGTTAAATGAATCATTTTTGCATATCAGATTTCCTAAATTGAAAAATATGACTAATGCCCAGTATTTTACCAGGGTGTGTAGAAACAGAACCCTCAAACATTGTTGATGGGAATATAAATTAGCCCCAATTTTCTGAGTGGCAACTTGGAAATGTATGAAAAGCCATTAAAATATGCATACATGGCTGGAGTGGCTCAGTGGTTGAGCATTGACTAGGAGGTCACAGTTCATTTCCCCGACAAGACACATGCCCAGGGTCGGGCTCAACCCCCAGTGTATGGTGTGCAGGAGGCAGCCAATCAATGATTATTTCTCATCATTGATGTTTCTCTCTCTCTCTCTCCCTCTCCCTTCCTCTCTGAAATCAATAAAAATATATTTAATAAAAATGCATAAAATTAACCTAGAGATTCTACCTTAGAAAATTGGTCAAGTATGCCAAGAATTATATATAAGTATATTCATTGTATCATTGCTTATAATTGCAAAATAATGCATTCATCTATAAAGAATGTGTAAATAACTTAGGCTACAGACACATACTGGCATACATAGCTATTAGGAAGAACAGTGCTATTTCCATTACCATCATGGAAAGCTGCCTAAACTTTAGTAAGTAATGGCTCTGCTGCAGACAGTGTGTAATATGATTCCATTTTACCTGAAAAAATCGTGGGTAGATTAATGCATAACTATACTTATATTTGTGTGTGTATGAAAATATATACAACAAATGTGACAGTCTCTGATGTGGAATTACCAGGGGGCACCGCAGATTTGGGATGAAGAGACCAGGGGAGGGCAGTGCCTCCTGGCCACAGGTCAGCATGCTGCCACCAGCAGCCCTGTGGACATCAGTGCCCAGGCGGGGCCATTGGTCCTAGAAACAGGACAGGGTCCTGGGGACACTCACAGCAGCTGGCATGTACTCTGAGTGGTGCTCCTTTCTGGCAACAAGGTCCTTAAAGGCCTTGGCCACTGAAATTTAGCCTTCAAGAGAGAGAAAAAACACCTAACAGCAAGACCTCATACCAGGAAAAGCTGGTAACTGAAATTTTTATAAACTGCTTGGTGGCAGGGTAAATAACAAAGGTGCTTTGCAGAACGCTTAATAACCTGCATCTTCACAATCTTAAAATCCTTTACACACCCACAGTCTCATGTGACCCTGACAAGGGCCACTTAGCAGGAATTGGGTAATTTTTGTCTTCCTTTAGTGAATGAGGAGACTAAGCTAGAGAGGCTGAGAGATGTTCCCTCTAGCCAAGGAGACCCGTTAATCTTCCTTCCTAGTACTCACCCAGCCCTGAGAAATGGAGGAAGGGGGAGAGGTTGGCATAATGAGAGGTGAAAGTAACTGGCTCCGTGCCCTGGGCCACCACTGCGGGAGGGCACTGTGTTTCCATCCCCCCACTCTGGCTGCTTCCCCGCATGCTCCAAATCCTCTACAAAGATCACTCCCATGTTTGAAAGGACCAGGGGGGCAGGGGTCTAGTGGGGTTGGATAAAAAGACAAGTGTTCACGCGTTTGTCTTCCACGCAGAGACCATCTTGGGACCCGAGTGAGCTCCAACCTCACCCCTTCGTAGCCTCTGTGTTCCTGGCTCACATGATCTCAGTTCTCCTGCATCCACTCAAGAGTAGTTTTGACAACTTAGTTCCTCTTATTTCATCAGATGTTTGAGATTGTGTTATCCTTGGTAACAGAGATTCCTGTCAGGCTAAATGCTCGTTTCTGGAATGTACTTACGGAATGAATTCCACAGTGGGAATTTCAGGAAGGGTGAGGAACACGTGATCGATTTCAATCGCTCCAGGTCCCTGGGTCTGGTCCAACGAGCATGGTTAGCTGCCTCTGCTTGAGGCCCTTGGCTCTGTGTGGAGGGAAGTTGGCCTCGGGATGGCAACGTGGGGATTTCCTGGCCAGCTCTGTGGAGGAAGGTCACGAACTCTGCCTAGACGGACCGCTGAGCACACTTTAATAATAGTGATGACTCACGAGGGACTCTTCTCTCCGGTCATAACATTGGGAAATGAAGGAATAGGCTGAAACATTTGAAAGGACTTCTTGGTTGCCAAGTTAAAGGTCAAGGGCTCAGGAGACCACACGTGGTGATCCTCAGCAGGACCCTCTTCAGGAGCAGCCTCAACCCTGGCTGCCTGTCTTCAGGATGACAGGTACCAGACCAGCCTGTTGTTTCCTCTTTATGCTTCACACCTTTCCACCCTCCATCCCCAAGTTTTCTACTACTAGAGGCCACTGGTGGGTCCCTCGGCATGGCCTGTGGGGATCGGGCCGAAACCAGCAGTCCAACATCCCCCGAGGGATGTAGTAGCGTGCGAAGCGGCAGGTGGCCGGGGAGGAGCTCACGCCTGGGCTGGGTGCCACACCACTGCGGCTCATCCCGGCCCCCACTGCACCTGCCACTCAACTGTGGTCTCCACACGCCCATCCTAGGGCAATATCCATGACGGAGAAGCGGCTGCAAGCTTGCGCCCAGTCAGTCCTGATGCCGGTCCGATCTGGTCCGGATGGGGGAGGGGTGCACAGGGGAGTGTCCGTGGGAGAGGCTCACGCCACAGTAGCTGCTCTCGATAGCTGTGAGCCCGGCATCTGGCTATCTGCACTTCCGCTGTGGGAGCGCACTGACTACCAGGGGGCAATTCCTGCGTTGAGCGTCTGCCCCCTGGTAGTCAGTGTGCATCATAGTGACTGGTCGAACGGTCGCTTAGGCTTTTATATATATAGAATACAAGTATTGAGTGGAGCATAGGTCCTTTTGGTTTTAAGAGCATTTGTGCTTGTGAAATTATAAGAAATATATATATTGGCCTCTGTCCCCAGTTTCTGGCAGAGCTCCTAAAACCCTTGTCATTTCCAAAGTGATAAGACACTAGCAACATCTCTTATTCCAAATCTCCACACATTTGGTGACCATAAGTGTTCTTTGTGAAGGTAAAGGAGACACACAGGGAAGAAACATGCAGCAGGGAAGAACTGGGGTTTTGCCGACATGGGAAGGGAAAAAATTGAGTCGTCCCCACCTCCCCCTCATTATAGTGCTAATCACTTTTTAAACAAGATATAAGTAAGACACAGGACAATCAGTAAGATTCCAGAATCTTCATGTTCTTTATAACCAAATCCCCTTTCTGTAAAGGACAACTGATATGTGTTTCAGCCTGCAACTTCATGTCAGTCAACAAATTTGTACTGAGGGCTTAATATGGATGGGGCACTGTCCTCGTGCAAGGGATACAGTAATAATGGAGAGGGAGACAGAGACAGAGAAGACAGAGACTGAGAGATAGAGAGGGACAGATGCACAGAGGAAGGAACAGAAACAGTGAGGGAGAGATGGAGTCAGAGAGGAAGAGACAGAAAGACAGACTGAGATAAGGAGAGATGGAGAGGAAGAGGTGGAGAGAGAGGGAAAGAGACAGAGATAGACAGAGACAGTGTGAGAGTGGGAGAGATGGAGAGAAAGACAGAGACAGGTGAAGAGAGAGATGGAGACAGAGAAAGATTGAGATGGAGTGAGACAGAGACAGAAATGGAGCGAGAGAGAGAGAGAGAGAGAGAGAGAGAGAGAGGCATCTATCCATTATTTTGTTTAACAGAACACCCGATGTGAAGTGGAAAGCACAAGATTTTCAGAGCAAGCTCTCCAAACTGGCTGGCGGCTCCCTTGCCGAGCAGCGAGGCACCCTCTGAAGACAAGCACCTGTTATCACATTTAGAGCCTCCAGAAGCAAACTTCTGGCATGTTTCCAATCACCAAGAGATCTAGTAACGTGAAGAGGCAGTCTCAGGGCACGCCTCTTCACTATCTAGATTTTTATTTATTTCTCTAGAGGCCCAGTGCACAAAATTCATGCACTGGTAGTGTCCCTAGCGGCTGCCGGCTGGGTACTCCCTCCCTTCCACTGGCTGGCCCCGCCCCCTGGTCGAACTCCCGGACAACTCCCGGTCCAGGGGACAATTTGCACACTACGCTTTTATTATATAGGATTGTTTTTTGTTTTTAAAATTTTATTTCACAACTTAGAGTAAAATTTACTTGTTGGGTTTTTAAGTTTTTTCCATTTGGAGGTGACAGGAAACTAAAATTCTAGACATTTGGAAACTGCTCTCAGAAGTGTCTGGAGGGGAACAAAGCTCCTGTTGTTACCAGGGTCATGGCTTTTGAAAGGAGTCCAAGGGGTCAGGTGCATTCAAAGGTGTCTGAGCAGGGCAGTGAGGGAGCCTCCCCAGCCTTTGGCATCTCTGGATTGAACCAGGACAGGAGGGTGTGTTCGTGTCCTGGTACTGTTATAACAAAGCACCACAAAGAGGCAGCTTGAACAGGAATGTATTCTCGCGCGGTCTGCAGGCCAGAAGTCCAATATGAAGGTGACCACAGGTTGGCTCCTCCTGAGGATGATGGAGATCCTGTCCCAGGCCTTCCACACCCTGGCATTTGTTAGCTTCTGCTGCATCACCCTGATCTCCGACTTCATCATCCCAAGGTGTTCTCCCTGTGCGTGCACCTGTGCCCAATGTTCCACTTTTATAAGGACACCAGTCACATTATTACCATAGTTAGCAAATTATTGATGGAAAAGGAAACAAAGGAAGAGTCAGACATTGTTGAGCATATTCAGCAAGGAAGCAAGCATATGCTTGTTTGCTTTACCAGGAAGTTTCAGCTTCACACCACAAGGAAATCCCATCACTGTCCCTCCAAGGGGATTAACTCCCTCTTTTCCCCACTCAGGATTGGGGGGGGAGGGGGTGGAAGCACGGGAAAGTCCAACCAGGGAAAGGGATTATTTGTCAGGGGGTGGACCCCAAAGCACGCCCATGAAAGCTTGTGAAGTTGACTGGTTATTTTGAAAAAGCTCCTGGTTATAATGCCGGAGACAAAGAGCAAAGAGCTCGCTCTCTCTCCCTCTGTGACCCTCCTAGCCCTGTTCGTTCACATTCTTCCCACCTGGGAGCACTGGACCAAGCAGGTCTAGTGGCCACCTGGGGCCCACGGCCGACTGCAAAGGCTCTCAAGGACTATGAAGCAGTAACTCTGGGCACTGGCTTTCATTTTGGCCCTGCTGAAGACATGGTTGGATGGAGGGAGTTGGGACATTGGAAGCTCAAGGGCAGCCTTCACAAACAAATCATCTTGCCATGTCCACATCACAATCTCCCGTGTGGATCCTTGAAATACTTTTCTCACGGTCCCATGGAAGAGCCTGATTTCCACCAATGACTTTGTGTTAAAGGCCTGCGCTACACTATGACCTCATCTTAACTAGTTACATGTGCAACAACCCCATTTCCAAATAAAGTCCCATTCTGAGATACTGGGGGTTAGGACATCAACACATGAATTTTGAGGGAACACAGCTCAAGCCAAAACAGAGAGTGTGTACTGGGAATGGGGTAGAAAAAGCGTCTGGCTGAGGCAACCGTGATTTAAAGAACTGAGTGGACAGCCTTTCGGGCACAGGAGGTAGGCAATTGTAGGTACAGATTTTATTGCCAGGGAAGCAACTTCCAAAGCAAGGTGTGAGTGCCGCTAATGGTGGGAGATTTGGAAAGCACTTGAATAAATCGTGTATTTGTTTAAATAGGTAGGGAAGAAAATGTAACTAGCACCGTAACTCATGGATGTTTTGTTAATGGAGGGGATGTGAATAAAGTTGGTAAATTTTAAAAAGTAAACATTTTAAGAAAAATATGAACAGCACAAGTCCTACATGTATAAAAATCTACATAGATGTGAAAATTCACATGGAGGTGGTATCTGAATGACCAAAGTTTGGGAAATTGTTTGTGTTCCCCCAAAACTCATAGCAATGTGATGTTATTTGGAGCTGGGCCTTTGGAGGTGATTGGGGTTAGATGAGGTCATGATGATGCCCCCATGATGGAATTAGTTCCCTTATAAGAGACATGAGAGAGAGCTCTCCCTCTCCACCAAGTGAGGACACAGCAAGAAGGCAGCCATCTATGAATCAGGAAGAGGCTTCTCACTAGAACCCAACTGTAATGGCACCCTAATCTCTGACTTCCAGCCTCCAGAACAGTGAGAAATACATTTCTGTTGTTTAAGCCAGCAGTCGCCAACTGGTGGTCCAGGAACCACTGGTGGTCTGTGAGGTCCGAAAGGTTGGCGACCACTGATTTAAGCTAACCAGTCTATGGTATTTTGTTATGGCAGCCTGGACAGACTCAAACTCTGTTCTTATGTCCAATTTTAAGCAGATTTGCCTTCTTAAAAGATGGATCTGGCAGCATGGTGGGAGATGGATGGGAGGAGAGAAAAGGCAGATTAGAGAACAGTAAGATTTTGGTCCCACTTTTGGGCCAAGGTGAAGGCACCATCAGAGTGGGATCTACACAGAATCAGTTGTAAGTCAGGTCTGGTTCTCCCTCACAGCCCCACACCCTCCCCTTACCTGGCACCACAGCAAAGCCCCTCACTGATCCAACACTTTCAGGAATTAAAGACAGCTCCTTAGTTTGGTGGATAACCTGGGACTCTGGCTTCCTCTCCAACCTCATCTTCCACGACACACTGTTCACTATGTCCCAAGCATAATAACAGTTCTCAGAAGAGGCCCGCCAGAGTACCAAGTATGTGTACACGTCTATGCATTTCTGACTGGGACATTCCTTCAATTGAGCCCTGCCCCACTTGACCAATTCCTCACACAACACAATCCTTTTTTGGAAAACCATAATGCCAATCCTAAACACGGGTTTTTTGGGTTTAGTTTTGATATATTGAATCTGGAGTCTTCCTGTTTTCTTTCCCTTATTTGAATCCTATCTTCAAGTATCCAAATTTGCTAGGTTAAAGAAAAAAATTATTATGCAAACAATTAAAGAAGAAACTTGTTCAACGGCACTTGTTAAGGCATGGTAGGTAGATTTTTACTCAAGTGAGGCCATCACAATTGGTACAGAGACCACTGCAACAGGTAAGACCCCGTTATTGCTTGCAGTGGGTGAGAGATATCTGTTAGGGTCGCCGAAGGAGGAATGCAAGAGGCCAAATGTGGTAAGGGATTATAAATTTATTAGGTCATCTGGAACCTAGATGGGCTGAGCCTCCAAATGGCACTAGTACCCAGGGATGGGGGAGTCAGAGATTTTAAAGGACTCGGGCTTTTTCTGGGCACAGAATTCTCTGGGCGGGTCCAGATCCTGGGAAGTTCCGGAGGGGAAGGATAATGGTCTTAGCAAGTGGAATGTGGTCTAGGTGAAAGGGAATGTTGGTTGTGAAGTGGTCTAAAGCTCAGTTCCCAGGGGAGTGGGTACCTATCCAATTATTTGATCAGACCTAACAATATCAAATTCAATTTTCAATACACCATGAACAAGTTGGAATGTATAGCCACAACACAAGGTGGGTGGGTATCCATGGATGGAAAATGGTTAAGAGGAAACATTAACTAAACATCAGGGATTCTGGCTAAACCAACCTGACAGGATTCTTGCTGAAGGCAGGCCGGTGTGAGCAAATACCACCTGAGGGTTGTAGGTAATGAGAAACCTGATTAGACAACAAGGGTGATCATAAATGGCATACAGGGAAGTCTAGTTAAACCAACTTAGTGTTGTTGCTAAAATTGGATAATACAGAAACAAACTCACAAGTCAATAACTCAAGGCCTAGCTTAAATTCAGGGGGGCCAGAATAGTTTAGTCAAGGAGAGAATCTTTGTCACTAATTTATGGTTGCTTTGTCAAATAAAATCAAAGGCTGTGAGTTATGAATCTACTTTTTTTTTTTTCATTTTTCCTAGAACTCTTTAGAAATAAGAGTCCTAAAGAAAATCAGAAATTGATAAAATTTGTGAGTTGGGAAAAACTTAGGACCAACTAATTGGAACATTAGCATTTGGGAGTACTCAATAGACACCCTTATAATTCTCATATCCACAATTATCATGAGACATATTTTAGGAATTCATCACCATATACAGGTGTCCCAAAAGTGTATACACACTTTAACACCTGATAGCTCAATTTTGAAAATGAAGTGTATTTTAATAAACACTCTTTTAAATATTGAATGGGTTGTGTATACATTTTGGGGGGACACCTTATATATGTTGTTCTATTTCTCTAAAATTACCTAAATGTGTATATAATCCAAGAAACCCTAAAAAAAAAGGAAGTCATATTAATTGAAGAAGGATGCACTCTAAGAATCCTATCACTATAACCTACTTTATTTTCCTCTTCATGAAAAATACATTCCAAGGTTAAAAAAATTTAACAGTGGGTTGGAAACTAGGTCTGGATATTATTCTAACCTCTGTCACAGGCATGCAGGAACTTTGTCCTTGGGCAAGTTCCTTAGCTTATCTGTGTCTCAGTTTCATCATTTGTAGAATGCCTGGTAAGAAAGGGTAATCCCTCCCTCTCTTTATCATGCATAAGAAGGCATGCTTTTGTCCTTTTGCAAAATGGAATGTCTCTCTCCTAGGCAGTTCAGGAGTCATTATCAGGATGTAGACTGTAAACAGATAATTTGATTAATATCAACATATTGTACACAAAGAAAGATGATTGAATGCGTAGATCAATCTTGAAATGTGCTTATAGCATATTTCTACCTTTTCGGTCCAAACCCAATAGTATTGCTTGAACTACTGAAATACTTTTTTAAAAAAATATATTTTTATTGATTTCGGAGAGGAAGGGAGAGGGAGAGCGATAGAAATATCAATGATGAGACAGAATCATGGATGGGCTGCCTCCTGCATGCCCCACACTGGGAATCGAGCCCACAACCCAGGCATGTGCCCTGACCGGGATTTGAACCATGACCTCCTGGTTCATAGGTCCACACTCAACCACTGAGCCTCGCCAGCTGGGCCTGAAATACTTTCTTGCCTAAGCTAATCCTAATATATAAAAAGCCAGGGTCTGTCACACCTGAAACAACCGATGGACGACCAAACAGCAGGCTGTGTGGGGCGACCAGGCCAGCAGGTGGGTTAGTGAGGGATGACCAAACTACTGAACAGCAGGCTGCGTGGGGCGACCAGGCCGGCAGAGGGGGCAGTTGAGGGCAACCAGGATGGCGGTGGGGGGGGGGGGAGGGGGAGAGGCAGTTGGGGGGGAGGGGGAGAGGCAGTTGGGGGCAACGAGGCTGGCAGGGGGGCAGTTGGGGGTGACCAGGCCGGTGGGGGGGGGCAGTAAGGGGCGACTGGGATGGCAGGGGGGCAGTTGGGGGTGACCAGGCCAGCAGGGGGGACAGTAAGGGGCAACCAGGTCGGCTGGGGGGGGGGCAGTTAGGGGCGGCCAGGCCAGCAGGAGGGGCAGTGGGGATGACCAGGCCAGCAGGGGGGACAGTAAGGGGCAACCAGGTCGCCCGGGGGGGGTGCAGTTAGGGGCGGCCAGGCCGGCAGGAGGGGCAGTTGGGGGTGACCAGGCCAGCAGGGGGGACAGTAAAGGGCAACCAGGTCGGCGGGTGGGGGGGGCAGTTAGGGGTGGCCAGGCCGGCAGAGGGGGGCAGTTGGGGGTGACCAGGCTGGCAAGGGAGGCAGTAAGGGGCGACCAGGCCAGCAAGGGGGGGCAGCAAGGGTGACCAGGTCGGCAGGCAGGTGTGCAGTTAGGAGCCAGCAGTCCCAGATTGTGAGAGGGATGTCCAACTGCCAGTTTAGGCCCGATCCCCCTAAACTGGCAGTTGGACATCCCCCAAGGGGTCCCAGATTGGATAGGGTGCAGGCTGGGCTGAGGGGACGCCCCCCCCCCCCCCCCGCCCCGCACGAATTTCGTGTACCAGGCCTCTATATTATAAATTCCTTGACATCAGACAGATTCTAAATCTCATTCATATTTCCCATTCATTAGTAAGTTGCTCACTGAGTTTAAATACTTGCTACTTTTTCTCACTTTATCTAGAGCATTTCCCAATGTGTTTCATTCATTCATTGTTGAATTCAACACATTTGTTGTATAAATAGATAGCTGTCATTCCTTTTGCTAGGCACTGTTTCTAATTTATTGTTTTATTAACTAATGCTGCAATGTACTATCTTATGCATCAATATTTTCCCAGATATGTGGTTACCTACTTATAGTTTACTATTATTAAAATTCTGTAAAAGAAAAAAAGGAAAGCAATATACACAAGGAAAACGAATATATACAAAACAAACTATATGGTTAGAAAAGTACTATTAAGTAAATATCCATAAACGTTAATAGGTTTGGCTCAGTGGATGGAGCTTCCGCCTGCGGACTGAAGGGTCCCGAGTTTGATTCTGGTCAAGGGCATGCTGTACCTTGGTTGCAGGCACATCCCCAGGAGGGGGTGTGCAGGAGGCAGCTGATCAATGTTTCTCTCTCATTGACGTTTCAAACTCTCTATCCCTCTCCCTTCCTCTCTGTATAAAAATCAATAAAATATATATTTTTAAAAACGTTAATAATGGTTATCCCTCAATAGTGAAATTATTG
The DNA here is from genome assembly GCF_951640355.1 of Cnephaeus nilssonii. NCBI lineage: Eukaryota > Metazoa > Chordata > Mammalia > Chiroptera > Vespertilionidae > Cnephaeus > Cnephaeus nilssonii. Next base: position 30,686,726 of record NC_137079.1, read on the forward strand.
ATAATTTCCACGTTTTACTCATGATCAGAAAAAAAATCTACTTTAAAAAAGCAATGGCTCTCAGGCATTGAAAAATAATTTAGTATTTCTTTGCCTGCAGCAGCATTTTTCTCATTATTTTTGCTGTCTGTTCTCGAAAACGACCAGCAGGCGCTCTAATGAGGGCAGAAAGCGCGGGAACTTGACCTCCGCTCCCGGACTGGGTCCCAGATCTTAAGGAGCAATGGTCTCCCCCAAAGGAGTAACTGGGGAACTATGGGCGCGGGGCCGAAACCTCCCAGGGACCCTGAATCCCGCTTCCGGAGAGTCGCAAAACCCCAAACCAGAGACTCCTGGCGCTTTTTATTAAGTGGGACGGGCTTCTTCCCGGAGGCCCCGCGGCTGGGGCGCCCCCGCGGGACGATCCGGACACCTGCCGGGCCTGGGGTCTGGGAAGGGGGCGCGGCCAAGAGCCCGTGGGACCAGCCGCACCTGGGACAGCCTCGGCCCCGCTCCTCTCCCAACCACAGGCCCCTACACCCCTCTACCCCACCCCACCCCGCGCTCCAGGCGTCGTTTCTCCCCCCCCTCTCCCCCCCCCCCCCCCGCCCACCCCGCAGCCCTAGGCCTCAGCCCCGGCCGCGCCAGGCCCCGCCCCCTCTCCTGGCCCATCCATCGCCGGCGGCTCCACCCCGGCTGCCTCGGAACGGCCTCCAGTCTCGGCCCCTCCCCAGATCCCGACCGCTCTCAGCCCGCCGCCCCAGGCGTCTGCAACATCTCCGGCCGCGCCGGGCTCCACCCCACGGCTCCCGGCCTCCTTCCAGACTCGCTGTTTCCCGGCGCCAGCCAGGGCCCGGCCTCCGCAGGCCCCGCCCCCCGTGCGCGCTGCGCTCGGCAGCCGGCGGGACGCTGCGGCGGCGGCGGCGCTACACTCGCTCCATTGTGCTCGGTCGGCGGCGGCGGCGGCCTCGCAGGTCCTCCCCGGCGCGTCCTCTCGGCCCGCCCGCGCAAACTCTCCGGTGACTGACCATGTCGGCGGCGGGAGCGTGCCCGGGCGTGGAAGCGGGCTTCTCGAGTGAGGAGTTGCTGTCGCTCCGCTTCCCGCTGCACCGCGCCTGCCGCGACGGAGACCTGGCCACGCTCTGTTCGCTGCTGCAGCAGACGCCGCGCGCCCACCTAGCCGCCGAGGACTCCTTCTACGGCTGGACACCGGTGCACTGGGCCGCGCACTTCGGCAAGGTGGGCGCGGGCGCTTTAAGGCGCCATTTTCCGCAGCTTTCCAGTGGGGTCGGGGAAGATGGGGGCTGAGCGCTGGGGGCGCGAGGCGTGCCGGGAGCGCGGGGAGGGGCGTGCCGGCCGCCACGACGCCCCTAGGGACGCGGGCGGAAGAGGGCCCGGAGGCGCCCCGAGGGGGCCTGGGGCGCTGGGGCGGCCGCGCTCGTTTCAAACGGGGGCGGCCTCCCGGAGGCGCCGCCCCTGGCCCAGAGGATGAGTGCCTGCGGTCGGGAGGGCGGTCCAGGCCCACCCCCGGTCGCCTGTGTCGGAGGCCGGAGCCTCTCGCAGCTGGCCCTGTTTGGGAACGCGCGAGCTGCCGGAGGCCGGTGCCTCGGGGGGAAACCGCGGGGCGGCCGGGGCCCGAGCGCTGTGTGCGGCGGGCCCTGGAGGTCCCCTCGCTCCCGCTCTGACCCAGGGGAGAACTCCAGGCGCCGGCAGCGAAGCCGCGCAAAACTCGGAGGATCGATGGGCCGGGTTCCCCTTCCCCAACGCCGAGGGGCGCCGAGTGGCGTCCGCGTTTGTCGGAACCCCTGCCCGGCGCTACTTAGGGCGCCCCCTCCCCTGCCCTCGCCCACGCCCCGCGGCTGCGGTCGGCGCCCCGGTCCCGCTGGAACCAGCGTGTACACGAGTTACCTGGGGACCTCTCTGTTAGCTGAAGGTTGTATTTCAGGTGGTTTCGGTAGTGCAGTAACCTGATGGAATTGTACAGTCACCAGACCGTTGTGTCAGATAAGTGGTGATACTTTTTAACAAATGGGTTGTAGGGGATTTGGGGTAGAATGTTGTCCGTATGCTTCGGAGCCTCTTGGCTTGCCCGGGTGGAGTAAAATCAGTGATGGTGGTTCTGTCTTCCGTGTAAGTTACTGTAAAGGGGTTAAGTTAGGCACAATTACCTTCCTGTGATCATTTGAGAACAGAGTGGTACTTTCAGGTCTTGAAAGATGAGATAACGTTTTCCCCTTTCTGTGCGGTCAATGGGGTTATCTGATCAGAGAAGAAGTCGTAAAGGGAAATTTTCGGTGCATTTCAAAAGGAACTGATGAAGCCAGCCCTGGCCGGTTTGCTCAGAGGTTAGAGCGTCGGCCCACGGACTGAAGGGTCGCGGGTTCGATTCCCGGTCAAGGGCACGGAACTCCGTTGCAGGTTCCCCAGCCTGGGAGGGGCACATGCGGGAGGCAATCGATCAGTGATGTGTCTCTGTCACATCGATGTTTCTCTCTCTCTTTTCCCCCCCCCCTCCTCCCTTCCTTCCACTCTCTCCAGAAATCAATGAAAAAATACCTCTGGTGAGGATTTTTTTTTTTAAAGCAGCATTAAGTTTTCTATGTCAAAATTCAGGGACATTTTTAAATGTTTCCCTCTGAAATTATGAGGTTAGGTTGAAATAGAGTTTTTGCAAAAATAGATGCAGGGTAATGCGAAATGTTACTTTATTTTAAGTCCTGAACCTCTTTGTATTACCAGCAGGTGAAATTGCTTTACTTTGCTCTTCTTGGTGCTGTATTCGCAATACACTTGTATCTTTTGGGAAGCCGTTTCTGATTCCGCTCATAAAACGGAAAAGTCGTGTTTATTTTATTGAAAGAAATGAAAGGGAGTTATGATTAGTGGAGATGAGGCAAGTAACTTAATCAACCATAAGATCCCATGGCGCCAGTCTCTAACGTTGTGTTACTATAGTACCAGTTGCTGACAATGAGCGCCCGTGGGAAATCAGTTTCTTAAACAAAAATAATAGAACCCTCTTTCCTTTCCTTCCTTCTCTCTTCAATGTAGATTTCCCAAGGCAATCAGTAATCTGAGGCGTTATCTCCCTCCTGAGAGCATCTTGCTCTGGTTTATTTTTACATTAAACTCTCAAAGCACTGGTTCTCAACATGTTTTATCCCTCTGCCTTTTGGGGAAAGGTACCCTTGTAACCGGCAAGGACAGCTTTTTTGAAAAGGCTTCCCTGTTGATGCCTATCCTCCCCATCCTGGTAGAAAGTGACACAGTATTGTATGACAAGCCTGTACATTCTGTAGAATGCTTAGCTCTCGTTTAAAATGGTCATTTAGAATAGTCACCAACCCAAGGGTGCCTTCAGGTATCTCTAGGGCTTTCTAATGGCCATAACTGCTTTAACATGCTTAAAATGATAAGTTTCTGTCGTATTTTATGATAATAAAACTGACTTTTTGAAAGTCTTTACTTTTATAGAACATGAGTAGTAGATTAACCTCAGAGGCCAAATATTGTAAATAGAGGCAATTACTCTAGTGTTTTCAGCCGTCTTTAATCATTATGAATGTACTAGAAGCCCGTTGCACGAAGTTTCGTGCAATAGACCTTCCTTCACCTGGCTGCCAGCACCAGTTTTCCGCCAGCACCGCGATTGGCCACCCCGAGAGGAGCTCTGATTGGGAGGCGCTCTGATCGGCGGGTGGCCAGAGGAAAACTGCTGCTGGCGGAAAACTGGTGCTGGCAGAAAACTGGTGCTGGCAGGCACGCAATCGGCCACCCGGAGCTCCATCGGTCCTCCCGCAGTGCCGGCCATTGGGGCCTGCAGGAGGAACTGGGGGCGGGGAGTCCCCGCCCCCCCCCCCTCATCCTGTCAGCCCAATTGGCCACCCCAAGTCCCGCCCGCAGCCTGCCGCCGGCCCAATCGTGGGCATAGCGGGAGTGATGGTTATTTGCATACTTCCCTTTTATTAGGTAGGATAGTGTTCTATACGGAAGGGCCATAGAAAGCATCATTCAGTCTTTGAGAAAAAGCTGTTAAGACAGAAATTAGACCAGGATTCAGTGCTACAGGTTCCCAATCCAGTCCCCCCTATACATTTCCCGCCCCTTGAAAACAGCTTCCATTCTTTTATATACATTTAAGCCTACACTGTTCTTGGCCTGTGCAAGAGCCAATCTAGCATAATTATGAACTACTGGAGGCCCAGTGCCCGAAATTCGTGCACGAGTAGGGTCCCTAGAGGCTGCTGGCTGCCAACCGGGGCCTCCCTTCCCGACTGCCGACTGGGGCCTCCCTTGGTTCCGCCCCTGGTGGTCAGCGCACATAGAACTCCAGAGGGGACACTTTGCATATTGGACTTTTATGTACATAGATTCCCAACTTTCAAGCTTGAGTTCCTAGAAATGTGCCAATTGTGCACGAGTTTCCTAACCTTTTATGAGGCTTATTTGTTCCCAGAGCACTTAACATATAAAATTTCTAATTATACCTTGCTTTTTACAAGCTGTCTTATTGAACAGTATTTTTCCAGGATTCCAAACCCAGTTTCCTAAATTGAACTAATAGGTACAGTTTTAAGTCCAGGGAGCTCTCAATTGATATTAAGATTAACTGCTTTTGGAATACCAAGTAATTTTTTTAAAAATATATTTTACTGATTTTTTACAGAGAGGAAGGGAGAGGGATAGAGAGTTAGAAACATCGATGAGACGGAAACATCGATCAGCTGCCTCCTGCAACACCCCCTACTGGGGATGTGCCCACAACCAAGGTACATGCCCTTGACCGGAATCAAACCTGGAACCCTTCAGTCCGCAGGCCAACGCTCTATCCACTGAGCCAAACCGGTTAGGGCATCCAAGTAATTTTTTATCCTTGTTTCATTTTTGTTGGATTTAACAGCTGTTCATTTTATCACTAGTATTGGCACTTTTCTTTTTACTCAGTACATTAATAAAGCAATATGTAACAATATACCAAAATTGTCTCTTTATCAGCAACCACTCCCAGATTCAAGTTCCTTGAAGACAGAGAGCATGTTTTAAATCAGTGTACTTTCAACAGTTCATCTCACAAAAATGTTGATTTTGGTCATCTGTCCTTTGCAAAGAAAGGCTTAAATTGCTGAAAGAGGATAAGAGACATGGGGTGAGATGGGAACGTAGCTATTACGTTCTTCATTTGAGGTCTGTTCTCTGGAAGAGAAAGAATTTTGGCAGTTAGAGTTTTATCACTAATTGTGCATGGTGCTTCGTGAACGGAAACAGAGCAGTCTGGAGTCCAGCATCTGAGGACACACCAGGTGGAAGAGTGTAAGTCCTTGAGAACAACAGGCCTTCTTGGACAGTGCTTGGCACGTGGTAGGCATTTGTTCAATGTATGTTGAGTGGGATGAGTTCTTTACCCAGAGGCTAGTATAATATGTAACCAGGCTGCAGTCTTATCTTGACTCCTGTGTTCCTTTTAGTCATCTGCTAGGTGCAGAGCACAGCTGTGCTCTATCCCTTTCTGCATTGTTGTTTTAAGGTTTTTTCCCCCTGTACAATCAGTTTGGAAAGACTTAAGTCCTACCCTCTCACTTACTCTACACATCTTTTCCCTGAGAAAATAATCTGAAGGTTGGACCTCAATTGAGTATTCATCAAATGCTGCATTGTATAAAGGTGTACAGTTGTGCAGACTGCAGAAAACAGCCTTTGACTATGGAGAGTTTACCATGGCTACACAAACCTTTTTTTAACCTACCAGTCACTTTAACATTTTAAAAAAATATATTTTATTGATTTTTCACAGAGAGGAAAGGGACAGAGAGCTAGAAACATCGATGAGAGAGAAACATCTATTCAGCTGCCTCCTGCACACTCCCTACTGGGGATGTGCCCGCAACCAAGGTACATGCCCTTGACCGGAATTGAACCTGGGACCCTTCGGTCCGCAGGCCTACGCTCTCTCCACTGAGCCAAACCGGTCAGGGCCACTTTAACATTTTTATTCTTTAGAATAGTGTATGAAAATGGCAAAACCTAGTTTTGATAGAAGTCTGAATAATGCAAGCTAACCTTTTCTTATTTTGTCTTTTCCAACTGTAGGGAAAACAAAATACTTAAAATTTGTGTAGTGTCAGTCTTTTTTACTTTATATTTCTATGTGCCATTTTATTTTTATTTTTTTAAGGGAGAGAAATAGAAACATCAGTGATGAGAGAGAATCATTGATTGGTTCCCTCCTGCACACACCCTACTGGGGATTGAGCCTGCATCCCAGGCATGCCCTGACCCAGAATCGAACCATGACCTCCTGGTTCATAGGTCAATGCTCAACCACTGATCCATGCCAGCCGGGCTTATGTGCCAATTTTTTTTATAAAGAAAAATGTTTTGTTTTGTTTTTAAATGCCTTTAAAAATTTCTATAGCATTGGGAAGGAACGACTTACTTTCTTCCCTTAAACAGGAAAAAAAAAATTGGCAACAAATGACACTTAATCTCCATTGTAGAATTAGATTATTTGTGTAATATTTAATAGTACACCAACATTTATGCATGTTTCATTTCTCCTGCTGTTTTCGAAGTTGGAGTGCTTAATGCAGTTGGTGAGAGCTGGAGCCACACTTGATGTTTCCACTACACGTTACGCACAGACCCCAGCTCACATTGCTGCTTTTGGAGGACATCCTCAGTGCCTGATCTGGTTGATTCAAGCAGGAGCCAGCATTAACAAACCGGTAAGGGAATTTGTTTTGTTTTCTTTTTCCAGTTCTAATTACATGGTGTTGAGTTTTAAATTGGGGCCTTAATTAGAGTTTGATATTTTTACCTGTGGGCTAATTGGAATTTATGTTTATTGAATTACTTTTGGATAATAGGCATTTCACATAGCAATGCTTTCTGTTTATAGAGTACTCTCACCTGTTACATGATTTACTGTGATCCATGGTGACCCAAAGTGATTTGCCCAAGGTTACAGCTGTGACTGAAGGAGTCTGGCCTTAAGCCCAGCTTTACTGGCATCCCCGCTCACAGCTGCCTTAGCCTTGTTTCCACTGATAATTATGAAAACATATTCCTACTAGCAAAAGAATGGCTATTAAATGTATCTGTAATTAAGTTAGCCTTAGAAGAATGACCAATGTGAGTTAATGTTGCTTCAGATACAAGTTGGGGGTGATGACGACGGACATAAGTAGTCACTAGGAAGTGACTTCTGGACACCAAATGCAAAGATTTTGTATTTAAGCATACAAACATAAACATGAGAATGCCAGTTTTTTAATGGTGTGTTTTCAGTATTCTATTCACATGAGTGGAGGAGAGGGGGAACCCATAAGAAGAGTGCTTAGCTTATTGGGAACTCTCTTGAACAGGCTGTGGTTCTAAGAGACTCCATAGATAGTCTGACTGGAGCATCCCCAGTCTTAGCACCTGCCCCAGGTTGGATTGGTCTAAGGGGCTTGTGCCACGGACTTTTTTTCTTCTCCTTTATCCTATTTTCACATTCTTTACCTGGTTTTAATCTTTTGGCATGTTAATGACTAGCCATTTTCTCAAAATTAGGAGATAATATCTCTGCCATCTCTAAGGTCAACATAAGGAGTTTCCAAAACTTAGGTGTACTACTAATAATCATCAAGGGTCTACTGTGTGCCAAGTAACTTTTATTTCCTCTTTTCTGCTTTTTTGTCTTTTCTAAGATTCATCCCTTGATGATAGCCAGAAATAAAGTAGTTGCGAGCCTCTCTCCTAAAGATAACGCAGATACCCACCTACAAAACAAGTAATTGAGCTAAGTGTTTTAGCAGTGATTTAACACAAGGATTGATGGGAAAGGAAAGGGAGAGCCCTGGATTTTAGACCTGTTTCTGTTACTCAACATATATATATGCCTTTATATATACAGACTTCTCTGCCACTTTGTTACTTTTTTAAGGAATTTTTAAAATATATTTTTATTAATTTTAGATAGAGAGGAAGGGAGAGAGAGAGAGAAAAAAATATCCATGAGAGAGAAACATCATCAAACAACATGTATTGGCTGCTTCCTGCATGCTCCCACTGGGCATGGAGCTGAAACTTGGGCATGGGCCTCAAAGGGAATAAAAAACCAGTGACCTGTTGTGTGGGTTAATGCTCAACTACTGAGCCACACTGGCCAGACAACTTTGTTACTTTTATCCACCTATTCAGGAGTTACAGGTTGACAACTGTATGCTATTGCTATAGGCATTTCCTGTCTCCACTTGTCTCATTCCTGGTCCTGCATTCTCCTCTCCTCCCCCTTTATCCCAGTAGGAAGGGCACTGGGCCTTGATTCCACACTCTGCTTCCTCATCTCTCTGGCCTTGGGCAAGTAATTTTCTTGGTCTGTGGCTCAACCTTTTTATCAATAAAATATGGACAATCCATAAATGGCAGTAATTAATGTTTAATATTAATATGGAATTTAAGTACAGAATATTCTACATGTTAATTTTCATTAAATTGTTACATGGAATCTAATTTACAGCTAAAGAAATTATCTAACGCTACTTTTCAGACCTTTCTAAAATAATCCCCCTTTTCATATAATGTTTTTAGCAGCTCAGTATTTTCCATAGGTAAAAAGTTTGCCCCCCCCCCCCCCAGCTGCTCTAGTTAGCACTATGTGGAAATCTCTCCTAAACTTTGTTCCCAGGGCCAGAGTCCCCAAATCCCACTCTCTTTACAACCCTCACTTGTTATAATTGTTCACGTGGCTCATTATCCCCAAGTCCTCCCATGTCAAGGGTGCCACTTGGATTTCTTAAGCATCTGGCATTGCTCCTGATAGGCTCTCAGTTGGCTGTGGTCTGGTGCTGAACTTCGTTCTGAATCTCAGATGTTGTCTTGCTCTGTTAGGTAACAGTGGGACTGCTGTGACAGGCACCCAGTGACCCCTGAGGTCCCAGTAGCCCTTTTGTTGGCTTCCCCAACACACTGTTGATCCATCTTGAGGTAGAGAGTTTTCCTCATTTTCCAGATAAACTATTATAAAGCTAGATCCAGGTTTTTCTTAGGCTTTTATTTGTGTGTGTGTAACTTTTTTGAACCGAGCATATTATTTCTTGACATTTTGTTAGTTTTTTTTTTTTTAAATATATTTTATTGATTTTTCACAGAGAGGAAGAGAGAGGGATAGAGAGTTAGAAACATCGATGAGAGAGAATCATCGATCAGCTGCCTCTTGCACACCCCCTACTGGGGATGTGCCCGCAACCAAGGTACATGCCCTTGACCGGAATCGAACCTGGGACCTTTCAGTCCGCAGGCCGACGCTCTATCCACTGAGCCAAACCAGTTTTGGCAACATTTTGTTAGTTTTAACCCATCTTCTTGTTCTAATCTTTTGGCATGTTAATGACTAGCCATTTCTCAAGATTAATAGATAATATCTTCTGCCATCTCTAAGGTCAACATATGGAGTTTCCAAAACTTAGGTGTAATGTCTGGAGGCTCAGTGTTCTAAGTTTACACAAGGAAGTGAAGTTAGTTTTCAAGTGATTTATTTTTGTAAGTCTATAGCGGTGATTTTCAACCTTTTTCATCTCATGGCACGCAAACTAATTGCTAAAATTCTGCAGCAACACCAAAAAATTTTTTTGCCAATCTGACCCCATAAAGGTATAATTGTGATTAATTTACACTGATGGCTGGTTTTTTGTTTGTTTGTTTGTTTGTTTACAATCTAAGGGAAAAGAGGTCAGTGCCCCCTGACTAAATAGGTATTGCATGTTTTAAAACTTACTGCAACACAGGGGTTAAAAATCGCTGGTCTGTCATGACTATCCCTGGGTGCCATTTTTTGTGTTTGCAAGTCATCTCTTTAATACCCCTTCTAGAATTTTGCTGGCATTTGATGTTGCTTCCATAGTTTCTTGTACCTAGATTAGAAATAAGATTTTTCCTTATTAAAATTCAAGGTGACTTGTCTGTCTTCAGATTTCGAGTAACCTCTCCTGCTTTCTTCCTTTATTACTCAAGAGTTTGTCAACAATACTCCCAGAGTCACACTACAAACTATTTGGTGTTTTTGAAATGTGACTGGTCTGAAATGTAACCTTAAATTGGCTCTCTACTCTTACTCTCTTGGCTACAGTTTCCTTTAAGTAGTATTTATTCTGCCCTTCCCAGTTTAATGATGTTCTCCTTGTGTAACACAGAACAGGTAGTTTTGCTCTCATCATCTGTTACTATCCCACTATCTTCTGGAAATAGTAGCAAAAATCCTTTTCCTTCTTGTTCCAAAGGTAGCTTTCTTAAAATAAAACTTTATTTTCTCTGAGGGTTTTTGTTGTTGTTTTGCTTTGTGGGGTTTTTTGTTGTTTGGTTGGTTGGTTGTACATGCTTTTTCCTCCACTAAACTGTTAGGCCTTTCATATTACATTTTTCTGTAAAATAAAAATGTACCACTCTTTTTTTATTTTAGCCTTCACCTTAGTTTTTCCCCCTGTAATTTAATATGCATTGATGAGGAGCTCAAATATTGACTGAATTTATGAATGAGCTATTTTCCAAGTACTGTATCAGACACTGTAAAGTTGCCCCACTCCTGCTTTATATCTTTATCCCTTAACTATGGTAGTCTTCTGCCAAGTTCCGTTTTCAGTGACATTGAAGTGTTATTGATTCAGGAACTGTTGCTGCTTAGCCACTTGGAATTTCCCAGTCAAAAAGTCCTATATCAGTCTTTTTAACAGAAATGACTTATCTTGATTCTGTATCTTTCTTTACCTCTAATTTACATGAGAACCTATAAATCAAGTTGTGCTTCAAATTTTTTCCATGCATGCAGTGTAAACTTAATTCATCCTTTTTTTTATTAATACATTAGTATTGAATTGTTTTTCTGAGTCTGCTCACTTCCTCTACCTCTTCCAGCATTGTTTTCTGAAGCATAAATCTGATTCTAATACAGCCTTTCTAAAAGTCCTTGAACAGATTTGCTCATCACAAACAGCCTGAGTTCTATACTAGTTGGCTATGTTTGACACTTGTGTTCTCCCTTCCCATCATTTCTTGACTCTTTAACCTCAACCATGTTCTCTACAGCAGCAGTCGCCAACTGGTGGTCCGCAAGGTCCGAAAGGTTGGCGACTGCTGCTCTACAGTGTAGTCCAAATTCAAGTTCAAGGTAAAAATATATCCAAAGGAGAAACTGGTGATGTCTTGAATCAAGCTAGCCTTGTGGTAGATATGGGTAAACTAGACTAGATGTTAGATATTAGTGCTATTTCTTGGCCCAACCTTTTTTTGGCCATGCCCCCCCAAGCATCCCTAAAATCCTGATTCCCCTCCACCCCCGACATATAATTCTTATTATTCAAAAAGTAAACTATTTACATGGAGGAAGCCTAAAAGGCCATTAACTTGGTCTAAACAAGCTTCCAAAGAACATGGCATCCGTGAAAGAAAAAAAATAAAAGAATGAAAGGACAGTTAAATACTGAGGAAGAAATCACTAAGAAATTGTTTAAAAATAATAATATGAAGTGATATGAGAAAATAGCAAATAAAGTTTCAAAACATATAGAGAATTGAAATGCATAAATGTGTTACAATATATGTTTATATATTGTATATGAGACCCCTAGAATCATAAAAATGCAAAAAATTCACTGTTAATAACTCTTTCTCGAATTGCCCCCTGTGGAGCATGTTCCCACATTGGGAACCACTGATCTAGAATGTACATGCTATCACTGCTGTACAGGCCTCACAGATTATTTTTGTTCTTGATCAAAGTGTGCCTGTACCCTGGGCTGCTCTTATTTTCTCTTCACATCTACATTTCTTTGTGTTGTGCTTCAAATTTGGCTTACCATATTGTTTTATTTCAAAGATGAATGAAATGGTGCATGGTCTATGTTAATTTTACTTTAAAATGTGGAAATCTCGTTGGATCTGAATATTGGTGTGTGTCCCTTTTTGTGGTGTTTTGTTTTGTTTTCCAGGACTGTGAGGGCGAGACTCCCATTCACAAGGCGGCTCGCTCTGGAAGCCTAGACTGCATCAGTGCCCTTGTAGCTAACGGGGCTCACATCGAGTAAGTGTCTTTGTTTATTCTTCCCAGCCAAGATGTAGTTAAGGGTGTTGTGTTTAGAAACAGTATTTAGAGCAAGCAAAGTCCTGAACTTTGTTTTTAATGTTAGTAATAATTTTGCTTTTTAGATCAGTTGATTTTGATGAGCAAAATTGTGTGGGTTAAGTTGACCAACAGAAGGGGCAGAACAGTTAGTTAACTGATTCAGTTTGGAACCTAGCATCATTGACTTTGCCACTAACAATTATATCACCATAGGCAAGTCTTCAAACTTTTCTTTGCCAAGTAGTAATTTGGAAACAAAGGCCTTGGATTGGATTAAAATATTTTCAGGCCTCTTGGCTCAAAAAAAAATCTTGCAGACAATTAGCTTTTCTAAATTTTTATTTCCTCATCTTTTAGCAGATGTGAGAACATTATGTTTTAAAGCCTATTATAACTTTTGATGATTTTATAACTCCTTGTAAAATATGACTATTTACAATAAAGACTTCTAAATCTCTCTGAGCTTTTGATATGATGGCATTTTAGAATATCTTTGTTTTGGCCCAGTTTACATCAACTAGCTTATTTGTAGTTTGGTAAAACAAAATATTTGAGTGTATTTTTAAGTGTTATTTTGTATGTAAATCATTAGCTAGTCATGGCATTATACATTTATTTTAGGTAGTAAATTCATTTGTATATACTTTCTCTCAAAGATTTATATGATAAAAATTTTTCTTCTGCAGTTCACAGCATTAACAAAATGGATGCGGTTTTCACCCTTAAATGTTGAGTGTAAGCTATAGAGCTATAATAACCAAAATAACTATGATAATATCAGCTTTTTTGTTTTATCTTGAGTGTCTTGAATATTTCTTAAAAATTAATTACAAACCACTTTATTCTATTGGCAATGTGAAATTTTAGACTTTGGGAAAAATAAAACCCACAAAACTAACTTAGTTTAACCCTTTGGTTTCCACTTCATTGTTTGACTCTGTCTTATAATAAATATTGAAAATAGACCCTGGAGAGCAAAACCATATAGGTTAATGCAAAACCTGTCTAATACCAGGGGCTGTCATTGGGCTTTTAGTATCTTAGCTTCTGTTTCATTTAGGATTAAGATTAGTCATTAGTTGGGCTTGGGTCATTTATGTAGTGATTTAGTTTTATAAATATGACTTGCATTTTAACTTACGTTTCAGGGTGCCTTGTGATTTCATATGTAGTTATAACTTAAGGTAATGTAAAAACAATTAAATACATATTATACAATGTTAAAAACATTGAGTTAATTCTCAATTGATTACTTTAAAAGCAAAGATATATATGCAGTTTTCTTAGCTTTATTTAGATTAAAAACTTACCTTTAATAACAAGCTTTGGTTATAAGATACAGAGTCATATAAAATAATTGATTAAATTGCTTAATTGTCACTTATTGAAATAATAATTAGAGGTTGATCTTTTTAATGACTTATTTTTGAAACAATTTTAATTGGTCCTGAACATTTTATTACTAAAATGTTAGTTTTATTTATTTATTTTAATGGATAGCTTAATCCTTTAAGCCAATAAATACCTATTGCTATGTCCTTTTAATAGGTGTCTTTAAAATGAGATCATTTTATTTACAATTCTGTCCTTGGTTACAGGACCCTCGAGTGTCTCTTTTCCACCAAGTGTGACTGAGCATGACCTCAAGTGCCAGTCTGTTTTTCAGTATAAGAGCCACTCCCTCGAGACCCTGCATTATGGTGATTTCCCTTGACTGAACTTTCAGATATTTTTTAGAAGAAATGTTTAGCCTGAGCCACCTAGCCAAAAGTGATTCTTAAAAGTATAAGTCTTTGGCCTGGAGATAGAGCACAGTAATCATTATTTATTGTAATTATATGTGGGGTTATTTAATTGTAACATCTAGATAAAATGTCAGTTTTGCCAATAAGCTAAATTGTAAATTACTTTTTTGATATTTTTTCTGCACATTTTTATAGTTTTAAGTTTTAGTCTACCAACAAGTAATAGTTTGATTCCCCCAAATTATGATACTTAGACCTATTTTACTTGTTTTGTATAATGCTGCTCATGTGGTAAGTGTAGTTCTAGCAAATAAAATGCCTTTTTCTATTTTAAGGTCAAAGGGCACATAATTAATTTATTTAAAGTTACTTTTTTTTTTTCCGTTTAGGACAGGCCAGATTATTAGATTTTCATATCACATGCCATAATGCTTAGGAGATAATATAATTTTTCATTTTCCCCCTGAATAGATTAAAAATTGTCTCACATCATTATTTTATCACACTTGGTGGGATTTAATAATTTTGTTTTTAATTTCTACTTTGCTCTTTATATATCAGCTGCATAAAGTGGCCAAAGTCTTAAGTTGCTGCTTTTTGGTCATTGGGTAGATAGTGGTGAGGGCAGCTATACCACACATCTGTGGCTAGAATGCTTTGTTATGTAACTAACTTGTCAATGTAGGCTGCATCTGTAAGATAACGCATGTCAACTGCTGTGCATCGTATTACATTTTCTAGCACCACACGTGAGTATATTGATGGAGTTTCTTTTTCTTCTCTTATTTTACATCTTGAGTTTTGGTGCCAAGTTTTCTTTTTCACGTGAGGTTTTGTTTCTACTTATCATATATGATGGTCATTATTTGCCATTCATTGTTCAGATCTAAAAATAAAAATACACAAGGTTATACATCAGCTCTATGACCAGACTAAATGTTTGTGTACTTTAAATGATCTACACCTCTACAATGCTTCTCATTCTCATTTTTTTCTCAAGTATGACAAGTACGGGGGTTTCATTAAGTTGATCATCCTGTATGGCAGTTCAGTTTTTCATTGCAGCTAATATTTGAATGCTGCCTACTCCACACTTAGGGTTTTTGAGTGGAAGAAGGGCATGTACTGACATGTGAAAGTTGTTGCCTTGTTTTTCTTTTGTGATCAAATTAGTAACAATATAAGGTTGTCTTAATGTGATTTCAGAAAAAGATGCTTGAAAACTTACTATCTACTGATAATGAAGCAGACCTTTTTACTAACAATGTAAAGTGCAGATTTTGAGTCTTGTATTATTTTTACTTTTAGTATTTGTGCACCAATTAATTTTGGTTACTTTGTACTTATTTTCTTGAGAGATTGAAGTTGAGAATGTTTCCATGTCAACCAGATATTAAAGTACCTTTTTTTTAATGCATTGGAGTGAAAAAAAGGGGTGGGAGGAGTTAGCAGGAGTCAGAGTAAAACCAGAATTACTTGCATATCAGGCAAATTTGCTAGTCCATTTTAATACCGCATTATATAGGTGGCAGTGTTTAGGTATGACAGAGTCTCATAGCTTTCTGTAGAATCCATTGATTCTGTTGCAACCAGATCTTCAAATAGGCTTACATATATTTTAACTTAGTGTGATCCCTAGAAGAACTTAGCTGGAGAAGCTTCTATAGCCTTATATAAACAAGCTCAGTGACTCACTCTAAAAAAAATCTTGCCTAATTTAGAAAACAGGCACAGTTGGCTATAATAACAAAAGTGATCTTAACAGACTTTTTTTATATTGCCAAAATAAGTGAATTTTCGTGCACCAGGCTTCTAGTATTTTTAATAATAGTGCAAGAAGTTTGTTTGCAACTCTTGCCCTTGGCAAAATAACCCAGGTTTACTTTGAAATTTGTGATTTCTTTTTTTAATTACATTTTTTATTTTTTGAACTTTTGGTGGTTTCATTTGTTCTTCAGAATAATAGCCCAACTATGCAATTTATTAGTATTACAGCTCTGAATTAGTAGTTTCTGATTTTGGATCCTCTGCATTCCAATCATCCTTACCTAGTGTTGTGCCCTTTACTTGTCATTATGGCAAACTTGTCTGATCTTACTATTTCCTGGGTCTTTTTTTTTCTTTTATTAAAGTGTTATGAGCAAGGTGGAGGAATTAACTTGCTGAGATAGCTATCAAAGTTCTGCTTCCTGGGCAGGAGCAGATGTTGGACTGGACAGTATTATAGAGTTGTTGACAAATTTTATTTTTCATGCTTGAGTAATATATAGGTTTTAATATTTGTTTAACTCCTGCTTTTACAAAGAATGTTTTTGAATAAAACTAATGATTTCTAAATCCAAATATATTTTACCTTTGCTAAATATAGTGGGAGCATGTTAAATATTTCATCAGAATATTTGAATTATACTCATATTTTAATGTATGCAAACATAATTGGGGTTCAGTTGCAATGTAAAACTATCTTCATCAGTTGTTGAACTTAAAATGAAAACTTGGCACCAAATTTTTAAAGATAGAAACTTTAAAAAATAGTGTCTCCCTATTGTTACCTAAAGAATATATTTAAGAAAGTTTTCATAATTATTTAAGAATTTGGATACCAAAGGGTTAAAAATATACATTTTTCTTTTACTGAAGAAATCTTATGATGTTTGCTATTGTTTTGTTTGTACAAATGGACATTTAGTAATGTTTTTAATCTTTTTTTTTTAATGATTCCATGTATTTGCTTATTTCCATCTAGGAATAGTTACTAATGTATTTGAGATACAGCATACCAAATTTTAAAGTAACCAGAATCGTGAGTTAATGGTTTTTAGTCCATACTGTTAAATTTTGTTGAAATATTGACATAATTAAATTGGCTTCATGCTAAAAATTATTAGAAGTGATTGAGGAGGCAGTGTTTTAGAGCAATAGCTTTTGGTCAAGGAGGTCACATGACAATGGCTTATGCTCAATAAGTGTGCTTCTGCACTTCATGTATGTATATGTATTTTTAATCCAAATGTTGCCTGCAAATATGTGATCCCTTATTATTTAAGTTTCCTGTTTTATGAACCATTGCCCTTTTTAAATCACACAGAAGATTCTGAATCTGTAAAAACTACACATGTCAATGTTTTACAGCTACGTAATTCGAATTGACTTGATTTTTTCAAGTAATCCTAGAAAGGGGGAGCATTCCATATAGAAACTGCTGAAACTGCCACAGGTGCTTCTCCGAAAACCTTACAGTTGTGGCATTGAATGTTCAGTATGGCTTCCTTTCTCCACACGAGGCATACTGTTGAGGTATTTGTTGCGGTGATTGGTTTTAATGCTAATCTAGGAATTCAGATATAGATTCTTTAGATTTGCATGCTTTGCTTACCCTAATTTATGATATCTACCTTTTTATTTGTAAACTAACAATAGTTAAGTTGAGATCAGAATTTTAACAGAAATATTATTTATATGAAAATTGTGGTTATCTTTTATTGTCACATGGCATTAACAAAAAGAAAACATCCTGAAGGTGATGTGACAACTCAGATTCTAAAATCTATATTTCAGGTATTTCCTGATCCGTGGTTTTTCAAATTAAAAATAAAAACTGTTACTAGAATGGCTTCTCGTGTATTCTAATTATGTGACACTATAAGTGGAAATTAGATGGGGGATTGGCTAGCAGTATAGTGGAATTTATTTTAAAGTTCTTTGAAGAGACGTTCTTAGGTATAATAAATTTAATATTCTATTCAGAATTTTATTACAGAAAATATACTATATAAGCATTTATGTTTTTAACGTTAGTAAAATTAAAAAATATATCAGTTTGATTTTTCCAGTTATTTAGCAGAGCAAATAATTCATAGCACAGGTTAGTCTATGTCTTTCCATGTTTTCATATTCCAATTTTGAAAGAATACTAAGAACCATTGGAGAAAATGGGTGGTCTGCCTAAAGATTTTGTTTCATGTTGACTGTTACAGGAACTAGAACCTACAGATCACTTCCATAATAAGTAGTAGCAAATTTGTCTTATCAGCCTAAAAATCTGATAATGTCAATTTTCATGTACTTCAACAAACTAGACCTGATTTGAACATCAAGTTGATGAATACCTGATTTCTTTAAATCTCATTTTCTAAGATTTTTAAAGTGGATATTAGGACCAGAGAGGGTCAACTAGAGCTATAGAACAACTTGGTCCCATGTGGGTCCTCTTGTTTTCAGAAATGGACAAAGAAAAATTTTAGACTAGGTGTAGTCTGTGTGCCCAAGTGCATCAAACTAAAGGTGCCAAATTAAAAAAGATTTAGTTTAATGTCTATACTAAATATTTTCATGCAAAATAAAGTTTTAGAGAGTAATTTTGAACATTTTCTTTCAGATACTGTAAATTTTTCTTTGGGCTAGTGTGTGTAAAGACTGCAGTTCAGATTAACTTTTGTCTTTATCAGTACCTCATTTGAGGTTCATAGCATTGGCCAGCAGTTAATGCAATGTGCTCTATCACACCACAGTGAATACCTATGGATTGATTGAAAGGTGAAAGCTTGACTGTTTAAAAAGTACTCTAAAAGAACAAAGTACCACATTTAATGTGAAGTTATTATAGAACCTGTCAATCTTAAGCTGCATTCATGTGCCCAGCTCCCATGGAGTTTTAGGAAAATAACGGGATAGCTTAGGTTTAAACTTGGAGCACTATAAATAGAGTTTGAAGGGTTAATGAATTGGTGATATGTAACCAGGATTAGTGTTTCAGCTCTTAAAACAAAATTTTAAAACATTTGAGACATGCTTATTAGCAAATAGGACAGCTTATATGAAAAAAGAATTTAAAGACCTGAGCTGCTTTTGTTAAACATTAAAAGTGTTTGAGAATGGTACCATGTAATGATTATTACAGTTTTTATTTGGAAACCCATGTGATTTTTCAGCCTCTATAGTTCATATGAAAGTCCTCTCTACTTATTTAACATTAAAAAGTGGTTTGAGGAATTAAGACTTATAAAGACGGGGGGGGGGGGGGGAGTTGTTTGTTTGAATTGAATAATGCATAAAATAGAAAAAGTCTTTACTAGATTGATTAGTTTGTTAACAGATCCAGCCTCCTGCTTGTTTTTGAATGGCCCATAAACTAAGAATGATTTTTACATATTTAAATGGTTGACCAAAAAACAAAAAAAAAAATTATGATTCATAAAATTATATGAAATTCTAATTTCAGTACTCACAAATAAAGGTTTGTTAATACACAAGCTCAGTTGTTTATATA
The DNA here is from genome assembly GCF_951640355.1 of Cnephaeus nilssonii. Lineage (NCBI taxonomy): Eukaryota > Metazoa > Chordata > Mammalia > Chiroptera > Vespertilionidae > Cnephaeus > Cnephaeus nilssonii. The sequence continues at coordinate 30,705,816 of NC_137079.1, forward strand.
TTGTCTGAGACTTGCTTTCAGGCTGAAATGACAGAGTAGTTGTGATTGAGTCGGTGGCTTCTAAGACCTAAAATATTTATTTCCTAGCCCTTTACAGAAAAAGAAAAGTTCCTCCCCCTGAATTAGATGATCCCTAATGTTCCTTTCCAGTCAATTTTTGTAATGTGCATTCTATAATTGAGCAGCCACTTGTAAGTTTTTAAATGTGAGCAGAGCAGAATTAGGGAGTTAAACATTCCACAGGGGTGGAATGGAGGAATGAATGTATTAGTAAGTAAGTAGGAGAGGAGATGAGGGAAGGAAAACATTTAGAGGCAGAAGAGGGGACTAGTGGTTTTGGTTGTTGTGTATCAGTAACAGATGTTAACAGATCTTTTGCTTCAGAGTAATATAAAGTCTATTAAAGTAAACTATATATTATGTATACCAGTATTCAGTCTTTAGTAAGCTGAGAAATAATATATTTGAAATCTTCTATAGCTCCTTAGAAGTAGAGAAAGGATACTGTATGTCTATTTCCTATAATACTATAGGGATATCGCCAAAATTATAATCTCCCCATTAATTCTTCCACAGTCATCAAATGTCCCAGATTATGATCTGTCCATACATTTTATAGAATATTTAGACCTTCCTTTTGGATCACTTAACTTCTGGTACCCCAAAGTTATGTGAGGAACCAGTCTGACTTGTTACTGTTCTCTCTTACTTGGTTGGTCCATGCATAGGGAGTATATAGCCTGAGTTGGCTCTACTTCTTTGGAGTTTTGAAGATAATACCTGACACAACTTGGAAATTTGGTTGGCTCTTTCTCAATCAAGTGATGTGCAAGTGTTTGACTACTTTTGGTAAGGGAGGAGGTAGGGTGGTGATGTCTAAGTCTTTTATTAAGGCAGATAATCCCACTTAAACATTTACAATCTCTACGGTCTCTGGATATTGGCACTAATTTGTTGCTTATTTTTCTTTAAGGTTATATTTCCTTGGAAGAACAGTAAACTGCTATTCTAGCCCAAATTCAGTCTACTGTTAAGTTTCTGAATGAAGAGTAAAGGAATTGGGTGTATTTTGAATGTTATTCTTTTCAGCAACTTCAAAATGTTGGCATGCTCCTTACACAAGTTTTCCTTGGTGAACTGGCATTTATGGTTGTAGATTCCATTTTTTAAAATCTATGTACTGTTCCTTTTTATTCTGTGATCCACTAAGGAGTAATCTTTACTGTCAACTTTATTGTTCTAATTTTAAGCATCAACCTCTCATTTCTGTATTCTTTGATTTTAGAGAGCAAATCCATACTTACCTGTAGAAATGATCATTGTATAAAGTTTGCTTATGTTCTGGGTCTTCATCTTTTCAAATTTGGAAAAGCTAAGATTTTAAAAAAAATTTTCAGGTGGCAACTTTTGTTTTTGTGTTTACATTCTTGAAGAAGTAGACCTTTCTGGACCATCTTTACATGTGATATCTTCTGAAAATGAAATGCATCATTTAAAAATAGTCCAGCTATACACTCTAATGTTACATTTGAATAACAAGTTGATATTAAAAATCAAGAATATGATTATTTTGTATGCATGTAATTTGCTCTGCCCAAATTTCAGTATTTAGTTTCCATTTAATTTATGTATCAAAATAAAAACATTAAGAATTCTAGAATAATATTCATTAGAATTCACACCCATGAGGTAAAATTAAAATGTCAATTTTAGTCCCCAGTAGCTGCACACAACTGCCTTCTATGTTTAAGAAAATATTGTTGGTTTCTGGAATTCATAAGACTTGTCTCTTTTATATCTGATAAAATTGAGTCTGGGCTTTTGCCTTTCTTCAAGATGTATAATACATTTCTTTATGTCTTCTTCTAAGAAGTGAAGAGATGTTTAATGATTATCCAAGAATATATAGATTATTCGTTTCGGAGGTGGAGTGTTATGAGTATGATGGCTGGAAATATGAACTCAAGGCTTATTTTTATCTTTGAAAATGAAAGACCCTGATTTGGCAGTTTTCTCTCTGGAAAAAAAAAAAGGTTTCTTTTTTGGCATTAATATTAACCTAGGAAACAGAAATCAAAGGTTCTGCATTGATTATTTCAATTACACAAAATAAAGCCTTATTTGATCATACCTTTGCTCTGTTCATATAGCATAGCTTACTGAGTAGGTATGAAGATATCTTTGCTGTTTGGTATTTCTGCAATTTCAGTTTATCAACCTGTAGCTAACAACCTATTCTGCTTTTTTTTACAGATTTATTTCACAGAGCAGTGTATTTTCTTGTTCTCCAGGGGAACTTCAATGTGGAGTTGCTTTTGTTCTTTAAATGTTTATTGTTTCCTAATTAGATCTCTAAGCTCAACTGGTTCTTTTATATTCATCTTATTCAGATCTTTCAATTACACCACCACTTCCTCCTTTAATTTGAATCTTAGCTACTATAGAAGATATCAGACCTTTATTTGTGATATTAACCACGTAAGATGTTGATTCTTTTCAGTAGTGGGACTCTTAGCCTTAGGGCATGAGTTCCTAGAATAGTATTTGGCTTTCACAAGAACTATCCACTCATAATGCTCTAGAATGCCAACTCCTACAAGTTTTCCTAAGCAAGGCCAAAAAAACCCAAACCCTCAGCTTTTCACATCTCCAGCCTAATGACAAATTATTTTAATGTCAGGACATCCTTCTAAACTTCCACTTATAGTGTCACATAAAATCTGGCTTGTTGGTAAGCAATTGCATACCTTTGTTTTTAGGAAGCCAATTGTTATGAATGCCATGGACAATTTCAGTACATGTTTGTTTGTTAATGATTTTACTCAAGCTAAAGGAATGGATTATTAAAATTAAATGCTGATAATATAGAATTCAGGTTAAGTCTGAAGTTAGCATAAATTTAGGTTCTTCAGACTAACAAAAAATGATTTTGAGACGTTAAATAGGAAGATGCCTTTTTTTAAAGTTTACTATATTGATTTTTAAATTACTATCGCCCAAATCTTGCTTAGTAATCAAATGTGCATAAGAGAGAAGTTAGTTACAGAGCTAGGATAAGTAACGCCTTCTTTAATGAAGACTTGCTATAAATCTATATACTCTTTCATATCACCTTCAGATAGTTAGTCAGTTCGGCAGGAGCAGAGACCAGATGAAAATGCTAATGGGATGTAATTCAGTGTTTTTGTGTTGTACAGCCTGAGAAATGCCAGTGGCCTGACAGCAGCAGACATTGCTCAAACCCAGGGTTTCCAAGAATGTACCCAGTTTCTCTTGAACCTCCAGAATTGTCATCTGAACCGTTTCTATAATAATGGCACCTTAAATGGGGGCCATCAGAATATATTTCCTAATCATGTTAGTATGGGAACAAATCGAAAGAGATGCTTGGAAGATTCGGAACCCTTTGAAGTGAAGAAAGCTAGAACCGAAGGTGAGACCACTTTGTAGGCGAGTGTTTACTTTCTTTAACATGTTTTCTTTTTTTATGGCTGAAAGCACCTCAAGAGAGACCTTCACTTAAGGTGGTACTGTGCCCGGAGGATTCTGGTACAGTGAAGGTGGAGTTTTTCCTGTATTGCTACTTTGAAGATTTGGCCATTTAACAAAAGGGGAGAATGTAAGAGGGCAGTGTTGACAGCTCAAATATAAATGTGTATCGATAACATTTCTGCATGCCCAGGTTTACCTTCCATGAATTAGAAAGATTCTTCTTGTTTGTTGTACCTGTTGGAAATACAACTATTAAAAAAAAAATCTGCCCCTGTGCCTGATTTCTTTGTTTCCCATGAATGTCCCCGAGCTTATAACAATTTTTGGTCTGGTAGTAAAACATAGTTTCACATCCGGGAAGGTAGATGTTTGCTATACTGTTCCACTTGCACTGTGATTTGGCCTCCGCTGGTCTCCATGACCCACAGGGTAGTGTGTATTTGTCACAAGATCTGGTATGTCACTTTGAGGACTTAATACTCTGTAAGGTAAGTCACGTTTTAGGTATTCTTCCACTTTTTTATCTTTAGTTTTGGAGCTTGCAAATAATCAGAAGCAGTCATTCTTGAAGTTGGTAAACAAAAAAACTATTTAGGAAAAAATTACATATACGTATATCTGTATATAAAGTATCTTAGAAGACAAATTTATAGCTTGGCAGGAATATTTAGCAAACTTATACAGAGGAAATTTAGAGATGACAGTGAGAAGTAATCACTGAAATTATGCACTCAGGTAAGATTTGCTGAAAATACAAAGTTGTGCCCTTTGATTTAAAAAAAATTAGCCCTCACTGGTTTGGCTCAGTGGTTAGAGTGTCGGCCTGTGGACCGAAGGATCGAGGGGTCAATTCCCAGTCAATGGCACGTACCTCAGTTGTAGGTTCTCCCCAGTCTGGTCAGTGTGCATGCAGTAAGCAACCAATCAGTATATCTTACATTGATGTTTCTTTCTCTTTCTCTTCCCCTCTCCTTCCCTCCCTCCCACTCTAAAAATCAATGGGAACAAATATTTTCAGATAAGGAGTAAAAAAAAAAATTTTTTTTAAATCAACTATACAAGTATAGTATGAGAAAACACTGCTGGTTAGAGGTGTTTCAATTTTATGGGTCAACATCCTCTCTTCACTGCTTTGTCTCTAATGGGTATATTCAGACAAAAGGTTTTTGTGTGTTTTATGACAAAAATTGTAATATCTATTTCATAACTTCTGAAATCTTGTTCACTATAAAAACTTAGGGTTATGTGACTTAAATGAATGAATGAACTTAAATGTAATAGTTTATCAAATTCATAGCGTTATGAGCCTAATAAATCCAGAAGGTGCTATGATAAAACACATGGAGGTATGTATACCTATACTTCAAATGTGGTGTTTTTTAATAAAGTGTTGCTCAACATTGTCATTTATTTGCAACATGTTTCACTATATATTTTCTAATGTATTTTTGAAGCTCTTTAAGAGCATATACTTTTTAAAAATACTTTTTAAAACTTAATGCCTGATTAATATTGTGGAATGATATTGTTAGCTTCATTGTGCCCTCATGCTGACTATGTCTATGAGTGTAGTTTGGTAGGATAAATCTTAAATTCTGTTTGTTTTTAAAAGGTTTGACACTTAACATTCTACTAAGATGTAGAAATGTACCTAGAGAGTTTTTAAAACTAGTTTCTGAAGGTTTTATGGTGAGCTGATTTGGCCAATATCTCACTGATTTTGTCCTAAGTTTCCTAAATCCTATTACCACACAAATTTAGTTTGAAGCATTATGCAGGTTTTTAGGGATTTTATTTTCCTTCTCCAGACAAGGATTCATTTAGGTAAACCAGAGTTAGAGATTCACATCTTACACACTAAACTCACCATGCAGCTTTCACAAATTGCCATACCTAACAACCTGAGGATGTCAATTAAGAAGAAAATGTGCTTGATGCCTGGCATTTAAGTTTGCAGGTAATAATTATGCAAACCTAAGGTTGAGCACTGCTCCATATATACATGAAATAATACTTGTCACGATCACAGGAGAAATCATTGCTTGACACCAGATAAACTTTCATAGCTCCTCTTCCAGTGTTAATCATTTGTCTCCTGAGCATTATTTTAATTATTTGCTCATTAAAATTTCTAGTACTCCAGTCCTGAGATTGCCCCACATGTGACTTAAGAGTGTGTGTGTATAAATTCATATTTGTGAGCATAGATAGTTGTCTTCTTCCCACCCCCATGCCTGCTGCCACTCTCCTTTCTCTATGGGAAAGGAAGAATTGATTTTTTTCATTTTACCATTATGTACTTGCTGTAAATGGTATGTTAGGGCAGTAATTCTTGATTACAAGATCCTCCTCTTCCCCCCCCCCCCCCCCCCCACTACCTGGATGTTCTAAATGAAGTTCTTTGCTACCATAGCTCTATAGTTATTTCCATTCTTTGGCCAGTTTTTTAGTATGCAATTCAAGATCAGTTGCCTTAGTTCATTTAATGTTGGCATTTTTTAAATTTGCTATTTATGTGAGCTTAAGTCTCTGCTCATTCTGAATTCTTTTTCTCTTTTTTTTAAATTCTCATACGAGGACATACTTAGAGGAGGGGGCGGGGAGAGAAAGAGAAACATTGATTGGTTGCTCTCCTTATGCTCCCTGACAGGATTGAACCACAACCCAGGTACATGTCCTGACCAGGAATTGAACCGGCAGCCCTTCGATACACAGGACGACACTCAACCAACTGAGCCACTCCAGCTGGCCCTGAATTCATTTTGTGGATAAGTTTTTGGTTCTTATGCCAAAGTGAAAGTACTTTTTTCCTAATGTAACATGCACATAAATACTTTTTAAAATCATATATGAAAGTATTTGGAAGAGTTTAAAATCATTTTTTCTTTTTTGAAGTACAAGTTTGGCTTTTTCTTATGGGCGACTGAAATATCTTGGTTAAATAAATGCATAGCTTGAACCAATTCTTAAAGATGTGCCCTGTAAAATTCACTCCTTTTTTTACTTTAGAATCTTGAGTCTGAAAGTTATCTACTCTTCCCTACCGAAAGTAGTATCTCTCTGCTTACAGTAAGCCGTTTTCCAATATTTTTAAGCTAATTGGAGTGATTTTCCCTTGGAAACTATATTGATGTGAAGAACCAAGAGGAGTAATAATGCCTTGGCCTTTTTGTGCTGCTCGAATATGAACTGTCCTTCGGAAGCGAATGTCTTGTATACAGTCATTCACACCAGTATCAAAATGTGCTTTGGTCAGAACAGACGTAATAGGACCATAGAACTCTGGAGGGTGAAATAAAATCCAAAGTTACTTGAGTGATTGGTGTTGGTGAAAAGTATTTTGGGGTAATATCTCCCAATATGGGATTTTATGAAGGTGTAAGGAAGTAGCTATGTGATTAGGTTTGGATTTCTCTACCCCCCCCCTCCCCGTTTATAAAACAATTGCTCAAGATGGAATGACAGATGGACTTCAGGACTTAAGCTGGCACTGCTTTACAAAGATGTGCTTAATTTTGTTAGCATTCTTAGTCTTCAGGAGTAACACTACAATTATTCATGTATTTCTTGAGAGCTGTTGTCCAGATTATTAATGATCCTGGCTAGAAAAGAATGGCAGTTTCACCTGTTAGAGAAACCTTTACCTTGTTTTTAGCCAGTAATTTTTTGGGGGTGCAGCTCTAGAATTGTGAGTGGGGAAGGGTACTGTGAGTTAGAAACTTACCTAGTAACTTAACAGTTTTATTTTTGGAAACATTGCCAGAAGAAGTAGGCTGTGGTAATACCAGATCTCAGATGTTAAGTTGACCTCATGGTTTTGTTTTAATCAAATAGGTATATTATTGATCTTAGCATCTCATACATATGTGTATATAATATTAAAACATCTTTTAAGAAATTATCTTCAACATGAATGACTCAGTTTAAAATTAGCAGTAGGAAGTTTCTCAGCACACTTTTCCCGGGATGAATTTAACAACAGGACTTTCACTTTCTGTTCTTAGTTGTTCATGTTGACCAGCCTTAATGACTACAGGGGGAAGAAGGTAGATGTGCCTTAACACATTTGTTAATATTTGTTAACTAGTTATTTAAACATGAGAGTCAAGAAGTCAGATTCTTTATTTCTATGGAGTGTCAATACTTTCATTTTGTTTCCTTAGTGTTCTCAAACTTGCAGTAAATGGCTATATTTGTGTGATGTGTTTTTTTTATTTGACCAGAGAGAACACTTGATTGTGTTAGAATAACAAATGGTTGTTTTGTCTTAACCCTTAAACACATAGCGTTTTAGAAATATAATTTGAATGAATTACAATAAGAACCAAGCATTTTCTGTGATTTCCACTTTTATTCTTGTAATCTTGAATTCAAGCCTCATGTGCTAGTCTGTTTCGTGTGCAGCTGCAGTGGGAATCCACCATTGGCATATCTTCAGGATGGTGTATTTCACATCCACTTCTCATTCTGTGTTTTAACAGCCCCAATCCCCTCCATAGTTTTGCAGTACTGTCATTTATGCATCCCCACTGCCCTACCCTCTTGAATTTCCCCACCCCCTGGTCTACTGCAATTGGGGCTGTGTCGAAGTTCCCCAAAAGGTTACCTTACAGAACCCCTTTTGCAGTGGCCTTAGATACTATTTTTAACAGGATCTTTATTTTCAAAATTAGTTATTTGGGTTAAATGTGCTCTATAGTAGAACAGAATAGTTCTAACTAGTAATGGCTGGTGGGAAACCAAGGAAACCTTTCCCTCCTGGTTTTTTTAATGGGGAACTGAGGTCAGAGTTCCCAGTTCAGTGGAAAGACCACAGGGGTGTGGTATCCTGCCCCTGCCACTGTGGTGGTGGGTCAGCACCTGGGAGGGACCTCTGACTGGCACTGTAAAGATGCACAAAGTTAGATCATTATCTTACAACACCGAGCTTCTCTTAAATCCACTGTATGAGTTTTACACGTCAGTTGGTGTCTCCGGTATGGAGTAAGTCTAGGGATTTTTTATAAGCCTTTCCTACATTTTAAACTGTTCTTTCATGGTTTGTGTAGTTTTAGAAGCTCCCTTAGAATTGGCTTTAGGGGTTTTATTCAACCCTTGAGTTTTAGATGAAAATAGAAATGCAGGCCTCTGTTATCCCGGCACCTTCCTGAATGGAGCACCTTGGCTCCGGAGGTCAAGGATGGGAAGACTTCCTGGGCAGTGACTCTGTTTGAGTGTGTTCTGAGCCAGTCCTAGATGGTTTTCCGTCATAACTGTGCATTGTTTAATGTGTGCTAGAATCCTCAACAAATAACTGCTTTGGGAGTCAAAAGGTAAGGACACTTTACAACATATTCAGTAATTTTTTCTTTTAGCTGTGGGGGTAAATAAAACAGGAAGGGAAAATGTTTTTCCAAAACAATCAAAATTTACAGTTTTGGAAGAAGAATTTTGAAGTGTTTACAGACCACCTTTCTCAGATGCAACATGGAATAATTAAAGTTACTTTGGCGATAGGTAGGTGTGGGAGAAAATGCCACAGGTGACACCTGTGGTTGTCAGAAAAAGGAGTCAAATCCAGATCCCAATGTTCTGAATATTCTGAGAGACTGATTTTAATTTCATGACAAAGTACAATTTTTTAAAATATATTTTATTGATTTTTTTTTTTACAGAGAGGAAGGGAGAAGGATAGAGAGGTAGAAACATTGATGAGAGAGAAACATCGATCAGCCACCTCCTGCACACCTCCTACTGGGGATGTGCCCAAAACCAAGGTACATGCCCTTGACCGGAATCAAACCTGGGACCCTTCAGTCTGCAGGCTGATGCTCTATCCACTGAGCCAAACCGGTTAGGGCCATTAAGTACAATTTTTAAAAGCAAATGCAACCTTAATGCCCCTGTATAATTGAGTGCTCACTATATGCAGGTGCTGAGACATTAGTATGAAATTACCCAGGGTTCTGGGGCAGCTGGATTATCAGCCAAGTAGTGAAATATCCTTGCAGATATTTCATGGGAAAAACTCACTACAAAGATGGTGTATCCTTAGAGAAATAATTAAGTTCTAGGCTGTCTGCATTAGCATATGCTTCCTACATTAAAGAGTTTGACTACCCAAATATGAAAGCCTTTGTTATTTCATTTTTATCTTTTATTAATGAGAAACTTATCTGCATTAACAATAGACATATCTGCTAAGTGGAACAATTTTAGAGCATAATTATTAGTGCACTGGAGGGATTAATGTTTGCTTTAAAATGGCATTGTGCCCCAGGTCCTCTGTATACACATTTTTGTTTTGAACTTCCTTTGCCACCCTAGTGGCAGGTCCGCCTTCATGTCCCGCTTCCACTTCTCTGAAATGACGGGTTGTTTCCAGGTTACTGGTTGCTGTAGTTCATATTTCTTGCTTGCTTTCTGTGTTTGTGCCCTTTCTGGCTAGAGCGTAGGTTTCATTTGTTGATATGGGTACTATCGTGGGCACTGGGCTCAAAAGATGAGTTGGCAAATAGAACTTTGATGAAGATTATGGGGTAAGGATAGTCTTCATTTTTTAAAAAGTTTTATTTATTTTTAAATATATTTTTATTTCAGAGAGGAAAGGAGAGGGAGAGAGAAACATCAGTGATGAGATAATCATGGATTGGCTGCCTCCCTCACACCCCCCCATTTGGGATGGATCCTGCAACCCAGGCATGTGCCCTGACCAGGAACTGAACTGTGACCTGGTTCATAGGTTAATGCTCAACCACTGAGCCACACCGGCTGGGCTTATCTTACCCACCCACCCCCCCCCCCCAGAGGGGAAGGGAGAGAGAAACATCAATGATGAGAGAGAATCATTGATTGCCTGCCTCCTGCACATCCCCACTAGGGATTGAGCCCACAACCCGGGTGTGTGCCCCTGACTGGAATTGAACCCAGGACCCTTCAGTCTGCAGGCCAATGCTCTATCCACAGAGCCAAACCAGCCAGGGCTGGGCTTATCTTTTAACAACAACAAAAAACACCGTGCTTTTCACAGATCTGAAATTGTAGATATAATGTAGTTGCCACTTTGCCCAAGGAACACTGAAACCTGAGCTCCACCACAAAACCAGACGTTGAGTATGGCTACTGAAAGCTACCCTGTATCCCAAGGGATGTCTTTTTTACAAGGACATTTGTGGTTTTGCCATGATAGCCTGCACCTGTTCTCAGTATACACCTGATTTGGCTTATTGGGCATTAGAGTGCAGAAAAGGGGAAACCACACCCCATGCTGGATGCAGGTTTATCTCCAGACTAAGAACTCCCTGAAGGTTGCATGGATTGTGACAACTGGTATTTGGAACACCCCATTCCAGTCTTCCCCCTTTATGAGATGGCTTACTTACTGCTGAACTCTTGAAAGTATTGTTTCATAGTGAAGATAGAACCTTGCCTATCACTTATTTGGGGCCTTTAGAGGATTACAAAAAGCATTGAGTGGAAAAGACTGACATCCGTGGTTTAATGCCTCTGGTTTTTCAAAGCACCTCTCTGTAGACTGTTTTTGGCCTCATACCTGTACAGATTTCTATTTTCTCTCAACTACACAAAATCACACTCCTCTGTTTCTCTCACATTAAGACTACACTATCATCTTTTCTCTCACATTAAGACTACACTATCATCTTCAGAATTTGTTTCTCTTTCATTAAGACTACACTATCATCTTTAGTTTCAATAGTTAAGGGAATAATCTGGAATATGTTCATTCCTATATTGAAAATGACTTGTGTGCCTCTAAAACTAGAAGTAATTAAAGCTGCAAAATTCAAGTCTCTGCTTTTAAATTATTTGAAAGAAATACTTAGCACTAAAAGTTGTTGCTTATTTTTTGACCCAAAAATAATGCTAGTTATTTATCTGAGTAAAGACCTAGAAATGTGCACAAAGATGCCTTTATAAGGACATTGATTTAATTATGGTATTCACAATAGGAAAGAAAACAAGCATCCCAAACAGTAGCAGGGAATTTGGTGGTGGGCGAATTATATGGACGTACAATGGGCTTTCAACTTGATTCTTTTGAACTTAGTTGATAGGGATACCTGTATGCCATGGTAAGTGAATAAAAGCAAAGCATAAAAATGATTTTTAGGTTCTGGTTTTGAAAAAAAATTACGTGCTTAAGACTAGATTTGTCTATATCAAATGAGAGTGGCTGCTCCTGAGAAGTTGGGATACTAGGGTGTGCGGGGGGAGGGGACGGTGTTTCTGCACAGAGTATGTAGTACTTGGAGGAAAAGAGATTAAATGTGCATATTAGCTTTTCTCCAAGATACAGAGAATGATAATTTTATAAGAAATGTACATGTAGCTTCAGCTCCAAATATCTTGGAACTAAAACTTTAATGTTACTGTATCTAGAAGCACAGAGGCTAGTACCACATGGGGACAGTATTGGCAGGCCTGTCTTGAGTCTTGGCTTTTACCTTATTTTCTGTTACTGAAAGTCATGATTTTTTTTTTATTTGAGGATCATTTTCATGATTTTTATGTGCTACCCAAGAACTGTCCTAGTATTTATGAAAAACAATTGATGGACATTTTGAGGCATGATATAGAGTATACTGAACTTAAAAATATTTGTAATACTATGGGAAAGTTTCTCGGTAGTATACTAAGATCATTTGTCGTGTAGATTCTGAAATTATTTGGAAAAAATCTCTCTTGTCAGAAGTTCAGTGCTCTAACAAAAAGGAATGAGAAATATTTGTCTTGTGTGTGCAGGGGATCTAAAATTGCCTTTGTTTCCTATTCAGCTCAAAGCTTGGATTACTGCATGCCACTAGTGAACAGCGAGGCAGAAGATGATGCTGAAAAAATGCACGTCGATAGAGAGTTTGCTGTTGTAACAGGTGGGAGTGGACAGTTTCCTGTTAGCTGCAACAACAGTCCAATGGTCGAAGACACCACACAGCAGGAGGGTGGTTCTGTTGGACCAAAAGAAATAGAAATATATACTGTTTCAGCAATGCAGACCCCTTGTCGTTGCAAGAATCAGTATGCATATTATTTCTAACAGCTTCTTTCAAACGAGTTTTGCACTTTGTTGTCTAGTGTTTCAAAGAATGTTATAATTTGCATATCTTGGGCAAGTTTGTAGATACAAGGATAAGTGTTTTTGGTGCATTCTATGGATATGAAAAATATAAGTGCAATCTCTATATTTTGATTTTAAACTTTTGCTTAATGTGCCTTGTTTAATAAGGTTTTGCATTTTTTTATTTTCTGACGGAGGACTTTGGGTGAATATACTGAATGAACGAACGCCTATTGGCAGTAATTTCAAAGCGATTAACAGCCAGAAGTCTGACTCGCCATAAACCTTGAGAAATAGTAAACATTGTGGTTTTAACTTGTAACCAGTCGCGCCAGTATGGAATCTGTCATTCGACGCTCAGTGGTTGCTCTGGTTTCCCTGCCACGCACTCTAGGTCTAGTAAAATGCTGACCACCTGGTCTCACAAAACACATTCTCTACGCCAACATTTTTAGTATATTAAAATTTTAGTATTGATAGTCATCCATTTTTAAAAGGCAAAGGCTCAGTTTCTTTTAGCTTTTTAAGATTTATCCATTTAGTTAATGCTTTTTTTTCTACAATCTTTTATTTAGGTACCATGAAAATGTTTTAGCCATTATTTTACTGTATTAATATATTTAGAAATAGATACTGGCTTTTTAAAAGTTTTATTATGTCTTTATGCCAAATTCTCTACTGGGGATAAAAGATTATATATTTTGTTTCCCAGGCTTACATGAAAAAAATCATTTCTGTTTTAAAAAATGAAAAGAAATGTATACATCTTTCTAGAAGCTACAAAATTGTTATGGGAGGAGTCACCTTTTTGCCAAATAATTAAATGAAACAAAACTCAAAACCAGTTTTGTTTTGTTTTTTAATGGCATTGCTACATGCTTTTAAAAAGGCGGAAGTAATCACTCTTTAATCTTCAAACATTAATTCCCTGGGTTTTCAGGTTAAATTTAATACCAAGCTTGAACGTAACATTAAAAGCCATAATTTTTCCAATCCCAGCTCATCCCATATACATGTGCCAAGTAAGCATCCTCATATTTTCCATCATTTCATTTATAACATTATCTGACTGAATAAGCAAAAATTAAAATAGCTAGAGATTACTTGTAGCAGATAAGTAAATGGATGAGTCCTGAAAGGCAGCTTGGAACAGAATAAAGGACAGTATTGGAGCTGGTCAGTGGGGCTCTGTCTTAGCATGTCTGCTATTTTCTTGCTCAGTTTTATTAGATTTCTTATAATGATATGAGTTTATCTACTAACCTTGATTTTTAGATTGCATAATGCACTAAAGGAAAGCAGTACACACACACAGTGAACATTAAAGAAAAAAAGTGAGTCTCGTTACCTCAGATTTCTGAGGCCATGCTCATTTACCCTTGCAGACCCAGTCACCTGAAAATAGGGTTTTCACCTTTGTAGTAGTATACCAGTTATTAATAACTGTCAAACTTGCCATCATTCCCATGAGTTTTATCACCCAGGAACAGTATAAACAACTTTTTAAAAAATTAATATAAATATTTCCCTGGAACAGCTTAGTTTTTCCTTTTTATTTCACTTCATGTTTAGTTCTTGAAACATTTGCTCTCTATAGTCTTGAGTTTTAAATAAATAGAAAAGCTATCATTTACTTTTTTTTAAATTTTCATAATCCGCTGAAGAATTTATAATAATTATTAAACTATGATTGTCATTTAAGTTGCCAGAAAATGGATGATTAATGGAATGTTTAGGAGACGTCTTTGTTCATTGAACAAGCTATGATTTTCTGTTGGCAGGGAGATTTGCAGGACACACAGAAACCTGTGTTTGAGTGCAGTCAGAGGTCTCTAGATGGTGAACCCGAAAGTGAGCCCTTCCAGGGGACGGCGCTGTGTGAGACGTTAGGGTGATCAGATATGCAAAGTGGGTCCTCGTCTATTATAGCTTAGCTCTTCTGTGTTTAATAGCATACCATGCTTTAATAGCGCAGAGCATTAAAATTTAATATTAGTAAGCAAGACATAATTTTAGATCATTCTCTATACTGTGCTGTGAACTCCTGTGAACATGAATATTAACTCTCTGGTGTCATTATACAGAAAAATACCTTGTAATTGCCTCTTCCCATGTGCCCAAATGTTGTGTGACTGACATTTTTTTTGTAAGACATCCTTCTTTTAATGGATGCAGATTAACCTATCAACATTTTCCTATATAAGTTGTTTTTGAAAGTGGAACCTTGGATGTAATGATCACCTTAATTGCTGAACTCAGAAGAAACTTCAGAACTGCCATTGGCCCAAGACTGTGTGCATGAGAACCATTAGTTCCTGCCTGTGGTCGCTGTGCTCGGCACTCTGCGGAGCTGCTGTGTGGCATTGGGCAGAAGTACCGCGTAGATTTGAGTGTTAAAAGGAAAAGCGGTTCCTTTTCATATTCCTGTGTATGCTTTCCTGACTTGTGAGGTGTGACACTGCCTCACCTAGTCCGAGGAGCTGCCTTAATTCACCTGCTTTATAACCGCTTTCCTCTTGTTAAGAGCTGGAGAAGTTTGTGTTTTATTTCAGCCTTTTGTGGGAATCCTTACATTCAGTTCTGATGGACTTTCTCAGGGATGATTTTAAAAACCATTCTCTGAGAGTAGTCTTAAAATGGGAAGTTTTTTTGACAGTTTTTCAGTACCATTGGTATTTTTCATGCAATATATTTGTCAACTTAAGTTTTTTAATTTTTGGCTCCCCAACACTACTGAAATTGATAAATGTTTCCTTTCTTACCAGGCAAATGCTACTGTTGTATTTTATTTTAAAATCTGTGTATGGTTTTCACTTTGGAAAAGGAACTGGTTTGTTTAAAAGAAAAGAGACTGAATAAGTCCTTTAAAATTGTAGCAGCAATGAAGCATTTTATAGTTTCTCCTCCCCTCTGGTTCTGAATTTTGGTGACAGGTGTATTTCTTAATGCAGATATGAAAAACAGTAGCTCCGTATCGAATACATTGACAAATGGATGTGTCATCAATGGACATTTGGACTTCTCTTCCACGACTCAGATCAATGGGATGGAAAGCAGGAATAACCAGTGCTTAACAGGATCTAATGGAATTAGCAATGGATTAGTTCCAGGACGACCATTTCCGAGTAGCCAGGGTTCTCTCTGTGTTAATGGGACTGAGGAGCCAGAAAAGACCATGAGCGTTAACCCTGAGATGTGCGGTTCTCTGCACCTGAATGGGAGTCCAAGTAGCTGCGTAGCTAATAGACCTTCCTGGGTGGAAGATATTGGGGAAAATTTGCACTATGGACATTACCACGGGTTTGGGGACACTGCTGAAAGCATCCCTGAGCTTAATAGTGTAATAGAGCATTCCAATTCTGTGAAGGTGGAAGAAAGATATGACATTGCCGTCCTGGGTACCATGAACCTCTACCACGGCTCTTAAAGGCAAGTGGCTGGGCTCTGTCTGGAAGCATTAATCCTTCCTAGTAACCAACTCAGAATACTAATGTAGCATCAACTTTTAAAGGAATGCCACAACTTGTCCTATTTTTTTATACGTTAACTTTCTGGAAAAGGAGACTTGTATTTATACGACAAGTTCCTCGTGAGTCCTAGCGAAAGCACGAGGGAGGCGTATTTAGTGCATCAGAGTTTCTTCCATAGGTAGCGGGACTCTTAAACGATGCACTTTTGGAATTTAATTTTTCTGCTGCCAATCTGTCACCATAAATTGGCAATTTTTCCTTTTGTCAAATATCTCATAAAGATAAATTGGAGGCAGTTAAAGAGGTGCTTGGTAAATTAACTCTTTGCACATGGGCATCATTTTGAAAAGCTTGCTTTTTCCTCATTCCTGCAGAATTTTTGACAGAAGACAGCTATTTCCCTATGCAAGGTCCAGCCTTACAAAGATGACTTGCAATGATTTGTATGAAGAAAAAAACATTTGTGCTTTTCAAAGTTCTTTCATTGAAACTTTGCAACTTGACATGTAAAGGTCTCGCTTGTAGACACACACAGTGGTTTGGACACACAAGTCATGTCCCTTCTTTCCTGATGTAACTCACTGCTTGGGTTTCATTGAAAACACATGCAGCCAGGGACTGACTTCTGATTGTTTTTATTACACATTTCCTACTTTGTCTCTAGAATTTTTACCACAGATAACGGTTTCCTTTATATGTAGTGGAAGTTATTATTTGTAGGAACTGTCAGGTCAAAATCCTTAACTGACCATTCTTATATTTTCTTTTTTCTTTGTTTTTGTTTTTCTGGAGGTTTTCTGCTTTAAAATATATACCACTATGTATATCCAGTAAACTGAGAGAATTTTGAATCTCTTAATAAAACTGTTAAGTTTATGGTTTTATAGAAATTAGCTTTTGTTTAGGTGACACTGTGGTTACACTGCAAATATTGTAATGGGTTTTTACTTTTCTGATTTTTGTAATAAAAATTGGTGAAGATAAGAGAAAATGTCAAATGAACAAGCCAATGTTCTAGCGTGTTACTAACATTTTGTTTTTTTAAACTGTTCTTTACAAATTGAATTAAAAAAAAATCTTCTCACACTCAGTTTGTTCCTAGGGTGTGATTTCTTTCCTTGTGAGGAGTATGTGTGTGTATAAGGTGGTTGGGGGGGGCGGGGGGAGTGGTGTTCCATTGAAGTGGAAGGAATAGGAAGAAAGGTAGGAGTTTAGTATTGCCTTTCATTTTGATTATGAGATTTTACTTTATTCTTCTGATTCCTGCCATGTATTTTTTATCTCCTTTGATTTATACTCTAGTTTGATGGACACTTTGTCTCACTGGATGTGGGGTGGCGGGAGAGCAGGTAATAAAGTGCTATCAGCTAACAGTATTGTCCTTGTGTTATTTTCGTAAATGACAACAACCATACTTGACTCAACTTTTTTGGGTCAGCAGATATTAATGAATATAAGCCTTTCAAAATTTTAACTTATAATTAGTAAATGGCCATTCTGGCATGCCTATATATGTTATTTAAGCCCTAGCTGGTTTGGCTCAGTGGGTAGAGCGTCAGCCTGCAGACTGAAGGGTCCCAGGTTCAATTCTGGTCAAGGGCAAATGCGGGGGGGGGGGGGGGGGGGCATGCAGGAGGCAGCCAATCAGTGATTCTCTTCATCATTGATGTTTCTATCTCTCCCTCTCTGAAATCAATAAAAATATATTCAATAAAAAATAAAACACTCGTTAATTTATGCATATTATTGTAAAACTTAAGAGACCAAACTGAGGGAGCATTCGGCTTTGGAAGTGTCACAAAAATGACTCTCCTGAGAACAAGAACCTGCTTGTGTCACCGCCACCTTCTCGCACGCCCGCGCAGGCTCAGCAATCAAGCTCCGAGCCTAGAGGGCCTTGGAAACCTTTTAACAGACTGACCCGAGAAGCCCCCCAAACGAGAGAGGAACCCCAGTGCCATTTATTCCCTGCTTGGCAATCTTGTATTTCAGAGACTTCCTAGTTAATATTTGCTGGAAAATATTAAGTGGATCTCTTAAAAATAGACTGAAGGTCAGAACATTTGGTTTGTCTTAGAAGTGGGGCAATGGGTGCTTCTTGGGCGTAGAAATAGTGCCTGGAATCTACAGTGGGGCAATATCCCCACTTCGGTGGGTATTGATGCAAATAATATTTGGCCATATTACTGTTGAGCCTTTGACACTAGTACATTCAGTTCTTGTTTAGAGATACATAAGGAAGTTATGATGGAATTATGTCATGCCTAGAACTTGCTTCAGAACAATATAGGAAAGTGAGTGGAACCAATCTCAAACAAGATTGGGTATGAGCTAATGTTGACACCAGGTACCTGAAAGTTCATTATTAGGCTTTGTAATATTGGGGGGATCGGATTTTAGGACTTTAAGAAGAAAAAGGATATTCTATACTTTAAAAATTTGTGGACATCATTTTAACACTGATTTAAAAATAAGCTTATATTTTGCTGTTTAAATCACCAAAATTCATGCTGAAATATTACAATTGTTCACTGATTCCAAACTTTTTGGTTTCAAGACCCTTTTAGATACTTACATGGTTTTTTGTTTTTTTCTTTTCTAATCCTCACCCAAGAATATGTTTTAATTATTTTAGAGAGAGGGAAACATCAATTGCTTGTCTGCCATACAGCGACCCGACAAGGGATCAAACCTGCAACCGAGGTATTTGCCCTAACTGGGAATTGAACTTGCAACCTTTGGATATACAGAATGGTGCTCCAACCAACTGAACCATCCAGCCAGGACAGGTGCTTGTATTCTTAAATACTAGTGGCAAACAATTGGAAAATGAAATAAGTCCATTTATGGTAACACCCAAACTGAAATACCTAGGAATGTAAGTTAAAAGGTATTCAAAACCACTACACTGAGGGGTGCACCAAGAGGATCCACCACAGGTAACTGGGGAGGCTGAGCTACTGGGCTCTGCTAAGACATCTAACACACAAAGCAACTCCATCAACTCAGGGAAGCAGCTAAAATGCGGAGACAAAGAGGCAGGCCACAATTAAAGGAAATGGAGGAAAGCAAAAGACTGGATATAGAGTTCAAAACCACGGTTATAAGGTTTTTCAAGAATTTCCTAGAAAAGGCCGATAAATGAGAACCTCTAGGACATGAAAAGGGATCAACTAGAAATAAAGCATACACTGACTGAAAAAATATTATACAGAGACCTAAAAGCAGACTAGAGGATCGCAAGAATCAAGTCAAAGATTTGGAATACCAAGAAGCAAAAAACACTCCTCTGAAAAAGCAAAAAGTATACAAAAAGTTGAAGATAGTGTAAGAAGCCTCTGGGACAACTTCAAGCGTACCAACATCAGAATTATGGGGGTCCCAGAAGAAGAGAGAGAGCAAGATACTGAAAACCTATTTGCAGAAATAGTGACAGAAAACTTACCCCACCTGATGAAAGAAATAGACTTACAAGTCCAGGAAGCACACAGAACCCCAAACAAAAGGAATCCAAAGAGGACCACACCAAGACACATCATAATTAAAATGCCAACAGCAAAAGGCAAAGAGAGAATATTAAAAGCAGCAAGAGAAAAACAGTTACCTATAAGGGAGTACCCATACGATTGTCAGCTGATTTCTCAACAGAAACTATGCAGGCCAGACAGGAATGGCAAGAAATATTCAAAGTGATGAATTGCAAGAACCTACAACCAACATTACCCAGCAAAGCTATCATTCAGAATTGAAGGCCACAAATAAGAAAAAGTTAAAGGAGTTCATCACCAGCATACCAGAATTATATGAAATGCTGAAAGGTATTCTTTAAGAAGAGGAAGAAGAAGATAAAGATAAAAATTATGAACAACAAATAGGTAACTATCAACAAGTGAATCTAAAAACCAAGGGAATAAAAAATCTGATGAACAGTACTAACTGGTGAATATAATAGAATCAGGGGCATAGAAAGGGAGTGGACTGACAATTCTTGAGAGAAAAGGGGAGTGGGAGGTGCGGGAAGAGACTGAACAAAAAGCGTACACCTATGGAGGAGGACACTGGGGGGGGGGCGGGTAAGGGCAGAGGGTGGGGTAGGAACCTGGTGGAGGGGAGCTATGGGGGGGAAAAAGAGGAACAATTGTAATAATCTGAACAATAAAGATTTATTCAAAAAACAAAACCACTACACTGAGAACTAAAGCATTGATGAGAGAAAGAGGCCTAAATAAATGTTCAGTTGAGAAAATCTGGCCTCATACAGATAATTGAGAAAGAGATTTTAATAGCCTTTGGAGTTAGTTAATCATGGGTATTTATTTGATGTAACATCTAAACCACAGTGGTAGTTTCTTAAAGGTTAATTGCAATGTTGAATCGGAAACCAAAATCAATGAATGTATTGTACTCAGTTACATCAAATCTGTTTTTTTGCACTTGGAATGGACCACTAACCCATTCTTGATTTTATAACATGCATTAGCTATTTGGAAAATATTCTTTAACTGAGTTCTGCAGATCTTCCAAATGTTGAAACATCCCATTTATTCAATATTAAAAGTCATGAAAATCGAAGCTGTCAAGCACATGGTAGTGAATACATGTTTTGCAACATTCTAATTTTTGCTTGAAAGCTCAATTTTTATCAGTGGCCACAAATACTGTCAGTTGCTTGCTTTGAAGTGGCAGGATCACTTGGTTAATTTTTTTAAATCATGTTGGCCAAACATTCAAGTCTTGATAAGCATAGTTTGTCATTTTTTCAAATAAAAATGATGTTTTCAGAAAAGAAAACTAGTTACGGTGTAACACAACCACCAGACAACTGCTTCCCCTCAAATTCACATAAATGAATTTGACTCAGGCACATGGGATGTTTATGGTGTCTTTTTTTTTTTCCCCTCTGTTACAAATAATGCAGGAATGAACACCTCTGTGCAGACTTCTCTGGTTTTGTAGGGTGGGGAACTATGATTAGATTCCGTCTTAAAAAGTTAGACTAGCTGCTTTGGTGGATAATCCTGCAGTTAGGAATTCAAAATTTGGATGGTGATTTTAGAAGTGGGAATGAAATTAAGAAAGAAGCTGGAAAGGCTGAGTGGAGTCAAGAGGCTTGAAGGCTCAGACAAGGGAAGGCGAAGGCATCCTTGGGATGTCTGTGTCCCCCTGGGACCCATCAGCAGACAGAAACCACACAGTGATTTAGAGAGAAATTTAATATTAAAAAAACAGCTAAACTATGATGGGAGTAATTAGATGGCTGAGAAGAACATTCTGAATGTGTGCCAGGGCTGAGGCTGAGGACTTGGGAAAAGCAAGCTTGAGAAAGGGTCCCGTGCCCAGGCTGCATGCTGAGCTGTGGTCCCAGCCCATGGGATGGCGAGGGCCAGTGCCTGGGCCAGGACAGTCCACAGACCCCGCAAGCAGGGAGTACGTTTCTGTGGTGGAGGCAAGCTGAGGCTGGCGGGGGCACCCAGAGGTCGCTGCTGCCCGCTAGAGGCCTGGAGTCCGCGGGGGAGGTTCGCAGTGAGGTGGGTCACCAGGCCCTGGCTTCAGTGTCACTGACGGAATGACCGAGTCAGAGCACCCCCAGGTATCCCACCACCACCACCACCACACTGGCAAGCACACACACACACACACACACACCACCAATGAGCGTGCAGCGGGGGCAAGAAGGTGCAGAACAGCACATCCCGACCAGGAAGAGACCCGTCCTGCTGTGCCCCCTCAGTGCCCTGCACTGACAAAGCTCAGCATCATGCCCACGGAGAGGGAGGAATGCTTGGAGTCCCGCCCGTTGCCATGGAGCAGTGCCGAAGGGGGAGCTTGGACGTAAGGGCCATGAGTGGACACCGGGCACAGCGTCCACTCAGGACGTGCCTTTGGCAATGCCTCACAAATAATTGTTTCTTTGTGTTTCTTTGGTCACTTGGAATCTCATATTTCTATGAATTTTATGTGTACAAAATTAAATTTATTTTTTCTTCTGTTATCTGCCTTAGGTCAATTTAATTATTAGGCCAAAGAGTCTAGAAGGAAAAAGTTCCCTCCCCCTACCGACTCCCACCTGCAGGAGAGGTAGCCTCAGAGAGGGAGAGAGGGAGGGGAGGCAGTGGGGGGAAGAAAGGTGCACAGACATCAGCTTTTGTGTATTTGTTTTTTCGTTTTATTGCTGGGTATCTTGTGTGTTCGGGTTTTTTTTTAGGAAGATCTGAAACAAATACATTTAAATAAAAACATTTTAACAAAATAGGAAAGATTGGATTAGAACAGTTCTGCCTGGTTCATCTAAGTCCCTCCCAGTTTTCACAATTGCACTCCCCAGCATCTCCCTGAACTTCAAGATTCTGATGGAGCCTGGCCAATGTGGCTCAGTGGCCGTGCATTAACCTATGAACCAGGAGGTCACGGTTCTGGTCTGGGCACATGCCCATTTTGCGGGCTTGATCCCCAGGGTGGGGTGTGCAGGAGGCAGCCGATCAATGATTCTCGCTCATCATTGATGTTTCTCTCTCTCTCTCTCTCTCTCTCTCTCTCTCTCTCTCTCTCTCTCTCTCTCTCCCCCCCCCTTCCTCTCTAGAATCAATAAAAATGTGTTTTTTAAATTAAAAAAAAAGATGCCGATACGGTTGGAAAACAGCTCTGGTTTTTCTGTTTTACCCTTTATGACTGCCACGGTGCTATCACCAGTGAATTTTATTTAAATGTTTTTAGAAATAGCAGCGCTGGTGCATCAGCGAGTCGGACCCATTCTCTTTCTGCTAAAAAATGTTATTACTGTCATTTGTTGGTACTGCTTTTCTGACAGTTCATATAATTCAAGATAATCTAAGCCAATTTTGCAAGCAAAACAACATGGACCACTGCATCAAATAGCACATTAAATCTGCAGGACTGGTACATAGCAATGACATTATTTCCTTATTTCAGTAGTTCTGAAATTCTCTCCAGAAGAGAAAGTGGGGTGGGGGGAATGTGACAGGCCTCCAACAGAACAAGGCCTCTTTCATTCCAGGCAGAATGGGATCCTCCGCCCACAGGCCGGGGGACCCAGGATTAAAATTACAGCTATTGAAGTGTGCCCGCTAGGTTACATAACAGGAACAAACGTGTTAATGTATATGCCGGTAATGACACCCATTAGCAGTCTCTACCTCCTGTGAGCATCTGGGTGTGACAATAGCAAGATTCTACAACAAAGGGAATTCGTGTAGCATTTTCCTCGTGGAGGGAAAATCCCCTTAACAGAGGCACCGACAGACCCAGGGTCAGGTGAATAGAATGGACACTGCCTGGACCCGTTCAAATGAGACTCTCATCTTAGATTATGAGGCAAATAATCGTTAGCCACACGCGCAGCAGCAGATTCCCGCAGCAACAATGTAAAGAAAGGAAAACAAGGCCAGGTTGATGACCACCCGCGGGAAATCTGGCCAGAACCTCATCACGTGTGCTGCCTGTTCATCTGGTTGACAGCTCCCCCCTGGTGAACATTCTTCGCGTTAATTTTTGCTGTTAAGGTCATTGGCGTGGTGTCTGTCTCCTGGGGAGCCCCGACTCACACACACGGGGTGAGGGCCTTCTCACCTGCAGTGGACACTGACCTTCCAGAAACCTGAAATCCCCTCAGAGCCTTCCAGCCCGTCAGGCTAGAACAAGCTGCTCTGAGTTTCAGATGGAATTTCAATTTGAACCAAGCCAGATTTGTTTGAGGAGACAGCTGCCAAGTATGGGGTTCATGTAAAAGCCTCTCGGGAGGCCTCCCTGATGTAGCACAGCCTTTGTGATCCCTGACGGGGCCTCGTGGGCCCGAACTAATGATTGCTCTGGGAGGAGGAGGGGGAGGGCCTGGGACAGGGAGGTAGGTGTGTAGCCATCACCTCCTGAAGCTCCAGCCAAGAGCAGCAACAGGAAGAAGAAAAGAGGAGACAGAACAACCGCCTGAGCAGCACACAACTTCGTTGTCTCGATCAGGAGGGACTGGGGTCGGCACCAGCGCTGAAGGAAGGCTGGGTCTGCACGCCCAGGAGAGGCAGAGGAGTCTGTCGTGGAGGCCAACAAGCGCACGGGAGTTTATTTTGTCCTCGTCGTCCCCCCGAGTCACCTGCGTAAGTCTGGCGGCTGCCATGCTTGCTAGGGGACCTTTCAGTGTTCCGATTTTGTGGTTTAGGGACACAGAGTGATGACATCATTGGGCCAACAGAGGGGAGTGCCAGGTCCCCGAGCACCGGCAGATGCACTCATGGGAATGGGGTCGCTGAGGTTGTCAGTCAGAAACGCGCAGCCCAGAGCCTGGGGAGGCGTCTGATGCACGTGCTACCAAGAACAGAAAACAGACATTAGCTAAAAATTAAGGAGATCTGATTAAAGTGTGGACCTCCGTTATAACACGTATCAGTATTGGTTCCTTCGTGGTAGCAGATGCACCATATTAATGTAAGACGTTAATAATAGCAGTGGATATGGGAACTTCGTGCCATCTTGGCAATGTTTCTGTAAATGTAAAACTGTTCTAAAAAATTATTTTAAGTGGGTTCTGTAAAAATTGCCAACATTTGCATGCCCCAGATGAACACGGAACTGGCGCTCGGGGAGGAGAATTTGAGGTGTGGGACTCCACGTTGTGCACCCTGTTACTCAGGGGGAAGTAAAAAGTAGGAAAGATTGTAAGACATCTGGAGAGCCCTGCAGCGAGCGGTCTAGGGGGTCTCCCCTGCCAGAGCACAGGGCTCTGCTGTCCCCAGAACTGGTCAGAGCCCCAAAAGGAGGGGTCTATTTCCCGGGGCTGCTGCTCCGATGACCACAGACTGGCCCAAACAGGAACACGTGCTCTCCCCGTTCTGGGGCCAGAATCTGAAACCAGGGTGTCTGGGGCTGTGCTGCCTCCGAGGGCCCCAGGGGAGGGTCCTTCCTGCCTCTTCAGCTTCTGGAGGCTCCTGGCCGCACCCCTTCAGTCTTCACGTGGCCCCTCCTCCATCCTCACGTGATTTCTCCCACGCATGTCCCCACCACCTGTTCACGTGCCCACTCTCATGTGATCAGGTGCCCCCTACTTGTTCACCTGATCACATGGCCCCACCCTTTTGTTCACGTGCCCACTCTCACGCGATCACGTGGCCCTGCCCCTTATTCATGTGCCCACTTCCAGTGGATCACGTGGCCCACACCCTTGAGACCTGTGATGGTCTCTGTTTCAGGGGTGCCACCTCCCTGGCTGGCTGGCTGCCCCTGCTCTCACACCTGTCAACAGTCCCTTTGCCAAAGTCCTTCCAGAAAATCGTTTGAGTGTGCCATCTCTTTCCTGCTGGGACTGTGACAGCGGGGACTGAGAAGGAGACAGGAGAGCAGTGGCTCGTCCAGAGTCCATGCAAGAGGTCCAGAGGGGCCTGTGCAGTCCCTGGAAGGCTGGGGGAGGGGAGGGTGGTGAGGCGGGTGCTGACTAGGGAGAGGTGGGAACTCGCAGAGCCCCCAGCTGCAGGATGAGGCAGGGTCCTCCCCGGCCCCGCCCTTGCCTCCCAGGCCTTCCCCCTAATGAGTCCAGCCTGGGCCTCGGCTTCCTGGAGCACCTGGGTTGACAGGAGCCAGCAACTAGGTTGTCCTGCCCATTCTAGATGCCAAAACTGAGGCTGAGAGAGAGGGAGCAGAGGTCCCTACGCCCAGCCCACCTCCCCCTCAACTCAGCCCTGCTCATGGGCAGCTCCCCCAGCTGCCACCTGGTTGCTGTGGTGTGGGAGGAGGAGGAGGAGGAGATTTCTGAGAAGCAATCCAAAAATACACACTCGCTGCCCCCTCCTTCCCCTCTCCCTCCAGTTTCAAAGCCTCCTTTTGCGCAGGTAGGTGGGGGGGGGGGGGGCGGGGGGGGGGTGTCTCTTCCTCCCCAGGCAGCCGGGAGCAAAGGAGGTCAAGGAGGCAGAGGGTCCAGGTGTGGGTTCTGGGACCCCAACCTCACCCAGCAGATTTCCTGGACCTGGGCTCCATCGCCCTCCCACAGGAGGGCTGTTTCCTGCCTCCCTGCCTTCGCAATGCAGTTCCCTCCTCCTGGAATGCCCTTCCTCATCCTTCAAATCCCAGCTCGGCTTTAACTCCACTGGAGAACCTTCCCTGAGTTGCTTGGGGCTCCCCCTGCATCCTGCACCCACCCCAGTCACAGCCGTTTTCTGGATGATGCTCTCACGGGGTGGTGATGCTAGCTTTGCCTTTGTACCCCAGCCCCTGGCACAGACAGGTGCTCAGTAAATCCGGAAGGAAGGGAAGGAGGGAGGGAGGGAGGGAGGGAAGGAGGGAGGAAAGAAACACCTCTCATAGGATTGGAGGGGATCTGGACCGTGAGCACCTGGCACGGGGCTGGGCACGGAGCAAAGCCCACTCCCTTCCTGCCGCCTCCCCTTGAGCCTGGGCTCCAGCACCTTCTGCCTCATCCAGTTTGGAGCCGGCTCAGGGGCAGTCTCCAGGCCTGTGACTGTGCCCATTTGGATGCAAGGTAATTACACCAGGATGCAGACGTGCACTTGACTTCCTAAGGAGCTAGTGTGTTTGGGAGAAAGGCCTCCCTCCAGTCTCAGAAATCCCTGGACTGTGCAAACTTCAAGGGCCTGAGGGCTGACCTTGAGCAGGGGTTTTCCCACTGAATACTTTCAGCAAACAAAGCCTTACCTGACAGCCATTATGTAAAACAGATGGAAACTAAGCTGCTTGGGGCCAAGTGGTGGGTATTGAAGGCGCCTGGGAGCTGGGACCAGAGTCCCCTTTCCCTTGTAGCTCGGGGTCCGGGGAGATGGGGGTTGGGGTTGGTCCTGGCGGTGGGGTGGGGCAGCCAGGAGAGGGGAGAGCCCTGGGGAGAGTCGGTGGCTGATATTTACTAACTGGTACAGAAGGGCTCAATATTTTCAGAACTGCGTGTTCATGCCAGTGTGGCTGGGCCAACGAACTCATCTTTCACAGCAAGAACTCAGTCTATACAAACAAAAAGGGAAATATGTCCTTGGGAAAAATCATAATGACTTCAACCTCTAATGTTCTCACAGTTTCTTTTTTTTAATCTTGAAGGGATATTTTAGGGAAAGTATCTCTTGTCTAGAGGAAATATTTATATGAATTCAGCAATTCCATCAACTTCTCTTTTACTTTTGTGAAAGTCAAGTAAAATTAAATTTAAAATTGTGTCCCCAAAAAAAGAAAATTGTTAGTGTAACCAGACAAACAATGGGTGGGTGCTGCCCGTCACTACTCGAGCCAATTAAGCAGAGACAGGATTGAATCATATATTAGCGTTTATTCCAATATTGTCAGCAGTAGGTTAGCCACAAAAATCTGCTCTGCAGCCTCCCATAAGCCAGCTGCTCATACAGGTAGAACTACAAAGGAAAATTAGGCAAAGGGGCAGTTTACAGATACGAAAAAGGACTAGGGGTCTTCAAAGGGCTTAGCGATGTGCAAGGGCTGGGGTTACAGGGGAAATAGCCAAAGGGAGTGCCAGGTGAGCAGTTAACAGGCAAGCAGGCTGGAGGTCTGCAAAGGCCTGCCGGTGTGTCAAAGGGCCGGGGACCTTCAAAGGGCTGGCGATTCTGGTTTCTGTAACAAATCTTCGTTCATCTTTCCCGGTTAATAGGCAGCTCCAAGTGGGGAGGGAGGGCTGCATCTCCAGGTCAGCTCCAGCCAGGGTAGAAGCGCCTTCTTTAATCAGAATAAAACAATCGCGGTTATAACAGAGCATGATTAATATTTCTTACGATACTAGCTGGTTCTCCAACATTTTATTTCTGCCCCCTTTCATTTGCAGCCCTGCTAGTGTGGCTCAGTGGTTGAGCATCGACCCATGCACCAAGGGGTTGCTGGTTTGATTCTCGGTCAGAGCACATGCCTAGGTTGCAGGCTCAATCCCCAGGGGGCGTGTGCAGGAGGCAGCCACTCCACGTTTCTCTCTCATTATCAACGATTCCATCTTTCTCCTTCTTCCCTCTTCTCTCTCTACGAATCAATAAATATATATATTTTAATGTTAGCTAAATTGCTTCTCAGCCTTTTGGCTAAGATCAAGTGTAATAATTGTTAGCTATATGACTTCTCTCCAACGTGGCTCAGTGGTTAGAGCGTCGGCCTGTGCACCAGAGGGTCACAGGTTGGATTCCCGGTCAGGGGCACTTACCTGGGTTGCAGGTTTGATCCCCGCCCCCAGTGGGGGCAAGTATGGGAGGCAACCACTCAATGTGTCTCTCTTACACCTCCCCGCTCCCTTCTACTGTCTCTGAAAATCAATGGAAAAATATATGCCCACGCCTCGGGTGAGGATTAAAGAAAATTGTTAGATGCATGTGTAGAAGTTTGCTAACATACAGTATGGCTTTGACAGGTGTGAAAGTGGACACGCTGGCAGTTGAGGGGGCTGCAAAGTTTTATTGCGTCAAGAACAGCATGTCGCCAATGAAAATGTTCAGAACTTCCGACCATAGTCGGCCTCCAGGAACAATGTTCTGCAGAAATATTCACAAAATACAAAATGACGGTGGCTATGGCAATACTGTATGTTGTTACAAAACTTTGGAAGCAACTTAAACGTCATCAGTGGGGAATGATTAAACCTGTTTCGATGCCTCAGGATATGAGAGGAAAGGAACGCAGGACAGTCTCCAAGTCCTGACAGGCAGACCCCTCCAGGGCAGCTCTAATCCCATGTGCATTTTAGAAGGAAAAAAAGTCCAACTCCCAAGCTCCATATCTGTGGATGAATGTATGTGTGATGTGCAGACACACAGCTCGGAGGGGTTAGCTCTGGGGTGAGGGGTACGGGGGAGAGCGGGTGAAGGACTTTACTTGGGGACTAGACTGCCTGGGTTCAAACGCTGCTCCTACTTAGTGCTGTGCAACCTGGGCAAAATATTTAGCCCTCTCTGTGCCTCCATTTCCACATCTGTGAAGTGGGGTCTATAACAGTGCCTACCTCGCACTCATAGGATTGCAGTGAGGAAGAATGAGCTCATCCTTGTAATTCCCAATCACTCTCCACCCTGTGAAGAAAACGGGATGTGGAGTGAGGGGGACAGGGGGACGGTGAGGGCAGCCCAGTGACAGAATCAATAAGCCCCTGGGACAGTGGAACTCCGGGGGACGGTGCTGGGGATGGCCCGGGTCACTCAACCAACCGGGCTGCCCAGGCTGGATGATTTGGGTTCCAAATATTACTTGTTTGTTTTAATGTGTGAAAAGAGATCCTGAATTACTCAGTGTTATAACTTGGAACATGGCCAAACTTCCACCTCCTTACACCCGTTAGAAGTAGCCTCTGAGATGAGAGCCATTCGCCCAACAGGACAGAGGTCTGCAGTGAAGCAGCACCAGGCCTGCGTGGTGGGGTCCCATCAACCATTAATAGGGCCAAACCCAGCAGCCGGAAACTCCCACTTTCCTGGCGAAGAAAGCAGGAAGTCAGTTTTAACAAAAGCCGTTCAAACTTTATTTGATCCAAACCATTTCTATTGAAGGTGAACTGAACAGCATTCATTTTGACGTAAGTATTTTATCTTTCTGCTGGGACACTGAGTGAGGGAGCCATAACACAAGGGCCCCATTTAAAAAGTAGAGAGTTCAGGGAAAGGAACCAAGATGGCGGCATAGGTAAACACCTGAACTTGCTGTCTCGCACAATCACTTCAAAACTACAACTAAAAGAAAAAACGGATATCATCCAGAACCATGGGAAGGCTGGTTGAGTGGAAGTTCTACAACAAGAAGGAAAGAGAAAAGCGCATCTAGACTGGCCGGAGGTGCAGAGGTGCGAAAGAGGGAAGGTACGAAGGTGTGTGCGTGGAAACGGGCTGGCAACTGAGTACGCTGTGGTCTTTTTCAATTGGGAGGGAGATACAAACTCCCGACTGCTCTGAACTCCAGTTTCGGGTGGGACTCTGGGGACCCAGACTCATACAGGAAGAAACTGGACTGTTTGGCATCGGGCCAGAATGTGAGGGCGGCTTTCTCTCAGAGGTGGTCGCAGCGTTCATTGTTCCTGCATGGAACTGAGGGACCCAGGGACCTATCTGGGGCAGGGCCAACGGGCAACCATTGCTGTTTGCACTGCCCTGTGATTCCCTGAGACCATGCCCCACCCAATTTACAACCCCACCCAAGCTGTGCACAGAGGTGTTTGCATATGAATGGCCTGGCCTTTTGCAACCTAACCTAACAAACTGCAACTGGGTCAAAGAACCCCAGAGCTTCCAAAAGAAGGCCTAAGGCTAGTCAGCAGCCTGCATTGCTTCACAGCTGTGCCTCATCTGGGCACTTCCAAACCCCAAACTAAGAGGAGGAATCTGCAGATCTCTCTGTAGCTCCTGCTGGGTGGCCTTAGGCAGGGGTTGACTTTGCACCTCCTTGGAGATCCAAGAGCCAGTGCACCAAGTGGTCAAAGTGAGACCACACCAGATTACAACTCTTCAGATCCATGAGAGACACACTCAGGGGGCAGACTCAGTGAGCACCAAAGCCCCACTGAAGCAAGTCCTGCCCCATAAGGGTGTTTCCAGCACAGCAGTTCTCCCATCGTAGACACAACTGGTCCTCACAGCCAATTTGTCTGGAGGTCAATTCCGCCAAGTGATACCAACAACAATCAAGGCTTAACTACAACAAGACTGTGCACACAGCCCACAAAGGGGTGCACCAAGAGCATCCACCTCAGGTGACTGGGGAGGCTGAGCCACTGGGCCCTATAGGACACCTACCATACAAAGCCACTCTATCAACTCAGGGAAGCAGCCAAAATGTGGAGACAAAGAAACATGTCACAAATGAAACCACAGTTATAAGGTTACTCAAGAATTTTCTAGAAATCTCTGAGAAATTTAGTGAGACCCTCGAGGATATGAAAAAAGACCAATTAGAAATTAAGCATACACTGACTGAAATAAAGAATAATATACAGAGATCCAACAGCAGACTAGAGAATCCCAAAAATCAAGTCAAAGATTTTAAATACAAAGAAGCAAAAAACACCCAACCGGAAAAGCAAAAAGAATCCAAAAATATGAAGATAGTGTAAGGAGCCTCTGGGACAACTTCAAGCATACCAACATCAGAATTATGGGGGTGCCAGAAGAAGAGAGAGAGCAAGATACTGAAAACCTATTTGAAGAAATAATGACAGAAAACTTCCCCCACCTGGTGAAAGAAATAGACTTACAAGTCCAGGAAGCACAGAGAACCCCAAACAAAAGGAATCCAAAGAGGACCACACCAAGACACATCATAATTAAAATGCCAAGGACAAAAGACAAAAGAGAATCTTAAAAGCAGCAAGAGCAAAAGTTACCTACAAGGGAGCACCCATACAACTGTCAGCTGATTTCTCAACAGAAACTATGCAGGCCAGAAGAGAGTGGCAAGAAATATTCAAAGTGATGAATAGCAAGAACCTACAACCAAGATTACTCTACCCAGCAAAGCTATCATTCAGAATTGAAGGTCAGATAAAGAGCTTCACAGATAAGAACAAGCTAAAGGAGTTCATCACCGCCAAACCAGTACTATATGAAATTCTGAAGCGTATTCTTTAAGAAGGGGAAGAAGAAGAAAAAGGTAAAGATAAAAATTATGAACAACAAAGTGACAACAAATACATATCTATCAACAAGTGAATCTAAAAATCAAGTGAATAAAAAATCTGATGAACAGAATAAACTGGTGAATGTAATAGAATCAGGGGCATAGAAAGGGAGTGGACTGACAATTCTTGGGGGGAAGGGGGCTTGGGGGGTGGGGGGAGAGACTAGATAAAAATTGAGCAGCTATGGATGAGGACAATGGGGGGGGGCATGGTAAGGGCATGGGGTGGGGGTGGGAACCGGGTGGAGGGGAGCTATGGGGAGAAAAAAGAGGAACAACTGTAATAATCTGAACAATGAAGACTTATTTAAATAAATATATAAAATAAATAAATAAATAAATAAATAAATAAATAAATAAATAAAATGTAGAGAGCTCGGATCAGAATAGAAAACTCAAAACAACCCCAGGGTGCTGAACTGGGCTTGGAGGCATCGGTGTCAACTCAGATTTTTCAACATAGATAGATACAAAAACAAATCTAGATGTCAATGTGCTCACACTCACGCATACTCACACACACACACACTCACTTACACTCACACACACTTTCATACACACACACACTCTCACACACACACTCTCACACACTCTCACACACACACTCACTCACACACACACACTCACACTGTGGGATACATGGAAATGATGGGTCCCCTGTTAGAATGCAAGTGGGAGAAGGAAAGAAAGACTGGTTCAAACATATCACTCGAGGAAGCCTGGCCCAAACCCTCGCTCTGGCATTCTCTAGGTAACCCCTATTTTCTGTCCTACGTGACGCTAATGATAATCCCATTGTTGCACAACCAGTCCAAATCCTACCAAGTTAAAAGAGTCCCCCCCCTGACTTGTTGGGTGTAGGTGGTACCCCAAGCCCTCCCACCCCAGGAGACCAGCTCTGGCCAGGCCCAGCGCCATCCTGCTATTGAGCGGCGAGGCGGGAGGAGAGGGCCTTCTCCTGTCCTCCTTCCCCAGGGTCCCTGACGGAGGCTCAGCCCACACTTTCTTTCCTCCTTGAGAAGAAAGCTTCAAGTGCTTCAAGGCCTCGCCTGAGAGGGGAAGAAGAAAGACATGCTTCCCATTATAATGAAGTGTCTGCAAAACCATGAAATCACCTCCACTGTGTTGTGCCAGCAAGTCTCTGTGGCTTCTCTCTCTCTCTCTCTCTTTTTTTTTTTTTTTTTCCAAAAGCCCCATTTTATTATACTTCTTTGGTACGACCTGGATCCCTCGTAGAGAGATGGGCATGTGTTCTCCCTCAGAAAGGAAAGGAGGGCGGATAATCCGATTTACTGCATACATAATGAAGCTATTTATATCCTCGAGTGTGTGGCTTTTATTCCATATTTGGTATTATCTCTTGTTGGGGAGGAAGAAAATAATTTTCCTTCTTCCTTCTAAATTCCTCTAGCTGGACTAATAATCAAATTAACATGAGACAGAGTAGCAGGAGAAAAGTAACCAAATTTATTATGTATATATGGGGTAGGATGGGGGAGGGGGGACGGTGGGGACCATAAGAATATGAGACCCAAGGACAGGTCAGGCTGTGGAGGCTTATATGCCACCTGGAGCATAGGAGAAAGTATGGGGGGTAGGAGACTTCAAAGGGCAAGAAGACAATCCAAACGGAGATGGAAAAGCAACGTTTGGTCCAGGACTTTGATCCAATGGGCCTGGCCAAGGGCCCTCCCTGTCTACCACACTAGTGCATGTTGAACTGTGCTTATCTATGACAATCACTCCCTTCTTGGAGCAGGTCTTCTCTGAATTCTTTTAGGCAATTAGGGGGAAGGTCAACGTTTCTGAGCCTTTTGTTTCTTAAAAATATACCAGCTTAGCCCGGCTGGCCTGTGTGGCTCAGTGGTTGAGCGTCGACCTATGAACTATTTACTAGGAGGTCCTTTTCGATACCTGGTGAGGGCGCATGCCCCGGTTGCAGGCTTTATCCCCAGTAGGAGGTGTGCAGGAGGCAGCTGATCAATGATTCTCTCTCATCATTGATGTTTCTATCTCTCCCTCTCCCTTCCTCTCTGAAATCAATAAAAAAATATATATATTTTTTAAATGTGGCTCTCAGTGCTCAGTAACCAGCTTACAATAATCTATCTCCACCCCTCTGCCCCCAAAGCATATATTGGGGTGGCAAACTGGTTCTTCTCATCTCCAAAAGAAAGGTCGCATTTAAATTCTGGCGCGCTCATTTTTAAAAAAATGTTTGTGTGGGGGTGGTTAGGCACAGAGGTGGGGAGGTAATTTTGGTGAAAATAGTAGAAAGTTGAGATAAGAAAAGGCTAATTTTGTGCTTATAGGTTCTCAAAGAGAGGGAAATCTACTTCTTCCTTTCTTAGACCTGGAGACAGAGTATCCAACCACGCACCTGTTTGGTTTTGCTATTAAAATTGAGTGACATAGGTAATGTGTATATCACAAATATTTGTCCTTTTTTAAAGATATGTTTTTATTGATTTCAGAGAGGAGAAGGGAGAGGGAGCGATAGAAACATCAGTGATGAGAGAGAATCATTGATCGCTTGCCTCCTACACACCTCACACTGGGGATCGAGCCCATGATCCAGGCATGTGCTTTGACCAGGAATCAAACCGTGACCTCCTGGTACATAGGTCGACACTCAACCACTGAGCCACACAGGCCAATCTTAAAAAGAGGCTAAGATTTCCTCATTCCTCCCCAAACACACAAGGGCTCATCTGTCTGATTGGAAAAAAATATATAGCCAAGTCATAAAAGATATCCTTTTTAAAAAGATGCTGAAAACTGGCATAGAGAGAGGGGGAACAGGAAATTAGCATTGCATAGGGTGTCAGAGACCAGA
Source organism: Cnephaeus nilssonii (assembly GCF_951640355.1). Taxonomy (NCBI): domain Eukaryota; kingdom Metazoa; phylum Chordata; class Mammalia; order Chiroptera; family Vespertilionidae; genus Cnephaeus; species Cnephaeus nilssonii. The sequence goes on from NC_137079.1 coordinate 30,740,263, forward strand.
TGGAGCTAGAAGTAATTTTGCCTCCAGGAGCACAGAGTCAAGGACAAGACCCACCAGCTGGGGTGTCGCTGTCATGATTAACGATGCTACCCAGGAAGCCGTGGGGAAACTGCATTGTCAGATTTATCCCAAATGCCCACCACGGTCCAGTTTGCCTTTAATATCATCATTTTATTCAAATTACTTTAGCTATGAATCTTGGAAACCCACTTTGATCAAGTTGGCTCCTTGACTGTGTGTGGATCTTGAAATTTGAAATGATGATATTTAAAGTATTAGTGGCTATTTTTGAAACTGGGAAGGGGGTAATTCATTTCACCTTGAAAAAGACAGCCTATGGAAAAGAAGTTAAAACACACCAAAAGAGAATTTAAAATGCAGTTAAAATTGAACCATCAGATTTGCTGAAGTTGCATATATTGTCATATAGGAAGTCGCAGGCTATGTTCCTCCTGCCCCTGCTTTTCTTTTACTTATTTTCTTTAATATTTTTATTTGCCTCAGACAGGAAGGGAAAGGGAGAGGGAGAGAGAAATAGAAACATCAATGAGGAGAATCGTTGATCGACTGTCTCCTGCTCGCCCCCGACTGGGGATTGAGCCTGCAACGGGGGCATGCACCCTGACCAGGAATCCAACCGTGACTTCCTGGTTCATAGGTCAATGCTCAACCACTGTGCCACAGTGGCCGGGCCTCCTACCCTGCTTTTTATTTCTGTACCTTGTAAAGAGTGGAAAGTTTTTCTCTGAAACTTACATTGTTTGTGGACTGTGACAGAATGTGCTTCTGCCAAATTCAGGAGTGCATCCTTAAAGCGGTAAGGCAACTCAATGGATCAAACTGCATAATGAATAAAGATATGCAAAATTTTTCAAAAGCAAGAACTGTCACTAGTGCCTGCTAGATTTTATCAAAATGAAAAGATCAGATAATGTGGGATTGGGGTATGTGAAAGGCAATCTACAAAATGAAAGAAAATATTTTCAAACCGTGTATCTGATAAGGGGTTAATTTTCAAAATATGTAAGGAATTCCTACAACTCAATAGAAAAAAAAATTTTTAATGGGAAAATGACCTGAGTAGACATTTCTCCAAAGAAGACATACAAATGGACAACAGGTACATGAAAAGATGCTCAACTTTTTTCACTAATCATCAGGGAAATGCAAATCAAAACTCCAATGAGATATCACCTCCCACCATTAAAACGACGGATAAATTGGATCCCTATACACTGTTGATAGGAATATAAATTGATGCAGGCTCTATAAAAAACAGTATGGAGGTCCTACAAAAAATTAAAACTACCTATGATTCAGCAATTCTACTGCTGCATTATTCAAAGAAAATAAAATTGATTTCAAAAAGATATCTGCACTCCATATTCATTTCATCATTATTCACAAAAGCCAAGTGTTCATCAATAAATGAATGGATAAAAAATGTACTAGATAGATACAAAGAAATATTATTCAGCCTTACAAAAGAAGGAAATCCTACTGTTGCGACAATAAAGATGGACCTGAAGGAGGTTATGCTAAGTGAAATAAGCCAGTCACAGAAGGATACATACTGCATGTTGTTTCTCTTTATGAGGCATCTAAGAGTCAAACATATGGAAATAGACAATGGAATTCCCAGGGGATGGGAGGAGCAGGATCATAGGGTGTGGTTGTTCAATGGGTATACAATTACAGTTACACAAGAGAAGCAGTTCCCAGAGATCTGCTTCACACACAGTGCCCGCAGTTAACAATGAGGTATTGTGCACTTAAAATGTGTGGAGAAAGTAGCTCTCATGTTAAGAGTTATTACCACAGCCCTGGCAGGTTTGGCTCCGTGGATAGAGAATGGCCTGCCGACTGGAGGTTCCTGGGTTCCATTCAGGTCAAGGACACATGCCAGTAGGGGGCGTGCAGGAGGCAGCCGATCAGTGATTCTCATCATTGATGTTTCTATCTCTCCCTCTCCCTTCCTCTCTGAAATCAATAAAAAAAAATATTTTTAAAAAGTTATTATCACAAAAAAACAACAACAAAGAAACACAAGGAAACTTTTCAAGATGACAGATATGTTTATTCCCTTGATTGTGGTCATGGTAACACAGGTGTATATATACATGTCCAAACTCATCAAATTGTATACATTAATTATGTTTTTATACATTAAGTTTTTCTATACCAATAATACCTCAGTATAGCTAATAAAAGCAAAAAAAAATTTACCTTAATAAAGCTGTAAAAAATTAAGTTAAATTTTAGCCATTAAAAAAAAAATAAAACTAATGCTCATTTGGCTTTTCTTCGGCAATATTTTCTTTGACACAACTCTTTTGCTTAATTGCTTTGCAGTGTCTGAAGCAATGTAACATATGGGGAATTTCTAAATGATTTCTGCCTTAAACGCCTTCAGTGTGTCATCATTTAGGATCGTATTTGTTGTTGGCTCCTGGAAAATGCTTTTCATTCTATTATGTAAGTTCTATTTCTATTTACATCAAGTTGTGATTAAGAAATCTGTTGACCTTCATCAGGTGCATTTTGGTCCTAAGGTGACAAAATCACGTGAGTTTTTGTTATGTTGGGTGGAATGAACTGTGTTGATGGATCTCTTAATGATTAAGCCTCCCCATGTTCTTAGAATAAACCTACTTCACCACAGTGTATGTTTTTAATTTATAGCTGGGTACAGTGTGCTAATATTTTACTTGGTATGTTTGTGTCTGTACTCATAAGGAAAGAATGTCTGTAACTGTGGGCATGTGGTGAGGGGTATCTTTATTTGGTTTTCTATGACGGTTTTATGAAATGATTGATTGTTTACATTTCTCTCTGTTCTATAGGACAGTTTGTGTAAATGGGAATTACGTGTTCCCTGGGTATTTGGTAAAATCACTTGAAAAATCATCTGGCTTTGGCAGCTTTTTACTTTTTTTTAGTGGTAAGTCTGTAATTCACAGGATTCTGTGGTTATGGGTCTATTCAGACGTACCCTCACTTTGTGGGTGAATTTACCTACAAAGTCACTAATTTCATTTAAATTTTCTAATTTATTAACAAAACTAGAGGCCCGGTGCATGAAATTCGTGAACTTGGGGGGGGGGGGGCGCTCCCTCAGCCCGGCCTGTGTCCTCTTGCAGTCCAGGAGCCCTCCAGGGATGTCCGATTGATGGCTTAGCGCTGCCATGGAGCGGGAGAGGCTCCCGCCACCGCCACTGCGCTCACCAGCCTGAGAGCCCAGCTTCTGGCTGAGCGGTGCTCCCCCTGTGGGAGTGCACTGACCTCCAGGGGACAGCTCCTGTGTTGAGCGTCTGCCCCCTGGTGGTCAGTGCATGTCATAGTGACCGGTCATTCCACCGTTCAGTTGATTTGTGGGCCATGAGGCTGCGGTGGGCACAGGGGCGGGTCTCGGCCCATCCTCCGTGAGCCCAGCCCCTCCCGCTACAGCCCCCGGTCCCCTGCCGGCAGCCCTGCTCCTGCCGATGCCACTCCCACACGCTGACAGCGCCGGCCCCGCTCACACCTGCTGACGGCACGGAGCGACTGGGGCCGGCGCCAGCAGCGGGTACGAGCGATGGCTGCTGCCCCAATCACCCCTCAGGAGCAACGGGAGGTGGAGAATCCCTGAGGGGCGATCAGGGCCTGCAGCCACTGCTCATACCTGCTGACGGCGCGGAGCGATCAGTGCTGGCAGCAGGTGCGAATGGCGGTTCCGGTGCCGGCAGCGGGTGAGAGTGGGGCCGGGACTGGCAACAGGTGTGAGCACCCAGTGGAACCACAGCACTCAGGAGCGACTGGCGCCCCACCTTGGTCTGGTGCCCCCGCTCACCTGCTCCACCATCCCACCGTGGCCGATGCCCGCCATGTTCTGCACTCTGCCACCTGCTGCAAATGCCCACCATGTTCTGTGTGTGCCCCCTGGTGGTCAGCGCACGTCATAGTGACTGATTGTTCGGTTGTTATGCCATTTGGTCTATTTGCATATTAGGGTTTTATATGTATATAGATATTGTGTAGATAGTTCTTACAATTCTTTTCATCTCCTTCATCTCTGTTGCATCTCCTTTCTCGTTCCAAAATTTAATTGTCTATATTCCCTGTCACTTCTCCTAAAGTCAGGCTTTCCAGTAGCTTGTCTTTCCTAAATTTATCTTTAAAATAACCAGCTTTTGGAAAAAATAAAAAATAAAATAACCAGCTTTTGGTATTGTTTATTAGATCAAGTTTATTAATCATATCACTTTTAATTTTATCATTCTCTGTGTGTTTTTTTATTTTTTTATTTATTTAAATATGTTTTTATTGTTTAAAGTATTACAAATAGTAATACATATGTCTCCTTTTTCCCCCATTGACCTCCCCCCTGCCTCCCCTACCCCTCATCACATGTCCTCACCGCCCCCACCCCGGGCTTTTGTGTTTTCACAGATTTGAAATAAAAGCACACTGAATACAATAAATATTTATTGTGCTTTATACAGATTCTATCATCACACCACTAATCTAAGTTCTGGAAGTTTAACATTACACAGAGACTTCGGGACCATCTAGGAGTCTTTGGCTCCATTTACCAGAGGAAGAAACACAGTCGATCATTTGATCTCTCTCGGCCTCAGTTTTGTCGTCTGCAAAAGGGGTCTAAGACCATTTCCTTTTCCAACCTCCAGGACTGTTGTAAAGCCCAAAAGCAACTATTGTAAAACAAGTAGTCAACTGTGAGCATTTACATACTATTTTTCACACTCCTCCAAACGTGTTTAAGAGCCCCACAGAAAACATCCTGTATTAGGCTCACATATAAAAATGTGTATACATAGTCATAATGTATCTATTATGCATACATATTCATGTATATGTTTATTCACATTCATATATGTAGTTAAATCTGAACATCGTCCCTGTCCCTCCCTTTACTAGTTGAGGCAATCTCGCAGTAGGCATGCTCTCCCCACAAACACAAACAAGCACAAGGGATTTTGCAATTAAAAGCAGAAACACTGTTTTGCGACCTGAACTGTTTTCATTTTTGGAGACAGAGCAAAAGGGGATGAGAAGATAGGAAGTTTAAGAAGGTGGGTGGTAGAGACAGGCAGAAGCATGTAGAAACCCTAAAAAAGGCAAGCAGAAGGAAGAAAATGAAGATAGAAACTCAGAGTCCAAAAAGATAGCTGCCTTCCTTCCAGTTCGCCATTCTGTACAGACCCATCTTCCTCTTCTGGTTTTATGTCCTCCGATCAGTTCTTCCCCCGCAACCTGGAGAAAGGGAATCCCTTCTGCTTTTTTGGAGGCTTCAGAACGAATTTGCAGGCCAGCATCCAGGATGTGTGCAACAAGGATGACGACTGATGTGCACGCTTCGGAAGGCCTGGGTTCCATTCACTCCCGATGGAAAACCCCAGCCCCTGCAGTGCCCGGACTGGACTGGAGAAGGCAGACAGGCATCAGGATCAGGAGAAGGTACCCACAGACCAGTTCTGTTCAGCTGTCGGAGTCTCCTCTACTGCCCCCTCCGGCAACTGCCAGAGGATGAGGCTGCCCACAGAAATAGCAGGTAGCCTTGGCGTGGCCCTGACTAACCAGACCTGAGCACAAAGAATCTGATGGATTGACTGAGAGTCAGTGATTGGCAGCTGGGAGCCTGGAGCCCCTCCAAACCGTCTCCGGACTTTGATGATGAAGCACCAGTTCTCTCTCTCCCAACTCTCCCAACTCGCCTTCCATCACCCGCACCATGACATACAGCGCAGCCAGACCCACCACAGAGGCGACGGTCACTGCAGCCAGGATCCGCGAGGCCATTTCCGTGAAGATATACTGGCTCCCAAGGAAGGTGCAGACAAAGGCAGCTGCCAGCGTGACAATGAAGTTGAAGATGGTGATGACCAGAGCCTTCACTGACCTCACTTCCTTGCCCAGGTCACTTAGAATCCCACCATGCCTTGAATCCTGACAGGTGACATTGCGGGTGATCCGCTTATATTCGTCACTGGCCAGCTGCGTCTTAATTTTCTCCAGACAGGCAACTACCTCTGGGTTCCTAGGCTTCACCACCTCTGGGAGGTAGATTTCACTGCCTTCTAGGAGCTCATGACGGTACAGTGTGGAATCCCTTTCTCTCAGGTATGGGTGCAGATCCCGGATCAGGAGGGAGGAAACCAGGTGTGCGGGACCACTGGGGCGGGCACCACCCTTGGGCTGCTTCTCCATCGGGCCTCGAGCTCTGCCCGCAGCTTGCGTGGAAGCTGCTCTTGCTCCAGCTCCCGGCCAGGGGCCAAAGCACGCACCAGCCGCTCGCCGGCAATCAAGTAAGACGCCATTGCTAGCCCACTCTCTATCATTCTCTTTTGTTGGTTCTTTTTATGGTTTCTTACATTGAACGTTTAATTTATTTCAAACTTTCTTGATCAACAATAAAAGTAGGCTATGGGTAAAGCTAGAACATATTTTCTTACTGTGTCTTTAACTTCATTATAAAGGCTTTAAGATAAAATATACTCATTTTGTTAATTTCTATGTAACTCGTTACCTGTAAGTTATTTGCCTTTTGATCTGGGAATCATTTTTTTAAATATATTTCTTTATTGATTTCAGAGAGGAAGGGAGAAGCAGAGAGAGAGAGAAACATCAATGATGAGAGAGAATCATGGATCGGCTGCCTCCTGCACGCCCCCTACTGGGGATCAAGCCCACAACCCCAGCATGTGCCCTTGGCTGGAATCGAACCTGGGACCCTTCAGTCTGCAGGCTGACGCTCTATCCACTGAGCCAAGCCGGCCAGGGCTGGGAATCATTTTTAAAAGCATTTTTCAAATTTCCAAGTAGATATTATTATCAGTTTCCAGATTAGTATGTTCTCTAAGAACTCTGGTTTTTGCAATTTATGAAAAACGTATTTAGTATCAAGAACATGATGAAATTCGGGGAAATTTTTATTGTCATAAGGAAAAATTGTATAACATACACACACACTTGTGCATGCGCACATGTTAATTATTATTTGAGTCCTGAATGTCTGCTTATTACTTTCCTTCTTAACTCGTCAGTTTCTGAGAAAGGGGTTTTTATAGCTTTCCTCTGGGACTGAGATTTTAACAAATTTTCCTTGTATTTGTTTTGTTTTTGCCTTATATATATATGGTTCATCTTTTGACTGTTCATCTTTTTAAAAATTATTTTATATTGATTTTTTTTAGAGAGAAAGAAGCATTGATGTGAGAGAGAAACATCTATTGGTTGCCTTCTGTACGCACCCCAACCTGGGATTGCACCCAAAACCTGGGCATGTGCCCTGACTTGGAATGGAACCAACAACTTATCGATGCTCAACCAACTGAGTCACACCAGCCATGGGCACTGTTCACCTTTTTAAGGGGACTATTCATGTTAACACTGCGACACATCCCTTTGCCCAGCTGAGGCCTGGATGGACATGGGTCCCTCCAGACCCCTGTCCCCTGCTCACTGCCCTGGAAGGCTGACCCACCATGGATGGCCTCCTCAGGCTCATGAACCCTGGCTTAGGGACCGTCTCAGAGAGTGGAGGGCCTAGCAGATTGGAGGGAGGAGGCCCCACCTTAGTATTCCCAGCTCCTTTCCTCCAGCTTTGCCTCAGGTTGGCTCTACTCATGATGACCTTTTCCACTGACTCTCTCCCCCTGGAGCCTGGTAATGCTCCTTTCCCCACCCTTTTGAAACTTGAAGGACAGTCCTGCAGCTGCCAGCCACCGAATGCTACCTGTGGGTGCTCAAGACACTGCCCCACCTTTGGAACAGTCTTCTTCCCAAGCCCACTTCCAACTATCCAAAGGTGGCACCTATTTCCTGCTCTCTCTCCTTTGGGCCTTCCTTGTCACTTTGGCTGCTTTTCTATTACTTTGCATTTGCCTGTTCTTTTTGTTACGTCTTTTAAATTTTTCTGGGCTGTCTCATAAAAATAAGATAATTCAGTTTCATTTTTAAAATCTAATCTGAGTGATTGGGAGGGGGCACAGGGGTCATGTTCTGCTGAAAACCAATTCCAGCATGTAATAATTACAAGAGTTCCATCAAAAGGTTGATGGGACTTGAACGGCTCAAAAAGGGTGAGCCACATATGTAGTTTGCCTGTTGGAACAGCTAAACGGCACTTCCCCCAAACCTCAATAGGATTGTTAACTGCCAGACAGCTCAGGGCATTTTATTGCCTCCTGTTGGTCAAACACCTGAACAGCTGTAGGCTATTCCCCAAACTGACAATGCTTCTGTAGCCTTACCCTTTGAAGTGTATATCTCCACCTTGCCTTAGGACAAATTGTGTTAAATAAATAGCACGGGGTCCTTAGACAAGAGGCGTCTTCCGTTCCTTTAGCTGAAGATCCTCAGACCCCCAATGCCTTTCAAAATTATCTTTCATCTTCGGACTCCTTCTTGAATCTACACATCAGCCCCTTTCTCCAGAATGCTGAACCCTTTGTAACGCTGGGAAAAGAACCCCGGCAATGTTCTATTTCTCAAGCAGGATGATGGTTTCACAAGTATGTTCACTTTGCGATTGTTCTTCAAGCTGCATAAGAGTGCTTCGTGCACTCTCCTGTATATGGATTATAACTCAATGAAAATGTAAAAAAAGAACAAAGCTGGTGCAGGTCCCCAGACAGAGCAGCAAAAAAAGCTCAGTCCTTCTTGGTGTGATAATAGGGTCCCATTGTTTCCTCCGAGTGAGGACAGAATGCTGCTCATAGAAGAAATACTCTTTCTTCAGTAAAGGTACAAACAGTGTTTGTGAAATGCATTTACTTAGTCTCTTAGTGGTGGAGCCAGCAGGTCCTCAGACTTCGCTGGAGTGCAGACAGAAGTAGAACTGGAGAACCCATCTTCTCCTTGTTCATCAGACCGGGCCCAGCCTCCTACCTGCCCCCACTGTGCCTGGACGAGCAGCGTATCAAGGTGCAATGGAAGCCTGAGCTGAATATCAAGGTGCAGACATGAAAGCCTCGCTAGACATCAAGGTCCAGTCAACACAAGTCAGACTTCCTTTTATGTAACCCCAGCATAATTATCAAAGTCAGGAAGTTTAACATTAACATAAAATTATTACCTAATATGTAGTCCATATTGCTATAAGGAACATTATGGGGCTCTAGCTGGTTTGGCTCAATGGATAGAGTGTTGGCCTGTGGACTGAAGGGTCCCGGGTTTGATTCTGGTCAAGGGCACATGCCCTGGTTGTGGGCTCGATCCCCAGTAGGTGGTGTGCAGGAGGCAGCCGATCAATGATTCTCATCATTGATTTTTCTCTCTCTCCCTCTCTCTTCCTCTCTGAAAATCAATAAAAATAAAAAATAAAATCAAAAGAACATTATGGGGACAATTGGGCTAAAAAAAAAAAATGAAAGGGATATGTCAAAGGGATACAGCAATTTTGAAAGGGCCTAATCCAGGATCATACATTGTTAATTGTTGGGTTTTGTTTTATTTGTTGTTGTTTTGCTGTTTGTTTGTTTTAGTCATTGTTAATCTGTTATGTCCTTCAGCCTTTCTTTGTCCCTAAGACAATGATATTTTTTATGCATACAGACAAGTTATTTTGTAGAATGTTTCTCAATTTGGGTTTGTCTGTTTCCTCATGATTAGATTCAGGTTATGTATTTTGGGCTGAAATATCCCAGAAATGATATTGTGTTCTTCTCAGTACATTGTTATTAAAAAATGTCAGTGATGTTGATTTGCTCATTACTGATGAACTTAATTTTGACCACTTGGTTAAGATGTTTGTCAATTATTTCCACTGTAGAGTTTTTACCTTTATGATTAGTGAACAATTTGTGTGTGTGGAAGGGATTACTTTGAAACCATCCTATATAATAAAAGGCTAATATGCAAATTGTCCCCTCAACCAGGAGTTTGACCGGGTGCTCAACCGGGAGTTCAACCAGGGGGCGGGGCCAGCTGGCCAACCATCCATACCCCTCCCCCCAGCCGGCCTGGCCCGATCCGGGTGGGCCAGCCAGACCCCACCCATGCACAAATTCACGCACCGGGCCTCTAGTGTAACTATATTGTTCATCATTACACTTCACTGAATAGTTTTAGCATCTATTGACAATTCTTGCCTGGGTTAGATATCTACATGTTGTTTGCAAAATAGTGATTTTCTAATTTCATCAGTTCTTATAAATTCATTAGTTGGCATTTTACTATAAGTAATTTTCCTTCCTTCCTTTTTTCATTTACTTCCTTTTTTTCTTTCTCTTTCTTGACTTTTCTTTCTCTCTCTCTTTTTTTTCTTTCTTTTTAATGTGGACTCACAGATTCTTATTTATCCAATGGGTTATAATCCATTACTGTTACTATTCATTTTTATGTAGTTAACTCTCCCAGCTTTTGCCAGTAAAAAGTCTCTTCAGGCTGACGTTTATGTCCTTTTGACACATCTCCTTCCTTTCTTTTGAGCACTCTCTTTACTCTCTGGCCCAAGATGTTTCAGGCTTGTCTTGTACCTTTCCTGTCCCTTCCCTAGAATCTGCCATTTCTCCAAGGAGCCACGCTTCCTTTCAGTATGGACAGTATTTAGAAGCCAAGGTCTTCATACGAAGTGTGCTTGTTGCTTCTGGGCTGTCATTGTTTCCAGGCCCTTTCCTTGGAAAACGCCACTCCTGGTTCTTATTCTGAAAGTCCGTCATGATTCCCATGAACTATGACACAGGGTTCTCCCTTGCCTTCGCCCACCCCTACATTTTATCTCCCTCTCTAGCACTGAGAACACTGGCTTCTAATAAAATCAACATGTTTGCTCGTTTGTTCAATCCTACGACATACCCAAAACAGTTTCGGAGTCGCCACACCCATGGTACCATGAGAACCAACCTGTGAAGACTTCCAGGTTTGCTTGCAGCTCCTTTTGTTCCCCCTTCAAACTAAGACTTGGAAGTTCCTTCGGTTGGTTCTATTTCTTTCTTCATGGTGTATTCATCTGAAATACGGTAAGGCTTACTGCTTCTGCTTATATTCAGTTTAGTGTTTTACCCCATCCTTGATTGTTTAATTTTCTTTTCTTGAGCATATAAGTCATAATCCAAAATATATAACCATAATCTAAAATTTAAAACTATATAAGAAGATCTATTCCCCTATCCAGTTTACCCCATTCTCACCCAACTCTACATGTAAGTGATTTCATTAGTTTTGGGTTTGCTCACCCCGTTTCTTCTGCCAAAAATAAGCAAGCATTTAAACTCCAGAGCGCAGCTCCAACAAGGAGCGAGTGTGCGCTCCTGTTGACATGCTACTCCCATCCACACTGCTGTGAGGATACATTCACTGCTTCATTTGCCACAACAAACACTGCTTTTATGATGATTAAAAATCTTAAGTTTCTGCCTTTTGCCCAACAATGGACAAATTAAACAGCATCTCCATAAGGCAGAAGGGCGGGTGGTCACTGGACACTTGACATGGTTGTGGAAATGAGTCTTGATGGAGCTGTCTACAGGCACCCTCCACCCAGGCAGCCTTTGTGCCCGGGCAACCCAACTTGAAAGATACCATGTGCACACATGTACACACACAGTGCACTACCAGACACACACAACACACAGCACACACTCTGACACACTACACACCCAACACACAGACACACAACACAGACACACACCGCACAAGACACACCACACTCACAGACACACAATACACATGCAACACATAAGGCAAACACAGCACACAAGTATATGCACACAACACACAGAGACACAAACAGACACACAACACCAAGACACACACACTAAAGAAGCAGTTGTTTCTGTTTGGCGCTACTGAGAGCTGGCAGGCTTCTGAGAGCACGCAATCATGACAATAATTAGTTGAAATGGCACCACCATTATCTTGAATTACCTTGTCTTCCAAAGAAAATGTCCTAATGAGCTCTTGATCCACCATGGAGAATCTGTAATTTGGAACAAGTAAATTTATCTGTCTTTTTCTACGAATCATTATTTCCGTTCTTCATTGTGAGGCTAACAACATAATTGAGCTGTCATCGTTCCAACTTAGGTAATAGATGTTTCTGGCAAAATGCTTCAAACGCGCTATGAAATAGAAAAGGAATCTGTGGCTCACTTACTGTGTGGTGCTTGGGCCTGAAACATAATGTTGCTGGAGCTACAGTTTTGCACTTGGAACTGAGATGAAAATTAGTTTTTAAGTAAATGTTCTTACCTTTTCCCCATCATTTCAGTTCTTGAATCCTTCATCAAACAATTCAAGAACCTTACCTATAAGTAGACAAAAGTGTAGTTTGATAAATAGCAGTATCTTTGTGTCTATTATATCTCATCTTAGCCAAATGAACCACTTCATGCTAGACTGCCTCCCCAGACACCATGTAAAATTATTTTTGTGCCTGTAACATTACCATGCGGAAAATTACTGAACGATTTGGAGATCTGTGCCAATCAAATGCCCTCTGGTGTGATCTGTGGGGCTGGGCCACAACCTAGTTGTGGGTTGGGGTAAGGCCTGGGGCCAGGCAAGAAGTTCTAGATTCTTCCAATGGAGCTCAAAAGCCAGGATTCTGACACTTTCCTCTCTAATTTAGGCGTGACAAAATGCCTGGTGGCACTGGAGGTTTCCTTTGTTGTGGTTTAGTTGTGGAGAGAAAAGGCAAAGAGGGAGAGAGCTACATCAATTGATACTTACTTCTGAGATCCTCCACACAAATTTGGGCAGAATCCATCCAGCTTCTGCTGGTGGCTGGCAACCTTCGGGGTTCCCTGGCTTGTAGATGCATCACTGCAATATCTTCCTCCATCTTCCTCGGGCATTCTCTCCATGTCTCTGTCTTCACATGGGCATGTTTCTCTCCCTATAAAGACATTAGTCATCCTATATAATAAAAGGCTAATATGCAAATCAACCGAACAGCAGAACGACCGGTCGCTATGACGTGCACTGACCACCAGGGGGCAGACACTCAATGTAGGAGCTGCCCCCTGGTGGTCAGTGTGCTCCCACAGGGGGAGCACTGCTCAGCCAGAAGCAGGGCTCACAGCTGGCAAACGCAGTGGCGGTTGTGGGAGCCTCTCCTGCCTCTGCGGCAGTGCTAAGGATGTCCAACTGACGGCCCCTGAGGGCTCCTGGACTGCGAGAGGGCGCAGGCCATGCTGAGGGACTCCCCCACCCCCAACCAGTGCACGATTTTCATGCACCTGGCCTCCAGTATTGGAATAAGAACCCATCCTGTTGATGGCATCTTAACTTGATGACATCTGCCAAGACCCTATCCCCAAAATAAGTCACATCCACGTGTGCAGGGGTTGAGGACACGAGGCAGCCCATAACAAGTACCGACTCCAGGCTTTTCCAGGTTGTGAGTGAGACGCATGAAACCCTGCTGATGTCTGCTGCAGTTCCACACGGGGCCGTGCTCCCGGCAATGGCAGACCAGCGGCCCAAGGTGACGGGTGCCTTCATGAGGGTCTCTGCAGAGAATGACAGAGGGGAGTTGTTTCTCTTCACAACCAACCTGCCCTGCGTGCAGACACATCCTTGGACAGAAAGCCTCTCTCTTCTTCCCCAAACCCAGTACCTTTGCCACGTCTGCCTCATTTTTTCTCCTCCAGAACCGCCTCGTCTTCTTGCCCCGGACACTCTCCTGCCGTGTTAACGTAAATCGCTTCTCTTTCAACTCTCCCGGCCCGGCCTTGCCCTGGGTCTCCCATCCTCCCTTGGCCCTGAGGTGGCGGAAAGGAGAATCCACCTGCTGGGCGTGGGCAGGGGATCATGAGGAGCAGGTGGCTGTGCCTACTCGGGCACTCGTTTTCATCCCTGTCACTCAAGCCACAGAGCCCAACTCCAGTTTATTTAGTGGAAAGAACGGAGACGTGCTCCATGAGGGTAGCCCCCTGGGGAGGCCGACATCCGTCACTCCTCAGCTGAGGGATGACCGCCCCGCCTCTTGCTCTGTCCAAACAATGGCTCAGCTCTGTCATCTCGCCCCCTGCTTCCTATTTCTGGGCTCAAAGTGCCCAGCTGGTCCCCTCCTGGCCAAAAGTCTCTTCTCTGGATCCTGTGAGCCTTGGGAGAAGCTGGAGCCGGCTTGGGAGCGATCAGGTTCAGGTCCAGTCACCAGCGGACGAGAACCAAGTCGAGGGAGGCACCTCGTAGGGGCTGGTCGCACACGAGGTGCTGGGGAAGGGGAGACGCTAGGGAGCACCTGCTGCCCAGGCGGAGGAGTTGTGGCCTCCAATAGAGGCGGGAGTGAGCAGCAGGGTGTGGGGTGTGGGCAAAGCCAGGATGTGTGAAGGGCTGGGCTGTGGGGTGAGGAGGACCCAGGGGCTATAGCAGGGGTGGTGCCAGGTGAGGAGCACGGCAGGGGCCCCCCAGAAGGGAGTAAAGCAGGGACAGTAGCCCCACGTGTGTGCCATAGACAGTTCACGAGTTGCCTAAACCTTAATCCAGCTCAGCCGATAGCTACTGGAGGCTTCACTGCATTTAGACTCATGCTGGGTACATGGAGAGAGGGGCTGGGGTCCCAACACGAACAGGAAACACTTCCGTCCTCGGGAAGTTCCTGCAGCAGGGCCTGGGCTCTGCAGGTGGAGAGCGGGGGGGGGGGGGGGGGGGGGGGGAGGGGGGGGCAGGGGGGGAGGGTTTCTAAGCGCACTGTGTCCTCTCTGCTTTCCCAGGCCGCGCTCCTGGCGGGAGACGCTGCGGAACTAACCCCGGACTGATTGATTTTAGCCGCAGTGAGATGAATTCTCCTTAAGCAATTTGTGCCTGTCAGTAGTTCAGCTGTGGGCCGTGAAAACTTGATTTGCTTAACCTTTCTTTGAAAGAAATAAAACTGTCTGGCATGGCAGGGTTTGATAAATGACAGAGCTGCCGTGGTGCCCTGCTCTGCGGTCACACCGAAGAGGGGATGTCTGTAAGCTAAGGGCCTCCATCCTCACTAACCCAGCCCCAAGACAGCCCGAGGAGCAGGGCAGAAATAGGAGGCGGATTCCGGGCAGCAGAGCCTGCAGCAAGTCCTGGAGGCTCAGGGTCCAGGGGTGTAGCTGACGGCAGCCCCCAGAAGGCCCTGCTGGTGTGCTCACTGGACATCTGGTGAGCCCGTCCCAGGCGTGCGGGGAGACTTAAAGAAGATGACGCGCCCGGCCGGTGTGGCTCAGTGGTTGAGCGTCAACCTATGAACTGGAGGTAATGATTTGATTCCCAGTCAGGGCACCTGCCCAGGTTGCAGCTCGATCCCCAGTGGGGGGCGTGCAGGAGGCAGCTGATCAATGACTCTGTTTCATCATTGATGTTCCTATCTCTCTCTCCCTCTCCCTTCCTCTCTGAAATCAATACAAATTTAAAAAATACTTTATTAAAAAAAAGATGACAAGGGGGGAGGTCCCAGCTCAGGGCCTGGAGGATAAGAGGGTATCCATTCCCTTCCCTGTCTTTCAGCTCTGTCTCTCTTGCCAGTTGTGTTTGTTTCTTATAAGAACTTGCAGGGCTACGTGGTAAGAAATTTGGATTTGGGGAAGGTAATTCTCCCTCTCACCCATAATAAATATATGAAGCAAAGTTGCATCATTCATTCATTCATTCACCCATGCAACAGTTAAAACTGCTGAGGACCGACCCTGTTTAAGGCACAGTGCGGGAATCCCAGAGATTGGGACTCGAGAGCGTTCCATGAGCCCAGCACCTAGGGAGCCTACGATTTATCAGGGAGGTCAAAAGGCAGACGCCCCAGAACAGAAGCAGTATGGTAGGAAGAAATCCCTCCGCTTGGAGGATGGGCACAGCCTGGAAAGAAGAATGAGAGGATTGGACGAATGTGAAACTCATTCCATCACAGCTGGGGTTCCGCAGCTCTGACCATGGACAGATGCCCCGCCCCCCCCGCCCCATCACACGCTACAGCTCCTGTCCATCAGGAGGCCTGCACACTGCACACTGGACACTGGACACGATGCCCGTGGTGGACACGATGCCCGTGTTAGGCACTGTGCCCGTCCACCATCACTGGGCACTGGACACAACGCCCGTCCTCTCGGGTGCCCAGGGAGCAGGTTCCTTTGTACGTAAGCGGCAGACCGGCCTCAGGACGCACAGGGAGGAAAGGGCAGGGGAAGAGCCAGAGCTGCGCCTCGGGGGCTCACGCGCTCCCCGCAGCGATGGCGTTGTGGGTGATGACAGCGGCAAGAAGTGACACGGTGAGGAGCTGTCACTGTCTGAAGCTTTCATCCTCAGACGGGGCATTTTGTACCGAGCTTAATGTTTTAATGAGGTGTTGAGTGAGACTTATGTTTGATCGGTGAATTGGCTTGAAGTGTAAATATATTTATGCAATTAGTCAGAAGCTATCAAACCTGATCCTTCTTCCTCTCAACCTGAAAATGTTCTTTCAGGAAACTACCAGAAAACAAAATCCAAAGGTTGGGCGACTCTGACATTCTCCGGGGCATCCTCCTATGGAGCCTTCGCGATGCTGACCAGAGGGTGAGCTTGGCATGAACCTTCAAGGTTATGGCAGATGAGAAGGGAGACCGGGGCGTACCCATACCTCCACGTTTTCCCAGACTTGGCACGGATCTTCAAAAAAAATTTTTTTTTCCTCACCTGAGGCTGTTTTTCCATTGAGTTTTAAAGAGAGTGGGAGAGGGAAAGACAGAGAGAAATATCGATGTCACATCGATTGATTGCCTCCTGCACACGCCCTGACCAGGGCCCAGGCTAGGGAGGAGCCTGCAACCTAGGTACATGCCCTTGACCAGAACTGAACCCGGGACCCTCTGGTCTGCAGTCCGATGCTCTATCCACTGAGCCAAACCAGGTAGGGCTGGAGCTTCAGATATTTATCCAGCGCCTTACGTCTCCACTGCCCGAGTATTGGGGGCACCAGAATGCAGGAGATGGAAGGCCTCTATGGAGCTCACAGGCCAGGAGGACCTTGCAAAATGCCCCATGCCAAGCATGTCAAACTCGCGGCCAGCGGGCCACATGAAACGAAGCATGTGGCCCGCCAACTGCGAGTTTGACATGCTTGGGAGTATCTTCTAACCAGCGCCCCAAAGTTTTTACAGCAGACGATGTCTCTTCCCTGAGGCTGGGCTTCTCTTCCCTGAGGCTGGGCTTCCCTTTGTGCCAGGAAGAGGAATGATCGGGAAGTCCTCAAGCAGAGAGGAGGACCATTAGCTGAAGTCCCCTTCCTGGACGCCACCTGGAGGCAGGGCTGTGGCGGTTGAGGTTGGCTTTGATAGCTGTTGGGAAATCTTCTACCAGCTGGGAACTGTTCTACAGGGAGAGAAACAGAAATCTGGAGGAGAGAGCTGGACCTGCGTCCCTTAAGCACGTCCTGGACGAGGTGAGGGCCGCCGCCCCCAGGCCCGGCTGCCTGGCGGAGAGTGATGAGCGCCTGCACTTCAGCCCAGAGCCACTGGGTTATTCCCAGGGGACGCTTGCATTATCTAAGAGGCATGTTAACTCCACGTAACTGCAGGGGGTGAATGCCAGGTTTGGGGCCCCTGGACATAGGAGAGACGTTAATGGGAACTTCCTTGGGAGAGAGGGCAGTTTAAGATGCAAGTGAGGGGAAGGCGTATCAGCCTGGCCACCTTTGTTTAGTTCCCACCCCCTCCACGTGCTCAATGAACCTCAGGATTTCAGAGTCACGTTCCATTGAATTCATCTGTATACATGGGTTATGTATATAAGTATATATGTTCTTTGGTTAGTCTCTTCCTCCCCCCTCTGCTCCACCCATCACATCCCGATCTGTCATTCTGTTTCATTTATCCATATCTCTGGACCTATTTTGGATTTTTTTAAAAATATATTTTATTGATTTTTTACAGAGAGGAAGGGAGAGGGATAGAGAGCTAGAAACATCGATGAGAGAGAAACATCGATCAGCTGCCTCCTGCACACCCTCTACTGGGGATGTGCCCGCAACCAAGGTACATGCCCTTGACCGGAATCGAACCCGGGACCCTTCAGTCCGCAGGCCAATGCTCTATCCACTGAACCAAACCAGTTTTGGCTGGACCTATTTTGTTTGTCAGTTTATTTTGCTCATTAGATTCCACATATAAGTGAGACCAGGTGATATTCGTCCACACAAGGCACATCCTATATAATAAAGACCTAATATGCTAATTAGACTGAACAGCCGAATGTCACCTTCTGGATGACATTCCGGACAAAGCCCGGGCTGCAAGGGCCGAGCCCCTTGCACAAATTTCGTGCATTGGGCCTCTAGTTTCTTATAATAGCAAACAGATATGCACCGTCCACTGTATTCATTCATAATCTTGGGTTGTAAGAAATGCAAACAAGCACAGGCTGGCTGAGGCAAGAAAAGGAAACAATGACATTTAGTACAAGGGCTGTTTCATGAACACAAAAGCTGGAATGCCCCAAAGCCTCAGGAAACACCGCAAACCAGAAGCTGCAGAAACCACCGAGTTCTGTTTCTCTGTGCTCATCTCTGCCTTTCTCTGTCCAATTGCTTGATATTCTCTCTCTCTCCCTCCCTCCCTCTCTCTCTTTCTCTCTCCCCATTGGCTTGCACTCATCTCTGATTTACATGGACCAGTTCCAACCACATGTAGAGATCAACGGGCAAAAGGTGAAGCCCTATCCCAAATTCCCAGCAGCGTCTACACGGGTCCACTCCCCTAGGTGTGGGAAGCGGCCCTCCAGAGCGCCAAGGGCTGCCAGGGACAGAGCTTTCCTGCAACAAAGGAAACTCTGAGCAAAGAAACAGCTCCCCGCAGAAAAGACGGGCCTGCATTCCTAGGCAGCCTTCCCCTGGAAAAGCAGGGTGCTCGTTGTTCATTCTGTATGTATCTCATACTAAACAGTTAAACACTCAGCAACAATAATCCCTTATTTCCCAAGATCTGTTAGGTGGATGGGGGGATGGAGAGGTGGGGGCAACTCAGTGTAAACTTTTAAATATAGAGCTAACGTCTACAGGGGGAGCCAGTCCTTAAAAGTCACTGAGTCACCACGTTCATTTACAACCCCATCATTCAGTCAGAAGTCACCTCCCCATAATAACTAAAGCGGGGCCAGCAGCTGGACTTCCCAGCCAGCCTACCATTATCTAAAGTACTTTTTTTGGTGTTTCAGACACGCTCCTAACCCTACATGGATGTTTTTTTAAAAAAATACAACCTGAAGCATTTTTTATCATTTATGTGTTGAAAGCTGTTTTCAAGTGCTATCATAGCTGTAAACATACATAAATAAAGTTAAACTGTACACTAGAATCCAATTGAGATGAAACATTTTAGATGTGTGGTAATTTTCAACTACCCCTGAAAAAGCAAATAGGAAGCCACATAGCTAAAAAGAAATATATTGTATTTGTAAATACTATTATATAGAATACACCTGAACACAGCATATTTGCTAGTAAGTTTACAAATATTTCACATACCACATAAGAGCCAATACGGAAATTGTATTTCAGGAACTAACCAGTAAATAAAAAGCAAGCCACAATATAAAATGACTTAATGTAAAATTCACCTCACAAAGCAAATGTATTACTAAAGATTGGCACAAAATATAAAGTAAAATAAAATAAACTGGAATGATTCTTAGAAAAGGTATCCACAGTACATGTAAACAAGAACATTCTCTAAATAAAAGTGAATACACGCTATAGAACAAAATATCATTTGAAATAATTACACTGTCAGGTATCCAGGAAAAGCAAAATTTTCACTAAATTTAGTATCTGGTGAACGGTAGGGAAAAGGGAGCGTTCTGCTTAAAACTAGCCTGAACCTAGAAGCAATGCCACCATTGCTTTGGAGTCGTGTATCCAGGCAGCATTCACTTCAAATGTTAGATGTAGGAAATTCCCAGATTCTGCTTCTCATTAGCTCTGTGGCCTGTGGGAGAAAGGTACCCACAGATTGCCTTTGCTCTGATGTTTTACAATGACTACCTCCACCAGTAGGGGGCAGCAGTACTACCCATATCACCTTCCTGGCCATCTGTTAACCCCCACTGAACTCCTGTACCAAAAGAAGTGAATTGAAGGCAAAGGGAGTGTAGGGTATATTTTTGAGAAAATAATACATATGGTACTTAAGACACAATTTCAAACCTCAATTAATCCAGGCATGATTATTAGGGAAAGTCACTAATAATTCCACAAAACAAAACCACAGGCAGTTCAGCAGAAGGGATCATCTCCTCCCGCTCCCCCAAACCCCAGGCCCAGTAAGGGATGGCCCCAGTGTTAGTGCTAAACTGTGTTAATGGTCTACCAACCCACCCACAGACAATCTATATGGTACTTCAGAAAATCAGAGGCATCCAGTTGTTCTATACCCAGTTAAGAGGGAAAGAAACTATTCACAATTAAACTAAAAAACAATATTGTTTGCCTAGCTGGTTTGGCTCAGTGGATAGAGCGTCGGCCTGCAGACTGAAGGGTCCCGGGTGCGATTCCAGTCAAGGGCACATGCCTGGGTTGTGGGCTCGATCCCCAGTAGGGGGCGTTCAGGAGGCAGCCAATCAATGATTCTCTCTCATCATTGATGTTTCTATCTCTCTCTCCCTCTTCCTTCCTCTTTGAAATCAATAAAAAAATATTTTCTTTTAAAAAACAAAAAAGAAACAATATTGTTTTCTCAATATTAAGAATTTTTCTTTCATATTTGTCAAAAGAGCTATTTTTGACTTTTGTTTAGAAATAGGTTTTTATCAAATATCGTTTCTTTGGATATATAAATAGGAAAACAAGGAGAAACAATTGGTTAAATTCCTTTGTGCTTCCTCAGGTTCAGAGTCTGTTTCTGAATCACATCCTCCCCAGGGACGCGCCTGCGCGGCTCCTCCCGCCACACCTGCGCCAGGAGCACTGCCGAGTGAGCTGAGTGAGCGCGTAGGAGATGAAGGGTGCTCCCTCTCCCCGCTCCACAAAGTCTCGGCCCGCAAGGGTCCCAGGGGTCCTCAAACTTTTTAAACAGGGGGCCAGTTCACTGTCGGTACTATAGTTTAAAAAAAAAACTATGAACAAATTCCTATGCACACTGCTAAGTTGGCTGCTAAGCAGGACAGGCAGCGGCGGCAAAAACACCCGGCGGGCCGGATAAATGTCCTCGGCGGGCCGCATGTGGCCCACGGGCCGTAGTTTGAGGACCCCTGGTACACAGATGAGAGGACACGCAGTGAATCACGGCTTGTGCCTGGCCCAGAGTGACTACTCGAAGTGTCCTGAATCCAGAGACCGTAAAATGTGAAAAGATGAACCTCTTAGAATTGATACCATATGATATGTAGCACATATAAAGGAATAGTATGCATATATACACACTCTACATATGTATATATCTACTCAATGGGTATTTTATATATAATAGAATGCATATGAAAAGATGATAAAATGGCATATTAAAATGTTAGCAGTGCTTATCTCTGGTGGTGGAATTTGAGGTGGTTTAGTGATTTTTTTTCTCTCTCTTTCTGCTTTACTATTTCTCAGTTTTCTACATGAAGCTTGAATATTGTTTTTGAGTAAAAATGTTACTTTAAGAAAATAACAGCAAAAACACTGGTAGATTCAATAGAATTTCGTTTAAGTACAATGAGGTTTTGTTTTTCTTGAAAAGCTGATTCTCAAACTTACATGGAGCAGATGAAGGACTAAATGTCACTGACACCCTACGAAAGAAGGACCAGGCTGTGTATGTCATCATTGGCTAGCTAATATGAACAAAGAAAGCGGAGGGAAGTCAGACATGGTAAGCACGGTCACCTGGGAAGCTTCTAGAGGCAGTGACAGCTTCACACAGCATGGCTCCTCCAGGGGATTAACCCCTCCCTTCCCCCACCAGGTACTGGATTGTGGGGGGACAGGGGAGAAATGAACATGCGCAGACGTTGGGGAGGTGCTTGCCTGTCAGTCTAGCCTAGCCTAGGAGGTGGGCCCCATCAGAAGCACGTGGAAATCTTGGAAAGTTAATTGGTTAGTTTGAAGAAGCTCCTGGTTAAAATTCCCAGAGTTCCCTTGCTCTTGCTCTGTGCGGGGGTGGGGGTGGGGGCGGGGGGGACCACAGGGCATTGCGAACAAGCTCGAGGGTCTCAGGGTCTGGGAGACCCGCTTTCCAGTCGCTGATTTGCCAAGCTGCGTGACCTTGGGTAAATTCACTTGATGTCTCTGAGCCTCAGTTTCCTCATCTGTAAGGCAGTTGATCATTAAGGTCTTTTTAGGTTCTGTGACTCTTTTATTCTAGAGGTGAGAACATTTGAAATCAATAGTCAAGAAGAAGCCCAGGAGAGCTGTAGGGTTAGCCTGCCCCTGAGGGGCACTTTGTAAGGTGAGCACCTCTTTCTCTCTGGGACTCCCTATTTCCCAGCCCCCTGTCTCTGAGCTGGTGCCTCGCTGCCCCTCCAGCTCCCCGGCCTGTCTGCATGTCCTCCCCCAGGTTGACCCACCCATCCTCCACCCACCGCCCTCCCAATCGCCACCTGTGACGGCACCTCCCCTCTGCCCGGCCCCATTTTGCCTCTGATTCTGGAGGTTCCCCGTGATCCGTGATCCCTGATCCCCTCCCTTTGTAAATGCCCTTAAACTGCCTTCGCTCCTGCAGGATGGACAGACAGCAAATGCGTGCTGCTGAGAGGAGCTCTGTCTGCAGCAAGCCAGCTGCCTCCACTAAAGACCAGCAAACTCCAGGAGGAGGAGCTGAGAGAGCAGAACCCCAAGTGAGAGTGGGCGAGCTCCCTCCCAGGCAGAGGGAGAGAATCATAGTGACAGGTCATTCCATGGTCTTTACCAAAACAGAATGAGAATAGCATAGCAATGGTGTGGAATGGCATGGGCTGGAAGGCATGGGAATGGAATAGGGGAGAAATGGACAGATGCAAGCACGGAGGGGGACCTCTGGGTAAATAAGAGTGAAGATTTCAACAAGCCAGCTGGGCTTCAACCCTCAGGCTCAGGCCCTTCCGCGAAGGATGCCAACCAGAGGCTGGTGGCCTGCTGCCCCTCGTCCCCATGTGGGGCATGGGAGACTCTGAGCTGGCTCTCGGCTGAGGCAGCAATGACCTCTGCAGCCCCTGCGTGGCAGGAGGCCCAGGATGCAGGGGTCTCTGCTCAGTGGAGACCCTCATATTTATCCAAGAACCAGGGATATAGAGCTGGGCTTCGCTGTGTTTTGCTGGAGGCCCCACCCTTTACAGTGTCAAGTTTACACCAATGTCATGGGCTGCCGAGGGGAAGGTTGTGACAGTCTGTCCCATGAAAAGTGTGAACGTGCGTTTCCTTAAACACCTAGACTGGAGTGTGCAGTGGCCCCGCTTATCTGTAGGCGGCTCAGTGAGGCCGGAGTGGCTCCGCGGCTTCTCAGCTGTGTGGCCTCAGACCAAGGTGCACCCTTCCTTCCTGAGTTATTTCTTGCACCTGCACCAGGAAGGAAATTATAACACCCACTTCTAAGGATTGTTGTGGGGATTACAAGTATTTGCGAAACACCAGGTAAATGCACTTGACACTCCTAAAGTGAGTCACGACCGGGCCAAGCAGAGAGGAAGGCCTGTCTGATGCTGAGGAGTACTTATGTTACCCTCGGTGCTCAGGGCACTTTGTAATTAAAGCACTTAATTAACTAATATCTGTGAGGCAGCTGTGATGAATAATATTCCAGAGTGTAGATTCAAAGAGAGAGTCAAAGGAGTTACGAGCTCCTGGGGAAGCCGACTGTTAACCACGCAATATTGCCAGGTGGCTGCCCTCCAGCTACGCGAGCAACCAGCAGCTCAGGGCCGGGATGGAGCCCCCGCTTCCTTTCACTTCAGAGCAGGGCTTGGAAACCGCGACCCACCCACCCACACAAGCCCGCCTTGGGGATTCGAGATTCAAAGCTTTTAAAATGAATGAACTGCTGCTGGCTTCCCCTGGGGGGCGGGGGTGTGCCACTTGGCAGTGTTCCCACTTTGATTCCAGGAGATCTGCCCATGCCATGGTTAGCCGAGAGGGGCCCAGGCACGGGGCCGCTCCCTGAGGTGAGTAATCGGGGATGCTGAGGCAGGCACCCCATTTCCAGGCAAATGTTTAATAAACAAGCTTTTGGTTACTCGTAAAACCATCATTGATTTCTAACAGTGACCCCGAGGCCCCGAGGTGTCTTCTGAATCATCAAAGCAAGACGAAATTTTATGTGGTGAAGGCGCTTTGTTACCTTCTTTGCAAATTGGCAAGCGAAGCAGGCAACGAAAGCCTTTCTCTTCACTAGAATATTCTATTCATTCTCATGACACACTCCGCCAGCCATCCGCGTGGTGTCAAACCAACACCGAGACCAGCCAGCCCTGACACATTCGGGTGCGACTCCCAGGGCTGCAGAGACCCCCAGACAGCTTCTCCCCAACATGGAGCAGAGCCCGCGGGGCCTCCCCTCCCCTGCACACCCCCCAGAACTATGGTGCTGCGCTGGACTGGGCTTGAGGCTTGGCACGCAGTAAAACTTCTCCACCCAGGACTCAATTTTTGCTCTCCTGGTATTTTTGCTGTAAACCTGGTCTGACTTGCTCTCTGTCTAACCTATCATGTAATACAGAGTGAGCAATAGGGGCGCTTAGAAAACATGGTTGAGCCTGACTGGTTTGGCTCAGTGGATAGAGCGTCAGCCTGCAGACTGAGGGGTCCCGGGTTCGATTCCGGTCAAGAGCAATGTGCCTTGGTTTCGGGCACATCCCCAGCGGGGGAAGTGCAGGAGGCAGCTGATCGATGTTTCTAACTCTCTATCTCTCTCCCTTCCTCTCTGTAAAAAATCAATAAAATATATTTTTTTAAAAAAAGAAAACATGGTTGAAAGAATAAATAAACATTTTAAATTATTTTCTTTTACTCTTTGTCATTGTCATTCTTTGAATATGTACTATGTGCATCGGCACCACCTCTGTTCCTCAGCTCTTGCTTTTTCTCTCCAGAGATAAGCACTGTTACCAGGCTTTTTGGCAATGCAAGTGTCAGCGTGATGCCTTACCTATGTAAAATGTAGTTATAGATAGCTCTAATATACATACACATATACAATATATTTTATACAAATAAGAGCACACTACACATATTTCCTCCTGTTGTTTTTATTTATTTATTTTATTTTTGATTGATTGGTTTCAGAGAGGAAGGGAGAGGGAGAGAGAGATAGAAACACCAATGATGAGAGAGAATCATTGATCGACTGCCTCCTGCACGCCCCCCACTGGGGATTGAGCCCACAACCTGGGCATGTGCCCTGACTGAGAATCGAACCAAGACCTCTTGATTCATAGGTCAAAGCTCAACCACTGAGCTATGCCGGCTAGGTCTCATGCTGTTTTTATTGTTTAAATTTATATACTAGACGCCCAGGGCATGAAATTCCTGCGCAGGTATGGTTGCTAGGCCTGGCCTGTGATCAGGGCCATCTTCCCCTGCCAGCAGCTGGCCCCGCTCCCTTGCCACCACCCACCCCCAGTTCCCCCTTCGCCATGAGGCGATCAAAGCCTGCCAGCTGAGAGGAAGGGACTGAGAGGTTGGCTGACAGGCCCCACCCAGTTGGGGCCTGCGGGCTGGGGGAAGCTCCTGTGTTGAGCATCTGCCCCCTGGTGGTCAGTGCGTGTCATAGCGACTGGTCGTTCTGCTGTTTGGTCGATTTGCATATTATCCTTTTATTATATAGGATTGGAAATTGTTTCATTTCAGTACATATATAGAGCATCCTCGTTCTTTGGAATGGTTTCATATATTTTATTGTATGGTTGTACCCACTTTTATTTAACCAGCCCACTGACAGGCGTTAAACTATTTCCATCGTTTTGCTTCTACAAACGATGCAAACACCGTGACTAAGAGTCAGGGTCTTTCACCCTGGCCTTGCAGGTAGACATCTCCTCACCAGAGGACCTCACCCACCCTCCCAAGCGAGCACGTGACCAGAGCACATCCCTCTCTTTCCCGGCCTTTTTCTCAGACTCACTGTGCTTGCGTGTGACCAGGGCACGGTAGCAGCCGTCCGTGCGTGGGTCCTGCCCACAGAGCCCTTCAGCTCCGCATCCAGAGGTGCCAGGCAGCCTGTGCTGCAAACCACCAGGAAAGACCTGCAGTGATCACAGCAAGGCTTGAGACAAAAGAGCAACGGGCCTCATTTTAAAAAGAGCTTACCTGAACCCTCAATGTCTTTTCCTGGAAAGACCTTAAAAAAAAATCAATATAGATTCTAAATCATACTTTTGGGTTATTTCCAGTTGGAAAATCAGGTTCTTTTTCTGGGCTCTGCCAATGCTTTATTTTTATGGCACATTTTCTTCTGTTTCTCTATCTGAGCCGTCCCGACCCACTGCATCCAATGTGCACGCGGAAGATTCCTGCTGTTCGGACAACACAGCCGTTCCTTGGAAGGAGAATCATGACTTCGGTCTAAAGGTAACTTTTGAAGTGGGGCAACTCAAGCGTGTAGCTTGTCGTTGACATGAATTTCTTTGGTCACGGTCTAAGGCAGACTTCACTGGAAATCCCCCAAGTTAATACCTCTATTTGGTCACCCTGAAATGCTTGAGTTACTGTGGTCTTTTAGTGGTGCAACTGCCAGCGGAGGTGACAGCTACTCACACTCCCTGACCACAGCAGCATCCTCAGGGGAGACTTCAGCCACAGGAGGGAGGACCATGGGCATCAGCCCTGGGCGTACGTGTGCTTGCGAGTGAGTTGGAAGCTTTGGGCTGCCTGTGTGAGAGCAGCCGCCTGCCTGTGCCCCATGCTCACAGGCAGTCAGCCCAGTCCCCGTCCTGCCTGTGCCCTGGGCCCAGGTTCCCAGATTCCACGCCAGGTCCTCATGTGCCACAGGGAGCAGCCCTCCCCAGGCTGACTGGGGCTTCACATGTCTTCTGGGCCCCCAGCCAGCTCCCTTCCTGGGTGGAGCTCGGCTGGGGTGTGAAAGTGCATGGGCAGGTTTGTCTGTGCACCTGGGTGGACACTTGCATTAGAATCTCAAAGCCATCCACACCCCCAAAATGCTCAAAACGGTAGGCGTGCGTGTATTTATTTTTGATTGTTTTAAACAAGCACAGCTACAGAAAGAAAGGTATTCTCAATGCTAAACGCACTGCTCCTGTTTACATGAAGGTGAAGACACAGGAAGGGAACTGGCACCCCTCTTCGCTGAAAGAAGGGGGGCGAGGGAAGGAGGAAGGCACAGAGGGGTCCATGTGCTTCAGACACAGGCACCATCTCATCCGACTTTCTGGACGACCCAGGAGGCAGGGATTCTACTCCACACTACAAATAAAGAAACGAACGCCCTAGCTGGTTTGGCTCAGTGAATAGAGCGTCGGCCTGCGGACTCAAGGGTCCCGGGTTCGATTCCGGTCAAGGGCATGTACCTTGGTTGTGGGCACATCCCCAGTAGGGGGTGTGCAGGAGGCAGCTGATCGATGTTTCTCTCTCATTGATGTTTCTAACTCTCTATCCCTCTTCCTTCCTCTGTAAAAAATCAATAAAATATATTTAAAAAGAAAGAAAGAAAGAAAGGAAGGAAGGAAGGAAGGAAGGAAGGAAGAAACCGGGGCCAAGGAGGTTTGGAAACTTGCCCAAGAAAGTGTGAGAACCAGGATTAGAGCTGAGGGACATCCAATGACAAGACTTCCCAAGGCAGCATCAGCTTTTTTTTTTTTTTAAATATATTTTTATTGATTTCAGAGAGGAAGGGAGAGGGAAAGAGAGAGAGAAACATCAATGATGAGAGAGAATCATTGATTGGCTGCCTCCTGCATGCCCCCCACTGGGGATTGAGCCCACAACCTGGGCATGTGCCCTTGACCGGAATCGAACCTGGAACCCTTCAGTCTACAGGCCAACGCTCTATCCACTGAGCCAAACCAGCTAGGGCAATATCATGGCTTTTTAAAACGTGATTTTGCATGTAGACGGGGAGGTAAAGAGCAAAAACTTTCAATCAATAAAAATATATTTTAAAAAAAAAAGAGTAAAAACTTTCAAAGCAAAGGCAGTCCAAAGGAGCCACAGAGCGTGGGTAAAGGGGAAATGTACACAGAACTCTCCACCCGCTTCCCCGGCAGTTTGGGCCCCGGCACCATTTCCCAGGGAGGTCTGGTTCCCGACGATGAGCCACGGAGCAGGACTGGCACCTTCTGGGCTTGTCTGCACCTTTAATGCGGCGCTGCGTCCTAGGCTCCGGTCATGACAAACACACAGCAAAACCCGTCTTCGCAAATGTCCAGCGGGCCACTGCCAAGCTGGGCAGCCATAGACAGGTATTGTGTGGGGACACCCGGCTTCATGGAGCCTTTACCAGCCCTGGCCCTTGCCCACTAAGTACCAGCAGTGCCAGCCATTCCTGAGACAACAAAAGGTGTCCCCACAGATACCCAAAACAGCCCCTGGAGGGCAGAACCCCCTGGGAAGCACCCCGGAATTGCAGTGTTAGTAACAGAGATAAAAAGAAAGGGTAGATTCAGAGTGGGTTTTGGAGAGATCACTTACCAGTTGTGTGACATTGAGAAGGTCACATAATTTCTCCTTCTTGCCTCAATTTATTTATCTGTGAGGTGGGGCTCAGAATCACCTCTTTTCCTCGGCCACTTGGTGCAAATGCCAAGTGTGGTCATGCTCAGGAGATGACATTTGAACCTCAAACCCCACTGAGCCCCACAAGTGCAACAAGCCACAATGCAGCGCTCGGTGCCCTGCCCCACCCCCACCCTGCCCACATGACTGTGCACAGCGAGCAGGCATGGCTCACCGCCCGCTTTCTCTGGCACAAAATTTCCTTCGTTTGACCACGTGGGAAGCAATCTAATCGGTTAAATCCGTGGTCGGCAAACTGTGGCTCGCGAGCCACATGCGGCTCTTTGGCCCCTTGAGTGTGGCTCTTCCACAAAATACCACGGCCTGGGCGAGTCTACTTTGAAGAAGTGGCGTTAGAAGAAGTTTAAGTTTAAAAAATGTGGCTCTCAAAAGAAATTTCAATCGTTGTACTGTTGATATTTGGCTCTGTTGGCTAATGAGTTTGCCGACCACTGGGTTCAATGATACGTAGGCATACATGGGCGACAACGGGCCCGAGATTCCCAGAGAGGAACTTCACGACACCCAAAGGAGGCTTTCTCCCGTGGCCCCGCAGGCCCGCAGGAGACGCCGCTGGGCTCTGCAGCGCCAGGATCGGGAGATGCGCAGGCCCCCGTGGGCAGAGCGCCGGGGCAGAGGCCCGGACCTGGGCGAGTGCTGGCTCAGCGGCTCCCACTCCTGCTGTTTTCAGCCGAGTGGCCTCGCCAGGCCTGGGTTTCCTCCTCTATAAAGTAGGGTAAGTAATGCCAGTCTAAGGGCCCCTGTGATAACGGGATGAGCCAACGTATGTGAAGGTCCTCCACCCATATTCACACACACACACACACACACACTAATTTAAAATACTACCAGTGTTACCTTACATGGGGACCGAGCTACTGCATTTACAAGTCAGGATGGTTTTGCTTCTCGAGGGAAAGGCAGACTGTCCAGTTCTTTGCACTCGGATTGTTTGTCGGTGTATATTTACAGGTTCTGCTTATGCAAATCCCGAGTCCCACTTCTGACTATTGGACACCCAGCGCATGACAGCATTCACAAATGTTCCTTTGAGGGTGAGTGATGATTTTACTATGTCAGCGTCCGTATTGAGGGGAAAGCCCAATAGAACACGCGCCAAAAAGCCCTGAGCGCCACTTCCATTCGGCATCAGACTAATGGAGTGGAAGAGGCCCAGGTCCTGCTTTCTGTTCTGGCAAATACATCCCTGACTGCTCTGAAACCACCTTCTCTCAGTGTCAGGTTTCCTGAACTAAGAGCGAGGGGTAACGGTCACTTCACTAAGAAGACTCGTCTCTTACTAGAGGCTGTGGGAATTAAATGAAATAAGGCATGTAAAAGACTCACTCTCAAGCACAATCGGATTGTGAAGGCACAGCAGTGGTCTACACACAATTCTGACCTCACATCACCATAAGTGCAAACATTTGAGC
This sequence comes from Cnephaeus nilssonii, assembly GCF_951640355.1. Taxonomy (NCBI): domain Eukaryota; kingdom Metazoa; phylum Chordata; class Mammalia; order Chiroptera; family Vespertilionidae; genus Cnephaeus; species Cnephaeus nilssonii. The sequence goes on from NC_137079.1 coordinate 30,770,251, forward strand.
AATCCCTCCCAGTGCATAAAGATAGAGCCTCCCCAAAATGTATATACGCTCTGTCTGTAGATTCTATTGCATTTTGAAAATGAAATGGATTTTAATAAACACTGCCTTTATAATTATTCAAAGTGTGTACACCCTGTATGTATTTTAAAACTATATGTAAAGTACTACCATGCTAACATATAACTTATGTTACACAAAAATACAAATGCTTAAAAAAATATAAGATAAAGATTAAACAAATAATGCTCTAAAGTAATTTTGTATTTTATTTATTTATGGAACAGAAACCTTTAAGAACTATTGTCTATAAATATCTTTTTAGTGGAGAATGATATGATTGAACACACCTCGCTATTTTTGATTCTTTAACATTTTTTTTGAGACAGCATTTGAAGGTCTGATTTTTAGTGGTTGATTTTGATACTTTCTTAAAAAATATTTTTATTGATTTCAGAGAGGAAGGGAGAGAGAGATAGAAACATCAATGATGCTTTTTAAACATATGTCACTTTCTCTGGTGCTAAGAGATGTAATTCCTACATTTAAAAACATTAATAGCTTCAATAAGAAGTCTCAACAAAGAGAACATTTTCCATCTTCTTTGTGGAAGATCAGATACATCTCGGCATCATGGCTTTTCATGCAAATAATATTGCCAAGAAGTGCCAGACCTCTGGGCTTCTTTCTGTGTCCTCAAAAACGGTCATGTATTTTAAAAGAACAAAATTATATTTATGACTGTTCCCATTAATAGCTTATAACAGTATGATGAAATTTAAATAAACACCTTTATATTCTAAAAAACTTTTTAAAAAATTTTAAAAATCAATAAAAACATATTTAAAAGATTAAAAAAAACACCAATGATGAGAGAGAATCATTGATGGGCTGCCTCCTGCACACCCCCCACTGGGTATGGAGCCCGCAACCTGGGCATGTGTCCTGACCTGGAATTGAACCGTGACCTCCTGGTTCATAGGTCGACACTTAACCATTGAGCCACTCTGACCGGGCTGTTCAAACCATCTTGATCATTTGGAATATACGGCCCTGTCAGACTTGAGTAGGTTGGCATTGTTTTCCCTGTAGCCTAGTCCACAGAAACCTGTGTTGTGAGTAGAAGACCTTTGCCATCTTGCTGTTTGCTTGGGTTTGCTTTATCAATGTAATTGTCAGGCTGTGATTCTGTGCAGGATTCGTTTGAAGTCAATGTTCTACTTGGCAAAAATGAATTTTCCTTAAAACCAGATAATTTGACAATCTAGTAAAACAGACACACCTAGGCAATTATAAGATTCTGAACAAAAGCCACTAAGGTGTCACTTCGACCCTCTGACTGGGAACTTCCAGCCAGAACACCCTTACGTTCCTGACGTTCATGTGACGGTGACCATCTGAGAGACTAACTCAGCAAGGGCCCCGGAGACCCTCTGAATATTAATTGCTGGTTAAAGTTAGTTTATTTTTTTTTTAGATAAAAATAAATACCAGAAGTCCAGATTATTTTCTCCTTACTCTCCAAGGCCACATTCATTGTCTAATAAGGTACCCTTAGTCACACATGGCTCTTTATTATTCTTATTATCTTTAGTCCTCACCTGAGGATATGTCTATTGATTTAATTTTTTTTAAGAGAGAGAGAGGAACATCTATGTGAGAGAGAAACATCGATAGGTTGTCTCTTGTACATACCCTAACCAGGGATCAAACCCGCAACCTAGGTTTGTGCCCTGACTGGGAATCAAACCCACAACCTTTTGGTGTATGGAATGACGCTCCAATTAACTGAACCGCCTGGCCAGGGCCACACAAGGCTCTTTAAATCAAGCAGGTCAAACTCAAAGGCTAACACGGGCCAAACAAACAAGGTTTAAGTTTATGTGGGCCGCAAAAAAACAAAAGCTTCAATTTTCATAGAAACGTAGGTTTATTTCGATAGAGACATGCTGAATACAAAGGGCTGAAATAAATGAGTCATCGTTAACATAAAATAATAGTACATTTTAATAAAAATTAATATTTTTTCTTGAACATTAACTTACCAGACACTGAATAACTGCACAAATTAATAAGCGTAACGCAAATAAACCTATTTTTCTTGTTCTCCGAAAGCAAAATATTTCCTGTTGCGCACACCAAACAAGTCAGTTCAAGACTAATGACATGGCAATCGGCTGCTGAAATATTCGCTGCTAGTATTAGTGGAGAGAAATGGTGCGCCTGCGTGTAAGGTGCATAAGGGAAATGAATGCAACACGATTATGGTAATCAGTCATTAGCGAACATTGTAGTTTGTTATTAATAATTATGTGTAACAGGATATTATAAGTAAGTAAGCTACAGAATTTTTATTAAAATGTTTCTTACATACCGTTATATTGGCTGGGCTGCAAAAATATTCGTTGTGGGCCACGTGCAGCCCGCGGGCCACGAGTTCGACATGCTTGCTTAAATAGAACCAAGAGGAGAAAGACTAGGTGAAGCATGACCATAGAAACTGTCCACTTTACAATTTATTTTTATTTTTTAAATATATTTTTATTGATTTCAGAGAGGAAGGGAGAGAGAGATAGAAACATCAATGATGAAAGGGAATCATTGATTGGCTGCCTCCTGCACGCCCCCTACTGGGGATCGAGCCCGCAACCCGAGCATGTGCCCTTGACCGGAATCGAACCTGGGACCCCTCAGTCCGAAGGCCGATGCTCTATCCACTGAGTCAAACCAGCTAGGGCCGCTTTACAATTTAGCCAAGAACTGGCCCCCCAGGTTTTTCAGGTGACCGAAAGTACGAAATTGGCATATGCCGACCTATATTTCCAGCATCAATGATTGTTTGCCTGGGTGAGGAGACAAACACCACTTTGCAAAGGTGGGAAAATTAGATCAGTGGGAGCCGAGGAAGCAATCAAACAATCACCCAGCAGCCCAACCCTCACCTGAACAGAAAGAGTTCTTCTCTGAAGAATGTCTCCCTCTGGAGTCCCCCTCTGAGGAGAGGAGTCATTATGTGCCCAGCTGCAATGGCAAGGAGAGGGAAACATTAATAGCTCAGTAGGAAAAATATCTTTCCTGCCCACTTTGCACAAGGCCGTGACAGAGGAGGTGATGAAGTGGGAATTCTTTTCATTTGCGTTTGCCTGGTGGATCTGATCCTGCAGGAGAGTGAATTATGGGAGGTTTGAGCGCCTTGCTGCTGGTGGGTGTTGGAAGACATATAGCTGATTTCTGTTACAGGAAACAACATCTGTTTTTACTCAGGGACCAAATAATATTGTTCAAAGTCTGGCTGAGCAATTGGGTATTTTTTTCTTTTTTTCTTTTTTTTTTTTTTTTTACTGGCAAACCCAGCATGGTGCCTTATAAATCTGAAACTAACACCTTTCTCTTAACTTGTTCCTTCTGCTGACACATCGGAAAACAGAAAGGTTTATGTGCGTCCCTCCACGCGTGGTGCTATAGTTCCCTTAGCACTAGATGACATTTCCACCAGCCCAGGGGAGGGGAGCCTGATGCTGTCTGCAGCCAGTCCCCTAGTCCCTCGAACCTTTCGCCCATCCCCCCTCTCCACCACCCCTGGGGCTGACAATCAATCTCTCTTCCTGATGCCGCAGTCCCCTTCCTTGGTCAAACCATGGTGCCAAGTGGAAAGTGGTCTCTGTCCAACAGTAAGTTACTTTTAAACCAACCCTATGAACCAGGGTTGCGGGCTCAATCCCCAGTGGGGGGCGTGCAGGAGGCTGCCATGGCATCAATGATTCGCTCTCATCTCATCGATGTTTCTAGCTCTCTCTCCCTTTCCCTTCTTCTCTGAAATCCATAAAAAAAATTTTTTTTTTAAATGCAGGTCTGAACACACAGAGCACAGTATAAAAAGTGCACTAATCTTTAGTATACAACTTGGTGATTTTCCCATGTTACTAGATCCAGAACAAGCATGTCAAACTCGTGGCCCGCGGCCGCATGTGGCCCACAATGAATATTTTTGCGGCCCAGCCAATATAACGGTATGTAAGAAACGTTTTAATAAAAATTTCGTAACTTAATTTTTACAATATCCTGTTATGCATAATTATTAATAATGAAGTACAACGTTCGCTAATGACTGATTACTATAATCGTGTTGCATTCATTTCCTTGACGCACCTTACACGCAGGCGCACCATTTCTCTCCCCTAATACTAGCAGCGAATATTTCAGCAGCCGATTGCCATGTCATTAGTCTTGGACTGACTTGTTTGGCGTGCGCAACAGGAAATATTTTGCTTTCGGAGAACCAGAAAAATAGATTTATTTGCATTACGCTTATTAATTTGTGTCTGGTATTCAGTGTCTGGTAAGTTAATGTTCAAGAAAAAATATTAATTTTATTAAAATGTTCTATTTTTTAAATATTTTTATTGATTTCAGAGAGGAAGGGTGAGGGAGAGAGAGATAGAAACATCAATGATGAGAGATAATCATTGACAGGCTGCCTCCTGCACGCCCCCCACTGGGGATCGAGCCCGCAACCCGGGCATGTGCCCCTGACTGGAATCGAACCTGGGACCTTTCAGTCCGCAGGCAGACGCTCTATCCATTGAACCAAACCAGCCAGGGCAAAATGTTCTATTATTTTATGTTAACGTTTACTCATTTATTTCAGCCCTTTGTATTCAGCATGTCTCTATCGAAATAAACCTACATTTCTATGAAAATTGAAGCTTTTGTTTTTTTGCGGCCCACATAAACTTAAACCTTGTTTGTTTGGCCTGTATTAGCCTTTGAGTTCCACATGCTTGATCTAGAACATTCTCAGGATCAGGAATTTTCTCTCACACACACCCTCCCAGTCCATTAACCGCCCTACCCTGGGGCAACTGCTATTCTGATTTCTATAAACATTGATTCTCCCCATGACCCAGATATTCACTATGTGATAACTAATTTCTCGGGAGGAACTCATGTTAACCAAATTCATAAGTCAGATGTACAGGACAGTGATGCAATTTATTCATTTCCAGTTGGACTTGCAGTTTTCCCAGGCACTCATTCCCAGCTGGCTAAGCCTCTCTCTTGCCAGAAGCCTGAGACACCCTCAGAGTCAACTTCCTGACTCTCATTTCCCCTGGGCAATGGCTAGTGAGCACTGGTAACATTTGTTGCAATGGTTCTCGCTGCTGCAGTCTTCCATAGCAACAACTCTTTAAAGCTATAATAAACCCAACACTAACCATACCAAGAGTTGGCAAGGATGTGGAGCGACTGGAACTCTCTGGCGGCGTGTAAGCTGATAAAATGTCTTTGAGAAAGTGCATTGCAGTATCTACAAAGCTAAACAAACGCCTACCGTAGGGCAAGCACATGTTTCTAGGTTTATACCTAACAAATAGGCACCCATGTGACCACCAAGACATGTGCCAGGATTTTGACAATAGCTTTATTTGTAACAGCCAAAAATGGGACGTTACCCAAAGGCCCTCTCTATGGAGAATAGATAAATACAATGAAATGCCACTCATCAATGAAGCAGAAAGATAATAGTGACACATCTAGTAAGTGGCTGAGCCAAGATTTGAACCCAAGCACAGTAGTGCCAGAACCTTGCTCTTCAACATCAGACTCTCCTGCCTCTCCACATAATGTAACAGTCACAGTGCTTTCATGTATTGCTGGTGGGAGTATAAATTTGAAGAGCCATTTGGGAAGTGAGTTAGCAATCTGTCATGAAATATAAATGGATTTGTCATAAAATCTAGCAATGAGTCCACTGAGATACACTCTAACCAACAACTCACAGTTGACACAAAGAAATGTATGCAAGCAAAGTTGTGATAGAGGAAATAAACTGTCACATATTCCTTAGACGGAATGTTATTACAGCCATCAAAACAATAATCTTTATCTTCATGTATCTATTTAAAATATGAATAGATCTCATGTTCTAGCTGCATGATCTACTAAAAACATGAATAAATGCTAAAAATATGTGATTAACAGAGCAAAAATGCAATCCACAGAATTGAGGACAATATTTGCCAATCATATATCTGACAAGGGATTAATATCCAGAATGTTTAGAGAACTCAAGGAGAAAAAAACAAACTGACAAAATTGAACAAAGGACTTGAATAGACATTTCTCAAAGAAGATATACAAATGTCCAATAAGCAAATAAAAGGATGCTCAATATCACTATTCATTATGGAAATGCAAATTAAAACTATAATGATTTACCACCTCATAGTCATTAAGATGACTATTAAAAAAACACACACAGAAAATAAATATTGGTGAGAAATTGAACTACTTGTGCACTGTTGGTGCTAATGTAAAATGGTACAGCCCCTCTGGAAAACAGTATGGTGGTTCCTGAAAAAAATTAAATGTAAAATTACCATGTGATCCAGCAACTTCACTTATAAGTATACTAGTGGCCCAGTGCACGAAATTCATGCACAGAGCAGGGGTGTCCCTCAGCCCGGCCTGCACCCTCTCCAATCTGGGACCCCTCGCAGGATGTCTAACTGCAGGGATCGGGCCTAAACTGGCAGTTGGACATCCCTCTCACAATCAGGGACCACTGGCTCCTAACCGCTCACCTGCTTGCCTGCCTGATCGCCCCTAACCACTCTGCCTGCCGGCCTGATTGCCCCCAACTGCACCCCCCTTCCAGCCTGATCACCCCTAACTGCCCCCCTGCCAGCCTGATCGCCCACAACTGCCCCCCCCCCCCGGCAGCCTGATTGCCTCCTACTGCACCCCTGTAGGCCTGCTCGCCGCCAACTGCCCCCCCTACCAGCCTTATCACCCCCAACTGCCTGCCCCTCCTGGCCTGATTGCCCCTAACCCCCTCTGCCTCGGTCCTGCCACCATGGCTTTGTCCAGAAGGACATCCGGAAGGTCTCCCAGAAGGTCTCCTGGTCTAATTAGCATATTACCCTTTTATTAGTATAGATACCCAAAAGAATTGAAAGCATGTTTATAGCATGTTTATAGCAGCATTATTCACAATAGCTAAAATATGGAAGCAACCTAAGTATCCATCTATGAGTAAATGGATAAGCAACATATGGTATGTGCATACAAAGAGATTCTGACACATGCTACAACATGAATGGGCCTTGAGGACGTTATGCTAAGTGAAACAAGTCAGTCACAAAAAGACCAATACTGCATGATTCCACTCAGAGGAGGTATTTATAGTAGTCAAATTCATAGAAACAGAAAGTAGAATGGTGCTTGCTGGGGGCTGAGGGAGAGGAGAATTAAAAGTCATTGTTTAATGAGGACAGAGTTTTAGTTTTACAAGATGAAAAGTGATGGAGATGGCCCTAGCCGATTTGGCTCAGCGGATAGAGTATTGGCCTGCTGACTGAAGAGTCCCAGGTTCGATTCCCAGTCAAGGGCACATGCTCCTGTTGTGGGCTTGATCCCTAGTAGGGGGCGTGCAGGAGGCAGCTGATCCATGATTCTCTCTCATCATTGATGCTTCTCTCCCTCCCTTTCCCTTCCTCTCCCAAATCAATAAAAATATATTAAAAAAAAAAAAAAAATATATATATATATATATATATATATATATATATATATATATATATACTAATAAAAGGATAATATGCTAATTAGTGTGGACGTCTTCCAGACGTCCATCTGGACAAAGCCACAGTGGCTGGGAGGCCCGGGGCTCAGGCAGCTGTGGGCTCAGGCAGCTGTGAACCCAGGCAGCTGGGAGGCCCGGGGCTCAGGCCTCACAGCCGCTGCAGCCAGCAGTGGCAGCAGCAGCGGGATGATGGGGGCGGCGCCTCCTCCTGATCAGCCCGGTCGCCTCCCACAGAGGGAGGCCAGACTGTGGCTTAGGCCTGCTCCCCGTGGGCATTTCCTGAGGGCTCCCAGACTATGAGAGGGGGCAGGCCGGGCTGAGGGACCCACCTAGTGCACGAATTTTTGTGCACCGGGCCTCTAGTATATATATAAAGTGATGGAGAATGAATGACGGTGATGGTTGCACATTATGAATGTATTTAATACCACTGAACTGTACAGTTAGAATGGTTAAGATGGTAAATGTTGCCCTGGCTGGTGTTGCTCAGTGGTTGGAGCATCGTCCTGTACATGGAAAGGTTGCAGGTTCAGTCCCCAGTCGGGGTCCATATGGGTGGCAACCTATCAATGTTTCTCTCTCACATCAATATTTTGCTCGCTCTCTCTCTCTCTCTCTCTCTCTCTCCCCTTCTCTCTAAAGAAAAACAAAACAAAACAATAAACACATCCTTGGGTGAGAATTTTTTTAAAAAAGGTAAATGTTATGTGTATTTCATCACAATTAAAAAATATATTAAAACTGTCTTTATGACCAGAGAGTTGGGAAAGATACTTTCCTAGGTGTACCAGTTAATAATGCGGGGTTTTTTTCAATAGATGGAGTTACACATATGTTGATATATACCGTATTTTCCGGCGTATAAGATGACTTTTTAACCCAGGAAAATCTTCTCTAAAGTCGGGGGTCGTCTTATACGCTGGGTGTCATCTTATAGGGCGGGTATATCCCAAACTCTATATTTTAACTGGAAAAGTTGAGGGTCGTCTTATACGCCCAGTCGTCTTATACACCGGAAAATACAGTATGTGATTTGATATGTATACTATTTTGTTGTATTGACAACAAGCTTCAAAACTTCATATGTCAAATTTGCTGAAGGTGTTAACATCATAGATATTTTTACACTTAAAAATGTCGAATTTTGTGCCAAAAAAAGAGCATTTGTGGGAAGTTTTAATTCATTACTTTATTTTGAAGAAAAAGTTATTGTATACTTCGGGAAGCTTATGGTGAACATGCTCCATCTCAAGATACTTGTGAACACTGGTTTAAACACTTTAAAAGTAGTGATTTTGATGTGGAAGACAAAGAATGTCCAGGTCAACCTACAAAGTTTGAAGACCAACAATTACAAGCATTATTGGATGAAGATGCGAGTCAAATTCAAAAACAACTTGCAGAAAGATTAAACGTTGCTCAGAAAACAATTTCCGATCATTTATAAGCAATGGGAAAGATTTAAAGGAAGGGAAATGGGTGCCACATCAACTGAACAAAAGACAAATGGAAAAACGAAAAGTCATCAGTAAAATGTTGCTTCAATGACACGAAAGTAAGTCTTTTTTTGCATCGAATTGTGACTGGTGATGAAAAGTGGATTTATTTTGAGAATCCCAAACACACAAAATCATGGGTTGATCCAGGTCAACCATCAACATCTACTGCAAGGCCAAATCGCTTCGGAAAGAAGACAATGCTCAGTGTTTGGCGGGATCAGGAAGGTGTGGTGTATCATGAGCTTCTAAAACCAGGTGAAACCGTTAATACTGATCGCTACCGACAACAAATAATCCATTTGAACCATGCTTTGATCATGAAATGACCAGAATGTTCCAGAAGACATGGCAAAGTAATTTTGCTTCATGATGACGCACCATCACACACTTCAAAACCAGTTAAAGACACGTTAAAACATCTTGCCTGGGAAGTATTAACCCACCCGCTGTATTCACCAGACCTTGCTCCTTCAGATTACCACTTGTTCCAATTGATGGCACACGCACTTTCTGAGCAGCACTTCAAAACATATGAAGTGGAAAATTGGGTCTTTGAATGGTTTGCCTCAAAACAAGAAAAATTCTATTGGGATGGTATCCACAAATTACCTAAAGATGGGGGAAATGTGTAGCTAGCGATGGACATTACTCTGAATAAAGCACTTTTGATGTTTCTCTTGAAATTATCATGTTTTCTTTGATTACAAAATCCACATTATTAACTGGTACACCTAGTAAGCAGGACACAAAAAACACTACCATGAAGAAAAGGTGTATCTAGACTACATTTTAATTAAGAACTTCTGTCCAGCCCCAGCCGGCATAGCTCAATGGTTGAGTGTTGACCTGTGAACCAGGAGGTCATGGTTCAATTCTTAGTCAGGGCACATGCCCAGGTTGCAGGCTCGGTCTCCAGTGAGGGGATGCCAGAGGCAGCCAATTGATGGTTCTCTCTCATTCTATCTCTCTCTCCCTCTCCCTTCCTCTCTGAAATCAATAAAAATATATTTAATACACGCACATAGAAAAACTTCTGTCCATTATAAGAAACCCAAGAGATCGAGAAGCCAAGCTGTAGAGTAGGAGAGGATATTTAACTGCAAATAGATTGAAATTCAATGATAGAAAGAACTCCCATGGATGGTAAGGTATCAGTGTTGTTTTCCTAGTTGTGACAAATGTATAACATGTTAACAATAGAGGAAATGGGTAAGGGTTTCGTGGGAATGCTCTGAATACTTTCCTTTGCAACTTTTATAGACAGTAGTCCCCATCTTATCCACAGTGGGATTTCCACAACCATCGGCACTGTCTGTTCCTGACATCCAACCATGGACATTGTCATGGCTCCAAGATACATCCTCCTGCTGACATTTTGTCACATCAATAGTAGCCGAGCGCTGTGTCACAATGCCTACCTCATTCCCCTCACTTCATCTCATCATACAGGCATTGTATCATCACACATCATCACAATAAGAAAGGTGGGTACAGTACAATATTTTGAGAGCGAGACCACATTCACATAACTTTGAGTACAGTTTATTGATATACTAATAGCTGTCCTGTTTCATTTTATTTATTGTTGTTCATCTTCGTGCCTAATTTATATATTACTAGTAAGCTTTATCATAGGTATGTCTGTATAGGAAAAAACATAGTATATGGTGGGTTTGGGAGGTCTCTGTTCCAAGAGGGAACTATTATAAATCAAAAGCTATTAAAAAATAAAAGGTTTATTTTTGAGAAATATTGATTTGTTGTTCCACTTATTTATGCATTTGTTGCTTGTTTCTTGTGCCCTGACTGGGGATCAAACCCCCAGCCGGGGTGTATAGACGATGCTCCACTGTGTCACTCACCCAGAGCTAAAAAGCTTACATATTTTTAAAAACAGGTTAATGAGAATCGACATGTATATAATTGGCTGTTCTCTTTGGGTTTAAATTAAGGAGATATTTTCTTTTCTCTCTCCATTTTCCCCAATGTTGTGGATCATGTATTAAATGGAATTTCATGCAAATGTATTCATCATCTCACATTTAAGAATCATCATAAATGTATGAAGTGTAAGGGATTTCCACATGTTCATGTACCAATGCCATCTCTTTTCCTCTCACAGTGGGGAACTCTTACTTTATAACTAGGGGGAGCGGAACAGATACATATACACTGAGGTCATGGAGCATTTGATAACAGAAGAAAGGGTTCCAAAATCGAAAAGGACTCAAAAGTCTGGTAAATAAGAAAAAAAAATCAAATTAAAAGCATGGATTAAGAGAGCTTTATAACCAATTGAAGGCTTAAATCATTTAAATAATATTAATTTTCCCCCAAAGTGTGAATATGAGAGACTCCATCTGCCAGAATCTCCTTTTATGAAACCCAGGCAAGGAATTTGGGTATTTTTTTCACATAGACCATCCTGTTCAGATGCTCAAATAGTTGCAGCTCCCAATATTTAAATCCCTCAGGGACCCATTTGGGTCTTCAGTCAGGAAAAATAGGAGTAAGGCTTTATATAGGGTCCAATTACCCTTATCGCATGATAATTTCCGATGGTATTTATCAGACATAGGAACTCCGTCACAGTCCTCTAGGGATCATGGTGGAGACCTTCCTGTCTTGGGTGTAAGAAAGCCTTCTTGGCCCTAGCCAGTTTGGCTCAGTGAATAGAGCATCAGCTATGGACCAAAGGGTCCCGGGTTCAATTCCAGTCAAGGGCACATACTTTGGTTGCAGGCTCCTCCCCAGCCCGAGCCCTGACAGGGCTTGTTCGGGAGACAACCAATCGATGTTTCTGTCTTTCCCTCTCTCTTCCACTCTCCCTAAAAAAATCAATGGAAAAATATCCTTAGGTGAGAATTAACAGCAACAACAAAAGTAAAAAAAAAATAAATAAAACATTTAAAATTATTTTTTAAGATAGAAAGGAAGAAAGCCTTCTGCTTGGCCAGTGCTCACCATCGGGCCTTAATTATTAAATCTAGTCACTGAACGAGCAGCCTTCCCCGCTGCCTTCAGAATGAGAAACCTGGGTCATGCCTTTCAGTGTGGGGCTGAACACGGGGAAAGGTAGCGAAGGTCAGAATATTCTTTTCATTGTTACTTGATCGTTTTCACCCTAGAAGGAAGACCTCAATTAATTCGTACTATGTGCATTCAGACGCATGAAGAAGTGGAGAATTTTGACTGACCTTTATTGCCACTGAAGTATTTTACAAATTGACAAATCTTTTATTAGAGTCACAGAACAATGGACAAGGAGCTTTCCTCCGTTTAATTTCATGCCTGTACATCTGCTAAGGTGGTAGCTGCAAATTTGAAACTGAGCTTGCTCCAGTGGTTCCCAAACTGTGCACTAAGGAACCCTGGAGGAACCACAAACCCCCAGTATGCTATGGGACACTTTGTTCCCAGGAGCTAAGAGTTCACAATGTCAACGTTAGATTGCAGATATGTGCCTTTTTAGATGACATCATATCTTTGTGGAGCTAGGGTTTTTTTTTCAGCTGCTGCAATAAAAAGCAAGAACCAGTCACCTGGGTTCTAGACTCATCAGGATGATGACTTTGTAAGTTATATAAATGCCTCATCATGATGTGGTACACCTGAAACTACATGGTATTGTATATCAACTGTAATTGGAAAAAAATTAAAAATTAAATTAAAAATTAAAAAAGCAAGAACCAGGCAAAAGTCAATGTGGAACAGAAAATGAGGGCGTTGTGTCCAGTGATTCTGAGGACTGAGAAATTGTGCAGTGACCACTAGGTGTGCTGGCCCATTAGCAAGGAAGAATGGTTATTGAAGGGTGACATGAAATATTACATTTTTATTCCAACTTATGTGTATTAGTTTTTCACACGGCTACCCAGTTGTGAGGATACAAAGACTTACTAAGTTGTTTAGATGCTACTACTAAATAAGCAGGATGGCCAGGTGTTTATGTGGACCAAGGGGCTCCGTGAACAGTTCCCACAGCACTAAAAGGAGGCCCTGCACTGAGGAGGCTCAGGAACCTCTGGAGCAGCGGTCGCCAACGGGTGGTCCGCGGATCCGTGAGGTCGGAAAGGTCGGCGACTGCTGCTCTGGAGCAGCCCGGGATTGCCCTCAAATTAATAAAGTGGGTGAAACAAACCCAGGGTGTGCAAAACGACTTGTTCATATTTTTTTACATTCTACCTGTTATTTTGCCCAAGTTCATTAAGCTTTAGCTCTCTATTATCCCAAACCCAAACATACATTTTAAAATGTTCTTAAAGAAAAATATCTATTTATTTATTTTTTATCCTCACCCGAAGATATTTTTCCATTGACTTTTAGAGAGAGTAAAAGAGAGAGGGAAAGACAGAGAGAAATATCGATGTGAGAGAAACACATCGATTGGTTGCCTCCTGCACAAGCCCTGACCAGGCCCTGGGCCGGGAGGAGCCTGCAACCAAAGTACATGACCTTGACCAGAATCGAACCCAGGACCCTTTGGTCTGCAGACCGACACTCTATCCACTGAGCCAAACCAGCTGGGGCAAAGAAAAAACATCTCTTTAAAACAGATATTATTCAACCAATGAATAAAGCATAATACATTGAATCAGATTCAAGACTTCTGTTCCCCAGTCATCTATTAACTAACTGGCAGCCTTAAGCAGTTAACTGAAAATCCTATTTGCTGCAGACCCAATACATCTCTCTCTCTTTTTTTTTTTTCTTCTAATAAAATTAGAGCTCTCTGAGAAGTCAGAGGCAACAAAATATGAACACTTATAAGCAAGGTTATAAATGAAAAGCAAACACAAAAAAAACCCACAATGAATGACAACTCAATTAATGAAACCTCTGGAAAAAATCTTCCATGTGTCAATGCTGTCTCTGATTAAACTACAGGGACCAGAAAACACCTCATGAATCACGTCTGACAGTGGTGGTCTGTATTTCATTACAGTTCAAGGACACACATCGAGGGAATCAACCAAGCTCCTTGTCACCTGCCCTCCAAGTGTTCCTGCACAGCCAGATAAAAGTGTGGGCTGCTGATATCCAACCCCCCAGCCGCCTCCTCCCACATCCCTCTGCCCCACCCTGCCGGCAACTCAATATTTGAGCCTCAGAATTTTGCTACTTTCTAGACTCCAACTTCTATTAGAATTTGAGGGGCTTGAGCCATCAGCATTTGGGCACCCTGACTGATTGCTTCTTTCCAATCACCCTGACTGATTGCTTCCGTTTCCTCACTGGAAAATAGGGAAAATAACAATTTCTACCTCATAATGTTGCTGTAAAATTAAACTCACAAATACACAAAGAATTCACAATAGCACTTGTGGCCCTTAGTCAATGTTGGCTATTATTATTAGGATAAGTATCCATTATGAAATTGCTGAATCAAATGATGATAGTATATTTTAGGCTTTTGAAATGTATATTCCAATTTTCCTAGAGAAATTTTTAAATCAACTTACCTTTATATTTTTTGGAGGCCTGTCTACCTGAGTTAATATCATCAACACTGGCTATTCTAATTTTTGAAAAATTGCCAGTTTGATTTTTTTATTGTTATTTTAAATGGTTAACGTAAAAAAACCATTGAAACCTATAAAGAATTTTTGTGAGTTTGAGCCAAACTGTCGACATATGCCCGGAAGCAGAACCTCAAGGAATTGAGATAATGCTCCGGAGAATGGCAGGTTACATTTGTATTTATACATTGCAATCAAAGGAAGGACATAGGTGGGTTACATGAAATTCATTGGTGATAGATTAAGGAGGTGGGATAAAGCAAAGCGGGGCGGGGAAGGGGTGGACCCCTGGGATTGGATAAAAAGTAAAATGGACACATACTTAGGTGGGTGCAGGAACAATTAACATGATAATGAAGGAATTTGTGGTATCTATCCTGGCGCCCACCACATTTGGTTGTGCCCCAGGGGCTCCAGAAAAAGGGAAGTTACAAGTTACCCAGACATTTCAAGGGTATGTTATCATAGATGCAAAAAGACAGATAGGCTCAGTTAAGGTAAAGGTTGACCTTGTCAGTGAAGTTACTGGCCTAGGATGTAACTGCTCACCATAACTGCGTTTAGTTAAAGTTTAATTTCAGACTATCCTTTGTGGTTACTTTAGGTCTCTGAGTTTGCAAGACCGCCACGCAGGCCTCCCCTGAGCCTGTCAGGTCAGCATGTGGCCCCTTTTGTCCACAAAATATATTTTTATTGATTTCAGAGAGGAAGAGAGAAATGGAAACATCAATGATGAGAGAGAATCATTGATCAGCTGCCTCCTGCATGCCCCACACTGGGGATCCAGCCCGCAACTCAGGCATGTGCCCTTGACCAAGAATCGAACCGTTACCTCCTGGTTAATAGGTTGAAGCTCAACCACTGAGCCACACCACACCAGCCGGACAACCGATTTGATTTTTAGACTCTCATCTTCTACTGTACCCTGTCCACCCCCAGATATAATTTGGTTTTCTACCACGTTGTGAAGTATGGTAGCAATCATCTCAGGTAGAAACTTCAATTTTAACTTTAACCCTGTTATTTGGCTTCTGTATTTACTTATTTGCTTGCTAAAACAATAGAAAAGTTATTTTGATTTTCTGAACTTATGTATGCTATCCCAATCGATGGAATACTCCATGGATGGTGGTTTGAATACCCCATTGATTGCGATCTCACTGGTTATCAAAGCACATTCTTCTGTACCTGGGAACCAGGACAGCACAATTATCCTAAATTGTCTCAGTAGCTACAGATAATGCGTTTCGGTTGACTCAGTGGTCCCGAGACCAGGACAGCACAATTATTCTAAATTGCCTCAGTGGCTCCAGATAATGTGTTTCTGTTGATTCAGGGATCCGTAGACCCAAAACTATACTTAGTCTTTACAGATAACTAACTTGCTCAATTTTGCTTCTGCAACTGCTTTGTGAAACCAGGTTCCTCATTCCAAACCCAAAGATGTAATCGATACCTTTGTGATATTCTGGTATATAAACCAGATGTGGCGAGCATTTCGGGGCTGCGAGATTTGGAGTGCTGATTGCCCCCTCGTAAGCCGCCGGCCTTTAGTAAATGACTCCATAATTCGACTTCTTGATTGAGGCGTCCTTTGTGAGATTCGGGGTACACTACAACAGTTGTGACACGATTTAAGTCCGATGCTGAAGCATTTTGCACCATAACTCCAAACCCCATTTCTGAACTGACAGTCCTGGTTTATGCTTGGAGCAGCTCCTCTTTGTGGCTGCAGGGTCGTCTTGGTGTGGCGGACCCTGGCGATGCACCATAGTAGCCTTTCTCTTTTCCCTGAGGCACAACCCCAATTTCCACTCAGATACCAGTATTTCACCACGCCCACCCTACTGCCCCCTTAACCCTTGTGCCCACCCCAGGCGGCTCATATGCTGTGGGAGCAGAGCAGAACTCCAAAACCCACCCCCTTAACCACTCCTCTTCACCCTCCTTGCCCCTCCCCAGCTCTCCAGCCTAGTGCTTATTATTGGCCTTTCTTCACCTGTGGGAGATGATCAATAACCTAAGTGCCCACTCTTTCTGCCTTGTTCTCATTCAGATTTACATGCTGTTGTTTCTGGACCCTCATGACAATAGGGAAGAATTTAGAAATCTATTCAGACCAGTCCTCAGGCCTTGTTCTCCTGGGCCCTGTGATTTAGATCAACTTGTTCGTAGTCTGGAGGACTGTGGAGATGCCACTTAGTGGTTTGAAAATGCCCAATGGGCCACTCTTTGAGAGGAGCTTCAGGAGATCAGGATACCCCCAACATGTATGGGCTAAAACCATAGGAGAGAGACTTCAAATCCATTCCCACTGCTTTCTCTCAACAGTCAATTGGTCAAAGATACAGGATTGCAGGCCTCTACCTATGGACATAGATTAGAATGTTTGGAAGGACTACTTTGGTCTCACTCTGGACACCCAAACAGTGCCTGCCTCCATCACTAGCTTCACAAGTTAATATAATTCTCACACCCGTAATTAGAGATGTTATCTAAAAACACAAGGTAAGTGTTCCTCTCTCTGAAGTACATATGCTACGTCAACACCACGATGACCATTGTGTGAAGGCCAAGTAAACACAGTGCAACTCATGGCTGGACAACCTAATAATTTGAAGGAAACAAGCCAGGCAATCGGTTCTCTCCAAAACCCCCGATAGGTAGGGATGTTGGCAGACATTGTAAAGAAAGGGGACATTGGACTCAGAATTGCCTGGTTTTAAAATGCAAAAGGGCACAAGGGTCTACAAACCCATGTCCCCATGCATCCTCCCCTGTGTGTCCACAACTAACTCAGAGCACAAGAGGAAATAATCAGCCCCATCAGTGGCCACCCACCCACCTTCCTAGTGGATTCAGGGGCAACATATCCACCATGAGCACCTCTTCATTTCCCACCACCTTGGAGTAGGCAAAGCACGCTTGGAAATCTCCCACAGAAACCTCTCTCTTTCTCACAAGGATTTCTCACCACCCAGCTTTCTGCTTAGCTCCACTACTGACAATAAAGCCTTAGGAAGAGAGTTATTTCTGACCAGAATATCAATATATTCTCCTAAGGGCCCCACCATTGAAGTCCCTAACTCTCTATTCCTCACACCTTTGTCCTGTATTGGCTGTCTTTAACTATCCACCTTTTCTGGCTCCTATTCAAAGCCCCTGACTTCTTTAAACCCTGGAGTGCAAACTATGTTCACTAAGGTTCCTGACTCCCTTTGGTTGCTTGCTCCCCTGATCTAAGCCGGCTCTGAGGGGCTGACCTGCTCAGAGTAGAAATTGACCCTTTTATGCCCCTGCCAAGATTTTTGCAATGTTCTCTAAAGCTAGAAACTCCCCAACATCTCCATCCTATAATCCAAGGATTCCTCAACAAGATGTGGGTGAGAGAATACAGTCAGGTATGGGAGAGAGAGCCAACTCAGGTGAGGGCCAGAGAGCCAGCAGAAGTGTGCAGAGGAGAGCTGACTTCGATGTGTATGAGAGAATCATCTAGGGTGTGGGTGAAAGAGCCATTCAAGAGTGGGCATAGAGCTGAGAGAGTCAAGTCAGTGTGGACGACAGAGCCGAGTCAGGTGTAGGTAAGAGCCAACTCAGGTGTGGGTGAGAGAGCCCTCCCTCCTCCCAGTATGTCCTTAAGGAGGCAATTTCAGAGTGGCCGGGAAAGGCTGATATTGAGATTATACACACACACAAAAAGGGGCGGGGGGGACTAATTTTTAGTATCTTTTTCCCTCCAACAATGGGAACCCAACTAGCTGTTGGTAAGATGAGCCTGGTTCCCTGCCACTTACTGGCATGGCTGCGGTGTTGTGGGCGTTGTGGCCGGAATAAGCTGTGCTGTTCCAGCGCAGGGCTTTCTCCCTGAGGTCTTGGCTCACATACAGGGATATTTGAGCAGCCAAGAGGCCAACTGTGTACCTCTCGTTTCCTGAAGAGAGAGTTATTAACACATAAGCATCAAACACGACTGGGCCGCTATGCTAAGTCCAGCATTCATAAACTTTGCCCGCAGAGCTGACCTTTGGAAAGTCTCAAGATATAACTACATATGAAATGCCTGCCTCTGGCTTCCAGGGGTACGTGACCATTCATTTTTCCTTCGTCGTGCTGGCACCAGGGGCAAGGCCGAGTGCCTCCCACGACTGCTTTTCCATCTGTGAGTTTGGACAGCTGCTAACCTGCAACTGGATGGTCTTAGAGGAAAAGGCTTTGTTCCAAAATTCAAAGCGATTGAGTTCCAATCCTGTCAAAGTCAAATGTTTCATTAAAATTTCTATTAACCTTTCCCCATAAGAGTAACTCTAAATGGATTCGTAGCCCATTTTGAAAGGTTGAAACAATCAATATTCCATCCCAGGACTTGCACATGTTAGCGGCCTCCCCGGCTGGAGAGCATAAGCACGCACGTCCTTCAGAAACAGCCAAGACGGGACTGTGACAGAGTGGCAGGAGTTCTGGTCTCTCAAAGTCAAAAAGATCTGATCTCTACACGTATCAGAAAAATCTTCTCGCCCAACCGGTTTGGCTCAGTGGATGGAGCGTCGGCCTTCGGACTCAAGGGTCCCAGGTTCGATTCCGGTCAAGGGCATGAACCTTGGTTGTGGGCACATACCCAGTAGGGAGTGTGCAGGAGGCAGTTGATTGATGTTTCTAACTATCCCTCTCCCTCTCTGTAAAAAAATCAATAAAATATATTAAAAAAAAGAAAAAGAAAAATCTCACTTACAACATTTACTAAAGAAACTTGCTCAAATCATTTCACCTCTCTGTCCCTGGAGATTTGTACAGACCCACCTTGTAACTGATGGACTTACAAAAGGTTCAGAAAATAACTTAAAAAATATAACACTTACTGTTTCTCTCTCATTATAAAAGCAACCTGCATTTATTTGATAGGCAACTAAGAATAGAAAATAGCAAAGCAGATTTTTACTTTTTATATAGTATACCTTATTGTATTTTTACATTTTTAAGAGGAAAGAACCAGCAAATACACCTTTTAAAATACTCCTGGCATCCACAATAGAAACACCAACACACAGATGAAAACGAAGACTAATAACAATTCCAATTGCCAGTACAATGGCATAGAACTTAATGTGGAATTCCCTCTAAGAGCAACCCAACACGTTGCACTGGTGAAAACTGTAACAGCAGCTTGAAATAAAATTTACGTTTGGATAAAAATGTGGCTATCTATATTTGCATTATTTCAGAGACAAAACACTCTAAAAGCAAAAGCAACCCAAATTGATTGGTAGAGCTGATCTTAAAGGCTGTGTATTCAAAACTACATCTGCTCACTGAAATAACCCTCAACTACATTTACTCTATTGAGGTTTCTTTATGGACTAAGTAATACAATCAAATTTTGTGAGTCATCAATAGACACTAGAAGAGAAGGTATACATTGTTTTAAGGTATAAAGTTTGACATATAAGGACTAAAGTTACTTCATTAATTATGCTAATCAGGATTGCCACATCTTAATTTACTTTGCTGTCCATTTGATCTCACGTGGATAACAGGTGCGTTTAAGACTCCTGTATTTCAGTTTCTCCTGTATCTCTTAAATTTACAATAAAAATTTGATGTTTTTTAAAAACTTTAAATTTTTATCTATAATCTTTATTTAACTTATTTTTAACTATTTATTTTTTATTTATTTTATTTTTCAATTTTTTTATTCTTTTTAAAAATTTTTATCTTCATTATTGAAAATATTACAGATGTTGCCTTTGTTTTTTTTTCTCTCAATTTTTTATTCTTTAACTATTTTAATAAATAGTTTGATAAATTCCTGGAGGTAGAATTACTGGGTCATATTTCATTATTTAACTTTTTATCCATTTTAACTTTTTATTTTGATCGATTATAAAATAATAGTAAAGTTATAAGAAAAAAAAATCCCCATAACTACTCATCTCAATTTCCCAATTATCAATATTTTACCATATTTGCCTTTCTTCTGTATTGTTATTATTTTCTGAACCACTTGCAGATATGATGTCCTGTTACTCCTAAGTTCTTTTTACATTTATATATTTTTATTTATTTCAGTGAGGAAGGAGGAGGGAGAGACAGATAGAAACATAAATGATGAAAGAGAATCATTGATTGGCTGCCTCCTGAATGCCCCACTCTGAGGATGGATCCCAAAACCTGGGCATGTGCCCTGAGTGGAAATCAACTGTAACCTCTTGGTTCATAGGTCAATGCTCAACCACTGAGCCATGCCAGCCTAAATTCTTAAGAAGTATTTCCTAAAAATAAAGTCACTCTTCTACATAACCACAGTATAATCAGCAAAATCTGGAAATTAGTATTGAAGCAATAGTACCATCCAATCCCCAGACTCCATTAAAATTGCCCAGTTATTTCAACAATGTCCTTTGTAGAGGCAGGATCCACCTGGACCACACACACACTGCACTTATTTGTTACTAGAGGCCCGGTGCATGAATTCATGCACTGGTGGGGTCCCTTGGGGTGGCCTGCGGAGATCAGGCCCCAGCTTGCGCCCTGCAGCCCTGCAGCCCAGCCTGGCACCCCACCTTGGGCTGGCACCACTCCCTCACCTGCTCCAGCATCCCACCTGCAGGGCGATCGATCAGGGCCACTGGCTGCTGTCTGCAGGGCGATCAGGCCCCCACTCGCACCTGCCTTGGCCTGGTGCCACCCGCTCACCTGCTCCACCATCCTGCTTCGGTTCCGCTCTTGTCGGGGGCCCATCTAGGCTGGCAACACCTCTACTGTCGCCCACTCCAGCACCGCGTCACCGACGCCCGCTGTGTTCCGAGCCGCCCCCTGGTGGTCAGTGTACTTCATGGCAAGCAGTCGAACTCCCAGTGGAACAACTGCCCGAGGGGACAATTTGCATATTAGTTTTTACTTGTCTTTTATGTCCTTGGTAATCTTAGAGAATACAGCCCAGTTCCTTGTAGAATGCTCCTAAATTTGGGTTTCTGATGTTTTTCTCGTTATATTGAGTTTATGCATTTTTGGAAAGAATACCAAAAGGGTGGCCCTGTGTTCTCAGAGCATCATGTCAGGAGGTACACAATGCCAATTGTCTCATTGCTAGTGGAGTTAACTTTTATCACTTTGTTAAGATGGTATCTGCCAGATTTCTCCACTGTAAATGTTGTACGTTCGATTCTCAGCCAGGGCATATACCTAGGTTGTGGGTTCGATCCCTAGTAGGGACACATATGGAAGGTAACAGATCAATGTTTCTCTCACATCAATGTTTCTCTTTGTCCCTCCCTCTCTCTCTAAAATCAATAAAAACATATTTTAAAAAATAATAATAATTACACATTGATATTGAGACTTGCAGTCTTTTCTCTGCACACACGTATTATCGATTGTGACATATACATGCAACCATCACAGATTCATTTTAGCACATCTGGAAAAATACACAATGTTTTACATGTGCTTTTCTTTTTTTCATTTAGCAATATATCTTAGAGGTCTTGCCTTGTCAGTAAATAAATATCTTCCACATTCTTTTTGTTATTGTGACTGTGTATTATTTCAATGTATGAATACTTACGCTTGCTGCATTAAATCTTTTGTTACTGCAAATATGCTATTGGCATAGCCATTCAAAATCCATTCAATTTGCCATTCAAAATGCAATTTAAATTCAAATAGCCATTGCAAAGCTATTGCAATGTGTACATCTATAGGATAAATTCTTGGAGGTAGACTTGCTGGGTCATATTTCATTTGAAACTTTGTGGTGGCTAGTTTTTACAGCTATTTGGTCCCATTTTAGCATGAAAACGATCTTCTCAAATTTCCCTGAGGAAAATAATAATCTCTGCCATATTCATTCTTTTCACGGGGGTCATGAACTCTAATGATTCATCTCGCACATCTAGTCATTTTTCATTGTAGGGCAACCTTTACATATGAAAGGTCAAATTTTTATTTTCATGTTTCTTTGGTCATTTAAACTGGTCTTCAGGAGAAAAGACAGACATACAAACTGGAAATTTCATCTTGAAATAAAAATTTTTACATATTGTTTTGTCATTTTAAAAAATTCTAGATTAGGTATACATCATTTCATTGTTCTCCAAAGAGAAATTCTCAATGTCTGCACAGTATTCCCATTTCCATTTAAGCATAAATTGGAATAATAGAATATTCAGCAGTTTTCCAGGTGTGTCTTTTCAGGGTTGAGGTCTCCACTGATTGATTGGCACCAGGGCAGGGGGTCATTATTCAATGCAGCTGGTCCTGATGTCAGCCGTGGCTGGTTTTGTTACATTGTTTGCCTATTATTAAATATTTAGCTTATTTCCAAATTTTATTTAAAATAAATATAAATAGTAACATAAATTATAACTAAAACTGAAATGTATATCTTTATATAAAAATCTTTCCAGACATCTCTGATTATTTCCTTCAGAAAACTTTTTGAAAGTGAGGTTATGGGACAATCAATAAGCACATCTTCAAGGTTTGAAAGACAATGGCAAATTGCTCTCTCTTACCACTTTCCCATTCACTTACCATTCCCATCAGAGGAGGGTGCCTTCTGGGAAGTGACGAAAATTTCTCTGAGCTTGTTAAAGTAGAATTCTAGCAAAAGGTTTAGCTAACTAGGATTTAGCTAACGAAATCCTGAATAGGATTCGTTAAATAGGATCCAGTAGGCCCTGAGCTGCTTGAAAGCCAAGGGCTGAAGAAGCTGATGCAGTGACATTTGAAAGCCAATGAAAGGTCATATCCTCCCTCCATATGCAAAGATACCTCTTCCCTGATCTAGAAATTCATTGCATTTAAACAAGCTCTTTGGGTAAAAGGTCTGAAAGTAAGCCCATAAGGAAAAGATTGAGAATGATAAGTTTTTCCGAAGGAGGGGCTTGTTGGGAGGAAAAGGAGGGGTGGTGGAATGCATTGGTGCCCCTCAGAGAGGGCAGAGTTGAGTGGATGCCACCATGGTAACCAGGACCCTGTAATTCCCTGTTCTGGTGTGGTTGGCAGGTAGACAGACATGAGCAGAGCAAGGAGGGTGGGCCAGGTACAGGAGGTCACCAGGGTGGAGAGCCCCAGGTGCCCAGCAAGGGACAATCACTTGTAGGGTGGGATCTCGACCCCAGGGTGACTTTTCCTCCCCTAAAGTATCAATAGTCATTTGGTGTAGACCCCTGACCTTTCCTCCCTAGAGATAACATCAATACCTCAGTTGTATTTCAGCTCCAGGCCCAGATAAGCAATAAACCAGCCACAGCTGACATCAGGACCAGCTGCATTGAATAATGACCTGCCCTGGTGCGGGCCAATCAATCAGTGGAGACCACAACCCTGAAAGGACACACATGAAAAACTGCTGAATATTCTATTAAGATCAGCTCCTGGGACCTCCCCTAAAATCGCCACCCTTAAAGCCCTTAGGACAGAGGACCCAGCGAGCTCTCCCTCCTGGGAGCATGCCCAAGCCTTTTCCTTTCCCCCTCTCCTCTTCCCCTCCCTGCCCCAGGCACGTTATCACTAGCTTCCTCACTCCCAAGCTCCAAAGGGCCCTTCCTTTACCTCTCTCAGTCTATAACTTGTTTCCTAAGCCCATTTCTTCTAGGAATTACTTCTACCGCTGTGATTTACAGAATAAATATTCTCTTACAGTTTGGGTCTTGGCTCTGAATTCTTTCCTAGCCAGAACTCAAGTACCAAGGTTACTGAACTCAGGTTGGGCCTGACCCCACTGGTCAGACACCTGGTTTTGTTCCCTCCACCCACAACACTGGGAGCCTGGAAGGTGTAGGTGAGAGGAAGGCAGTGGGAGCCCTTCAAAAAGCTGCCCAAGACCAGAGGCCACCCAAGCAGCCCAGCATTAGAATTTGACAAAGTGGCTGGAGGAGTCTACTTTGATGTGTAACAACTTGAGATGATAAGTTTTATAACTTACAAAGTGCCTTTGTTCACATTTTTTTTCCATTTGGTTTTCACAATAACTCCATTAGATTAAGCATGACATGAGTGAGTATTCATTTTTCCCACATTTAGATGAAAACACCAAGTCTTTGGTAAGGAAATCAGCTGGGAAGTGATGGAGATCCAGCCCCGGAGGTGATTTTGGACACCACGTTGCAATTCTTTGCAGAAAGGGGACTGCAGGAAAAACCACCACCTAAGCAGAGCTGATGGGAGCGGATCCGATGGAGGACTCACAGCCTGACTAGTCACATTGTCTGCTGAGCCAGCTTTCCCTAGAGCTGAACCCTGTCAGAACGCCCTTTTGGTTGGGTCCTGATAAACATCTACTAGTTGACTGAAAACTGCACCAACTTCACTAAAGAAGGACCTAGCAAAATGGTAAGAGGAGAACAGAGATTCCCAGAGGCATGTTGGTACATAGATGTCTGTAAAGGGTAGGGGTGGAGACGAGAGGAAGGGGCAGGGGAGCTAGGACCCCTAGGGGTCATATATGCCTTAGAGTTTGCCAGGTCCATGTGCAGTGCTTTGGGTGGCTGCACTTTCTTCTCAAATAAAACTTGGCAACATTCAAACTATGTTGGGCCCTAGCCAGTTTGGCGCAGTGGATAGAGCATCAGCCTGTGAACTGAAGGGTCCCTGGTTTGATTCTGGCCAAGGGCATGTACTTCGATTACAGGCTCCCGGCCCTGGTCGGGGGAAATGCAGAGGCAGCCAATCGATGTGTCTCTCTCACATCAATGTCTTTCTCCATTTCTCCCTCTCTCTTCCACTCTCTCTGAAAATCAATGGGAAAAAATATCCTTGAGGAGAACCAAGACGGCGGCATAGGTAAGCGCCTGTACTTGCTGCCTCTCACAACCACATCAATACCACAACTAAATGGCAGAACAACTACCACCCAGAACCGCGGGAAAGCTGGCTGAGTGGAAGTTCCACAACTAGAGAGGTGAAGAAGGCGCATTGAGACTGGTAGGAGGTGCAGAGGCGCGAAAAGTGCTGGCACCTGGATGTGCTGCTCTTTTAATCGGGAGGGAGATAAAAGCTCCTGCTTGCTCTGAACTCCAGTTCCGGGTGAGACTCTGGGGGAGAAACTAGACTGTCTGGCATCAGGACAGGAACTCGAAGGCAGCTTTATTTTAGAGGGGCTCGCAGCGATCATTGTTCCTGCACGGGACTCAGAGAACTGGGAACTTCTCCGGTTCAGGGCTGACTGGCAGCCATTGCTGTTTGCTCCACCCTGGTGATTCCCAGAGACCCCACCCCACCCAATTTACAACCCCACCCAAGCTGTGTGCATGGGCTTTTGCATATGAATGGCCTGTCCTTTCGCCTAAAACCTGTTGAACTGCAGCTGGGTCAGAGAGCCCCAGAGCTTCCAAAAGAAGGCCCAAGGCCTAGCCGGCCTTACTTCAGAGCAGGGCCTTGTCTGGGCACTTCCAAACCTCATACAAAGAGGAGGAATCTGCAGATGTCTCTGTAGCTCCTGCTGGGCGGCTCCAGACAGTGGCTGACCTTGCAACTCCTTGGAGATCCAAGAGCCAGTGTACCCAGTGATCAGAGTGAGACCATACCAGATTACAACTCTTCACAGCCATAAGCGACACACTCAAGGGGCAGACTCAGTGAGCACCAAAGCCCCACTGAAGCAAGTCCTGCCCCATAAGGGTGTCTCCTGCGCAACAGATCTTCCAATGTAGACACAGCTGGTCATCACAGCCAATTGGCCTGGGTCAATTCCTCCCAGTGATACCAATAGCAATCAAGGCTTAACTACAACAAGACTGTGCACACAGCCCACAAAGGGGTGCACCAAGAGCGTCCACCTCAGGTGACTGGGGAGGCTGAGCCACTGGGCCCTATAGGACACCAACTACACAAGGCCACTCTATCAACTCAAGGAGACTTAGCAGCTACCCAGTACATAGAACAGTGATGGCGAACCTATGACACGCGTGTCAGCACTGACATGCGTAGCCATTTCTGATGACACGTGGCCGCATGCTGAGGATGAAACATTTGCTGCTCCTGAAGATGAAACATTTGCAACTAGAGTCTTGGAGTTAGTTTTTTCCTCAAAGTGACACACTACCCGAGTTATGCTCAGGTTTTTGGCGAAGTTTGACACACCAAGCTCAAAAGGTTGCCCATCACTGACATAGAAACAAACACAGGGAAGCAGCCAAAATGCAGAGACAAAGAAACAAGTCACAAATAAAAGAAATGGATAAAAGCAAAATACTGGATATAGAGTTCAAAGCCACAGTTATAAGGTTACTCAAGAATCTTCTAGAAACTTCTGAGAAATTTAGTGAGACCCTCAAGGATATGAAAAAGGACCAATCAGAGATGAAGCATACACTGACTGAAATAAAGAATAATAATACAGAGATCCAACAGCAGACGAGAGGATCCAAGAATCAAGTCAAAGATTTGAAATACAAAGAAGCAAAAAACACCTAACTGGAAAAGAAAAAGAAAAAAGAATCCAAAAATATGAAGATAGTGTAAGGAGCCTTTGGGATAACTTCAAGCATACTAATATCCAGATTATGAGGGTGCCAGAAGAACAGAGAGAGCAAGATATTGAAAACCTATTTGAAGAAATAATGACAGAAAAGTTCCCCTACCTGGTGAAAGAAATAGACTTACAAGTCCAGGAAGTGCAGAGAACCCCAAACAAGAGGAATCCAAAGAGGACCACACCAAGACACATCATAATTAAAATGCCAAAAAATAAAAAATAAAAATAATTAAAATGCCAAGGGCAAAAGACAAAGAGAGAATCTTAAAAGCAGCAAGAGAAAAACAGTTAGTTACATACAAGGGAATACCCATACTACTGTCAGCTGATTTCTCAACAGAAACTATGCAGGCCAGACGGGAGTGGCAAGAAATATTCAAAGTGATGAATAGCAAGAACCTACAACCAAGATTATTCTACCCAGCAAAGTTATCATTTAGAATTGAAGGTCAGACAAAGAGCTTCACAGATAAGAAAAAGCTAAAGGAGTACATCACCACCAAACCAGTATTATATGAAATGCTGAAGGGTATTCTTTAAGAAGAGGAAGAAGAAGAAAAAGGTAAAGATAAAAATTATGAACAACAAAGTGACAACAAATACATATCTATCAACAAGTGAATCTAAAAATCAAGTGAATAAAAAATCTGATGAACAGAACAGGCTGGTGAATGTAATAGAATCAGGGGCATAGAAAGGGAGTGGACTGACAATTCTCAGAGGGAAGGGAGTGTGGGGGGTGCGGGGAGAGATTGGACAAAAATATTACACCTATGGACGAGGACAGTGGGGGAGGGGGTAAGGGCATGGGGTGGGATGGGAACCGGGTGGAGGGGAGCTATGGGGAGAAAAAAGAGGAACAACTGTAATAATCTGAATAATAAAGATTTATTTTTAAAAAAATATCCTTGAGTGAGGATTAAAACAAATAATGTTGGAAGGACCAAAAAAACATGTTTAGGAATGACTTGTATTAGAAAGGTACCTGGACTAAGGAGCTACATTTTCTTAATTTGACACAAATTTCAAACCACAAATTACCAAAGGGCCAAGATTCCAAATGTTATTTCCAAGAAACAGCAAGGTGAAGACCTTAAGCAGATGGCTCAGTTTTAAGAACATTTAAAAAATAATGCCCTGGCCAGGTAGGTCAGTTGGTTAGACCATTGTCCTGATACACCAAGGTTATGGATTCAATCTCTGGTCAGGACATATACAAGTATCAACGAATGAATGTAAAATAAGTGGAAAACAAATTGATCTCTCCCTCTCTCTCTCTTTTCTCCTCCCTCTCTAAAATCAATAAAGAAAATTTTTCTTAAATTGAGTTTCATTAATCCTTTTCAGAACTTCAAAAGACACTTGATCACACCCACAATCACACTACTCTTCAAATAAAGTGAGAAACTTAGATTACACTAGCATATATACTAGAAGGGGCCATGAAATTAATTTTGGATTATGAAGTAAGGATACATAATAAAGAAATCAAACTTAAGCCGTGCCCTCGGCGGTCCCGGATCTGTCTCTTGTTTCAAGTGTTTGGACAGAACAGACCCAGGGACGCCCCTTCTCCAGCCTCCGACCACTCTCCTGCGTCTTATCCAGTCACCACCCTCAGAACCACCTCCGGGACCAGCCAACACACCAGTTTTGGTTGTTTTTTTTTCTACCTTAACTCCTTATTGCTGAACAACCATGAGCTCCCCAATTCGTCAGAATTATTCCCCCGAGGGGGAGGCTGTGGTCAACCGCCTGGCCAACCTGCATCCGCGGGCCTCCTACACCTGCTCTCTCTGGGCGTCTATTTTGACCTTGACGATGTGGCTCTCGAGGGTGTGGGCCACTTCTTCCCCGAGTTGGCGGAGAAGAAGTGCGAGGGCGCTGAGCATCTCTTAAAGTTGCAAAACAAGCGTGGCAGCCGCATTCTCTTCCAGGAAGTGCTGAAGCCTCCCAAGATGAGTGGGCAAAACTCAGGACGCCATGGAGGCCGCCCTGGCCGTGGAGAGGAACCTGACCAGGCCCTTTTGGACCTGCATGCCCTGGGTTCTACCTGTGCAGGCCCTCAGCTCTGTGACTTCCTGGAGAACCACTTCCTGGATGAGGAGGTGAAACTGATCAAGAAGATGGGCCACCACGTGACTAACATCCGCAGGCTGCCGGCCCCCAGGCTGGGCTGGGCGAGCATCTCTTCCAAAGGCTCACCCTCAAGCAGGACCAGGAGCCTTTGGGGCCCACAGGCCTTGCAGAGGCCCCTCTGCATCCCCCTGGTGTCTCTGGCTTTTACCTGAGCCTCTCCCCGAAACTACTAGCCATTCTTTTAACCACCCTGGAGCCCTCTCCCACACACTGGACCAAATAAAACAATAAAGCTGTTTGCAGCAAAAAAAAAAAAAAAGAAAGAAAGAAAGAAATCAAACTTAAAAATTTATCCTAAAAATGCTATAGTACATTTCTCACTGCATTGGCAAAGAATAGAACTGGGTTTTAAAATTCTTAATTTTTTTTTTATTTTTTTTTAGTATAAGTGGTGTTTTATTTTATTTATTTCCCCCCCACCCTTCTCCAGATATCTTAATTTTTTAAAAAATCTCTGGATGTAAGAAACAACAGTGTAGGCATTTATGAGGTTCTCAAATGAGCACGTGGTTAGGTGAGACAGAGCTAAGGTCTGGTAGTCAGGAAAGACTGTCCACCTCAGTCTGTGCTTCTATTATGTGATTTGAGGGAGGAGCTGCTACTTCAAGCTTTTTCTCAAAATTTCTCCCTCACCACCTGCCAGGGACTTCCATCTTTACAAAGCTGCTCAGAAATTCTTGGCAAGACTCTTATCACTGAACAAAACATTAGCAAGATAAGACTGTGCTTATCATTCAGAGTTTCTTCCCTTTAAATCTTAAGTTAGCAGAACTAACAGCGGATTAGGAAACAGGAGAGCTGCCTGGTAGAATACTCTTTAAAACCAGAAGCAGTTTTGCTTGAGAAAAGAAGTACATAAATCAGTGTTCTCTGAACTGTCTTCATTGTTCACCCCATCAGCAAATGTTTGAGCATGCACCCCTCATCTGTGCATAGTTATAAATTACATGCATGCAATGGATGTATATTTTAAAACATTAAAAAATAGTCACCTTAAAATAAATTACAAATAAATGATAAGTAGTACCCGGCTTGCGTGGCTCAGTGGTTGAGCATTAACCTATGAACCAGGAGGTCATGGTTCCAATTCCAGTCAGGGCACATGCCTGGGTTCTGGGCTTGATCCCCAGTGTGGGGTATGCAGGAGGGAGCCAATCAATGATTCTCTCTCATCATTGATGTTTCCATCTCTTTCCCCCCGTCTCCCTTTCTCTCTGAAATCAATAAAAAATATATTTTTAAAAAAATGATAAGTAGCGTAATATTTTCTTTCTGCACCCTAGTGTATAATTTGGGGCAGTTCATGGGAATCACACTGCACTTTGGAGTCTACTGAAATACTAAAGGAGTTCATGAAAAATATATGCAGCCTGGATTTCAATTCAGAATAACAAATGCAAGTTGCAGAAAGAGGATGGATACATAGAAACAGAAGACACAAGCTCATGAGGGAAAGGGAATGTGTCCTGGATATTTTGGTTGGGTTGTCTCTTGGTTTGTATTACATTTTATCACTCACATTTCTAAATAGAAACCATGGCACTTTGAGTTTGCATTTATTTAAAGTGTTAAATTTCAACTTAGTTCTCATAAGAAGAGAACTATAGCAAGGAACAAATTAAAATCCTAAGGAATATTTGAAAAGAAAAGGAGGGAAGGACATGGAGGCCAGTGGCACTTAAACATGTCCAACTGATTGACGAAGACTGAGGACAGGAGGCACCGTCATCTGGCGAAGTGTCACCTTGGAAGGCTCAGTGAACTTAGTCCTGGAGAATGAATGGTCAGGAAAAACTGAGAGTGCTTGTTGGGGGCATTCAAATCTGAGCACACACGAGCAATAAGAGGCGTTATCCGTGACGGGAGGGCAGCCTATGACACTGAATGGAGAGCCTGGGCCAGATATTGCTTCCTGCGCCCTGGACCCACACTCGCCTCCATGGCCTCACACCCTTTATCTGGTAAAAACGACTCCATTCCAGCCTCAACCCAGTAGCCTCTTCTCCAGCGAAACCTTCTAGGCTGCTCTAAAGCACAGCGGTTCATGTTCTCCTCAGTGCTACAGTACGTCCCTCTATTGTTATGTTTTACTGTGTTACAATGATCAACATTGGTCTCTGGGAGAATACTGAGGCAGGAATATGCATTCTTTGGAACCTGTACTTATCACAGTGCACATAATACTCCCTAAAATCTGACTGAAGAGATAAATGCTGAATTAGGAAGAAGTGGATAGATGAGATAATCTAATAATCATGGCAAATGCCAATACCAATGAGGGAACGTAAAATATCATTGGGAAGTGCAGAAGTTGCAAAATTTTTGTGCTGAGAATCTTTTTCCTAAATCTTTGCAATCTGAGTCCTAGAATTGTGCAATGCACCTACAACATAAACTGTTGTCCTATGGCAGTGGTTGGCAAACTGCGGCTCGCGAGCCACATGCAGCTCTCGTGCTGCAGTTTGCCGACCACTGTCCTATGGGATCGAATCCATGTGATTCAAATTAAAGTGCAATCCATCACCCTGGCCAGTGTTTCTCAGTGGTCAAGGGCACTTACCTTGGCTGCAGTTTCAATACCTGACCCTGGTCAGGGTACATGTGTCTGATGTGTCACAACCAACTGATGTGTCTCTCTCACATGGATGTTTCTTTCTCTCCTCTCCTCTCCTCCCCTCCCCTCCCCTCCCCTCCCCTCCCCCCCTCCCCTCCCCTCCCCTCCCCTCCCCTCTCCTCCTCCTCCTCCTCCTCCTCCTCCTCCTCCTCCTCCTCCTCCTCCTCCTCCTTCTTCTTCTTCTTCTTCTTCCTCTCTCTCTCTCTCTCTCTCTCTCTCTCTCTCTCTCTCTCTCTCTCCCTTTCCCTCTCCCTCTCCCTCTCCCTCTCCCTCTCTCTTCTTCCTTCCCTTCCACTCTCTCTAAAAAAAAAATGGGAAAAATCTCCTCAGTGAGGATTAACACACACACACACACACACACACACACACACACACACACACACAGTACAATCAACTTCCCAATTAATTGGACTAAAGCAGAAAGTTCAAGTGGATAAGCAGTTTTCCAAGGATCTCTCTAATCCAGTGGTTCTCAACCTTTCTAATGCCGCGACCCTTTAATACAGTTCCTCATGTTGTGGTGACCTCCAACCATAAAATTATTTTCGTTACTACTTCATAACTGTAATTTTGCTACTGTTATGAATCGTAATGTAAATATCTGTGTTTTCCAATGGTCTTAGGCGACCCTGCTAGCGGTTCTCAACCTGTGGGTCACGACCCACAGGTTGAGAACTGCCGCTGTAGAGCCTAAGACCATCGGAAAACACAGATATTTACATTACGATTCATTAACAGTAGCAAAATTACAGTTATGAAGTAGCAACAAAAATAATTTTATGGTTGAGGGTCACCACAACATGAGGAACTGTATTAAAGGGTCGCGGCATTAGAAAGGTTGAGAACCACTGCTCTAATCCATATTATGATGCTTAGATATAGCATTCAGAGTTTTCAGAAAGGAAATCACTTTGTGCTTAGAATTTCAAACCAATTACTTGAACTTGAAATGTTTGTTTTTGGCATTCATTCAAATAATACTTCCTGTGCATACACTAATGTGTGCCAGGTCCCAGAATGTAAAATAAATCAAGTGTGGTTCCTGATGTCTAGGGTAGAATGGAGTTGATGAAAGACTTCTATTTCCAGCAATATGGCAGGCTAGGTATGCTGAACCACCCTCAAATTAAAATAATTAATATGTTAAAAATATTTTTAAATGCATTGCTGAGATGGCATGAGGTTTTTTTTAAAAAGATCCACAGAAGCCAAAACCTAAGTGAAAGCAGAAATCCTTGTTAGTGCCAACAAAGTCTTTCTCCCCTGAGGCCAAACCTGGGGTCTTGGATGCCTTCCTCTAGGGTTGTGTGGGGCCCAAGGTGCAGAGTGGGTGGGAGGAGACATCGTCTGGGCAGAGCTTCCTGACTTCTCAGGCCACACAAAGACCGAGGACCTTGGCGTGGAAGTTCTGGCCCAGAGCCCACCCCGGTTGGAAAGTTCAGCATAGTCCATTCTCATAAAGCTAGAATGAAAAAGTTGCCATGCAGAACAGGACAGCAAAGAAAGTTACCTTTCTGGCCCTTGGTCCTGTCTGAGGAGGGAAATTTGAAAACACAAGCCAGCGTTCGTGTTTGTGGTGTGAATGTATACCAGTTGTTGGATGGTTTGAAAACTCCCACCTGGGCCCTAGCCGGTTCGGCTCAGCATTGGCCTGCAGATCCGTGTTTTTCTCTCTGCGTCTGTCCCCCTTCCTTCCACTCTCTCTCAAAATCAATGGAAAAAATATCCTTGGGTGAGGATTAACAAATAAATAAGCAAAACAGGACTCTTGTTTCCAACTCAATATTATATTTAAAAAAACACAATCTTTTGCCCTAGCCTGTTTGGCTCAAGTGGATAGAGCGTTGGCCTGTGGACCAAAGGGTCCTGGGGTCATCAGTTCTGGTCAAGGGCACGTACCTCGGTTGCAAGCTCCTCCCAGGCCCAGGCCCTGCTTGGGGCTCATGCAGGAGGCAACCAATCAATGTGTTTCTCACACATTGATGTTTCTCTCAGTCTTTCCCTCTCTCTTCCACTCACTCTAAAAATAAACGGAAAAATATCCTCAGGTGAGGATTAAAAAAAAACCCCACAACAACCCAATTTTCATAAAAGAAAGAAAGAAAGAAAGAAAGAAAGAAAGAAAGAAAGAAAGAAAGAAAGAAAGAAAGAAAGAAAGAAACTCCCCTCCCCCCGCCTCCCCCCACCCCAAGCTGGGATTTTCATTTAACTTGGTTTCCAGATTGCTAGTAAGTTTGCAAAAGAAAAAAGAAAGTCTCCAATGGAGTAACTCACCTTTAATTGAGGCCGCAAGAATGCCTACAGGTAAAATTCCAAAGACATGAGTTGTTTCACAATAAAAAGAAGTAAACAACCAACCAACCAAACAAAACAAACAAGGTGCTACAACTGAGCAAAATAAAATCCTCAAAGACTTCAGATATTAAAACAGTCACACAAACATTCTAGAATAACAATGTTTACATAAAAAGCCTTATCTCAGACATAAAAATACTAAGATGTCATCAAATTGAATTCAGAAGTGCATTAAAAGAATAGCATGTCTATGAAGAGCTTATTCCAGCAATGCCAAGATTTTTCAAAATTAGATTTACTAAATATTAAAAAAAAAAAAGATGCACATGTCTGTGGCTGCTCTCACCCCCACCCTCACCCTCACCCCCATTCAAAAACAGGTAACTGATAAAATTCAACAATTTCTGGAAATACCAGAAACCATAGGAAGAACTTTCTGTACCTGACAAACAGGATTTACTAGAAATCTCTGTCAACATTAGAATAATGTGAACTATTCAAAGCATTTCCATAAGAATCAGAACAAGATGAAGAAAGGTAGAG
This sequence comes from Cnephaeus nilssonii, assembly GCF_951640355.1. Classification (NCBI taxonomy): domain Eukaryota; kingdom Metazoa; phylum Chordata; class Mammalia; order Chiroptera; family Vespertilionidae; genus Cnephaeus; species Cnephaeus nilssonii. The sequence continues at coordinate 30,804,917 of NC_137079.1, forward strand.
AGAGATGGGTTCTAGGTGAGAATGCCCACCATCAGCCCTGGAAATGCACTAAGCACTGGTTCTTTTGTAGTGATGATCCTATACCTAGTAAATTGCCAAGTCAACTGACAAACTTCTAAAATTAATGAGAAATTTCAGCAAGCAAGATGGCCAGATCAAGAATTGATAGTCTGGCTGGGATGGCTCAGTGGCTGAACATTGACCTATGAACCAGAAGGTCACAGGGTTCGATTCCCGGTCAGGGCACATGCCTGGGTTGCGGGTTCCATCCCAGTGATCAATGTTTCTCTCTCTCTCTCTCTCTCTCTCTCTCTCTCTCTCTCTCTCTCCCCTTCCTTTCTGAAATCAATAAAAATATATTACAAAAAAATAAAAACTTAATATAAAAAAGAATTGACATACAACAATTAGTTGTTTTGCCCTAGCTGTTTTGGCTCACGGGATAGAGCGTCAGCCTGGGGACTGAAGGGTCCCGGGTTCGATTCCGGTCAAGGGCATGTACCTTGGTTGCGGGCACATCCCCAGTAGGGGGTGTGTAGGAGGCAGCTGATCAATGCTTCTCTCTCATAGATGTTCCTGGCTCTCTATCTCTCTCCCTTCCTCTCTGTAAAAAATCAACAAAATATATTTAAAAACAAAACAAAACAAAAAAACCCACAATTAGTTGTTTTTTTACATGCCAATAAAACAAAATCATGAAAAAATTGGTCCCTGTATGGTGGCAACTAAAATATAAAGTATCAATAAGAAATATGAAGAAACCTTTAAAATTTCACTAAAAGATATAATCAATACCATGAGTAAATGGAAATACATACACCATATACCTGCATGAGAAGATTCAAATAGCAAGTATAAAGATATACTTCAATTAGAGGAGTGTTTAAATAAACACTTAGGAAAAAAGTGTTTAGGAAAAAATTATTTGCAGTAGTTAATTAAATGTTAATTAATCTTAATGTAGTGACATGGAAAGATCTCCAGGGCAAAGACACATTTTAGTTAGTTAAAGATCGATACATAGGGTATGATCCCACTTCTGTGAAAAGCAAAGCAAAAGTGTGTCTTTGCATAGGTATTATTCTGGTTATCTGTTGCTATATAGCAAACCACCCCAAAATTAACTTGCTAGGAATCTGTGATTTGCGTAGGCTGGATGGTGCAGCTGCCTCTACTCACTTGGCAAGCACCTGGGGCTGGAATCATCTGCAGGCTCACTCACTCTCATGTCTGGTGGCTGGCACTGGCTCCAAATTGCAACTCAGCTGCAGACGTAGCAGGAATACCTGTCTGGCCTTCACAAGTGGCTGTGTCCCAAGGGTGAGCATCTGTGGAGAGGAGGGATCAGTCAGTCAAGGTGTCCTGTCTGCTGCACACTCCTCGCGAGCATAGGTAGGAAGGCTCACAGAGGCTAGGGGAGGGGAAATCAGGCCCCGCCCGTGGTGGGAGGAGTATGAAACTTGGGGTTTTAAAACCACCAGAGAGGAGTGTACATAATTTTTTTTAAAAAAGATCTGAAGCTACTTATACTCACCAACTGTTGATATCTGTTATCTTGGGGGAAGTTAGCAGGATTGGGAAGTGGTGGGTGATTTGTTCAGTATATAAACCCAAGTTGAACTAGCTTAAGAACAAAATAATTTATCGACTCACATAATTGGATGGTTCCAGGGGTTCATGTTGCTTCAGGTATTCCAAAGAGGCCATCAGGCAGCTCTATTTCTCTCCATTTTCCAGGGAGGACTTTCTCCACTTGGTGGGTAAGGCAACCCCCATAAACCCCAGCTCAAAGTCATCACTAGTTGGCAGCTCCAATGGAAAGAGAAAAAGTAATCATGCCGGTAGCTCCAGAAACAAAGTTCCAGGCAAGATACATAGTGATGGACTTTGGGGCACCTGCCCATTATTATACTCAACACTGTGGCCAGCGGGGGGTGGGGTGGGGGGGGTGGGGGCGAGTTTTGATTGGGCAACGGCAACCTATCACCTGCCTATCTCTTCAGCAGCTGCTTACTATTCTTACTCTGATTTCCGTTGCGTTAGCACATGAGGAATTTCCTTTCTTGTGTTTGCTCCTATGTATTTAAAACTTTTTCCCTCCCTCATATTTCATCCAGCATTTTTAGTGTTTGGGGGCTATCTCAGTCCACCATATCGATCAGAAATTCTTCACGGCTTCCACAGATTTGTATGCTCTTTCAATGACATCCTTTTTATTTTATTGTCCACATCTTTATTTCTAGGATTGACCTTCTGCTTTTTCTGCACTCAAGGAATGTTTGCCTGGCCCTGCCAACTATCAACAGTCCAAATTGCCCCATCACAGATGAGGGAACATATGCTCTTGGAGATGGAATAGTCTTTTATCCCATGCATGCTCCAGTGTTATGACTTTATTGGGAGGCCAGAAATGTCATTCATTAGCTTCTTTCCTATGCCAAATACTGAAAATATATATAAATAAAATTGTCATAAGTCATACTGCAAAGTAATGTTATAGGATCAACAGGAAGTAAAATAAGTAAATTCATCCATGTAATTATAGTGAACCTGCCACTTTGAGTTTTTTCTGGTATGATCAAATTTGCTCTCCTCTGGTGTATTTAGTTAGCATATATTTTTCAAAAAATAGTTTTCTCTGCAAGCTCAGTGGCAGGATTATAACTTTATCTAAGATTTGTACCACCCCGGTATGTCCTGTCAGAAGTTAATAAATGATAATACTGTACTTACTTTACATTGAACTTGCGGATCGTTTTTGAAATAGAGTACTGTGAATAAACCCCACAAACTGCTTCATGACTGTCCTCGTACATTCTATTCTCCTCCTTTCCTCTGGCAGCTCAATCCAGGTTTCATTTTTGTTAACCTGCTTCAGTCCAGAAATAAGGTTTTCAAAATTTGCAAAGTGAAACCCCCCTTTTCATCCTTATGTACTAGTATTAGTACCTTCAATTAACTGATATTCTGTGGGTAGATCTTTATGTGTTTCACTATTAGTCAACTTTCAATTTTGCATGTTTATGGAGATCAATGATGCAAAGAATAAAAAATATTTTAAAAATCATGTATACTGACCATGGAATAATTAAAATCTTCACCACCACCTACTTTTTACTCACTTTACATCCCAACTGGTGGGGAAAGAATGAGGCCAGATCTAATCTGGTTGCCATGGTGGCAGTATAACCATCCATTTTAAACATGTCATCTATCAGGGCAAGGATTTTAAAAACAGAAAGACTTACTCTAAACATAGTACCTGACTGTCCAAACCAGACTTGCAGTAACTCAGCGTCTAGCATGCTATCTGCCCCCTGGCCAGTTGATGCCAAATGGGTCTGTTTTCCCCTGGGCCAAACTATTTCTCAAGTCACATCTGTGCTACAGAGAGCATTGTCCTCATGGCTGCTCTGGTTCTGGACTTTCCTTTATCTTTTCCATCTGTACTTGCATAGTCAGTTAATTACTGTTACTTGCAACAAGAATTGATGCTTAGATGTGGGCCCGTGCCCCGTAGGGTTGCAGGTTCAATTCCAGCCCACAGCATGTACTTAGGTTTCAGGTTCGATCCCTGGCCATGCAGGAGGCAACCAATGGATGTGTCTTTCTCACATTGATGTTTCTCTCTTCCTCTCTCTGTCTCCCTTCCACTCTCTCTAAAAAAATCAAGGGAAAATATGTCCTCGGGTGAGGATTAACAACAAAAAATTGATGCTTAGATATAATGATAGAGGAAACATAAATATTTATCGAGCAATTTCTCATGCAAAATAAACAAACTTGAGAGACAGCAAACAATTCCTAAACATTGTTGTAAATGGATAAATGGTTAATAAACCCTATGAACAATTATTTACAATTTTTTATAGAATTTTGTAACAGAATATATTGAATTATTATTGGATGATCAAAATCTAACCAAATTCTCAAATATTAACCACTTTAAAATATTGCATTTCTAGGGGAAAAAAAGAAGTGTAATACTTTGCTGCTGCAAATAAAAGCTCTACTTCTTTACTTCTGTGTTCTACAAAGAGAAATAGAATCATTTACAGAAAAGCAGCTGCAGGCATACTCCTCAGGCAGGATGAAAGAGGAAGTGACCACTTTCTTCTAAGGCCAGACTTGACTCTAGCTGCAAGGAACCTCAATTTCATTTTGCAGAATATACCTGCTAACTAGAATAATCAATTGACCAAAAGTATTACTCAAATCATTATGTGTATGGTGTTTAACATTAATACACTACTGTCACACATTAGCTAGGTTGGTTCTCCCGTGAAATATTCATTATCACTGGCCTTATTTTGCCTGAGGACACAGGCTGAGGCGTGACTTCCCCAAGGTTAGACTGGGGTAAACTAGTCCCGATTCAAGCCTTCTGACTTCAAATCTCATGGTAATTCTAGGACAGCACTCTGCTCCTGGCAGATTGCTTAAAACCTTCTGGGTATAAATACAATCCTAGAATTTGCTACACGGCAAGACAAGAAGCATGCTAGGACAGTGCACTGGTTCCCTGGAGGAAAGGCAGATGCATATGCTGTGCTGGGAAGCACAGGTCTTTCGTTCAGGTAACAAGTCCAGCAATGACGAAGACTTGAGGCTGACTGCCCTGGGCTCCTATTCCAGCACTACTCTACAAGTTTATCTTCAGTTTTTGTCATAAATTGAGAGTAATTCCCTACCACACAGGGCAGTGTGGACAAAGACAAGATTGCTGTAAACATTTAGCTTGCTCCTGGCATCAATTAATAGGGGGCAACAGTCAAAACCGGTTTGGCTCAGTGGATAGAGCGTCGGCCTGTGGACTCAAGGGTCCCAGGTTCGATTCCGGTCAAGGGCATGTACCTTGGTTGCGGGCACATCCCCAGTAGGGGGTGTGCAAGAGGCAGCTGATCGATGTTTCTGACTCTCTATCCCTCTCTCTTCCTCTCTGTAAAAAAAATCAATAAAATATATATATATTTTTAAAAAGAATAAATTAAAAAAAAATAGGGGGCAACAATGCCGGGTTCTGACCACTAGGCGGGTCTTTTGGTGTATGATGGTGGTAAGAGAATACAGAGTTTGCAGCCAAGTATGGGATGGGTAACTTGGTGTGAATCAGGCCCCCTCACCTGGGTCTTAGTATCCTCACCAGAAACACTAACATCTTCATGGCGAGGTTGTTTTAAAGAGTTTACATAAAGTCTACAAAGAACTTAGCACAGTACTAGCACCCGTCAGACAATTAATAGTGGCTGTTATTTCTATATGTCAGCGATGCTGAAAAACTTCAAGATGACTTGCCTAAACAAAAGCATTTTAATAGAAAAACTCTGGTTTAACAAAGCATTGAATGGTTCAAATCAAGATTTAAACTGTTACTGTTTGCAGTGACTTCTTTTTAAAGTAGGGATTTTAAACGAGAAAGTATCAACCCCATCTTTATGAACAAAATCAGGTAATACAAAGTTCTGCCCGGCTGGTGTGGCTCAATGGTTGAGCATCAACCCATGAACCAGGGGGCAGAAAGGATGTCACAGTTAGATTACCGGTCAGGGCGCATTGATGTTTTTAGCTCTCCCTCTCCCATCCTCTCTTTGAAATCAACAAAAACATATTTTAAAAAATACGAAGTTCGGAGGCAAGAGAAGGGACCTAATCTTTTTCTTTACTCTAGTTAAAACTATGTATTTGTTGTCATACTTTTGCGGGGGAGGGGACACAGCACACTGTTTAGTTTGTGAGGAAAGCAACCGAATAGTTAAAATAAATATTCTAAAACCAAGACCCTAATAAAAACCTCAAGAGACTATCCTGATTCCCGACACACCTCTTTCCCCGTTATCTTTCTGAGCCCTCCAGATATGTAGCCTGAGAGGGTGATGAGAACTCGAGGGCCTCAAGCCGTAATTAACTAGCAATATCTCCAAATCAAACAAACCCAACAGTCTACCTCCCAAACTGCCTACAACCACCTGGACCCCAAAACGAAAGAGGAATGGCCCTGGCTGGGATGCACAGTGGTTAGAGCACCAGCCCAGGCACCAAAGGGTCACAGGTTCGGGTCCTGGCCCCTGTCAGGGCGTGTGCAGGAAGCAACCAATTGATGTGTTCCTTTCACATAAATGTTTCTCTCTTTCTCTCCATCTTCCCTCCCTCCCTCCCACTCTCTCTAAAAATCAATGGGGAAAAATCCCCGGGTCAGGATTAACAAACAACAAAAAAATTAAAGAGGACTGGATTACAAGCTAAAACCTAGAGGGAGACAGACACTATATCCTAAAATCTTGTTCTATACATGCCAGTGATTACCACGACTCATAAATTACTTCAGCTGGAACAATGGAGAACAGCTAGATCTCCTGCAAAAGCAGTCTTTAAAAGTGCATAGACAAAAAGTTAATGATTTTGCCTAATGAAAGGGTTTAATATCTTGATACATTTTACCTGGAACACTGTATGAATGACACAAAAGGTTATTTCAAGTAAATACTCAGTCTTTCTAAAATAAGTATATGGTAATAATGAAGTAGCTTTTACTTTGGTAAATGCTTTATTACTACTTCAGTAACCACTGCTAGTCAAGGGCACCAACACAACCACACCACAATGCCCCAGTCACTGGAAGATGTATCTCTGTGGGTGGCCATGGGTCCTGTCATTGTAGTCAGTATTCTTTCTCAGGACCTGGAGTACAGCCCTCTCTGTGCCCCCCTGCCCCAGGAATGCCAGCCATGGCTACTCAATGCACACTAGTTAACTGAATGAGCCAAATTTCCTTAATTCAGTTTTAAATAAAGTATTCCATTCTAATAGAAATGTTTTAGAACCTATCTGAACTGTAATAATTTGGTTATCTATATACAGACAGTCCTCGGGTTACAACAGACTCGACGTACATCGTTTCGTGGTTACGTCGCCATCTCCCATTTATTTATTAAAAAAAAAATTTCTGTCATTTCGGCGTATGTACATATGTGCTTTATGTTTTTTATTATTTACTGTATTTACCACAAGTAAAGGTCAGGAATTGTTATCTTTCTTTTAAATTTTTTTTACTGTTTCACTTCATTACTGCTGCGTATGTGCTCCATGTGAGTGACGTAGGTGCTTATGAAGGTGGGCTCCGACTTACGGCGTTACGTTGCACCATAGGAATGGATCTCCGATGTAACCCAAGGGCCTAGTGTATATAAAAAGCCTAAGCAACTGGCCATGCAACCGATAGCTATGACATGCACTGACCACCAGGGGGGCAGATACTTAATGCAGGAGCAGAAACCCCAGGCATGGAAACATGGAAGACTGATGAATCTCAGAGGGGGAGGGGGGAGGGGGGAGGGCGGAAAGAAATTAACCAAAGCTCTTATATGCATACTAGAGGCCCGGTGCAGATTCGTGCACTGGTGGGGTCCCTCGGCATGGCTTGCAGGGATTGGGCCGAAACCACTCTCCAAGATCCCCTGAGGGGTCCCAGATTGTGAGAGGGCACAGGCCAGGCCAAGGGACCCCACCAGTGCACGAATCCATGCACTGGGCCTCTAGTTAAATATAAGAAACTGGTGGTTGCCAAAGGCAGGGGTGAGGGTGGGCAAAATGGGTGAAGGTCACAAGTACATACTTCCAGTTATAAAGTAAGTCCTGGGATGTAATGTACAGCATGGTGGCTATAGTTAATAATGCTGTATTGCATATTTGAAAGCGTATGAGAGCAAATTTTTTTTAAAAAATATATTTTATTGATTTTTTACAGAGAGGAAGGGAGAGGGATAGAGAGCTAGAAACATCGATGAAAGAGAAACATCGACCAGCTGCCTCCTGCACACCCCCTACCAGGGATGTGCCCGCAACCAATGTACATGCCCTTGACCGGAATCGAACCTGGGACCTTTCAGTCCACAGACCGACGCTCTATCCACTGAGCCAAACCGGTTTTGGCGAGAGCAAATTTTTAAAGTCCTCATCGGCCCTAACTGGTTTGGCTCAGTGGATAGAGCATCGGCCTGCGGACTCAAGGGTCCCAGGTTTGATTCCAGTCAAGGGCATGTACCTTGGTTGCAGGCACATCCCCGGTAGGGGCGTGCAGGAGGCAGCTGATCGATGTTTCTCTCTCATCGATGTTTCTAACTCTCTATCCCTCTCCCTTCTTCTCTGTAAAAAATCAATAAAATATATTTTAAAAATAAATAAATAAAGTTCTCATCGCAAGATTTAAAAAAAAATTTTGTTGTTCAGCCAGTGTGGCTCAGTGATTGAACACCAACCTATGGACCAGGAGATCATGGTTCAATTCCCAGTAGGGGGCATGCAGGAGGCAGCTGATTGATAATTCTGTCTTCTTCTCTGAAATCAATAAAAATTTTTTTTTTTTAAATTGTTAACTATATATAATGACAAATGTTAACTTGACTTGTGATCATTTCAAAACACATACAATATCAAATCATCATGTTGTACACCTGGAAATAATGCTGTCAATTATACTTCATTTAAAAAGTTTTAATAAAAAATAAGCAAGTGTTCTACAATAGCTTTTCACTGATCTATTTTCAAAAAGAATTCAATCCCCTTTTTAGCACTGCCCCAGGGTTACCTGGATCTTTCTTCTATTTAGTGTATTTAATCATGATCTAAAGCCTGAATCTTGCCCTGGCTAGGTAGCTCAATTGGTTAGAGCATAGTCCTGATAATCCAAGGTTGTGGGGTTTGATCCCCAGTCAGGGCACACACACGAATCAACCAATGAATGCATAAATGAGTGGAGCAACAAATCAATGTTTCTCTTCCTCTCTCTCTCTAAAAAATCAATGAATAAATTAAAAAAATTAAAGCCTTGCCCTAACCGGTTTGGCTCAGTGGATAGGGCGTCGGCCTTCGGACTGAAAGGTCCCAGGTTTGATTCCGGTCAAGGGCATGTACCTGGGTTGCAGGCACATCCCCAGTGGGAGGTGTGCGGGAGGCAGCTGATCGATGTTTCTCTCTCATCGATGTTTCTAACTATCTATCCCTCTCACTTCCTCTCTGAGAAAAAAAATGAATAAAATATATTTTTTAAAAATTAAAGCCTAAATCTTGATGTACTAAGTACTTACCTATGATTTTAAAAAATAATAATTCTTTATTGTTGAAAGTACTACATATGTCCCCTTTCTTCCCCTATTTCTGGGATTTTTAATTTTTCCTTCCAAGGGAATTAAAAGTGATTTAAGACTGCCAAATCCAACAAAACCTGCCTGTATAATGTTCCATATTTTTCAAAGAAAAAAATGCCTCACCATTTGTCTTATTGGAAACATCATTAAATGTAGGGAAAAAATATCCAGCATTTGATTAACATCATCCAAGTGTCATCCACTTAACCTCATTTATTTCTCAGAACCATGCTATGTGAAATAGGTCTTTTGGAAGTGAAAAACCATGGGTCAAGAGTTAGGCAAAAGTCTTGAAGATCAAACCCCTAAGGGACAAAGATGCATTCAAATACAGCAAGGTTTGGCCTCTGTGCTTATCTCTCTCCAATACAACTGTCTACACTATAAGTAAATAAATATAAAGAAACCTGGTATTAGCAACTGTGTTCTATTCAATCTTCACTCCCATAACTTAATTTTCACTATTAGCTTTAATTAAAACAGAAGTGAAAAGCTAGTTTTATATAAGCAAAGATTCTTTTAAACTACTTTTATTGTCACTGAATTATCAAGTATTTTAAAATTGTTTCATATAGTATATTTTTTGTTTATTGTTTGTCTAAGTAAATCTTATCAAATTTCAACATTCAAGATTCTTAAATGTTCTGGAGTTTTGCTGGGAAGTAAAATGCCTATTTGTAGGCACTGATATGCAAAAAGTTCATTTTCATGTATCATCATGTATAATCTGCATTTCTCTAACAAACAGCCCCTTATAATGGAAATTCACTGTAAGAACAATTTAAATTTGACACAAAGTTCTCAATAGTTTATCAAATAAACAATCAAAAAACAATTTGTTTTACTTACAATAAATGCCACATAGATTCTTAGATGCTGCAGTAGTTACTCAAAGCTTCCTTATGGTAGCTTCATAGATGCAAAACAACTATGGAGAGAAACTAATTCTCTGCAATATATGGTTAAAGTGACCCATGTCTCGCTTAGAAATGGAAATTCCATTGATCCTTCAATATACGGGCAGTTAAGGACACAGATTATCATGCAAAGTTAGTCTAAACCAGGTCAGCAAACTTAGGGCCAGAAAATAAAAATAATTTCAGCTTTGTGGTCATATGGTCTTTCTGTCACAGCCACTCAACTCTGCCATTGTACAAAAACAGCCACAGACAATGTGTAAGTGAATGAGCATAGCTGTGTGCCAATAAAACTTTATTTATGGACACTAAAATTTGAATTTCATATAATTTTCATGTGTCACAAAATAGAATTCTTTTGATTTTTTTTTAACCATTTAACAATGTAAAGGTCATTCTTGGCTCACAGATGATACAAAAACGGGTGGAGGGCTGGATTTGGCTTGTGGGCAATACTTTTCCAACCCCTGGTCTTAATATATACTCTTTTGACATTTATTTGCTGGCAATTATGTAGCTTCTACTTCATTATTGAGAATAATACAAAATTTTGCTTAAGGCTTTGTCTAAACTGCTGGTGTACCAATTTTTAAGATAAAAATTTTAAAATCACTTGTCAAAATTAAATATACTGCTAGAGCAGTGGTTCTCAACCTTTCTAATGCCGCAACCCTTTAATACAGTTCATGTTGTGGTGACCCCCAACCATAAAATTATTTTCGTTGCTACTTCATAACTGTAATTTTGCTACTATTAATGAATCGTAATGTAAATATGTGTGTTTTCCGATGGTCTTAGGCTCTATAGCAGCTGTTCTCAATCTGTGGGTCGCGACCCACAGGTTGAGAATCGCTAGCAGGGTCGCCTAAGACCATCGGAAAACACAGACATTTACATTACGATTCATAACAGTAGCAAAATTAGTTATGAAGTAGCAACGAAAATAATTTTATGGTTGGGGATCACCACAACATGAGGAACTGTATTAAAGGGTCGCAGCATTAGAAAGGTTGAGAACCACTGTGCTAGAGGAACTAGCTAAGTTTCATTTATTTCTTGATGTCACTTCTATACAGCTCTCATGCACATAGCAGGGAACACACCTTCATTTCACAATGGCATCTGGCTGCACTTCTGATTATAATACAGCAAGTGCAAGTTCACTTGGAAATGTACATTTATATACCCTATATAAATTAAATACGCTACACTAGGATGTGTAATAGCAAAAGCACGATTTTGAAATCCTATGACTAGACCACTTCTGCTTGGCTTAATAAAAAATGTACCCAATCATTTAAATCTGGCCATTTGGGGTTAACATGACAGAATATAAAATGTTTGTCATGTAAAATTTAACAATTTACCTTTTCATAAAATAATCTTCAAACTTGAAACCTTTTTATTGTTATATGGATATATATTATGATAGCAAGAAGATTTAGCAACTTGGCTAATTTTTAAAAAATTTGTTCATGAAATAACATTATTTTTGTTAAAACAGTAGTGGAATGAATCTTTTCTTTCTACATTTAATGTGTTAGGTTGCTTCCAAGACAACTTCCCAGCCAAAAAAAAAAGAAACAACAGTCTGAGACTCACTTGAGTGTTTAATTCAAACCTATATTTGTAGTTTCTAAAATGTTGATCCACAGACCACTTTCTTGTTACACATGTGTACCAACGAAAACAAAAGGCAGAGAATCACTGCCATCCCTACAAAAGGAATGGCTCCTTTTCTAACATTCTTTAAAAATATACATTGTACAGTCTTTGCGCCTCACCAAAGGTGGCAATGTAATAAATACACTGGCTTAGTTCTCCTCCCTGTTCAGCAAGGTCCACCAACTACCTGTTATAAGCCCTCTCCTTTTTGGATTTCTCCAGGGCTTTGTCCATTGTTTTCTCGTTCTCCCCTCGACATTTGGGACAGTACCACTTGCCCTTTGGTTTATGATTCAGTCCTACACAGGAGAAGTGGAACCACTCGATGGGGCACTCGTCATTGTCACAGCCGATCATTTCTCCATAGGAGACCTGATTGCACAGACAGTACGTGGGCTCGTTCGGGTCGATGGGAAGGTCTGCAGGGGATGCTTCCCTCTCTGCTTTGGCCTTGGAGCGTTTCTTCTTCTTGGAGGCCTTTGCTTTCTTCTCCTTAGGCGTTCCTGAGGTGATGTCATCATGGTCGTGATTATTGGCTGCATTCTCCCGATTTTCATTGTTGCGCTGTCTCCGAGACCTCTTGTTATTGGGCTTTTCTGCCTGTGTGATTGTCTCGTTCTTGGACTTATCCTGGCCAGCTTTGCCACTGTGGCCAGTGGTGTCATTGACCTCTTGGTGTGCCTCAAAGAGTTCCACGTGACTGTCTACCTGCCTGGTCCTGTTCTCCACCAGCTCCACCATCTGACTCACAATCTGGATCTTCTCATCGCCCAGCTCCTGGCTCCGGATCAGGGCTCTCTGAATGCAGTGCAACACTCTCCTCTTCTGGTTGCTGTCCGTCTCCCGTTTAAACTTCTCATAATACTCATCTAATTCCTTCAGGATTTCTGCAAAGGAAAAAATAAGCATTACACCCACACTATAAACACTATCAAGGCTTTTATTTAATTCTCTAGTCTGTGAAAATGTAATTGCAAAGGACAGAAATAATCAATGCAAGGCTTCTTAGTATGAAAAATCTTATAACTTGTATATCCTTTCTCAGCAGACTTTTTCTTTTTCCTGTTGAAAAAAATCCCTGAAACTGAATACAAATGTCAACACAGTTCTCATTTAGCAAAGTGCCAAAGTTCTCCAAGGGATTCTGTGTGTGTGTTCAGAAGCATAAATAACAAATACTCCTGGGATGGGCAATTAGGGGAAAAGTTCACATTTAGATGAAGCGCTAGGGTCCAAATTTTTATTTTCAATAAAATTAGTGACTATGTTCTACATTTCCATTGTTTAAATTAAAGGCCTTTATTCTTTTTATTTTATGTACTAATATCTACAACACCCTATGAGATTACAGCATATATATAATATTACTTATGGCCCTGGCTGGTGTTGTTCAGTAGTTAGTGTCTCTCTCATATCAATATTTCTCTCTCTCTCTCCTACTCCCTCCCTCCCTCCCACTCTCTCTAAAAAGCAACAGAAAAATATCCTCAGGTGAGGATTTATAAAATAATAAAAATGTTACTTATAACCCAGAGCTTCAATTTATCAGTCACATCATTTTCATCCTAGCATGTTATTTCTCTGTATTACTGAAAACAAGCAAGGTTTCACAACCTGGCCTTGCTGATTTTGCTTGTGCATTTACTGCTTAAAACAATAATATGTTTATAGCTATAGATTGTAAAACATTACTAAAATTACGAATAAATTTAAACCTTCTCAGACAGGTAGGAAGACAGTATATGTGAATTTAAAATGTAATTAGGCAATTTCTCAAGAAATAAAAGCTGTTAAAAAATCTGACTGAAATAAGGAAAATAAACATTCTTGCCAAAAGCCTAAACAAACAGGTAGAAATTTCCAGTTATTTTCCCAAATAGTACAGTTAGATAGTATTAGACTTTTCTCCTGAAAACCTTTTGCAGGCTCTCAAAACCAGAGAATCCTACTCTCCATTAGGAAGTGTGTGTGGAGATGGGAGAGAAATGTATAAAATGTGGCCATCACCCAGATTTTATCTCCAAATAGTTTTAAGGAGTAAATCTAAAACTAGGGTAAACATATGCACTTAGGCAAACACTGAAGCTTAGGTAAACTGTAAGTATTGTTTTCCAGGCTATATTCTTAAACTACAATAACTCTGAAGGTATTTCCTAGAGAAACAATGTAGACAGTCTCTCACCGGAAAGGAGGAATGCACAGCCTTACAGTCTCTTATAGTAATTAATTCTGAAAATAAATAGCTACGCCCAACTTAACCCAAGTTCTATTTCATCTTAAAATGAGTTTCTGCCATTTATTTTTAAACAAACTGCACATTACAGAACTATCATTTGGCTTAATAAGTAGCCAAATTTCTAGAGACAGTTTTAAGATTTCATAGAGAAGAGGACAATTCTACCATATGGCTAATTTAAAATTTTAATAAATACAGCTTCTTTTATATCACAAACAAGTTTACATTCATGTGAAGCCTCTCTTGTGGGAGAGAAACAAACATCACAAAATTAGCAATAAGTAATTGTTACCTTCATAATGGCATGTATTTCTTGGATGCCCCAAGCAAAGTACTCTATTATAAACAAAGCCCTGTAAGTACAAAGGTCTGTAAAGAGGAACACCAGGGCTAACTAGGGAGGCATCTGGCCAGGATACCCATTTCTTCAGCCCCATCAGCTCAAACTGCTGCTGACCCTCTCACCTAGAAGTGCTCCATAGCAACATTACTGTAGGAAAGGAATGGAACCATGAAAGAAATTTTAAGGTTTAAATAAGACTGCAGCAAAATTTAATCTGACCTTTCCAATGATCAGAAATGTATTTTAATTTTTACGTAAGGTTTGCACCTAAGTTCTTTATGAAGCTGACTTCTATGGTGGGTGGGATTTAAAAAATAACACCTGAAAAATAATTCAAAAATAATTTTGAATCCAATAATTCAAGAATAACCTCAAATACCATTTAAAATTAGGAAATTATAATTATAATCCATCCTTATGAATTAATCTCCAACTGATGCATACTAAGCAAAAGGCTTAAGCAACTTTGACTTGCAACACAGGTCTTTAATAAAAATAAAAGCTTAATTTTTCAGAACGATGCTGCATTTATAGTAAGTGCCAACCAAATGTGTTATGACTATTATCATGACGGGTAGGCTTTACAGCTCACTCAACAGCACTGGCTTCAGATGTGCCGGGGTGGGGGTGGAATTCATTTTCTCCGCAGGAGCCAAATAAGGACCGCAGCATGTATTAACTGAACAGCGAGACAGGTTTCTTCATAGGAATAAAAAAGAAAGTACCTTTAAGGGGTACGAACGATGTGGATGTTAGGAAATTTTTAGGAGACACTTTTTTTCGTCATCTGGTAAAAGTGCTAATTAACAGTGCCAGTGACCACGAATTCTGCAAAGGCCGCCAAACACAAATACCCCGGTTCTTCAATCATTGCACTACCCGAGCCATCCCGGGCACCAACCACCGAGAGCTCCCGGGCACGGGTCACTCACGTTTCCCCTGTTCCTCGCGGCCGCTGGCCTGTCCCGCGGGTCCCCGGGGCCTGGGTGGGAGACATAAGCTTCCTCCTCGGTGGAGCCAGGAACGCAGCTAACAAGCCTTGCCCCCGGCACCGGGGCGCCGCCATTGCTCCGCAGCCGGAAGTTGCCTGGCCCGGGTCCCCAAGATCAGGGCGGGGCCATCACCAGGCCAATGGGGAGGTGTCCAGCGGGCGACGCACCCCGCCCCGGGAACTACCGCCTATGGGGGGGTCATCGAGCCAAAGGCGGAGGCCAGACGGGGAGCCAATCAGAGAACAGAACTGGGGAACACGGCCCACCCCGCAGCACCAATAGCCAATCCAAGGCCGGAAGCCGGGCGACCCGAAGACATTCAAATCAATTCAACCTCCTCCCTCCTCCCTGCCCCTCTACGAAAGAGAAAAAAGAAGGCCGCGGAAACACAGATCGGTGCCAGTCACAGCGCAAGGCCCGCCCCCATCCGGCCCAGCAACCAATGGCTCAGGAGCGGACGGATAAGGACATTCCATGGGGACGCCACAGCCAATCAAAAGAATGTGGAAGCGGGACGTTCACAATATGCTAATAAGCCTCGTATAAATGTCGCTGCGAAACCGAGTTTCTGGTAGAGCGCGCAGGGGCGCCTCGCTGGGAAGAGGTTTCTGTGCATTTCGCGGCAGCCAAAGGCTTTCCACCTCCCCCCACTCTTCCGTTTCCCTGCTGCGCAGCCTTGTAAACATGAGTAAACTCCGAGTGACGACCTACGTTCCAAACAGAGCCCCCAATGCCATGCCTGACCTGGCAGGAAAGTTTCCCCAACAGCCAACAATTCCCAGCGGACATGAACCCTCCGCTTCTCTCCGGCACTCTGGGTGGCCGGGGCTGCAGACGACGACCCACAGGTCCTCTCCCCTGCCAGGTTCCTCTCCAAGCCCCTGGTCTTAGCGCACGCCCCCCGAGCACAGCACAGATGGTCGGCTTGCCTCATCCTCCCCTCCCTTCCCCACCGTACGCACGGAATAAAGCCCTGGCCCTCCGCAAACTACACCCGGCCGTGTCGTCCCCCACTCGGTGTCCAGTGCCGCGGGAGGGTCGGAGGGGGGGGGGGTTGGGTGGGGGCGACCGGGGCTGCACCGCGCATAGTACCGACCCTAGACTTTATATAACAGATTCGGGACTGGGTGGAGGTAGCCCCGGAGATGGCGAGCAGGGCCAGGGACCCCTCGTCCGCAGCGCCCTCCCAGCAGCCCTGCGCGTAGCCCCATCCCTGCGCCCCTCAGCCCTGGCGAACGCGGCACATCCCTCCGTCTGCGCCGTAGCCTGCGCCCCTGAGCCCCCTCCCCCGCAGCACCCCGCCTCGTCACTTCACTACAAAGAGCGCTTTGCTCGCGCAGCCTGGCATTGAGACCTCTCATTTCTCCTTCCTCCTCCGTGTCCCGGCTTTGCGCACAAGGACCTTGGAGAATCAAAGACGCTCCAGACCTTTTGTTCCTGCCGGGGCAGAGCCGCCGCCAAGGGCCCAGGGCTCCCCGGGAAGGGAACAGGACGACCCACGGCCCCGCGGCGAGCCGCGACCCGCGGGGATGGAGCGGCCGCCCCCGCCCATCCATCCCGCCGTACCTTGGTATTTCGCGTCGATCTCCCGCATCAGCGATACGTTTCTCTGCAGGTCGAAAGGCAGAGACTCGATGGAGTCCAGGTAGTCCTCCACATAGTTCACCAGGTGGATCTGCTCCCCGTTGGCAGGGCTCAACATGGTTCACCGAGATCCCCGGCGACTCGGCGCGGCTTTCCGCTTCCTCCAGCCCCCGCCCCCTCGGAGCCCAGCCCTGCAAAATGCAAACCTCCCGCCCGCCGGCGTCCCCCCTCCTGCCGGCCCCGCGCCGCTACATCTGCGAGCCGCGCCGCCTGGGCCCGGGGACCCGGCGCGGCGGGCCGGGCCAGCGCTCCGCGGCCTCGGGCGCGGGGCGGGCGCGGGCGGGCGTGCGGGCGCGCACCCCGGCGCAGGGGCCGGGGCCGGGCCAAGCGAGCGCGGGAAGGGGAGCGCGCTGCCCGCCGCGCCGCACTTGTCCAACGTGGAAAACCCAAATACCAGTTTCAAACACTTGGGAAACATTCGGCCCCCCGCACAGCGCATGCGCTCCGTCACCCCCCACTGCCCCCTCCCCACGGGCCCCGCCCCCGCCGCATTCACGCCCCTCACCGGCCCGGCCTCGCGGGGGTGTGGCTTTGTCTGTCACCTTTGCCGGGGCGGGGGTCGCGGGGGCAAGAGGCGGCAGTGGAGGCGCAAACTTTACTATGAGTTTCGTACTTGGAGGCAGAGCCTGTTCGGCACCGCTGCATGCCTGCCGGGTGACGCGGGGTGGCAGCCAGACCCGCCCAAGACCCAGACGGAACCGGCCCTGCCGCAGGACCGCCGCCTCGAGAGCATCGCACGCCTAGGCAGTCTCCCGGTTCTCCCCACTCAGCCCCTCAAGCTCTAGTGCCCACCGCGCAGCAGGGGTATATGTACGTCTCGGAACAGACTGACAACTCCGTGAGCCAGTCCACTGCCTCCTTCATTTCAGTGGCCCAATCAACGTGAAGAGAAGGCGGGACGAGGCCAGCTAACTCCTCCAGGGCTCTTAACTACTACACAGTACTAGAAACCCGCGTCCTGCGGAGGGGTGGAGACAGGGCGGCCCGAGCGGGGCGGAAGTGGTGGCTCATGCGCACTTGTGTGGCCAGGGTGGCCGCTGGCCCGCGCGGGACACCTACCATTTAGTGGCCGGACCACCACTCCCAGCAATCTCGGCGGCTCGCGCGCCTGCGCGGTCCTCACCGCGCTCCCTTTGTGTCACTGGTCAGAGCCCAGCACCGAGCGGCCTGGAGACAAAGGGGCCCGCGAGGGGAACTGCTTCCGGCCCGGGCCCTCGCAGAAGGGCGGGTGACCTCGACCCCTTGCAGCCTGTGCTCTGCAATCTGCTCTCAAACTCAGCTCCTTCACTTCGGGAAAGACACCTAGACCTAAGCCGGACAGGCGTCTCCAGGCGTCGCCGGGATCCTACGGTCTCTCTCCCTGTGCCGTCTCGGCCTCCCCTCCCCAGTGGCTCCTCTCCGCACCCCAAACTCCCAGATTTGGGGCTTTTTTAAAATCCGAGGCACAGACTATCCCGTTGCCTGGACGACGGGCCGGCGCACAGGCCCGCCCCTTACGTCAGAGATTCCGCCTCGGGGGCGTGGCCACCCCGCCTTTGTCCGCGGGTCCCGGCCTGCGCTGCAGCGCGTCCTTCCTGGCCGCGGTGGCCCGACGCGGTCGCCCGCGCTTCCCACCCGTTCTCTGCAGTCTGCCCGTCCTGTCCTCCCCAAGGTGCGCGGGTTGTCTGGTCGTTGTCGCTAGCCCTGACCCCTCAGCCTCGTGACGGCTCTGCCAACGCCGCTTTTCCTCCCCTTTCATTAATTCAGAAGGTTTCACCCTTTACTCCGGGTCTGCCCTTGTGCCATGTGTGTAGGGCACACCGTGTAGACATAAAATAATTACATTACAGTTCTCTCGGACGCACTTGTAGTATTGAGATTCGGGGTGTTCGTGATCCAACAATGGGACAATCAAGTCCTTGGGGAATTTTTAAAATTCCTATATGCAATCCAGTAATATTTCGGGCCAATCCAATTTTTATGAAGTGGGTTACGTATTATCCGCAGTGGTGCTCTTTCCAGCCATCTGGAGGGCGTCTTGTGATATGATATCGGTACAACAAATGAGACTAAATTGAGCTGTTCTGTCATTCGAAATGGATTGTTTACATTGGAACGTTTGTTGCTACGGAGACAAACGACGAATAATATTTACACTTTGAAGTAAATGGGTTGGTTCTTCACTCTTATTTACATTCCCCCATCCAACCCCCACATCTGGAGGACGTTCACTTTGATATTTGGGAAAATGACTTGTTATTTTACTTAAAGATTCACACGTTTTCCAGTCTTGGCCCAGTTAAAAACACATCACAAGAAAAGTTTCATTTCATACAACAAAATTTTATTGGTCTGCACAAGGACTAATATTATGAGATTATGTGGAAACGGACATTTTACATGGAATAAAGAGAGCACAAAGTTGAATAAGAACAACTATAATTTTTTCTCTAAGAGCATGCAAGCAGTTTTATTGTTTGATTTTTGTTTTGTTAATCCTCACTGAGGATATTTTTCCACTGATTTTTTTTTTCTTTTTTTAGAGAGAGTGGAAGAAAGAGGGAAAGATTGATGTGAGAGAAACACATTGATTGGTTGCCTCGGAACCTGCAAACAAGGTACCGGTGCCCTGGACCAGAATCGAACCCGGGACCCGTTAGTCCTCAGGCTGAGGCTCTATCCACTGAGCCAAACCAGCTAGGGCCATGCAAGCAGTTTTAAAGGACAACAGCAAGAGAGAGATAGGTTCTTTTAATGCTTGCGTTCATTGGTTCTTGACTGAATAGTGTTTATATGAACTTAAGAATAAAGGTTAGGAATAATTTATTCCTTCCAACGACAATCAAGCTGGAATTTGGACATGGTTATCTTTTCTAAGTCAGGATACTATCTGAATAATGATTCCTCTTGTATTTCATGGACTTTACAGACATTTAAAACAGAAAGACATCTTATTCATTCAACAAGAAATATTTAATGAGTGCCTACCATGTTCTAGCTACTGTTCTATGCCCTGTGGATACAGTAGCAAATAAGGAGCTTACATTCCATAAGACATTTAATTTACCCCTTTGGGTAAGAAGTCAGTAAATATTTTATTAGCTTTTCAAAGTTATTAAAAGATATACCTTTAGAAAACAGTGGATGACTTCACTGTTTTCTTAGAAGACCAATCGCTAAAATAATGAAGTGTGATCATGCATTTGAAATACATATACCACTAAGGAAAAGTGTTTAATTTTGAAGATACATTGAAGAATCTTGGTTGTTTCAGTTGCTCTTTGGAGTGTAGATAGATACTAAATATTTTTTTCTAAAATGGTATTTCTAGTTTAACTGAAGATGCTCAAACCTAAGGGAGTAAAAGATAAATATATAATTCTTTGTTTTGAGCTTCTTAAAAAATAAATCAACACATTCATATCAAACTTGAAATGCCCTAAACAATACCTTTATCTTTTCTACTTTGGATTTACAAGATTTTGCCTCGAAAGAAAATGTAATACTGAGAACTACCTTTTTTGTTGTCATTTAAGGACTAAGAAATGGCATTCATATTTTGGAATGATTTCTTTTAATGTACTTTCTTGTTCTGACCTAGATTAGGGAGAGGGTCACTTCAAATGAACAAGATTCTCTTTTTTGGTATATAATCTTCCCAGTCACTTTTACTTTACCTTAATATTCAACCTGCAAAAGAAGTCTTATTTTTAACAATAGTTAAATAATGAATTATGTTTATAACTGTTTTGCTGATTCCCAAAAAAACTTAAGAAAAGGTAGAATTGCTGCAAGTCAAGGACTGAACCCATTACATGACCAGTTTTCTTAAGACAGAAGATACAAAAAAAAAAAAAAAGACAGAAGATACATTGTTAATTAAAAAGTCATTATTTCAATGACCAATTCAAACACTGCAGCTATCCAGATTGTGTGCAGGATTTGGTCGGCAATGTTATTAAATCTGTTTTCAAAACTTCCAGTTTTTTCCTTGAATTCTGTGTTCTCACAGATTGCGATCAAGCCTTTTGTTCATTTTCTTATTTTACTGGCACACCTAATAATTGGATTAGAGCTTCCTCTATCAGGTATTTTTTTTTAATGCACCTGGCACCTGGCATATTTTATACTTTTTGAAAAAAATTATTGATTTCAGAGAGGAAGAGAGAAACATTAATGATGACAGAGAATTATTGATCCGTTGCTTCCAGCACGCCCCACACTGGAGAACAGCCCCACACTGGGGAACAAGTCCACAATCCGGGCCCTAACGGAGAATCCAACCGTGACCTCCTGGTTCATAGGTCGATGCTCAACCACGGAGCCTTGCAGGCCGGGCTCTATCAGGTATTTTACCACCCAAATTTCTTCCCAGATGCACAACTGGTGGATTTCATCAGATTAATTCAGCAACCCTTTTCTGAATTTAGTGCTGGTACAGGTCGAGATTCAAAAGAATTTACAATCTAAAAAGTACCGAGGGAGAGAAATATGCCCATTGTACTAGAAACAAGAGTCAATTACAAAATAACACCAAGGTAAGTAGCAGGCAGTGAGGAAAGGATAATACTCCAGTAGAACTTTGAGTAGTCAGGGAGCACTGCTTAGCTTTGATGTTGTGGTCTCCTAATTCACAACAGGTTCTAACATTTTAGTGTTATGCATAGAACATAATTTACATTAGGCTACAGTTCAGCTTGAAACAGACTCCAGGGATCTCAAAAAAAAAAAATTTTTTTTTTAATGCTTTAGGAACACACTGATTTGTCTCTACTTAATTACTGGCCTTTCAATAGAATTAACAAAACAAACACCCCCCCCCCCAAAAAAAAAAAAAAAAAAAGAACTGAGAAATCTCCGTGCTCTTTAAGGACCGCAAGGGCAAAGATTTCTGTGTGTCTATTTTTGTAACACTGTTGTGCAAAATATTAATAGGGGCACGTTTGTCGAGATAATTTGAAAATAACTTCAAGTGAACCCCCCTTTAAAAAGTCCCACTGAAACCGCAACTTAGAATATTTTTGTTCTTGAGAGACTAGGTGATCTTTTAACCTTAACATGAATCCCGAGCAGACACTGCCTACCACGTGTACTAGTACTTGATGAATGGGTGCTCTCCTAGCTCGGGTCTTGCATCCGGAGACGGAGAAAGGGTGTGTTTTGGGGATGCAGACATGCTCTGGGGGTGTGCGTCTCTCGAGGTGCAAACCTGTGTCCATGTTGGAGTGCCAACGTGCTTCGCGAACGCGCGAGGAACCGGCGGCCGGTCCCCGTACTGCGCACTCGGGCTCCCGGAGACTTCCCGCGCCCGGGTCCACACCACAGCAGCGATCTGCGCAGAAGCGGAGAGGTGTCCCTCCCCGGGGCGGGGAGAATGCCTCTTCCCGCGGTCGGGGGCACCGACTCCGTCCCCCGCCGGCGCCCCTTCCCCTCCCCCAGCGCTCCGGCGGACGCCGACGGGCCAGACGGAGGCGGAGCCGCCGCTTCCCGACGGCTAAGCTGGGGTGGGGGGAGCCGGACCCAGTCCTTTCCGGGGTGGGCGCGGCTGTGCCTGGTCCGCTTCCGGGGTGGGCGGGAGCTGGGCGGGTCCCATTCCGGGGTGGAGGTGGCCGCGTCCTTCCCCTTTCGGGGGGGGCGGGGCCCGGCCGGGTACCTTTCGGGCTGGGCGGGGCCGTGCCGGTCGTCTTCGGGGGGAGGTGGGCGGGGCTTGTGCTGGGCGGTCCCTCCCGAGGTGGGCGGGCCCGTGAGTGGGCGTGGCGAGCTCCCAAGCTGCCCCGAGTCCTCTGGTTCCGGGTGGCTCGCGGGCCTGTCATGCTGCGGGTGCTCGGGGCCGGTCTGGGCGCTCCGCTGCTCCCGGCCTCGCTGGGCCTGGGGCCGGGGCCGGGGCGGGCGGTGTCCGGGACGCGCGGGCAGGGCTGGCTGCAGCCTGAAGGCCACGATACGGGCGTCAAGGTGTACAACAGCCTCACCCTGAGGAAGGACCCTTTAATCGTGGGCAGCGCGGACGCCGCCTCCTGGTAGCTCCTGGGATTGTGGGAGCGAGGTTCTGGGGGAGGTGGGGCGGGAAGGATTGGGGGACTGAGCGTTTTGTGTGGAAAGCGGGGTCGGGTTCTCAGGTGGAAATCATTTAGTAAATAATAAAATGCATGGGGGCACCATCGAAGACATGGTATAGTCACAGTGAAATGACAGGACTTTGGTATGAATTTAGCAAGTCAAGTAATAATATATTCCCAGCTGTACATTCCACAAAAGTGGTTCCTTAAAAAAAAGGACATGGTTATAGGATAATCCTAGTTGAGAAGGTGATACCTTTTCTTGCCAATATGTTTCACTTGATGTATTTTAACTTTGTTCCTAGGTATAGCTGTGGGCCCACTGTTTATGATCATGCACACCTTGGCCATGCTTGGTGAGTATCCTCAATTGGAATTTTCGTTTATTTGGGAAAGAAAAGCCTTTTGCAGGTTTTTTTCATCTCTCAGTGTCTACGTAAGAATACTGTATAATTACTATATTCCAGGTAGTGTGGGAAGCACACATGTTACAGTCTCATCTGGCCCTTGTAACAGTTCTAAACACTTACATGGATTTCACAGGTGAGGCAACCCCGGAGGCAATGAGGAGCAGTGAAAGGACCCATTTTGGAATTAGGTGTTTCTTGATGGGCTTAGTGAGGTGAGGCCTTTCCAGTGGCCCTGGAATCAGCGGGTCAGTACTTACGTTTTGCTCCCACTAGTTATTTACTTTCCAACTTTGGACAAGCCACTTTAATACTTTGAGTTCTGGTTTTTTCATCTTGAGATGGGAGGGTGATAGTAGACCCCTGTTTTTGTTTTGTTTTTTAATCCTCACTCAAGGATATATTCATTGCTCTTTAGAGAGAGAAAGGAGAAGGGAGAGACAGAGAGAGAGAGACAGAGAGAGAGAAAGGTGAGAACATCCATTGGCTGCCTCCCTTCCTGCCCCGACTGGGGATCAAACTCACAACCTGGGTATGTGCCCTGACCCGGAATCCAACCTTTTGGTGTATGAGACAGCGCTCCAACCAACTGAGCCACCCTGCCAGGGCAATATTATTCATCCTTTTGAATCTTCACTATTTTATGAGATTGTTGCTTAACACAGTACCTGAAGTGTGATGTGTGGTGAGGGTTCAACAACTGTTGAGGATAAGTAACCTACCAGTGGTCACACATATAGGATGTGTTGGAGCTGGGGTGGAGCCTGGTGTATATCTGATCCCTGTGCTTGGCTCTCTCATTTGTCAAAATTGCTACGTTCCCTAATATTTTGTATGTTCTCTTGTACATCACTTAAACTTGTTATTCTTCAGATTGAGACAACTAGTAAAAGTAAAAAGTTACCTTTGTTTAGCATACGTTTAAAAAAGTATATATCAGCCAGCAACATCTGAACTTTTTTGTGTTTTGTTATAACAAAATAAATGGTCTAGGAATCATTCTTTTCCCCCTTCACTTGGGGCTAACTTAATTATAACAAAGCACATTTTGACCTTTTTATTGAAGCATGAAATATATTGGGGAAATATGAAAATGAATAATCTCCCAACTTGAAAAACATCTCCAGCCGAAACCGGTTTGGCTCAGTGGATAGAGCGTCGGCCTGCGGACTGAAGGGTCCCAGGTTCGATTCCGGTCAAGGGCATGTACCTTGGTTGTGGGCACATCCCCAGTAGGGGGTGTGCAGGAGGCAGCTGATGGATGTTTCTCTCTCATCGATGTTTCTAGCTCTCTCTCTCTCTCCCTTCCTCTCTGTAAAAAATCAATAAAATATATATATTAAAAAAAAAAAAGAAAGAAAAACATCTCCATAAAGGCAGAAGAGAAAGAAAACAGTTTTATTATTGAGTAAGCATTAAACCAGAATGAGATGCACATTATAGGCAGCCCACTAAAATGATTGCAAAGATAGAAAGGAATTGTACTCTTCTGTAGAGCTAAGTGGATACCATTCACTAGTTAGGCAGGGCTTGCAGTGTGGACTTGGGTGATAGAACATTATTTTCATTGACTTCATTTTTAAGGGATGGCTTCCAGGTCCTTGAAACTTTCCTGAATTGTCCACACTGACAGTGGCTTATTTAGTTACTAGAGGCCCAGTGCCCAAATTCGTGCACAGGTGGGGTCCCTTGGGGTGGCCTGCGGGGATTGGGCCCCAGCTCGCGCCCCCAGCCCCACAGCCCTGCCTGGCACCCCACCGTGGCCTGGCACTACCCCCTCACCTGCTCCACCATCCTGCCTGCAGGGTGATTGATCAGGGC
Source organism: Cnephaeus nilssonii (assembly GCF_951640355.1). Lineage (NCBI taxonomy): Eukaryota > Metazoa > Chordata > Mammalia > Chiroptera > Vespertilionidae > Cnephaeus > Cnephaeus nilssonii. The sequence continues at coordinate 30,830,120 of NC_137079.1, forward strand.
GGCCCCACCCCCACCCCCTCCCGGGTGGCTCCCTCAGCGCCTGGGAGCCGCTGCTGGTCACCATCTGTGGGGCAATCAGCAGGGCGATTGGGCCCCCACTCATACCCGCCTTGGCCTGGCGCTGCCTGCTCACCTGCTCCACCATCCTGCCGCAGTCCCGCTCTCGTTGGGGCCCATTGGGGCTGGCAGTGCCTTCACTGCTGCCCGCTGCCAGCACCACATCACTGACACTCGCCATGTCCCACGCCGTCCCCTGGTGGTCAGCACATGTCATAGCGAGCGGTCGAACTCCTGGTTGAACAACTGCCTGAGGGGGCAATTTGCATATTAGGCTTTTATTATATAGGATTAGAAAAATTTACATACATTTTAAAAGATCTGAGGAAATTCTGAAAGGAAGAAGGAGGGGGAGAGTCTCTTATTTTCAACTAGAGAATCAGGCCTTTAACTTATAATTTGCATTTGCCCTTACAAATGCAGAAAAGAGTAGAAATCTTAAGTGTACAGCTGAATGAATGTTCATGGCTCTTAGATGGAGAAACACATCAGTACCAACACCCAAGCGTCCTCTATGCCCTCCTTCATCTCTCCTTTCCCCCGCCCCCACTCAAGGATAACCACTATGGAAGTTTTGCTAATAAAATAAAACCCATTCCTCAAAAAGAGTTATTCTACTCAAGGTGGCCGTTCGAGGCAGAAAATCTTAGTACTACAAGATTTCTGCAAAAGTTGGGAGATCTTGGGGGCAGAGATGGTAGGCATGGCTCCACTGCTCTTAAGGTAAAGTTCAGAATCCTAGAGACATCTCTGTGGTTCTACAGGTCTGTCCTACTTAACTCCCCAGGTAGCTACACCAACCTCTATATAAAACAAAACAAAACAGCCCTAGCTGGTTTGGCTCAGTGGATAGAGCGTCGGCCTGCGGACCAAATGGTCCTGAGTTCGATTCCAGTCAAGGGCACATGCCCAGGGTTGCGGGCTTGATCCCCAGTAGGGGGCAAGCAGGAGGCAGCCAATCAATGATTCTCTCATCATTGATGTTTCAATCTCTCTCTCTCCCTCTTCCTTCCTCTCTGAAATCAATAAAAATATATTTAAAAAAAAGATTAAAAAAACAACAACAACCCAAACCAAACCAAACAAATGTATACTTAACAGGCACAGATAGCACTTGCTATGTGCCACCACTGTTCTAATGCTGTAGAAACACCAGCCGATGTAATTCTCCTGATGACACCAGGTGGCAGTGCTGTCATTTTTAATGTTATTACATTTATTGGGGTAACATTGGTTAATAAAATGATAGAGGTTTCAGGTACACAATTCTATAATCCATCATCTGTATATTGCATTGTGTTCGTTCACTCAAGATCAAGTCTTCTTCCGTCACCCCCTTTTACCCTTTTCTATCTTTCCCCACCCCACTTCCCTCTGCATCCACCCTACTGTTGTCTGTGTCTGTGAGTTTTTGTTTGTCTTATTTGTTCGTTTGTTGTTTTCAGTCTTATATCCCACATAGCGGTGAAATCAAGTTTTTTACTTTCTATCTGACTTATTTCGCTTAGCATATTTTCAGGATCCATCCATGCTGCAAATGGCAGTATTTTGTCTTTTCTGAAGGCCGAGTAGTATTTCATTGTATATATATGTACCACATCTTTATCCAATTATCTATCGAAAGACACTTCAGTTTTTGGTTGTTTCCATGTCTTGGTCACCGTGAATAATGCTACAATGAACATATATTTTTATAAATAAATATCTGCTGGCCCTGTATATGTCTTGTTGGGAGAAGTGTCTGTTCAGGTCCTCTGTCCATTCATTTTTTTTTTAATAATATATTTTATTGATTTTCTACAGAGAGGAAGGGACAGGGATAGCAAGTTAGAAACATCGATGAGAGAGAAACATCGACCAGCTGCCTCCTGCAACCCCCCCACCCCCCACTGGGGATGTGCCCGCAACCAAGGCACATGCCCCTGACCGGAATCGAACCCGGGACCCCCCAGTCCGCAGGCCGACGCTCCATCCACTGAGCCAAACCGGTTTCGGCCCTCTGTCCATTCTTTAATTGGATTTGTTGTTGTTGTATGAGTTCTTCATATATTTTGGATATTAACCCCTTATCGGAGGTGTTTGCAAATATCTTCCCGCATTCAGTTAGTTGCCTTTTTGTTTTGATGGTGGTTTCTTTTGCTGTGCAGAAGCTTTTTAGTTTGATATAGTTCCATTCATTTAATTTTGCTTTTACTTCCCTTGCCTTGGAGATTAAATTTATAAAATCCTCTCTTACGTCCAAGGTCCATAAGTTGGGTACCAATGTTTTCTTCTGTGTATTTTATTGTTTCAGGTCTTATATTTTGGTCTTTAATTCATTTCAAGTTAGTTTTTGTGTATGGTGACAAATAGCAGTCAAGTTTCATTCTTTGCATGTGGCTTTCCAATTTTCCCAGCACCATTTATTGAAGAGGTTTTCTTTTCTCCATTGTATGTTTTTGGTTTCTTTGTGAAAACTTGTTTGCTCTCAAATATGTGGGTTTATTTCTGGGCTTTCAATTCTGTTCTGTTGGTCTGTGTGTCTGTTCTTCATGGCAGTGCTGTTATTATCCCCAAATTACAAATGGGGATACTGCAATGCAGAGGGTTATCAGGTCTCACAGCAGAAAAGTGGGGAGCCAGGCAGATGGGCTGAGCTCACATTCTCCACCCCCTCCACCATGCAGCCTCCTGTGATTCATGTGGAGTGGCCCCTGGGGGAGCAGCCCACCTGCAGCATCTCAGGACATTACAGCCCTTGAGCTCCTCTGGCACAAGCGTGTGACTTAACTTTTTGTTTTCACTGTTTTAGGTGCGTGTTAACTTTTTCTCTTAAATCTCATATCCTGTAAAGTCTTTTCTTATTCAAGACTAGTGGACCCGTGCATGGATTCATGCACATTGAGAGGAAATTAATTAGAAGAAACATTTTAACAATGCTATTTGCCCTTTCTCTATAATAGAAGTGTCAGAGATGAAAGAAAATTAGTAAAATGTATATGAAAATAATGTATAAATTGATTAATAAACAATAACAACATGATATAACAACAACAAAGACATGACATAAAAACAACAAAAGCATGGTATAAAAACAACAAAAACATGATATAAAAACAACATTGATATAAGCAATGACTGATAAATTGATTAAACTTATTCTAATATCTCCCTGTATACCACATTAAGAGTAAAAGTGCTTGACTAATTTCCCTTGTGATGAAGTATTTACAACTTTAACTTTAATATCACACACTCTTCGAACTCGAGAGAAAGCAACATTAACCGACCATGTCCGAAAATGGGTTCAGGTAGGAATATTCCTACTCTGTCTAGAGTTTGTCCTTGTGATTTATTAATAGTCATCGCAAATGCTGACATCATGGGAAACTGCCTTCAAATTCATTTAAATGGGAGGCCAGTGTCAGACGGGGACAAATATTGCGCATGCGCAAATCAATGTTTATTTTTAAACTAGAGGCCCAGTGCATGATTGAATCATGCACTTGTAGGGTCCCCTACACGCTTTCGCTTTTCGCGGTGGAGCTGGGTGCCTGTTGGCTGGTGCCGGAGCAGACAGGCACCCAGCTCCCCCACTTTTGATGGTCTGCGGCTGCTGAGGGGGGCTACCCTGCTGTTGAGAGGCGCAGGGGGCGGGACTCCCGCCCCCTGCGCCTCTCAACGGCCGCTGAGGGGGGCTGCCGCGGACACCTGGCTACCCTGCTGTTGAGAGGCGCAGCTGGGTGTCTGCGGCAGGCCCCCTCAGCGGCCGCGGATCTGGCCGTTGAGAGGCGCAGGGGGCGGGAGTCCCGCCCCCTGCGCCTCTCAACAGCAGGGTAGCTCCCCTCAGTGGCAGCAGATCCGTGCCTCTCACTGGCCGGATAGGCCACCCAGAGTCCCGCCTCCCAGCCTCCCGCCGCCCAATTGTGGGCGTAGCGGAATGATGGTAATTTACATGTTACTCTATTATTAGATAGGATTGCCAGTGCACATCAGATGTACTGGCCGGTCGGTTGGACAGATGGTCGGTCGGTCAGTCACTTAGCCTTTTGTATATATAGATGAATGAAAGGCATAGTGATGACAATGGTAATAATAGCTCATGCTTGTTGGAATCCATGCTGCACTAAAATTATGTGTAACAATTCTATGGGGTAGTGGAATTTTGCCCAATTTATAAATAAGCAGCCTGAGGCTTCAAAAGGTTAAATATCTTGGCAAGGGTTTCGGAGATAGTTTTGTTGCTAGAACGGAGGACTTTGGCCTCAGCCGTATTTGGGGTGAGTGAGGGAAGTAGGTTCAAGGGATGCAATTACGAGGATTGTTTTCAAGGGAAAATGATTTTGTGAACTCAATTTTAGAGAGGCCACATGGACAACAGAGATGAGCATGAGATTAGCTGACCTTAGATTGTACTGTTGCTTTTATGGAAAACCAGATTCTTGAGATTTTGAATGATCTTAATGGAATTTAAAACAGTTCAATTTTATAAGTCTGAGTTTCCCCAACGTAGTCTACCAATAAGCTCGTGATCTGTAATGGTGTGCACATTTCTTAGGAGTAATCTTTTACAGCTTTAATAGGATTGTGTTTGCTTTTATTTGTAGTTATTTGCTTCTAGTTTGTCATAGTCAAACATAGTTACTGGAGAAAATGAAGAATGGTACATGCTTTCAGTGTTTTAACTACCTAGTGAGTTTGTATTATGGGTAAAGTTTTGTACAATTAAATAGATGTAATTCACTTGAACAACAGCTCTAAAATTAAAAATGCTAACATGTATCCTGAAATTGAGGCAGTATCTGTGCTGATTTCTTGTGAGGACCAGTGTGACCCAGTCAGTAAAAATCTTTTTCTAGCTGTACTTGAACTATTGATTATACTAGGGGCCCAGTGCACGAATTTGTGCACCTTGAAAGGAACTGTGGGCCACGAGGCTGTGGTGGGCACAGGGGCGGGTCTTGGCCCATCCTCCACGCCCCACCCAGCCCCTCCCGCCGCAGCCGCTTGTCCCCTGTCTGCCTGCAGCCCCACTCCTGCCGCCGCCGCTCCCATGCGCTGACAGCACTGGCCTTACTTGCACCCGCTGACGGCGTGGAGCAATTGGGGTTGGCACTAGCAGCAGGTGCGAGCAGCAGCTGCTGCCCTGATCACCCCTCAGGAGCAGGGGGGATGGGTGGAGAAGCCCTGAGGGGCGATCGGGGCCGCAGCAGCTGCTTGCACCTGCTGGTGGTGCTGAACGATTGGGGCCAGTGCCTGGTGTGGGCAGCGGGTGTGAACGGGGCTGGTGCTGGCAGCAGGTGCAAGTGCCGGGTGGGACCTCTGCACGCGGGAGCAAAGAATTTTCAGTAACCACCAGAAGCTCGCCCTGATGATAGCACCCAGCGCCCTGCCTTGGTCTGGCGCCCCCATTCACCTGCTCCACCATCCCACCACGGCCGATGCCCTCCATGTTCTGCGCTCTGTTGCCTGCTGCCTACACCTGCAATGTTCCGTGTGCACCCCCTCGTGGTCAGCCCACGTCATAGCGACCGATTATTCAGTTGTTCTGCCGTTCGGTCTATTTGCATATTAGGGTTTTATATATATACACTAGAGGCCCAGTGCACAAAATGTGTGCACTGTGTGTGTGTGTGTGTGTGTGTGTGTGTGTCTGTCCCTCAGCTGGGCCTGTGCCCTCTCTCAGTCCGGGAGCCATCAGTCAGATATCCTTAGCGCTGCCGTGGAGGTGGGAGAAGCTCCCGCCACCGCCGCTGTGCACGCCAGCTGTGAGCTTGGTGCCTGGCTTCTGGCTGAGCGTCGCTCCCCCTGTGGGTGGCTTCTGTGTTGAGCATCTACCCCCTGGTGGTCAGTGCATATCATAGCAACTGGTTGTTCCACCATTCGGTTGATTTGCATATTAGCCTTTTATTATGTAGGATAGATGATTATATCCCACACTTGAAGTTAGGTAGCAGTATGCTAACATGTAATGCACTCTTTTTTAAAGACCACAATGATGACTCAATGTATTATTAAAGACACCCTAACATTTCTTTTCTTTCAGCTCATATGTTAGATTTGATATAATTCGAAGGATCCTAACCAGGGTTTTTGGATGCAACATCATCATGGTGATGGGAATTACAGATGTGGATGATAAGATAATTAAAAGGGCCAATGAAGTAAGTGTTGAAGACTATATGGATTGATAACTTGATTGATGAGTGTTTTATCTCCATGTAGCAGTTTTTCTTACTTGTGTTTCACAAGTACTCTTCCCATCTAACTACCCAGGTATGTGTGCTCTGACAGGTAATCAGTTGGATCTTTTTGTCCTGGTGAAGGAAGTTCAGGTCTATTTGATTTTGGTCCCTGAAGTCTTTAATGAATTGCCTTATTAAAGGGGGCCTCCTGACTTGAATCTGTAATCTCTTTCCTGGCCCCTCAGCCTCCAAGGTAAATACCTTACTCCCTCTTTACAGAGGGAAATTAAAAGGCTACTTTTAGGCTAACAAAATTAAGCTCATGTGAGGTTTAACCCTTTGCACTCGCTTGCTTTTTTCTCGATTCCTGCTACCGATGCTAACCGTGTCGAATCACACTCGACACCTGAGTGCAAAAGGTTAATGTTATCATTTGTTAAGAGTGGATAGGTTATTTCTCTTATATCTCACATGAAAGTTAAAGGAAGTTTTGGGTGTGAGAATTCTAATGAAAAATTAAATTAATAGTTACAGGAATAGTTATATTTTAAAAAGTCTACTTTCACCTCTTATGCTTTTTATAATTAGCAACTTAATTATCTCTAAAGGAGTATAAATGATTGTTAAATGATCTAATTTTCAGAGAAAACTACATTGAGTACTTTACATTCCTGTAATTTTACAAAATGTATGCACATGCATATAATATTTTTTTTAGAAAACCAGTTTCTGCTTTGTATTGTATTTATCAATTTTTTTAGAGAGAGAGAAGGGAGAGGGAGAGAGAAACATCAATGTGAGAACAGAGCATAGATCAGCTGCCTCCTGAATGCACCCTACTAGGTATAGAACCCACAACCTGGGCCGGGAATCGAACCAGCAACCTTTTGGTGCACGGAACGACGCTCAACCAATTGAGCCACACCGGCCAGGGCTACAATATGTTTTTTATACTTACTAAATTTTGGTTGTTTGTGCATGTTTTTAAAAATTCTTGAACATTTAAAAAATAGCCTTATAACAGTTCATCATGTGGGCACATCATATTAACCATCTTTGTTTTTGGACCCTTAGGTTACTTCCATATTCTGCTATTTTCTGTCAGATTTATTTTGTAGAAACCACTTCTTCCTATTTTCTACTGATATGCCTTTTCAATAACTAGATAGCATTCCACCGTGGGTAGCTATTTAGCAGTTCCCCTACATCCTTTATCATTGACTATTGTGTTGTTTCTAGCTGTTAAAAATGGTGCCTCAATGAGTATCTTTTTTGTTTCCTTAAATATTTTTCCAAGTGGAACCACTAGGTTCAAGGATGAGCAGTTTATTTGGTAAATTTGCCACTCTCCTAAAGATGGATCATTTTAGAGAGGTGGGGTTTCCCGTTTCTGTTTGTTTAGGTAGTTTAGTCAGGGTATCGTGTTCCCTTGCAGTAGACTCAATTTCCATTTCCAGAACTGGCCCTGAGCATGCACTGAACATTCGGGGTCAGACCTGTGTGTGACTTTGTGCAAAGAGAAGTAAGGAAGGCAGTTCCAGATTGGAGCTTGTGTCCATTGATGCAGACGGACCTACAGACAGATGCTCGGTGTGTGACGTAGTTCATTTTATAAGCCCTGATAATAGGGATGCGAAGATTCCCAGGCTTCCCTGGAATTCCGGAAGGACTTACTGGAGGAGGTTAGCCCACAGGATCTTGAGCATTAGGAAGGGATCCACACGTGAAGAGCAAGAATGGTAAGGACATTCTAGGCCGAGGGAAGGGCGTGAAGAGAGGCAGAAAAGGGGCATAAAGGAGTGTCTTCTGCCTGAGAACCAATCGGTCCAGTGTTTTGGGGACATTTGGGAGGGCCTGCAGGTGACGCTGGGGAACTAGTGGGATGTCCTGGGCTTGGGTGGTGTGTTGAGGACTTGGGCGTTGTTCTGAAGGTTCTCGGGATATTTCAGCACAGGATCTGCTTGGTCCAGTGAAAAGGGCTCCCTCTGGGGGTGAGGAGGACCTGACTAGAGATGGGGCCGCTGAGAGGGGTCCTTGAGTGCCAGGCACAGAGAGAGGGCATGTCTCAGAGAGCAGACTTTGTGAGGAGAGCGAGGGGGAGTTTGAGGTACCTAAAGAAATCCAGACCAACCTGGATGTAGAAATCAGAAGCTCAGTGAGAAAAGTATGTATTTGGTCTTTGTTGTGGTTTCTGGCACTGGAATCTCTGGAGTAATGGAGTGTCTTCTGTATGCTAATAACATGCCTGGTGCCTGGGGCCTGGGTGGCTGCAGAGTGGGTCTGGACTCAGAAAGTCCAAGCCAGTAATAGAAGTGGGGGGGACTTTCACTCCCACCTTTATTCCTCTACCCCACCTCCTGGGTGGGAAGGGTGGCCTGAGGTGCAGCTGATCATCAGGAGCCAATGATTTAATCAACCATCCTAAGTAATGAAGTCCCCGTATAACCCCAAAGGACAGGGCTCGGCAGCTGCAGGGCTGGTGGACACAGGGAGGTGCTGGGGGGCGAGAGGTGAGAACTCAGAGGGCATGGGAGCTCCGCCCCTTCCCCATACCTTGCCCTATGTATCTCGTCCATCTGGTACCCTGAGTTGTGTCCTTTTAAATAAACTGGTAGCAAGTAGATGGCTTTTCTGAGTTGTGTGACTCATTCTGTCAAGCCCCCGAATTGTAGTCCGTGGGTAGAAATACAAGTGGCCTGGGAACCATCTTTTGCAGCTGGTGTCTGAAGTGGGGGCGGTCTTCTGCGACTGATCCCCCAACTTGTGGGGTCTGTGCTAACTCCAGAAGTTGGAGGGTACCCTACTAGAGTCAGAGAATTGGAGAAGTGGTTGGTGTTGGAAAGAAAACGTTGCAGGGCCAGAAGTGAAGATTGGGCAGTGCTAGCATTTAGGGTTCATCACCCCATCCCTGATTCGCTATGACAGTTTGGTTTAATCCTTCCCTCAACATTCAGTTGTGCCTCTGCCCCATGTCCAAATCCCCCGCCTGTGTTAGGTGTCCCTGGGGTCCTGTGTCCACTTTGGCCCAGCCTCTTAGTCCCTGGAGGCTGTGACATACCAAAATGGCCAGGGGGGTGAGCGAAGGGCAGATCTGGGAGGGGAGATGGTGGTGGGAAGCAGGAGAGGCTGCTCGGTGTCTGCGAACGCCAACCCTGCAGCATCCTGCCAGCTGTGGCACATTACCACCCTCCACACAGGAGGAGGCAGCGTTTGAGATTGAAGTTGCCCTCCCTGGCTGGATTTGGGATGGAAATGACAGAACGAAATTAGTGGTCTCTGATATAGTGAGGGGATCAATGGGGAACAGATGCATTATTCAGTAAAAAGTGTTGACAGTTGGGTAACCATCTGGGGGGAAAAATAAACCAAAGTTAGATATATGCCTCACAACCAAATTCAAGATAGATCAGAGATTTAATATAAAAGAAATGAAACCACAAATTACTGACAGAACCTTGGGGCACTTTTTATAGCCTCATGTTGAAGAAGGCTTTTCTGAGTTTGTTTTCAAACCCAGAAGCTATTTGTAGGAAAAGATTGAGAAATAGAAAGATTGCTAAATATTAAAATAAAATTTTCTACATGGGCCATAATATTTACTTATTTATTTGATTGATTGATTGGATTAAGAGAGGGAGAAGAAAAGGAAGAGAAGAGAGACAGACATCAATTTGTTGTTCCACTTATTTATGCATTCATTGGTTGACCCTTATATGTGCTCTAACTGAGGATCATACCCACAACCTTGATGTATCAGGACGATGCTGTAACCAGCAGCTATCCAGTCAGGCCTACCATAAGGTTTAAAAACTAAAAAATAAAAATTGAAATTCATATCAGAGATAAAATGTTAATTTCTTTTATATAGAAGTACTTTCTACAAATCAGTAAGAAAAGACCTACAACTCAATAGAAACATGGGTCGGTATGGATAATTGTAAATCATTTAATACAAATCGTTTGTAAACATGTGAGCTGTTCAAGCTCACTCAAAATAAGAGAAGTATAAATTAAAATTTCAGTGAGGAAACGTTTCCTTTAGCTGTCACGGTGACAGTCTGGGCGTCTGCTAGCACTGTGCAGCGCAGGGTGTGGGGAGCAGGCACCTGCATGCATTGCAGGTCAGGTTCCAGTTGGTACACCTTCCTCGGAAGGCAGTTGGCAGGAGCTAGCAAACACCTTCTGACCAGTGGCTTTACGTCTAGATCTAAACCTTAGCAATGTGTTTGCCCCTGTGGGAAATGGCGTGTGTTGTCATGTGTGTCTCAGTAAAAAGAAGAGAAATGAATTGGAGCGGACTGGTGAATAGTTCATGAAATGTCTGGGGTGGAACGCAGACGGCCTCAGAAAGGAAGGTAGCGGCTCATCGTGCTCTGCATGGACAGTTCTGGAACTTGGTTGTTAGAGAAGGAAGCCAGGTGCAGGCCAAGTGTGGAAGGAGCTACATTTCAAGAAGAGGATGCAAATACGTGTGTGACCAGGGCCATGCTCCTGAGACAACTGGTGACGGTGTTGGCCGTCTGGGAGGGAGGCTGGTCCTGGGCACCCTTATGTCATTCGAGTTCCCTGGGAGTGAGTTTCCTGTGCAGAAAACAGAAATTACAGATGAATACCCTGGCCGGTGTGGCCAACTTGGTTGTGTGTCATCGTGTACACGAAAAGGTTGCTGGTTCAATTCCCGGTCAGGGCACAAATGCCTGGTTTGGGGGCCCAATCCCTGGTAGGGGGCGTGCAGGAGGCAGCCAATTGATGTCGCATTCTCACGTCATTGTTTCTTTCTCTCCCTCTCCATTCCTCTGTTTCCATAAATCAATTAAAAAAAATATTTAAAACATTACAGGTGAATAAATACAAGCAATTTGCTGACCAGTAGGTCCAAAAGCGGATAGTATTAAGAGCTTCTAAAATGAAAGCTCACACTAAAGTTTTAGCTTTTTTGTTTGTTTGGCCTTTTGTCCTCTGGATATAAGTAAGTGAACTTTCTTTTTTAGGAGGTCAGCTTTGCCACAAAGCTGCACCATAGGAAAAGGACTGATATGTACTGATCACTAGCTGTGTCTGGGTGCTAGGTGTTTTGTCTCTTTAATAGTGATATTAATGTGGTTTTTTCCATTCACAGTGGTGACTTTTTCATTGAATCCTCATAACAATCCAAAGACCATTAGCTGGGATTTTCTTCATGTTGCAAAGATAGCCGAAGGCACCGAGGTTTATTGTCTTGCTCAAGACAACACAGCCAAAAAGACACTCAGGCAGCAACACTTTGTCCACCAGATTCCTTTCTTCAGTAAATATTCATTGGTTGCAGTTTCTAGGGTGATTGCTATTTTAGGGTCTTGGGCTGCTAAGAAGGTGGGTTCAGGGTGTGGTTTCACTTGAGAAAGTTTCTTAATATTCCAGAGCTGAAATCCCTCCCCCATAAGATGGGAGCTCTATTTCTCAGGGGTGGGGAGGAGCAGGGGAGAGGAGGACCCAGCCTGGAGCAGATGCCACAGATGCTGGGTGAGTTCCAGCGGCTTACGGGTCACGTCACAGGCTCAACAGTTATGGAGCTGCGTTTAGTTTCATAACTTCACAGTGTGTCGTGCTTCTGTCCTGGGAGTGTTTTTCTGCTGAAAAGTAAGGAATACTTGTGTAAACCTAGTTTTGTGTGCCAGCCCCCTCTAGATCTGGGGCTGCAGGTACCTGCCCCCATATGCCCTACATTCAGAATTCGATGTCCATTTGTGGTGGGGGATTGCCCGTCCCCAGGAGCCCAGCTATGGCCCTGTGGGATTGAACACCCGTCACAATCCCTGTTTTCAGATGCTGTATGGCTTTCCAATATTTCTTAGGGATTTCCTCTGCGATATATTTTTAACCTGTTTACTTTTGCCTCCTGAGGGGTAAGGTATAAGATAGGAACTCAAGTTTCTGGTTATTACAGGTACAGTAGGTTGCTCTGGCTTGTCCTTGTTCTAGAAAAGCAGAGGCACCCTGGCTGGTGTAGCTCTGTTGGTTGGGCGTTGTCCCGCGCACCAACAGGTCGCTGATTCAATTCCCAGTCAGGGCACATGCCTGGGTTGTGGGGCTCCCCCGTAGGGGGCATGCGGGAGGCGGGTGATTGATGTTTCTCTTTCTCTCGGACTTCCTCCCTCTCTCTCTAAAGATCAATAAAAATAAAAATATTTTTTAAAAAACAGGCTTAGTTTTTGTTTTGAAAATTATATAACGAAAATCATCACATTGTTTATTTCTTTTTTCTCTCTAACCCGAATACAGGGTCAACAAACCTTTTTGATTAGCCAAGCTACTAGAATAAGTTTAATACCTAAAATTAAATGCCCTTTTTGTGAGCAGCCATGTCACAAAAAGACATGTGAGGCCAAGCCACCACGGGGCCACGGGGCTCAGCCCTCCCGGCTGTGGGAGCCGGTGGTGCCCTGTGTGGCTCTGTTTGAATACTCCGGATTGCCTAATAGGCTCACCTTATCTTTTTGCAGATGAAGATATCACCTGCTTCTCTTGCCAACCTTTATGAAGAAGATTTTAAACAAGATATGGCAGCCTTGAAGGTAAAGTAGGGTGTTGCTTATTCTTTCTGCCATGAAGATAAGCAGCTTGAACAATGAGAGCTGGTTTTGGCTGACTTGCTTTTGAACCGTGGAAACAGTTATCTCCCCTTTGCTTTCTTTCAGGTTCTCCCACCCACAGTATACTTGCGAGTAACTGAAAATATTCCTCAGATCATTTCTTTCATTGAAGGAATAATTGCTAATGGGCATGCTTATTCAACAGCAAAAGGTGGGGGCTATTTTGTAAACACTAATTGTCGGTAATACTGATGGGACTTTGAGAAACTGGACACATACTTATGAGTTGTTGGAATGTGCCAAATGTTATTGTTTCTCTCAATATGATTCCGACAGTGAAAATGTTGTGAGGTTTTTTTATGGTTATTGTCTTTGCATAAATGGCTGCATCAATTCTTTTTGTTGTTGTTGTTAATCCTCACCTGAGGATATTTTTTCCATTGATTTTTAGACAGAGTGGAAGGGAGGGGGAGAGACAGACAGACACACACACACACACACACACACACACACACCAATTAATTGCCTCCGCATGCAACCGAGCATGCAACCGAGGTACGTGCCCTTGATCAGAATCGAACCCGGGACCCTTCAGTCACTCTACTCACTGAGCCAAACCAGCTAGAACGCATCAATTCTTTTAAAAAATATTTCCACAGTTATAGGAAGAGATGACCATCTGGGAGAGCTAGTCTAGATAAGGCAAATATGACATGATGCTAACAATTGTTGTACTAGATGTAGGTGTGCAGGTGTTCTTTGAGTCTTCTTTCAACTTTGTTCACATTTTTCAGAACAAACAGTTGAGGACAATGGCAGCACCTCAAAAGGTCCACTCCCTTGTGAAAGACTGGCCCTCAGACTGTCATCTCCTTGGATGGGCATGTTGTCTTTTGATGGACCAGTGAACATCTTGACACTTTAGGCCCTGGACACTTCAACACACATCTCTGAATAAAAGACGTCGCCCTATATAACCCCAGTGTCATTATCAGACCTGAGATGCTGGACAGTTCCCTAATAGCATGCCCTGCCCTCTGCACAGTCACACTTACCCTGTTGTCGCCCACCTCCCCACATCCTCATCTAATTCAGGTTCTTTCGTGGTCCTACCTGAGGACATAAGCTACCTGGCAGGGGCCCCTGACCCCTGGAAACGTGTGTTGCCTTTCTCAGTAGCTTATGCACGTGGTTGTGTCCTGTCTCTTTAAGACAGTCCCCACTTTGTTCCCCTCATTACGGACTTGTTGAAGGGACTGACCAGGCCAGTTGTCTTCTGGGTTTGTGTGACCTCTTCCTGTGGTAGAGCTTAGTTGGTTTAGGAGCTGCTGCTTTTTGGTTGGTGGTTTCAGGGAAAGACTGGCATCCTGGCGTTTTGCTGCTTCTACGATTCAGCATTGTTTTCAGCCATATCTCTTCCTTTCCAGTCATTCTTCCCAAGTCTAAATCCTCCTCTCTCTCTCCCCAGAAGTTTTCTTTACTACCCGTAGCTGAAACTCGCCTTCTCAGCTTTGATATCTGTACTGTACCACTTGGCAGCCAATCACATGCTGCCTCCGCTTGCTGTTCACGTATTCACATTTTGCCAGTTCTTGGACCAGGAAAACCTTTTGCTTTTAGCGAATACCCATTGGAGAACCTAGCCCGGGGTTGGGAGTGTTCAGGTACTGCAATACTTGTTGCAAGTCAGTAGCAAAGTGGAAAGCATGATCATGAACACTATTCATAGGGATTATTGGGCTCTGAGCACCTTTCTTTCGTGGTCCTACCTGAGGGCATAAGCTACATGGCAGGGGCCCCTGGTCCCTGGAAACGGGTGTTGCCTTCCTCAGTAGCCTTTGCATACAGGCTTGCAGTCTTTTACTTTATCTTGTTTGCTATGTTTAGATTTTGTTTCCAAGAAAAACTTGTTTTAAAGGGCTTAGGTGACGGAACTGGAATTGTTTCCAGAAATACAGGGATTGTTTTCCTGCTGTCATGTAACGTGAAATAAGACACATAAGCCAGCTAAACTGATTAATGTTCGTGAGCTGCTCAGAGATTCTCATCCAAGCATACTTCAGGAATAAATGCTGTTTGTCTTGTTACTATGCTTTATTGTAAATTTTAATTATGATAAACATAATTAACTTAAAATAAATTTTACTTACTGAAATTCCATTAATTTGGACTTGGTGACAGTTTCACAAAGCTTGGTTGTAGTTTGATCTTTGCACTATTTGTGAAGAAAGAATTTGTTCAGCAAACGGATGCCATAAATAGAGGTATGAGGAAAATGTTTCTTCCATTAAAGGGAACAGTTTCTTTCTGTTTTAAAGCATTTTCAAGTGCTGTTTACATTCTAACTTACCCCACAGTACCTCTCCCATTTTCACCAGTTTATCCCAGCTTGTAGTTAGAGCTCAGGAACAAGATCTGGGTGAAGATCGGGGACTCTGAGTCGCCTGGGGTCTCTGTTTCCCGGCGGCCCCCGCGTGCTCAGGTCAGGACTGACTCCCTGCGAGAGCTCCAGCTCCGATACCACCTCCCCTGCGCTGCTGGACGTGCAAGGGCTGGCCCTGGCTCCGCAGTGACCTCGCGGCGAAGGTCACCTTGCACCCTCAGTCTAAAACCGTGGACCAGATGCACTTCCGTGGAAGGACAGCTACGGGGAGGCTGGAGTGCAGCGATGTTTGTAACCTAAGTAAAAAGACAGCTGTGAAGGGTATCTGGCTAGGAAAGGGTTTCTTTGCTGATTGGTGTGTAACATGAAGCCCCGAGCTGAACAAAGGCCAATGGTAACACTCCTTTTCCTTTTTCTTGTTAAAAAGAATTGCGTCAGCATTTGACACAGAACTTACTCCTTTGTTTTCACGTTTACATCCCGACATTCATGATGTGTCCAAATGCATGTTTTTAAAAAACAGTGCTGGTGGTGTTAATTTTGATTTTAAAATATAGTAAAGGGGGCCAAATGAGGGCCAGATGCCATATTCTGTGTTTAAGTTCTAATCACTTGCTAGCTGTTAAGCTCATATAGAATCTGACATTTAAGACTGAGGAGTGAAATTATTACCTTTATAAAACAGGCAATGTCTACTTTGATCTACAGTCGCGAGGCGACAAGTACGGCAAGCTCGTCGGTGTGGCTCCTGGTCCTGTTGCAGAGCCAGGTGGGTGGACCCTGCGTCCTGTCCCGGGTTCCGGGGGCTGAAGCACAGACTCAGCTTCTCTTTCCCAGTGCTCGATTGACACCCCCACTCTCTCAGAGGTGGTGCCAGACAGCTGATCACAGCTGTGTTTTATTTTATTTTTTTTAAATATATTTTTACTGATTTCAGAGAGGAAGGGAAAGGAAGAGAAAGAAACACCAATGATGAGAGAGAATCATCAATCGGCTGCCTCCTGCATGCCCCACACTGGGGATTGAGCCCGCAAATCGGGCATGTGCCCTGACCAGGAATCGAACCATGACCTCCTTGTTCATAGGTCAATGCTTAACCACTGAGCCACGCTGGCCGGGCATCACAGCTGTGTTTTAAATTTGATTCTGGTCCTAGCTGGTTTGGCTCAGTGGATAGAGCCTCGGCCTGCGGACGCTCCTGGGTTTGATTTCGGTCAAGGGCACATGCTCGGGTTGCGGGCTCCATCCCCAGTGGGGGTCATGCAGGAGGCAGCCAATCAGTGATTCTCTCTCATCATTGATGTTTCTATCCTTCCCTCTCCCTTCCTCTCTGAAATCAATAAAAATATATATTAAACATAAATAAATTTGATTCTGTTTTTCAAATAGAGAGAACTTGTAGAGTATATAATGGTCACATAGCATGTGACACGTCCCTCCCCTCTCCTGCCTGGGCCTCCAGCTCTCCCTGGAGAAGGCACCTTCGCCCGTTCTCACGGCTCCTTTCAGAGATGGTCCCTGCATGTGAAACATGCATGTAAGCTTCTTCATGTCGTTTCATGGCTCGATAGCTCATTTCTTTCTAGCAGTGAGTAATACCCCATTATCTGATGTACCACCGTTTACTTATCCACTCACCTGCTGAAGGAGATCTTGGTTGCTTCCAAGTTTTGGAATGTAAAGAGAGCCCAAAACTGGCTCATTGTACAGACTTCAACAATAACCTAACCTTTCTCTTTTGAGTCTCTTTACTCTTTGAATGTGATTGGCATTCTGGTAATTCTCCTTTTCACTCTACATGATTTTTTGGGGGGAAAGTTACTCAAACTCAGTTACTGATAAGCACAGCTTTCTTAGGAGACAGACTGCAGAAGAATGAGCGTGCTCAGTTCAGTACACCCCTCAGAAAGCAGCATCACTGAGTGTTTGAAATCTCAACTCATTCATTATTGAACTTACTGCAACTGGCCTCATGCTGATACACCTCATGCTACTGGCATATTTTAGGTGAAAGTATTTAGTAGTCTTTCCAGCCGTCAGGTGGGGGGAAGAGAAAAACATATGAATGAGGAAGGTGAGGTTACTTATAAGAAGGAACAGACTCTTTGGGAAGTGCTTTAGTTTTGTGACTTTGGGTTGGTTTGTTCATTCTAAGTTCTCAACCCTGTTGATCAAACACTTATAATTGGCAGGTGATTCGGACAAGCGGCATGCCAGCGACTTTGCCCTGTGGAAGGCAGCCAAACCCCAGGAGATATTCTGGCCCTCTCCTTGGGGAAACGGAAGACCTGGCTGGCATATCGAATGTTCTACCATCTCAAGGTAAGGTTTTCCTGGATTTCTTCCTGTTTGTGTTGATGTGAAAGCTCTAGCAATGCCTGAGTTTGCCAGTAGAGGGCGCAGACAGGGCAAGTTTGGTCTCTGCACCAATGCAGACAAAGCAAGTAGTTTGCGAGGAAAGCTTAGCGCTCAGAGCGGACTGGCTGTAAGAAGGGAAACAAAACAAACAGATGGCCTGTTCATCTTTCCATCAGCACTTGTTCTTTTCAGTAGGAAAGCCTGCTTTCCGGTTCAGGTTTTGATTTCCCATCTCCTACAAGCCAGCTCCAGGTTGCCTTCATCTCTCTGCCGAGGTGGGTTTAGGGAACACCAGCCCTCCACTGAGGGCCTGGGTGAGGGCAGAGCCCCTCAGGGACAGGGGACCGAACCACCTTTCTCCTACCACTCTCTCAGTTCCCCCAAAGCTGGATCAGATCCCATCGAGCGTTATCCCCAGGTTCTGTGTGTCTGTCTCCTCAGTCTTCAATCAGCCCTTTCTCAGGACGCTTCTGTCCTGGGATCTCCATAAACACAGGTCCTCCCGTGACCCTGATCCCCTCCAGCAACCCTCCTTTTTGTTTGCTTCTCTTGTCACCATCTACATGTGACCTGCTCCTGCCTGGCTTTCATCCCAGTGTCCCACTGACTCTGGTCTCCTGAGGTCACCAGTGACCTGGTCACTGACAGGCAGCCTTATGTCCTGCTTTTCCCTGGCTCCTGGGAAACAACTCTCTTCTGGTTTTGGCATCTCTGCTGGGGCCTCCTCCACCTTCTGTTTGATCTCCTCTGCAGACTGTTCCTTAGGCACTCACCACGCTTCTGGCCATAGCCACATGGCCCTTTTCATGTGTGTGTGTGTGTGTGTGTGTGTGTGTGTGTGAGAGAGAGAGAGAGAGAGAGAGAGAGAGAGAGAGAGAGAGAGAAGCTGGCATACCACATGTGCTGTCCTGTTCTGTCTCTTTTCACTTAGCAGTCTGTCCTGGGAATTCCCTTGTGTCACTTTGCTGAGCTCTTTGTCATTTGTCTCTCGGCTCCGAAGTGCTGCTGTATTGTGTGGCTTACCCTTTGTTCATTTAGCTAGTACCCTATGGAGGAGCATTTAGGTGTTCCAGTACTTTGCTCTTACAAATAAATCTTACTATTTACCTGCAGTGAATAACCTTGTGTATGTATTTCCTGTTTGTGGAGGTGAGGGGTTTTCAAGTATCATATTAACTCAGATTTTATTATATTTGATGTGTTTCAGTTCATTGCAAATATTTATTATAATAATTTTTTGCAGTGGAGTTATAAGTTTTTAAATTAGAAACATAAAGTATGCTTAAGGTGAGCATTTCAAACTACTAGCTACACCAAAAATTTTTAGATTAACCAACCCAGTCACCCTCAATTGGTTGTTGTATGTGGTGCTGTTTTCTGGCTGGGTATAGCAGTGATAACTATCTTATCTATATATATAAAAACCTAAGCGACCATCCACCTGTTTGACTGCCTGACCTGTAGCTATGATGCGCACTGACTACCGAGGGGCAGACGCTCAATGCAGGAGCTGCCGAGCTGCGGTGACTTGGCAGCTGCGGTTCTTGGGTGACACACCTGGAACCAGAGAGGAGGGAGCTCGATTCTGGGGTACATCACCTGAGAACTGCCCTCTTGCAATCCGGGACCCCTCGGGGGATGTCGGAGAGCTGGTTTCGGCCCGATCCCCGCAGGCCAGGCTGAGGGACCCTACCAGTGAACGAATCTATGCACTGGGCCTCTAGTCTCCTATAATAGAGCACTGTGCCCCATGCACTGACCCCACACTGGTTTCCTTTTGAGCCCCACATAGGTTTACCCCATCCTACCAGATGGAAGAGCCTTGTCCTCCAAGACCCGTCCATCACATTTTGTTCATTCTAGTTAAGACCCAGCACGCAGTCTCCCTTTCCACCACATCCCCCCCAGCCCTGACCTTTGATGACTTCTACATGGTCCATCTAGAAACACATCCAGGCATTCCTGAGACATCAAACTCTCACGTTACTATGAAGCATGGGCCCAACTTGTCATTAAAAGCAACTATGTCCATCTCACAGTCATACATTAATGCAGAACCACTTATGTGTATTTATAAATACTTATTGGTTTAATAGCAATGTGGGGTATACATTGGATTGAAAAAGTATTTCGTTTTAGATTCAATTAGTTACTGTAAAGCAGGTAGAAAGCATTTAATACATTTCAAATCTAATGTTACCATTAAGTATTTTATTTTGTTGAAATCTAAATAATGAAAATAGACATTTTATTCCTTTTCAGCTGTCTCTTATTTTAAAATAGGTCTAATGTACAGACAAGAATGGAGACTAATAGAATGAGCACCTCGGATCCACAGTTTAGCTTTATTAAATCTTAACATCGTCATATTTGCTTCAGATCTTAAACTGAATCACTCATTACAAATGAGGCCCCTTATGCTCTCCTACCCAACCCGAGCCCTCCCACCTCCCACTCTTCTTCAGAGCATTTTAATTTCAAGGACTGTAAGAGATTCTCTACAATCCATCGCTGAGAATGTACAGTAACAGACAGCCCACTCAGCCAGCGCCACTTAGCTTAAATGTGACGGTACATTGCGGGTTCTTCTGGAGCCCAGGAGCCAGTGGGAGAAGAAAATGTCTATTTTGAACCATTTTTAGGAAAATTCATGACGGTCTGCATTCCAGCCTAGCTGTGTGATGGGGGAGGTGGCCTCACCACCCCAGCCCCCACAAACCAGCATTTCCACTCTGCTGACTGTTGAGTTTTTAATCAATTTTTGCCTTTTCAGTGTCTTCCGAAGCAGCGCTAGTGAACCTGGGTTGTTCACACTGATAAGGTTTCCGCAGGTGGTCTGGTGAGAGTTGCTCAGGCCGAGTGGTCTGGCCAGCTGCACTGTCCCATCAGCCGTGCAGCTTTGGTGTGCAGTTTGTAGGACATGAGGTTTTCCAGGAGGTATAGCACAGCGTTCAAGCGGAAATGCCAATAGCTGATGCGCACTGATTTGAATTCTAGAACCTCGTTTGTCAAATATAACCCTAAGTACCAGTTAAATTTTCAAAAGCCAAATTAAAAATTCTCTTGATTTTATAGTTCTCTCTCTCTCGTTAAAGCTGAAAAACCACTAAATTTTACTTATTGAAAGTAAGAAAAGGTAATTTTGTAAGTTTTTTAAAAAACCATACCTCTGGAGCAAAAAGAATTAAATTTTTTACTAGGAGGAAAAGCTATTAGGGATTTTTATGAATTGTCTTTAGTAGGGGGAAAAGCTGTGGATGAGGGATTTTATGAAGTAAAAACAAAATTATAGTTTCCATTTGCATCAGTTAAACTTTCACACATATTGATTTAAAATTGAGATCCACTTATTTTATTCCTTGCACAAAGGCTGGAAGGGTTAGATATAAAATGAGGGTTGGAGAAATATGTTGTTTGAATTAATTCACGGCTCTGTGGTGTGTCTTGCAGTTTGGTCTTTGGAAGTCAACTGGACATCCACTCGGGTGGCATAGACCTAGCTTTTCCGCATCATGAGAATGAAATTGCACAGTGTGAGGTCTTCCATCAGTGCCAGCAATGGGGAAACTACTTCCTCCATTCTGGTAAGTAATGACTTCAGAATAATGGTTCTATTTCAGTTCTGCCAGTTTTATCTTTTATTGGTGAAACAGTTACATTTGGAAATACATAGATCAGTTAAAATAGGTCAAGAAGTGGAGCTGTCGCCTAAGTTATTTTTTTTTTAAATATATATTTTATTGATTTTAGAGAGGAAGGGAGAGGGAGAGAGAGAGATAGAAACATCAATGATGAGAGAGAATCACTGATTGGCTGCCTCCTGCACGCCCCCTACTGGGGATCAAGCCCGCAACCCAGGCATGTTTCCTTGGCCGGAATCGAACCTGGGACCCCTCAATCCGCAGGCTGATGCTCTATCCATTGAGCCAAACCAGCTAGGGCTCCTAAGTTGTTTTTGAATTTCAGTCACTTAGACATGAACTTCCTTGGATGGGAATGATCTGCCTTTTGGGAATTGAAATATGAATGACAAGAATATGGAAAAGGCTTTACAGTGCTGTTCTATATAAGTTTCCTTCTAATAAAACTATTGAGGAATCTTAAATAGTATGATGTAATCATTATTAGGAAGATGCCAATTTTGAGCTGTAATATTGTCGCCATATAGATCTGCCATCCTCTGATACCACTGCCTCTCATTTCACTGTTCAAAAAACACGGTTGGCTAACACCAGCCACCTGTTCTCCTCAGGAGCAGATCATGAAACAAGCAGCATCCTTGAGCATAGCAGCTTTGGAATTCCCTTTGATGCCTGGGAAGATTCCTATGTCCAAATTTTGACAAAGGTTGTGGGGCAATGTCAAATTGGTCCATTGCTTTTTGGAATGGACAGCTTAGGTATTTGGTGTTTGGTAGTGATAGGGTTGGGAAATGCAGAGAATCAGCATCTGAAACATAGTGCATTAATTAACAAATACCATTTCTTTAAGTCCTTGAATAAGGAAACTAGGTTATTCCAGTGAAATAATATAGAGATGCCCATTTTATAATGTGCAGTCGGCTGCTTAAAGCCTGGAGTAAGGGTTCACTTGGGTTTTCTTCATGGCAGTAAACTGAGGAGGCTGCTGCCCCAAAGTGCACGTACGCAGTGTCTCCTTTACTCTCGAGCTGTCCTGGGCGGCATTCCCACCCTCGCTGTGTCCCCAGGGTGCCCGGGAACCAGCATCTCCATTCTCTGCAGTGACCAGCTCGTTTCTGCCTGCCTCACAGTAGTCCGAAAAGAAACGGAGCTGGCCGGACAGCTGTGGACGGCAGATGAGCTGTTTGTCCTCTAGTATCCCACTTCACGTCCCTGCATAGAACTCAACAGTAGCCAAACTTACTTCATTTCTGCCAGCGATGGGCCTTGCTGGGCAGATTCCCTAAGTAGAAGGGCAAAAGCCTGATGATCCTCGTTCTGTGTTTTCCTTCCACTGTATTAACTGTCTGGGAAGTCAGAGCTTGATCCCTCCCCAGACACTGCGTCAGTTAATGCTCATGAGGAGTTACGGTTTGCTCTGGACACTATGAAGTGCAGGTGCCCTTCAGTGAACTGTGGGTCTAGGCATCAGTACTAACACTTCTCAGGCTCTCAGCTAATGACAGGTGTTTGGTGGCCATAAAGCAGCAGGTCTTGTTTACCTTTAAGTGTGGGAATGGGAAAGGGGTTTTGTTGTGACTTTTACCATCTGCGAAGGCACTCGAGGCTTCTCCATCACATTCACACCTGTCCTGGAGAGAGAAACAGCAGTGTCTCCTGACACACGGGAGAATGAATCCGGCCCTTCACATACTGGGGGTGAAGTAATACCAAGGTCTTGATAAGTCTGTGAAATTCAGTTGCAGCAGAGAATCTAATTGCTCTCAGAGACCTGCAAGCCCCACTCTGCAATTCTGAACATCTGTAAGCAGCTTTTATTGCCGGGTGGGTGCCTGGTTTGCAAAACCAGAGGTTTGTCATTTCTTCAGGTGTTGAGTCGGTTAAAGCGTCATTTCTAAGTTACAGGAAAGGGGTAGCGTGTGCACTGTTTCTGAGTGTCACAGTTCACCTGTTCCTGTCTGAGTTCTGAGTCAGCAGAACTGTCCAGTTCTGAGTCAGTGGCTCCTGTCCATCGCCCGCTGTGGGCTGGGTGTACCCGACGCCCTTGAACCGGCACAGCTGTGGGCTCCATCTTCCTGGAGGGTCGACTGTGGGTGATTTGGGGAAATCTATCCACATGTACATGGGTGTTTGCATATTGGGGAGAGCACTTACTGTTTCCTTCCTGTTCCCCGGGCAGCTGCCGTCGGAGCCCTGTGCTCAGGCACCTGTTGGAGAAGCGCCCACTTCACCTCCTTCCCCTGAACAGATGGGACGGAGCAGTCCCTCTCTTCCCCCCAGTGCAGAGTGAATGACTTTGTGTGGTTTTTTTCCCTCCTCAGGACATTTGCATGTAAAAGGCAAAGAAGAAAAAATGTCCAAATCACTGAAAAACTACATCACTATTAAGGTAATGTGCTCTCCTGCGTTGCCGCCAGTTGCTGAACCTTGTTAAAGGCTGATGCGTAGATGAGGCCCCACAACTCTGATTCCCAGTTTCCCTGGCCGCCCTTTCCCCAGGGCCCTAAGGGGCCTCTCCTACTTCCGGGTCTAAATACTCTTTTTTTTTTGTCTGCAAAGTGCACAGTGTTATTTCTCTATTTCCTGTTCTCTCTTCCTGTGTGGCTTTCCACTGTTTTCTGTTGGCTTTTTAAAAAAAAATTTTTTTAAATTGATTTTTAGGGAGAAAGCGAGAGGGAGAGAAGGAAACATCAGCAGCTTCTTGTACGCCCTCTACTGGGGATTGAGCCTGCAACCTGGGCTGATTTCACTTAGCATAATGTCCTCAAGGTTCAGCTGTGTTGTAGAGTGTGACAGGATTTGCTTATATTTTAAGGCTGAATAATAGTCCACTGTTCTCTTTAGGCTTCTACTCTACAACTGTCTCTCCACTTTTACTTTCCCTCTGGCATTAACATTTTGAAGAAACCAGGCCATTGTTTTTGAACACCCCACATGTGGAATGTGTCTGTTGCTTTGTGGTGTCATTTAACTTGTTCTTCTAGCTCCCGTGTTTCCTGTAACTGGAAGTGAGGGCTCAAGGCCGATTCCATGTAGGTCAAACCTGCTTGGGGGAAACACTGCATCCGTGGTGCTGTGGACTTCCTCTGGGGCCACCGCATCG
Organism: Cnephaeus nilssonii; assembly: GCF_951640355.1. Lineage (NCBI taxonomy): Eukaryota > Metazoa > Chordata > Mammalia > Chiroptera > Vespertilionidae > Cnephaeus > Cnephaeus nilssonii. The sequence goes on from NC_137079.1 coordinate 30,854,398, forward strand.
GACTGGGACCTAGTGATGATACGTTTGACTGCCTGGCTAGGGGATGGCCACAGTCTCTCTGCTGTTGAGATGTTTATTTCCTTTTTGTGAATATCTGGAACCTGCGAGATAATGTCATGTCAGTGTCTTGTTCCCCACAGCCTTCTGCCCTGCAAGGTTGGCATCCTCGGGTGCGCTCCACCTCTGTGCTCTTTCATTGATTCCTGCAGTTGGGCTTGTCTCATTCTGTTGCTTCTTTTACATTTACTAGTTAGCATTCTGCTTTAAAGAAAGGCTTTTTGTCTGTCTTTCTCTCTTTCTTTTCAGTATCACTATAGAATTAACCTTTTGCACTCGGATGTCGAGTGTGACTCGACACGGTTAGCATTAGAATAAAGGAATCGAGAAAAAAGCAAGCGAGTGCAAAGGGTTAAGGATTTACTTTGTGTATTATCAACTCAGTCTTTATTCTTTTTGTGCTGAAATTATCCCAGATTTGGACAGGGAGGGCTCCTGTGTCCTGGGGTCGTGTCTCGCCGGCATCCTTGCTTTCGGCCCTGTCCACCTTTTGCATCCTCCCAGACCGGCCATTTCTCTGAGGTGCCTCGCTGCCTTTGTTGGGAAATGGAGTTTTGAACCACGATCTGAGCACCTAGTGTTGTTTCTTGCTGCTCGGAGTGCAAATATCTCTTTGAGATACTGATTTGGTTTCCTTTGGATTTATACCCAGAAGTGGAATTGCTGGATTATATGGCAGATCAAGTTTTAGGGTTGTTTTTTGAGAATTCTAATTTTTATGTAACTATTGAACTAAATCTTTATTTTTTAATTCTTGACAGTGTTTCCAGCAGGTGAGACCTTGTCTAACCTACTTGTGTGCCCAGGTGTCCCCTTAGTGTAAGTCCCTGCACCAAAGCCAGCACGTAGCCAGAGCAGATGCTCCCAGCCTGGGTTAGTTTCTAAGCAGCGTCCTCAAACCCCCCAGCGGAGCACCTGACTGGCCTTGGCGCGGGGTCCTGGCCAGGTGTTTCCTCTCAGCTGCTGCATGCTGGTTACTGTGGCCGAGGGGAGGCCAGAGATACCGCTGGACAAAACGGGGTGGACAGGTGTACAGAAGGGCTGAGAGCGTCTCCTTTTACTCCGAGAACTCAAACACTCCTCGCGGAGCCCGTTGCCCTCGGTGCCCAGCATTGGTCATTCGGTGGCACGGTCACTGTGGGTGGCCTGGCCGGGCAGAGCAGAGCCCTCGTGTCTTTCCTGGGGCCACACTGGAACCCGTCGTGAGGTTGGGCCCTTTCCTCCCTTTCTCCCCCACCCCGTGTCTTATCCCTTTAAAATCATGCAGAACTTTCCACCGACCACCAGAGAGAGAGGTTTTGTTGAACGGTGTGCTATCTTAATGATTTCTGATACGTTTCCCCATGTTATCCTTTCTGATACGGAAATTTTCACTTCTTTGTGCTGACATTGTGGAAATAACCGAGAGGATACCAATTGGGCTTTTATTTTATGTTTACTTTTTTTCTTTTAATCCTCACCCAAGATATTTTTCCATTGATTTTTAGAGAGAGTGGAAGAGAGAGGGAAAGACAGAGAGAAACATCGATGTGAAAGAAACATCGATTGGTTGCCTCCTGCATGCTCCCTGACCAGGGCCTGGGCCGGGGAGGAGCCTGCAACCGAGGTATGTGCCCTTGACCAGAATCGAACCCGGAGCCCTTCGTCTGCAGGCCGACGCTCCAGCCATTGAGCCAAACTGGCCAGGGCTATTTCACATTTACTTTTATGAGAGGCAGGATGGTTTATTCTGTGAGAAACATGCCTGCTTCAAGTTCAGTGCCTCAGAGAACCATGTCACCGGAGAGAATGACCTGGGCCCCCTCCCCTCAGTCCAGCCTGCGCATGGATGTTGCTTGTTCTGACGTTACCACAGCCAAGCTTTCTGGACCGTCCCCTTCCTGCTGCTGGGAGCCTGTCCCCCTCACACAGCCAGGAACTGTGCATCCCTCCTCCTCCCCGTGTCCCCTCCGGAGCACAGTCCCTCTGCGGTTCCCAGGCTGCTGCGTGGCCTCAGGTGGTGGCCCTGCCCTCTCATGACGAGGGTGAGAAAACGGTGCCGTGGGGAAGGCTCCCAGGCCATCAGCAGAGCAGACTCCCGATGCGCCTGGTGGAGGGGACTCCAGGCAGACGGGCCTCTCCTCTCGGCCTTTCCCACAGACGCGGGGACTGAATGTGGACAGTTAGCAGGGAAAGTGCTAAGAGTGAGTTTGGAGGCAAAACAAAGCTTTTCATAAACATTCCTGATTGCTTTGACGGGTGAGAACTCACCTCCGAGTGATACAAGTGGGAAAGACAAGCGCTGTACATCTCTCCCACATCTCTCTCTCAGGACTTTCTGAAGACATTTTCCCCCGACGTCTTCCGGCTCTTCTGCCTGCGGAGCAGGTACCGGTCAGGTGAGCCGACAGGGCCTTCGGGGGATGGTCACAGCGTGTGCTGTGTGCAGCGGGGAGACTACTCTGACAGTGTGGGGAATGCCAAAATGCCGGCTGAGTAATAAGCACTGGCTGGTTAGTGTGGTTGTTCATCCCCTAAGGCTTGGGTTCAGAAGGTAAGCCCGAGGATACACTATTGCATAATACTGGCACTTAGCCGGAAGGTTCCAGAAGCTTATGGAGGCCATGGGTTTCCAGTCAGTCCTCCCCGTCCACTTCCCTCCTCTCCCCCGCTGTGGGGTCTGGACCCCAGAATGCCCTCCGCTCCATGAACAGAGCAATTGGACTGGCTGTCCTCACACAGGGACAGAACCAGGAGCCCTCAAATGGGTCCCACCCAGGGTAGGCAGGCCTGCTGTGCTGCGCTGTGTGCTGCTCAGGGGTGGGGGTGGGGGAGAGGAGGGGAGGGGGAGGGGGATGTCTAGCACCCTGTGCCCAGGACCAGAGGTCTCCTCATCTCCTTGGAAGGTCAGGTCTGGGGACGCCCGGCACTGCCCTGCCTGACTTGATCACTGTGACAGTAAGATGCCGCCGGTGTCCATGGCCCTGCAGGAGCAGGTGCCCTTTGGGGGTAGGTGGGCTCCTCAGCCTGTGCACTGGGCACGACCATGTGACCAAGGAGGCAGAGACTGGGGTGATGCAGCCACAATCCAAGAACATCTGGGCCACCAGAAGCTGCAAGAGACAAGGCAGGACCCTCCCCTGGAACTTCTGGAAAGCGCATGGCCGGGCTGACCCCTTGATTTCAGTTTTCACCCCCAGAGCTGCAAGAGAAGAAATTGCTGTTTTTTGTCCCCAGATCTGTGGCACTGAGGCACGATACCCAGGACACTGACCCCCACCACTTGGGGAGTAGCTGACACACGTCTACCCCTCGGGCTGTGCCTTTTGTGGGGGGCTGGACGTGGTGTCCAGTGGCTCAGGTGGGCTGGCCCAGGTGGGAGTTCTTAAATCTGTCATCACGTCCTCCTCTGCCACGCTGAGTTCAAGGTCTAATCCTCTCCCTCTCCTGAAATACTGAGCCCAAAGCCCTCATGGCACCAGGTGGTCTTTGAGCTGCGTCAGGTACCCAAGTGGATGTCTCCCCGTTTCCAGAGTCAGCTGTCTGTCCACCTGTCAGTGAGAATGAGCCCCCTCCGCCAAAATGTATAGGGAGAGGTTTTTCACGTTTCTTCTGATGTGATAAGATACCCGAGTCAGGACAGACTGGTCTGCGTGGCTCAGAAACTCTGGGTCTGCAGGTGTGGGCACGCTCGACGGGCACCCCCAGCTAACCCTCCCCCTTCCTCAGCCGTGGACTACAGCGACAGCACCATGCAGGAAGCTCAGCACCTCCTCCAGGCCGTGGCCGCGTTCGCCCAGGATGCTCGGGCCTACATGAAGGGGCAGCTGGTGTGCGGCCCCCTCAGGGAAGACGCGCTGTGGGAGAGGTGGGTGCTCGCCCGGATCTGCCCAGAGAGCCCTGGGCGCCGGCGCGGGGCTGCCTGGAGGGAAGCGAGGCTTTGGGAGACTAAGGCTACTTGAGTGCTGGTGGGAAGGTCCCTCAGGCTCTGTGGCCTCGGGCAAGTCTGTGGTCAGCCTGTGGGTGGCTGTGAAGGTTGTAAATAACTCCTGGATGGGTTTTCCCGCTGGTGTTTATTAGTGTGAACTGAACAGAGGCCCTTGTCACTACGAGGGTGAGGGCGGGTGCCAGGCCGGAGGGAAGAGGGGGCTCCAGGGATTTGTCTCCACAATTCAACGCTCTGGTCCAGATGTGGACGCTGCTTGTCACAATGGCCAGAACTGGTCCCAGGGCCTGCCCAGCTGCAGGGTGGCCCAGACCCAGTCCTTCCCCACGCCCGGAGAGGGGGGAATCCAAAGGAAGCGGGCCAAGCCAGTAAAGAGGGGCGGCAGGGAGTTAGATGTGGAGGTAAAGCCTTGTGACAGGTAGCGGGTGTGTAGGTGAGACCACGCAGATGAGAGGAGGCCCAGGGGGCCTGAGTGTCCTTGTGGGCTGGGGAGTAAAGGGGTGATGACCACCAGGGAGACTGTGCTGGGGGGCTGACGGGAGGGAAGAAGAGAGGGCTGCCGGGGGTGGGAGTGGGACACAAGCCTGCTCCGCCTGAGGGAGGCCACCTGCTGTCGGCCGTGAGTGACACGTGTGTTTCTCATCTAAGGCTCAGCCACACCAAGGCTGCCGTGAAGGCCGCCTTGGCCGACGACTTTGACACGCCTGGGGCCGTGGATGCCGTCTTGGATCTCATTCACCAGGCGAACAGACAGCTGAAGGTGGTCACCAAGGTAACCCCAGTGGCCACAAAGTAGGGTTTTTGTTTGTTTGGTTTTTCCTCATAAAGAACGGGTGCCACTTCCCAACTCTCTCGGGTAACCATCCTCCACAGCCGGTGGCTTCCAGGCCTCCTGACCTTCCCTAAGTTCCTGAGGCTGCTTCAGCCGGATGTGGCCTGCCCCGCTGGCCCTGCAAGAGGCACCGCCTCCCAGAGCCCCAAGCAGTAGATGCGGCGTATGTGGGCACGGAGGTCCCAGCACACTGAGAGCCGGCATTGCGTGTTGGCTAATGCAGGAGCACGCAGCCCTCCTGTTGGCTCGGAGGAAGCTGAGTTCACTGCTAAAACGTGAAATGAGGGAGGAAGCCCTATGCTGGGACCTTGACCCACTCTGTGCCCACCCAACCTGCCCCTTTTCTGGGCCTTGGTGTCATCCCACTCCTGAGGCTCTGCCCTCATGACCGAGTGACCTCCCAAAGGCCGTCTCCTGAGACCGCCATCATGCTGGGGGCTAGGTTCCCATGTATGAATTTGGGGGGACACAAGCGTTCAGACCATAACATCCCCATATTCTAGGTGGGCGGGCTCGGGTGCAGGATTAAGTTACTGCCCCGGGTCGTCTGCTTGCGGAGTGGCAGCTCCAGCAGTTAGTTCAGGGCCTCCCGCCAGCTTGTCCGCATGGAGGTACAGCAGGCAGGAGTGACCTGTTACACCTTTGCCTTTAAAGAGCCTTCTCTGGGTAATCTGTCACAGGAGCCTGGCGGTCCCAGGAGCCCTGCTGTGTTCGGCTCCATCATCTCCTACGTTGAGCAATTTTTTGAGACGGTTGGAATTTCTCTGGCAGAACGACAGGTACACCCTTCTCTTTTCAGTCCTCAGTGGTGGGATATTTACAAGCCAATCCAATAAGAACCATTTTTCCCCTTTAATGGATACTTATAAATGCCAATTTATGTGCTCAAAATTCATTACATTCCTTAAAAAGTCAACACTCAGAGCTAATATCTTAACTGAAACTGCAACAATATCTTAACTAAGCAGCAGCAGTGCATTTTAGCTAGAGTGGTGTGTCATCAGTTCTGTACACACTCGTTTTTATTTTTATTTTTTAAAAATATATTTTATTGATTTTTTACAGAGAGGAAGAGAGAGGAATAGAGAGTTAGAAACATCGATGAGAGAGAAACATCAATCAGCTGCCTCTTGCACACCCCCTACTGGGGATGTGCCCGCAACCAAGGTACATGCCCTTGACCGGAATCGAACCTGGGACCCTTCAGTCCACAGGCCGACGCTCTATCCACTGAGCCAAACCGGTTTCGGCCTCGTTTTTATTTTTATTATGTTTGTTTAGAAAGAATCTCAAAATGTACAGACAGCTGTACTGTAAGAACATTTTTCCTGAGCCACCTGAGAGTAAGCTGCCAGCCAAGCCCCCCTCAGTGTGTCTCCTTCAAACAGGAGCTGTCCAGCCCCAGCCCTTCGGGCTCCCCAGTCTCCCCATGAGCCCTTTGTGGTAGAGTCCATTCAGGACTCGGGGTGATTTCAGCTGTTGGCCTTGCCTGGTACTTTCCCATCGGCCATGTCTCCGAGGGGCCTGGTTGCTCTGGGAGAAAGGTGGTCAGAAGGTGGGACCTAAGTGCCAGATGTGCTCACTGTGCTTGAGCCACAGCTGCTCCGGGCCCTTGGTGGGCAGAGAGGGAGAAGAGTGTGGGCATACTGTGTGCACGATATCCAAGTTCATTTCTGTATCGCTCTACATTGACTAAAACTCAGGGGTACCACCGACACTTCAATTCTGGTCCCCAGCAAAGGGTTCATTCTGCTTTCCTCACTTTCCATACAGAAGTGACAGTGAGAAGCCTGCTTTCCAGTACCCTAAACGTATTTCCTTAGGTATTCTTCTCCCAGTACATAGTCAGTCTCCCACTGTGGGATGCCCCCCTCACTCACTGGAGCTGACTCCCATCCTTGCCTGGACACCCGTTGCACCCAAAGCTGTCCCCTCAGCAGGCTGCCCTCTGCATGGACACTCCACAGGGCTCTGCGGCCCTCCACCTCTCCACGGGGCCCACCTTGCTCTGCTTCACATAATGGCTTTAGGACTGTTGAGGATGGGGAAAGTAAAAGGCTAAAAGAGCCATTTTATTTATTTTTTATTTTGTTTTGTTTTTTAAATATATTTTATTGATTTTTTTACAGAGAGGAAGAGAGAGGGATAGAGAGTTAGAAACATTGATGATAGAGAAACATCAATCAGCTGCCTCCTGCACACCCCCTACTGGGGATATGCCCGCAACCAAGGTACATGCCCTTGACCGGAATCGAACCTGGGACCTTTCAGTCCGCAGGCCGACGCTCTATCCACTGAGCCAAACCGGTTTCGGCTAAAAGAGCCATTTTAGACAACACTGCATGTGAACAGGTTGATAACGGGGAAAGGTCTGACTGCAGATGGGAGTGACCATCACAGGCCCTGGAATCACCCCTCCTCCCAGGTGCCTTTACAGCTCCACCAGGTTCTGCTGCTGCTGTTGGGCTGGGGCATGGGACAGCTGCTCACTGCTTTGAAGGGGTGGGGCTGTCCTGTTAGCTCAGCTGCCTGGCACTAGGGGGAGCCCACTACTTGCGGGGGGGCGCTCAGCTGGAGGTGGGAGTCATGGAGGTCTGGCTCCTAGCTGCCCACCTGCTGTGATCTGGGGTCATCCCCTGTGAGCTGGGGCACATCTCTCACAAACTTTAGGTTCAGTGAATTTCTGACCTTAACACAAATTGCAGTGTCTTTGTGATAATTCCCAGGCTTGCTTTAGTAACATGTCAGTTACTTGGTAGACTTAATGTCCTTTCCTGAGCAGTCCAGGGACCATCAGCCAGTTCAGACAAAAGTGACTGGTCTGTGGTGACCAAGTTTTTGCAAGGTCTGTATTAATTTTCACATGAGATGCCCCAGAATCAGTTATTGAGTAGGAAAAGGCAGACTTGGCCAAGTTGTGCCTGGCCCTTGTCAGAAACAGCTCCTTCACCTCCCCACCTCAACGGCTGACACTGGAGCCCACTTTGGACTGTTTTTCTGGGGGGAAGGGGGGCCTCATGGCTTTATAACAAGAATTGTCTTTACCAGGCTCCTCAGAGAAATGGCCTATTGCTGGCTTGGTGCAGAGCAATAATTGAGGACCTATGAGGTTTAAGAAGTTTGACCCAAAAGTAAAAGGTTGTGGGTTCTGTTTCTTCGTTTACACATGTGAACACAATAGCCACTCAATCCCTTCTCCATTATGGAGGAAGGAACTGTGTAGAAGGGGGAGGACTTCTGGCAACTTGGAGTGGAGTAAATCCCATTTGACTTATTGAAATTTCTCCAATAAGTGCTGTGCACCGAGACTTGATCTCTCCAACTGTCCAGTGAAAACTGTGTGTGTGAGTCACGTGTCTACATTGTTTCAAATACTTGGTTAGAGTGAATAGATTTGGTTTCATTGGTCAGTAAGGCTTAGCCTTCTAGACTCTGCCTAGTGAAGAGATGATAAACAAAACATCTTTAGATGCTGAAACATCTGTAGAGCATCTGCTCCCAGCTTGTTAGTGTGAGTCCAGGATTGCAGGCAGGAAAGCCTGCTGTAGGCCTGGCCCCTGAGATTACTCTGAGGCCTGAGGTGGGTGCTCTGAGTGGCATTAGGGACTCTGCCTGGGTGAGAGAGACATTCAGGAGAGGAAAGTAGAGACGTGCCAATAGCCCGGAACCTCACAGCCTCTCTTCCCAGACCGATGAGAGCAGCTGGCCAAGAGTTCCCCTCAGTGTCGTGGGGGGGGGTGGGGGTTGGGGGGTCGGAGGACGCATGCTGGATGGGCTTAGCACAGAACTCACTGGTCCCATCAGTCAGGCACAGCTGTCTGGGCTGCTAGCAGGATCTCACTGGTTATACTACTCTGCCTGGTGCAGTTGGTTTCAGGGGACAGCGGCTCAGCCACGCTGCACAGCGTGGTGGAGGAACTGGTCCGATTCCGGTTCAAGGTCCGGCAGTTCGCCCTGGCCACGGGAGAGGCTACCAAGGAAGCCCGGCGGCAGCAGCTCCTAGAGAGGCAGCCCCTGCTGGAGGCATGTGACACCCTGCGCCAGGACCTTGCCGCCCACGGCGTCAGTATTAAGGTGAGCCGCTGCCCCCGAGGCCCAGTGACAATGGGGACGACCACCCTGAGATGCTGTGCAAACCAGCTGGCTCACACAAACATGGGGGAGGGTCCAAGCTCAGATCCCCTGTGCTGATGCTGCTTGTGAGCAGATACCCATCCTGTGACGAAAAGGAAGGGATGGGGTCAGAGCCAGGAGGGACACTGAGGTGGAGGGACCTGGGAGAGGGTCAGAGTCAGAACCTGGAGGGAGACTGCGGCCCCGGGACATGTGTACTCAAGCACCCGGGTGGACACAGCAGACCTGTGCTCTTGCCCAATCCTGTCCTGCCCCAAGTGCTGCCCCAGCTGACAACGGAAGGCAGCAGCTGACCGTTTCTAAGCTCCAGCTGCTTCCTGTAGTGCGGCCCAGACCTGTGGACACAACGGGCAGTGCCTCCTGTCACTCTGAGCCCTGACTATATCACCCATTTACTCCTTGAGCCGAGTGAGCCTGCTCAGCCGGGACCTTTTTCCTCCCCCACCCCCAGGACAGGAGCAGCACATCCACATGGGAACTGCTGGGTCAGAGGTCAGAAGACCACAAACCTGGGAGCTGAGGATGCGTGAAGCGGGAACCACAGGCTCACAATGCGGCTCTGTGTTTGCTTAAGTCCCTATAGAAGCTTTACATTAAAGTTTTCCATTGTGACTATTTAGTCAACATTAAAATAAGTCAAACTGATATCATTCCATTGGTGTGTTAGTAACTATGCTTAAAAATGGATTTCTTTATAGTACCAACAGCCACAGACTCAAGTGCAGTTTAGTTAAATCAGCCAACATTATCATCTGATTATATAACCCAACCAGCCTGTGTCCCTGAGCCAGAGCCCAGGATGTAAGTTGTAAATGAGGGTCCCAGAAGACGCCATAGGAAGGTAGGTGGGACCTGTGAGTGGGGTCAACAGGGCAGCAGCTTCCAGGACAGCCCTTATCCCAAGAGGATCTTGGGGGGATTTGGCCATGCTGCCTGCTCCAAAGCAGGAGGAAACAGCCTGTACCTCGAGTGCTGGGCAATGATGAACTGGGGGATGGTCACTCTGGAGGAGTGGGACGGCAGGGGTGCGAGCAGGACACAGAGGTGTGAGGGAGGAGGCCAAAGCCAGGGGGGCGAGCACACGGCAGCTTACTGGCCTTGATCTCGGTCCCCTCACCTTTCTGCACAGGTGGGGAGCTATAACTGTTTGGTGAACCAGAAGGAAACGGTGATCCTCTTGCCGATTCCCCCAACTCTCAGGTCCTGGCTGGGTGCAGCCTCAGGCAGCAGGTAAGCCTCATGCTAGGCACAGTTGTAGATAGCTTGGTGTGGCTCTGCAGCGTGTTTACTTTGTCATTGACATTCATGACCCTCAAAGGCATTTCTCTCCTATAGATAAGGAAACCTGTTCAGAAGCTGACATGCTAAAAGTGACTCAGTGCACAGTGTGTGGTCGGGTGCAGACCCAGGTGGCAGGCAGCCCCTTACAGAGACAGCCAAACAGGTCAAATCAGTACTGGGGAAGCAGACTGTCCCCTGTTGGCCGGACGCCTAACTTGCCCACCAGCAGTTCGGTGCTGCTTTCCTGGTCTCAGGGAAGCTGCCAGTAGGAGTGTCCTTAGCTGGACTTGTGAGGATGCTCGGGTTTAGAGAACAAGGAAGCAATTACTAACTTCATTTAAAAGTATCAGTCCCTGGCTACTTGGGTATATCCTATCTCCCTTTTAAGCAGAGATTTTGTACTTAGAGCAAAAACTTAAGTAACAAATACACAGGAATAGTTCCAAGGACTGCTAAATTTTATTTTATATATAAAGAAATGGTGACATTTCAGGCTTATGCTTCAAATTATTTATTTTAGTACATGGTTAAGCACTGGTGAAAAACACATTAGATAGATAAGCTTATATATGTTTATGTCCCTAATACCTAACAATGTCCTCAACTTAGGAAGCTGAAAGATGGGTTTTAGCTACTTAAGAAAAAAATAAATAAAACTCTATATTGAAATAAACTAGGTATGCCTTTTAATAATTAAAAGTTCATGGCTGGTTTAAAGAAAGTAGGATCTGTTTGGGGTGACATATCTGAACCACAGAGCTTCACCAAGGAACCAGCATTATTAAACAGTAAGAGTACACTCAAACGCATGTCAGAAACCAAACCCCACAGAGAAGACAGAAAAACAAGTCACTCTCAGGCCACTAAGAAAACAACCCATACAACCAAACAAAAGTGAACCAGAGGCTAACAAGACAACAAAACATCTCATTTACAACAATTTCAGATATATCAACTTCTTTAATGGCACCTAAATCTTCCTGCGGACATAGCCACCCATTTCCCCCATTTTCAAACCAGAAAGCCTATTGTTCTGCTCTGTTCAGTCCCACCAGGGCCCCATCATCCTGATGCCTTCCTCCCAAGAGAACACACCAGTGGCCACATCAGGAACACAGCACCCACTCATGCACACTCTGCTGGGCCTCGCCAGCCACGAAAAAGTGCAAGTGTAAGATATGAAGTATTCCAGAGCATTCAGGTATCAATGTCCCATTAAGTTTCCTTCTCAGATTTTCCCATGGTGCCTCCAAAAAGATTTCCAAGGTCAAACTGATTACTGATTATTCTGAATACTTTAACCAATTAACCAAAACAACCAATACTTAGTATTTCTGCCCAGACCTTTTCAACATAATCACAGTTTAAAAAATAAAAATGAGCTAAATAATAAATACCACATCCTTTGGTGGATCTCAATTTAAAAAAAGCAAATCTCATTATTCTCAAAGCTATTTGGAAACGATTGATTGGATCCCTTTGAGAGAACTATCTAATAAGGGGAACTTCTTGCACAAATGCCTACAAATTCAGTTGAACTGGCTAAAGACTTTCTCCTTTTCAAATGATTCTCCATGTTTTTGTTATTGCTGGGAGTACTTTGTTTAGTGTCATAATGTCTCAAACTGTGTATTAATTTAGCCAAAAATTGCTCAATCTCTACATCAACCCATGTAGCCTAGACTACAAGCCTCCTAAGCAGCCTGTGCTGCTCTGGCACCCAGAGGATTCAGACATACTGGACATGGCCTTTCCCATTACAAATGCTGTTTCTCCCACCGTGGTGCTCACTTCCTTCTCGTTTGCATCGGCTCAGGTTTCAAAGAGTCTGCTGAATGCAGGTCCAATTTCTGGGATCATGTCGGAGGTAGTGGTGGAGCGGCCGTACTTCTGGAAGGCTTGGTGGCTGCACTGCCTTGTGAGGGAGCACGCACCAAAGGCAGCCACGAGGAGAGGGCTGAAACTGCAGGGCGGAGACATTAGCAAGGCGCTGGGGGAGGTGGGAAGTCCTCCCTCCACGGCTTTGTCAGACATCAGGGACCTGAAGCCACCAAGGCGCTGATTTCCTTCCTATTTCCACTGAGACCCCAAATTGGCAATTTCTCATCTGATATGCCACTGAGGCATAGGCCGCTTTACTACAGTTAAAATAACCATTAATCCTCTGATACTGATATTCCCTGACAAAAGGCATATCAAAAATACCTATCCATCTGGAGAAAGGTTAGAACACAGCAGTTTTCCCCTGGTGAAAACCCATGCGCACACACGGGCCCGTTTGGGGACTGCTCCCTGCCTGCCAGGTGTGCTGCAACCTCACAGACCCAACACTGCTTTACCAGGTGTCAGGCAGGGCCTTCCAGACCCAGGACGTCCCACCCGGCATGCGTGGCCATCTATCATCATGAAGGTTGTAAAGAAGAGAAACTGAGGCTCACAGAGGGGTGAGAACTGCCAGAGTTCACTCACAAAGCTAAGAGCAGAAGTGGGCCAAAGCCCAGATCCTAGAATTCTGCTGCCTCAAAAAAAACTCGTCTCTCAAGACAGCATCAAGATAAGCTCTACCTCCACCTGCATATTTTTTATTGTTTTATAGTAGGTATGCAACGAACCTAGAACAGTGTCCTCAAACTTGGCTGCACATTAGAATTATCAGGATAGCTTCAAAGGCTAGGGATGCCCCAGACCCTATCGGTATCGAATGACAGCAAGGGGCCCAGATTTAAGGAGTGAAAGCTCCCCAGGCGAACATTTGGGGATCAACTCCTGCCCTGGAATATCTTCCACGTAACAGTAACACCAATATTTCATTTGGAACATTCCAAGTAGCTATTTATGAAATGTATGAGCTACTAAAATAGCTTACATAGTTCAAAAATTTCAAAGTGAGATAGATGAATATGTGGCCATACCCATTTGTTTTCTCAGGTCCGGCGTGGAGTGCCCACTGCACCAGAACACCCAGGAATCCCGATAGGAGGTCACCTTGCCCACCACATCTGCGGTTACTGCCCTGTAGGTTGCACTCAAGAACTGCAGAGCAAAAGTGAGATGGGTGTTAGAGCGAGTGGCTTGTCTCTGCTCAAGGTGTGTTCCAGGTCATCTACCCTAACCCTAACCCCAATTGTTCTTAACAAAAAAGCCTGTATTTTTCAGGAGAGGAAACTGAGGTAGGCAGAGGTCTGGCTGCCCCAGAACCACCTGTTTAGTATCGTGGTCAGTAGACACATGACTCAGCCACTGAGGGATCTGCTGATAGAGATCAGAGAAGAACATGCACAGCACGTGTGGGCCCTCAGTCCTGCAGGACACCTCACACTCCAGAGAATCCACCTTCATGAACATGCACACAACGCTAGCATCTCCTGAATGGGATAATCCTCGTGACTTCATTTCTGTTGTGTAATGAGAAATTTCTATTTCTTTGGAAAATATCTTGGAAACAGATTATATGTTCTGAATGTGTGAGAACACCATCCAGCAATAAAAGAACACAAAGGTTTCAAGATCCCTCAGAGAACACTCACTCCGTCTCCTGCCCAGCATGCGAGAGAGACAAAGTGAGACCTCGGTGACTAAGGATGCCTTGTGTTCTCTGTTGGCCCTGATTTCAGTGATCTAGTCAGCAATTCTATACCTAGACGACCGTTCTTTGTATTAAATTCTCTCTGTGACAATAACTGGTGTATTTTTTGCCTGTGGATCAGATTTTTCTGTTTTCAGGGAGCTAGAGATGTTACACAGTCTCTGGTTGTGAACCTCCTTGTGTAGATATGAGCAAGTATGACAGCCCATTTTGCTCTCACTAAACGGTCCACAGACTCCTAAGGGAAGAATGTGACCGGAAGATTTGTCACATTCATCACCTGGTGATTCCCACCACTAGTGTCAGCTCCTGGGGTTTCTTCACTTTTTTTTATAAATTAGGACAAAAATGCAAGTAACTTCATGTATGTTACAGGCAAGACAGAGGTGGCAGGGTGTGAACTCTGGAACACCACCTGCTGTTACAGCCACCTTCCCACTGGGCTGCTGCTTATCAATCGTTAACAGAACTTTACCCACTGCACCCGGTATCAACTAGGATCAACACTGATCCGGTATCGCTTCCCTTTGCAAAATAGTGAAAAATGAAAATGGACTTTGAAGAAGGTGTGGTTAACAAGCTCATCAGGAAGTCCCTCTGTTGGTGGAACATGTGATGCATATGATGTATGAGCATGTAAGATATAAGGGATCACATGTGATGTGTGAACAAGGTTTTCCTAGGGCTGTACCCACATGGCCACACTTGGTGAAGCCCAAGGCCACTCACCCTGTTCGCCATCGGAGATCACGTCCTGCTCCCCTTTCTGGACCACAGTCACATTCCCCAGGGCCTGACTGAGTCTCAGCACAGCTCCACGGCGATCACTGCTATCCACAGGGTCTCTCAGCTACAATGCAGGACACCATAGGCAAAGCTGTCATTAGACACTTGACAGGAGCCCACAGTGTGGATACAATGAACATCATCCTGATCTTCAGACTCTCATATCTAAGGGAATCCCCCAGCACAAGACAAACCTCCATACAAAGACACACGTTCCATCCACCAGCTGGAGAGGCCTAGGTGGATGCCAGCACAGGGGCTCGATTTAGAAATATTGCTCTGGTGCCCGTCCCCTACCTTGTCAGATCAAAGGTAAAGAACACTGCTCCTGGCTGGGATATTAAAGGTCTGCAGAAGGGATTCAACTTTGAATGATAATGCACTAATATTTATGGAGCACTTGATATGTAAGGACTCGTGAATTTACATGTATTATTTCATTTCATCCTCACATACACTATAAGACAGATGCTCTCATTATCCACATTCCACAGGTGAGGTAATGCAGGATAGGGATGGAGATATCTGCCCAAAGTACACAGCAGGAGGGGCAACTGACCCCAGAGCACACCACCCTGCCTTTCATCCAACCAAAGATGCACCGATTGGAAGATGTCCCATCATTACACCCACCACCAGGAAAAAACCACAGCACTGTTAGCACATGAAAAATGCATCGTAGAATATGCATGCATCCGCTCCACATCTGCAAGTGTGTCCCTGCAGACCCCCCCGAGGGGCCCAATGGGTGCAGAACCACAGAGCGTGTCCCTTGCCCCTCCTCAGGATGAGGAGGGCTTACACTCTATCTTTCCAGTGGTCAGCAAACTCACCACAGCTTCAGAGAGCCTGATGAACTCCATGTGGTTGGGAGTGAGAACGGCCTTCTGGTAGCCTTGGATGAGGGTCGGCTGCTGAGCTATCAGCCATAGCCCGTCCTGCACAGAACAAGGACTCCCATTTACTGCATGGCCTTGGGCACCCGGCTATGAGGAGGGGACAGGAGAGGAGAGGCCACACTCACTGCATCAATGACGACAGGGATGGCTCTGGCCTTTGATGCTTCTAAAATGCCCTGTGAGAAAAGAGAGCTATGCTGAGCAACAAGGCCATCATCTCTCTGAGGAATCAAGAGAAAACCAAGCAGTTCCTTGATGAATTTCAACATTAGCTTATCAACAAATAGAAAGGAAATAATAAGGTAATTGCCTAAATAAACAGAAAATATTCAAATGAACTGATAGGGCACAGGTAACTCTCAAAACATAAGCCCACAGGCAACATTACACACAGTGCTGGGTCCCAGGCTAGCCCACGAAGGCCAACTCCAAGCTAGTGTCTCCAGATTTCTAATTGATACTAATCCTCAGGATTCAGAAATGAGAAATCGGAAGTCCTAGGAATTCCCCAAATTATCAGCTTTTCATATTCATGTGCTTTATGTATTTTTCACACAGCTTTTTATGTATTTTTCACTTCACGTGTTTTACAACACTGTCGTCATAATAATAAAAAATCATTTCTCTCTGAAAAGGTTATACTCAAAGTTCCAGAGGTTTTTTGCTAATAAAAAATTTAAAAAATATATAGGGTGTGGGAAAAGTAGGTTTACAGTTGTGTGTAGGCAAAGCAGTTTACTCTTGTATTATTATTTATTAACTAGAGGCCCAGTGCACGAAATTTGTACAGGGGGGCGGTGGTCCTTCAGCCCGGCCTGCACCCTCTCCAATCCGGGACCCCTTGGGGGATGTCCAACTGCCTCTCACAATCCGGGACCACTGGCTCCTAACCGCTCACCTGCCTGCCTGCTTGATCGCCCCTAACCGCCTCTGCCTCGCCCCGCACCCGGGACCCGGGACCCGGGACCCAGACTTCCTCCCTCTGGGTAGCCGCAGGCACCCAAGACCCGGGCTGGCTTCACCGGGGCCGGCCACAGCTGCAGGGGCCCATGGGCGGGCGGCTTCGCCTGGGTGGCAGCCACAGGCACCTGGGACGCAGGGCGGGCGGCTTGTCCCTCTCCTGGGCTGCAGCCTGGCTGGTCCCCATTCCTCTCTCATGAGCTTATTTGTGCCTGGCTGGTCCCCTCTCCCCAGTGTTGAGTGTCTGAGCCGTTAAGGCGTGACGGCATGACGACCATTTGCATATTAGCTCTTTATTATGTAGGATTATATAGGACTGTATTATCTTCTATATGAACAACTGTAAACCTACATTTGCTCCACCCTGTATATAAGATCAGCATGTGGTTGCTTATTATTAACCAGTAGAGGATTACATATTGCATTAGCATGTAAAAACCTCTACCTTATACACGTGATAGAAAACATGAGAGAATAAAATATATGGTAAGCAGAAATAACTTAAAAAACATTGAAAGATAAATCTGTATATGTTTAATTAAAAGTGATAGTCCTGTAAATGAAATGTGAAAGCCCACAAAGCATGAGCGGCCCTGCCCAACAGTCTCATCAGACTTTGCTAACACTGGTTAGAGTTGGGAGCATTTTCAAAAGCCCCTTCAAAGAGATATCAGGGTATGGGAGCTTCATGAAAGCCTATTTCCTTCTTTAACAATGAAAATACTCTGCTTGTCTTTAGTTTGGCTTGACTGTTAAAACTGATTTGGCTTTTGCTGATTCAGATTTCTGAATCTCTGGTGTCATGTTTGAATCTCTGTTCAGTGTTTGGCCACAACACTAACATGTTCACCTCTTTGTATTTTTCCTATTAAAGTTCTCAAAAAACAAAAACAAAACCAAAAGCCACAGTAGTCTAAAGTGAATATTCAAACATTGGGAAATATATAGGAAAAATGTAACATCACAAACACTCAGGTCTCCTGGCATAGTTTAAGAGCACCATACAGAATCATGCATCAAAGTCACCTATTTAAGAACTGACTTGCTTCCATCACTCAGAGAATTTGTATGAAGTGCACTGTGCATTTAAACCTGTCAGCACTTACTGCATTTGCAACAATGGTTGACGATAGTTAGCATTAGTCAAAGCATGAGTATACACTTATAACAAGGCACAGTTCCAAGTGAGACTGGCTGATGACATTACTACCACTCTCCAAAACTGCAGCTTCAGCCACCATCTAGTTAATAATCTAATCTAAAAGAAGAATGGCACAGGAATGAACAAGCCACACCCAGATCAAAGAAGACTTGCAGAAGGTTGAGAAGCAGTGCGACATCTCCAATAGGACACATTTAAAATAAAACAAG
Source organism: Cnephaeus nilssonii (assembly GCF_951640355.1). Taxonomy (NCBI): domain Eukaryota; kingdom Metazoa; phylum Chordata; class Mammalia; order Chiroptera; family Vespertilionidae; genus Cnephaeus; species Cnephaeus nilssonii. Next base: position 30,872,229 of record NC_137079.1, read on the forward strand.
GAGCGCCCTGGCTGGTGTTTCTCAGTGGTTAGAGTGCACCAAGGGATCATGGGTTCGATTCCTGGTCAAGGGCACATACCTAGGTTGTAGGTTCAATCCTGGCTCTGGAGGCGGAGGGGTGAGGAGTGAGGGGTGAGGGAGGCAACCAATCAATGTCTCTCTCACATAGATGTCTTTCTCTCCCCCTCTCTCTTCCTTCTACTCTCTCTAAAAAGCAATGGAAAAAAATATCCTTGGGTGAGGATTAATAACAACAACAAAAAATAATAACATAAAGCAGTCAAGAAAATTCAAAGGTCTCAACCTCAACTGCCTTTAAACAACAACAACAAGCATTCTCATGTAAAAGACCAGGTGGAAGTGAGAAAGAATGACAGCATCCCAGAGCAGTGTCCTGGCAAGGAAAACCTGTTGGTGGAACACACACACATATACATATATATATATGTGTGTGTGTGTGTGTGTGTGTGTGTGTGTATATATATATATATATACACACACACATATATACATATATATGTGTGTGTGTGTGTGTGTATGTGTGTATGTTTTCAAGACATTATGAATAGGAAAAGCTATAAACAGCCTAAATGGACTAGCTAAATACATATTGTATATTATGATGTAGCTACTAAATTATTTAAAATAAAATATTACGATTAACATAATATATGGCATGACATCATAAATATAAAGGAATATAACAAATATAAAATACATGATATAAAAATTAAATAACTCACATGGAAATGCACAGGACCCAGAATAGCCAAAACAAGCTTAAAAAGAAAAACGTTCAGAGTGCTCCACACTTTCCCACTTCAAAACGCACAGCACAGCTGTAGTAATGAAGAGTGTGATGCTGGCCCAAGTGCAGCCATACAGGCCGATGAAACAGAAACAAGAGCCCAGAAATAAACCTTTACATTTATGTCAACTGATTTTCAACAAGGATGCCCAGGTAAGTCACTGGAGGAAAGAGGAGTCTTTTCAACAAATGGTGCTGCAACAATTGGATATCTCCTTGCAAAAGAAATAAACTGGTCCCCTTAGACCATAAACAAAAATTAACTCAGAATGGACCACAGACCTAACTATAAGAGCTAAAGCAATAAAACTCTTATAAGAAAACTAGAGGCCCGTTGCACGAAATTCGTGCACGGAGGGGGGGGGGTGTCCCTCAGCCCAGCCTGTACCCTCTCCAATCTGGGACCCCTCGAGGGATGTCCGACTGCCCATTTAAGCCCGATCTCGGTGGGATCAGGCCTAAACGGGCAGTCGGACATCCCTCTCACAATCCAGGACTGCTGGCTCCCAACTGCTCGCCTGCCTGCCTTCCTGATTTCCCCTAACTGCTTCTGCCTGCCAGCCTGATCACCCCCTAACCACTCCGCTGCCAGCCTGACTGATGCCTAACTGCTCCCCTGCCAGCCTGTTTGCCCCCAACTTCCCTCCTCTGCTGGCCTGGTCACCCCTAACTGCCCTCCCCTGCAGGGTTGATCGCCTGCAACTTCCCTCCCTTGCAGACCTGGGTCCCTCTCAACTGCCCTCCCTTGCAGGCCTGGTCCCTCCCAACTGCCCTCCCCTGCTGGCCATCTTGTGGTGGCCATCTTGTGTCCACATGGGGGCAGGATCTTTGACCACATGGGGGCATCCATATTGTGTGTTGGAGTGATGGTCAATCTGTATATTACTCTTTTATTAGATAGGATAGAGGCCTGGTGCAGGGGTGGGGGCCAGCTGGTTTACCCTGAAGGGTGTCCCGGATCAGGGTGGGGTTCCCTTGGGGCGTGGGGTGGCCTGAGCGAGGGGCCTGTGGTGGTTTGCACACCAGCCACGCCCCCTGGCGACCCAAGCGGAGGCCCTGGTATCTGGAATTTATTTACCTTCTACAACTGAAACTTTGTAGCCTGGAGTGGAGCCAAGCCTCCTGTTTGCTCCGTGGCCGGCAGCCATTTCTGTTGGGGTTAATTCACCTTCTATAATTGAAACTTTGTAGCCTTAAGCAGAGGCCTGGGCCTGGCCAGGGTGTGCGGAAAGCTTTGGTTTCTCCATTGCCGGGGGCAACCCTGGCCTGCTCTCTCCAGCTCTGTGGCTGCCGCCATTTCTGTTAAGATTTGTTTACCTTCTATAATTGAAACTTTGTAGCTTGAGTGGAGGCTTAGGCCTAGCAAGGGCAGGCGGAAAGCTTGGCTTCCTCCGTTGCTTGGGAAACCTTGCTCTCTGTGGCTGTAGCCATCTTGGTTGGGTTTATTTGCATACTCGCCCTGATTGGCTGGTGGGCGTGACTGGTGGGTGTGGCTTAGGCGTAGCGAAGGTGCGGTCAATTTGCATATTACCCTTTTATTAGGTATGATATGAAAGTAAATCTTGGGTCAGGTAAAAATTTTTAGGTAAGACACCAAAAGCATAAATAACAAAAGAAAAGACAAAGTGGACTTCATCAAAATTTAAAATTGTGCTGCAAACAATATCATCAAGGAAATGAAAAGACAACCCACAGAATGAGAGAAAATATTTGTAAATTCTATCTCTGATAAAGGACCTACAGGAACCCTCATTTGCCTCTCTTTGCAAAGACAATCACCCAGCGAAGAGGCACTGCCAGACCTCCTGTGACCTGTGGAGAGCACCACTGACTCGGGACACCAAGTGCATCGCAGATGTTTACACAGGGGAATTCCCAAGGAGAGGCTCCCCGTGGAGAAACTGAAGGATCTAGCACTTCTCAACCATGATTAACTCCTACTTTTCAGTAAGAGGTTAAGATTTTCAAATATCTGAACGGCGCTGCCTAACAAACTTGCACACTCCATGCTAATCCAGGTGGCTTAAAGCCAGGAGAATCCTAAATTAAATCCTCTACTTTGCACAATGTGCCATCTAGAGCTACCTTTAAATTTTGACAGCCTCTCAGATTATTTACCCTGAATGTACAACTGCTGGCTCGTTCATCTATCTCTCTAGGCAAGCTCTTTGTGAGAGGAGTGAGTAGCTGCCCACCCCACCCCCAGGTGTCTATTATCGCAGCTTCTCATTTCAGAGCCCAGTGAAGCACAGGGCATTCTGTTCAGAACTACTCAATAGCCCAGCACCCCACAGACTTCCAGTTCTAGGCAGCTGGGTCCTTTTCTTTGGAGGAGTTTCATTAAATGAACAACTTCTAAATGCAAAGTAGTATGAGACATAGAAGAAAAATATAAGCAGGCACACCCCTAAGTCCCATTCTCAGGCATAACTCAGGATAGGTTGGTTTTTTCCCAACTTTACTTAAGTGTCGTTGACAAAAAATTATATAAATTCAAGGTGTACACCTGATGTTTTGATACATATATTATGACATAATCACCACAATTAAGCTAACACTTAAGATCTCCCTGCCTCTTGGCAAATTTCAATATACAATATAGCCCTGTTGACTCTAGTCATCACTCTACATCAGAACTTATTCATCCTGCCTAACTGAAAATTTGGACACCCTGACCAACACCTCCCAGTCCCTGGCTGCCACCCTTCTACTCTCTGCCTCTATGAGCTCGACTATTTTGACTCCACACAGAAGTGAGATCATGCAGTATGTCTTTCTGCAGCTGGCTTATTTCACTCAGCATAATGTACTCTAGAGGATACACACGTTTTAATCAACCCCTTTGAAAGAGGCAATAATAAATGTATCTACTTTCAATTTTAAAGTAAAAAACAAATTTATTGCTCAAATCCAGTCCCTGTCACTTGTCATAGCTCCATTTCTTCTAAGTGATTTTCACAGGTTTGAGGAAAGTACAATTTCAAACCCCAACTTTTACCTCAAAGGCTGGAACTGGAAGATCTGTCATGGAAGATACCATGTTCTCACTAAATTCTAGCAAAGCAAACACACGTCCTTTTAAAATTGTTCTTTACCAACCAGACTGCTAAGAAAGTACAACACACAGCTACCTACACCTTCCTTTCACTCTGTTGTTGAATTTAATAGGCAAAAGCTGAGCCGAAAAGAGCCCTCTCAGTTAATGATGATGAGGATGCTAAATCATGTTTCGTATGACTTCGAATCCTTTAGGGGGCACAAGGCCAAGAACCATCTGAGGGCACCAGGCACATTCTCTGATTTGGAGCTCACTCCCGACCTCCTGAGGCTACAGCACCACCTCACATAGGGTGCACTGCACGGCCTTCTCTGGGGTTGGTGCTGGGCAGTCCCTAAGATGTCTCCACCTGAGAGCAATGCCCTGGAAGTGTCAAAGGCTGCCGAGCAGCGAGAACACACAGAACGTAAGACTGGCAGGCTCGTTACCCATTCCCCGGTTCTGGCTGGTATTTAACTTTATTAGGATAAAACATTTTCATCTTTTTAGAGTAAGGCAGACACAAAGTAAAGTTTTCTGTAATAAAGAACAGCATAAATGAAAAAGTAAATGAACATATATGTATGTGTGTGTAACTAAGGTCTTGTGCCCACTCTCAACACCGGGCGCCTGGAGCACTTTATAAAATGTGGCTCTCAGTAACTCCTGGGGCACATCACCCCTTTAGAGGGAAGCACAAGGCCTAGGAGGCTGACTGAGCAAGCTGCCAGGGTCCCCAACCGGACAGGAATCGTAGTGGAAGATGAACCCAAGCCTGACCCCAAACCCTGCCCACTGCTAACATGGCTCAGTCTGGATGCTGGGACTTCCCAACACCTCAAGTGTAAACCACATAAACATCAGGGTGACACCCATGAAGCAGAACATCTGAACGGTTCCACAGTGATTTGCACCTGCTACAGTAGGAAAAAGCCAGTGCCCCAAGAATAAAAAAGTTTCCTTCAGTCTGGTTTTTATTTTTAAGTTCATTACCATCTTTATGCCTAGTTCCTCCTCTATCTTTCAAACCAAATTTTATCCTTAATTAATCTATGACAAGGCACACAGACCACTAAACAACAGAAATTTAAGAAAAATGTTTCTGTCCTGACTTCCCAGGATCTAAGTATCCATTCTATCAGCAAAAGTTTGTTTAGTAATTCTATATTTTACCTTGACGTTTTTGAGAAGAGCATCTTCTCTGCCTAAGCCAGGTCCTACAACCAGGGCATGCAGTCGGGGCAACCACTTTTCCACTTCATGAACCGCATCAGGGCTATCACTAAATAAGGAAAAGAAGGGCAGAACGGTTTACTTAAGATTTCATCTATTTGTTTAGTATGAAACCCCAGATTTTCCCAGTCCCCACCCCAATGTCCTTTTCCTGTTCCAGGACCCCACCCTGCACTTAGCCAGCAAATCTCATCTTCTCCATAGAGACTGGTTCATCTTTTAACACTCCAACATAGACGTCTAGCTTTCAATATTTAAATGCCTTCTAGGGCATTATGCTAAGTGAAATAAGTCAGACAGAGAAAGACAAATATCACATGACGGCTCTTATATTTATATGTAAGATTTAAAATTTAAAAAACAAAAACAAGCTCATAAATACAGAGAACAGATCTGTGGTTACCAGAAGAGGGGAAAGTGGAGGGTGAGGATGGGCGCAATGGGTAAAAGTATAAGTTTATTTAAAAAAAAACAAAAAAGGAATGGAGTATGGATATATGCTACAATGAAGATCAAAAAACATTACGCTAAGTGACAAAAGGCAGACACAAAACACCACATATTGCATGATTCCATTCATATGAAATGTTCAAAAAGGCAAATTTATAGGGACAGAAAGATAAGGTTGCCTCAAGCTAGGGGTGGTAATGGACAGGGGTTTTCTTGTTGGAGTGATGGAAGTGTTCTAAAATTAGATTGTGGTGACAGTAACACTTTGGTAAATACATCAAAGATCATTATACAACTAAAATGAGTGAATTTTATAGTAAGCTATGGCACAATAAAACAGTTACACACATTAGAAATAGTTAATTTATGAGAGCAATAGTGGAGAGAGACACTGGGCCAGACATTAAATATTCAAGGAATGATCCAGGGATTTGACATAGCTGCCATGAGTAGTGGGTAGCAGAGTCTGACAGTGTGAGTTCAAAGGAGCTGGAGGTTTCAGGAATGAGAGCAGGGCAATGGTCTGGGAGGAGCAGTGAGGCCCAAGGAGGATGCACATCCCATTTCTAGACCCAGTGGTACATGAGGGGTCAAAGGAAAAGCCACCTCCACTTGAAAGGCTTGAAGGGAAAGCCATACCCTCTGGGAATAAGCAGACAAGGTAAAGGAGGGAGTGGCATTAGCAGGAAATAAGGTAAGAAAGTGCTCACTTACGGTAAATGGCAAAGACCAGTCTGGCTGAACACAGTACCAGTAAATGAATGACATGAGAGAAGTAGAGGCATTTCACTGTAATTAAACTCAAGCATTCAGAACCTCTCACTTGCTGGGCCCCTTCCAAGGCCCTGGGAGGGTCCTTAGCATTTTATTCAAGTGGTCCATATGGTTTTATAAAATCTGCAAAGGTAAGCAGAGGACTTGGGTCTCATCAAAGCTGAGCCAAAACAGAACTTCCTTCCCATAAGAAATAAAGTCAATAATACAGGGTATCCTATCTAATAAAGAGGGAATATGCTAATTGACCATCACGCCTTCACAAAGATGAAGGCACCCACAGCCAATAAGGAGGAATATGCTAATTGACTTCCACGCCCTCAAAGATGGTGGCACCCAGTCCCCTCAGACCCACTGGGGCGACAGGCGCGCAGCACGGCCACTCCGCGCGCCTGCCTCCGGAGTCCCCCAGTCCCCTCAGCCCCCCAGCCGCCCAGGGCTGGCCTGAGGCGCAGGCAAGCCTTGGATGGCGGCTGCCCAGCTGCCCAGGGCCGCCCGAGGCTCAGGTTACCATGGCCGGCCGAGGCTTGCACTGCTGGCAGTGGCAGTAGCAGAGGTGTGATGGGGGCATCGCCTTACCCTGATCACCAGGTTGCCTCCCGCCCCTGAGGGCTCCCGGACTGTGAGAGGGGGCAGGCTGGGCTGAGGGACCCGCCCTCCAGTGTATGAATTTTCATGCACCGGGCCTCCAGTATAGCTATAAACATAACACCTTTTTTCTCCTTGTTTTTTAAAAAAGGCTCATGAAATAAAAATTCAAACACACCAGAATAAGACATTATGGCTAATTTCAAAATTATCTTGACCAGTCTGTTTCCATCACACAGGAGTACAGGTAACAGTGTAGACTTTACACTTACAGACTATCCCCTACATCAGACACTGGGGAAGTTATCTAAAAGGCTTGTGTGACTGATTCCTTTACAACATTAAGAGGGCCCTCCTTTAGAAAAAGACCTGACAGCTGCACAGAATTTTGTTGGTTTTTTCACAAATAGTTTGAAAACAGTTCTTCACACGACTTGAGAACACCCCTCCCTCTTTGGCCTCTTCCAGCTCCCCACCCATCTGTTCCCAAATGGGTCCTCCCTGCCTACATGCACTCTTGTGTGGCTCATCTTTGTCTCTGGACTTTAAACACCATCCACACATCAACAACTCCCAGATTTACACCTTCCCTGACTGTCCCACTCCTATCCCGTGCTTACCAGCTTACCTGTTTGACTATCTAACAGGCAACTAAAAACATGTCTAAAATCCAACTCCTGACCATCACTCCCACCCAAACCTGCTCCCCCAGTTTCCCAACTGCATTAAATGAAAGCTCGCTCAGCCCAAACCCTGGGTGACATTCATGACTGTCTTCTTTTCCTTGTGTCCCATGTCCCACCCCTCAGCAGATCCTGGTGCTGTACTTTCCAAATGTACCCAGAACCTGACCCATTGTCCAGTTTCTACCCCATCATGTACCCATCACCAGGAACCTCACCAAGGCCCTGGGAGGGAATCCTGCTTCCAACCTGGGCTCCAAAAGCTTGTACTCAATACAGCAGCCAGATAAGCCTTTTAAAACGTAAACCGTCCTGTCCCTCCCCTGCTCAAATGCTCCAGCAGCCTCCTTCTCATTTCTACAAAAGCCAAAAGCCTTACAATGACCCCATAATCTTCTAAGCTTGGTTCTGAACCTCTGGTCACTGAGTACCCGAGTGCTCCCCAACACAGCTGCAGCTTGAGCTCTTGCACCAGCTCTTCCTGTGTATGGAAGGGCCTCCCCCCATTCCCCATGTCTGTAGAACTTGCTCCCTTATTATCTTCAAGCCTTTACTTGAATGCCCCTTGCTGTACCCATGACCACCCTATTAAAAACTGCACACATAGCACATGCACCACACTGCGTCCCCTTCCCTGCTCCCATCTCCCATGGTGCTTACCACCCTCTGACACACTCTTATCTTGTTTGTCCATCTCTAGAGCTGTGTTGTCCAATATAGTAGATACTAACCACACATGGCTTTTAAATTTAATTAAAATTAAAGTAAAAACTCAGTGCCTAAGTCCTACTGGCCACATTTTAAGTGCCCAGTAGCCATGTGGTCAGCAGCCACAGTGCTGGACAGCACCAAGGGAGAACATTTTCATCATCGAAGGGCGTTCTAGGGCATGGGAGCAGGTGTTTTCATCTGCTCGGTGCGATGCTGTCTCTGTGGAACCCAGGACAGGGCCTGCACGAAAGATCTGCTGAATGATGAACAGTTTTGTTACTGCCTGATAGGCCCCTCGTTCCTGCCACACGGGCACTGTCCACAGGCAGGCCCACACTCTCCTGGGCCTAAGAACCTCCAGCCATTTCTGACAGGCCAGCCCTGGGCACATCACCCTTCAGATTTTATCCCATGCTGTGCCACACGACTGTCTTCTTCTGACCACAGACAATGGGCTCATTATAGTTTCCTCCTTTCTTCTGAAACACTCTACCTACCAACTCTCAGTATGGAAGCTATTTAACTGAGACTCTTAGAGAGTCTGTAAGGACACCACATGACCAAGGAGAGTTGCAAGTAAATCACCCACGTGCAGCCCCACTCACAGAACTGGATGAACAATCAGCTCCGGGCTGTACGACTTGATCACAGGTGCGGCCTCCCGGGTACAGAACACGTGGGATAAATCTGCACCCTGAGAAACGAGCACAAGAGGATAACTTAATGTGGGGATCACTCAAAAGATACCCAAAGTGGTTTCAACAACAGCCATTCACTATTTACATCATCGAAAATTACATAACACTATCCGTAAAACACACACACACACACACACACACACACACACACACACACACACACACACACACAAACATACCACTGTAGCAGTTAAACTACAGGGAGGAGGCTGAGACGGTGGAACCTAAGAAAAGGCTGGAAATAAAGGCAGACTTTTACTGTTGCCCAAGAGACAGGTCAACCCAGACCAGCTCAAGCTGCCTCACTGAGCTATGAGACTCACGGGAAGCAATGCAGCCATGGAGCTGAGCACAATTCACAGTAACTGTGTTGACTGGGTGGTTAGGACTTGATCAAAAGGCATGAGCAGCCCTAACCGGTTTGGCTCAGTGGACAGAGCGTCGGCCTGTGAACTGAAGGGTCCCAGGTTCGATTCCGGTCAAGGGCATGTACCTTGGTTGCAGGCACATCCCCAGTAGGAGGTGTGCAGGAGGCAGCTGATCGATGTTTCTCTCTCATCGATGTTTCTAACTCTCTATTCCTCTCCCTTCCTCTCTGTAAAACATCAATAAAATACGTTAAAAAAAAAAAAAAAAAAAAAGGCATGAGCAACTGCCAAAGTCCAAAGATGCCTTATGCTAGGACTGAAAGGCATCCCAAGATTATTTTGGTGAAGTACAATTCTAATAAAACTTGATTTAAAAAAAATGAGTTTGAAGTTATTTTATCATTGCACAAGAGATCAGAGTACATTTAAAGATGTTTCTCTTATCCATAATTACCTGAAGATGTTATCTAGATTTTTATTGGAAAACATTTGCTTTGATCATATTTAAATAATCCAACTCTTCCTAATAAAGAAGATATAAGTAAACATACCGCTTTGAGGGCTGAGATTGCTGCAAAATAAGGGGCTCCAGTGTACCTAAAAAGAAGATATTTACAGTCTAAAACTTGAGAATGAGGCAGGCACACCAGGTTTATCAACAAAAACCAAACAGAAGTCAAGCACCTAGCACAGGGCCGAACCCCCAGCAGGTGCTCAGTAAATGTTCAATAAACATAGATCAGAACCAGAAAAGTCAGTCTTTCACCTGAGACCTTTGTACTATGTCAGGAGAGGCAAATTCTGGCTTCAGTGACTACGGTCTCCCTGTAATGGCTATGTGCAAACTGAAGGCTTGAGGTTTTAAGGGTTCATACATATGTCAAATTTATGCAATTATATATCAACTAGAACTCAATAAAATTGTTAAAAAATAAATCTCCTAATATAAAATAGTTCAGCAAGGTTGCCAGATTTCTATCAACCAAAAAAAAAAAAAAAAAGGATAAAAATAGCATTTTTCTATACTAGGAGTAATAGATTAGAAAATATGATAGCATCTATAATATTGGCAAAAACCATAAAGCATCTAGGAATTAACTTTATATAACAAATAACTGTGGGGAAATTTTTTAAATCTATTAAAGAATACATAAGATGTACACTGGCTGAGATGACTTAATATTATAATGATGATACTTCTTTCTAGATTAATATGAACATAGATATAAAAAGTACTTGATTTATCAGAAATGCACACAGATGCAAGTAGAAGAAATTGTAACAGCATCTGAACAAAACTGGAGCTTTGTTAGCAAGGAAGATGGGTAGGAATATTACATTAGGGGGGAAAAAACACCCCCAAAACTGGACTTAAGACAGTGAGAGTTTACTGAAGGCATCTGCCAGGAGAGAGTGTGCCTGAGGTGATCATAGGTCAGAGCACCCCACACTGGACAGTACCCAAGGAACAGCTCAATCAGGGACCCTTAGAGTTTTCTCCTAATCAACCTTAAAGTTCATCACTGAAAAATACCAAATATCATAATATCAGCCTACATTTGGAAATAATTACTGCGGTTCAACTAGACAGATGGACAGTTGACTGGATGGCTGATAGGCAGGTAGACAGCCAGATAATAAAGATTAACTGTTTAAATACTAACATTTTCCAAGTCACTTACTCTTGGCAGCCTCCAACTATGCCTATTCTTCCATTTTGCCCTTTGTGCTTCTTGGTAGTTAGAGGAGGTATAATATTTTTCACCAATTGAAAAGTATTTTCCATATCCTTTATCGAACGTGCTTTATGCAGTGAGAATGCTCTTTTTAAAACTGAAAAACAGGAAAATGAAATTCCTTAGAATGGTAAATATCTATTGGGATATATAAAGAACAGAGTTAAACAAAATAGTCCATTAACCAAAATACTTCCCCAAATTGACTCAACGTGAACGTTACAGATTTTTACCCACTGGTTCCATTATTTTATTTCCGTAAGCAAATGATGTTCAGAAATTACAACACTAGCACATGTTGTATATATCAAGTTTATTTTTTAAATGTATCAGACATTTTGGAAATATACTTAATCTCAGAAAGTTTTTTTAAAAATACATTATTAATAAACTACACATATTTCATTTCAACTGTAGCTTAAGTTAATTCATCTCTTCTCTCAAATTGGAAAAGCAATCTCCCATTTGTTACCTTCCACTGATAGACTCAGATTATTTCCCCATTTAATTTCCCAGTTATCTTTCCAACACTGAATTAGGTACTAATTAAATAACCTAGAAATGGCATTCTAAATATAGAACAAATCTTACACTGGGTTCACAGGCATTTTGAATTGTCTCTAAATAGCTAATTTTAATTGGCCTCTCTTGAAAACAAGGCATTCAATATTTTTATCCTTCCAATTATTTCAGCAGCTGAGAAAAACTAGACACAGATCACAAGTTCAAGTGAAGATCAGAAGCAGGCTCAGCTCCACGTGGTCAAACAGCTTTACCTTCAATAACACTCTTAGAGTTTTACTTTTTATTCAACAAAATTATTCAAGTAACTTTTCTTTAATGAGTAGATGTAAATGCCTCTTTAGCTGATAGATCAGATGTTTAGACCCCAAGATGCAAAGAGAACATTAATTACCTTCAACCCAAACACCTTTAAACCAACACAGGATTAAAACTCAAAACAGAATCACTGTAAACTAGGCTCAGGCAAGGATCAATACAACTGGCTGATCCTCTGCTCCCAATGTCTTTCCTCATATGCTACATTCTGCTCCGATGAGGGGTCCGTAGTACTGCTTCCCATCCTGACTCAGAGCCTGTTGGCAGAGATGCTGAGCTAAGGGAGTAAGCCCACTCTCACTCCACCCCACCACCACCATTTCAGCTTTCTGAATACCCATCCACACTCAGAATTCCCAGACTGCAGCCTTTGCCATGCACAGTTACTGTGAAATGCTCTTTCCTGGCGCTCCCTGATGAGCTGCATGAAAGAATCCAGAGCTGTTATAATCAGATTTAATGACAGCATCTCTGACTGCAGATGAGCAGTTCATGCAGGCAGGAAAATGTTTGCCATGCATGTTTCAAACTTGAACATATGTAGCTTAATAATAAGTATGACTGGTTAATACAAGAATAGTAGAGAATGTCACTCCCTCAAATTCCCCAGAATAAGCACAACTGCTTAAAAACAACAAAGGCTAGAAATTTTTATTAAAGACAGAATCTAACTTAGCAGTCACTCAAGGGTTGTTCTGGGTCCCTGTGTTTTGGGTTTATTAGATATCATCACTTTATACTAAACACTTAACCCCCACAAAATATCCCTAAGACCACCCCAACACCTTTTGTCTGCACAGAATGGGGTACAGCATCCCTCCCACCTGTGGCTTAAGGGAAGTTCTACATGTTTCCATGTTGGACCCCAACCCTCAATTGCCTCAAACAGAGTCTGGCACAGAATAAGTAATTCAATAAATGTCTGAGGAATTAAAGGCATCTTGATTCCCTCTCCTCATCAGCAGTAAGTTTATCCTTCTTTTACAAATGAAACTGAGGCCCGGAGAGACAGACCTGTGAAGATGCTTCTGTTAGTAATGGATAAGCTGGGGCAGAAGACACCATTTTACCAAAATGTTGCCATTTTAAGGCAAAAGAAATAATTTCTCTTTAACCAAATATTCACCCCACCAACCAAAGACGAGTCAATTCCTCCTCAAATGCCTTCTGAAACCATTTGGGAGAGGGGAAAAAAATCACTGTTGAGAAGTGTAGTATTTTCAATTTTTAACTGAAACTGTATGAATGTAAAGTAAAATCCACACTGTTATCCAGCGTTCTGTCCCACTCACCTGAGATGAGCTCCTGTTAGTGAAAGGAGCAAAGAAAAGACCAGTTAAATTTCCCCTAAACTTCACAGTGAATCTGTTTCAGCTGGCTTACTGACATTCCCCATTTGGAATTATCCACAGAAATATCCTATATAATAAAAGGGTAATATGCAAATTGATCCTAACAGTGGAACAACCAGTCACTATGACATGCACTGATCACTGGGGGCAGATGCTCAATGCAGGAGCTACCCCTTGGTGGTTAGTGCACTCCCACAGGGGGAGCGCCGCTCAGCCACAAGCAGGGCTGAAGGCTACAAGTGCAGCGGTGGTGGCGGGAGCCTCTCCCACCTCCTCAGCAGTGCTAAGGATGTCCCCAGGGCCTTAGCCATCAGTCGGACATCCCCCAAGGGCTCCTGGGCTGCCTAGAGGGATGTCTCACTGCCAGCTTAGGCCCGATCCCCTGGAGAGCTGGCCTAAGCTGGCAGGTGGACATCCCCCAAGGGGTCCCAGGCTACAAGAGGGCACAGGCCAGGCTGAGGGACCCCCCCCCCCCCCGCCCCGCCCTGAGTGCACGAAAATTCTATAGGCCTCTAGCCTGTCTAAATAAATAAATAAGCCTACGTGACCATCCGACCGGTAGCTATGATGCACACTGACCAGATGCTCAAAGCAGGGGGCATATGCTCAAAGCAGGAGCTGCCGAGCTTCGGTGACTTGGCAGCTACGGTTCTCCGGTGACGCACCCGGAACCAGAGAGGAGATTCTGGGGTGTGTCACCCGAGAACAGCCTTCTTGCAATCCGGGACCCCTCGGAGAATGTCAGAGAGCCAGTTTCGGCCCTATCCCGGCAGGTGCAGAATCTGTGCACTGGGCCTCTAGTCTATAATAATAAAAGGGTAATATGCTAATTAGACCAGATGTCTTCCGGACGTCCTTCCTGATGAAGCCAGGGCTGGAGGGAAGCCAGCCTGGGTCTCAAGTGCCTGAGGGCAGCCCGAGGAGGGAAGCTGGTGCTGGCAGCCGGGGGAAGGAAGGCCTACTCTTGCATGAATTTTCATGCAGTGGGCCTCCAGTCTTGAAGGATAAAAAGGCCTAGACAAGAGGTGACTTAAAATTTACCCTATTATGTAACTTTGTTTGCATAACAATTCTGAGTCTGGGAGAACAGGTAAAACCGGCCTGGATTTTATTTGTTTTGGAGAAGTGTGGCTGAGGAAGTCTGGAGAATCACACAGATTTCTTAAGCCTGGGCTGTTTTCTAGAATTGCACCTGGAGAGGTAGAAGGAGACGCTATGTGCTACAGACAGTCTTCAAACACAGGCGGTCGGACAGGGAAGAAAATAAACCACCTTATTTTATTTACACAGTGAGGTAACGCAGGTCCACTCAAAAGTGAATAAGGAATTCCTAACAAACACAACTTTGCCACTTACAACTTGCCACTCACAGCTTTCTGTGAGACCGATGTCTCTCTGTGCGAAGACCATATGACAGCAGTGCTCAAGTTAACGGAGATGGGCCTTAAAGCGAGGACAGAAAGGGCGCAACACCACCTGTTTTTAGTCAAGTTCAGCAAGTCAGTCTAACAATGAAACCTCAAATCCAAAGGAAATCTTGCTAACTAATCATAGTGTGTGCATTTAAGACAAACAGCTACCAATAAAAAGCCTCAATAAGTTGGTGCCCAGAAAGCCCCTCTGCGGCTGGTACGGATGAGGCGCGTTAGCTAAGGAACCCCTCAATTCTCCTCAAAGCATTCGGACCTGCCATGCCTAACAATAAAGGGCCAAACTCCCTAACAGTTACTCTCGCCACATCCGGCCTGAGAGCTCGGGCCCGCGCGGCCCCGACCCCGGCCCCGGCCCCTCGACGCCCGCGCCGCGCACAGGCCGCGCGCATCACACAGCTCCCGCGGACCCGGCCCCCCCAGCAGCCCCCGTCCGGACGAGCGGCCCGCGGCCGGGTACCTGCGTCCAGCGGCGGCCCGTAGAACGCGAGCGCGGCCGAGAGCAGCGTGACAGCGGCTGCGCCGGCGACCGCAGCCCCAACCCCCGCCGGCGGGGCCATGCCGTACCGATCTTACCTCGCCGGCAGGCCTGGGCTGCAAGCCAGCCGGGACCCACAGCCATGGGCGAACTTCCGGGCTCCCGCCCGCCCCGCGCCGCCGCCGGAACCGAAATCCTCGGGAGAACTTCCGGGACCCGGGCGGCCTCTGCGCCGCCGCCGGAAGCTGGTCCCCGCTCGCTGTCGCCGGGGTTTCGGCTTCCCGCCCTCTGGCTGGGTCCGCTGCGGTTTTGCTGGAAGGAAGATTGCGGTGTCGAGATGCGTCTTAATGGTTAGGGCTTGGGTTGTTTTTATCGTTTCTTTTTTGGGCAAGGGGCATTATAGAAAGTAATGGAGGCAGAAAGCCGCCCATTGTACCGCTTCAGCTACATACCTACAGGTGTGTAGAAAGTTAGCTCCAGTGGAAAAGCTTTATCTTTTTCTCTGTTGTATGCTCAGCATCCTGAACAGGACACATGGTAGGTTAGGTGTTCACTCTGTCTTTCTTGAGGTGTCATTTACATAACAATAAAATCCACTAATTTTAACCGTACAAGTCTATGAGTTTTAGCAAATGTGTATAATCATGTAATCACCGCCACAATCTTGATTTAGAGCTTTTCTATCCATACACCCAAATCATGCTTTTGATACTGTTACGTTATTTTTAAATTTTTAATTGTTGATTGCTTATACATGGAAACGCAATTGATTTTTATATATTGACCTTGCTAAATTCCTTTATTAGTTCTAGCAGATATTTTTTGAAATTACGTGGGATCTTCTATATAAGCAATGTCAGTTTGCCCCATTTTTTTGGTGGCAATAACTTCAACTTCAATCACTTGGTAAGGTGGTATCCACCAGGTTGTTCATTACCAGTATGAACCCCTGAATTTTTGTTTTATTCGGTACAAATTCATGAATTTTTATTTATTCAGAATTATTTACTATTATCCACTAGGTTACTTATTGCTAGTATGAATTCATTTTAATTTTGTTGTATGCATTTGTCTTAATTAATTTATATATTACATTACCCTTTTTTATATTTTAAATGAAACGTTGAAATATTTACATTTCTTTTTTTTAAAATATATTTTATTGATTTTTTTACAGAGAGGAAGACAGAGGGATAGAGAGTTAGAAACATCGATGAGAGAGAAACATGGATCAGCTGCCTCCTGTACACTCCCTACTGGGGATGTGCCCACAACCAAGGTACATGCCCTTGACCAGAATCGAACCTGGGACCCTTCAGTCTGCAGGCCAACGCTCTGTCCACTGAGCCAAACCAGTCAGGGCTTACATTTCTTTTTTAATATACTTCTTATTATTGACTAGGGGCCCAGTGCACAAAGATTCAGTCCGACCTGCACCCTCTCCAATCTGGGAGCCCTCAGAGGAGCCCTCCCCAATCCGGGAGTTTCTGTCTGTCTTTGCAATCATATGAGCGAATTGTCTGAAACCCCAACCCAGTTTGGTTTGTTGCTCACAGAATAATAGAGGCATTTTTTTTCTTTGCTTCATTGGTGGAGATTTCCTGGAAGTTTTAGGATATCTTCCCTTTAATTTTTCTTAGACACTCTGATTTTACTTACGTCTCTCACCTTTGCTTTCTCTCCATCCCCCACCGCAACAGTAACTTGCTCCAGGCTCACTTTGCTCTAGTGCAGTGGTTCTCAACCTTTCTAATGCTGCGACCCTTTAATACAGTTCCTCATGTTGTGGTGACCCCCAACCATAAAATTATTTTTGTTGCTACTTCATAACTGTAATTTTGCTACTGTTAATGAATCGTAATGTAAATATCTGTGTTTTCCGATGGTCTTAGGCGACCCTGCTAGCGGTTCTCAACCTATGGGTCACAACCCTGCTAGTGGTTCTCAACCTGTGGGTCATGACCCACAGGTTGAGAACCACTGCTGTAGAGCCTAAGACCATCGGAAAACACAGATATTTACATTACAATTAACAGTAGCAAAATTACAGTTATGAAGTAGCAACGAAAATAATTTTATGGTTGGGGGTCACCACAACATGAGGAACTGTATTAAAGGGTCGCAGAATTAGAAAGGTTGAGAACCACTGCTCTAGTGTCTAGGACAGTGGTCAGCAAACCGTGGCTGGCGAGCCACATGCGGCTCTTTGGCCCCTTGAGTGTGGCTCTTCCACAAAATACTACGTGCGGGCGCGCACGTACAGTGCGATTGAAACTTCATGACCCATGCGCAGAAGTCGGTTTTCGGCTCTCAAAAGAAATTTCAATCACTGTACTGTTGATATTTGGCTCTGTTGACTAATGAGTTTGCCGACCACTGGTCTAGGAGATCCGTCTGCCACCAGAACTACGATTCCCAGCATTCCTGGTGCTCCCTGCCCTCTGGGTTTTCCCTTCCTGCTCTTTCTCCATCCCATGGCCTCCCGCTCTGCCAAGATCTCCAAACCGCCGGTGGAGAGTGGCTCCCCAAGCCGCTCTCCGTCTGGCGGCTTGGGGAGCCAAGTTCCCCAAGCTGCTCCACTCTCCACCGGCTCTCCTGCTCTGCTCTCCACCTGGTGCCTGTGTATGCAAATTAACCCACCAGCTTTGGCAGGTTAATTTGCATACTCACTCCTGATTGGCTGGTGAGTGTAGCGGAGGTACGGTCAATATACATGTTTCTCTTTTATTATATAGGATAGTATTACAATATTTCTCCTTTCCCCCTTTCACCACCATCCTCCCAGCCCCTACCCACCCCCTGAAATATTTACATTTTAATGGGTCATCTGGGGCCCCCAGCTTTAGAGCCACCTCTGATCCTTGTGATATTGTGAGTCTACCTTTCTGCAGAATGCTCAACATGATTTTCTTCTTGTGTGCCCCTCCCCTCAGATTTTGGGGAGGAGGGGAGATATGTATAAATTAAGAAAAATTGTACAAATCAATTAAACTCTGGATCTTTCTTACTCAGCTACGAAACTGTTAAGCCTGAGAGTTGGCACTGCCCAATGGTAGCATTGTGGTGGAAAGATGTAAGAGAAAATATGTGCAGCTCATTGGACACTGATCTGCTTCACGGTATTAGCATGATTTGTCTTCCAATGCCAAAATGATGAAGGAAAAGATTACCAGTTCAAAGTGTATGCACTCATTTCATTTCTTTTACATCACCTCTGAAATAAGACACATTGATCCATCTCTCTGGCCAGGTTGAGAGGTGAATGTGGACGAAAAAGGGGCCACATACCAAACCTAACAAGCTCAGGGGAGGCCTGTATGGTGGGCCTTACAAACTTAGACCTAAAGTAGCCACATAGGATGTCTAAAATTAAAACTTCCTAACTAAAAGCAAGTCATGACAGGTAGTCATGTCCTAGGCTGGTATTTTCCTTGGTGAAGGAAGCTGAGCCTGTCTATTGTTTTTTTGCATCCAAGATAACATACCTTTAGAATGTCAGAGTAATCCCCTTTTCCCCAGACCTCTCGGGGCACAGTCTCTCACCAGAACATGAGACCACAGAACCCCTGTTATTATCTTGTTGCCCATATGCCATCTCTATGTACTGTAAATGTTAATTGTTAACTATCCTATGCCCACCAATGTAAAAGAAGTATATCTCTCTCCATTTTACTCTTTATCCAATCTCAGATTTCTCTGCTTTGCTTTCTCCCATTTCCCTATAACCCCCTCCCTTTCTGTCTCCTGCTTTGATTGTAATGTATAAAATAAGCTACAAAACTGCCATTCACCAAAGCATTTTCTCAACCCATTGAGATTTTGCTTCCCGGCAATTGTCAGTTTGGCTCAAATAAATTAATAAAACTGTCTACAGATTTGGAGCTTTCTTATGTCAACACTAGAGGCCCGGTGCATGAAATTCATGCACGGGGGAGGAGGGCTCCCCCCAGCCCAGCCTGCACTCTCTCCAATCTGGGCCCCCTCAGGAATGTCCTAAACCGGCAGTTGGACATTCCTCTCACAATCTGGGACCACTGGCTCCTAACTGCTCACCTGCCTGCCTGCCTGCCTGATCACCCCTAACTGCCCACCCTGATGGCCTGGTTGCCCCTCACTGCCTCACCCCCTCCGGCAGCCTGGTCACCCATAACTGCGCCCCCTGCCAGCCTGGTCGCCCCACACAGCCTGCTCCTCGGTCGTTTGGTCGGCCCTCACTAACACCCCTGTTGGCCTGGTCGCCCAATGCTATCATTTGGTCATCCATTCGGTTGTTCTGGTTATGACGGTCGCTTAGGCTTTTATATATATAGATGACCTTCACCACCTTTCCACACTGTCCTCCTTGGTGCTGTTGGCCTACGGTCCTCATCAAACTAGGCTAAGAAATAGATCCAAGAAAAATCTATTGGAACCCAGATCTTTTATTGTCTGGAAGGTGAAATAGCATGCTGGATAATATTACAGAAGAAAGACCTATAAAAATGTTTGTTAGTATTTACCCACAAAAATCTGAAAAATAGTTAAAGCTGGAATAAGCTATAATTTTTCAATTAAGCTTGAAGGGACTAGAAGTAACATAACACTGGCAACTAATCTGCATTCCTACTCACTTAATTACCTCAGTGGGAGCAGCTGCTTATCATGTCCTTTGGTAACTGGGTTCTTCATTTTGAGAACTGTTCCTTGTAACATATCACCTATTATTTTTAGCTTTGCATTGAAGAGGAATATGATGGAAGGAAACAGCCAGAGGGAACATAAAATTTATTTCCAGGATAAGCAAATTTTTATTTTCAGCCTTCAGGAAAAACCAGTTCTAGGCTCAGGTAGATTTAGTTTCTCTGGGAGCTTATTTGAAACGTAGCAGCACAAAGGTACCTATTATGCATAAAATTCATTTATTCTTGAAGTGATTGCTATGATTCAGCATCTTTCTTAAAAACACACATAAAACAATCAATTAAAATGCACTTCGAGAAGTGCCCCAAACCCGTGATTGCAGCCATCCACGGGGGCTGCATCGGCGGAGGTGTGGACCTCATCACCGCCTGTGACATCCAGTACTGTGCCAGGATGCTTTCTTTCAGGTGAAGGAGGTGGATGTGGGTTTGGCTGCTGATGTGGGAACGCTGCAGCGTCTGCCCAGAGTCGTCGGGAATCAGAGCCTGGTCAACGAGCTGGCCTTCACCGCCCGCAAGATGATGGCTGACGAGGCCCTGAGCAGCGGGCTGGTCAGCCGAATATTCCCAGACAAGGAGGTCATGCTGGACGCGGCCTTCAACCTGGCAGCGGAGATTTCCAGCAAGAGCCCCGTGGCGGTTCAGGGCACCAAAATCAACCTGCTCTACTCCCGCGACCATTCAGTGGCCGAGGGCCTCAATTTCATGACATCCTGGAACATGAGCATGCTGCAAACCCAGGACATCGTTAAGTCTGTCCAGGCAGCCATGGAGAAGAAGGACATGAAGAGTGTCACCTTCTCCAAGCTCTGAGAGCCCCCACGTCCTAGGCCCTGGCCTGGGGTCTGGCTTTGACCAACCTTATGCGTGTGTTTCCTCATCTCCAGAGGGAGATAGTAAAGATGGCCACCTTGCTGCCTTCTCACCCAGTCTCCCAGTTTATGACTCTGTGACACTGGTTTCTTCATGTCCAGGGCCATACCTTCACCCCACGAACAATAAAGCAAAGTCAAGAAAAAAAAAAAAAAAAGCTGTTTCTGTGTCTCCTGTTTCTTATTGATCTGCCTGGCTGTGAGTAGCACACTTGTCTTTTTGATCAGCTGTTGCAGCCTCAGCAGCAGGGGTGCAGTGGTGGCTCCAGGAAAGGCCACTGATGGATGTTGAACTTCACCCTGTAATTTCACCACAACCTCTTTTCATATGTTGGTTTGATGGGCCAGGGAACAAAATCTTTATCAAGAGCTCTAATGATTAAAGCCCTTCTCGTATTTGTCACATTTGCAGACGGTGCTGTGTAGAGGATTCGTATTCACTTTCTCCTCCATAAAACTCAGCAGCAGAGTTCTCCATCCTTCCTCCCTGCAGTTGCCAAAGAGAAGCCACACACAACTGAATCTAATATCATGGAATTCACATTTTGATCCCTATTTAGGAAGTTAGGCTGAGAGAAAGTAAGACATCTAACTCTGTGTGTGTGTGTGTGTGTGTGTGTGCATGTGTGATTACATGTGTGTTCACATGCACTTCTATATCATATATCAACCACCAATAAATGAAGCAATAGGCTCTTGTTAGCTCTAATCTCAAAGACTTTAGAAGGCCCACATTTTCAATAAAAACACACCTCTTATATAATCATAACATGAAGAAATAAACACTAGGTTGAATTTCAATTCCCCAGCAATAGCTTTGAGAATTTGGAAGAGGCACCTAAACAGTTTTAGTTGTAGATGTTTCATCACCAAAAAATGAGATATTTGAATTAGATAAACTTTCCTATTTCTATCAGCTCCAGAAATGTGGTTTTGATCTAGTAAGTACATTTGCTTATATTTTATCTTTATTTAGTTTGTGACTCATATTTTAATGTCCTCTCAGAGGGACAATCATGTGTTTGAGGGTAATCAAAAATCTAGGATTTATGTAGAGCAGGTTCCAAATAATATTAAGACAAATACCTCTCATATATTTTTTAAATGAAAAATTTTCTCCAAAATAAAATTAGAGAATGCCCCCCTAGAAAGATGGCCAGGTGAAGTCACCTGATTAGAAGCCTTGGTGACTTCATTCCATGAAATATCCTCTTCTACCTACAACACGCAGGCTCCATCAACCTCAGTTCAGCCTCTTGGCTAGATTAGTCTCTATTTTTCAGTTATTCTTGGTGGATTGTATAAGAGAGAAAAGAATTTTCCTCTGCCCTCTTCGGTAGGGGTCTGTAAATGAGACTGACAAAAGACAGATTAACAGAGAAAAGGTATACAAATCATATTTGTTAATATTTTATTTTCCCCCATAAATGGAGGCCTTCATAGAAAAATAAATGAAAACCCGAAGAAACAATCCAGTTGGGGTGTTGGGGGCTCATATAGCACTTCAACAAAAGGCAATAAATTGTGGAGATGTGAGAAGACAAGGTAGTGAGGTTTTGGATTCTAGCGGTGGTACATGGTGAGAAGGTAAATATATGGGGAAACTAATGGAAGTGAGGGGTTATTCACTAAGGTTTCATTTGTGCAGATGTGTCTTGGCACCATCTCCATCTCCGGTGATAAAGACTGTCCTTCCCTTCCTGGTATGAGACGGGGACACCTGCAGAAGGGAAACATATTTCCTGCTTTTAGACAGGGGAAGGGCAGAGAGCTGTTTCTGTGTCTCCTGTTTCTTAATTGCCTACAGCACAAAATAGTCTTTATGCCACATGGCACTTTTGGGAAGGCATATTCTGATCCCCTTCAACTGTGTATTATCTATGGAAACTGAAACTTCAATAGTGCATTCTACTAGAAGTGTCTGTGATGATGGAAAAGTTCTCTGTCTGTGCTGTGTAATATGGTGGCCCCTAGCCACAGGTGTCTATTGAGTACATGAAATATGGTTAGTGCCACTGAGGGGCTCCATTTTAAATTTTATTTAACCTAAATTTAAATAGGCACATGTGACTAGTGTCAACCATACTAGACAGTAGTGCTCTAGAATATCAGGAATCTATAAACAAATGGAAAATGTTAGATTAGCTTTGAGCAAGAGAAATTTTACAATGTGCTGTATCATGTACTGCACCCAATACTCCAGGCCACCTTTCAGTCTAGGATGTTGCCTTTTAGTTTAATATTTTCCTGGAGTGCCCTCTGCTGTCTCTAAGATGACTATGTTTTGAAATGTCCTCAATGTGAGCAACTTTGGATGACAGTGGTTCTACAAACCCTGTAAATTAGCTCAGGACTAACCACTGTTATCAGATAGGTCTGTAGTTAGGCCTGATCCTTAAAATTTTATTTAAGCAAAACTTCTGCTGAAGCTAAGTGAGAAATTAACCTAGAAGACAATTATGGAATTATAGCTTGGTAATAAGAGGAACAGA
Source organism: Cnephaeus nilssonii (assembly GCF_951640355.1). Taxonomy (NCBI): domain Eukaryota; kingdom Metazoa; phylum Chordata; class Mammalia; order Chiroptera; family Vespertilionidae; genus Cnephaeus; species Cnephaeus nilssonii. The sequence continues at coordinate 30,895,458 of NC_137079.1, forward strand.
AACCTCTCTGGATTCTTGATTCACCGGTGTTTCTGCTAAATCTCTTCTTCCTTGCAGAGGTACTATCTTTAGGCATTGCTGAGAGCTGATGTCCAACATTCACATTTATATTCTGTGTTACAGTGAAAATAGCCAGGTGAGCCAGGACTAGATTTGTGGCAGATCTGTGGCAAAATGAGAGCAATGAACTTAAGTCCACCCCAGGAAATGAGGAAACCTAACAAAGAATCTTAGAGGATTAGAACCTCTGTTTGGTTTGTGAACATAACAATTTTATGGGTCTGAATTATTTCTCATCATTGAGGAGAAGGAAGAGGAAGAGGAGGAGGAAGAGGAGGAGGAGGAGGAGGAGGAGGAGGAGGAGGAGGAGGAGGAGGAGGAGAGAGCTAGGCTAATTTTGTTTAGTGGATATGATGCAATTACATTCAAAACAGTATTTGGCATAGCTAACAAACTTACTTGGGGAGAAAAATGATGCAGCAGAGTTTGTGGAGGAAAGTCATTTGCTTACTGGGCAGGCAACATGAATCACTAAGTAAAGATCTGAGCGTCACAGTTTTGTGACCGCCCCTGCCCCCGCCCCCGCCCCCACCCCCCTCTAGGAGATATGGAGAAGAACACTTAGAAAACATGACTAATAAAGATGTGGCATGTGGGATTAGTTCATGAATGAACACTTCAGAAACATGGTTTGCCTTCAACTCAAAAGGCTCAAGGAATGAGTCTAGAGTAGGAGTATTCAGTAGAGCAAGAAGCATTTGTAGCTTTGCTTCTGTGGAGACTGAGACAATCTAGGTTGTAGGCTTGGTGCTTACTTAAGTTTCTAACCTGGGCCATTATGATATGGTTATGGGTGCAGATTTAATTAGATGTTTTGTTGGCAGAATAACTGTCGGAGTCTGCTTTATTCACTTCAACAAATATGTATTAATCCTTTTTTACAATATATTTTTATTGATTTCAGAGAGGAAGGAAGAGGGAGAGAGAGAGACAGAAAATCAATGATGAGAGAGAATCATTGATCGGCTGCCTCCTGCATACCCCACTGGGGATCGAGCCCACAATCCGGGCATGTGCCCTGACCGGGAATTGAACTGCGACCTTCTGGTGCCTAGGTCAATGCTCAACCACTGAGCCATGCCGGCCAGGCTATATTAATTCTTTATATGCATGAGGCACTGACAAAGTTCCTGGCCTTGACTGTGGTAGATCTTGTGGGCCCACAAAACACGCAGGGTGCCCAGGGCTGTGGGTAGTATGCTGTGAGAGTGCTGGAAAAGGAGGGAGAACAGAAGGTTGGCAAACTGCCCCACAAAAAGACAGCTTGGATCTGAAACTTCCCTTCCAGACATCAGGCTCTTGCTCAGGCTCACAGTCCTCTAATTTTAGCTCAGTGTTCACCTTTAGGCTTCCAGAACTTAATTGACTATGTATTGAAGTTTTCCTTTTCCGGTCTTTCTGTTATTGTCTAAATCTCCAAGAAGACTCTGTTCAGGCCCAGAAACATGTTGTTGGTTGTTTGTGTTCTTGCTGTAGTCAAATCTGTCCTGCCCCCGCCTACCCCTCTCTGGATTTTCTACAAAACATTGCTTTCTGCAGTGTGTGATGCATCTCCCTGCAGTTAAAAGCTCTATTAACCACGGGCAAAGTTGAAACTCTTTTTTGAAATACATATATTTTTATTGATTTCAGAGAGGAGGGGAGAGGGAGAGAGATAGAAACATCTATGATGAGAGAGGATCACTGATGGGCTGCCTCCTGCACGACCCACATTGGGGATCTAGCCCGTAACCCGGGCATATGCCCCGACCGGGAATCAAACCGTAACCTCCTGGTTTATAGGTCGATGTTCAACCACTGAGCCACGCTGGCCGGGCAAATTGGAACTCTTTTGAAAAATATCATTTCCCCCTCCCCCAATATTGAGCTCATCTTTCTGTAAATCTTACTTTTAGTAATATTTAGAAGCAGCAATCTATTTATTTTTTAGTAAGGAGACAGCACTTGTCATTTAACCAAATGCAGAACCACACCGGTAGGTGTTTTGCTTTGTAGTGTTTTAAATAATAGTTGATCTTTTCAACATAATCATGTATGTATAATATGTATTTTTGCCTCTTTGATCACATTTTTATTCAACATTAGCTGTCCAAAGTGACCATAACCATGTATTTAAACCAGTTTTAAAAACAATGAGGCTATTATAAATAGAAGGGAAATGAAGGAGCTGCACCTGAATGGAACCACTTGACCCAAACTCTCCTGGGTCTAAGTCTCGCCTGCGTGGACTCGGGGCGTCTCACTAACTGGAAACCTGCACCCAGAACTGGAGGAGATGAGTCCCTGAGAGGAGTCACTAGGGACGCCGGCCACGCGTCCTTGAGCAGGGAGCTGGTTGCCTCCGCTGCTGTAACCAAGTAGCACAAACGAGTGATTTGAAACAACAGAAACTCATTTTCTCAGAGGTCTGGAGGAAGCCTAAAAGCAAGGTGTGGACAGGGCTGTGCTCCCTCTGAAACCTACAGAGGAGAATCTCTCCTTGCCTCTTCTGGCTTCTGGTGTAGCCGGCACTCCTTGGCACTCTTGGCTTGTGATTGTGTCACTCTAATCTCTGCCTCCATGGTCACATGATCTCTCAATTTTTTGTCTTGATGTCCAAATTTTCCCCTTTTATAAAGACATCAGTATTGGATCAGGGGCCCACCCTACTCCAGTAAGACCTCATCTTAAATAATTATATCTGCCATGATCTTATTTCCAAATATGGTCACATTCTGAGGTACTGGGGGCTAGGACTTCAATATATCTTTTGAGGGGAACAGTTCAACCCACAACAGGCAGCTTAGCTCCATGTCCAGTTTCTTGTTTCCAAGGAGACAGGGATGAGAAGCTGACCCACAGTCCCTTTCCTTCCTTCCACCCACTGGCCCTGCTTCAATGTGCTCCAAACATCAGTGTCCGTTATTGTGGCAAGTCTCTGACAGCAGGCTGTGGCCCTCACTAATTCAAGCCCAGAGGTGACCCTGAGTACACCCCCACCCCCAAACACCCATCTGGGGAAAAGAGTTTCAGAGTTGCCTAAATGAAACTTGATGGAGTCACCTCTGTGAACTTCAGAATCGTTGTTATAGGAGGGCTTGCAGGAAGAAGAGGAGATGGTCATTTCTTCTCTTAATTTAAATCTCTCAAAGGATTCTTGCTGAGGTTGGCCCCAAAAGAGCCCTCAGGACTCTGGAATGAGGCTTCACCCTTTCCATAAATCTGGGTGGGGGAGGGTACTATCTCCTACCAGTAGGAGGCACAAGAAGCTGACATGAGAGGTACAGCTTTCCTGGAGTTTTGGCTAGTCTTGTGGCTCTCAACTATGTCTGCATATTAGAATCATAAGCCGGGGGCTTCTTAAAAATACTACTTATGCAAAGATAATGAAGTCATTTCTTAAAAAAATATTTATAAATGCAAATGAGCACATGAAAAGATGTTCAACATCATGAGTCTTTAGGGAAATGCAAATAAAAACCAGAGTGAGATACCACTATATACCTACTGGAATGACTAAAATTAAAAAGACTGAAATACCAAATATTGGCAAGGATGTGGGAAAATCAAAACTCTTACACGAGGCTGGCTGGTGGGAACATAAACTAGAACAAGCACTTTGGCTTTTTGTTTGTTTAGTTGTGTGTGTGTGTTAAACATTTTATTACTATTTTATTAAGAAGGAAGTCACACTGAGGAATCTTTCTAAGTTCCTTTGCAGCTCTAGGTTTTTCTTTTACTTTCAATATTATGTTGTATTGGTTTCAGGTGTACAGCACAGTGGTTAGACAAGGAACAAGCACTTTGGAGAGGCAGCTTGACAGTTCCTTTTATTTTTGTTTTTTGACCGTTTCTTAAAAAGTTAAACATATTCCTACTATATGATCCAGCCATTAAATTTCTAGGTAGTTACCCAGACAAAGAAGCCAGACAAAAATGTATAATACTGTATCATTCCATGCAAATAAAATTTTGGAAAATACAGACTAATCTACAGTGATACAAGTTCAGTGGTTCCTTGGGTATAGGGAGGGTGGGAGGAGCAGAGCACAGATGACAAAGGGGCACAGAGAGACTTTTGGGGTGATGGACATGTTCATTTTCTTAACTGTGGTGAAGATTACACAAGTAAACACATTTGTCAAACTTCTCCAATTGGTCACTTAAATATGTATAGTTCATTGTTTATCAATTAGACTTCAATAAAGTTGTTTTTAAAAAAACTGCTGCCCTGGCCAGTATGGCTCAGTTGGTTAGAGTATCGTCCCATGTACCAAAGGGTTGAGGGTTTGATTTCCATTCAGGGCACATACCCAGGTTTCGGGTTCAATCCCCTATCAGGGTGTACAGGAGGCAACCGACTGACGTTTCTTTCTCACATCCATGTTTCTCTCTCTCTCTCTCTCTCTCTCTCTCTCTCTCTCTCTCTCTCTCTCTCTCTCTCGTCAGTGAAAACATAGCCTTGGGTGAGGATTGCAGGAAAAACAAAAAACTCAGAAAAAGAAAAAAAAAGAAAAACAAAAAACTGTTACCTAAGTTCCAGTCCCCAGAGATTCTGACTTTTTTGGGCTGAGAAGGACAATAGGGTTGATATATATATTTTTAAAATATATTTTATTGATTTTATTACAGAGAGGAAGAGAGAGGGATAAAGAGTTAGAAACATCGATGATAGAGAAACATCGATCAGCTGCCTCTTGCACACCCCCTACTGGGGATGTGCCCGCAACCAAGGTACATGCCCTTGACCGGAATCGAACCTGGGACCTTTCAGTCTGCAGGCCGACGCTCTATCCACTGAGCCAAACCGGTTTCGGCAGGGTTGATATTTTTAAGAATTTGCCCCTAAAGTGCAGCCAGGTATATCACTGACGCTTGTAATTTTGAGTAAGATGTTTGAGTATGAAAGATAGGTCAAGTCTAAGCATTGGTTTTTACTTTTGGTGGCTGAGGGAAAATAATGTATTTAAACCAACCCAATGGACATCACCAAGGAAAATAGTTGATTTTACTAAGTTGTGGGTCAGACCATATGAAATCACTGTGTTTAGGTCATAAAAGCTCAAGTGCTGGCAATTCCATAAGGTTCAACCTATATTTTCTATATTTTCACCCTTATCAAACAATAGTTGTTAAGAATTATGTAAGTGCTGGACCAAGTCCTACTAACTATGTCACTTCAGAATATTAGAACTGTAATATAGCAATTTAAACAGACTTCACTAACCATACTACTCCCCATCCCTCACACCCACTCCAGCCAGTAATACTCTGAATGGTGCAAGAAAATATCATTTCAATTGAAAATAAGCACAGTGAATTCATTTGGCTCTTCTCATAGACTTTTGTCCCATTTTTCCAGGTTCAAATTTAAGTTTAACTTTAGATCTGCTTTTTCTTTTTTCAAAAGTAATGTGTATTCATTGTAGAAAATGCAAAAAATACAGAAAAACACAAATAAGACTTTAAAAATTAAGCATAACCCCACTACATAGCTTGCCCACTTCTGAAAACCTAGGACTTAGCTCGGTGGTTAGTCATTTTTGAAAATAAACTTCAGGTTATAAACAGTTCTTTGTAGTTCCTCTAAATTACTTGAGGCCCTTGTTAATATTTATTCAAGTAGGTTGAAGGATGAATTAGTTCCTTAATCATCAGAACTGGACCTCTTATAGAAGGGTTAATCCAGTGGTACAATAAAACTAGCTGGCTAGTGTAAAGAATAAAAAGCAATTTAGCCCAGCCTATGTGACTCGGTAGTTGAGTGTCAACCTATGAACCGGAAGGTCATGGTTCGATTCCCGGTCAGGACACGTGCCCGGGTTGTGGGCTCGATCTCCAGTCAGGGGCGTGCAGGAGGCAGCCAATCAATGATTCTCCCTCATCATTGATGTCTCTCTCTCTCTCTCTCTCTCTCTCTCTCTCTCTCTCTCTCTCTCTCTCCCCCTCTCCCTTCTTCTCTGAAATCAATAAAAACACATATTAGGAAAAAAAAGAGTAAAGAGCAATTTGAATGCAGATCTGAGCATCTCTATGCACTGGCTCTCAGACATGGTTTTAAATGATTAGTCCTAGAAAGAGGTTTTCTGGTTTTGTTCTCTAACATACAGAACAGTTACCAGTGGTCCATTAGAGGCAGAGAAATAGAGAATTGAATGAAGTAAGAAAGATAAGACAGTGGGTGACTAAAAATCTGATAAGCTAATTTCTGAAAATATTGCAGAGCCACACTGTAGATGAATTACTAAACATAAACGTTGAAAATTTCAAAATGGAGTTTTAGTGGCCATAGCCTTTCTTTAAAGCTGGGCCAATCCTGGGTGATAGCTGATAAGCAACGTGCCATTCCTCCTGGCTCTTACACAGGGAATACAGTACTGAATTCATATTCCCATCTGTTTATTTATAGTTAAAAACTATAGGAAGCATTTGGGAAATGGAACACATTTATTCTCCTTGGGTAGTCCAAAAAAAAAAAAAAAAGAATTATATTAGTCTATTCAGGTGACTATAACAGAATACCACAGACTGGCTAGCTTATGAAACAACATAAATCTCTTTCTCATGGTTCTGGCGGCTGGAAGTCCAAGCTCAAGGTACTGGCAGAATCATCAGTGTCTGTTGAGAGCCCGCTCCCTAGTTCATCGGTGGCCTTCCTCTCTCCCTGCCCTCACAGGAGGAAAGGGGCAAGGATCTCCTGGGCCTCTGTCATAAGGGCACTCATCCCACTTGTGAGGGTCCTGCCCTTATGACCCAATCTCCCAAATCCCACCTCCTAATACATCCCCTTGAGGTTAGGATTTCAACATGAATTTTGGGATGACACAAATATTTAGACCATAACAAGTTTGTATCTTTACATCTTGGAAATGAAAACTAGATTACACAATAAAGTGCAGGAATCTTTGCCTGTCTCCTACCAGGGAAACGCTGAGACACTGGCCTTAGCACAACCCAATGAGCCTTGAGCAAATGCCTATAATGAGCTTAGCTCTGTGCGCCATTCAGCCCTGAAGAATGATCCTTCTGGTCAAACACTAAACAAGGTCTCTATTGGTCCCATAGGGACCCACTCAGACTCACAGACCTGTTATGAAGATTATTTTAGCCCAATCAGTGTGGCTCAGTGGTTGAGCGTCAACCTATGAACCAGGAGGTCATGGTTGTGGGTTCAATCCACAGTATGGGGCTTGCAGGAGGCAACTGATCAATGATTCTCACCATTGAGGTCTCTTTCTCTCTCCCTTCATCTCTGAAATCAATAAAAATATATTAAAAAAAAAGATTATTTTGAACTGAAGACATTTGAGAAGCAGCTGATACAAAAGGAGCTTCCATTATCTGACTGAAAGCAGAGCCTTCCAAGAGTGATACAGCCATAAATCCCCTCTCCCACTCACACAGGATGAGAAATTGCATAAGCAAACATTTCCACAACTGTCACACCTTCCATTTGCTCTCCTAAAAGTTCATTTGTCTCCCCATAGGAGCCCTTGCTGCCCCCCAACCCCGTTAAGTTGCTATAAAAACCCCTATATATCCAGCTCTTTACCCAAGTGCACTCATATTCCTGTGAATAAAACATGTTTTATTTTCTCCCGTTAATCTGTCTATTGTTAACTTTCAGGTCCCCAACCTGAAGTCTAAGTTGGTAGAGGAGGTTTTTCTTCCCAACAGTCCAAATTTTAAATGGGGAGGAGGCCATTAGGGGGTGGACAACAGTTGTCTGCTTCCCCATTTCTGCCCACATGTGGGGTGTTCTGACTGTCTCTTCTCTTTAAGGTCCCCACCTCATAATGATGCAATTTGGAGAAATTTACCAGAACTATGAAATCTTGAGATTGAACAGTTGCTTAAGCTCCCGAGTTACAGCCCTGGCCTAAAATCCTGAGATGAGTGTCACGATCTCTTTGTAGCAGCACAACATTCGTTGTTTCTTGTTTATTTTTTCAGAAATTCTAGGGTCTATAAGAAGGTCTGTTTTTACAAGTCTGCTCTTGGCAAGATTTAGGTTTGATTCCAGGGGGGCCAAAGTTCTATTCCAAGGAAATGTAGTCATCATGACATGTAATAGAACTTTCAATGCACATATAAAGATTTATAGGATACTTTGCACATGTATGGTGAGTTTATTTAAAAAGCAAACACATGTGATGGAGGGTAGATACCTAGGGAAGCAAAGGGACATGTGATATCAGGAGGTGGGAGAGGCCAGGGTTACAGATTTTCTAGAAGGAAGTGGGAAACAGGGTCAAAGGCCACAAATGGGTAGAAAAACGGGAATGACTTAGATTGGTCACGGGTGACATGGGCGAGAGCAGTTTCGGAGTGGGAGTGTGGGGGAGCAGGTTCCTGAAGGAAGTGGTACAATGGGTGTTAATGAGCACTGTGGAGAGAGAGATGGAGAAATGACAGTCGCCCAGAGGAGGAACGTTGCCTCTGTTCCTAACCCTACACATCATCCCTGAAAATTTGAGCTAAGAATTAGTGAGGAATAAGAAAATGAGAAATGTACAGTATGAGAAGAGGAATATTTTTAAGCGGGCATATCCATTAAAAAATCAGGACCAGTAATATTTTCAGAGAATAATCTTTTTTCCTTTTTAAAAAATATGTTTTCTTTTTTTTTTTTTTTTTAGAGGGAGAGGGAGAGGGAGAGGGAGAGGGAGAGGGAGAGACACCGAGGCACCCTGACTTGGGATCCAGCCCACAACCTGGACATGTGCCCTACCCGGGAATGGAACCGGAGACCTTTCAGTGCCCAGAACTGCCATGGCTCAGTTGTTGGAGTGTAGGCCTGTGCATTGAAGGGTTGAAGGATCGAGAGTTCAATTCCTGGTCAAGGGCATGTGCCTGGTTTGCAGGTTAGCTCTGGGTTCCCTCCCTTCTCCCTCTCTCTAAAAAAAGCAATGGAAAAAATACCCTCAGGTGAGAATTAACAAGAACAAAACAAAACAAAACAAAAAACCCTCTGCTCCTTTACTCAGTCAGATGTGATCAGATTCTCCATCCATTGTCTGCACAGCTGACAGTCAGTGAGATGGAAAAGGTAACAATGGACATATTAGCACAATTTAGAACACAATTTCATGTACAGTGTTTTAAAAACATTCAAAATCTGCTTAATCAATTACTGAAAATTGAAAGCAATTCAAGTTCCTTTTTCTATCTGCATGGGGAAGTTCACATTGTTTTGCAAGAGGAAGTTGAGTTGTTAAAAGAAAAACCTAAATACTAGACGGCAGGGAAGGATGAAGGTTCCCAGTGCTTTGAGAACAGCTGGTCTACCCCGAGGAAAATCATCCCTATAGCTACATCCTAAAAACTAAAAAGAACCGCAGGGAATGACCAGATGCTAAGGACCCCAAGTTTTAAAGGAAAGCAGAAGAGGGGTTCTTTGTTTAGGAGTGCCCAGGTGAAACCATGGGCTCCGAAAGAAAAGGGGCTTTTCCACAGTGGGCTAGAGACCAAAGAGTGGTGGGAAGCCAGGGTGGCTGTTAAGCTCCAGAGCACCCACAACCACACCCCTATCCAGCCAAGGCTGAGACCTGACAGACAGAGACCCTGCCCTGCAGCAGTGCTGACCTGTACCCTTTCTTTCTCTGTCCCTGGAAGCTCTTTCAAAGTCCTTCCCAGAGGTACATGTCCTCTTTTGACAAGGTTTCAGACTTGAAGATCAGTCAGAGGCAAGGCATAGACCAATTACATAGATCTGTTACACAAAAGAGGAAGGAAGATATTATGTCTCTGCATCTAGATTTCTACCCAAAAGAGGAATGCTGTTGGCTAGAGATCTAGAGTTAGGGCAGCTGACCGTGGGGTCCTCTACCAAACAGCAGCACCAGCAACACCTCAAGGAGCCAGGCCTGCCTTGATCTTGGACTTCTAGCCTTCAGAACTGTGAATAAATAAATTTCTGTTGGTTAAGCTGCCCAGTCTGTGGTACTTGTTATAGCAGCGTGAACAAACTAATACACCAGGGAAAAAGTGGTCCGTGTCCTTGTCCCCAAGGAACTTGGGGAAAGAAATATAAAGACCAGAATCCATCTTCTGACAAAGGAGGGTGACTAGCAATGTTTAAACTGCTGTTAGGACAGAATAGATGACCCACAGTTTGGGCTTTACCTATGGAATTACCCATACATGGATCGAGCTGAACTAGGGATAGAAAGAATGGGATGAAAAAAAAGAAAAAAAAAGAATGGGATGACCCAGAAGATAACATCATGGAAGTTGATATACTACTGATCCTGGACCAGTCATGTAACTCATGGGCAGGAATAGTCCTAAACTTTGCCTGAAGCGTGTATGGTTGAGGGTTAGTGATAGCAGATGGTGCAGAGGGTAGATGAGCAGAAGATGGGCTGATGGTGAAAAAGACAGAATCTGAAAGCTCCCCTCCTGTACTGAATGGCACCACATATTTTTATTTTATTTTAGACAGTTCCTTTCATCAGAAATCTACCATTTTTGAAGTTTGTATTGATTTTGTTTCCAAATCTTTAAAACTCCATTAAATGTGTTTTGAAGTGTTAGGATGATCCTATATAATAAAGAGGTAATATGCAAATTGACCATCACTCCAACACACAAGATGGCCGCCCCCATGTGGTCAAAGATGGCTGCCCCCATGTGGACACAAGATGGCCGCCACAAGATGGCCAGCAGGGGAGGGAAATTGTGGGCAATCAGGCAAGCAGGGGAGGGCAGTTGGGGGTGACCAGGCCTGCAGGGGAGGACAGTTAGGGGTGACCAGGCCTGCAGGGGAGGGCAGTTGGGGGCAACCAGGCCAGCCGGGGAGGGCAGTTAGGGGTGACCAGGCCTGCAGGGGAGGGCAATTGGGGGGGACCCATGCCTGCAGGGGAGGGCAGTTGGGGACCACCAGTTGGGGGCAATGGAGCCGGCAGGGGAGGGCAATTAAGGGCAACGAGGCTGGCAAGGGAGGGCAGTTAGGTGTGACCGGGCCAGCAGGGGAGGGCAGTTGGGGGTGACCAAGCCTGCAGGGGAGGACAGTTAGGGGCAACCAGGCCAGCAGGGGAGGGCAGTTAGGGGTGACCAGTTCAACAGGGGAGGGCAGTTAGGGGCAATGGGGCCATCAGGGGAGCAGTTAGGCGTTGATCAGGCTGGCAGGGGAGTGGTTAGGGGGTGATCAGGTTGGCAGGCAGATGCGGTTAGGGGCAATCAGGAAGGCAGGCAGGTGAATGGTTGGGAGCCAGTAGTCCTGGATTGTGAGAGGGATGTCCAACTGCCCGTTCAGGAGATTGGGCCTAAACGGGTAGTCGGACATCCCTCGAGGGGTCCCAGATTGGAGAGGGTGCAGGCTGGGCTGAGGGACACCTCCCTGTGCACGAATTTCATGCACCAAGCCTCTAGTTTTTATAATAAACAGAGAATGAGCTGGTGGAAGGCATGAAATAAAAATACATTCTGAAATCTAAGAGGAAATGGTCTTGGCAGATTGTTGATATAAAATAGCAGCTGGTACTGCAGTTGTTACCTCATTATAGCTTTTGATATTTTGTTATGCCTTTTTGAAGCAGGGAAAGGAGTTTCCAAACAACTAGATCCTCCTCCCACCCCCCAATCTGTATGTCAGATGTCTATGCCCAATAGTCTTTCTGTTCACTCAGCAATCCTGCAAAGGACCCAGGGGCACCGATGTCCCAGTTCTGGATTGTTGTACAGAATCCAGACCCTGTTCATTAGCTCCATGGTGGGAAGGAAGAGGATGAAGGAAGGTCTAAGACAGTGATGGGCAACCTTTTGAGTTTGGTGTGTCAAACTTCGCCAAAAAACTGAGCATAACTTGGGTAGTGTGTCACTTTGAGGAAAAAACATTATTTTGCAAATGTTTCATCCTCAGCATGCGGCCGCCTCAGTGGCCGCGTGTCATCAGAAATGGCTACGCGTGTCAGTGTTGACACGCTTATCATAGGTTCGCCATCACTGGTCTAAGAGAAAGAGCAGAAACTCGGGAGGGGGTGGGGTATCTGAAATTGAAAAGTAAAACAGACTGGGTAAGTACCTAGTGTTTCCTGCTCAAGCTGGTGTACTTTATCATTCCCAAGGGCCTGATTCTTCCTATTGAGTGTGGACCCTGCTGGCAGAGGGGATGCTAGTAAAATTGGGGCAGGAGGGGAGGGTGGGGAGGGGGCTCCCCACAGAGGAGGAAATAAGGGAGCTGACATGTATTGTGCATTCCCTGTGTAAAGGGTCACACACTCACAACAACACTGATGGAGCAGTATCATCCGCCTACATTGAGAGATGAGGAAACTAAAGTGCAGGACCATTAGGGGCACTTGCCCAGAGTTGCTTATTAAAAAGTGGCCAATCTTGATTGGAAATCCAGATCTTCTCATGCTCTTTCCTTTCTCTCAGCTGACCCCAGGACTTTAGCAGGAAACTGAGGGAGAGGACCACAATGGATATTAAAATGGCCAAAAACTATGCAAGAAAACTTGGTACATTTGGTTAGATGCAAACACAAAATGTTTGTATGGTAAAAAATATAAAAATCACCATAAACAAGGTTGACATACTTACATGAACAAATCCTATATAATAAAAGCCTAGTATGCAAATCGACCGAATAGCGGAATGATGGGCAGAATGACTGGGGTAAAGACCGACCGGTCACTATGACACGTACTGACCACCATGGGGAAGACGCTCAACACAGAAGCTGCCCACAGCCCACAAGCCCCAGGCCAGCCAAGGCGGGTGCCAGCAGGGGACCCCCATCATTCCGCCTGGTCACCCCACAGATAGGCCCTAATCGCCAGCCAGGCCTAGGGACCCTACCCGTGCATGAATATTGTGCACCGGGCCTCTAGTATATACATATAAACTTTTACATATTATATAGCAAAGAAATTTATTTATAAGTGTTTATAATTTTACATCTTTTGTATTTATGTTTGAAATTTGTTTGTAGGAAGCAGTTATAGGGTTAAGCCTTGGACTGACCTGCTGGCAAAGTCGCAAACAAGTCCCAGTTTGGAGGGCACAGTCCTCTAAGCATAATTAAGCTTGATCTTGTGACTGCTCCCTAGATCTTTCCTGGGTAGCTCATGGGCTGTGGGAGGGGCAGCAAGTGCTGCCAAAACAAGTGAAACTTACAACAACATTGTAGATTACCTTGTTTGTCCCTAATTATAAATAAAGCCTCAGCTTTGCAGTCTGGATCTGTTCTGTGGCCTCAGCCAGGCACAGAAGATCCATCTAGACTCAGCTTTTTCTCTTTGTCTATCATTTCTCCATCCTTCCCACCTCCCTCAGGCTCGCTGAACCCTTGGCTGTGCTGGCGCGGCACAAGTGGTGCCCAACGCAGAGCTGAGTGTGGCACATTTGTTTATATACAATACACACATGATTCCTAATTTCTTATTTTAAAGAATGTCAAACCTATAATAGACCCTAATTTTAAAATGTGTATAGGTTATAAATAGGCAATTAACCACAACAGCAAACCACTAATGACCAATAGATTAAAAAAAAAAGCTTTTGACCTTACTGATGATTAAAGAAATGCAAATGAAAATGAGATATATTTCCACCCACTTTTTCACCCAATGTTGACAGGGTGTTGGGCAAGCAGGGTAAATAATCAACACACACACACACACACACACACACACACACACACACACTGCTATTCTTCTCTGTAGTGCCCCTTGCAGATGTTATTACCACCAACAAATGTGTCTACTGAACCCAGTGAGATTATCAGTTAGATTTGGCACATAATTCAGACTTACTGCTGGGAGAAAATAATATTTTTGGTATTGATGTATTTTGAACAGTATCAATTGAATTTGTTACATGTATCCCTCCTCCTCTTTTCATAATTAGAGATTTTTTATCTGGGTACAGAATGACTCAGATTAAAGACTACATTTCCCAGTCTTCCTTCTAGTTAGGTAGGCCCATGTGACTAATTTCTGGCCAATGGTATGTAAGCAAAAGTGTCATGCGCCAACAGGTTCCCCTCTGTCCACCCTTCTTACTCTTGCTGCTTGGAATATGGGTGTGATGGCTGAAGCTCCAACCAGGAGGATGAGAGTCACCTCTCGGCTGGCAGAGCCAGCTGTCAGCTGGAAGGAGTCCTGAGGATTTTGTTGAACCCCCTGCGTCCACTCTCAGACCTCATTCTCTGTCTACCTCCCTGCTCTATTTTTGTCCATTTAACTCTTAATCATTTAGGACACTGTGTATTTTGCTTGTTTATTTTGTTGGTTATCTTTCTCACTGCTCTATCCCTACGTCAGGGCTAAGTGCTTCAATTCCTATCTGCTGAATGAATACATATAGATAGGCAGGTTTTTTGTTTGTTTTTTATGCATTAACTAGAGGCCTGATACACGAAATTCGTGCAAGGGGCTCGGCCCTCACAGCCCCGGCTTCGGTCTAATTAGCATATTATGATTTTATTATTATAGTTTTAGAGAGAGAAATGTCAATTCATTGTTCCACTTATTTATGGATTCATTAGTTGTTTCTTTCTTTCCCAATATATTTTTATTGAGTTCAGAGTGGAAGGAGGAGAGAGAGAGGAAGAGAGAGAGAGAGAGAGAGAGAGAGAGAGAGAGAGAGAGATATCAATGATGAGAGAGAATCATTAATCGGCTGCTTCCTCCATGCATCACTCTGGGGAAAGGGCCTGCAACCCGGGCCTGTGGATAGAGCCTGACCGGGAATAGAACCGTGACCTCCTGGTTCATAGGTCCATGCTCAACGACTGAGCCACGCTGGCCGGGCCATTGATTGTTTCTTGTATGTGTCCTGACTGGGGATCGAACCCACAACCTTATCAGGACCATGTTCTAACTAACAGAGCTACCTGGCAAGGGCCTTGTGTGTTTTCAAGGAAAGCACTTTAAAAGGTAGAATTGTTCTACAACAACATACCTAGGAATGCTCCCAAGCTACTTTGCAAAATCCGTGAGAAGAAACCACATTTCCTTATTTCTTTTACTTGAACTGTAGACAGTCCCCAAATTGCTCAGTTTGAATCCCTTTGAAAAAGAAACTACATACTTTTCTTGGCCTTAGGTACATTTCATCTAGCAATTGGAAAAAGGATAACCCTGTTAGGCCAGTGATTTAAATCCAGGCAAAATAAACACCGCACTTGGCATGTCAGTAGCTAGTTTAAACAGACTCTTAACTCTGAGCTTACCTCCTTCCTCAGTTCTGCTTCCTGAGTATGAATAAGGCCATTGACCACCTTTTAGAAAATTTTTATGAGTGGTGGAAAGTTGGAGACATTCTCCTGGTTAAATTTAGTTTTTTGTTTTTTTCAAGTGCTGTACAATTAAAAAAAAAAAATTTTTTTTTTTTAAAACTAACTTGTTGAGTGAATTCACATGCCAGGCACTGGGCTAGGTGCTGCAAGTCCCTCCCTTCCCCAGACCCTGCTCTGAATGCAGCAGTTTTTCAAGTGGAGAAAACATTCGGTTCATCAACAAATGTATTCAAATCGGCTTTGATTGACGATGTTCCAGTTCTAGGCACTTGGGAGACACCAGAGAACAAAACACAAAGACCCCATTCCCATGGGCCAACGTTCCCATATCCTATATAATAAAAGCCTAATATGCTAAGTGTCTGGTCGTCTGGTGGGCTGTTCAACCAATCAAAGTGTAATATGCTAATGATATGCTAAGGATGTTCAACTGCTCACTATGATGTGCACTGACCACCAGGGGGCAGATGCTTCAATCAGTAGGTTAGCATGCTGCTGGGTCCCCGCCCATCTGAACTGAGTGAGATGGACTGGACATGCCCTGGAGCCCTCCCGTGGCCCCTTCCCTGTCCAATTGTGCACCAGTGGGGTCCCTCAGCGTGACCTGAGCCCTCTCGAAATCCCGGACCCCTTGGAGGACATCGGAGAGCTGGTTTCAGCCTAATCCCACAGGCCAGGCCAAGGGACCCCACTGGTGCATGAATTCATGCACCGGGCCTCTAGTTTATTGAATAATGGATTGTGCTGAGAAAGGTGTAGTGAGCTGGGACACAGAATTAGCTTAAAACATGCGCCCTGTCTCTAGGGAATTGTTAAATGACTACAGGAACGGACAATAAAATAATGGTGGATAAAATAAGGCAGTTAGAAATTCTCACAGGCAAAACTGCATGGAAGAGGCTGAGAGGGTGGTGGGAAGGCAGAGA
The DNA here is from genome assembly GCF_951640355.1 of Cnephaeus nilssonii. Classification (NCBI taxonomy): domain Eukaryota; kingdom Metazoa; phylum Chordata; class Mammalia; order Chiroptera; family Vespertilionidae; genus Cnephaeus; species Cnephaeus nilssonii. The sequence continues at coordinate 30,911,670 of NC_137079.1, forward strand.
AAAGAACCTGAAAGGGCTCACGGGGTGGGGGTTAGGGGGGCGCGGGAAGGGTGATTTGAGGAAGGGCGCCTGGGCTGATGGATCACACAGATACAGGACTGAGGGGATTTTCAAGTGAGGCAAGCTCAGAGAGTGAGGGTGTGGAGCACGGCTGATTGTGATGGGTTTGCAAGGCATCACTTCTGGCCTCACCAGGATGGTGAATTTATCCATTCTTTCCTGACTCAAAGCTTTCTTGAGCAACTATTATGTGCTAGGTACTCTTCGCCAGGCCTAGCGGTGAGCAAAACAGAAAAAGTCTCTTCCTCATGGAGCTTACATTCTGGAGAGGAAGCTGGCACAGTTAAACATGTGAATAAGCAATACAATTTTAGTTAATGGCAAGAAAATACTAGTAAAGCAGGATAGGGCCATAAAGGGAAAGGGGGTGGGAAAGCTATCATAAAAAAGGGTGATAGACATGTGTGGCGGGGAGCAGATAATGGTGGGCGGAGTTCCAACTTGTGGATTAGGGAATCGAGAGCATGGCAGGTCTCTGAACAAAGTGGTAGTTAGGAAAGGTAAGTCTAACAGTAACCTTTCACGCATGAGATGAGCAGTGGATGAGATGCCCTCACCCCTCTGCCCCATCTGAGTTTCAGAGCACTTGCTGAAGAGGGCCCTGGGTCCCATTCCCTCTGACAGGAAACACACAGTGGCCTCAGTGCACACGGTTACCGGGGAGAGGAGGAGACCTTGGTGTTCTTGTCTTCCTGAAGGAAAAGATTTCAATCAAGACACAAGGTGTAGAAAAGCAAGCAAGAATTTATTGACCGCAGCCAAAGCATCCTTAGGGCCGCGAAACAAGGAAGGACATAGAAGAAGCAACAGGAGAGCCTAGGCTGGGCTGCTTCGGCTCACTGGGAAGTCAGAGACTTCCTGCACACCCCCTACGGGGGATGGAGCCCACAACCTGGGCATGTGCCCTGACCAGGAATTGAACCAGCGACCTCTTGGTTCCTGGGTTGACACTCAACCTCTGAGCCACACAGGCCAGGCACAAACCATTTACTCTTAAATGCCCTTGGTTTAGGGAAGATAGGATTTACTAGGTGTCTGCAAACTGTCTTAGTTTGCCTATTCGGCTTGTCCTGGAATTTTCCTAGCTTCTCACTTTTCTGTAACAACACTGTCTACCGGTGTTTAAACGAGAGCTCCGAGTTCTGCATCAGCATTCTCTAAAATAAATACCAAATCCCACACGCTGAATATTTTAGAAGCATTTCAAGGTTTACTCTATTAAAAAAGGAAGGAGGAAAGAGTTTGCTAATAGTCATTGTAACCGGCAAAGTCAAATTTTCACTCGGAAGTTTTAAATGGCGATGGCTGTCCATTTTTCAGATATAACATAAAATAAAATGGTTTCTTGTAAAAGTGATCAAAACAAACAAACAACAACAAAAATGACACTAGAAACCCCTCCTTTACAGTCTTCCCTCTTCCCCAGCTTTCTAACCACGAACAGTCAGAATCGTAGTGTTTAGGCGGCGGGAATGGCACCAGGTGGGGTCAGACCAAACCTGGGCTCAGCAACCTTGGTACTTGGGTTCTGGTTAGGAAAGAATTCAGAGCCAAGACCCAAACTGTAAGAAAATATTTATTTGGTAAATCACAGAGGTGGGAATTACTTTTTACAAGTTATAGTGGTAAAGTAGTAAGGTGCCTGGGGTGGAGATATTAGGGGAGGTCCCAGGAGAAGATCTTAATAGAATCTTCAGCAGTTTTCCAGGTGTGGCCTTTCAGGGCTGTGGTCTCCACTGATTGATTGGACCCACTGGGGCAGGGGCTCATTATTCAATGAGGGTGACCTGGGTTTTGTTGCTTATCTGGGGGAGCTGAAATACAACTGCGGTATAGATGCTATCTCTAGGGAGGAAAGGTCAGGGAGTCCACGCCTCTGGAGCGGCACTATGCTAGGCACCAGGAGCTTTCCAGCCTGGTGATCCTCCGTACCTGGTGTCTAACTGCCTACAATATCAGGCTGGGTTTTCCAAGATGCTCATTTAATGTAAACTTTTATAATCACCCTGACTAGTGTCTACGTTTGCACACGCACAGATAAGGAAATCGACACGGCAGGGAAAGCCCTGGGTGGACTGGGCGGCAAGGGGCCCTCTTCGCGAGCCCGGGACCTCAGGGCTCAGAGGTCACCAGTGCCGGGAAGCCAGGTGGGAAGGGGGCGGCGGGAAGTGAAAGGGCGGTGCCAGGCGGCCAGGAGGGAAGTGGGGGTGTGGGGACGGGCTTTAGGGGATGGGGGGCGGTGGGTGGGAGGCCCGGCCAGGCCTGAGAGGTCCGGGAGGAGGGGCGGGGCAGGGCCTGGGGCGAGGTGGGGTAGGGTGCCCAGACTAAGGTGGGGGGTGTGGCCTGGGGAGGGGGGCTGGGGGGTGTTGTAGCGGGAAGTGGGAGGCGGGGCGGGAGGCTGGGCCAGGAGAGAGGCGGGGCAGGGCACGGGGCGGGGCGCTGGACGAGTCCTTCGGTGTTGCCCCCGCGCCAACACGCGCTTCTGCTTCCGGACGTCGGGGCAAGAAAGTCCCCGGGGTCCCCCGCAAATTTGGGGTTCCCGCGAGTTCAGGTCCCCGCGAGTTCCGGGTCCGAGCCGTCTCGGTCCGCGCCGTCTCGGGGCGGGTGTCCAGCTGCTCCAGCTGTGCCGGGAGCGCACGGGCCGGACCGGCGCGGGGTCCAGGAGGAGCGGGGGGCTTTCTGCGCGAAAATGAGGAAGCCCGACGGGAAGATCGTGCTTTTGGGGGACATGAACGTGGGAAAGACGTCGCTGCTGCAGAGGTACATGGAGCGGCGCTTCGCGGACACGGTCAGCACGGTGGGCGGCGCCTTCTACCTGAAGCAGTGGCGCTCCTACCACATCTCCATTTGGGACACCGCAGGTGAGGGCGGCGCCTCCCGGGCCCCGGCGTCCTGGAGCCCCCCGGGGACGGGGCGAGGGCTCCGGCCTAGAGTAGCGTCCCCAGGGCCGGGGTCCTCCAGGGCAGGAGTCCTCCAAGGCAGGCCCCCCAGGGCCGGTTCCCCAGGGCAGGCCTCCCCGGTTACCTACAGGGTCCCCTCCTCCCATGGCAGGGGACCCCATTTCAGGGATCAGGCCCCCAGTCACAGTGCACGTTCCCACTTGTTGTCTTTTGCTGGTTGGGAAACTCTTAGTGTTCAACCACGGGGTGTATTTAGCGACGATGCAGTCGAGCTTAGAAAGTACCCCTGGCCCCGGAGAGGAGCGGTGTCACTTGGGCGCCCTATGGTAGTGTCTGGCTCCAGAGCGTCCTGGGCCTGCACTGAGCCTGCAGGTGATGACCCGACTCACTTAAGTGCTATCACAAACAGTTCTCATTTGATATCCACAACAGACTTGGGGGGTGAGCAAGGCTAGTATAGTTACCCCCCCCCTTTTTTTTACAAAAGAGGAAACTGAGGCACGGAGCCTTCAAGGTTCAGTCAGGAAAGCAGGAAACAGAACTCAAGTGTCTCCTCTCTTAGTCCCAAGCATATCTGCATCTTCCAGCTTCTTTATCATCTGCTTGATCTCGGCTCTTGTATGTTATGGAACTTGGAGCGGTTTTCTGCAGCAGCATTTCTATGATAGGTAATGAATTATTTTTAGTGTGTGTAGTATTTGTGATTTTCCAGAAGTACAACTTAGAAGATCTTGATTCAAGGGTTCAGTTTACAATGGCAGTGTGGTGTTGCAATAGAATATATGTCCTTTCCCATGAAAAAGAATAAGTAAATAAGAAACTAAATAGTATGGCATGTTTTCGGTGGACATTCTTTTTAGAAGCCTGAAACTTTAAGGTCTGACTTTTTAAATGTCAGCACTTTAAACGTGACATAAATACCCAAAGGTCCTGTCTAGACTTTTAAAACTGCCAGCTTGGGCGTACCCGTCTGCCAAATAAACACGATTTTAACTAATTCTCTCTTTAAAACGGAATTAATGATGCCCACTGAGGTACATTCACTTCTCTTCCTTCCTTCCTCCTTTTTTATTGCTGTCTTTTTTGTTATTATGGCAGTTAATGTCTTGACTAATTTATTACAATCACGCTGTAAAAATAGCATCTTCCCTGCTCTTTGCTCCAGCTCCAGGCCCCAGAGTGAGGTTTCTCCAAGATCCTTTATGCTTAAGCTGACTCTAACACTAAGCATTTGGTAGCCAGGTTCTGGTGTTTCAGGAACAGGAGCTGACCTGAGGTGTCACATCCCGCGCCTCCGTCCTCTGTGGTGAGACGTAGCAGTGTAATTTTGGCTGTCCACTTTCTTCTTTACTGATAAGGACACGATGCAGCCAGAATCTTGATCGCCAGAGGATTAGTAATACAGCTAATGAGGTGTCCCGGATACTTTGTTGGGCTCCTTGGGGAGCGATTCATTTCCTGTCTGCCTGAGGTGCCGCCTCCTTGTTCCTGGAATCCCCAGTGTGAGCTCAGTCAGGCTCCCCGGGGGGCCGTGGGGGCGGCCAGGCCCCTTCTCCCCATTGTCAACCTCCTGTGTACACAGGCTTAGGCTCAGAGTCAGAGGTCACACAAGCTACTTCTGTGCCTGGCTCCCCAGGGACTGTGGGGTAATGGGCCACTTGGAGGGAAAGGAGGGCTATGAATATAGATAGATACCTTTTCAGTCATCCCGTTGGGAATTCAGAAGTTTAACTTTCAAGGGATCCTCCTTTTGTCTTGCGCTTATATTTTCTTTCCACTCCACATCGTTTTTTTAAAGTTGTGTTCATTTAAATTTCCAAAACCGAGACAGAAAGATGAGAACCAGCTAGAGCAGCGGTCGCCAACTGGTGGTCCACGGAGCACTGGTGGTTCGTGAGGTCCGAAAGGTTGGCGACTGCTGAGCTAGAGGATGGATTGTCTTTTAATGCTGCTCTTGGTTGCATGGGGTGGGTGGGGTGGGAGTGTGCGGTTGTGGAGGGTATTAGATTTTTTAATAGTAAAAGTGATAGTAAGGAGTGAGAGTTTCTGTTTTACCCTTGGCATGGATCTCACTCATATGTGGAATCTAATGAACAACATAAACTAATGAACAAAAATAGACCCAGAGACATGGAGACATTGATCAGACTGTCAAACCTCAGAGGGAATGCAGGGGAGGGTGGAGAGATCAATGAACTCACATGGGTATGTGCATAACCCACGGACACAGATAGTAGGATGGTGAGGGCTTATGGGGGAAGGGGAGTTGGAGAGGGCAATGGGGGAAAAGGGGACATATGTAATACTTTCAACAATAAAGATTTATTTAAACAACAACGACAACAATGTACCTGGCTGCCTGAAGCCTGCAGGCCAGGGGAAGCTAGAAGGGGGAGATTTGTCCAGGTGCAGGGACTTTCCTTCCATTATGCCTTCGTGGCTCCGCCCTTACCTACTTGGGCAGCTGGACGTGGTCACCAGATACGGTTTGCTAAATCCCAGAAGCAAAAGGAGGTTGCCCGGAGATGAGACAGAGCCCCAGCAGAACGTACTAATACCTGGGCAGCCTAAAAAGATGTTGCCCACTGTTCAGCAAACTGAGCCCCTACTGTGTACCTGGGCACTGTTTCAGGCTCTGCTCTACAGCAGCGATTTTCAACCTTTTTCATCTCATGGCACACATAAATTAATTACTAAAATTCTGGGGCACACCTAAAAATATATTTTTTGCCCATCTGTAAAAAAAAATAAAATAAAATAGGTATAATTTTGATTCATTCACACCGATGGCTATTGTGTTGGCTGTTGTCATTTTTTTAAATTTGACAATCTAAGCCAGGGAAAAGGAGTCAGGGCCCCAGACTATAAATAGTCAGGTACTGCATGTTTTGAAAATTCTTGTAGCACATCGGTTGGAAATCTCTGTTCTGCAGCAATGGTAAGCTAGGCAGGGCCTTGAGGCCAACAGAGGAAATAAGTGGCATCACTTCACACCTGATCATTGTTTTGAAGAAAACACAGCAGGGCTATGAGAAAGTGACAGTGTGCCCTAATAGATCCCATCACCAGACCTGGAAGGCTTGACATCCTCCTTATTTGTCCCTCATTTCTCAAGGCTGTAGCCCCTGGAGGGTGGGGGGATGACTTATGTTTACAATATATCTCCTTTCCTTCAGTTTCCAGTAACATGTTCCTCATTTCCCTTCTCCATGCTTTCACCTGCAGTCTGTTCATGCCAATCGAGCTAGTCTCTAAGATGAACTCCATGCTCCCTACTTTGTTTTGTTAAATATATTTTTATATATTTCAGAGAGGAAGGGAGAGGGAAAGAAAGATGGAAACATCAATGATGAGAGAGAACCATTGATTGGCTGCCTCCTGCATGCCCCACACTGGGGATCCAGCCTGCAACTCAGGCACAGGCCCTGACCAGGAATTGAACCTTGACCTCCTGGTTCATAGGTCGATGTTCAACCACTGAGCCACACCAGCCGGGCTGCTCCCTACTTCCTTGTCAGCCCTGACTAGAACAGTACACTAGGGGTACTGTGAACACCTTCTCAAAGAAGTTACAGTGTTCTTGCACCTTGTCTCTCACATGGCTGTGCAATCCCTCTGTGGTTTAGGGGGTGTTCTGTGGATTCCAGTACAGGTTGAGCAGTGCTATGGTCTGGCTGAAAACCGGTTTATTTTGAAGCCTGAGCACCGGTTCTTATGCCGGGAGGCCCTGATCTTAAAAAACACACAAACAGTTAACCTTACCCTTCTCAGTCTCCAATATCGAAGCTAAATATTCAGCTATTTGTACCCGAACCCTCGCTATCCCACTTTTAAAAGACTTGTGATTACACCAGGCTCATCCTGATAACCCAGTATAATCTTGTTTTAAAGTCAGCTGGTTAGCAATTTTAATTTATCTGCAACCTTATTTCCTCCTTCCCATGTCACATAGTATATTCATAGGCTCCAGGGGTTAGAGCTTCTTTGTGGGGGTCGTTGTTCTGCTGAGCAGAGCCATTGACCACATGTGTGACTTTGTGGCTGTGTCACCTCTCTCCACCTCACTTCCCTTACCTGTAGGTAAGGAAACAACTGTAGCACCCACCTAGAGTGTTGTTAGGAGTCAATGAGTTAATATTGACCAAGTGCTTCAAAGGAGGAATGAGGAAGCTTTGTGTTAGTGTTTGCTAAATAAACAATTGTCTCCTGGCCCTGGGTGACTAGGACGATGAAGGCCACCAGCAAACATGTCACAGAGGGAAAAGAGAGGGAAAAGTAATTCTGTAATATGTAGAGACATCAAAGAGAGGGAAAATTTAGAGTAGTTGGTTTAAGATCTTCCTCTTGAACAACTTTAGTGCAACCCAGGAGAGGATGCTGGCATTCCGGGTTAGGCAATCATGGTGCCTGGAAAAAGGATGAATATAATTGCCCATACCTGTGAAGTTAGCTAGGAGGGGGCCACATCTGCGAAGGATGGGGGGCGGGGCGCTCAAGTGAACACGCTGGATGAGATGGACCGTGCATGTGAGGACCGCAAGCTCATCATCATTCTTCCAATCTGCACAGAAGCCACAAGCCCAGCCCCATAGGCAGCTGTTCTAGATGTAGGGGATGGCGGAGATGCCATTTCCAAAGTGATGCTAGTTCAGGTTGGAAAGGTGGCAGAGTTGTGAATGAGCCTAGAGCCCAGCTCTCTATGACAGGGACCCCAGAGTTACTGACCATTGATCCTTTGGAATGGCCTGTGAGGACTGCATATTTTAAAGAGCTTTGAGAGATTGGTACAGAAGTGGGTAGACAGCCTAAAGCAAATGTGGAGCCACGGTGGAGGACTTATCTCTTATTAGATTAGTGCAGCTGCTGAGTGGTTGATGAGGTCCTGATATGGCAATTCTCAGCCTGACAAATCAGTATTTGTGTGGCAGGAGAGCATCTGATGGGTTACATTCCCTTTTTCAGATCAGAGGAATGACCTGGCCCCTCACCAGTCATTGTAAATAAAGTTTTATCGACACACAGCTGTGCCCAGCGTTTACATACTGTCTGTGGCTGCTTTCCCACTGCAGTAGTGGAGCTGCATTGTTTTAACAGAGACTATGTAGCACAGAAAGACAAAACTATCTGCCCTTTGCAGAAGCAGTGTGCTGACCCCTGGTCTAGATCATCCAAAGCGGAAACACTTCTCTGAAAGTCTTCTGTATTTACAGAAGCTCTCAAGTGTTTAGCGTTCAGTGATTGAGGAACTCATGATTCAGTTAAACTCAAGTAGCATTCAAGTTTCTCCTGTGTGTGTCTGATCTGAGCTAGACTGGGGTGAGGGTGAGGACCTGAATTTAAGATTAGCATGAGCTTCTGACAGAAATTCTTGGAAATAAGTCTTAGTTGAAGTTTGGGATCTGGAAGCTAAACATGCAAAGCCTGTGTTGTAGGAGCGTCCATAACTGTGTAGGGGAGTCCATGTCTTTGTAGGTGGTCCCAAGTCTTTGTAGGTGGTCCCAAGTCTTTGTAGGTGGTCCCAAGTCTTTGTAGGTGGGTCCATGTCTTTGTAGGTGGGTCCATGTCTTTGAAGGTGGGCCCACATCTTTACTGAAGATTTTGAATGGGTGTCTTTGAGTGCAAGTCCTTCTTTGTAGAATTCTTCTGTTTTGTTTTTTTAAAAATTTTTATTTTTTACCAAAAGCAGTGGCCTGAATATGAATGTGGATATTAAGATAGGTGGAAGAAAATCGACTGCTGGGTTCAGCAAGGCAGACAAAGTGCCATTATACTGAGAGATTGCTGAGGACAAAGGACGCTTGTGAGCTACTGCCCGTGCTGGGAGGTCCCCAAGAGTCCTCCTGGAGGGGGCGCCAGGAATTCTGCCGGTGGGAAGTGGTATTTTAGGCTCACTAGTGAGGTGTTGATTCAGGAGAATTTAACAAATTAAGGTCAGTCATCTTCATTAACTAATAATACCTGAATCACATTTAATGTCTCTGGAAGATAATGGCATGCTTTGTTATCTTGAAGTTTGCAGGGGAAATAGAAACTCTCTGATTCCAAATTGTATTTGCCCCCCTTTTGCTTCATTGAGACTTCATATAACTTCCCTTCAGCAAAAAAGACATTTTACACACACACACACACACACACACACACACACACACTCTCACACACATTCTCACACACACACACACACACACACACACACACACTCTCTCACACACATTTAAACAACTGCTTATTCTTAGAATAATGGCTTCATCACTGCGATGACAGGTTTTCATGGTCCCACCATCCTGTGCCATCGGCCTAGGCAGGTTCCGGTGTTCTTTTTACCCCGACTGACCCCGACTCCTGTCTCCTCTGTACACTGCTGAGGGCTGTTTCTGTTGGGCCTCTGGACCCAGTGAATGTCCCCCCAAAGCCCCTCCCAGCCTGGATTATCTTTCCTCCGCTACTCCCGTAGCCGAGACAGGTGCCTTAGAACTTAGCCAAGGGCACTGGAGGCATTCCTCCTTTTATTCCATTTCACTTTATTGTGCTTCGCAGACATTGCATTTTCATCACCATCGAGGCAAGACCCTGTACCAGCAAAACGATTACAACTCACTGAAGGCTCAGATGATGGTTAGCATTTTTTAGCAGTAAAGTATAGTTTAATTAAGCTATGTCCATTGTGTTGTTTTTTTAAATTTTTTTATTAAGGTATTATATTTGTACATATCTTACCATTGTCCCCCCCCCCATCTTTTTTTTTAAAGAGAGTTTTTTTTGTGTGTTTTTTTTCCCCCTTTAATATTTTTATTGATTTCAGAGAGGGAGGGAGAGGGAGAGATTGAAACATCAATGATGAGAGAGAATCATTGATTGGCTGCCTCCTGCATGCCCCCTACTGGGGATCAAGCTCACAACCTGGGCATGTGCCCTTGACTGGAATTGAACCACAGGCCGATGCTCTATCCACTGAGCCAAACCGGCTAGGGCCCATTGTGATTTTCTTTAGGCATAATGTTATTGTTCACTGAACAGACTGCAGTATAGTGTACACATAATTTTTATTCATGGGAAAACCAAAAAAATGAGCGTGACTCACTTTATTGCAGCACTCACTTTATTGCGATAGTCTGATACCAACTCTGCAATATCTCTGAGGTATGCCTGCATTTGTAATTCATCACACATGCCGGTCTTCCTTCTGATCTCACTTCCCTTACGGTCTCTCCCCCCGGGAATATCCCCTGTCCTGGCAATGCCCAGCTTGACTCTTACCTCATCTTTTCGTGTCAGGCTTTGTGAAGCAGGCCTTGGTCATGGTAGCGGAGGGAGAATTCCTCCTTCCTCCAGACTGGGCTACAATGTGACCTGGTGTTCTTCATTGTGTTCTGCCTGTTATCTCTTTTTGTTACCTGTTTGTTTTATCTCTGGTTTACAAACTCCTGGAGAGAAGATTGGGTTTTATTCATTTTTATGCTCTCTGTAGAATCTATCCTTTTACGCTACGGTATCTTTTTTTAAGCTAAGCTTTGGCTGAGTGAAATTGTTGAAAGCAATGGGAAACATTGGGGGAGGCTGAAATGCATGGTTTTATTTTCGTAATGTATTGTTTCTGAATGAGAAAACCAGCGTAAAAATATGGTCACGAACTCTGTAACACAGCTAACACGAGGCCGTTGTGTACGTGGTAAGGAAATACTGGTCTGTGGTGTTAATTATATGTGTCTTCAGACAACTCTTGAGGAACTCATCTCTTTTTACTTTGATGTCATTAAAAATCTATCTAGAAGGTGAGTGGGAGCGCTGCTGCCGAACTTTAGGGGCCTGCTGGGAACAGGACTTCTGTGAGGACAGATATTTCTGGAAGGCTGTGGTCCAAGGCCATTTTTGCTGGCCGTAAGCGGGGTCTCCGGAACCAGAGGGAGCACACAGCTCTTCTTAAAACTGAAGGTGTTTATGCTCGAGATGAAACAGAATTCTATCTAGGCAAGAGATGTGCTTATGTGTACAAAGCAAAGAACAGCACAGTGACTCCTGGTGGCAAACCAAACAAAACCAGAGCCATCTGGGGAAAGGTAACTGTGGAATGGAAACAGTGGCATGGTTCGTGCTAAATTCCGAAGCAACCTTCCTGCCAAGGCTATTGGACACAGAATCCGGGTAATGGTGTACCCCTCGAGGATTTAAACTTACTGAAAATAAATAAAATGGATTTGTTTTCCTGTGGGGAAAAAAAAAATCTATGTAGACATGAAGAATAACACATCAGGACATCTGCTTCTGGGAAGATGGATCAGATGTACTTTTCCCTACTCTTCCCACTAATTGCAGCTAAAACGTTTGAGAAGTTATATACAAAACAAACGTAAGAAGATTCTGAAAAGTGGAGAGAAGAAGGCAGACTGGCCAGGGGCCTTGAGATCCAAGGAATGGCACAGTGAGGTGAGCTCCCGGGGTTTTCTTTCTGCTTCATTTATCCCAGACATTCAGGTGGCGTCGGAGGAGGCTGAGTTAGGGACTCGAGCTCCATCCCCACCAGGTGGCAATGAGCCCTCCCACTTTGTGGTGCTGGTGGAGGCCACGTGGGGAGCTTGGACTTGTGCCTCCAACTATCATGGAAAGTGTTCATGCCTGCCCCAGCCCCCTTAGCCCCTCTGAGGTTGTACCAGAGGGAGACAGCTAAAATGTAAGGCTTATGTAAGATCCACAGTCTCATAACACAGTATGAAAATGTCCAGGTTTCCATCAAAACTCATTTAGTATGCAAAAACCAGGAAGATCTCAATCTGAATTTTAAAAAAGGCAGTCAAGCCCTGGTCAGTGTGGCTCAGTTGGTGAGGCATCATCCCGTACACTGAACGTTTGCTGATTCGATTCCCAGTCAGGGCACATGCCCGGGTTGCAGGCTCAAACCCCTGTGGAGGGCATGCAGAAGGCAGCCAATCAGTGTCTTGTTCTCACATCGATGTGTCTCTCTCTCCTTCTTCCTTCCTCTCTCTGTAAAAATCAATAAAACTCTGGTCGGTGTTGTTTGCAGCAAAGACGAGACCATTCTGATCATCGTAAAAGCCATTGTTCAGCTTTGGAGTTATCGAAGATTCTTAATTTCCCAACGCAGCAGTAGTCATTGAATTTGGCATATCCACTGTAGGTCACCATGTTACAGGGCAGGAATGGAAACTGTAGAGTCTGGCATAACCTTTAAAACTAGAACAGGATTTGAAGGACAGTTTTCTCAGCCTCTTCCTGTTTCAGATGAGGGGACAGACATAAGACGTTATTTATCCACCACCCAGTGGCTAGTTGATGGCTAGTTGGTGGCAGAACAGGGGCCAGAGCCAGGTCTGGTGACTCAGCCGCCCTTCCCTGCTGCTTTCTTGCTGTTGCTGTCATGTACACTGATTTAATTTAGGGGCATCTGTGCTTTGAAATTCTCCCTTACTACAGTCTGCTAGAAACCAGGGCAGGGTTCCTATGGAAAACTTGCTTGGGAGGTGTTTTCTGAAAGGTTTCCAGGTTGCTAATGGACAGCCCTTCCTGGGGGCTCCTGCTTGTATTAGTAGCAGGGATTTCTATTGGCTTCCTGGGAACCAAATATCATACAGGGAGAGAGAGAGAGATATCATTTGCCTCCCATACGCTCCCCGACCAGGGATGGAACCTGAAACCTAGGTATGTGTCCTGACCGGGAATTGAACCCACGACCTTTCTGGTGTACAGGATAATGCTCCAACCAACTGAGCCACCTGGCCAGGGCTAGCCTCACTTATTTCTTGTAACTACTTTGTGTGGTTGGCATTTTTATCACCTCCCTTTTGCAGACCATGAAGCTAAGGCCCAGAGAGGTCACGCAGTTAGCTCAGTCAGGTTGCACTGGATGCTCAGGAGCCTGGATTTTTGAGGTCTGCTTTTTGTCTTATTTTAGTCTCTGTTATGGCCTTTCTCTCTCTCCTCAAACAAACAAAATGTATGTACTACTGGGAAACATGGAAAGCACGGGAAAATTGCTATCAGTTTGTCTTACTTTTTTATTTCTTTATTTTCTGAAAACTAGAGGTGCACTTTAGCCAAATGCTCAATGTTATAATTTTAGTAACAATTCTAAGCCATGAAAAATTTCCAAATCAGGTATTTTCTTGAAGGACTCATGACTTAAGTGGAATTAAATAAGTAATGCATTATAGCAATTCAAGGCTGTTCTGTGTAATGCCAGTGCTAATACACCAAATAGTGCCAAAAGGTTAGAATTATGGTATTATCTACTCTATTATTTTGCCTTGAATTACTTAAAATAACACATTTGTTGCATCAAAAGAATGCATTGTGCCATGTTCTAACTAAAGTTGCCTTAGCTAATACTCTCATGTTTATTTTTGTATTCTGCTAGATTATTTCCCTATTTATTTTTTAAAAGTTTTAAATTTTATTAATAGCCTTCATAGGCGTCTAGAGTTATCTTGTGGTAGATAAACATTTACACCTCGTTTAAGAAGTTGTCTTGTTCTGGTTGTACCTGAAGTGCTTACCTTTACCTGAAGCAAGTGTTCGGATATGGAGAATAAGCCTACTGGCATGTTTGTCATGCTGTTTGTATAGGCTGACCAGCTGTCACGAAGCCTGTGGCCTTACAAAGTCCTTCAGGAATCCCCCCCAAAACCCTCTCCAAAGCCTCCCCAAGATGAGGCTCTATCACAGATTCTGGCCCATGAGTAGCTGCTGCCTACATAGCACTTACTGTGTGCCAGGACAGTTTAACTCTCCATTGCAGCTCATTAATCCTGTCTAGGACTCAAGCACGTAGCCAGGTTAGGTCCCGTGTAAGTTCACATGAACCCTGAAGGGGCTAAGCTGGGCAAACTGCCCTAGTGTTTTTGCACTTAGTCACCAAGCCACGCTGTGTCCTTCACAGCAGTGACATCTACTCTAACGTGAGAGTCAACCAGGACAGAATGCTCAGATACGCAATCTATGTGTGTGTGTACAGGATGTGACGGTACAGTCTGTTTAGTGCATAGTGTGCCTGTGAACTGAAAAAAACATTGCTGTGCCCAAAAGCGGTAAGTTAAAAGTAGTTCCAACTTTGGAGCTGTCTCATAACTAACAAGATTAATGTATTAAAATGTCTGTTCCACCAGCGCTTTACCACGTAGAGAATTATATGTACTTTATACCCGTTTTCATGCCTGAGATGTGCATTCTCATTTATACAGAGCCAGCTAATCCAGTATATTATGTGACTTGAGAGGGGAAGGGAGAGGGATAGAGAGAGAGAAACATCAGTGATGAGAGAGAACCATCAATTGGCTGCCTCCTGCATGCCCCTTACTGGGGATCAAGTCCGAAACCTGGGCATGTGCTCTACACCAGGAATCGAGCCATGACCTCTTGGTTCCTGGGCTGATGCTCAACCACTGAGCCACGCCAGCTGGACTAAATAATATCTTTAACGTGTATTTATTTTCATATCTGTTTGAGTGTTGTGATTTTTGCCTTTTCTTAAAAATTGTCTTTTAACATGTGTCAGGGTGGAATTGCTTTAAAAAGTGCTTGACCAAATTTCGTCCTTGTGCTAATAGAATTTAGAGGCCCTGCAGTGCCATTAAACCCTTATTGTTTGGCAGTTCCATATCCAGGCTACTCATACCACTGAGGGTGACATGAGCTGCTTAGTCTGGGGCGGGGGGTGTCCTTGGGCAGCTGCATGAGTATACTGGGCCTCTTTAAGGATCTGTAAAATGTGCACACTAACAGTGGGAGAATGAAAGTGTGTGTGTGTGTGTGTGTGTGTGTGTGTGTGTGTATGCATGCTTGTGAGTATACATGTGCGCTTGTATGTGTGCACATGTAGCTTGCCATTCTGCCCAGCAGAATGAAGTGAAATCTCACTCAGTATTAGCTCTGATGGCAGTTCCTAGGAGGGTCTGTAGCAGACTTGGTTGCAGGAAGCGGATTTAGTTGACTCAGTAAAAGTGGTGGGGACACGGAGGCCTAGGGAGGCTCCGGGACACCCACATCAATAACCAAGACCGGAGGAAGCAATGTTTCCTTTCTAACTGGCAGCTTGTCCTAAGAAATGAAGTCAGAATGAGTAGAGGATGTTTTCAGTATTTTCTGAGTTTATGTCATAACTGGCACTCTTCTGTGAGGCTCTTGCATTGTGCGCAGGTAAGAATGGTGTGTGACCCTCCTGTCCCGGCGCTTTGTGAGGTAGCAGTGTGCATTTGGGTTGTGCCTGGGCTTTTTATAAACATTTTCTGTGCTGTTTGAGGACTTTGTTCCTACTCTTCAAAGCTGGCTGACATTGTTTCCTTCACTGCACACATTTTCTTTAGTAGTGGCCAAGGCAACATTCCAAACCTAATTAATTTCCAATCCGATTAACTCCAGTGAGTTACTGTGTGGCCACAGGTCCCAGCAGCTCAAGAGTGGAGATTTCCAAAGCCTTTCCGCTTCCCTTGGTTGAGCAACCTGCAGCTACTTCATGGCTATTACCAGACACAGAATGTCAGGAAGAAGGCGGTAGAGGGGTGAAGTGTAAAAATGGCAAACTCAGGTGTGAGGTGCAGAGTCAGGTGCACTAATACTGTATCTTATCTTGAATTGATGAGAGCTGTCCCAGACTGCTCCAGGCTTTACAGCATTTGGTCCAAAAGTGAAGTCTGCGGGCAGCAGCAACAGAACCCAAGCCCCTCCCAGACCTCTGAATCAGAATCTGCCTTTCAACCAGATCACCAGGTGATTCATGCACAGTTTAGGTAGATGAGAGGTAGCTTTGGGCTTACTGCAACCTAGGGTAGAGGAGCAGGGCAGTGATCAGGCCTGAGTTTTCTGCTGTTCTTAGTAGGTACTATTTTTACATGCAATTCTCTCTCTCTCTTTCTCTCATATGGAATTTTAAAAATTGTGAAATACACATAAAGTAAATTTTATGATTTCATTCATTTTTAAGTGTGCAAGTTGGTGGCATTAAGTATATGCACATGTTGTGCAAACATCACCATGATCATCTCCAAAATTTTTCTTCTTCCCAACTGAAGCTCAGTACCCATTAACCACAACCCCCCACTCCCCCTTCCTCCAGCCCCTAGTAAGTGCCATTCTGTTTTCTGTATCTATGAATTTGACTATTCATAATTATTTAAAATTTCTACTTTCAATATACAGCATATATTTAAATACTAGAGGCCCAGTGCATGAAATTTGTGCATGGGGCAGGGTGTGTGTGGTGTGTGTGTCCCTCAGCCCAGCCTGCACTCTCTGCAATCTGGGACATCCCTCTCACAATCCAGGACTGCTGGCTCCAACCTCTCGCCTGCCTGCCTGCCTGATTGCCTCTAACCGCTTCTGCCTGCCAGCCTGATCACCCCCTAACCACTCCCCTGCCAGCCTGATCGACACCTAACTGCTCCCCTGCCGGTCCAATTGCCCCTAACTGCCCTCCCCTGCAGGCCTGGTCACATCTAACTGCCCTCCCCTGCAGGCCTGGTTGCCCCCAACTGCCCTCCCCTGCAGGCCTGGTTGCCCCCAACTGCCCTCCCCTGCAGGCCTGGTTGCCCCCAATTGCCCTCCCCTGCTGGCATGATCGCCCACAACTGCCCTCCCCTGCCGGCCATCTTGTGGTGGCCATCTTTGACCAAATGAAGGCGGCCATCTTGTGTGTTGGAGTGATGATCAATTTGCATATTACCTCTTTATTATATAGGATGATCAACTGAGCTCTAACAAAATACTTCAATATGATTGATTTAAAAGGGTTTTTGAACTGTTAAATTAATAAAATTATATCTAGTACTCCCAGTGTTGATCCAAGTCCAGTCCTATAGAAAAATGTTATTAAAGTTTATTTGAGCCAAATCTGAAGACATGACCAGTAGCAAGGTCTCAATGGGTTAAGACAGTGGTCGGCAAACTCATTAGTCAACAGAGCGGCAAACCACGGCTCGAGAGCCGCAGTTTTCCGACCACTGGGTTAAGAAAATGCTCCAGAGAATGACAGTTTTGTAGTTCTCTTTATGCATTTGCAGTCCAAGGAGAAATGTAAGGAAGGTTACATGAAACTCATGGTGGTAGCTTAAGTAGGCGGGAGAAAAAGCGGGGAAATAGCTAGTGTTGGATAAGCAAAATGGTGAGACGCATATTCTTTTCCTTTGGTGGGTACAGGGTAGTTAGCATTTGCTGTAAATGGACATGGGATCATGGCAACACAACAGCAATGCGTGTTGTGGTCTTGTGCTCTGGTGTCAGTGGTGGTGCCTCTGAGGGGTGTGGCAAAGAAAATCACTCTTGACATTCCAAAGGTCTATTATCCTAGATGCATAAGGATAATGGGTAGGGTGGATTATGGTAGAGATTGACCTTTGCTAAGGAAGCTACAGGCCTGGGATTTGACTACCCATCATTACCTGCCTTAGGAATTTATGATCAGACCCTTCTATGGGGTTACTTTTGGTCACTGAGCTTGTCCGGCCTGCCATGTGACCGACCCACCTGAGCTCATCAGGCCTGCTCTGTAGTTCCTTTTACATTCATACCAGGTGTCCCCTGTCATCCCAGAAGGGATTCCTGCTTTTATAATGGCTGTCCATGGATAATGTACTTTTCAGGGAGTTTTATTAGGACACATCCAATCTGTTAAACAAAAGAGGACTAGACATAGTAAACATCTGTAAAATCATTTGTTTCCTTAGGATTGTTCAGAAAGGGTTTAATATGCTGCCCTTGTGATAGAATTAACAGGAAAACATTTATTCTCTGATGTGTGTTTCTTGGAAGACTATATTATGGAGAAGAAGAAAAAAACGATTCTGTATAGCAAAGCTGTTAGAAAAAACTGGTGTACTTATTGAGTGGAGTATTCCAGGTAAGAGGCTATTCTAGATAACGTAATATTTCGAGAAACCCTTACTAGATTTAAAGCGTTTTCTTAATATGGTATTTGCAGTTCAGTCTTGAGCTTAAAACAAGTTCAAACTTGCTTTGAAAAATCTGAAATGGTTTTAGTTTCCTGTTTTAGTAAGTAGAGAATTTAGCAATTAATTGAATTTTTCTTTGATAACCTCATTCTAAACATTAATTATCAGAGGAAACAGTGTATCTGTTGAAGGTCAAGGAGACTGGATTAAATATCCTGATATGTGAGAGTTTTTGTTTTTAAAGGTAAATCTGTTATATAACTGTACTTTCTTTGGATTTGCCTCTTTTTCTTAATTATAGAGTGTTAAAGAACATGTCTTTCAGTTATTTGGTCTTGTTATTGAATTATTCTTAGTAAATTCATGACTGAAAAGAGTGAAGAAATTTAAGGATTAAACTTCAGTTATCATTCTATAACCTTAGTAATATTTTCAGAGAGCCCAATCAGTGAGTCACAGGTAAGGGGTTAATATATATGCAGTTAATTTTTTGAGTGGTTCCTATGACATGCATGGTTTTAGTTTAATCTTCAAATTATCAAACAGAAACAATAGAAATGACACAGCTGCTCTAGGTAAAAAAATCATTGTATATGTGCTTAAATGTGAAAAGAAATCCATTTTTCTGACACATTGTTCTCTCCTTTAGATGTTGCTATTCTATTAGTTAGAAATTATTTTGGGAGTGGATTCCCTTATTTATAAAAGGAAAAATGTCTCATTTTACGAGTTTGGGTTTGGATGCCTGCAGCGGAATAGTTGCCTGCTGACCCGGCAGTTATGTCCCCCAGTGCTGTTTTTCATTTTATTACTCGTGTGAGCTGTGGGCTTCCTAGACTAAGAGTCATCCTCCTCGAGGTCATGAAGCACAGCTGTGTTTTTTAATTCCCTTTAATGGTCACAGACTATCGAGAGCAAAATCAAAGGAACTATACGTGTAAGCAACTAAGTTGGATTATTGGATTTTGATTATTAGCTTATCTTTAAAATGTTATCTAATCGCCTCCTTTGTGGCTATAATTCACTAGTAGGTGTTGAGATTTCAAGTCTTCCTCTGGCAGAAAAAGAAAACCCAAAACATTCATTCATATTGTAGACCAGGATGTTTTTCCTTTTAAATGCCTACTCTTTACTATCCAGCTGACGCTGTTGGCTCAGAGTTGTGTGAGGTTTTTCCTGTGCCGTGGTGACATGTGCCCCATTGGGGCTCTCCCTAGCCGGGGCAGTGGGAGGAGGCTGGTCTCAGGGTCTTCTGCCAGGAGAGGGTGATTCCCACCCCGGGCTGGTGAGGCCAGGACAAGGCTGTAGACATGAGAACAATGAGCAATTCATGCAGCCCTGCCCACACCACCTGCCCTGCTGGGAGGAGACAGCTGTCCTTGTGAGAGCAGGTTCTACCCGGAGGACGCGTGCTTTTTGTCTTTGGTTCATCTTGCCTTTTTGGGTTTGCTTACTTTCTGATAACAGAGGCATAGCAGATATCATCCCATTGTTTTTTCTTCTAGACTTTTTCTGAGCCCAGCCCCTCCCCTCCCAGCCTGTCTTAGGGTAGGACTCGAAGCTTCCTAGTAGGAGCAGGGACTCTGGACCCTGGGCTCCGGGTTCAGGTGCTGCCTCGGCCCTCGATGCCTGTGTGTCCCTGGCCAGCCCGTGTCCCTCTGTCAGCGTTGTCATCAGGCCTGGGGTGAAAATGCCACAGCAGCCTGTCCAGGTGGGTGGGAATTAAGTGATTGACCGGGGCTTGTGCAATGCCTGGACGTAGCAAGAGCTGTGAAAGTTTGAGCTATAGGAATAATTACTGTCATTCGGTGTACTTACTTTAAGAGCTAGAACAGCTTACATCTCAAATCAGCACCTGGTCTCTTGATGAGGATGGAGCCCCTTACCCCGAGGGAACTCAGCTGGCCACCCTGAGGTTACCTCCGTCTAGGGACACCTGTGCTTGTCACAAGAGCTCTTGTGACAGCTCCCCCTCTCAAGATGCAGCCAGTCTACTGCTTTCTTTGACTGGATACTTCATTAGTTTCTCTTTGATATCTTTTTCAGTGTTACTACCTCTTCCTTCTGGTATTTCTCAAGAAAGAGAAGGAACTGGACTTGGATGATTTGTTTCTTCTTGTGTAAATTAGAGGGTGAAGGTCACTGGAGAATATGTTTTTATTGACTAGAGAGAGAGAGAGAGAGAGAGAGAGAGAGAGAGAGAGAGAGAAAGTGATCTGTTGTCACCTGCATGCACCTGACTGGGTATCAAACCAGCAACCTGGGTATTGGCCCTGACCAGGAATCCAACCCTCCACCCTTCAGTGAATGGGATGATGCTCTAACCAACTGGGCCACACCGGCCAGGGCTGAAGGTCATTGTTTACAGGCATCAGGTCGAACTAGAACCAGTGAAGCAGGCTCAGGCATTTCTGTCCATGTGAACTTAGCGTTGTAATTTATGACTTGTTTTCGGGGAGTCAGCAGATTTGCTGACTTTGGCTCAGGAGATGGCATATGACACTTCATCTTCATTGAAGTTCACTGTTACCTGAACCATCCTTATCACCTTCTCCAGTGTGGGTCATGGAGGTTCATAAGTACCTAGCTTTTTCTTCTGCTGGTAGAGGGAAGAGGAGGTGGCGAGGGGAAAGAAGCAGAAGTTTCTCCTGGCAGGATGGCCCCTGCGCATGGACATGGTTTCTGTTCGATTCATGACTGTTGGTATCGGTGAATGAGGAGGCCATCGGCTTGCAGCCCAGTTCATACCTTCGTGGAGTCGGAGTCTCCGGGGGCTGTCATAACGCAGTCCCCACACTGGGGGGCTTACACAGCGGACGTTATTCTCGCGGCTCTGGAGGAAGGAGTCTGAAGTCAAGGTGCCAGCGGGCCAGGCTCGTCTCTCTGAAGGCTCTTGAAGGAAATCTGTTCCAGGCTCTTCTCCGAGCATCTGCTGGTTGCTAGTGTTCCCGGCTTGTAGAGACGTCACTCCCGTCTCTGCCTCTGTCCTCACGTCGTCATCCCTTGTGTGTGTCTACCTCTGTGTCCCTCTTCTTATTATAAGGACACCGGTTACATTGGATTAGGTTGCACTCCAGTGACCTCATCTTAACTTGATTACTCTCTCCTGCAACAGCCCTATTTCCAAATAAGGTCCCATTCACAGTTTCTGGGGATGAGGGCCGGGATGCATCTTTGGGGCCACCCCGCTCAACCCACTACAGATGGTAGGAGACTTTAGAACTCCTCCCTTTTTTTTCTTTTCTGTTACATAATTTAAATCTGCAATGAAAGACTCTTTTTCCTCTTTAAATTTATTTTTTAAAGAACAAAAAAGAAGAATAAAAGATAGAGAAAAAAAGGAGGTAACTTCAAACCCAAGAAAAAAATCGAAATGTATTCCTTGTCCCATCCCCCATCCCCCTGTACGGTGCCCACCCCAGCCCACCCCAATAGGAGATGTTCCTAGATACCTATTTCAGAAATCATCATGCCTATGGTTACTGTTTAGCCGCCGAGAACCCAGCAGGAGAGGACTTGTGTACTTTTGTGGAGTTCACACTTTATTTTGAAGCCAGCTAGGAGGTGCCCAGAATTACATGGCAGAAAATTTTAATTATTGCATCTTCAGTTTGAAAGAGGACTGGCAGGCTAGTGAGGGCAGACAAGGGGTTCTTTGTGAAGAAGTAACCAGTTGGGGTCAAAGTGATACTTGCGGTTGCTGAAAAGCCCCTTCCCGGCCACTTCCCCTCATTCCCAGGGAGCTGGTGGCCAGTTTGGGGGAGAGGCGCGGCCACGCCCTTACTGGGGTCCGGGAAGTGGCCCAGCTGTGAGGCACCGTGGAATGCCCGCAGGGTCTGTGGTGGGTGACCGTGTCCCAGGCGGCTGTGGGGAGGGGCTGCAGGGCATTTTCTCTTTGTGGAGGGAATCGGTGCCTCCGTGGAGGTCCGGAGATGGAGAAGCAAGAGGGAAGACGGGCTGCCGAGACAGTCCCACCCTCTGGAGGGTCTGGCTTGCGCAGCAGTATGTTCCCAAAGGGACATTTCCCAGAGAAACAAGTGAGCAGCTCCAAGTGTGTTTGTCAGGAAAGGGGGGTGGGGGTGGGGGTGGCTCACATGATCGTGGGCGCTGGCAAGTCTGAAATCCGGAGGGCAGCAGGCTGGAAACGCAGGTGCGATCTTTTATAAGCTCAGGTTGTATAGCCTGAGGGCAGAATTCCTTTTTCTCCAGGAAATCTTAGTCTCCTCTTAAGGTCTTCATCAGATTGGATGGGGCCCACCCACATCACAGAGGGTAATGTGCTCTACTGAAAGTCAGTTGATTGCAGCCATTAATCCCATCTAGAAAATATCTCCATGGCAACATCTAGACTAGTTGGACCACACAATTGGGCGCCATGGCCTGGTCGAGTCAACACATAAATTAACCGTCACACACAGGTATCAGGGTGGCGGCAGACTCACCGCTGGCTTACCCGCACCTCTGCGTGAACAGTAGGTTCTCAGTGCCCTGGCCCCACTGCCTCCTCCGTTTTCATATTCTGGTGGAGTTTGCACCTGCCCTGGGCCGGCTCCAGGCAGCAACTCCTTCAGTCATCCTGAAGACTCTTGGGTCTTCTTTCTTATTGCTCAGAAAGGCTTTAAACATCTGTTCCTTGTGAACACTTCTGGAGGTAGTTGCTTCCCTGTGCCATTCTCGAACCAGGTTCACTATCATACATCCAAGCAGATGGAATGTTCTAGACCTTGCCCATGAACGTGAGCCAACACTCATCAAACTGCACAAAATAAAGCTAAAGTAATCTTGAAGGTAGTATTTATAATGTTGTGGTTGGCAGTTGAGAGCACTGGGAAAAGGATCTTACGTTATTTTTAAAAACTCCCTGAAGGGAATTACGTTGCAGCTCGCTCTGTGCTGGTGGTCCTATTGCTGTGTGTGCCCTGGCATTTCTGTTTGTTCCCAGCTCTGCCTCTGTGGATCTGAGTTTTTTTCTTTCCTCGTGTGGCAACATCGACACTTTTGTGGGCGCAGGTCCAGTGGGCATTCCGGAGCCGGCAGGGTGTTTTCAAAGTTCCTCTTTCTTGCAGAGGTTGCAGTTACCTTTCCTGGTAGCCCTTACTTTTCTACTGGATCGAAATAAGCATTCCGACTCTCCCATCGTAAAGCCGCCTTTTTATCTCCCACTTTCACTGCGCAAGTTGGTGGTCGTCACCTCTGGCTGCACACACTAATCACCAGGGGAGATTTAAAAATGATTCTGGTACCCACGCTCTCGTCAGACCCTGATTCATGTGCTCTGGGGTGGGGGTGGGGTCCAGGCATCAGTATTTTTTTTTAAATTAATTTCTTTATTGATTAAGGTATCACATATTTGTCCTCATCCCCCCATTCCCATCCCACACCCCTCCCCACGCATGCCCCCACCCCCCTGTTGTCCTTAACCACTGGTTAGGCTCATATGCATGCACACAAGTCCTTTGGTTGATCTCTCCCCAGGCATCAGTATTTTTAAAAAGTACTCCCTCCATGTTTAGAACACGCAGCCAGTATTGTAACATGCTTTCTGATGGCTGTACCACCCATTCAGTTATTTAACATCCTTTCAACAAAAACGTTACAATGCTCAGAGTGAAAAGCTGGTTGTCTTTTGTCCAGAGGATGGGGACAGAATAGAAGAGAAGGCGAGCGGATACTTTGTGTTCACTCGTCCAGCAGCTGATTGGGGTTACTGTGGGCGGCTGACTTCTGTCTTCCTGGGCCTGCGCTGGGCTGGCTCGTTTCTCAGTTCTCCTGGCACCTTGTACGGCGGCCATGTGATAAAGTGCCCCCCGAAATTGGGGAGAAGGTCATCCTTGGAAAGTAAGCCTTGTAAAAATAAGGAAGCGGCAGGAGTTTGGTCAGCTGTAAAGTGACCAACAGGCCCTAGGAGACAGTTTGTAAATGTGCCGACGAGGACACACGCCACGGTGGTCCTGGGATGGCAGAGTTTCTCCTTAGGTTTGGCCGAAATCTGATGCGCGATTTAAACAAACATGTATAGGGCGTAACACCTGCTGGGCACAGTTCTAGGCGGTTTACCTGTCTACTTGAGTTCTGGTTTCACAACCACCCTCTGGCGATGAGAAACTGAGGCACAGAGCATTAGTGACTTGCCCAAGGTCACACTGTGGGGATTGGAAGGCAGGTCATCCACCTCTAGAGTTGGGCTCTTTAGTGGGTAGTTAGACCACAGACTCCCTGGTACCTGGGACAGTCCTGGCTCTGGGCGTCGCCATTCCTGCTTCTGTGGGCCCCTTCCGGTGCCTCCGTTTCTCCTGTACTGGTGAATGGGTGCATGACAGGTGATGCGATTTAAACAGCAACTTTTACTTAACTCTCTTTTCAGGCTAGCTTATGGGACTCCGGTTCCTGCTTCCTTTACCAGGAGTTATTGTGGTTTCTCTTTGGGTTTTATTACTTACTTCTTTAGTATTTTTAAAGGCAAATCAGACATTTTTATCTGGAAAGGAAAACTATTTTAGGCCTAGGCATGAGCACAGTGGCCTTTTTGTCCTCGGTGAGCTATGTAACAGACTTGGAAAATTCCTCCCGGGGTAACTGGAATGCCACTCCCCCCCCCCCCCCCCCCCCCTTGATCTCTCTTGTGAGATCCAGTGTGTGGGTGCTGATGACACTGTTAGCTGTTGGAAACCTCAGGATGCCTGGGTCGCTCTGCCTTAGATCAGTGCCTGAAAGGAAATCCCGGCTCAGCGGTGATGACGGGGCGGCATTGCTTTCATTTCTTTGTAACTAGCACTTGATCATCCTCTCCCGAGGGGGTCCACGAGGAGATGGGTGAAGACTGTTTAGTTTCTGTCTGCTGGCCTGCAGTGAAATTTGACACGAAACGTATAATTAGATGCTCGGGCTTAGGGCTGGCCTGCTCTGGCTGTGCTAAAGGAAGGAATTTTGCTTTGCGGGTGATGAATTCCAGAGGACGTGCTGCTTGTCAGCAGGCTGGCCCCTCCCCGCACCCGGGATGGGAGGGCCTGGTGGCTGTAAACTGGCCCTTCACTTTCACCTTCAGGATCCTGCAGGGCGGGACGCCACCTCCAACTCCTGCAAAACCTGTCCCGGCCTGGTGCCTCCATCTCACCTCCGCCATCAGATGGTTGGAGGATGCACTCGGGGCATTTTTGGAGAGGCAGGAGCCCTGGCTCTGGGCGAAGCGGAGGACAGCTGGCAGGTGTAGGTCCATGCTGGGCCCTTCTCCCAGGACGTGGGTGTCTTTCTGAGCAGGTGGTTCTCTCCAGGGCCGGCCACAGGGGCCGCCAGCCTGCCCCCTAACGAGGCAGTGCCTTCTGGCCTGTGTCAGAATGATTGGTGTGAAACTTGTTCATTTGACGGAAAACAGTTGTTAGTTGGAAAAGGACACTAAGCTTATACAAATACATGTGTGTAAGCATCATGCCTTTAATCCATGTTCCAAAGACCCAGAGACCAAGGGGTCTTCATTGCTTTTGTGTCAAGAATCCTTTTGTGCCCGAGTTGCATGAGCTCACGATCTTTCTCTGAATGCTCTATTTAAGTGCGTGCCCTAGAATACCAAGTTTTATCAGGAAACCAGGCTTCCTTGACAAAGGGCAGGTCCACTAGCTGTCATGATGTTTAAGTGAGTGGCGATCTGCATAAACCCTCGATGGCGCGGTGGCAACTGGGATGCGAAATCGAAAGCCTCTGTGATTCTGCAGGTGGCAAAACCACAGGTATTGTTCCTCGATATCATTTCTGGTTTGTTGCCAGTGTGTATAAGAGAAGGAAATGCTCAATCTCAGAGGATGGTGAGGACGAAGATTGCGTTCTGTCCCCTGTCAAGGCCGTGGACCTCTGGGTTCTGTTCCCCCTGGAGTCAGCAGCTGGGCTCTGTAGCCTAAACGGAAAAACTGCAGGCGGAGTTCAGAACTTCCTCAGAAACAGGTTCCGATTCCTGCCAGGGAGAGAAGCTGTTCAAGACACCCTAGAAATACAGTTAGCTCTCCAAGGGACCCTGTGAGTGTCAGCAAGCAAGCTGAGAACTGTGGGTTCAGAAGGCCCCTGCTAAGCTCCTCCGGGGAGCGTGGGTGTCCAGGGAGCTTGGGTCCAGTGTGGGTTTTCGTCCCGCCGTCCAGGGGTGTGGAATCTAGCGGCAGAAGGAGGGCTGAGTAATCCTGGGGCCTGGGACGGCTTTGGGAGGAGGCCTCGTTTCAAATGTACGAATCGTCAGTGTACCACCTCCCCACAGTGAACAAGAGCAGGGGAGAGGAAGGGGCCGTCTGTGAAAACCAGGGACACCAGCACTGATGAGACTGGGCCTCCGGAGACCAACCCCAAGGAAAGGGGCCCGCTGGGCTTGCCGCTCACCCGGGATCTGCACCTTTAGCAGGTTTTCTAATGTTTTTGTTGTTGTTGTTTTACATATATTATACATATATTTAATCGTCACAACTCTGCAAGGTCCTGTCATCTGTCCCCTTTCACCGAAGAGAAGACTAAATCACCGGTGGTTAAGTAGCCTGTCCATGGTCCTGGACCCAGGCCTGCTCTCCACCACTATTCTGTCCTTGCATCTGAAAACAACCAGTCTCAATGGGGCTCCTTCTTTAAATCCTTAGTTGTAGGGCTGTCATTTAGTTGGATTATCGACGGATCTGAACGATGGTTGTTCTGTAGTTTAGCTGTAATTTTGATGTCGGTTTTCTGATGATTAGACATGGGGAAATAAAAGTATTCAAGTATGACGAAATTTCAGTTCTTTGTGGGTTTAACACACCCCTCCCCGCTCTTGTCCTCAGTCTGCGGTTCAGAGTAAAGGTTGGGAGTCGAGATGCCGAAATGCTGAGTGCAGGGTGCAAATGGAGCTTCTGGCGTGAATGAGGCTTCTCCCATTTTGAAAATCAGACCAAATTGTTACAAAACAAACTAAGAAATCTTATATAAGAGAAACACGTGTGTGTGTGTGTGTGTGTGTGTGTGTGTGTGTGTGTGTGCATTTGTTTTAAATGGGGGTGGTGGTAAATTTGTGGCTTCACTAACTCAACACATTTATTAGCACCAAATACATAGGGGCACGTAAAACCACATGGTCCAGCCCTCCCTACTGGTAGAGAGACAAATATTAACTGCAGAACAAGGTGTGGACCCGATTGTGCTGAGTGGAGGAGCTAGAGCTCCCAGGGAGTGTGAGGGGCGGGAAGTGTGCTGTGTGTGGGGGATGATGGGACTGACAAGAGACTTAAAGGTAATCTGGAAGGGGGTCAGGAACCCCCTGGGAAGTGACGAGGGGTCAAGTGGGTTGACGAGTGGCCGCATCCAGGCAGCTGGACAGGAGCGAAGGTCTGGGAGGCAGGGCAGGACATTGGGCCCGGGTGGCAGTGCGCACCTGTGTGAAGCCAGGCTTGCCTGGTGCCGTGTCAGAGCAACTGCGATGCTGAGATGTGGCACAGATGTCATCCGGCATCGAGGCCCATGGAGGGAGCATTTTATTTAAACACTCCCTTTTAACATGCAAAAGCAGGAACAAGCCATGCAATCCTATATAATAAAACCCTAATATGCAAATCAACTGAATGGCAGAACTACCGGATGCTCAGACGTGCATTGACCACCAAGCAATGCTCAATGCAGGAGCTGCCCCGTGGTGGTCATTGTGTTCCCACAGGGGGGGTGCCACTCAGCTGGAAGCCAGGCTGACAGCTGGCGAGCACAGCATCAGTGGTGGGGAGCCTCTCCCACTTGCACTGTAAGCAGGCGGTAAGGAGTGAGAGGGCGCAGGCTGGGTTGAGGGACCTGGCGCCCCCCCCCCCCCACAGTGCATGAATTCATGCACCGGGCCACTAGTTTGTAATTAAAAAGAAAATAGGGGAAGCATTATCTCAATTCGTTGAGGTTCTGCTTCCTGGCATATGTTGACAGTTTGCCTCAAATAAACTCACAAAAATAAAAAATAAAATAAAAATAAAGACCAGGCATCTTCCTGGTCTCGGAGGTTAACTACAGTGCGTGATGAGATTGTGCAGGAATTGCTTGCAGTGGCCCTCAATTCCCCAGAGGGACAGGGCCCTGCACTTAGATCCCGTGGCCTGGGCTGGTCACTGCTTTCTGCACACTAGTGTCTCCACCCAGGGTGACAATTCCATGGTCCCTCCCGGGGGTCCCTGTGTGTCGCGGTTGGTGGGTGCGTCTGAGAGGAGAGATAACCACATCTTTCTGTTCCTTCCCCCCGCCAGGGCGGGAGCAGTTCCACGGCCTGGGCTCCATGTATTGCCGGGGGGCGGCCGCGGTCATCCTCACCTACGACGTGAACCACCCGCAGAGCCTGGTGGAGCTGGAGGAGAGATTCCTGTGCCTGACGGAGACAGCCAGCACCGACTGCCTCTTCGCCATCGTGGGGAACAAGGTGGACCTCAGTGAGGAGGGGGCCTCGGAGGGCTGCGAGACGGAAGGGGACAGCCCCGGGCCCGCGGGCGGCAATGCGCCATCCAGGGGGCCCAAGCAGGTGCGGCTGGAGGAGGCGGTGGCTCTTTATAAAAAGATCCTGAAGTACAAGATGCTGGATGAGAAGGACATGCCGGCCGCTGAGCAGATGTGTTTCGAGACCAGCGCCAAGACCGGGCACAACGTGGACCTGCTGTTTGAAACCCTGTTCGACATGGTGGTGCCCGTGATCTTGCGGCAGAGAGCGCAGGGGCCGCCGCAGACCGTGGACATCTCCCGTTACAAGCCGCCCGGAGGGACCAAATCTGGGTGCTGTGCCTGACTCTCAGAGACCCCCGGCCCCCAGCTTACACAATTGGCAAGGAGTGGGACCAAGCGAGCTGTGGTCAGGAGCATAGACACTCAAGGAACTCCTTTGCGCACACGGAGGAGCAGATCCGAGTGGAAATGACGGCTAGTTGTTAAGAGAAGGTCAATGTGCATCGGCGCCTCTGCATCCTGTGTTGGGCGGCGGGGAGCTGCAGGATCGGGGTTCCTGGAGACCGTTGTCCCCGCGCTGATCCTTTCCTGACGCCTTGGCCTGGGTGGAGGGTGGCTCGGGTGGGTGTGCACCCGTCTGAGCACCTGTACGACTTTCATGCTTGTTGTTCTCAGACGTTTCTCTTCACTGTGACTTATCTTTGGTCCTGTCATTTGGAACTTGTATCTGATGCATCACAAAGATTCTCCACATGTTAATTTATACAAAACCAGGAATCACTGTTTTTATATTGGTTGTAGCGGCGTGAACGACACATATTATTAAAAAGAATCTTGAGAAGAACTTTGGTGTGGAGACTGTGCTGCTTTAGACTTTATTTTGTGCCCCCGGTGGACTCCTTGCTGGGGGCTCTGGGGAGATGCTGTGAGCTTAAAGCACTTCTCTTTTTAAAAGCTGCATTGAATCCTTAAGGGTCCAACATATTTAGATCAGCCCATATGCCTGTCTTGATGACATGGATTCCAGTAAAAAAAAAGCAAAACTGAAAGCTCTCTTTCTGCTAAGGTCTGCTTGGGTCACCACCGGGCAGTTGCTAAATCAGAAACCCCATTTCTGCTGGTTGGTGGGTGCACTGTTGTGTTATTAGAAGATGCTAAGGCAGGGAAGCTGTGAGACAATAGGTTTTGTTTTCTGAGAAATGTTATTGAGAACTTGTAGGCCAGATGTGGGGACCTCTGGTTGGGAAAGAGATGTCTCAGCCAGCTCGGGCTGTTGTAACAAGGTACAGACTGGGTGGACCAAACAGCAGACGTTTATTTCTCACAGTTCTGGAGGCTGGGAGTCCAGCATCCAGGTGCCAGCCCTTCCTGTTCCAGGGGAAAGCTTTCTGCCAGGCGTGGCCTCCTTCTCAACGTGTCCTCACGTGGCACAGAGAGCGAGCTCTGGTCTCTCTATAAGGGCACGACTGCTATCATAGGGCCCTGCACTCATGACCTCCAAATACCATCACATTTGGGGCTAGGGCTTCAGCATATGGATTCTGGGGGAACACAAGCATCAGCTCATAACAGAAAGCAAAGTGGGCCTGGCCGGCGTGGCTCAGTGATTGAGCATCAACCTATGAACCAGGAGGTCACGGTTCGATTCCCAGTCAGGGCACAAGCCTGGGTTGCAGGCTCAATCCCCAGTAGGGGGCGTGCAGGAGGCAGCTGATCATCATTGATATTTCTATCTCTCCCTCTCCCTTCCTCTCTGAAATCAATAAAAATGTACATTAAAACAAAAGAAAAGAAAGGAAAATGAGGCAGAAAGCTACTGAGAACACAATCTTTTGTGAGTGGTTTCTTTGGGGGGGTGTTTGGGAAATTTTCTGAGTGCCCAGGATCTCTGCCTCTGGGCTCCTCCCGCTGCCTCCTCTGTCCTGTGCACGCCTTGTCCAGGTGAGTGTGCCTGCCCTGAGGCTGGAAGGCGGGCACAGCCTCAGCGTGCGACTGGGACTCCTCAGTTAAGGTGTCCCGTTACAGCACATGATCTCAAGGCCTCAGATTTCAATTTCACTACTGTAGCCTGTTGAAAATGAAAATGGATCCACTTGGCTGATTACTTTTCATTGATTTGGTTTAATATGCCATTGCATGGGCAGAAGTTGTATTAATTTTCTGTCAAGTGCATCTTTTTGGTGACACAGCTGGGAAACGTGCTACCCGGGGAGACCCAGGACCTTGTCTTTGAATGCTGTGGAGGGAAAAAAGCATCCTATGAAATTATTTCATGTCTCAAGGCCCTTGCTCATCTTTGATTCCCTTGCCCATCTCCTCTGAGCACCCCCGGCCAGTGTCCCGGAACGGGGGATTGCCCAGGGATGCAACATTCCCCATTTACGACACTTAAGCGTTTCACCTGTTATTGTTGCCCTAAAAAGAGGCTTCCCTCTGGGCTCTGTTCCAAGGGCACAGCCCGGGCTCTCTCTCATTAGGGGGTCTGGTCCTCAGGTCCAAGTCTGCTCACAGGGCTCTGGTCATGACCTCATGTGGGTCTAATTCCCTATCAGGGAACCGGCTCTGAGGAAGCTTCAGGCTGGTCAGCCTCGTGAGTCAGCCGGTGGAGAGGAGGGGATTTCTTTGCCGGACGTGAGTTTGCTGGTGTCCTCAAACATTCCTTCCACCCCTTTGTACAAACGCAGCTGCCCTGGGGCTGGGAGGCCGCAGGTTAATCTGCTGTGCTGCAGCTTTTCACCTAGGGTGCTGACGTGTCCTCTTACAGATAAAAACCTTCTCAACAGTATCTCCTAGTTGGATGTGTCCTGGTGCCCCTGAGGCTTCATACTCGGCGGAGGCGTCAGGGAAGTTTTGGGTTGGGTATGTTGTAATCTGGATGCTGTAAGTCATGGTTTCCCCCTTTCCCAGGCTGCTAGGCTGGTTACTTAAAGTACAGCTTTGTCACCCTGGCTGGATTGATTCAGTGGTTAGAGGCCAGCCTTTGGGCTGAAGGGTCACGGGTTTGATTCCTGGTCAAGGGCACGTACCTTGGTTTCAGGTTCCCCAGCATGCAGGAGGCAACCAGATGATGTGTCTCTCATGTTGATGTTTCTCTCTCTCTCTCTCTCTCTCTCTCTCTCTATCTCTATCTCTATCTCTATCTCTCTCCCCCCCCTTCTCCCTCCCTTCCATGCTCTCTGGAAATCAATGAAAAAAATATCCTTGGGTGAGGATTAAAACCCCCCAAAAAGTTCAACTTTGTCCTTTCTGAATCTGACATCCTGATTTGAACAGAGCTGCCTGCTGTGCCGGGAAAATCCTCCCACACACATGTCTGGCACCACGCACCTCCAGCATACAGTTTCCCTGTAACAGAGGTAAGCCCGGTGCTCGAAGCCAGTGACATGGATCAGAGAGATGGTGTTTGTCCTCCAGAGAGAAGGGGAAGTGAAAGTGACTTCTGCCTCTTCCACGCTCCGGGTGACCCTGGTTATGTAGAGTGCCGAGTATGGGGTGACAACCACAGTTTGACCCTTAAACAGAGCGGGGGCTGGGGTGCTGAGTCAAAAACCTGCATATGACTTTTGACTCCCTCTAACTTAACCACTAATGGCCTTCTGTTGACCGGAAGTCGTACCAATAGCATAAGTAGCTGATGAACACACACTCTGTATGTCAAAGGTATTATATACTCCACCCTTACAATAAAGTAAGCTAGAGAAAAGCAAGTGTTACTAAGAAAATCATAAGGAAGAGAAAATACGTTTACAGAACTGTACAACTTATTGAAAAGAGCCCATGTGTAATTGGGCCTGCGCAGATCAAACCTGTACCATTCAAGAGCCAGCTGTAATTAGTTTGAGGAAGGCAAGGCCTTGGACCCCAGCATCCTGTGTCTGAGGACCAGAGTGTGGTCCTTCCAGGTGTTCGGAATGTTTTGGAGGCAAATCTGTGGCTGGGGGAGTTCTGGGTGGCACTTGTTAAATGTAATTTGGCCCAGTGGCCCTCCTGCCTCCCTGGCCCTCCTCCCTGCCCATCCCTGAGCACGCGCTCTCTGTGGCCTGAGGTGGTCTCAAGCTGGACCCTTTGGACCTGCACTGGCAGAAGCGGGTGCGGCTGTGGGGCCTGCAGTTTGTCTGTTCTGAAACCTGCGGGGCTGAGGAGGCCCCTGTGTAGTAACTTCTGAGCAAGTGACCGCCTCGTCTGCAAGCACCTGTGTTGCTCCCTCTCCTCCCCGCCCTTGGATTGGCCTTGAACTCACAGGCACCTCCCCCAGGAGGAGGGTCTGGAAGGCATGGGGTTGGAGGGTGTGAGGCCTGAAGCCCAGAGCAAGGAAAGGTGTGTCTAAGTCCAGAGTCCCCCAGTGGCTGGAAAAGGCTGCATATCCAGGTCTCACCCAAGTCCACGCCCTTCCAGGTTAGGGCAGCTGGGAACCTGACTGGCCTTCAAATGCCCCATTCCATTGGCTGCTGTGTTTGTGTTTTGCCCAGGTTGTTCTTGGGTGTTCAGGTCTCTCATCAGCAGATACCCACTGCCCAAGACAAGAGGAGCCATCCCTCATCCAGTTGTCTCCATTGGAGAAAGTCATGCAGGCTCAGAAGCCATCTATCTCCTAGGGCTAGTCTGACAGGCCCATGGCTGCTGGCTTCTCCGTGAGGTGAACAAGGCAGGTCCTGCACCCCCAACCCCCCATTCAGGACTGGTCGGCCTGGGGAGGGCCACCGTCACCTCCAGGATGCACAGTGTGTGTGTCTCTAGGAGCAATTCCCAGCATCCTCCTTGGCCTCGCCCTCTGGTGGCCTCATTCACCCCTTCACTCCCCTGTGTGGCGGAGAAGCTGGACCCTGACCCCATATGATGAATTGGCCTCTTTGGAAATGGCTGCAGTTTTACAGCCAGTTTATGCCATTGCATGACCCACAGCTTCCGAGCCTGCTTCCACCCCAGGTGCCCTTTGTTCTCGAACTTGGCCGTGGACGGGAGGCAGGGCTCTGTGAGTCTGCCCTGCGTTCTGCAAGTCCCCCTAAGAGTCAGTCTGCAGTGGGGAGGGTGTCAGGAGCTACTGGGTGTATGTCTAGCTAGGGAGGATGCTGGTGCCCTGCCCTTTGTGGCTCAGCACCTAACTCTGAAGTGTGAACCACAGAGGCATCAAATCTAAACCAAGTTTGTCAGGACAGTGACAAACGTGGTGTCTGCTCCTCTGATTGTGGGGATTGGAGTCTAGAATAAACAACTGCCTCCATAAGCTTTTGTGGAGAGGCGCTGTGCTGGGCATCTTTCCAGTCCTGGCCTCAGCCTCTTAACCCCGTGGTCAGCAAACTGCAGCTCACGAGCCACATGCGGCTCTTTGGCCCCTTGAGTGTGGCTCTTCCACAAAATACCACGGCCTGGGCGAGTCTATTTTGAAGAAGTGGTGTTAGAAGAAGTTTAAAAAATTTGGCTCTCAAAAGAAATTTCAATCATTGTACTGTTGATATTTGGCTCTGTTGACTAATGAGTTTGCCAACCACTGTCTTAACCCATCTCGCTACTACAGCTGTTGCTATGGAAACCAGCTGTGTACAGGTGTAGCTAGCTACCTTGCATCAGCTTTACTACCTCCACGTGGGATGCTGCTGCTGGAGCCCACTCAGGCATGTAAGTGCCGACAGTCTTAGGCAACCCTGACCACTGGGGGCAAGAACTGGAGATTGCAAACGTCCCTCTCCTGTGCCTGGGCGGGACAATCTGAGGCTTCTTCTCGGCCTTCCTTAGCAGGTCCCTAGCAGGATAAAACCCTAAACTGCTAAGGGCAGTAGCCCCCTTAGTAAGGTGCCCTCTTTCCTGGGTTCACTCTGCCCAGGGCCCACTCCATTCCCTGAACCATGTCCCTGAATAACCACCCTTCTCTGCAGAGTCCTTGTCCCGGTCAGCTTCTGGGGAAATGCAAGCCAAATGGCTGCTGACCTCTTTCAACTAACATTATCAGGTGGAATACTCATTTTGTTAGGAGGAAATTATTCTGAAAACGTTTGATATGAGATTGACTTTCAAACGGTAAAATTAAATTCTGTGAGTTGAGTTCCCAAGAGTCAGCCAGGTCCCAGGAAAAAAACCTAAAGGCAGAAATGGGTCTTGGAGACTATTTCTTGGAAATACTGAGATTTGACTTGGGATGTCATATCGAAATGAAGTGACTGGCTTTGGAAACCCCTAATTCCTCGTGCAAGCATGAATGCATTATAAACACAAAGACCGGTCCCTGAGAACGGAATGACAATACCACAGACTTGGGTTCAAGTCTCACAAAACTCAAGGAAATAGCTCCGGGCCCTATGTGGCTCAGCACCTAACTCAGCACAGACCACCTGCAACACAGGCCACCTGTGACAGATGCAGTGTCTCCGGGCCACGGCAAATGCTGTGCTCGACAGACCTGAGAAAATGAAGGCAGCCAACACCTGAAGGTATAAAAATGTTCAAAACTGACTTTTATTTTACGTTCATGATAGAGGACATTGTACAAAAAATGGAGGGTCCATCTCCAGGGCGGCCAGGGGGCAGTGGGAACATCACTCTGACTGTTCTGAGTTTGCCGTCAAGTAGCCTGGCTGACAACACAGTGAGAAGGTCCTTGTTTCTATGTGAGTTTTGCCAAACCCAGTGACCTGTAAGGCCGTGGTGGGAAGAACGACAGCTGGTGTGTGACTATCAGTGTCTTCTTGGCCTCGAGGGGGTTAGGATAATTCACACCAACAGTATTTGGGAGAAGATCATGCTGTCATTGAGTCATCCCGTTGGCTTAGTGGGCAGGGTCGGGTCCATCCCCGGGGAGACCCTCATGTGGGAACAGTGGCAATGAGTTCAGGAGCCCTCGGGCTGTATGGCTTCATTTGTCTATACCACCCCATTAAGTGAGTTAGGTGAGTGGGAGTTGGAAAGCGCGGTGACTACAGAGGTACATATTAAGAAGTTAGTTACACGGAGCGCATAATAGTCTAGTGCGGCCTGACAGGGAGTGCGGGGCTGTTACTAGTTTTCCATTTCGGAGGGTCGCAGTGTCCGAGGAGGGCTTCACTCCGCAGAGTGGAGACAGTGGCTAGCACCTATGAATGGATGACAAGTGGCTATTTGATATAAGCACTGGTGCTGAATTCCTTAGGTGACCTTTGTTTGTTAGTTTTTACAGAAAAAACTGAAATCAACTTTTGGGTCAGCACCTGAGGTAATAAATTAAGAATAAGCACCAACGTGGCCCCAGCTGAATGTCAACCTGCAGAGAGGTGCGTCCGGGTGGGGCGGCGCCTGCGAACCCGGCGCATCCATCACAGGTTCTTCATGCACACCTGGCAGCGGCTGATGTGCGTCCGGATGAGCCCCGCCTTGAGCGTGTCGGCGGAGGGCGAGCCTTGGAAGTTCTGCTCGGGGATGGTGGTGAGCCAGAAGCTGTACTTGTTGGCAAAGTAGTGGCAGGTCCCACGGCCTCCATTGCACTCGATGAAAGGCGTGGCACGGAAGTCCTCCAGACAGCTGCCTGGCGACACCAGCGACTGGCCACCGCCTTCATCGCCTGCGGCTGTGTGCTGCGGGGAAGGAGAGGGGGGCTGTGAGCACACTCACCTGGGACAGACCGGGGCAGACTGTAAGTGATGCATTTCCCCCTAACTGAACAACCACCTTGAGCATCCATCTGGGTCAACAGAGACCACCTGCAACATGGCCTTCACTGCTAGGGGCTTGGCTAAGTAAGTCGGGGTAGACATGTAGGAAGCAGAGCTGGGTAGCAGGCATGCTGCAGGGTAGGGTTCGTGGACACAAATGGACAGTCCCGATGTGTTTTTAAGTGACAACGAGAACAAAAGCAAAAGCAGTGACCGTCTGGTGTGGCTCCTGGTCAGGGCACATGCCTGGGTTGCGGGCTCAATCTCTAGTAGGGAGCGTGCAGGAGGAAGCTGATTAAAAATTCTTTCGCATCATTAACGTTTCTATCCCTCCCTCCCTCTCCTTCCTTTCTAAAATTATATATTTATTCAGTAGATATAGTTGACTACATTTCTACATTTGGGGGCAAAAATATCATCTCCCCAATCACTCACTCAAAAGAATGAAGCATTTGCCTGGCAGAAGGGATACCAAAATGTTGACTTTTGTTTTAAAGAAAAAATAAAATCAAGATGTGGGTCAGCTTCTGAGGTTAAGTTAAAAATAAGCACCTCTCCCGAAAGTGACCCCTCCCGCCCCTCCTCTGTTACCCTTTATGAAGAGGGAGGGTGTATATATGAGTGGTTTTCATTCATTTTCTTCTTAGATCTCTAGTTGCTGATTCTTCAACAATGAACAGGTACTACTTGTGTAATTAAATTTTTTTTCTAATTAGAGGGTTGTTAATTAAGCAATTAGTCCCTGGAGGTGACCCAGCAGCTGCCGGCTGGGAGACGAGGCCAAGTGTCAGGGGATATTTTCTTTGCCACTTTCAAGTTCTGCTTTCTTTTTGCTTCATGAACATTTTTAGCTCCTATGAAGGTGCATGCTAGGCCCTTGGATCTCAAAGCTAATCTATAAAAGACTGCCCTCTGGCTTGGCAGGGTGAGCTTCGAATGGTGAGTGGGTTGTCAGAACCTCTTCATTTAGAACAGGAATATCTCAGCCTCAGTTTGCAGGGAATAAAAGAGGCGCCTGTCATTTGGGCAGGCACCCGCAAAAAACAAAAACCTTTGAAAAGTTTCCTGCTCACAAAATGCAGAAGCCTTTCCAGGCCAGAGCTACCACGCTCTTGTTTATTGTAAACAGGCAGAGAGAAGCAGGCGTATCTTCACGAGGCGTCTCAGGCCCCACTTTGGTCTGAGAGAGCTGAGGCCATGCCCGGGGGCTGCCAGGCCCTGGAAAGGGGTCCCCAGAGGAGAGCCCGGGGGCAGCCAGGACGGGGTCGGGGGAAGCACCAGACTGGAAGCCTCAGAGCTGGGACCAGCCGGGCCGAGTAAGGGCTCTGAGTTTCGGTGCATCCAGTTATATATTATGTTATTAACGTAACTTGTGAAATATTTAACACGTCACCGTGGCTGGAGTGATGACGGGGTTATGACATTCACAATCAATAGAAACTAAACAGAAGACCCGCTGCCCCCACTGGACTTCCCTTTCCCCCTACAATGGTGGAGTAGGCAGGGAAATGGTAAGGGACGCTATGCTCCCTGGTGCAGTCACTTCCCATAATGCTAAGCTAAACATAAGCTGGCCAAACCGAGTTCTCTATTTATACCCAAAGGTGATCTGGCAGTGGGATCCCAGGGTTTTCCTCATCAGCATACACATATCTGCTTTAAACTGACTTGTTCATGAATGTATCTTTAGGTTCTAGATAGATTCTACATAAGATACTTAGGATTCTGGATAAAACCCTTCCCTGTGTTTAGCCATGGGATAAGCCAGAAGAGCTTCACCTTTCGTGTTCTGCTTAGGAAGATGGCTAACAAGCCAAATGTATCCTAATGGCAAAGGCTTGGTGGCAAATGCATGGGTCCCCTCTGGGGGTAGGGGGTCGCCCAAGCCTTGGCTCAGGCAACCAAGTGCAGGTAAACGTGCAGGCTGTATTCCGGATCTCGCTCGTCCCCTGGGCCAGGTGCCTCTGTGCAGTGACAACTGCCTGTCTTGAGTATTTTTGGCAGCTGTTCTTGCTGCTTCCCCAGCCAGGGTATGGTCGGGGAGAGGGATCCGATTGCTACCTGGTTCCACGTTCTGAGGGAGCGCTGGCAAGCCACCACATACCATGAGGAAGGAGTATCCGATCCACAAGCTCCGCCACCCGACCGGGCAGTGGGGGATGGAGACGTCCTGGCTGTGGACGGCGATGGCCACGGCCGGGGCCTCGCACACGGAGCAGCGGCTGATGTAGGGCTTGATTTCGTCCTCGGCCACGGGCATCATCGGCAGCGGGGCGGTGGTGGACAGCCAGTAGGACTTGTCATTGCGGCTGGCGTAGTAGCAGACGTCCCCAGGGTTGCAGTACAGGAAGGGCATGGTGCTGAACCGAGCCAGGCAGGAGCCCGCCAGCCCTGCGAAAGGAGATCCCAGCTGAGTGCAGCTGGACGATGCTCCCCCAGGAGTGCCTGGGCTCCCCCACATCAGGGACCTGCCCCGGGGCCTTTTGGAGGGGCTCAGCTGTGCACTGGGGGACCGAGCCAATTCCCATGTTGGGGGAACAGGTTACACCGGCATGTTAGTCCTGCGCGGCTAGAAGTTCTCACACACACCTCTGCACTAAGCGGGGTCAGCAGGGAGCGGCATCTTTACAGATAGCACCCCGGGTGAGGCCCATGTTGGGGGGTCTTAAAGCACCAGCCCGGAGAAACCCCCAATGGCATCCAAGATGAGGGCCCAGCTCATCACACCCCACAACACCCTCCCAGAAGGACGCTTGCCACTTCCACCTGCAGATAACTATTGCTTCTGGTAAAAATCAACTCTCTGCAGGCCAGAGCGAACTACTTAGTCCAGCAGGTTCCCTTTCCCATCGGCTGCACACGTGCTCAGGGCCACGCGTGTGCTCCACCTTCAGCAGCTGCCGAGCACCTAGGCCAGTGGTCGGCAAACTGCGGCTCGTGAGCCACATGCGGCTCTTTGGCCCCTTGAGTGTGGCTCTTCCACAAAATACCACGTGCGGGCGCGCACGTACAGTGCGATTGAAACTTCGTGGCCCATGCGCGGAAGTCGGTTTTCGGCTCTCAAAAGAAATTTCAATCGTTGTACTGTTGATATTTGGCTCTGTTGACTAATGTTTGCCGACCACTGGCCTAGGAGGCCTCCTTGGCCCTGGTCCCCACCTCTTTTTTAGGCCCTTTCCCTTTGCCCCACTTAAATAAACTTATTACGGAAGTGGATCACATACACAGGAATGTGCACACACCACGGGGGTTCAGCAGGACAGGTTTTCCCACCCGTGGTCCCCACCACAGACCCCACAGACGGAGGCACCTTCCCCCTGGGCCCGAGCATTTAATGACCGTGTGCTTTCAAGCCATTTTAATTCCTTCTGGCAACCAGGTTTACTTGGATAAATCCGAGCACACCCACCCACATATCCATTTTCCTGGGGGTTCGATGTGACCCACAGGCCCTCACGAGCCCAGCCTGACTGTTGACAGAACTTGGGGTAAAAAGCAAGGAGGTGAAGCAGCTGGTGGCCTCCGGGCAGAGAGGAGCCAGCACAAGGCTGGGACTCATGGGAGCCCGTGGGAGGCTCCGCGGAGCTAAAGGCAGGTCCCCATGGTCCTCACTTGGCATCAAAGGCCATGTTAACCCTTCCTGAAACCCCAGGGACGTGAATGGCCCAGTGCCTTCCATCAAGAGAAGCTCATCGGCTGTGGAGGATTCATGAGCCTCACTGTGGCCATTCGATCTTGACCACCTGCAGCTGAGCTGGCCTGGGGACTGGCGGGTGGTACCTACCCAGGTCCTGGTTGTGGGCTTTCTCTTGGCCTTCAAAGTACAGCAGGCTGTATCCACTCCAGAGCTTGTTCATGCCCACTGGGCACATGGGCTCCTGGTCTGTCTGGCTGTGTTTCACCAGGAGGTAGCCGATGCCGACGCTGCGGCCAGGCATGCCGGGCAGGCCAGGGGTCCCGGGGCGGCCTGGCTCCCCTAGGGTCCGAAAGGAAGGAGCCGCCTTTCAGCTGCCATGTAGACCTCAGCC
The DNA here is from genome assembly GCF_951640355.1 of Cnephaeus nilssonii. NCBI lineage: Eukaryota > Metazoa > Chordata > Mammalia > Chiroptera > Vespertilionidae > Cnephaeus > Cnephaeus nilssonii. Next base: position 30,951,578 of record NC_137079.1, read on the forward strand.
CACAGCCCACAGCCCATGGCCGACAGCACATGGTAACATTTATAGCTGTCGCTGGGCTTTCTCTGGAGGCCCAGGTGCGCGTGGCTCTGCCCTTGTAGACCAGAGCCTCCTGGGGAGGACTTGACCTACATTCCATGCTCAGTAAGCATGCGATGATGACAGTGAGGGCACTGAACAAGGGCACGGACTTGGCGGTCTCATGCGCTTTCCCCTCAGGGTGCACTAGTGCTGAGCAAGAACTAGAACACCTGGAAGGGGCCCCAGATGTATCAAAGTCCAGCCTCCCTACAATGGTGGAGTATACATAAACCTTAGTGCGCAGGCCCAACCAATGGGCTCCTCTACCCCCAGCGGCAGGCCTCCCTTTCCTGGATGCTTGGGGAGAGGCGGCTCAATGCACATCTGGGCCATCCCGGGGCTAGAAATACCCACTTAGGAGGCTGGACTCTCCCGTCAAGAGGACAGAATGTCTACTCTACCTTCAACAGGACAACCCTTCCCTTCAAGTGTTTGACATCAGCTGTCCTGATCGTGCTCCCACATGACCCCTCCCCTGCAAGGACATTTTCACTCTCGCCACTTTCCCTTTCTCATTAGGACATCCCCTCCGCCCTGCGCTGTCTCCGTCACCTCGCCTGGATGGCTCCTATCTGTCCATGTGCGTCTCCAGATGTGCATCCCCCAGGTTACACAATCTGGCCGTGGGTGAGTCCATCCGGAGGGTAGCAGATTGCTACTTCCTGAGATGTGGGAGCAGATAATGCAGCCTCATACTGTAATGAGCACAGGTGGGTGACATCTCAAGAATTTTTTTTTTTTTTTGCATGACTAGCTATTATTTCTGGCCTATCCCATCCGGCACATGTACAAATAATTTTAAGAAATTAGTAATACAAGACTCCTGTTGTAATTGGTTTCTTTCATCTCATTGACTCAGGCCTTCAGAACTTTTCAAATCTTATCTCTCAGGTATGTCAGGTGCTTCCTTCTCAGAGGCACCTGCCCAGGCCTCAGAGGAAGGAAAGAAGCCAGCCTGTCCTGGAGATTCGGTGCCAGGTGCTCTGCTGGGCGCAGGTGCTCTGCTGGGTGCAGGTGTTAGGGCGTGCATCCAGGACCAAGGCTGCACCGAGGGTGCTGGGAGCTGAGCTGGGGTTTCAGAGCAGAAGGGGTGCAGCCTCTTCTCTCTGCGCATCCCTCTCAGTGCTCCTTTACTCCCTCCTTGCACACCACAGTCCATCTCTCGGACCACAGCAGGGCTTGAAGAAGCCCCTGCCCACTGCCCCCTTCCATCGTCCATCACTCACCTTCCTGGCCAAGTGGCCCCTGGTGCCCCATGGGCCCCAGGTCTCCTCGGAATCCGGGGTTGGCAGACACACCGCCTCTTCCCTGGGGCCCTGCCTTCCCTGGAGCCCCGCGGAAGCCTGCAGAGTCACCGAGACAGGTGTGAGTGCCGCGGGGAGAGAGGCACTGGGGCTTAACAAATGCTTTTCAGTGAGAAAACAACAGTGAGAACAAAGCAAGTAAGACAAGGAGCCTTTCCCTGGTGGCCCTACAGCAGGGCTCCTACCTGGATCTCCTGGGGGACCCTGGGGTCCCATCTCTCCCTGCATCCCCGGGGGGCCTCTTCTTCCCTGCGGACCCACTGGTCCTGGCTGGACAGTCATCTTCGGGGGGAATCCTGCAATCCCCGGGGATCCCGAAGGACCGGGGGTGCCTGGAAAGGGAAAAGGAAGGCCAGTTGACACAGGGGGACCACTTGCTTTCTTGCTCTGATTTCTATCCCGTTGTTTTACTTGTTGAAACCAACCTTGGAGCTTTCTAGAACACTCTTGCTTCCCAGAGATGAAGATGGGGAGTAATAACTCATCTGAAAGGCCGCTCAGTGCCTGCCCTTCCAAGAATTACTTTCTTTCTTTCTTTGTTTTTGTTAATCCTCACCCAAGGATATTTTTTCCACTGATTTTGAGAGAGAGTAGAGGGAGGAAGGAAGGGATGGGGGGAGAAGGGGAGAGAGAGATAGAGATAGAGAGAGAGAATTGAACTTGCAATCCAGGTATGTGCCCTTGACCGGGAATCAAATCTGTGACCCTTCAGTGCTTGGCCCAACACCCTAACCAGCAAGCCACACCAGCTGGGTCCCAAGAATTACTTTCCTTCACCCATGCGAGTGCCTGCAGACCCGATCTTGCTTTCCTCTTTGCACTTGACAAAGGCTGACTTTAGAGGGGCAGGAATAGTTCTGGAGGCCACTCCTGGCAGCAGCCAGTCTGAGAGGCCGCTCTGCAGACATGCCGACGGCCACTTACCTGGGAGTCCTCGGTCTCCTTTGGGTCCCTTTGGGCCTCGGTCGCCCACACTTCCGGTGATTCCTATGTTGCCCATGAATCCTTGCTCACCTCTGGGCCCTTTGAGACAAGGAGGACATTAAGGACACCTGCTTGGGCGGGGGAGGGGGGACTCCAGCACCTCTGCCCACTGCTGCCGGCCTCCCCGAGGACAGGACCCCTTCGTGTGCACAGCTACCTTTTTCTCCTGGGAGACCGAGCACGCCAGGCCGGCCCTGGGGCCCGGGGTCCCCACCCCATCCTTTGGTCCCTGGGTTTCCTGGAGCTCCAGGGCTCCCCTCTTCGCCTTTGCTTCCGGGAAAAGCAGCAGGCCCCGGTGGCCCCGGGGGGCCTGGATAACCTGTGGACATGAGTCACAAGAAAGGGGAGTTTAAGCAGGAGGAAGGCACTGTCATGGCCATTGGGAGCGGGACTCACAGCGGGGGATGGTGGGGGCACCCAGGAGGACAGACAGAAAGCCATCTGTGTAGGGGATGGTCTTCAGCAAGTTTGCAGCACTGGGCACCTTTTTCTTTTTATTGTGGTAAAATACAAGTAGCACACATTTATCATTTTAACCATGTTTCGTGGCATTAAGTACATTCACGTTATATAATCATCACCACCATCTCTCTCAGAACTTTTTCATCATCCTAAACGGAAACTCTGTCCCCATTACACACCAACTCCCCTTTCCCCCTCCCCAGCCCCGGCGACCCCCATTCTCCTTTCTGTCTCTGTGAGCGAGACCCTCACACGAGCGGAAGCCCAGCGTGGGTCCTTGTGTGTGGGGACCAAAGTGCGAAGTGCGAGCCCTGCTTACCTTTCAGGCCAAATATCCCCGCGGCCCCTTGGTCGCCAGGTAACCCAGAGATGTTGGAAGGGGGTGTGAATCCTGGAAACCCTTGTTGCCCTGGATTCCCAACTGGGCCTCGTTCCCCTGAGGAGGGAAACAGAAGGAGCTGCTGTTAGTTTCGGCATCGACTTCTTCATCCGCGGTTTCCCCGCCCGCTCTCACCTGTCCAGGAGCACAGCCGCCCAGGAGAGGCAGTGACGGAAGGAAATGTCGAGCACAGTTCTTGGGGTGGGTAGAGGGAGGCAGTGGCCTCGGGGCCCCCACTTCCACCAGCCCTGTCTGCTGTAGAGAGGGTCCCTTGGACCCACCTCTGCTTGGATCTCATTCTCACGGGAGGCTACTGGCTCAGAGACTGCCTCACCGTGCCCTCCCACCCCCCCATGTGGCCCGCCCTGGCGGCATCACCTGAGCAGTGAGGTCTGCTGGCTCTGCCAGCACTTGTGATGGGACAGAAGTTTCCAGAGTTGGCAAGATGAGGCCTCTGGACCACCTTGATAATTTTAATTCTCCCTGTGCCTACTTCAGTATCTTGGGTCCCACTATGGACAGAGCCCATCCTCACTGCTCACAGATTCTGTACTTGCATTTGGCCTGTGCACTAGGTTTATGGTGACTAAATCAATCCTCGTGGCACTCCTGGACAAGCAGGAGAGGCAGGAAATTTCAGTCCCTGCTGAGGTCCTCGTGCACCTCAGAGTGTAAACAAGGATCCTTTTATGTCTATTTAGTGCCACGATTTTTGCATGTTTGTGCTTCTTGTTGGTGATTTTACTGTTTACACTGGTCCCCAAGCACAGGGCCGAAGTGCTCCCTGGTGTTCCTAAGCTCAGGAAGGCTCTGAGGTGCCTCACGTGGAAAACGTGTGTTAGGCCCTGGCTGGGTGGCTCAGTTGGTTGGAGCATTGTCCCGTGCACTGAAAGGTCGTGGGTTTGATTCCTGGTGGGGGTGTGTGTGGAGGGCAAGCAATCAATGTTTCTCTCTCACACCCATCTGTCTGTCTGTCTCTCTCTTTCCCCCTCTCCCTTCCTATCTTTAAAAAAAATAAATAAAATAAAGAATTCAATGAAAACATATCCCTCCAGTGAGGATAAAAAAATAAATCTTTAAAACAAACAAACAAAAAAGGAAACGTATGTTAGATGAGCTTCCTTCAGGCATGAGTTATAGTGCTGATGGCATGAGGTCAATGTTAACCAATCAACAATTTATATTGAATAAGTTGTCTTTAAACAGAAACATACATAAAACAAGGTTCCGTATTGATCAGTGGATGAATATGTGAATGGGGCTCGCAGGAACCAAACCCTGCACTCCCACTAGAAGCTATGGTTCGGTATTCCTTAATTCAGTGTTTGCAGCAATTTTATAGAGCATAACTCCTAAAAGGTAGCAAGAATCGACTGCATTTGAGTCAAAGGCTGGAGCCCTTTGGCACCAATCGAGGACAGACCCTGGAGGGCAATCCTCACTGAAGGGCATCTGTGGGCATCCTATTCCTCCCTGTGCTTTCGCCAACACAACGTTTTATGGGTGCTCTTCTGTGCCAGGTGGGCATGGGTGCTGCCCAGTCTGTGGCAAGACAAATGGCCAGCAGGGAAGGGGACTAGATTATCCCCCAATTTCCCTATGAGTATTTGTTTTCCCTTACGGGCTGGGGACTCAGAGGTTAGTACTAGAACACCGCAAAAAATCAGAACGTCACAGTATCCAGGGTCCCTCATCTCTATGTAGAGGGAAGAGTGAGCTGGGACCACACAGTGATGATCTGTGAGACAGTGGTCTCTTGTGTCCCCACATGGCTTCATGACTAATCGCGATTCATCAGCAACATGAAGAGACTTTCACATTGCGAGGGTCTGGCGCCCAGCACGGGGGACAGGATGCTGTTTCTGCAAATTCCGGGTGGTACAAAGCGCGTGCCAGGAGAAGCGTTTAGAGAGGCGTTGTCTTGGTCTCACTAGTTACAGGCAATAAGCAAGCACGTTTACTCGATCAAGGGGATTAATTAGCTGCCATCTGGAGTTTGCTATAAAGTGACACCAATTGAGCTGCTTCTAATTATTGTCACAAAGGAACTGAAACAGATGGTGAGTGGCAGTGACTAAAGGCAAAACTCTTGGGTTAGAAGCTCCACATTGGCCAGATTCCCAAGAAAACATACTGAACTGCACTAACTACAGTGACTAGGCCTCTCTTACTGAGGACAGGGTATGAGCACGAGTTAGTTTGCTGCAATCAGGGTCAAAATAACTGTTTTCTCTGTGGCCCCCACGAATCTTCCTCAGTACTGAAATAAAAGCCCTGCCTAAGGCAAGATCGCTGAAAGGCCATTTTGTAAAACTCCTAGGCAAATCATGACCCGACGTCCGAAAATCAGCTGCAGAAATAACTGAGGCTGCACATTGGAGCTTTGGAAACTCCTGCAAGGGATGCTGCAGATTGACATTATTTCCCGGTGCTTAGAGAAGGGTGCGGGTCCTGACCAGCCATCTGTGAATGTCACCACTGAAGTCACCATTCCTTCTCCCCAGCGGCCCGGCGGGCAGAGTGAAGGGTCTGCTCCAGCCTCCAGGACCACTCAGGAGCCACCAGGTCACTGGGATACCGTGACTTTCATGCAGGATGAGGACTTTGTGAGGGGACAACAGCTTTAGAAAAGAGACACTATGCTTCAGGGCTGTTTGGGAGCCTGAGATATGTTCAAGGTCCCCTTGACAGAGTGCAGGGAGCTACACAATACATCCAAAGAGTTCTGAGAAACTGATGCTGCCCAGGTGAACACATCATAAGACCCTTGCAGGTAATTTCGGGATATCCTTGAGCACGCATAACTTTTTCAAACAGAGGTCAAAGTGACTGACCCTACAGTTTCACACTATTAACCTTGAGCCAATTTTGAGCCAGGCATTTAGCTGACATATACACACAGGAATGAAAGCAAGCTAGTTCCTGCTCTTGTGTCCTCTCTCTCTGGTCAGCTGCAGAGTCTGAACAGCATGCGGTGTGAATCGGATGTTAATACATGCTGTGTGATACAGGTCACGATACTGTGATGCTGTGTGAGCGCTGGTTATGGTCAGGATTGTGTGCACCATGTGGAGCTGAGGTCTCTCACTTCCTCCCAGGCTGGGTCTCATCTCCATCCTCAAGGGACTTTTTTCTAACCCCATTCAGAGGGCAGATGGGTGACCTGACAAGCATGACTTCGTATCTCTCCCACTCTGGCCACCCAACAGCATATCGGGTTCTGGTTATGCAGATGGTAATGTTGGAAGTGTCTGGCCTCACCTGGAATTCCTCGCTCCCCTTTTTGTCCTGGGGCTCCACTAGGACCTGGCAGGGTGTTGGCCTCTCCTGGCTCACCCCTGTCCCCAGCAGGACCTGGGAAACCTGGGTCTCCGTGGATGTCTGCACCTGTAGAGGGTTAAACAGTGGGACGTCAGCATCTTCAACCATGCCAAGTTAACTTCCACAATTAAAGGAACAGTAATGCCCTTCTGTGAGACTCAAAAGTGGAAAACCGGAAGTCAGTGGCATCAATCTCAGTTTGTCATGTGGCCTCAGTGTCTCACAACCTGAGGCTGGCACATCATTGCTCTGAACTGTCTGCCCAGCATGCATACATTGGAGGCCTCATTTCCAATGTGATGGTTTTTGGAGGTGGGGCCTCTGGGAGATGACTCAACGTAGATGAGGTCAAGAGGATGGGTCCAAGGATGGGATGTGTTCTTATTAGAGACCCCAGAGAGTGTGTTCCCTCTCCCCACCAGCTAGGGAGAAGGTGGCCATGTACAAGCCAGGAAAAGGACCCTCACCAGGACCCGACCGTCCCAATGCCCAGATCTCAGACCTCCAGTCCCCAGAACTGTGAGGAATAACTGTCTGTCACTCAAGCCCCCCAGTCTGTGGTGTTTTGTTATAGCAGCTCAAGCTGACTAAGACAGCAGGACCCCTTTCAAAGCACAAGGAGAGCACCACCACAGGTTGGGCCCCAGCTGCCTTCCCTGAGCCAATGAAAGGAAAGATTACAGATGCTGCTGAAAAAGCACACCATTTGTTTCTCTCTCTCTCTAAAAGCCTGATGGTCCTGTTCAACACAACGTCTGACTTAAGGGGATGGATTCTTAGGGATCACATCTCAGTGTCTTTAGAACCACAGGGACCCTGAGTCCACAGGGCCTCAGGGATGATCAAACAGTCCTCACAGAGCAGTCCTGCTCTCTGAACTCTCCGCCCCCCCTCCCCCCACTACACCTGGCATCCTAGATGGCCCTCCCAGCCCTCCCCTTGCCCCTGTCCCCTCCCCACCCTGCTGGGCCTGGCCTTGTCACCGAGTGGCTGCAAGGGCCATGGGTACCTGGGGATCCGGGAAAGCCTTTGGTGCCTGGCAAGCCGTCTAATCCCCCGATGCCTCGGCTGCCCGCTGAACCTGTGTGGATTTCACTCATGGTTATTTCATGCATGGGAGAGCAAAGGAAGAAACCCTTAAAATAATTCAACATGTTTTTATTTGCTTTCAGCATACAATCGGACAGGTACTTTTATGTCACCTGAGAGAACCATCTAACGTAAAGATTGATTTCCTAAAATCCTTATAGACTCGTTAGAGCCGGAAGGGAATTGGGAAGTGGTGCATTCCATTCCTCTCCTTAGAGCTTGAGTCATTAGACATATTTGCTTTGGGAAAATTGCCTGGAACCAGTAGCCTGGCATTAGTTCCAATCCCTCTGAATTCTCAAGGACAAACATTTCTAAAGTAGGATTCAGGATCCCGGCCAGCGTGGCTCAGTGGCTGATCATCAACTTATGAACCAGGAGGTCAGGGTTCAATTCCTGGTCAGGGCACATGCCTGGGTTGCAGGCTTGATCCCCAGTAGGGAGCATGCAGGAGGCAGCCAAGCAATGATTCTCTGTCATCATTGATGTTTCTATCTTTCTCTCCCTCTCCTTTCCTCTGTGAAATCAATAGAAATATATTTAAAGTAGGACACAGGACATAGGTGGCAACTCTTCCTGTGGTGTGGACAGTGAGTGTGGAGGTGGGTGGGTCACCTTGAATTCTGAGCCACAGAGCAGCTGGGGGCCTGTCCCTGACCAAGGCCTGCCCAGCACGGAGGGCTTGTCCCTGGAGCAGTGGCCTGTCCAGGTCAGGCTGCATAACTCTCTAAAATCCCGCCACGGGTTCCACCGGTCCTCGATCAGTGGGAGGTTGGGAAGCCTGTGGAGGAACAGCGTGGTGTCTGGGGAGTGGGCCTTGAGGCTTCCAGGCAGTTTTCATTCATCATTCTGGGGAACAAAGCACTTCTCTACACACTGGCATATCAGTCTTTTTTACCAGTGGGCTTGGACAACTGCAAGTCCTGATCCCGATATGTTTTGTGTGGGCAGTAAACCACACACACCCCTGCCTTCTATCTCACACGGTCTTGGAGAAAACAGAGTGGAGGGAGGCTAGCCTGGCTAACGGTGCCTCTCCTCCACCGGCGCAACTGTTCTTGAACCATTGTGTGCTTGTGTCTGTGAAGGGAGGGACTGTCTTACCTGGTAAGCCCAGAACACCTGGCCAGCCATAATCTCCTTTGGTGCCGGGTACTCCGGCCCGGCCAGGGTCTCCTTGCGGTCCCTGCTGGCCTGTCAGTCCTGGGAAGCCTGGGGGAGGGGGACACATCCGTAAGTCAGACACACGAACCCTGAGGACACTGCCTGCCCAGTCTCAGGTCCTGCCTGCAGGGGACACGAGGGGGTGCTTGGGAAAGGACCAGCTTTCCTTCAAGCAGGAACGGATGTGGCTTGGACCCTACACTGAGGTTCAGTGGGGTTAGCTCAGCCTTGCCAAATCAAGAACAGCTTGTGTTTTCTTATTCTCATCCTATCTTCCAAACAGAAGTTTGGAGAGAACCCACAAAACCAGCCCTGGAGATTAGCCTGTCAGAATCACGGGTCCTGGGCAGAAGCAAACAAAGCAAAAGCAGTAATAAGCCAAAAAGCACAAAACTAGTTCACTGTTTGCTTTCGGTTGTTAACTTGGGATCCCCAGAGGAATTTCTGCATATTCAAATTAATGGACGAGATCCCGGAACAAGAACTTAGGCTGTGTTTATGGAGAGACAGACACTGGGCCACACCCCCCCTCCACTGCTCCCCTGTGCGTCCCCCACAGCCAGGTTGGTTGTTTCTGCGTGTTTGATCCTCAGGCACAGCGAGGTGAATGGGCAACATGTAAGAGCAAGCTTCCTAGGGTGAAGTGCGATCCTAGCAGACAACTCCTTCCTTGGTGAGATTGGCTGGCTAGGCTGCCTTTGTTCTGGGGTTTTGGAGATTGGGGGGCTCAGCCATACTCTGCCCCACTGGCTGCTGAACCGTCAAGCCATGCCCAGGGGAGTGCGTGTGCTGGAGGAAGACTGTGTGACTGCAAGAGACTTTACCTGGTTGCCCAGTAAGTCCGGGAGAGCCATGGGCTCCTGCTGTGCCTGTTATCCCGGGGAAGCCGATGTCACCTGCTGTTCCTTTCTCTCCAAAGTATCCCTTTAGACCTGTAACCACAGATTTGCTGCTTGGAACAAACCATCGACATTGCATCAAACTGAGGCTTCATGCTTGTAGGGTTCAAGGGTATGCAAGTTAAAGGATGCTGCCATCCCACACTTTGTACTTCTGTTGTGAATGGGGGTATCTAACATGTTCCTTCATCAATGCACTTTTTACCTAATTCTTCCCTCTGATCCTGTGATCAGCAGCCTCCAAGCTGGCATCCAGGGTCCTCATGCTCTGGTGTTCACACCCTCATGTAGTTCCCTCCCATACTGAATGGGCTGAATTGTGTCACCACCAGAATACTGTGGACATCACAGTGTGTCACTTCAAGCTTAGGACATAAAATTCTTCCTTGTTTTCACTTTGTCACTTTGCTTGCTGGGGAGGAATCCAGCAGCCATGTTGTGAGGACACTCAAGCAGCTCTGAGAGAGGCCCTCGTGTTGAGGAATGGAGGCCTCCCACCAAGAGCCATGTGAGAGCACCATCTTGGAGGAGAATTCTCCAGCCCCAATCCAGCCTTCGGATGATGTAGCCCTGCTGAGGTCAGACTGGAATCTCATGGGAGACTGTGGGTCAGAACCACCTTGTTCCCGAATTGCTGAATCTTAGAAAATGTATGAGATAATACTTGCTTGTTGATGTTCTAAATAAACAACTGCATTTTAGGTACCTTGTTAAGCATCAATAGATAACTAATCAGAGCACTTATCAGAGTGGCTTTTAATGTGTGATGTGCAATGGAAACCTGGGGGATTTGTTAAACATGCGGATGTTTGAGTTTCTCCCAAACGTGACTTGGCAGGTCTGGGGGAAGGCCTAGAATCTACATTTTAACAAGCATCTCAGGTAATTTGGAGGTAGTCTTGGACAGACATAAAGAAGTGTGACCTTCATTCTAGTGACAATGTTCTGTCAAATGCTGTGGTGATTTCTGGTATGCTGGGATTTTGAAAACTTCAGACCAACCTGAATTCCACACAATCACTTTTGTCCAGTGTCTTCTTAAATCTATGAGGCTATTGCTTAAACAAAATACTGTTGTTTTTGTCGTCTTAAAGAAGTTCTGCTTATTTTCTATTGATTCTTTTACTATTTTGAAAATCTGCTCAAACTGCTATATACCCTGTTCATCTTCTTTCATTCACCTTGGCCATCATCTCCACCCAAACTGAGGGAGTCTAATGTAGCTTGTTGCTTCATCCTCTGAGAGACCAGGTCTGGTCCCAGGCTTTCCAGTGCCTGTCATGTATGGGAGCTGATCTGACCCAGAACTCCACACCCACTCCCTCTGACACATAGGGCAGGCTCTGTAGCTGACCCCACTTAGGCACGCACCTCCCTTGTCTTAGGGTGAATGGAACACCCCCAAGGATGGCTGATACAACGGTCACTGTCCCCGGCCCCTGGTGATAGACAGGGTGTGAGGTTCTATTTCCTGGGCCCACAGTTTAACTAAAACCTAAACACTTAAGGGTAACAACCATTATTCTTGGAGAAAAGCAACTTCTCTTCCCTGACACATTTTCAGTTGCACACGTGAGGTCATTAGTGACATGTGGCAAAGGTGGTCTCACATTCCTGCTGTTATAAACCAAACTGCCAAAGTATGATTATTTAGGACAGGAGATTTAGCCAAGCAATAGCCAGAAGGCTCAGCAGCCCGGGGTACCCTGAAAAGAAAGCCGTCGGGAGACCAAACTATAGATCCACGTGAGTCCAGAGAGGTTCGTCAATGAGGCTGCCTATTCCCGAGTGGTGATCATCTGACCCCATGCTAGACTGAATACTTCTTTCCAATATGCAGCTCTTTCTAGATAAAGAACCAGCTCAGCATCCTCCCATTGGCCAATCACACGAACAGAGGGCCCCCTCAACCAGGATTATCCCTAGAAAGATTTGGGGCTCCAGGCAGCTTAAGCAGTGTGAGGTCCCCCAAGATGAAATTTCCAGAAGAAGACATCATTATCAAAAGTCCCTTGGGATCTGATTATATGCAAGAATTTTGACCTTGAACTACAGGAATGCTCAGAGAGGCGTGACCTCACAAGAGGGCCCCCCACCCCCTGCCCGCCCTGTGCACACAGGGCCAGAGGCTACCCCCTCTTGTCTTACTCAAGAGATGGGCATGACTCCCACTGACCTTTCTTCTAGACCTTTCACTGTTTACAGGAAGCTCCAGTCACTCTACCATCTGCTCACGCCCTATAATGTGTCCCGGGAGCCAGGCTCTGCTTCTTCATGAGTCTCATTTTACGGGTCATATAAAATGTTGCTTTATGAGTGTTGATTCTGGCTACTTTCCCTTTCAGGGAGAGCCAGAGAGAGGTTCCTTGACTTTGTCTTCAGCTTTAATTTAATGAAGAATTCAGAGTCTCCCTTGCACAATGGGCTGGAAGACCTCAAACCATTCCCTCCAGCATGATCTATAGTGCTTACCAAATAGTGATAGATTTGGCAAGCCAGCTCATACATGACAGCACAGACAAGGGGTCAGGGCTGTTGCTGAGAGGAAGATATGGAGAATGACTTAGGTACCTGGTGTTCCAATGGCACCCCGTTCCCCCTTCAGGCCTGGGCTTCCTGGTAAATTTATAGTGTCTCCAACATCACCTGTTAGGTGCAAAAAAGATGGTTGGGAACAGGTGGTTAGCTTGGTAACTTCTGTCGTGCTATGTCCTTAATAAGAATAATGTGCTTTACAATAACTAACAGCATCTGCAGATCTGACATCACTGAAGCTCCCTGGAGTGCTCTGGGTGTGGATGCCCCCTTACCCCGCCCAAGCGACACTCACCAAAATCACCCGTGCGGCCGCTCTCGCCATAAAGACCTGCTGTCCCTGGAGCACCCTTGTCACCCTAGAGTCAAACATAAAATCACCTTAAAAGGCTGTTCATGAAATAAGTTTGTAATTTTGAAGGTTAGTGTACCCAACAATTTGGTATGCCAAAAACAGCACCCAAAGTTTGGGATATCATCATTTTGTAGAAAACTCCTAAAGTTTTTTAAAAAGGTGGTTTGCTTACTTCTTCTTATTAAATGTAGTAAAATGAAACAGGGTTGACAGATTTATTGAAATTAGTAACATCACTGGTGCAGATAATAACCATGCTGATTGCAACCTAACCCCATGAGCCCATTTTTTTTTTTAAATCCTCACTGGAGGATGTGCTTTTATTGATTTTTTAGAGAGAGAGAGAGAGAAAGGGAGAGACAAACTTCGATGTGAGAGAGAAACATCCATTGGTTGCCTGCCTCCTGTACACGCCCAACAGGGGATTGCTGGCCTGAAACCTTGGTATGTACCCTGACTGGGAATCAAACCCACAAACTTTGGTTCACGGGATGATGCTCCAACCAGTGAAGCCACTGGTGAGGGCATCAAGAGCTTTTTAAGACTCACAACAACCCTATGAAGCAGGTGCTATTGACAGATGAGGATGTTGAGGCACAGATAGGTTAATATTATGCTCAAGGTCACTCAGCTACTAAAGGGCAGAATTGGGATACTGATTTGGGCTGCCTGATTCTCAAACCTGCTCTCTATTACATGGCTGTGCACATCCATCTGTGGAGAGAGTGAGATTTCTTCTAAACAATGTTTGTTGTTGATACTGAGATTGGGATGATGTCTGAATTACTCTGTGACTCCAAAGAAAACACGGTTTTCTTCCCTGAAGTGCCTCCACCTCACAGGGAGGGTGGGTGTTCTGGTCTACCTTGCTCCCTCTGGTTTCTATTTTAGCATCAACCTGGGACTTCAGAACTTCCTTTTCCTAGCATGGCTTAACTTGCACCTCTAAATTATTAATGAAGCCCCATTCTGTGGGAGGAGAGGGAGGATGTGCCAGAGGCTATACCCTTGCTGAGACAACGCTCTAGTTTTCTTTCTTACGGCGTGCTTTATTAAAGCGTGACTTATACATAGTGCCGTGCACTCCTCTTAGATGCTCAATGAATTCTTACTCATGTGATACCCAGATAAACACAGAGTACATTCAGCACTCTAGAAAGTTCCTTGGTTCCCTTTCCTACTCAACCATCCTGCCTCTCTTCTGATTTGCCTCTATCAGGTAGTCTTGTCATAAAAATGGAATTGTATCGGATGTATTTCCTGTTTCTGGTTTATTTCATTCAACATAAAATCTGAGATTTATTTGTGACTTTGCATTTATCAATCATCTCATTTTACTCCTGTGCACTAGTCCACTGTCTGAAGGTACCATCTTTATTTATTCTGTTTCCTAGTTCTTGACCACCATGGATCAAGCTGCTGGGAACATGGCCTCTTTCCTTGTTACACTGACCTGACTAGCTGCACACAGACTGGACTAAGATCCTCTCAGGTATAGATTTTGGGAGTGATGGGAGGAAGACACTTGAAGAAGTCTGAGACTCCATGTATACCAGGGTGGGCTGGACGGAAGGCCACGCCAGGGCCTGCTGCTAAAGGTTCACAACAGGGTGGCTCGACCTTCTGATGGACCCCACATGTGCCGGTCTCACTGTGGATGCCAGAAATGAGTCAGTGTGTGCTGAGGACTGTGAGTGTACAATATCTTTTAAGTGAAAGAGAATAAAAAGAGAATTCCATGAAATACAGTCTGTGGAGAGTCACTCTGTGCGCTGTGACACGTACCATCTATACTGCACTCAGTAAAACTGCAAGGGAGCTACTCCCTGCATTTCATAGACGAGGACACAGGTGGGGAGAGGTGGGAGCCCTTTCCAGGTCAGGGTTCACCACTGCTACCATGAAAGCCAGGTGCCTGGCACACAGGTGGGGAGAGGAGTAAACGGTGGCACAATGCCCTCCAGGCTATGCTTCAGCAATGGGTTTTCGGTCCTGATGTCACATGTATGCTCGAGTTTAGAGCTCAAATCTCTAGAAATTCAAGTTTTGTTATTTAGGTTCCCATGAAGAAATGCAGACACCGTTCTTCATCCAACAGGAACCCATGAAAGGGCAGCGGGGCCTGGGCGGCACCAACCACCAGTGTCGGGTGAGCACGGCATTTCCTTACACTGACTCAGGGGCCCAAACAGCCTGGACCTGGGCCTTGGCCACTCGTACTCCGTAAATGCTGGCCCAGGGCACTCTGGCCAACAAGCAAGGGGAGAGGAGTTGACAAGAAGACATGGAGTAAAAGGCACTCACCCTACTTCCCACGAAGCCTGGGAACCCAGTAATTCCAGGGGAGCCTGGCACACCAGGGAATCCTGGCATACCAGGCATGCCGGGAACGCCGATGTCTCCTTTGACTCCTTTGATGTAGCCAGGCTTCCCAGGCAACCCAGGGATGCCTGACAGCCCGGGGACCCCCGGCATTCCCGGAACACCTGCAGGAAGACCCCGAGTGTAACGCTCTGCCGCTCCCCACTCCAGGCTTTACAATTTGCCATTCCAAGTGCTGCAAGTCTTAAAATTGGAGGCAAGGCGAATCAGGCCTCATAGAACCACCCGAGAGCTCAGGCGGAGAGATGTCAGGGTGTCAGAAGGGCAGGAACACAGCGAAGGCTGGTGTGGGCCCAGGGGTGTTGGTGGTGCAGAAGCTGCTGCCCCTTCAGACTGGGAGAGGCAGGGGCGAGCACGGGGGTGGGGTGGGGTCTGGGCGGAGAGGGATGGGACCCCAGGCCTGACAGCTCAGAGGTCAGACTGGATCTTTTGATGCCACCTCACCTTTTAATCCCAGGTAGCCCTTCAATCCCATAGGTCCAACATTCCCTTTTTCCCCTTTAAGGAATTCCATTTCTTTATCGATGTGGGGAGGCGGTCCTGGGGGACCCTGTTCCCCCCGGGTTCCTGGAAGGGAAGAGAATGAAGTCATTACACTTGACATCTGGACCAGGCATAAACACACAGGTGGAGCTGTCCTTCAGAACCTGAGCCCAGGGAGACTCTGAGTGGAGGGGTGGCGTGCGTCCCTGGCTTGGAGCCTGTGCGCTGGGGCTCGGGGCTCGGACAGACACACACCTGTCTTCTCCCTGCCCCCACACCTCTCTATAGCGGAGGTGTGGGCACAGAGCACATCGGGACGGAGGGACCTGCTCCCCTAACAGTGCTGCCAGGCAATGCAGGGATGAGTGTGACAGAAACACAGAACTCGAGGGAAGGTTATGTATTCACACTCTGATGAGACAGCGATCAAACATGATCACGAGGAGAAGCATCACAAGAGGAAGGACACCAGCTCAATCCTTTCTTGTGGGCACCAGCTGGGCCTCAGAACCCACGGTGGGTCAGCCAGAGCTGGGAGGTCTCAGGACTACGCAGGTAGGGTGTTGCAAGGGAACTTGTGAGGGCTTACTATACTGGCCAGGGGGTCTGGAAGGCTGTGCACATGTCAGAGAATTGTGCCACAAGGTTTAGGCTGAGAATGTCCCAGAATCTGTGTTCACTGAATGAAGGGCAGCAGGTCAGGGAGATTCAGCTGAGCGGAAAGAGCGCAGTTTCATTCACTGAACATTTACTGAGTCTGTAGCACAGGGCTAGATATGGAGGGGAACAAAGGTGCTATAAACCGCTCCAGTTCTCCGAGAGCTGCTGTCCAGTGGAGGGAAGGAGCCCCCACGGTCTACTTCATTCCAAGGAGGCTGGAAGGGGCAGTGTAGTGGAGCCAGAAAGAAAATGGCACAGAACCCAAGTGTAACTTCATTTAAAAATATCAGTTTTTGCTCAGTGGCCTGTAAACCCCCAGTTAACATGAAGATTATTTGAAAATTTAAGTGTGAGTAGGAAGCCTGGAAAATGTAGTACCCTACCTAGACTGTAATTTCTCTGTTTCTAAGAATTTGTAAATGTTTTAACTCTTGGAAGAGTTAAATTTAATTTCTGAAAAACAGCTTGATTGAGTTATAATTTACATACCATGCAATTCACTCATTTAAAGAGAACAATTCAATGGTTTTTAATGTGCTCACAGTTGTGCAACCATCACCACCATCTAACTTTAGACCATTATCATCACCCCTAAAAGCAATCCCATGCCCATTAACAGCCATTCCCCAACTATTCCCTAGCCCTAGTTTTTATTAGTTTGTGTCTGGCTTTTGGGGTTCCTAAAAGGTTGGTTCTGGGTAGTGTTATGCTCCCATGAAAGTGAGTGTCAACCCCGTGGGAAAGACCTTCAGAGAAGTAGGCATACCTTTGCCACCTGGCACCCCAGTTGGGCCCTTTGGCCCTGGAACGCCAAACCTTCCAGGCTCTCCTTTGAGTCCCGGAAGCCCGGGTCTTCCTGGCACCCCAAGCATGCCTTGGAAACCATCCATCCCAGGTGAACCTCTAAGACCTGCAGAGGGAACAAGCAAAGTCCTGGGTTAGGCATGGATAAAGGCACGGCTATTTCAGTCTCACTCGTCTGTGGCATTCCCATGTGACTCATGTGAGAATATGCTAAGATTCTTGACCTAAAATAGGGATTTGCAGGATGCTATTTCCCAAGAGGCTTGCCTGCTGGCCTACTCCAGACTGAGGGGTACAGAAGCAGCCCGTCTGCCCTCTGGCCACTGGGGAGAAGGCGAAGGCAAATGAACAGCGGTCAGGCACAAAGACAGGATAAATGGGCAGAGTCCTAGGTCTGAGGGCCCACGGAGAAGAGGTGCGAAGGGGCACCAGAATTAACATGTGTCACCCTCCTCCCCCAGCATGGGGGTCTGGCCGAGAACCACGGGAAGGTCAGACCACTGTGTCTCTGGCAACAGTCCACGGCCAGAGGGCTCCACTTCTAGATAAGCCGTCCTCAGTTACATGCAAATAAACCGATGCTGGCAACCAAGCATGGCCCTTTGTTTTGATTCTGTTTGCCAGCCAGGCACTGGGTCTGAATCCAGTCTCCACAGATTTCTGTGGATAATAAGTCCTGTGCCTCAGGCAGTCACTCTCTGGTAAGTTAAGAAATCAGCATTTTGGGCACATTGGCCACGCCCACCTAAGCAGCATCAGCCGGTTTTCCCAGCGTCTGAGGCCTCCCGGCACAGGAGTCTCCAGGCTCCAGCCTGCAGGCACCTGGATGTCTTCCCCTGGCAGAGTTGTCCCACGTCCAAGTGTAACCTGCCCAACCCCCTGTGAGGTAATTCCTCGTCCTGGTGTACAGTAGTTACCTTTTGGCCCAGGGGTACCAGGCATTCCGGCCATTCCTTTAAAGCCAGGGTTTCCTGGAGGACCCGTCTCACCCAATAGACCAGGGTCGCCTCTATCACCGGGGACGCCTTTCATGCCCAAAGGGCCAGGGACACCTGCGTCACCTGGGTCCCCTCTTTCTCCAGGCAGACCTGTCCAAGGGAGGGGAGAGAAAAATAACACGATGGACACGCCACATACAGAGAGAATGCCTTTCACGATACGCTTAAATTACAACAACTCATTGGATAAGAAACACTTCTTGGAAGGAAAATGTGAAACTATAACTGTAAAGGTGAGTTTTAAAGGCCTGGCCAGAGTCTGTAGAAAACCCGCAGGGCTGGCCTTTCTAAAGAGGTCTCTCTCTGAGAGCTGGAGGCTAGCGTGGCTTCTCCCCGATTCTGACTTTCTCCCCTCGAGCCTCTTGCCTTTGGAACCCAAAGGAACGGGGAGTCAGAGCGGTGGAATACCAGGCGGGTACAGGGGGCTCTGCCAACTCTGCGTCAGGATGTGGTCCCACAGGCTACTCCCAGGTGCCTGTCCCTCTTGGCCATGGCGGCTCAGCCTGGGGATTAAGTTCTAGGCGGGGACTTGTCCCTGCCCACTTGGCTGCTCCAGCCTTCCCATCCCCCTGCTCCCACTTCATTATCTCATTAGGATGCCCACTGCTGCCCAGCTCAGCCCCTCCCTGTCTCCTGGCACACAGTTGCCAGCTTTCTGAATGCAGCCTCCGTTAAACCCCCAACAGCCCCCTTGCCTAGGGGATCTGACTCCTTAGCTCGGCATGCAAGGCCTTCTCTCCAGGCAAGTTTAGGGGATCACAGCACCAAAGCTTTCCTTGGGCATTCCCACCTCTGCCTGCCCATCTTCCATGCCTGGCTCCGCCTCTCCTTCTCCCAGGATGGGTCCAACCTGCCTAGCTCCCCTGCCCCTGGGAAACCGGGCACCTCAGGGTCTGGCCACCCCATTGGCTGGCTCTGGCCAAACGCAAACCTTTTATGTGTATAATTCTCTCCCCATTAAACTGTAGGTTCCTTTAGGGCAGGGCACTCGTATGGATTTTTACGAGCCACACAATGCTCTGCATTTAGTGGGCGTTCCATGTTTGAGAACTGCTGAGGCCCATGAACGCTGATGCAGAAGGCCCGAAACCTCATGCCCAGGGTTTCTGGTACCGTAAAACCGGGGGGTAGCACCGTGCCCGGAGCATCTGCCCCACCTGACTGGAGCCCCAGTTTTGGGACACAGTTTTGGACCAGCCCAGGCTACTCACGAGGATTCATGGGCCTGTATGAAGGGAAGCGTCTGGCTTACACCTCGGTTCCCTAGTGTTGACCAGTTATGGTCCTGGACAAAGCTGTCACCTGACTATGGCAACTGAGAGAACTAGGGTCACTCTGGATGGTGCCTGATCAGCACATGGGCCTGACTTCCATTGGCACCACCAAGGCCACCTCCCAGCCTCCCTGGGGACCCAGGGAGAAGGCAGCCATCCACCAGCCAAGGACAGAGGCCGCGGGAGGAATCGGCCCTGCCGACACCGTGATGTTGGACCTCCAGCTTCCAGAACTGTGAGAGGACCCATTTCTGTCCTTTAGGCGATGCAGTGTAGGTGCTTTCAGGACCCCTGCAGCTCTTGGAGAGGTGTGGGGGTCCTGGGAGCAGTTTGAGAACTCCCCAGGGGTGAGGTGGGGGTTTGTTCAGGTGTCAGTGCGAGTGAGGCTCTGACCCCTTGATGGGAGGGTAGGATTCTTACCTTCATGGCCGATGGAGCCCGGCAGCCCCAAGGGCCCCTCCTGGCCAGGAGTGCCAGGGTAGCCATGCTGTCCTGGTGGCCCGGGCAGGCCTGGTTTTCCCAGAGGCCCTGGGAAGCCTAGCTGGCCCTTCTGGCCCAGCATTCCTGGCATCCCTTGGCTTCCTGCAACAATCGAGACAAGAGTCGTGAGGCCAACCCCTACGTACGGTCCATGGCAAGCCGCATATACAGCCTTAGAATTGTTCTCTAAAAATAGGACTTAATTTTTTTTCTGGACTGTAGGACTCTGGGAAATACAAAGAAATACAAAAGGTAAGATCAAAGGAACTCACGCCATCACCCGGAGGTACTTACTAACATCTTGGTATATTCCCTTCTGGCCTTTTTTCTATTCACATACATATACCCAGAAATAGATGTTTTATGAAACTGACATAACACTACAAGTAATATTTGAATTTAGCTTTTTTTTTTTCACTTGACATTATATTTTGAGCATTTTGACACCTTAAAAATCCTCTTTACAAGCATGTTAAATGGCTACATGAGTAATATCCCAGCACATGGACACATTTAGTTCCCTCCATCTTTTTTTGTTTTTACGAAAAGTGTTTCGAGAAAGAGGTTTTTAAAACACACACACACACACACACACACACACACACACACACACACACCTGTGCCCATGTTGTCAGTCATTTCTTTAGGAGCGAGTCCTAGAAATCAACTTAGTGGGTCAAAGCAAATGTGAACCTGAGGCTTTTCTCTCCACGCCATCACACAGCTCTCAGCACGCCCGCCCGATGCGTTTTCCTCCCACTGCTTTCCCGGCATGAGGGCTGGCATTAAAGCACAGACAGAAACCCGAGGAAAACATCGAGGAAAAAGTGGGAAAGTCTGCATGTTTTTGATTATGAGTTACAGTTCTTTCTCCTAGTTTTTGCTATTTGGTGAAACTTTTGTTCTTCGCTGATATTTTCCTTTGGGGATTTTGGTATTTTCTTATAGATTTTAGTATTCCTCATGTACATTAACTTATTTTCCTTCATATCTGTTTTAAAGTTTACCCTACTGCCCAAATGTTCATTTTGTTTTGACATGTAGAATGTTAAGATTTCTGTGCAGATTTTATACATATTTGTGTGTCTTCTTTTCCTTGATTTTATGTCTAGGATATCCTGTCCTAGCCAGAAGTCAGGTAACTATGAGTATATATATATATATATATATATATATATATATATATATATATATTTTTTTTTAAACACTAACAGCCAGGACCTCCTCATATTTGGGCATTTTGTCCTTTCTTCTTGGAACCTAAAGTCTATCACATTCATCCAATTGATACCAGTAGAAGGGCTGAGGACTGCCATTTGCATAAGTTTCTCCAATGACTCTCAAGGTCTTGTGTTCCTTTGCCCCTGACCATCCTACCAAGTGTGCAAGGCTGACCTCGGGAGAGGAGGCAGACAGTGGGTGGAGGTGGGGGTGGGGGTGGGCGGGGATGGGGTGGGAGGAGGGGGGTCAGTAACAAAAGGGATCACGTTAGTCTTGGACCAGCCCCCAGACTCTCAAGCCCACGTCCCAGTTGTCTGATTTCTTAAACCGCATGGGGGAGAAAGGTGGGCAGTAAGCAGGCTGCACACATTCTCACGCACTTGTTTTGCGGTGGGAAATGAGGACACTTATTTTGGGTTCTAGCTTTAGAGTTCACAGCTCTGGGGAAAGTGTGATTGCTGGTGGCTGCGGGAGGTCTAGGAGAGAAGGCAGGCAGTGCTGCCCGTGGTGAGGTTTTACCAGGAGGCCTGGCTCCTGGCACGATACTTGGGACAGACAGGGGACTTCACCAGCCAGCGCCCTATCTACGCTGCATGAACTGAGAGCGCTGAGCAAGTGAGGTCATGGGAGCCGCGGCCAACAGGGTCGAGGCTGGTCTGAGCGCACATTTCTGGGGTGCTTCCCCCACAGAAGTGGACAGGCCAGGCCACGAATAACCGGCTAAATGACCTCTGCTACTTAAGTGGCTGCCTTAACACATCAGGGGGAGGCATTTTGTTCTTTCGGTTGTCTGTGGAGCTGAATATTTTAAGTCAGTTTCCATTTATAGAACATCTGTTAAAAAAGGAACAATGACAGAAAAAGCAGCTGCCCTCAGCCAAACGAGACCTGACCCGTGAATGTGTGTGATGACGTTATTCCCATGTTCTGCTCAGAAACGTGGGCTGCATCGGGCGCCTTCATTACTGCCCAGGCCCAGCCCGTCCAAGCAGCCAGATGTGGGGCCATCTGCCTGTGGCTCCTTCTACAGAAGGTGAACCCAGGATGAGGATTCTTGTCCTAAACACATTCTGGAGCAGCGGTCGCCAACTGGTGGTCCGTGAGGTCCGAAAGGTTGGTGACTGCTGTTCTAGAGGAACGCTGGAACTCCGTGGGGGAAAGAAAAAGCAAGACTCCTGCCGTACGGTGCTGTCGCCTCTTACCAAATCCCCGAGGAGGGACTTCGGAGCCGCCCCTGCGAGCCACAGGCAGCGGGGTCAGGCCCCTGCTCCCCTCATGCCGCGGTCACTTACCCCTGAATCCGGGTGGACCCATGTCTCCAGGAAGGCCTTTCAGTCCAGGGTGTCCGGGCAGCCCAGCATCCCCCCGGGGTCCAGGCTGGGCTCCCAGGACTTCGCCAGGAATGCCTTTGTCCCCTGGGGGCCCGACTGGTCCAGGGAGGCCGCTGGGACCTGGGAGTCCATCCGGGCCAGGGAGGCCCATCGGGCCTTTGGATCCTCGGGGCCCCACGAACCCTAAAAGAAAACAGAGGTCATCTCTGTAACCGCAGGTCAGCACTGCGATGTTCTAGGAGAGGAATCAGAGGCTGGGTCGAGGCTGGTCTGAGGACAAGTTTCTGGGGTGCCTCCCTCACAGAAGTGGACAGGACAGGCCACGAATAAATGGTTAAACGACCCCAAGTGGTTGCGTTAAACACATCAGGGTGAGGCATTTTGTTCTTTCAGTTGTCAGTGGAGCTCGATATTTTAAGTCAATTTCCATTTCTAGAATATCGGTTAAAAAAGGAACGACGACAGAAATATCAGCTGCCCTCAGCTAAACAAGATCTGATCTGAGACCCGGAGGATTGCAGCTGGGTCCTCAGCTGGAGCCCAGGCCCCGTCGCCCACTTGGGAGCCCACGGTGCTCATGGGCCCTCCTGCCTCCCCCTGCCGTTGGGCCCAGCCCTCCAGGGCAGCTACAGGGGATGAGGCCTCCAGAACCAATGCCTCCTTGGACGTAAATCATGATTCATGGTATCCGTGTTGTGCAAATAATCCCAAAACAGTGTTGGTGGGACCTTCAGGATTGTGTGTGCAAGTGAGGGACAGAGTGGTGTTGACGGAAGACCCCTCAGAGCCCAAACTCTGCCCCTGTAACTCTCTCCCTGGTCATCAGTCAATTTGGAAACGTGTTGAAGGGGAATCGATAGCCCTTTGTCACTGTGACTGTCAACCGCCCGTATTTGGATGGAGGGAGTGACTGTCATGTGCCTTTCCCGGAGCCGCTGGGTCAAATGGTCTCACCACTACTTCCCCTGTCAGCGTCCTCACCCCTGATGCGGCCTCAGGCTGAACTGCGGGAACAGTCATGTGTCTGTTCAGAAGGAAAGCTTTCTGAGGTCATGCCTGCCTCGGCTCTGGTGTGCGGGGTGTGGGAAAGAAGGCACTGGCTGCCGCCTCTGTGTGGTATACGTGACAGAAGGACGGTGTGCACGGGGCCCCGGGCCTTTCCTAGGGCGTGAAGCTTGCCCTGGGAGCAGGGAGGTGGGTGGAACGGTATGGCTGTATTTGGGAGACAGAACAAAGGATCTAGGACCAATGAGCTAGACCCTATTTCAGAGTTTTAACGACGTGATTTACCCATAAAAGAGATATGGCTTTCACATAGTCTCACCCATTTGTGGAATATAATGAACAACATAAACGAATGAACGAAAATAGATCCAGAGACACAGAAGCATCGAACAGACCATCCAACCTCAGAGGGAAGGCAGGGGAGTGGCGGTGGGGGGGGGGGGTGGTGGATAAGAGAGCAACCAAAGGACTTGTATGCATGCATCTAAGCATAACCAATGAACATAGACAGTAGGTAGGTGAGGGCATGTGCTGCGGGGTGGAGTGGCCGGGAAGAGGTCAATGGGGGAAAAAGGAGACTGATGTAATACTTTAAACAATAAAGAATTTAAAAAACAACAACAACAGAACTATACATGGGAAGCGTGTACTTAAATTTGTGGGTGTGAGTGCGTATGCAGCTCTTATCTCTGGAATAGACTCTGTGTTTTGCAGTCTTTGAGGCTGGGCATTTTATTTTCTTCTGCACGTGGTTATAGAAGCATAGTATGTCCCATCACCAGAAAGAGTGACATGCATTTTAAAAACTGAACAGATCAGTTCCTCCTTTACCCCTTCCCTCTGCTCTACCCAACGTCCCTGTTCACGTAAGGGCTTCCATTTCAACATAGAACACGCTTTCTTCGCATGCTGTCAGCTTCCCAAAACCCTGATAACGGGCACATCCCTCTCATTCTTCATGCCAGGAGAGCGCTATGTGGTTCATGCCCACTCGTCTGGGCACATAAATTGTGACTACTAGGTACCCTTCATATTCAAGGCAAGAAGGTCTTCATGCATTATTTTCCTTCTTTCAAGAACAGTCCCACTTAACTTTTGTATATGTGGTATCAATGGGGGGGGGGGGTGGTGGTGGGTGAAAGGGGCAATGCTGTAACTCTTAAACATGTAGGTGCTCCCAGCAGGGCAACAGAACGACACAGTCTGATCCTCTGGTGTGGTGGCAGGAAAACTTTGTTTCTCTCCAAGGCCGGGTTTGCACCAGTGTCTTTACAAAAGACAAGGGAGTGTGCCTCCCAATTTTGCAAAACACAGCTGTGATGCATAATATGAAAGGCAACAGGATAACAGTTTGCAACAATCTTTAAGGCTGGAACACTGAACCCAGGAAGAAAATCGATCAGGGACCAAGGCAAAGCTCTACATTTGGGATGAAACCACTTGTATCAGGGACCGAGGCAAAATTCACTTAATCTTTGCTGAAAATATTTACTAAGGACCTGACCCTAAGGACACAGCACTGCTGGGTGTGATAGTCCAGACATGCGGAACCTTTTCCAGTTTCTGGAACCAGACTGAAATGAGTGCTGACCTGCGGCGGGCCATGATGTTCTGAATTCTGAGGGCATGGAAATTATGTTATAAAAAGAAAGTGTGTTGCTGGTGTCAGTTCTGTCCGTTCTTGAGATGGCTGTGGAGAGATATGACTGCTCTCTCCCAATGTGTGTGCGGGGTGGTTATGCGGTGGAACCACCGGCTCAAGGAACAACCCATGAGGAACTTACTGTGAGGCAGATTTCATTTAAGCCGAGGAAGAACTTTCTAGCAAAAAGAGAGTTTCAATGTTTCCTGGGTGCTGGGTGACAAGAGCGATTCTCAATTCTCGTAGAGGCTAGAACACCTGACCAGAATCCTGAGGGAGAATGTTTGGCCTTGGGTGGCCTTAGTGGCTTCTACCGTTTTATTTAAATAATACAATTCTAGAATGCGTAGCTCTCTGCATACCAAGTAACACAGTCATACTCATACCGTTTCAGCCTTAACCACAAAGGGACACCCGGGTTTGGGGACACTGCATTGCAATATAGAACACGCTGACCCCCAAGCAGGTACCCGCTACTTCTCACCATAGTTCATTACCAGAATCCTATTCATTTCCCTCCGTACACAGGTAAGTAAGTGGATTAAGCTCTTTTAGCCACTAAATGACTTAAATAATTATTTGCTGTGTCAAACACAGATGGAGTGGCTCAAACTGTTACCCAGACAAGCTGCACACTGAAGAGTGAGCAGCTAATGTCGTGAAAAGCAAAAGCAAGCATGTTCTTCGTGGTGAGTGACCAGCCGATTGGGAATCAAGACGAGAGGGCTGCTTGAGCCTTTCATGATCATCGGAAGAAGATGACACTATGCTGCCCTTAGAATGTTTACTACCGACCAGAGGAAAAACTTTATGCACATCTGTCCTTTCTTCCTGCAATATCTGTATTATATTCTGCAAAACTCCAGTACATCAGTGATAAAAAATAGTCAAGAATTTTAATCTCCTACGGACAAAGACAAAAGTTGTCATCAAGTATTTGTCGACCCAGTTTCTAAATGTTGCAAGATAACAGAGCTGGGCACCCCGATCATACGCTCAACGTCATGTCCTAACCGAAGACCAGAGACGGGGTCCCATCCTGACTTACCTGGGGGTCCTGGGAACCCTTCGCGACCTGGATCTCCTGGGGGACCCTTGAGTCCTTGTGGTCCATCTTCTCCTGAGAATCCTGGTAACCCTCTGAGGCCTTTGACACCTAAACAACCCAAAGAAATCACAACACATATCAGAGCCACTCTTTGGGTGCCCACCTCTGCCATAGCCGAGGCTTAGTCCTGAGCAGCAGGAATCTTCTCCTTTCGACTGGGGTTCGACTAGGTGCCAATCACCACACACATTTCTGTCCTGACGCGTAGTCTGCCTCCTCTAGAAGCTACCTGTCTGTGGTGAGTGCCAAGATGGCAGAACACGGCGACATCCCAGGGCAGAGAGGAATGTAGGGGGCAGAGGAAAGGTGTCCAAAAAGGGTATGAAAAATGACCATGTGAATGGGAAGGCTGGAAGTGAGCTCTCGCTTCCCGGAGCACGTTACCTGGGGGTCCTGGGGGTCCCGGCTGGCCTGGCAATCCCTTGGGTCCTCCGACACAGCCTGGGAAGGAAGAGAAAAAAGATGAGCCGACGCAATCTTTAACGCGAGTCTCACAGCCTTGGGATAGTGGCAAGGTCAAGAACACCAGCCATGGAAACTGGCTACCATTTTATGATCAGAGAAAAGTCAATGCGTTAATTAATCTCGATCTAATGTAAATAAAAGTTTAATTTTATCGTGTAATGAAATTAACATTAGAATATTATAATGTTAATATAAAATGCAAATAAGGTAAGTCCAGTCAAATAACAGCCGGCACTGAGCTGGCAGCCATCCACCCCTCACTCAGGGCAGCACCTCGGCACGGCTGAGCTAATCTAGTTCCTCCCCCGAGTTCACGTGAATGACTTCTTTGTCTGGAAATGTCCACCAGTGGATGAAGACCATTTGAGATTTCAAAAGGAATTCTTTGCTTTCTCCTTTGTGACTTTGAATACCTTCAGAATCGGCCATAGCAATAACTGCTTGGAGCCACACGAAATGAAACCTGAGTGGCAGCCGCTTCTGGGTGGTGTGGCCGGGCTGTGACATCAGGCAGGGCCGTGACATCAGGCAGGGCCGTGAAACCTGGCAGGGCCGTGACGCCGGGCAGGGGTATTTTGTTGTGTGGCCTCTGTCAGAGAGAGTCCCCCTGCAGTACAGCAATTCTGCGAGATGTCCATCTGCGTGCCTGGGATTTGGCCGGGCTCCTATCTTGAGAGAGGCTTTGGCCTCCTCTGCCCCATCAGGAACTCAGGGGTGCAACTTGGCCATCCCAGGTCATAAAAAGAAAGGAACCCACTGTCTTCGGAGGGCCTGGCCCCCAGCCCGCAGAGCCTCACACCCAGGGGCTTTCACCCATCTGCATCACTGGCCAGGTGTCTGGAAGCTCTGGGTTTTGCCGTTCCAGCTCCGCACCCTTGCTCTGAGTGCCGGGTCCATTCCCACACCTCAACCTCAACCTCATCCTCATGCAGGGGACCCACCGATGTTGATTCTACTTCTCCATCCCTGACCTTTATGGAGGCTTTGCCTCTCCAAGGCCAGGTCAACCTCTGGATTCTCCCTCTCTTCTCTCCCACCACCGAGCCGTGGCTCGGGGTCGTCTCCATATCCTCTCCAGAGAGCTGAATAGATGCATACATTTTAGGTGTAAAACTGTACCTGTTGAGTTCTTACCAACGTTGCAAACTGGTGCTTTATATTGGTGGGAAGACTTGGTAACACTACGTACCATTATACTTGCCTTTTCTTTGATTCGAAGCGGAATTGGGTGGGGTGCCAGCTCCATGCTCACGGCAGGAGCTCACAGCAGTTGTTGACGAGTCACATGTCTTATAAACCAAAAGTTTTAAAGAGTTCTAAAGCCGCCCGATCTTCATGACAGTACCTGGCTGGATGACCTCCTGTCCGTCAACTCCGATGGGCCTTTTCACACCTGTATCACAGTCTGGGAGCAAGACACGAGGACAGAGTCAGGCAAACAGGGAACAACTGAAAGTGACTAACTTATCTCTGAATGTGCGTTGGTGGTGGTGGTGGTGGTGGGAAGGCGGGGGATGGGCAGGGACTGCCAAGGCCCATGACTTCAGCTCTGGAGGGAGAGGCCCTGCATTCCAACTGAGGAGAGGAGGCTGTTGGTGGGTCTGAGAAGCCTGTGGTTGGGTATCAGTTGTGTGTGCTGAGGACTGATGATGCAATACAGCACTCTTACCTGACCCACTGGGGAACTTATACATTGCCAAAAAGAACAGCAGATACATGCTGAAGCACTAAACAGCGTCTCGTAACTTTGAAAGATGACAGAAGGGATCCTTATACCTATTTGTCCTGGGAGGCCTGGGGGTCCGGGAGGTCCGGGGAAGCCTGGTTGTCCAGGTAATCCGGCATCTCCGGGGAAGCCACGCTCGCCTTTGGGGCCTGGCAGGCCCAGTCCTGGAGGACCCCTTTCTCCTGGAATGCCCTTGGTTCCGGGGGCTCCTGGGTAGCCTGCGTCCCCTGGGGGGCCTTTGATGCCATCACCCTGTGAGAATATTCAGTTTATTTTTTAAAAGATACGTAAACCTCAAAGAGACCATATTCCCAGTTCCCTTTCCCCATTCCCCTGAGTTCCAAGCTATGGACTTTTTTAGAGAGCGTGGAAAAGTGAGAGGGAGGGAGGGACGGAGAGAGAGAGAGAGAGAGAGAGAGACCCCAACGTGAGAGAAACACACTGACTGGTAGCCTCCCCAACATGCCCCAACCAGGGTGGATAACCTGCAACCCAGGTATGTGCCTTTGACTGGAATTGAACCCGTGACCCTTCGGTTCACGGGCCAATGCTCTAACTCAGTGATGGCGAACCTATGACACGCGTGTCAGCACTGACACGCGTAGCCATTTCTGATGGCACGTGGCCGCATGCTGAGGATAAAACATTTGCTGCTCCTGAGGATGAAACATTTGCGACTAGAGTCTTGGAGTTATTTTTTTCCCTCAAAGTGACACACTACCCGAGTTATGCTCAGTTTTTTTGGCGAAGTTTGACACACCAAGCTCAAAAGGTTGCCCATCACTGCTCTAACTACTGAGCCACGCTGGCCAGGTTCTCTCTGGCTTTTAAATGCTCACTCTGGGCTTGGCTTCCCACCTAACTCACTGTGTCTTAAAACATATAATTTCTGCTCGTTAAAATAGAATGGGCTGCATGGTGGGGGGGACTTAGGGTAGTACCAGCACCATTCACTTCTGAGGTGTTTAAGAACATGGCTGATGAGGATGGGGGCTGAGCCAGTCCCACACTCGGGGCTACTCACAGGAGGGCCTGGAAGGCCGGGGAATCCATCGAGCCCGTCACGCCCCTGGGTGCCGTCCTCACCTTTCAGACCAGGCATACCTGGGACACCTGGCTGTCCCTTCTCACCTGGGGAAGAATGTGCAGTGTGACTTGACTCATACAGTGCTGCCACAGAGGAATCAACAGGGCAAGAACTGCTTGGCCACAGGGGACTGACCTTTGGTGGTAATTGTTCTAGAATCTCCCTTTATTCCTTTGGGTCCAGGAGGTCCAATGTCACCAGGGATTCCCTGTGGAAACAAACACAACGTTTCTTCCTCCTTCATACTGATTATGTGCGTATGTGAAGACGATTTCCGGTTCCTATAACCGGAGGGCCATGACCTGCCATCCAGCCCGGTGCTGTCCAAAGGAACTCTCTGCCGTGTCAGAGGCGCTCTCTTCCGGGCTGTCCAGTACAGTGGCTTCCAATCGCAAAGGGATAGTGAACATTTGGAAGTGGCCCAAGGGACTGAAGAACTGAATTTTAATTTTAAATAATTACAAATTAATGCAAGCAGCCGCGTGGCTGGACGGTGGAGATCAGGACCCTGCTACTCAAACTTTGGTCCATGGGTCAGCAGCTGGGGCCTCTCCTGGGAGCTTGTAAGAAATGCAGAACCTCAAGCCCCACCTGGGGCAATGGAACCAGAATCTGTATTTCAGCTGAGTCCCAGGATTCATATACTCCTGAGCTATTGAGCAGCAATGACCTAAAACATAAGGTGGCTCACTCTTCATGACAATTATTTAGGATCTGAGCAGATAATCAGCCTCCAAGAAGAAAGGATGGAAATGTGTGATGATTCATATTGAGATGAAAAAAGAGTACTGGGAAGTAAGGTTGAAAGAAAACACACTTTAAAGACAAGCTTGTTGCAGGATCACTCACATTTTGTTGAAGTTTTCCAATGAGCAGCTTAATGGTGCAGGATGCATTTTAATATGTGCGATGGGATAGTTTTTAATTGCAAGGTTATGGGAGCTTTTAGTGTTGGTTTAATGAAGTGGAATGTTACAAGTGACTATGAGTTCCTTTCTCCTAAAACCAGTCCACAGATACTTGGTTTATTGATTTAGTTCTTTGCAGAAAAGGATGATGAATACCTCTGTATCCAGACAGTGTCTCACACACAGACGCTGCTTAATAAGCAGGTGTTGCACGGTCTCACTTATATGGGGAATCTAATGAATAAAATAAGCTGACGAACAAAACAGGTTCAGAGACAGGGAAAAATGGAACAGACTGACAAATATCAGAGGAAGGGGGGGGCGCAGAGAGAAGAGATTAAGCAAATAATTTATACTGAGTGGCCAGATTATTATGATCTCTGAACACATAATAATCTGGCCACTCAGTGTGTGTGCGTGTGTGTGTGTGTGTGTGTGTGTATACACACACACACACACACATACACTAGAGGCCCGGTGCATAAATTCTTGCATGGGTGGGGTCCTGCCAGCCTGGCCAGGGGGAGGGGACATGGGCAGTTGGCCTGCCTGCCTGCTGGTCGAGGGGACAATTTGCATATTAGCCTTTTATTACATAGGATATACACTGAGTGTCCAGATTATTATGCGTTCAGAGATCATAATAATCTGGCCACTCAGTGTATATGAATATACCCATAATCCATGGACACAGACAAGAGTGTGGTGAAGGCCTGGGGAAGGGGGTGGGAGTGGGTGGAGCGGGGCTCAATGGGGGAAAATGGGGGACATCTGTAATACTTTCAACAATAAAGATAAATAAAAAAAAGTAGGTGTTAGGCACATGAATGGATGGATGCATTCATTTATTGACCGATTATTCCCACACTCCCAACACTCTGCCAGACTCCATCAGTGCAAATATTTAACAACAAAAAACCATCTTAGTCCTTCCTGCTGCTGTGGGGTTGGCTGACATATAAACACGTAATTACATACAAGACCACAAACACACCAGAGATGTTTGAACACATATGCTGTGGGTGTGTACGTGATACAGTTGGGAAAAGCCTGTGCTTTGGGAAGATTTCAGACTTTCCAGGTGCACAAAAGGGGATCCATAGGACTTCCAGAAAATATTCAATCATTTTACAAACAATCGGAGATTCTACCAGTTTTGCCATTAAGTTTTCAATTCTCACTACATACCCTTTTAAAGGAATAGACAGCCATGATTACTTTGAAAGTAGGATAAAAGGCAGCATCTACTAATTTAGTTGGAAATGGCTACTTGTTTCCTGAGAAATCCGGGGTCTGGAGCAGAGCGGTGCTTTGGGTCTCATTTTCGCCTGTAAAACTGGTATTACAACCTTCCGCACCAGAAGCTCGGAGGGGCTGCCATTGTCCTGCACCGTGCCGTGGGGCCCGACCAATCTAACTGTCCTTGGCCAAGTGTCCTCGGCAACCTTTCCTCCACTGCTAAATATATAAAACGACAGGCTTCTCACTTTATCAAACTCCCTCGGCTCTCTCTCTCTCTTTTTTTTAAAATATATTTTTATTGATTTCAGAGAGGAAGGGAGAGGGAGAGAGAGAGATGCAAACATCAATGATGAGAGAGAATCACTGATCGGCTGCCTCCTGCCAAGTCCCACACTGGGGATCGATCGAGCCTGCAACCTGGACATGTGTCCTGACTGGTAATCAAACCGTGACTTCCTGGTTCATAGGTCAACGCTCAACCACTGAGCCATGCCGACCGGGCTTCGGTTATCGTTTTAAATAATAATAATAAAAGTATAATTTCTTTGCCTTCATTTGAAATTTGCTTTGAAATGGTTAGTTAAAATCTGCCATGGAATAAAGATCTACTCCAGATGATCTTTTCATAAGTTGTGAAATAAAGGCCACTTAGCTGATGTACACAGGGAGTCTGTGGGAGGGAGTTTCATACATTCATACAAAGTAAACCATCCATGATTCACGTGGAGATCTGGGTTTTATTGGGTTAAGGGAGCGTTCATAAAATACTAAACAAGTTATGTACTAAATCTGAAGAGGTGAATGCGTCCAAAGCAAGATGCTTTACATTCAAAATGCTAGAAGTTATTTTTTTTGGGGGTAGGGTAGGTATAATTCTTATACTATACAATTAACCATTTTAAATCATACAATCCAGTGGTTTTTAGTATTTTTACAAGGTTGTGCAACCATCATTATCTAATTGCAGGACATGTTCATCACCCCCAAAAGAATCCCTGTGCCCATTAACCAGTCGGCCCCATTCGACCCCTCACCCCCCAGGGCCCTGGCAACCACCAGTCTACTTCTTGTTCCCTGATTTGCTTGTTCTGAACACTTCATATAAGTAGAATAATAACATCTGTTTTTTTGTGCCTATTTTATTTCATTAAGCATCACGCTTTCAAGTTTCGTCCACACTGTAACATGTGTCAGTACGTCATTCCTTTTGATGGCTGAGTAATATTCCATTGTATGGGGATAGTATGTTTTGTTTATCCACTCATCAGTGGATGGACATTGGGTTGTTGCCACTTTGGGCTCTTATCAGTGATACTGCTATGAATATTTGTACACGACTTTTTACATGGACATGTGTTCTCAGTCTCTCGGGTCTACACCCAGGAGTGGACTCTCTGGGTCAGAGGGAAATTCTGTGACTGACTTTTTGAGGAATTGTCACACTGTTTTCCACACTGGCTGCACTGTTTCTTATCTCTACCAAGCAAAAGTTTTAAAGTTCCCCTCGGAGTACGTAGCCTTTTTGGGTGAAGTGTTGGGTGCTTGAGTGTTGCTGTCCAAAGCTGTGTTAATTCAATAAACAAAAGCTAGAATAGGAATAGGTGTCAAGGATGTCTTGTCAGCTCTGTGATGGAATCTGTCTCTCACCTTGAACCCTGGGAACCCAGGGGTGCCGTGATGGCCAGGGTCTCCTTGAATCCCTTTCTTCCCCGGCTCCCCGCTGAAGCCTGGTAAGCCCTTCTGTCCTGGCAGCCCCGGAAGAGGCGGGATGAACTGATCACCTGCGCATACTTTACAGTCCCCGAAATCACCTGCAATGTGAGGGAGAGGGAGGGACTTGTTATTCATTCACAAGCACAGGTTAAACAGTCTTCTTGGCTTTGCAGGGACAGGAGCATAAGGTGGGTGGGGGGCTGGGTTGGGGGTGGAGGGAGTACAGGAGGCAACTCCACACTCCACGGCCATCATCTACTCTGGTCTTCACACTCCCACAATGTTTCCTGGAGATGCTTAAACCATGGGACCATTTACAGAGGTGTGTGCAGAGTACAGGCAGTTCGTGCTGTCCATCGTGGGGCACACAGCCACACACATCCACAAAGGTTCAAATGTGGTTAAAGCCCGAACATGCTACCCACGCCCAGGAATGGGAGAGCTAATCAGGCCTCACCGGGGTACCTGACAGCCTCACAGAGAAGGGGCCACCTGGCAACCCTTCCCTGGAAAGGGCATGGAGCCAGGGGCAATGTCCCCGAGGTGTGGCGCTTCTACCACCAAGTGGGAGTGAGACACAGGCAGGCCACGCTACTCCTCTGAACCTTGACCTCCTGGCCATTAACTAATCCCTAACCCAGGGGGGTCAGCCGTAGGATCAAACCAGACGATTCCTCCGCAAGCACTCTGCAGCGGGCAGGTGCCTTACAAATCCGCGTTACATTGCCTTGAGCTGGGCCCTCGGATACGAGGCCAGCCGGAGAAATCACTGCTCATCTTTTCTGCCCAGTGCTGGGCTCTGCGCTCCTTGAAAATTCAGTGAGGAGGTTGGCAGAGGGAGAACAGAGAAGGGTGAGCAAATGAGGGCTGGGTGGCTGTGCAGAAAACTTAACGCACATCACCCACCTTGATTTCAGTGACGTTTCCATGGAAGACAGAGGGGCCGGTGGAGAATTAAAGGATTGTGTCCATTTCAGAACAAAGGAAAAGGGTGAAGTGGACTCAGAAGGGCCAAGTCTTCCCCCCACCCCTTCTCCATTGTTCCTGACACCCCTTACCTTTCCATCCTTTCTGTCCGCGAGCCCCAGGGAAACCGGGGGACCCAGGAGCGCCCTCCTTTCCTGGTCTTCCTTTAAGGCCAGTAAGGAAACCTAAAGAGGAAACCCACAGGACAGCACATTAGCACAGCCCAGGGGATCCCACATCTCGCCGAACCCAGTGCTGGAAGGTTTGCAGCTACATCTCCTGACAGAGTGAAAATGTCCCCCACACCTCGATTCCACTCCAAAACTCCTCGTCAGAGAGAAAGGGAGCCCGTTTTGTGGTCATTGCTTTCAGGGATGGAAAGAAACGTGAAGAGCCTGTGAATTTAGCATTTCTATTGAAGTCTAAAGATAAAAATCTTTCCCTTTGAGAAACGTTGAGTCAAAAGCAAAATTTTTATTTTTCAACCATGTATTATGCTAACGACTTGGATTCTAAGATTATCAACAGACGTCTGGTTTCCCAAAGACAAAACGACAAAGTAAAAGTAGATATCAAAATTAAGTCGGTTCCCTGTTCTGCCCTCTCCCCCGGAATGGGTGCACACACCAACATACTTCTTCCCGTACATACACCATATACACATGCACACCTGGAGTTTGCATAATTAATGTAGATAACTTGTGACCCATCTGGATTCAGTGTGGTCACCTCCACTCCCGACTCTCACCCCTTTTACTAGGATCAGGATACTTTCCAAGTCCTGCCACTGTCTGCAGGGCGCCAATAATTCCAAGCAGGGATCTGGGCAAAGGTGTAAGAAATACTCTAAAGGCCAACATAACTCTCCAAGTCGCACTTGAGAGGAGCGCCATCTTGTGGTGGGACTGGGGTTGCACATGTGCAGGAAACATCACTGCTGGGCGTGGAATTTGAGTCTCCCTGACATTTCTGTTCTCCTCACTGTTAAACCCTATCATGCTCATACCTCCAAAGATCCAATAAAACTCCTCCAACAAATTAAAATACATGCGGCCATACCCACCTCCTGGTATCTGAGAGGAGGAGAGAATGAGGCCACCAAGGAGGCAGGAAGGAGAGGAAAACACCAATTTTAAAAACATTTGCTATCTAGTTGGGAAAATGGTATCAAAATCTCAATGTCAGAACGCGCCTAGGTAACTAAATCTTTGTGGAAAGGTGGCAGTGACTATTGTAGTTTGATCTCACTACACATTTAATATAATCTCTCTTATGCATCCATCTATCCATTTATTCATTAAACATTTGCAGCACCCACGCTGTGCCTGGCAGTGTGCTAGGAGCTGTGTATACAGCTGGAAACAGGACCGACAGAACCGCTGGAGCTTACTGGTTAGATGTGGAGGCACAAATCAGACACACCACAGTCAATTATGGCCAGTGCTGTGAGGAGGGGGCTCGGAGAAAGTAACAGGGGGAGAGGGCATCAGGGCAGTCATTTTTGAGAACTTGACACTCAGTTTAAGACCTAAAGAATAAAAGCCAGCCAGCCAAGAGGGGCAGGAGGGAAGTTCCCAAGAGAGGATCAGCTTGTCAAAACGTACCTGAGGTAGGAAGGGTGCTGAGTGAGGAGCAGAATTGCAGAAAGGGAGGCGAAGAAGATCATGCCAGCCTAGTGGTCTAAGGAAAGGGGTTTGGATTTTATCCCAAGGGCAACAGGAGGTCATGAAAGGGTTTTCAAGAGTGAAGTTACCCAATCTACCTTATAGATAAAAAGGACACACTGGCTGGGTGGCCAATTACCAGGAGAGAAAGAATGGAAGCTGGTGCTGAGTGGGTGGGCTAGTTCAGCAGACTAAGCATGAGATACTGTGGTGGCTTTGGTCAGGACAAAGGTAGTGAAATGATGGACTGACTCAAGATTCACGAGGCAGAATCACTAGGACTTGGCGATGGAT
The DNA here is from genome assembly GCF_951640355.1 of Cnephaeus nilssonii. NCBI lineage: Eukaryota > Metazoa > Chordata > Mammalia > Chiroptera > Vespertilionidae > Cnephaeus > Cnephaeus nilssonii. Next base: position 30,987,601 of record NC_137079.1, read on the forward strand.
TCGTGTGGGTGGGGGAGACACCAAAGTGACTCCCAGGGCTCTGGCCTGAGTTCCTGGGTCTGCAGAGATGGGTGAGTCCCAGGAGAGGGGCATGTGGGTGGAGGAGCTGGGAAGCAGGAGAGCCAGAGTTCGGTTTTGGACACACAGAGTTGGAGGTGTCTGTGACACATACAGTGGTAACTACATGGCGAGTTAGCAGTTTGTATTTGGAGCTCAGAACACGGACCTGGGCTACAGAAAGACTGCTGGCATAGAACTTGTACGTAAATTCATGTGAATGGACCAGTTCCCTTAGGCAGAGAGTACAGAGAGAAAAGGGGGTCCAAGAATGAACTTCAAGGAAGTCCATCATCTACTGGATGGACGGATAGAGGGGGACATAGAAGAAAGAGTCAGCAAATGATCCTCAAAAAAAAAAAGGTCATTGAGATAATGTGAGGCATCATGGGAGGCCGGAAGAGAGTGTGTAAGGGAGGGGATGTCGGCTGCATCCTGTGCCCAAGAGGCTGCTGATGGAGCAGAATGGCACCCCCAGGAGGTGGCTCCATGGGGCCTTGGTGACTGGGTCAAGAGCAGTCCAGTCCAGTGGCTGAGACTGTGGCTTTATTTTATGTCTACAGGTTCTTCCAATATGTTATGGAAGTACAGTACCACAGGTAGCTGTTTAATCCTAGATACGCCAGGGAGATCAGCATTTTAAATGTGAGACAGAGGTTGTGTGTGTTCCTTAAGAGTGTTTGTAAATCCAGTAAAAGGCAAGTGTGGCTATGCGATACCAGCTTTCCTTCTTTCTATTTCTTTTTTAAATCTAATAAATTAATAATTTCAAATAAGTTGTACAGAGTAGCAGTGTGCCTCTCAGATGTTGTCAAGATGCTTTCTCTGAACAAATCAGGCAGTATTTTGACTTATTCTAGAACAGACACAATGGAACTGCTCCACACTTGATTAAGTTAATTGAGCTGGAACTAGGAGTAAGCAAAATATTTAGCTCAGGAAAAAAACTGACTTCATGGTTTGATTTTGCTGGAACTGCAAATCACTGAAAATTCTGATTTTCATCAGCAGCAACAACACACACACACAGACACACACAGACACACACACACACACACACACACACACAGGATGAAATGCAATTAATAAGAAAAAAAATCCAACAATTCATTCCAGGGGAACAGTCAAACTCTGAGGGAATCACAGTCATTGATATTAAATTTTTATAATACATGATAATGTTTAAAAAAAAGGCCATTATGGGTGGCTACATTTTGTATAAGAGATTGCTCCAAAAAAAAAAAAAAAGTTGATTGGAAATTGTGTGTCATGTGGTAAGATAAATACTCAAAGAGAACTTAAGTTGTATGCTTTTAAAATTTTTAGTTGATAAAATCTATCAAATACCATTCCACCTATTTTGTAAATTCTCTCTTCAGTCTACAATGTAAATCAGAAATAAGTGAATGTGTTTACAGGTGACTTACGTTAATAAATCATAAATTTACTAAGCAAGATTTATAAAGCAAGATGGTATGTGTTTGTGTCTTTATAAAAAAGAAATTTAGTCACAGGAATTATGTCAAGGTTGGCCTTCAATCAAAGTCCTTTAAAGAGGTATGTATGTATTGTAAGTATTTCCTTTACTTTCCCCAAAGTATTTTAAAAAAATATTTTTATTGATTTCAGAGAGCAAGGGAGAGGGAGAGAGAAATAGAAATATCAATGATGAGAATTATGGCTGCCTCCTGCACGCCCCCTACTGCGGATCAAGCCTGCCACTGGGGCATGTTCCCTGACCAGGAATCAAACGGTGACCTCCTGGTTCAGAGGTCAAGCCACACTGGCTGGGTTATGCTTTTATTTTTAACACAGCATGTTCTGTTGCCAAAAAAGGAAAGCTCAACAATACCATTTACTCAGGAAATATAACACTCATAGCAATGTAGCCATTATAAAAAAAATGTCACAGTAATAAGTATTACTTCCAGGATAAAAAATAAAATAAAGATATCACTGCTCAAACTGTTTGGCAATTTCCAGGGAAATACTTGCGCCTAAAAATGTTTAAAAGAACGTGAGAATTTGGTTTCTCCAGAGGAAAATTGGAAGCATAGAGCCATATTGACTTAAAAATTTACTGTGGAATTCTAAACAGAGTCGGAGAAGTGACTGCTGATCTTTCAGTGGAAGAAGTATGCCCAGATAGGCTCCGAAGGCTCCACCAGTTTTCCTTCTAGAGAAGGTCTTCCCAAAGCAGTTAAAGGTTGGGTCTCTGGATTGACCTTTAACTGGCATCAAATACCACCTGTTAGCAAATGTGACGCTCTTCCTCTCTGCAGAGAGGAAGCCATACATGATTACCAGGGGTGATGTCAGAGGATTTAAAGTCAAATATTTTGAAAAGAGGAAGCTGCTCAATTGTGACCCATGTAACACAGAAAGTTATTGTAACCTCAGGTTTTCTTCTAACGCCTCAACTATCTAATCTCTTGAGGAGATCACATGTTCCCATGAAGAGATTCTACAATGTTCAAAGCACAACTCTTAAACTCGGAGGCTGACACGAATAACCATGTTTGATGGCACGCTCCCCTGCTTCCTGAGAGCATTCTCAACTAAAAGACCCACCACGGGAAACACCACTTTGTGCTATGAATTGGTGATGCCCCCTAGATAGCACATGGGGACAGACTCTCATGCTTGTCTACTTTCTTGATTTTCACAGCCTTTCATCTTGGCCTTGGCTAATGGCTGCCACTTCTTATTATAGGTGGTGCAGGCATCCCTTCTTGTCATCAACTATTGCCACCTGTTCAGTTGTAGCTTTGGCTCTGCATGGGCTGGGAAGACACGATCAAGTCTGCTTAAAATTGTTGGTTAAACAGTGGAGAGAGGCTGCAGGTCAAGGTGTGAGGCCTCCACACTGGAAGAAGATGTCGAGAACTTACCACCCGACAGCTTTCAGCTCTCATCTGCTTCCAGGGTGCACCTCTCCCATTCTTCACTGAAGGACAGACAGCCCTGACTACGCAATATCCAAGGCACTGCTGCTACTCAACAGGTTTGCAAGGTTTTGCTCCTTTTCCATCATTGGCTCTGCAGAGCACTTGCTACACCCTAATGAACTGCCTACTGGCTCACGGCATTAATTGAGCATAAAGCCCAAGGGAATATATGGCTGGGGCCCGACTTCTTCGTCTGGACACTGGAATGTACACCTCCCAGGAGTTTCCGTCCACTTACCGTCTGGTCCAGGTGGTCCGGCGGACCCTGGGAGTCCTTGGGGCCCTGGCTTTCCGGGAGCTCCTGGTGGGCCGGGGTATAGCGCAGGGATGCCCGGTTCTCCTGGGAAGCCTTTGGGTCCCATTTCACCAGGGAAGCCTCTCGTCCCATCTGAAAATCCAACAGCATCACCAGCAGTGTGAAACTTCGGATATTTAGCAGCTGTGTTGGCCTTCCCACCCATAGGAGCCCCCCAGCAGGACTAGTAAATTCAGTCTATTCAGCAACGTAACGGGCGATGCCAGTGGTATATTTCCTCACCATTTCCAACTTCTTTAAAAAAAGCCCCTCTTTCTGCCCCCAAACAATGGCCAGAGAGTTGTTATAAACACTTAGCAACAGCATTTGTTGACTGATCATGCTCTTCCCAGGCAACTGATAGAATCATGCTAGTTACTCATCAGCGGCAAGGTCTAACCCAGTGGGAGAGCTACTGTCACAGGGCCAGTTGTTCTGTGAAGACATCCAAACGTGGTTGGGAGGCCCATCACGGCTGCTAACGCCACTCAATGAGAAAGAGTGCGGCACCGGCCAGTGAGGGGCAGTGGTTTCTGTGAGGACCCGGGGGGGACTTACTTTTGGTTGTAGTTTAGATAAGGTGGAGCCACATTACCTTCATCTATGATGGACGTGCCAGGGCGGCCTGGTGGGCCGGGGTCTCCTGGTGGACCCCGAGCTCCTGCATCTCCATAGTCCCCTGGAAATCCTGGGTCACCTCTGCCACCTGAAACCGAGACAGGCCTCACGATAAGAACAGGATGGTTGTCTAGGTCCCCGACCGATGGTCACTGTTTCACTGAACACACATTTACCCATACCCTGCACACGTGTGAAGTGTGGTGGGGTCCAAATGTTTAATACGTGGTGGTCCTGTTCTCAAGGAGCCCATTCCCAGTCAACAGGGGTGAGGCAGGACCCCTATCCATATCCTAAAACAACAGAGAGACACTAAGGCCAGAAAGATACAGAGAGGTTTCAAAGGAGGGGGAGATAGTTTTGGGGGGAAATCTGATATTGAGGGACCATGAAGAATAAAGACAATAGAAGTAGATTTTGGGGCTATTGCTGTGTGCACTAGGCTTCGCGTTAAATACTTTACAAACATTTGATTCCCATAAAACCATGTGGCATAGATAGTATCATAGTCCCAATTTTACAGAGAGGTGAAGCAGGCATTCAAGTTCCCTGGAGCAGGTAACCTGACAGTTGAGTTTTGGACAGGGGTGGAGTTTGAGGAGACAGGAGAGGGAGAGGGCAGAGGATGGGAAGGGAAGGGCATCCAGAGATCAGCCCAAACTGACAGTGGAACAGCGAGTGCTCAGCAGGACTGGGGTGTCAGGGTGCAGATGGGCAGAGGTGGTGGAAAATCAGGCTGGATAAAGAGCTGAGTCTAACGTGAGAATAAAGAGGGAAGTGATAGGATTAGGACTCCTCCCATGCACTAGGCATCCTGCCAGTGGGCAAGGAGGCGGGGCGCTGCTTCTCTTTGAGTCCCTCTTCCCCTGAGCCTCAGCTCCTGCCTGGGTCGGCTTCTCATAACTATTTGCTGGATGAGTTACACATGAATGCTTAAACAGGCCTCATCCGAAAATAAACACAAAGTGGCATCACTATGTTCTTTGGCATGTTGGATAAAGACAGGCGAAAATAGCTATTAAACTGACACGTGGGCCACATCTAAGCGGGACAGCGAGTCCTTGACCCCTGGGCATATGTGATAGGGGTGAACCAGATGGTCTACTGGGTACAGGAAGGAAGCATTAGAGTATTTTTATTAAAAAACAACAACAACACCTCATTCAGTCCTGGCCGGTGTGGCTCAGTGGTTGAACATCAACCTATGAATCAGGAGGTCACGGTTCAATTCCCAGTCAGGGCACATGCTCAGATTGCAGGCTCACATCCCAGTGGGGGGTGTGCAGGAGGCAGCTGATCAATGATTCTCTTTCATCATTGCTGTCTCTATCTCTCTCTCCCTCTCTGAAATCAATAAAAATATGTTTTAAAAAACACCTCATCCTTTAAAACCCCTATTGGATGTGGAAGTTTTAGCATGTACATTATTCAGTCATTCAGATAAATATTTACTGAGCACCCACTAGGTGCCTGGATCTGTTCTAGAAACTGGGGATACAGTAGTGAATCACACAGGCTAAAATCTCTGCCTTCATGGAACCTCCGATAACATGGATAAATTATCCATCCATAAATATATGTACAGTTATTTGGGGGAGTGCTCAAAACATTAAAAAAATTTAGAGGGATGCACATTAAAAAAGGTTCAGAGACCATTGTTCTTTCCACAGAATTGGAATCATATTTCGAGTATTTTAGAAGGCTGAGCTAAACTAACAAGACCATTAGCCATACACACGCACAATCCTTCATTTACACACGGGGTCAACTGTATGTGCAGCGTCTTCTTAGGTAGTTGTTCATGTGCACATATCCGGTGATTTAGTTCCTTGAAGTCTAAAAGGATGTGACTGTGTACAGATAATAGTTTGTGACCCGGACTGGGTTTCAGGCTGGCTAGCATTGGGGTGTAAGCACCTTGGTAGGAGTAGGAACTGGTGCAGGTGGGTTAGAGTTGGTTAGGGTTATGGAGGCCTGCTGAGCAGAAGGACTGGGTTTCTTTAGCGATGCTGTAGATGGCAAGGCCAGAAGGATTTCCCAATAGAGGGGTCTCACCTGGAAAGTGGGAGCACTCTCTCAGGCAGAGGCAAAATGAGGGTCTCCTGTGACACCACATTGAGGCCACGAGGGAAGGTGCCCAAAAGACAGAAAGTCTACAAAGGCTGTGTCCTAAACATCTTTTGTTTGCTTTGTTTTACATGGATACATCTTTCTTGAAAGTCCATGGCTGTGTGTTCATAACATAAGAGAATGTATTATTCTCATGCAAGAGAAATTGCATACAAACCTTTAGCTAGTGCAGGATGGGGGGAGTAGGCAGGGGGGCCGGGGGGGCCTGGGTCACCCAGTTCTCCCTGGAGGAAAAAAAATAAAAGAGGAAAACAAGAATGTGAGACCGACCGGCCTTTTGGAGTTTTGGACACTGCCTGGTTCCAAAGGACAGAGCTGCAGTGGACCTCGAGCTTAGTGTTCTCTCTGAGTAACAGAACCACAGACTCTGCCCGGGGTGCCCTCTCCATTATGCTGAGGCAGCAAGTCCAGCATCACAGACACACCAAGAGACAACTAAGTGCACAGCTGCCAACATCACTTTGAAACCCTTGCCAAGCACTGGAGCCAGTCAGGGGGCTGCTTTCTGCAGGGTAGGCTGTTCTGTTGTTGATAACGGTATCTGAGTCACCCTGTAGGGTGGGCTGTCGGGGAGGGGTGGGGTGAGGGGGGAGGGGATGCAACAACACCCTGATACAATGCCATCTGGACTGTAAGAGCTAAGGACCTGGGGCCTCCCTGGTCCCATAGGCCCAACTATGAGTTCCGCTATCTTCACCAGCTGAAAGGGCTCCCTACCTGGCTAGATTCCCCAGCAGCTGATACGGATGCAGCCCACCTGGTCCTCATCCTACTGGGTTTCACTTTCTTGCTGGCCCATGAATTATCCAAACACGTCAGTCACATCCTGCCTTGGGGACCAGGGGTGTCCCACCCTCTGTTACTACAAAGCCCCTCCCCCAGCCCTGCTGGTTCACTCTGCTGGGTGGGGTCCTGCAGGGCATGTAGCATCCTAAGGCTGGGATAATGTGACTAATAAATGCTGTGTGCTGGGTGTTGTGTGCCCGGTTATCTATTCTTATATAGGTTAGAGCAGTGGTCGCCAACCTTTCGGACCTCACCGACCACCAGTGGTCCATGGACCACTGGTTGGTGACCGCTGGGTTAGAGAATACCTCCTTGTCCAACACGGTGAATAAGAGGTGGTCAGAACACCATCCAAAGAAACCAAGTGAAAACCATCCAAATGAAAACCAAGCTCACCTTGGGTCCCTGGGGTCCTGCAGGGCCTGGATAGCCATCTGGTCCTCTGCTTCCCTGCAGGAGAGAGATTTGGTGCTTACTTTTATCTCTGTAATTTACAGAACTGACCAAAATACCATTATTATGTCTAATGACAAGAATAATAATTCATTAAAGTCACCTCCTACCCTGCCTCTGTTCAAATTTTCCTGATTTTGGTCTCAAAAACGTCTTTGTTCTCAAAAAGTTGCTCTGTTTGTGCATCAGGATCCAAAGTCCAAACATGACATTTGGCTGATACATCTCAATTTTCTTATAATAGCTTCTTCTTCCTTTCTACTTTTTTTTCAGTAACATTTTGTTGTTGTTGTTGCTACTGAAGAAACTGGGTCATTAGGGCTGCCAATCCCCAGCGTGGGGGACCTGCTGCACATGACCCTGTGGTGTTGTGTAACATGATCCTCTACCCTTGACTTTCTCTAAATTAGTGGCTAGATCTACTGGTAGAAGCTTCCTTAGGCTCAGGTTCACCTTTTGAGCAAGAACTGTTTCTGGAGGGTGTGGGTCCTTCCCAGTGCATTGGTAAAAAAGGCACAGATGCTGAATTTAAGTGATTTTATAATTGATCAATGGGGTCAGGTGTGGACAACCTGATCCATCTATTAAAACCTCCCTCCCAGACCGGTTTTGTAAATTTCAGTTAACACAAAACAGGAGCATTAAAGCTGTCCCATTTACCGTATTTTCCGGCGTATAAGACGGCTGGGCGTATAGAAGATTTTCCTGGGTTTAAAAAGTCGTCTTATACGCCGGAAAATACGGTAGTTTCATGTAAAAAACGAAACAAAACAAAAACCTCTAGTACTAACTGTTGCTTTCTAATCCCCTCAGATATATATCAACAAAAGTCACATCATATCTGGGTAGATATGTAGTTTTAAAAAATAATCTAGAAATTTATTCTGCCTTGCTAAAGAATATGTACAGCGAGCACCCCCTCCCCCTAAATTCAGAATGCCAGGGTGCCAATGGTATAACAAATGGACATTATCTGATTATTTTACCAGATATTTTGAAATTGAGGAGCATGTGTGCCCCAAATCACGCTGTCCAGAATGAACTGAGGTGGGCTTACTTCTGTGGTTTTATGGGGGAGTGGGGTGTGTGTGTTAAAATTTAGACTGACTTTCACACTAGGTGGAGCTGAAGATTCAAAGTGAAGGCCAATTTTTCTGATATTAAAAATGACCTTCTATTTAGAGGCCATCTCATGATATAGGTTAGGAATCACTGAAGACCTTGCCAAGGACTGGGGAGTTGACAACTAGGCATTTAGTCTGAGCTGGGTCCAGGGCTGACATAACAATCCAGCTGAAACAACATGCTGGACTTGGCCAAATCTACACACCATTCCATGCCACCCACGCACTGCTCAGCCATGCTGAGACACCATCAACAAGCAATAACAAGCATCACCAGAACTAACTAAAGTTCTATCAATCTCCGGTGGGATGAGGGAGGGGTAGCTGATTGCTCCTGTAGAACAAGCAAAATCTTTCCCAGAATCTTCTCTTTTTTGGCTCATCCTATTTCAATGCATTGTTACTGCTGGTGTTCACAGTTGCTCCTTGGAGCTGCCTTTGGTTACTGGTTCCATTTTACACCCTAAAACCAAAGTCTGTGAGCATAACTGAGATGTTAGTTGGGGAGCCATGGCAACTTGGCAATAAGAGAACAACTGGTAGACAGGTGGGTGCAGGGTGGCACTAAAACGCAGGATGACCCATTCATGTGTGTATATCCTGGGCATTTCTTTTCTTTTTTTTAAAATATATTTTGTTGATTTTTTTTACAGAGAGGAAGAGAGAGGGATAGAGAGTTAGAAACATTGATGAGAAAGAGACATCGATCAGCTTCCTCCTGCACACCCCCTACTGGGGATGTGCCCGCAACCAAGGCACATGCCCTTGACCGGAATCGAACCTGGGACCTTTCAGTCCGCAGGCCGACGCTCTATCCACCGAGCCAAACCGGTTTCGGCTATCCTGGGCATTTCTTATCTTCATCGTTGAAGAAACAATTTCCCCACAGCAGCTGAGATGCCCCACTTAATTGGAAGCATCTGCATCTCCCCTAGTTGTTTTAAGTGCGGGAAGCAAGCTGGAAATTGTGAGCCTTAGATCCTAACATCTGGACCACAGCACTTACTGGTAGGTGCCCCAGGTGGTCCATGCCTGGTGAACATCTTGTCCTTCATTAAATTTTGAGTTCTAGGGGGTGGCTATGTTGAACTGCATTTTAAAAACACTATAACTCCTTAGTGTTGGGTGTAGAAAAACAAATCATATTATGATTTCACTAGCACATGGCAGGCACTCAAAGGATTAACAGCAATACTTAGTTACGTGGGGTGGGTTGAAATGGATTACTTTTAAGTGCTAATGTTCGCCTTAGTTCCCTGTCTCTTTACAGCACTTGCTTACTATAATCCTTAAACTAGAATTTGGCCTTTGGCCTTTAGTTGTGGAGATTGCATGGACAGCAGCTGGTTCTAGGCACGTGACCTTTGGGGGTACTCCTATCAGTCACTAATGTCATGAGAAGGTGGGTGTAATTAGGGCAAACCTGGTGTCATCCCTGGCCCAAGTTTAGGGTAAAAGGATAGGACTAGGAAAAATAAAGTCAACTGAGGTTGCAGGAAAGAATCCAATTTGGGGCTCATTGTGAGTGGTCAAAACCAGAACTTGGGGTGGAGAAGCCTGAGTTTAGAGCTGGGGAGGTCAGAAGTCAAATCTGGGGGTGGGGGGCAAGTCCCCTTGGTAGTTCCAGGGAATTGACTGGACTCGCTGCTATCAGGATCCCTATACTTCTTCAGTTCTGCAACGGAGTCGTGAGCGTAATCAGGGCAGCCATGATTTGGAGGCTGAATTGATTTTTTAAAACAGTATTTCTATGTGGAAATACTAACCCATGGGCACCAAGATGTGTGTACCATAATGTCGACTGCAGGATTGTTGAAAATAGCAAGCAGCTGGAAACCACTGCACAGGCTCGTTAAGCAAACGTGGCGGAACCTTTCACTGCAATTCTGTGCAGCTTGTTAGGAGAACCATGTACTAGTAGATGTGAACGTGCTAATGCTGAATAATCTCCAGGGCACGTTGGATGAAAAAACAAGTGGCAGGATGACACAGATAATGTTCCTCTGTCGTTAAACTATATGCATGTAAAAATACATGTCCTTGTCTGAAAGACTTGTCTGAAACGACACCCACAGAATTATCACCTCAGGGAGAATGCTGTGGGCCTGTGAGAGAAAGACGGTCTGCTACACATTCCATGATCAAATGAGGGAAGATAATTAATTAAAAAATCTATTTCTACGTGCTCTCTCTCATATGACCCAGAGTTCAGACAATTCTAAGCCTGATCCAGATTCACAATGCATTTCTCACATGTTTTCTTCTAAAAAAAAAAAAGTGCCAAACATCTGTCCACAGAACACACGGTAAAAATTTAACTAATTGGGTCATCATTAAAGATAAACAAAGTGTCCACATGTGTGAGGTCAACATGTGAAAAAAATGTAGGTGAACCCCTGGTCACCACGCTGACAACCTTCCTAAGACGGACACACAGTGACACAGGCTGGGGGTGACACTGAAGGCACAGGAGCCGCGGCTGCAGGCACTGGGTGAGGGGAGCCTGGAGGGACAGAACCACAGGAAGGAACCGAAGGGCTGCTTTGCAAAAATGAGGAAAAGGTAAACAATCTGACTCGAGCATTCTGAATGATCTGGGATGATGCTATGGTAAATGCAGGTAAAATGTTAAATGCTTTTTTCTGGGCAAATCCCACCGCCCCCCCGCCCCCCCACCGCCCTCGGAATTCCACAGTCTTCATATTTGATTTCTGTGAGATGTTTCAGGCCCGGACAGACTGCATTTCATGCATCACACTTACTTTCTCTCCTTGTGAACCTCGGTCACCGTAGATGCCCGGGGGGCCCTGGCGAGGACAGGAAACAGAAGCAATAACAGCTTAGAATAGGCAGCAGCGTTTCCCGTGGCATCACCAGGAGCTGACATGGACTCAAACAAAGCGCTTTACCATGAAAGTATGGAAACCATCGGAAACCCCTTTTCCTTTCTAAAGAAGGTGGTCATTTTGGCGACACTTTCACATAATGCATCATATCTACCACTTCAAGAACTATGGAGAAATCCATAAAGACGGGATGGTAAAAATGGTAAAGATAAAAAAGGCCTGCGTTCCAAAGTTCTCACGAGTCTCTGTTCTTATTTTTGGAGACTGTAACACATCTTTTTAGCGGTAGTGGCTACCACCACAAGGCCACTTTCTCTTCTTCCCGGCCCATGGTTTGGCCTCATTTCCCAGCTCACTGCGGCTAGGTTTGGCCAGGTGACTGAGTTGTGGCTGATGGAGGGAGGTCTGCCTTAGGGCAGGGGAGCCACAGGGGGCTGAATCTCCTCGAGGAGACATTCCCCTCCCCCCTCCCCACCCCACTAGGGACATGTTTGTTGGATTCTTGGCGCAGCAAGAAATCAACTTCTTGCGTGCTGGAATCAGTCTACATTTTCGTCACCCCAGATTAATCCGGCCTAACTAATACAAGCAGAAATGTGTTTGTGTTCTGTCCCCACCCTTCCCCACATGGAGGTGCGCAGTTTTAAGGACCACAGTTAATGAGTGATAATGTTGTGTCCATCCATGTAGGCTCCTCTTGCCCACTGTTGCCAATGGACATTCTGGTTTGGGATGCAGACAGTGGGGGGATGCTGCGTGTGTGGAGGGGTAGGGGGTGTGAGGCAAATATCTCTGCACTTTTGCTGTGAACTAAAACCTGCCCTCCCCCCCCCCCCCCCAATAACGCCCATTAAAAAATAAAAACAAAAGAAAAGAAGCCACAGTTATAGAACGCATGCTTTACCCGGGGTCCCGGGAAGCCCAGGATTCCTTCTTCTCCCTTCAAGGAAATGCCCTAGGAGAGAACACAGAGACTTGAGCCACAGCCAGCACTTCTCACTTTACCTGCGCAGGAATTCCATTTCTCACACCCTGAGGCCAGCCTGCCTCTGGGGTTCTCTATTCCAGCTCCTCGGAATCTGAGTCTGCCTGGATAGCACCTCTCCCCGCCACACAGTAAGTGGCCATGTGGGAGGGCAGGGAATACCAGGGCAGGCATGACAAAGACTGAAGAGAGGACAGAGCGCTCCCCTGGCTGAGACCCCCCAGGGCAGAAGCCAGCCTATCACACCTGTCCAGGCCCATCCACCCACACATCTTCGTTTTAAAAGCATTTGGGTTCTTTTTATGAGCTTCACGAAATGCTGATTAACCAGTTGTTTACTATGCAAAAAAGGAAGACATTCGAAGACTATTTTCTGAAACACACACAAAACAACAACAACAAACAAACACAAAAACATCTCATACAAATAAATTATAACTTTCTGGCTGTGGACAAATGGATTGGAAACCAAGAGTCCCTGGGTCCCGGTGACCCCTGCACATTCTCATGGCAATAGGATCGCCAAGAATTTGGGAACCACCAGTGAGAAGAAACATCTTTGTTGTTTGACTTACCATTCTTCCTTTTTCCCCGTCACTTCCTTTGTCACCCTGTGAAGAAAATGGAAAAGAAGAAACACTCGTTCATTCGAAAATAGTGATACTTAAAGTTAATCAGGCTTTGTGATCCGAAGTGAAAAGTATTGAATAAAACTTAAACAACCATTATCCATGAATTGTAGCAAACATCTAAATTTTGCAGCTTCAAAATTCAAGGGAGAAATGTGTTATTTCTTCAGGATTTTCATGGTAGACATGAAATCGTGTTATTTTTGACGTGATGGCAAGGCTGTCTCTACATGGTTTCCTTTGTTACCCCACAGTTGTAGGCGTATAATACCATCCTGTGGTGGGAGAATATGCCCAGAGAAAAGCCCCGAATGACAATACTCGTTTAAATAAAATACTATTGAGGGTTCTCTGAGGAAAAGACACATTTGGGATGTATTGAAACCCCGAGCAAAAGTGGCTTTGGAAGGCAATGTCAACTCTAAATGATCTTTTTTTTTCCTTCTTCTTCTCTTGGTTTAAAATGGCAAAAGTAATGTGACTGGCCAGGTCCTAGCTCTCCATCACTGCTAGGACAGCTCCTGGATCCCTGCTGACCAAGACTGCCCCCTGCAGGCTGGCCAGGCCCCAGCCCTGGACCACCCCTCTTGGTGGTAGGAAAGGAAGGAAATGTGGTTTGGATGCTTGAGCACCTCAGTGAGGATCGAACCTGCTTTGGTCTCACTCTATCCTCAGCTCCTGGATGGAGGCCCTACGTGGCTGGTGGTCAGGTCACCACTAGGAGCCATAGGTCTGCCCAGAATCTATCCATGGCTGTCCAGGGACATCTATCGCACTTTTTTAGCCATGCACAACCACCTGCTTCTGACTCGCCTTCCTCGGGCATGTCTGCTAGCACCAGCCACCTTCCAGGCCACTTCTGTCAACAGTCAAGTCACTTACCACTGAGCTACAGCTGCCCTGATTCATTCCCCACTAAGGCAGGGGTCACGCCTATCTCTCCCATTCACGACCAAGCACCCAAACCCCATCTTGACAGATACCTGATAGTTGGGAATGATAGTCTAGGTTTGGGGTTTTTATTTTGGCTCCCATTGATTATGCCTGACTTCAGACTGGGCGTTTCACCTGTGTCTACTCCACGGCTCTACAAGGTCTGTGTCTGCATTACTCTCTACAGGGTTACAAGGGAACACGAAGGCTTAGGAAGGTGGAATAGCCCATTCGAATGTGTCAGTGGTAGAGCAGGATGGTGCTTTTTATTGGATTCCAAGAGTATGTTTTTAATTAAATGAAACAGTAATAGACGTTATAAGGGCCAGAAAATGAATCTGGATAAACAAACAACAACCCCACCACGACTCTGTCAGAGAAGAGTAAAAGTGAGTTTGTCTTGCAGACTACAGTGTTTTGTCAGAGAGTTCCACATACAGGGTTTGAATTATGCTCCGACCATAACCTACGTCTACACTGGAGACTCGCATACTTAAAGATAGATTTGAGATTTTTTTTTTTAATCCCAAATCTCGTGTTGCTTCAAATTCATCACGATTGTTTAAGATGATGGACTGACATGGTTATTTGACTGAACGAAAAGTTGTGCTTTCATGCACAATTTCATGGCGAGGCCTTTCCCTCTTTGCATGCGATTGTTTGAATAAGATCGGAGAAAGTTACCTTTTCCCCCTTGTCTCTCTTTCTCTCTTCTAGTCCCACTGAGAATACAGCCTATTTGGCGGAGCCTCTTTACCTTGTACTGCTCCGGGCGGATAATATCCTTTACGGGCCCGGTGATCGGTTGGTAGTCTGATGGAATCCCATTGGGCCCTGGGAGTCCGACTTCACCCTGTGAATTGTTTAGCAAAGCAGCAGTCTTTAGATTGAGAAGACGCTACCAAACTTTAGTAAAAGCATGCGCCTACCACAAACTGTTGTCTCTTTGCATATTACTTATCACCTGCACACCAATTTTGTAGTGTTCTATTTATAAATCCAAATAAAAATCAGAGTTTAAAATGAAAGAATCGTAACGTAAAATTATTTGTATCCCACTTGTGTCAATAATCATTTAGACTGTCTGCCTAAAAGCTGGTTGTTCACAATTTGAGGCTGCATTTGCTTAATTACTTCCTTACGATAAATTTCTATACAAGGAAATTATTAGGTCTGAGGGCTAAATGTCTTTATGGCTCCTGATAGGCATCACTCTATTGTTTGCCTAGATTGGTACAAAGATATAAGAAACGCTTAGGAAATGAGTGATTACTCCAGTTTCACCACTACTTCACCATGTAAGGGTGTTTTTATATAATAAAAAGCAGCATTTTTAACCAATATGATATCTAAAGTTTGCTTTAATTTGCATTTTTATCATTAGCAAGAATCAGTTTTCTATGTGGTACACAGAGGGTGAACCTTATAGATCTGCAACATCACTGGACAACTACCCTGACATTATATGCTCGCTTGATCTCCTGGGAACTAATTGACACAGAAAGAAAGTTATTGTGTGTTTTTTTCTTTTGCTATTTCCATGTATAAACTATATAATATCAGTTTGAGTCCAGACATCACATAATATGAACAGGAACAAATTGAGATGATGTATTAGTGGCAGAAAGTGGTACTCCATAGTGTATTCTGAGTGTCTGCTAATACTATACCTAAAAAGTACCTAAACTGTTTGTTCATCTACTCTTTACCTATGGGGGCCTTGAGGGTTTTTTAAAATTAACAATTTGAAAAAGCTTTTTGTACATTACAGACATTAACTTCATTTCCATTCTCTATAATGTGATTATTCTTCCCAATGATTTCTCCCCAGATTTTTCTTCTTTTTATGTTATTTTGCTATTTTATTATACTGCATTGGATAGGAATTTAAACTTTTATGTATTTGGGTCATCCAATGCTTTTCTTTTGAAGTTTCTTGTATGGTATTAACACAAAGAACAAAGTACTTTTCTCACCTGTGTAGTGAAAGTTTAATGTGCGCTTCAATCAAAAAGTAAAATGTAAAACAAAATGAAGATGCTCAAAGGACACGAAACGAAAACATCTGTTTTGTAGGTTTTGGGGGGAATGCGATGGGGTTGTGTGGGGATTAGCTCACTGGATGTGGCCACCATGTTGAGCTTTTCCTATAAGTGATCTCAAGTGATCCTCTCAAAGGCCATGCGGTCTTTGAATCTCAGCACTGTGGGCAATGATAAAAGTCCACGTGGTCCTTTCCTGCCATGTCACCTGGGCCCCAAGCTGGCTTGTTAGTCTGTGGCTCTGCTCCAGTCTCCTGTCAGCCCTGGACTCCCCATGTTAGAAGATGGCTGAGGTCATGTCTGTGCCACAGGTCCAGGGCCACCCTACATGGTTCACGTCTACTGTCTTATTGCTCCATAACTATCACCAAAGTGTGTTTGATAACATGGCACTTTATAATAATTACTTCCTGTGCAAATGGTCTATTTGCATATCACCTCAAGAGAATAGCATAAGACATAGTCATTAAAATTTCTTTCCTAACTATTACACGTTGCATGCAGCTGCTTTAATCTGTTGTTTCCTTTACCTTGTCACCTTTTTCTCCATAAAAACCTAGTCCTCTGTTGCCCTGAAAGAAAAATGAGTTTCTGTAAGTTTTAAAAGTCAATAATCAACAGGCTAGAAAGAGTCAATGGGGGGAAAAAGGGGATATATTTTCAACAATAAAGATAAACTTTAAAAAAGTCAATAATAACAGTGAAATATTTTTTTTTCTAGAAAAAGAAACCTAAAATATATTTACAACATCACTGGACAACTATCCTTGTATAACATTCTGGCTTCACGTCCCAGAAACTAATTGACACAAAGAGAAAGTTACTCAAACAAAACAAACAGATTCATAGATACAGAAATCGAAGTAATGGTTGCCAGAGGACAGGGGGGTTGGGAGAGGCATGAAGAAGGTGAAGGGATTAAGAGCACAAATTGGTAGTTACAAAAGAGTCACAAGGATGTAAAGTACAGCATAGGGAATATAGTCAATAATCCTATATAATCAAACCCTAATATGCAAATTGACCAAACGGCAGAACAACCAGTCTCTCTGATGTGCACTGACCACCAGGGGCCAGACGATCAATGCAGGAGCTGCCCCCTGGTGGTCAGTGTGCTCCCACAGGGGGAGTGCCGCTCAGCCAGAAACCGGGCTCATGGCTGGCGAGCGCAGCGGTGGTGGCAGGAGCCTCTCCTGCCTCCGTTGCAGGTGGGCGGTAAGGAGCGAGGGGTCCCAGACTGCGATAGCCCTGGACTGCGAGAGGGATGTCTGACTGCCGGCTTAGGCCCGATCCCCGGGCCAGCAGGCAGACATTCCCCAAGGGGTCCTGGACTGCAAGAGGGTGCAGGCCGGGCCGAGAGACTGCCCCCCCCCAGTGCACGATTTTCATGTACTGGGCCTCTAGTATTCTAATAACTGTGTAGGGTGTCAGATGGGTACTAGATTAATTGGGGAGATCACTTCGTAAATTATATGTCTAACCACTATGCTGTACACCTGAAACCAATACAAAATAACACTGAATATTCACTGTAATTGAAAAATAAAGTTAAAAAAAGTTACTGTATTTTCTTTTGCTATTTCCATATGTAAAGTGTATAACAAAAGTCTGAGCTCAGACATCACATAATTTGAACAGGAACAAACTGAGATGGTGTATCAGTTGCAGAAGGTAGCAGGCACTTCACAGTGCATTCTGAGCACTCACTAAGATTAAACCTAAATGATGAAAATTCTGGGGTTCATGAAAACGATAGGCTATTCTTTTAATACAGAGATGCTTTGGAGAAATTTTTTATTTTACACTCTAAGCAAAACCTCAGAAATAGTGGACTAAGAGCAGTTATTTTGTCACCCTTGGGAATAGTTTACTGTTTGCCTTTTGAAATATATTCTACTCTTCAAACATCCTGATGATCAGCAAACTGACTGTATTATTGACTCTACTATACTCGCTGTATGTACTATAACAGCCCAGGGTCCACTCTCCCTTTAATCCTCTGCAACACAGGATGAGTTTGGATGTCATGGATAGCCACACTGTCATATCCTATGACCTTGGTTTCAGAGCTAATGAGTGGCAGAGCTCGATTTGACCCTGGGTCTTTCTGACTCTTAATCGTTCATCTAGTGTCTCTACAGGTATGTGTTTCTGCAGGTCTGGCCCTTTCAGATGTAGAAAGCAGCCATTTCCCCCTCTCCTCCCCCCAGCCTCCCCTCCCTCGGGTCCCATATTTGAAGATCATTCTCTCTTCTGCCTCAGCTATTTCTCATTTTGGTAAGACAATCCTAATTTCATAGAAACATTTCCTACCCTTTAATGATTTCAGGGGATGGTGATTCTTGGGGTTTTAGTCAACGTCTTCATCTTCCTTTTAGTCTAAGAGGCAAAGCTAGGCTCAGAGATTTAGCAAATATTTAATAGTTCCATGAGTGGAGTTGCCATGTATGGGAGAATTGACTCAACCCTGGTGTCTAAAAGAGGCACATATGAAAAGCTATGCATGCATAGCTCAGAGATATTGCAGGTTCAGTTCCAGACCACCACAATAAAGTAAATACCGCAATAAAGTGAGTCACATTCATATTTTGGTTTTCCAGTGCATATAAAAGTTATGTTTATACTGTACTGTAGTCTGTTAAGTGTGCAATAGCATTATGTCTAAAATAACAGTGCACATATGTTAATAAAAATTACTTTATAGCTAAATAAGTGCTAATCATCCTCTGAGCCTGTAGAAAAATGGCACCAATAGACTTTCTCGACGCGGGTTTGCCACAAGCCTTCAATTTGTAAAACACACAGGATTGTCAAAGTGCCATAAAGCGAAGTGCAATAAAATGAGGTATGCCTGCACTACATTATTTATAGAAATAATACTCTCTCTCTCTCTCTCTCTCTCTCTCTCTCTTTTAAAAAAATTTCCAAACAACTGCTTCTTTCCTGGGGTCTCTACGTTCCCATCTCAACACAGGACCCTATCTGATCTTTCTCTCTGCAGTATACCTCCTGCACCCTCAATGCCCAGGGATCTTCTGAAAATAAAAACAAAGCATTTAACTAATTTTTGCATTTTTGCTTCTTTCCCACCTGGCTGGGAGCTGGAATCAAAGCACAGAAATGCAGCCAGGCTAGATTAGAATGTGAATTGCTTGGGTCCCCGTGGTCCCTCTGCCTCATGAGCTGGTTATCCAAGTCACCAGGAAGTGACCTGGTGGGGGGTGAGGGACCTTAGTGCGGCAGCCAAGCAGTGATCTGAGATGACCTTGGGGCTGGCCGCCCCATCTTACATCTGCTTCTCTTGGCTGTGGGCCGTTCCCACCCTGCTTCAGGCTGCCAGACAGTGGGGAGCCCAGTGGTGTGGGCCGCAGCCTTAACGAGCTCCAGCCCCAGCCAGAAGCCATGTCAGAGGTGAAGGGAGCTGGGGTCTGGGGGTGGTGGTAGCTGAGGTCCCCAGAAGGTCACAGAGATGGGATTTCTGTGGAACAGGCATGGGAATGCGCAGGCTGGGAGATTTCCTTAGCTACGTGCAGGCCAGGGAATAGTCCTTAAATGTTGGTAACGATAGCCTGGAAGTTGACTTAAACATTTTTAAATTACAGTTTACATTCAGTATTGTTTTGTACTAGGTGTACAGCATAGACTCATGTCAAATTTTGAGCAAATACTTCCCTCACCAACTTCCTACTGTTTGTCTTGGACATTTGTCCAACTTTCACAGATTGTACCGAACTCTAGTTCTGTCTCCAAGTTCTAACATGCCACCTACCTGTGGTACTCCAACCAACTTAAGAATCTTTTCTCTGATAGAAGCAATCCAGCTTTGGGCTCTAGCTGAATTGAAAATCACTGACTATATATATATCCCTAGAGGCTGACATCACACTCTGGTAGAACCTAGTTATATCCAGGTAGGAATGCCATCAGTCCCCCCATACAAACATAGCTACGTTTTGTCCATTCTTGTAAATTAACACACATGGATAAACATGAGGTGTCCCTAACTCTACATTCCTAATCAGTTTGATTTTTATACAACAGGAAATGTTATGTGATTTGCAAACAACAAATGATTCAACACATGCTTATTTAATGTGCCAGCTTTGGAGTTTATAACAGTGAGTTTTAAAAACCTACAAAACAGTTATCATGAAATATGCAATATATAGTTGTCCACGAAGTAGTTCTATAGTCCAGAAAGATATATACATGGATACATAAGCCCCCACTTCCCTCTCCTTCACCCCCAACATAACTTACTGGCTGTCCAGGGGGTCCGGGGGGTCCAGGTGGTCCCTGCACAAATACAAAGACATTTGTAAACTGTTTTCTTTATCCCAGGACCCAGATAACATCTGCTAGAAAGCCCTGGGAAAGCCATTCACTGTATATTTAGAGCACCATGTCGTATGTATAGAGGTTTCTGATACATCTGTCTCAGCAGGCAGGAAGGGCTGGAGGGGAGAGGGCTGGGGTCAGGCCCAGTTCCCAGAATTTGCCGGCTGTCCACACACAGCTGTTTCGGGTTTGCTTTTCTGAGTTTAGACTTTTGACTTCATCCATGTCCTATTCATGTTTGCTCTGCTCCCTTGCCAGGTCCCAGGCCCTGTCACCACAAAGACCGTTTCTCCTGACTCCCCCTGGGGTCCCCCACAGGCCACTGTCTAACGCTTTTTGCTGGTAGGTCAGCAAATGTTCACAGGCAGACTTACTCTTCAGGGTTGAAAGTCCATCCACAAATATCACCATGGGTCTATCTGCAAATCATTCAGTGTTGACACTACACTTATGCTGAAGTTTTAAAAGTGCGTGAAAAGAATAATTTGTTTCTAAGTGCAGAGAAGTGCACAGGCGGGGGATTGTGGGTGATTTTAATGGCTATACGAAGAACTTAAAGTTGTCAGGTCAGCTAAGGACCCAGGTGGTACAATCTGCTATTTCATATTTCCCTAAACTGTGTGTTTCAAGTACAACCTCCATTCCCACCTCCCCTCCCCCTCCAACCATGTGGTATGTGTGCGTTGAGTCAACAACCATATGACATAGGAGAGCAAAGACCCTCTCATCATATAATCCTCATTTCATTCCATTCGGCCGAATCTTTCACAGCAGAGGGCTACTTGCAAAAATGACTTTCACAGCACCAGGGAAACTCATTTTATAGAAACAAAATCAATTATTATAGAAAATTTATGAGTACTCATACCCGCAACTATTAGTATGACTGAATCTTTCCAAGCATACGTCTCTCCATTATTTCTCAGTATCTGTCAAGGAACTGATGCCATAGCCTCCCTTGAGAGTGTCCCTCAAAGTCCCAGAAACTTGAGCAATAGGTTTCTGGGAGAAGGTCTTTCTCACCTGTAGTCAATAATCTATCATTTTGCAACTTAAGGTTTATTGTCTTACTACTAAAAACTGTGGGGAATAAGAGTCAGAAACCTTAAAGGAGCCAGTTAATCTCCTGGGTCCCATGTGGAATGGTAGTTAATCTCCTGGGTCCCATGTGGCATGATGGAAGTGGCCTTAGGGCTGCACAGGCACTAGCAATTCTCCTCCTCTCCCTTCCTTGCATCAAGCCCTTCTCCATCCAAGCATTTGTCTTGTTGCACCTCACTCTGTCATTTGAGTTGCAGTGGGAGTGAACACCTGTAGACTGCCATTCGGGTGGTGTACTAGGACCATTTTACTATTTGATGTCCAATATTTCACTTGCTATAATGGCCATGCTCAGGTGTGACACACCTGCTATGGCGGCCATGCCCAGGTGTGACACACCTGCTATGGCGGCCATGCCCAGGTGTGACACACCTGCTATGGCGGCCATGCCCAGGTGTGACACACCTGCTATGGCGGCCATGCCCAGGTGTGACACACCTGCTATGGCGGCCATGCCCAGGTATGACACACTTGCTATGGCGGCCATGCCCAGGTGTGACACACCTGCTATGGCGGCCATGCCCAGGTGTGACACACCTGCTATGGCGGCCATGCCCAGGTGTGACACACCTGCTATGGCGGCCATGCCCAGGTGTGACACACCTGCTATGGCGGCCATGCCCAGGTGTGACACACCTGCTATGGTGGCCATGCCTAGGCAGAACCCATTTCCTTCTTATCACCCTGTTGCACTTTGGTCTGCTTTGCCGAGGGATGACAGGCCCCTTTTTCAGCTGGTGTTGTGGGGCCGAGAGAGCTTGTATGTGACTGGAATAGCACCCAGCCAGCAGCAAGTTTAAATTTGACATAGTTGGCAGTGATCTGGTGACCACAAATGAGTTCTCATTCTTCAATCTTGATAGAAGCAAAATGTATACAAGGGATGATCTGTTTCGTCTTGACGCTTTTTATAGTGATCACAAGCATCATAGTTGTATCGTGAAGCTTCCACCTGTATCAACGTTGAAGAAAGGGCCTCTCTAGAGGATGCCTGGGCAGTGGTCCAGGAGGGAGCACATGCACGTGGTACTTACTGGTCTTCCTGGAACTCCAAGCGGACCTATCGGTCCCATAGGCCCAGGGCGGCCGGGGGGCCCCTAAGGACAGGCAAGAGAAGGGTATTAAGAGAAATTGACTGGTATTTTGGAATCCTGAATTCTTAAAGCTTTCTTGGAATATTTTCTAAAAAAATTAAACTTACCTGGAAACCGACCAATCCAGGATCTCCGGGTTCACCCTAAATGAGAAGAAATAACTTTAAGAGTTCTAGTTTTTAAGTTAATCTTTAGTTACATTTTATTATAACACCAGAGGCCCGGTGTACGGAATTCATGCATGGGGGGGGGCGGTCCCCTCAGCCCAGCCTGCACCCTCTCCAATCTGGGACCGCTGACTCCTAACTGCTCACCTGCCTGCCTACCTGATCACCCCTAACTGCTCCCCCCCCCCCGCCAGCCTGATCACCCCTAACCATCTCTGCCTGCTGGCCTGCCTCTCCCCTTCCCCCACTGGCCTGGTCGCCCCCAACTGCCCCCCCTGCCAGCCTGGTCACCCCACACAGCCTGCTGTTCAGTCGTTTGGTCGTCCCTCACTAACCCCCTTGCTGGCCTTGTTGCCCCAGGCAGCCTGCTGATCGTTACTGTTACTGTGACGGCATCCCAGACAATTTGCATATTCCTCTATTATTAGATAGATTGCAAACAAGTATATAAGTTATGTCAGCCCTAACAGGACTTGGTAATGTTAATTAACCTAATACCTGGGGTACAGTGAGTATGGGAAAGGGATGCACCCACAATTAAGTATAAGATTGAAACACATCATGAAAGGAAATGAAATTATTTTTAAATTAATCATGATTTTGGGTTATTTTATTCTATACATTCTGCTACTCCATTCATTCTTACAACTCAGAGTTCACTTGGAAATTAATTTTATTAATCAGAATTTACACTAGATCACTTAATCAGGTCTCCTACCTCTATTAAACTTACCCTGTATTTGTCGCGGTCCTCTTTAGACAGTGCATAAGGTTCACCTTTCTGGCCTTTGGGTCCTAGGGGCCCCTACAGGAGTACATATGTGGTGGAAAGAGGAAAAGGCAAAAGTGTCCATTAACATTCAGAGCAGCTATAGTAATTTGGATGGTTAAATACTGACTTTTATGGGCAATGTCTAATTGCTCTTACAGCTTATTTAGATTATTCTGAACACTAATCACTACATCCAACCACAAAGGTGAGACTTTTACTTTCATATTTACCCAATAGTACCTTTCTTCAAAGTTAAAATGGAAAGACTTTATGGAATTTGAGTTTTTAAAAAACCCAAATGAACACTCAGTAAACGAATCCTTTAGTAAACCATGCTATTTTTTGGGTACTATTATTTTGTGTTTTCTTTGGCATTAGTGTACTGAAGGTATTAACATGTACTCTGAAGAACCATTTGTGGGAGAGATACTGAGTCATTCTTTAAAACAGAAACTGTGTCAAGTATACATGCATGTATTAACACCTACATATGAAATCAATATTTTAAAGTAATGAATATGTTTGTTGATGATAAAAGTTATTTTATTGGAATAGACTAGAAAATGATGTAGCTTATTGAAAAGTTGAACCACGTAAAAGAAGAGTCAAAGAAGCGAGAATTGGAAAGCAGAGGTGTTGATGATGAGAAATTGATTAGCTCAGGGGGAAACAGGTGAAGGGTATTTATGACTGTTCTTCCCCACCTTAAAAAAAAAAAGTTTACCAGATAAAACATTAGCGTAACCCTGAATTTGCAGTATTTTGGTGGTAAGAGGGTAGCAATACACTACTGAAAAATATTTCAATATTTTTGGCAAAGACCTTGAAAACGAAATGAGACCATGAAACAGATTAATATACAAAAGTTCTTCCATTAAAAAAACCCCACACCCTTCCATATTGGATATGCTGAACAATATCAGTGTCCTTTCACATCACAAAGGATTTTAGCATCGAATCAAGATTTCTAATAATCTCGTGACTAATAATTTTGTCACACTTCTAGCTTTTTAAAATTTTAGTTTTAGTATTGCTCTATTATTATTTAGTATAATTGGAGCATGAATGTGGAAAATAAAATTATTTGAATCCAGGAGGATCATGCCTAGATATCTATAAGAAAACCTCCAAGAAGAGAGCAATGCTTCCTCAGGGTATAAAAGGCAGGGTTAGCATGTGCCTGCGGCCCCTACTGGTGAGTGAACAGAAGGCAACACACCATCCTTAGAAAGTTTCTCTTAAGACCATTTTTTAAGGGTCCTGTGCTAGGCCTTCTGGACCCCATGAAAGAGAATAGGGTACTTGCATACATTTCTGCCAACTGGTGCCAGCCATCCAGGTTCCCGAGCTAACCATGTGAACAGGGTGTGCTGTGCTGATGATACTCACAGGAGATCCGGGGACACCCCCAGTGCCAGAGGGTCCCTGGGGGCCTGCATCTCCCCTGGTCCCATTGCAGCCATCATAGCCAGGTGGTCCTCGGGGTCCACCTTGCCCAGGATGCCCCTGGAAAAAAAGAAAGGAAGTAAGTCGTTCAGCCCAGAGGTGTTTAGTTTTCATAACCGTGTGTGATAAAACAGTTTTAAATCTCTCACATGCCCCTGGCATGAATCCAAGGGACGACAGCTCAGAATGAATGAATGAATGAATAAGTAGACAAAGGCAAACGGGTAGAGTTCTAAGCAGGGGAAAGGCTGTCAAGACCAAGTTCTGTTTCCCAAAGGTTTTGGTGAGCAGTAAACTGTCGTGGCATTTCTCCTACCTTGCTTCACTGGGTGCCTGGGAGCACTGTTTTGTCAGGGAAAGGATTTTAAAATTCTAGAAAAAAGTTCTAGAAGCAGTGATCTCCTTCTCAGGGACAACCAAGGTGTCTTCATCTGTTATGGCCAACTGACTTTTGATGGTGAGTTTACATCCTAAACAGGTAAGAGTCACACCTACAGTGGGATTTCATCAGTGGCTTAGTCATAGGTAAACGAACTGATTTCCTCTTTTTATATTCTTTGGAAACACTCCTTTTTAGATTTTAAAGCAAGTCAAGTGTTCTAAGATATCTGGTGGGAGCGGGGAGGCAACATGATCAAATGTCTTTCGAAGGACTAGAGAGGGCAGGTGAAGTCTGTGGGCACCTCAATAGCACTCACCTGGTTCCGGGAGACATCTGGGGGCTGGGTTAACTATAATTTATGTCCTACGAGACTACAGCCCTTTTTGCTATTCTTTGCACAAAAGATGTTTAGCTATATGCTTTCTTATTATGTAATTTCTTTTTTTAAAATATATATTTTTATTGGGGAGAGGGAGAGATAGAAACATCAATGATGAGAGAGAATCATTGATGAGCTGCCTCCTGCATGCCTCCTATGGGGGATCGAGCCCGTAACCCAGGCATATGCCCCTGACCGTAATCAAACCTCGACCTTTCAGTCCACAGGCCAACGCTCTATCCACTGAGCCAAGCCAGCTAGGGCATTCATGTAATTTCTTTAAAATTTTTATTTTCTTAAGAGCAGGCCTAACATATACTCCAGAGTGATTTTTGAGGGTGTTAAGATGTCTTTTATATTTTCTTTGAGAAATTTGGAAAATTTCAAGACAAATGAACCAGTTCTACACCGAGTGCTTGTACTCTGAATAATACTAAGAAATACAGCAAGAAAAGTAGAATTTTTCTTTTGTCTGCATATTTTTTGCTTGTGATGTTCGAAGCCATTGCTTTAACTTGTGCCATCAGAAAATAGATCTGATAGCCCTTTCAGCCAACCCTCGGGGGGTCAGGGGAATCCTGATGGCTTCTGGAAAACATGGTGAACAATCTCTCCAGCTGTTACGGAGCCAGCTGTCTGATGCCTTTGAAGGAAAGGGCCCTTTTTTGGGGTTTCTGAAAGCTGAGCCTTCAAATCTAGCCCGAGAAAACACGCTCTGCAGGTGTTCTGCTCAAGATCCATGATATCCTAGGATGTTTTTGCTTAAAATGAACATCTGAGTTCCTCAGTCTTCTCCTGAATTATCTTTCTGTTGTTGGGTCTTTCTGATTTCCTTAGAATTGATTTGAAATTGCATGTCAATCTGATCTTCTTTTGAAATTGTGCTTCAAGGAGAAATCTCAGTTATATTGAACTAAATGTCCATCTCTTTATGTTCATCTGATTAGATACATTTCCGTGTGTACAACTCTACGATTTCATTGCACATCACTTTTTATACACAACTTCTAAACAGCTAAAATTACCCATGTCCTGCAAATGCTGTGCTCAGTACCTGCTTAGGGATGGCAGGTGACATTTAAGTTAATATGCAGTATCAGGGTTCTGTGGTTCAAGAGACTATATTTAGCAGCACCAAATTCTGTAGAAAATGATCAGTTATCTGCTCATCATGATCACTCTCCCTTAGGATGATTACTTCCTTATTTGTGAAATATTTGCATCTGATATTAAATGAGTATGAAGTGGAGAAATGAATTTAAATATGATACAGATTAGTCACAATATTTTTCCATAATGTCATTCAGATTTAAATCAGATTTCAACTTCCAGAAGCAAAAATTGATGAATAGTTTAAGTAGTTCAAGAAAGTAGTTTAAAAATGGGTGGGGAAAAAAAAAAGAAAAAGATGGGCGATTTAGTTTGAGGCCGTTGGTAGAAAAATACTTTTATTATTTGTTTAACCCTTAAAATCTGCAGATTCTTCAACTGTGCCAATTTCTCAAGATTCTGACCAATGTGAATGCTATTTCCTTATTTGTTCATAGCTGCGTGTTTTGTCACTGACGTTATCTGTTTGAGTGCCTCATTCAGGTGACGCTTAGGATCACTGGCCATGTAGGTCTCATGTCTTGGTGATCACAACTTCCCTTCTTTAGCTATGACTGCTTCCTTCTACTGTGGCAAAAGTGTTCTTGAATGCAGAGCCAAAACCTGAAGAAAAGGTATGAATTCTCTGTGACGACTCTCCACTCAGGCTCTTCCTCTATTTCTGCAAGGGGACAGCCCTACTTGTGCGGCCTGAAGATTCTCTCTCCCTGTGTGTGCACACATGTGTGCATGTGTGCACACATGTGCACATGCATTCATGTGCGTGTACGTGTGTGAGCATGGTGATAGAGAACATGTGTATGCAGGGGAAGGGTGCAGACATCTGTGTTTATGGGTGAGGATCCTTAAACTTCAGCAGCAGACAGATGGGGTGGGTCTGAATGTGTGATAAACACATTTATTCCCGAGGAGATCTGCAGGAAGCCGGCCCTGGGAACTCTGCTCTCGGGTCCCTGTGAAGAAGGCTGTGAGTCAGGCTGCTTTGTTTATTTTTTTATGCCACAAGAAGTAAAGTAAACTAGGTTAGGAAAACACATTTTATGGCGTTTTGAGATTTTCTCATGGATAATCCATGCCTCTTCTTCTCGTTGATGTGTGGTTACTAGAATTTGAGAAGCTGCACAAATGTCCAGCAGGGCTTCATTCCATCCACGTTCTTGGCTGTGCTTCTTTATATTCAGGTTGTTCTCCGGTTCAAACACAATTTCGAGACCGGCTCCTTATCGAGCATGTCTGAGCGATGCTCTAGCTTTTCCTTACAAAACACTGTCCGGTTCTAGCAAAGTCTCCGCCATTCTGAAGCCAAGTCCAGAAGAACGTTTACAAGGGAAAAAGTCTGTCCAACATTTGACTGGATTCCGGGAGAAAAAGACCCACATATAGCCCCACCAATCTTATGTGATAAACAAAAAAGCAGGTTTAGCTTAAGATGTTTCTGTAAGTCATAAACGTGTTGGTTCCGTGCATACAATGTTTTAAAATTCTAATCTTACAAAAAACTTACAGGAATTCCGTCAGCACCAGGGAATCCAGAAACGCCTCTTGGTCCCTATAAAGAAGGTAAACAAATTTAATGAAGGTCAACACACCCGCTGCCCTCCATAAAATGAGAGGAAATACCAAGTTTTCCGTACCACTTCTCCTTTCGGCCCTATGGTCCCGGGAGAGCCTCTTTCACCCTTGTCACCTTTGCGGCCCTGCAGTCCTGGGAATCCTTGCAACCCTGGGGGTCCAGTGTATCCCTGGGAGCCCACTTGCCCGGGCTGACCCTGTAGAAACAACATACATTCAGTTTCCACAGTTCATAGCAATGAATGAGCACTTTCAGTCACGTTGCTTTGGAAACTATGCTTTTCATTCTCAAAGAGCGATGATCTTCAGAGAACATTATATGTCAACTACCATCTGCTGCCACCGTAGCCCCAAAGTGATTTCTGGCAAACAAGAATTCACAGAGTTTAAAGGAAAAAGGTATCAAATGTAAAGAGAAAATAATCCTAAATTACTAAAGTGATGCTATTGTGAAATGATACTATTGTGCTGGAGAGAGTCAACTTACTTGTTTTTTTTTAAAGTCCTTTCAGCATATAAAAAAGTTCCAAACAAATTTCTAAGATTTTAATCTCTATCTCAATATAATGCATACAATAGATATGGGATGATATTAAAAAGAATTGAAAGCAGAGACTTAAACAGATATTTCTAGAGCATTTTTCACAATGGCCGAAAGTGTCCCATCAAGAGATGAGTGGATAAACAAAATGTGGTCCATCCAAACGATGGAATACTATTCACCTTACAAAGAAAGAAAATTCTGACACATGTTACAACATGGACGAATCTTGAGAACATTATGTTAAGAGAAATCAGCCAGTCCCAAAAGGACAAATACTGTGTGATTCCACTTCTATGAGGTTCCTAGAGCAGTTAAATTCATAGAGACAGAAAGGGAACGGGGAGAGAAGGGGAGTCATTGTTTAGTGGGTGCAGAGTTTCCGTGGGGAAGATGAGAAAGATCTGGAGATGGAAAGTGGTGATGTTTACACAACACGGTGAATGTACTTAATGCAACTGAACTGTGTGAAAATGGTTACGATGGTAAATTTTATGTTTTGTATGTTTTACCACAAGAAAAGTAAAAAGATTAAAAAGAGGGTTCTATCTCTCTGATTAATGGAATTTATTTACCTGGTTCACTTAAATTAAAAATAAAGTTCTATGTCTTGATTCCTCTTTCAATGAACGATTCTGCTGTTTACTCACCATAAAGAACCTTCACCTGCTAAGCCCAATTTGCTTTCACATTTCAAATTCCCATCTGCCTTTATTTTATTTTTTTAAAATATATTTTATTGATTTTTTTACAGAGAGGAAGGGAAAGGGATAGAGAGTTAGAAACACTGATGAGAGAGAAACATCGATCAGCTGCCTCCTGCACACACCCGACTGGTTATGTGCCTGCAACCAAGGTACATGCCCTTGACTGGAATCGAACCTGGGACCCTTCAGTCCGCAGGCCAACACTCTATCCACTGAGCCAAATCGGTTAGGGCTCCCGTCTGCCTTTAGATGGAGGGGGGACTGAGCCACTACTTCTAGTCTTTTCTTCCATTGCCTACAAGTCTTCCTATATAAACGGTGCAGCTAAAGAGTTTGTTAGTCATTACACAATGTTTACAGTCTGTCCGCAACATTCCACACAGCTGAGGTGAAGCAAACAACTTCAAAATACAGGCCAAGCCACAGTATTACTGTCACAGACAGACCAGCATAGAGGGGTCTGGGGACATCTCACCTCTGCCTTCTGTTATCATTCCTATCTGCTCATTCCTTTAGATGTCTTCACTTCCCCAGCGTGGGCAAAGCAGTTAAGACATTTCTTTGGGTGGAAGCAACAGATGGAAATTAAGGTTTCAGCTGGTGAATGAGACCCCTCTCCAAGCTCGGGACCCCTGACTCCTCAGACAAAGGGGACTTGTAGGAATCTCCCTGGGCAAGGTGAGAGTTTTAGATAGTGAATTCTCCTGCCCCGCCCTCCACATGTTCCAGAAGAGTCCAGTCAGCACAGAAAGCAGCAGATAGTCACTGAGGGTAGTATCTTATGTTGTGGCAAAGCCAATATATTTAATATCTTTGAAGAATGTGATAAAAATAAGGCTTCCTAATTGAGGGAGATTGTGGTCTAAGACAGACAGCTCTGACCTTAGACACGTGATACCCCAGGCTCATGCTAGTCAAATTCCAGTCAGGGGTCTTAGTATGCTACATCTGTTGTAAGTTTGGGGACAAAATATGCTTTGATTCTGATTTTTATGACTCTTTCCCAGTTGTGCTCATTTTTGTTTTGTTTGTGGCTCTGTCAGAATATAGCCTTCCTGTAATCATATACCATGCCCCTAAGCCTTACGTTCCCTAATCATCATGAGGCTTGTCAGTGTTTACAGGGAGTGTCTTTTGGGGGATAAAATGTTCCTCATTAGTACTGTCCTTTTTTCTGTCCATAAACTTTATCTCTATCCAGGGGATTACTGTATGGAGCCAACTAAGGGGAACACACACTTCTCATCAAAATGGAATGTGTGTCTTAACGATGAAAAGCCACATTCTTGTCTTGCACTCATTAACCTTTCCTCAATTTTCTTTGATGGGGAAAGTGACTAACGACATCATGTACTCATTTTCCTTCCATTGTCAGTAAACTTCTTTTTACCCATAAAGTCTTGGATGGGAAGTCTGACTTTTGGAATAAAACTCTAGTCTTCCCTTTTCTGGAGCAAGTTGTCAATTATTTCTTTTTATTGAGGCGAAATTCCCATAATGTAAAACTAATCATTTTACAGCCGTTTCTAGTACATTCACAATGTCCTCTATCTAGTTCCAAAACATTTCATCATCCTGGAAGGAAGCCTCATGCCCACTGAGCAGTCACTCCCCGTTCCTCCCCACCCCAGTTTCTGGTAACCTCAAATCTGCTTTTGGTTTCTATGGATTTATCATTCTTGATATCTCTCTATATAAAAGCCCAAGCGACCGGTTAACTGGCTGCTATGACATGCACTGACCACCAGGGGGCAGACGCACAATGCAGGAGCTGCCCCCTGCTGGTTAGTGTGCTCCCACAATGGGAGTGCAGCTCAGCTGACCAATGGGTGCCAGATGCTGGGCTCATGGCTGGCGAGTGCCGCTGCGGTGGGGCGAGCCTCTCCTGATTGGGACTGACTGGGCACGAGCCTGTGGCAGGGTTTAGCGGGAGTGGAGTGGCGCCGGCCTGGCTCAGGCTCCTCCCCAGCCACCTGCTGTGAACCAATCTCCACAGGCCATGCAGAGGGACCCCACCGGTGCATGATTTCATGTACCGGGCCTCTAGTTTCATGTAAGTGAAATCATATGTATGATATATGACCATTTTTGTCTGGTTTCTTTCACTTATACTTTTTTTGAGGTTCATCCATGCATGATCATGTATCAGTACTTTATTAATCTTTTTTCCATTTTTTTCATTATTGATTAAGGTATTATACATGTGTCCTTATCCCTCCACTAGAGGCCCGGTGCATGAAAATTCATGCACTGGAGCTGGGGGGGGGGGAAGTCCCTCAGCCTGGCCTGCCTCCTCTCACAGTCCAGGAGCCCTCAGGGGTGGGAGTTGACCTGGCGATCAGGGGAAGGTGATACCCCCATCACACCTCTGCTGCTGCCACTGCTGGCAGCGCAAGCCTCGGCCGGCCCTGGTTACCTGAGCCTCGGGCTGGCCCTGGGCAGCTGCCATCCGAGGCTTGCCTGTGTCTTGGGCCAGTCTGGGCAGCTCGGGGGCTGAGGGGACTGGGGGACTCTGGAGGCAGGCGCGCGGAGTGGCCGGACCCGCCTGGGGGTGGGCCTGGCTGTGCTGCGTGCCTGCCGCCCCGGCGGGCTGAGGGGACTGGGCACCGCCATCTTGTGGCTGTGGGCACCACCATCTTTGAGGGCATGGCAGTCAGCTAGCATATTCCCTCCTTATTGGCTGTGAGTGCTGCCATCTTTGTGAGGGTGTGATGGTCAATTAGCATATTTTCTCTCTATTAGATAGAATTGCCCCCCTCCACTCGTGCCCTCACCCCCTTGGCTGAATTATATTCCATTGCATGGATAGACCACAATTTGTTTATCTGTTGTAAACAGTGCTATGAACATGCATGCACAAGTATCTGTTTGAGTCCTTGTTTTCAATTCTTTTGGGTACATCCCTAGAAGTGGAATTTGTTGAATCCTATGGCAATTCTATGTGTATCTTTTGAAGAAACTGCCATACTGTTTTTCACAGTGGCTGCACCATTTTACATTCCCACCAAAAGTGTGTGAGGGTGCCAGATTTCTCCATATCCCTGTCGACGATTGTTATTTTCCATTAAAAAAAATTTATAGCCATCCTAGTGGGTGTGAAGTTGGTGTCATTCTAAAGAGACATCTTGAGCTTCTGACAGATGGAACATTTCACAAAATTCCATCCAGCTTCCGGCCTGGGGAAGGGCCAGGAAGATTCTGGAGAGAATCCGAAGTAGAGCCCCGTCCTCTGGGACTGATCTCAGTCTTGCCACAGTTCAAGCCCTATGTTGCTGGGACTAAAGGAACATCTTTGTCACAATCCAATGACCTCCTAATGCGTGTTTCAGCCACCAGGGACAGAGATCTTTCCCTAGGATATCCTGCCAATGCTGGCATTGTGTGTCTTTGTCAATAGCAGTTGCAATGGTCAGGTAAATAAAAAGGATTTCCCTCTGTGCTAATTAATCATCATCATTAGCAACTTCCACCCTCAGCTGAAAAGTCCCAATTGGAAAAGTTATTTCCATCTCTTCCTTTCCTTTTGTAACAAGTGATGTAAAAATAAAAATTAGCCCAGAAAGAAGAGGACTCTAGTTTAAATGCTTTTGCATAAATTTCAAAAGCTCCTGCGTGTCTAACGCTTCTAAAATTCCTGCTCTATACTCTGTAAAAGAATTTGCACAAAATAATTTCTTAAAAGCCAATGGACCATATACTATGCCCCATCCCACCAGAGAATTTGATCTGTGTAAATGTGTTACTTCCTAGGAAACAGGATAATGAAAAGTAGCATTTACTTGTGTGTCCTCTGGAATGAAGCATGGTTACAGGTCTTAAAAATGGTTCATCTTCTAATGGCCTTCTGAGGTTGTTCTAATAAAACATGCTATTTAAAAAAAAATGGTTCATCTCATGTCATCCCCACGACAAATGCATAAAGTAGGCATCTCCCTCACTTGTGAGAGGAGGGGCAATGGGAGCTTGGGAAGGTTCGGGAGGAAGAACTGACTTTTATGCCATCAGGTCTGGGGAGTGAGGCTGCCTCTGAAGCCCCCCACCTTCCATTAGACCTTCTTACTCAAGTGAGGTCCATGAGCTGCGTCAGCCGCCTGGGAACCTGTGAGAAATGCAGTCTCAGGCCTGGCCCAGACCTCCTGGCCTGCACTGGACGTGACCCTCAGCGGGTTTCTTAGTGCAGCGATGTTTGAGAATCACGGCATGGCCCCATCCTTCTTCCCTTCCTGATGTTCTCACGGGAGGAGTCAGGTATCTTTTATTATTATGATTTTAATTTTCCCCCTTTTTGTTGAATTTATTGGGGTGACACTGGCTAAGAAAATTATACAAGTTTTAGGCGCACAGTTCTACAATTCATCATCTGGACACTATTTAGCTCCCCTGGTCAAGTCTCCGTCCATCACCATTTATCTCCCCTACATCCTCCTCCACCTCCCTGCGTCCGAAAGGTATCTTTCAACAAGAAAAATACCTTATGTATGAAGTTGGATCTTAGAAGGAAGGTCAGGCTTACTGAGCCAGGCAGAGGAAAATCTAATATTTATGACTGCTAAATGCTATTTCTAATTACAATTTTCTTAGTCTTATGCTTCAGTGATATCTGCAGCAAGACAGAATGAACTTTGATCACTGTTAGGGTGGAAGGTTGCACAATGCCTGCCCCCTTTTGAAATCACTGCTGGAGTATGTGTGGGATGCCCGGGGTCAGTTTTGGAAGCTGAAGTCTGAAAAAGTGGATAGAATGAGTCCAGACTTGACTACACATTGCTTAAATACCACGGCTGTGGAGTGAACGCACTTAAAGTCCCGAGACACTTACTAAGCTTTCATGAATTTAGAATTTTCACTTCCGTAAAAGGGGCAGAATATAATTGGATATGTGTACGTGCGGAACAACGCTAAAATTTACTTCAGGCGCGCAAGCAAAGGCAGAAGATGTGATTAATCAGGGCCCCAAGAAATTTCACACTGATACAACCCCAAGGTGGTGCCTGTTTGCTCTCATAGTTTAGTAACCTTACAACTCGCCTTGGGTGGGGAAGTAAGAGGAGCTTCATGTGTCAGGAAAGGATAAAGCGAGATGTTTCCAAGGATAAAACCTGCTTCACTGCACATCAGGGTTCTTAATCTACAGTACAGTATTTTCCTGGTAGAATAAGAATAAGCTTTTCATGAGTTACTGGCCAACATCTGAATACTAGGAAATCCCTTCTCCTTCCTAAGTTTACTCTTCCTGCCTCCCCTTTTATGGGCACTGGGCCCCCACCAGACACCCCGTATCCTCTGTAGTCTCCTGGGGGCCCCTCCCTTCCTTGGCTGTTGACGATGTGTTCCAGACCTTCCCGGCCTTCTGATGCTGCAATTCTTGGTGACTCTCAGGGGATTCCAGCCTAATTCCCAGCTTATCCTCTGAGCTGTTCACACACATTCGAAAATATGTAAAATGGCTCCAAAGGCAGGAAGGGCTACATTTTAAGATCCAGGAAGACAATTCCCTCATCTAAAATTCAGAACTGGTCATTGTTCGTAGGCATGATCATTGGCGTTTGTGAGCAATTTTTTGATGACCTTGGTAGGATAAATTAATACCATAGTCCAAGCTAATATGCGAAGGCTGTATTGGAACAGTGTATTAACATGTATAATAAATATCAGTTAATAATGGATGACGGCCTGCTCCATGAAGAACAGACAGATGTTAAACGTGCTATGTTTTACCTAAAGCTTCTTATTTAGCACATAACAAAACATTAGCCCTGCCCTGGGTACTATTCCAAATTAAGGACTCTACTTCTATGAGGCAAAATTATATGGGCTTTTGGTATTCTTGCTTTCTAAAATTATCTGACACAGATTGTAGGACTAGTGTCCACATAAAGGAAATAACATCCATCATATGTACAGAAATAACCCTTGACCCTACCTCTCCACATTACAAACATTTAGTCAAAATGGATCATAGACCTAACTGTAAGAGCTAAGGCTATAATACTTCTAGAGGAAAACATAGGGAAGAATCTTCATGAGTCTGGATTGGCAATGATTTCTTAGCTAAGACACAAAAGTCACAAGCTGTCAAAGAAAACCTAAAACTAATAAGTGTGATCTTTAAGATGCGGTGACACATAAAAAGCAGGCTACAGACTGGGAGAAATATTTACAAACACATACCCGATAAATGACTTTTATCCAGAATATAGAAAGAACTCCCAGAAGTCAGTAAGGTGATGAACAACCCAATGAAAAAAGTGGGCAAAAGATTTCCACGGAGCCTTCACCGAGGAGGATGCACGAATGGAAAGTAAACTTTTGAAAAGATGCTAAGCATCGAGAGAGTAAATTAAGTCCACAATAAGATAGAACTGCAACCACTAGAATGGCTGACGCACGGAGAAAGCACTGGTGACGCCGAGTGCTGGAGAGGAGGCACAGGGAGCACCCTGGCTCGCTGCTGCTGGGAAGGCTAAGTGGGGTGGCCACTTTGAAACGGAGGCAGTTTCTTATACAGTGAAACATATACCTACCGAAAGGCATGTAGGTAAATGTCCACAGCGGTTTGATTTATTTTAGTGAAAACCTGGAAACAACTTGAATGCCCGTCAGCTGACAAGTGAAGCAACAAACTGGTATGTCCGTAAAGTGGAACATTAGTCAGCAGTAAAAAGGAAGACACTGTCTGACATATGCAACGAGGACGAATTACGCAGCCAGACTCAAAGGCTCCGGTCCTATTTAAGTGATATGATGCGATCACCCTATTTAGATGACATTCTAAAGAAGACAAAACTAGGGACAGAAAACAGGTCAGTGGTTGCCAGGGGTGGGGCAGAGGGAGGGGACTGACCGAAAAGGGCACTGGGAAACTTTGGGGGTGGGGGGTGGGGAGAAGGGTCATAGGCTTGTCTTATAGCATGATTTGGGTGGTTGTTACATGGCTGTATACATGTAAATGATGCCACAATAACCTCAACCTAAAAACTAAACCACAGAAGGAGTCTGGTGAAGGCAAAGATGAAGAAGAGAAGGCCTGAAGTTCATAGTCACATTGGGTATGACCAGATCCCTTTCATACATTCTTACCAGTGAATTTACGACAGATAATATTTAGAAAAGGAAGAAGAGTGGACACTAAAAATTAAAATAAAACAAAACCCACAAACAACATTTAGCCAAATGCTTTTTAAAAATGTCTGCCAGGGAAATGAACAAATCTGAAGAAATCGAGACCTAGCTTTCCTTGTTTGGAATCTGGTCCATGTGGGTGTGATCCTAATGGAAATGAGACCCGGCCAGCACACAGCCCACAGAACAGCACTGACGGAAGGGAGCCAGGACCAAATTAGATGCACGAGTGAAAAATAAGCCCAAGACATCACCGGTTTCCATTATGCATGATTTTCAGAGGAAAAAAAACAAAGATCAGCAGGTGTCATCCGTGACTCTCAGACGCTCTGGTTATAGTTGTATTAGAAATGATTTGGCTTGGAGAGAGTCACATTTTAAAGCAGAGAAAAATATATCATCTCAGGTTCTTCACCCATAGGACCCGTAAGTCGAAAACCTCTGCTCCTTATTCTAAAAACAGGCCGCCCAAGGGCAGTCCCACTCCATGGCTTTGAGACTAATGTGAGGCCAAGCTCTTTTTATAGCCTGGATGTGATTTTGCTTGGCATCTGCTGGAAAAGTTGATTTTCTGGGAAAGCCTTTCATTGCCTCTGTGCTTGCAGCAATAAATACATTTCGTTTGCTTAAAAGGTGAACCCTTGCCTAACAGACGGACTTGATTTCCTAAGCCTCCTGTCCTCCAACAAGACACGGAGTTGAGTGTGGATGAGCCAGGGCCTCTCTGAGCGGAGCTGGCAGGGGAGGAATGGGCTGGAAGCACCAGATCCCGGGGCCACAGGAAGCACACAGAGAACGCTGGTCATTAGGCCTCCCATTAAGTATGAAACACTCTAACTAGGAGCTGTCAACATGGGATAGAGCAAGATCAACTATCATCATCAAACAACCTTTCCGTCATTATGAGTTAATAACACAGGGTGGCTTCGGACTATACTTACATGATTAGAAAGTGACAACTACAACAGGTAGCAACTCCTGAGTTACCCAAATGATAAAGCTACAGTTAAATCAAACAGCTAGCTGTCCATATTTATGGTCTCAAGGATAGACTATTAATTTTCACGGCCAATGGCATGTGCCAATATTTTACTGGTATTCTTAGGTCATGTTCTTAGGTTATACTCAAATGTGGCGTGACTCACAGTAGAGATTGCGTGTTCCAATGACTGTGTTTCTGTCATTGCCCAGTGGGGAGCTCTGTACATAGGGATTGGTCAACACCCCGGGGAATGCTGCCTACAAATGGAAGAAGCGAGAGGAAATATGGTGAGCCTGGCCTTCCAAATATTGGCCGTCCCGCTGTGACTGTCCACCAGGCCAGGAGCCTTTGAGAGTGACATTTTAGCATCTTTGGCACAGACCAGGGACAGAACCAACAGTTATATCTATTTTGCATTTAGACTAAACACAGTCACATAAGAGAAAATATTCTTGAAGTTGGCATTGTATGGAGTTGGTCTGTTACGAAAAATAATTGGCCAACAGAAAGAAAAGGTTAAGAATAAGAGCAGGCTCTGACCTGGCTGTGGTACACAGATTCTTATTTGAAATGTTCCTGAATAGGACAAGTTGTAAATCGAGCTCCAAATTTTCTGTCATTAGAAAAGGTGTGCCTATCACTCTTCTCCCCTTCTTCTTCCCCTCCCTTCTATTCCTCCTTCCTTGGCTTTAACTCATTTATCTGTTATTTATATTCATTAAAGTTACTTTGTGTTTTCATTTCTTTTTAAATACTTAAATTTACATACAATAAAAACCACGTTTTGTGTGTGTATAGTTCGGTGAGTTTTGAGACGTGCTCAGAGTTGCATTAGCCCTAATCCCCTGAGCTGCTCCTTTGCTAATCACTGATCTCTCTCCAGCCTCGTGGCGTTGCCTCTTCCAGACCATCATACAAATGGAATCATTTAGTATGTCATCTTTTGAGCCTGGCTTCTTTCACTCAGCATCATGCATTTGAGATTCACCCGCCCTGTTTCTGTCCTGTTTCTGTGTACCAACAATTTGCTCCTTTGTATCCTTGCGGCATGTTCGTTGAATCCCATTAGCACAATTTGTTCACCTATTCACTTGTGGAAGGACACCTGAATTGCTTCCAGTTTTTGGTGAATGTGAATTGGGCTCTTTAAACATTCCTGTGTGGTATTTTGGTGTGGATGTATGTTCTTATAAATAGGCAAGAATGGGATTACTGGGTCATACAGAAAGGGTATGTTTAACTTTATGAAAAACAATTGCAGCCCTGGCCAGTGTGGCTCAGCTGGTTGGAGCGCTGTCCTGTGCACCAGAAGGTCGCGGGTTCTATTCTCAGAAGGGTACCTACCTAGGTTGTGGGTTCGTGTAGGAGGCAACCAATCAATGTATCTCTCTCACATCCATGTTTCTCCTCTCCCCTCTCTCTCCCTTCCTTCCTCTCTAAAAATAAAACAACAACAACAAAAACAAGCAGATGCAGAACTGTTTTACCGTCTGGCTGCTCCATTTTGTATTCCCACCAGCAATGTAGGAGAGCTCTAGGTGCCTGTCAGCACTTGGTGTCATCAGTTTTGTTCTCTTAGCTATTCTCTAGGTCTGCAGTCCTCATTTCTTTTACTAATCTCACTCCTTTTGATTAACAGTTTCTACATGTTTGCTAATCCTAGATCCAGTTCAGGGGGCAGTGGTTCCCTCTGATACATTGCTGGAGTCATATGTAGTGGGAGCTACCATCCTGGGTTTCAGCATGACCTGCCCACTTGTGGCTTCCCACATGCCTATACTCTGCTGCAGGCTAACCAAGTTCCTGACAATTGGGCCAGTTTCTCTTATACCTCAGGGTCTTTGCACATGCCTGCCATCATTGCCTGATGACTCCCAGCGGGGGCACTAGAGGACATTTTCCTGACCCAGGAAATAGATTAGATGCTCCCTCAACTTGTTTTTATCACAGCACTCACTGTGTTGTACATTGGGGACATGCCTCATTTGAGCTTCAGTCTCCAGCATTTTATAGCAGTTGACATACATAGTAACATGATCCACTGTTATGTTAAGTAAGTTAATTTAACTGTCTGTTAAGTAAATGAATTATGGGTGCTACAATTACTCAGTTCTTCCTGACTCCAAATTCAGGTTCTTCCCAAGTGGAAGTAAAAAGCCAGAGTGTCCTATTTTTAGGGCATTTTTTTTTTATATTCATTGTAATATGTTCATGATTTCTCTTTTAAAAAATATATTTTTATTGATTTCAGAGAGGGAGAGGGAGAGGGAGAGAGAAAGAGAGAAACATCAATGATGAGAGAGAATCACTGATTGGCTGCCCCCCTGCACGCCCCACACTGAGGACTGAACCCGCAACCTGGGCATGTGCCCTGACCGGGAATTGAACTGTGACCTCCTGGTTCATAGGTCGACGCTCAACCTCCTGGTTCATAGGTTGACGCTCAACCACTGGGCTGTTCATGATTTCTAAAGCTCTTCTGAACCCAGCTTCAGTGGATAACACTCTGGAGGGCTACCACCCTCTTATTCTGTCCCCTCAATTCCCTAAGTCACCTTACTATGTGAAAATATGTCACTCACAACCTCAGCTCTTTTCCAGTCCCCATGCCGACCTGTGGGATTTCTGATTCTTGGGTCTACCTGATGACTTGGTTCTTCCCGTCTGCATTGTCAGAGAGAATGCTTTCCAGGCCTCTAAAATGCAATCATAAAAAAGGACCACCCAGACGTATGGCAGGGAGTGCCGGCCCTATCAAAACCGGGCTTAGGATCTGGTAGATAAACAAGACATGATCTGCTGAAATCAAGCGCGAAGAAATGAGGCAACGGCTTTGGAATGCCAGGACTCCCTCCTCCGGGAGATTTAGTTCTGGTAATATTTGAACTGAGATATTTTGAGGACAAACGTCGGTGATACGCCAAACATGCTTAAGCCATTTAACGAAACTACCGTGACTCAGGAGGGTTAAAGGTTATAGAGAAAATGTGGGAGTTAGCCAACACGGGTCTGTGAAAAAGCTATAAAAGGAAGATTTCTCAAGGCTTACTAAATGGCTCTGCTTTAAAATAAAATTTTAACTTTCTATCAACAAAAAGACACCTTCATATTACCTTTTATATTCTCAGTCTAAGGAAAGCAGAGACTAGAAGGAATGCCTTGCAGTTCTCCTGATCAACACTAGATGGCAGTCAGTTGCATTCTTTGGGAGCAAAGAACCCACCCCACTTGACTTCAGATTTGCAATGTCAAATATTTTGTGATTGTTTTGGGTTATGATGTCACCCCTCAATGGAACAGAGGGCAGATCCCTCAGTTTTCATGGGGAGCAAACTTCCCATGGGGAAAATTCTGATGAAAATTTTGACTGCAGAATTCCAATGGTGTCTAAAGAGCATATCAAATTCCATTTTTCTTTTTAAAGGCTGGCTGAACTCACTCAATAATTAATTATTTTATAATTTCATTTCCTTTTGACTTGCTCAAAGGAATATGTTCTAAATATATATAGATATGTGAGGACCAGTTAGACCCAGACCCAGTGCAGAGTTCTAAGGGATAGCGATCAAGTTATTGGAGTTGATCCCTGTGTGGGGACTAAGTTATAAAAGCAACTATCATTTCTAGACTAGAGCATTTACTGTTGGAGCACTTTCCAAAAGTAAATTGACTTAACCCCTGCAACACCCCTACCAGGTAGGTGCTGTTCTTATATTCATTTTATGGGTGAAGAAACTGAGGCCTACAGTGGCGTGTGCGGCTCAGCTGGCTTGGAGAGGAGGGGACGCACACCCAGCTTTTTAAAACAGTTCCAGAAGGCACTGTCACTGTGCATATGAACATCCCTTGTGTAATGAATATGACTCTGGACCCTGAAAATATCTCTTTGACTAATCTTCATGAAGCTATAATCGAGCCAAAAGCAGATGGACAAATTGACAAAAATAAACACGTATGCTTGGGGTTCAGGGAAAACAGACCTAGTCACCATCCTGCAGTGATTATCTAAGAACCTGCTTCTTTGCTGTAACCCAATAGCTGCTCAATGGTGGCCATTTCACGGTTTATTAATCCTCCTTCTGCTAGAAAGTGACCGGGGCAGAAAGAGAAGGTGAAACCCAAACAAGTCAGTTCTGTTACTTTTTAGCAACTCTGGTTAAAAGGTATGCAAGGGAGGCCTGAGGTGCGGGTGGGGGCTGGGGATGGAGCTGTAGGCTAAAACACTGAACTATCAAAATACTGATAGAATAGTTAGATAGATCTCATAATCTATGCTTTCTCTGGCTTCCATTAATAGAGTTCTTGTTGAAGAAAAATTGTATTAGAAGGATTTCTGAAGGGTTGTGGACATTTTCTTACATAAAAAGATTGAACTGTCAAGCAGTTCTTGAACAAAGAGTTTAGCAGGATTTTGGAGAGAATACGTTTTCAGGTATAGGGAATTTTAAAGAAAATCAAGTGCACACCTACTGGGAGAACAAATTCATTCAGGGAGAAGATCATCCTGGTTAAGAAGACTGGGTGGGGTGAGCCTCGGGCATTAACTTCAGATGGAACTGAGATATGAAAAGGAAGGCAGTACAAACCACTGCCATTTCTGATGGGGATAGAACTTTGCTGGAGAAGAGGAAAGGTCTGAATGGGTAGCTATTGGCTGTGAACAAATTAAAAAGGTATAAAAGTGACTTCTAATTTGATGTTGGGAGAGACAGTATGAGATAGAATAGTAGTTGTTTCTTAGAGTAAGTGTGAGAGAAAAGGAATCACTGAAAGAGATGCTGAAGGACATGGATGAGAAGATGGTAGGTGGGAACTCATAGAGGGAAGGGTGTTAGAGGGGTAACTGAGATGTTGGCATCAGTGGCAGGAGTCTTGAAATCAGGTGGTGAAGGGACTTCCATGTTACTTAATCATAGGGGGCTGTCCAAGAATACAGAGATGCTGGTGGTTTACCAATGACCAGAATATACTTGCACAGAGCTGGAAGACACCCTCAGAATGTCAGAACCACCAGAAGGTACACATATTTGATATGGATGCATGAAATGATAAGCTTGGGGGCAAATCCTAGAGAAAGACCTAGCCTAACTTTGGATATGAGGACGGCGAGCCCTAAGTGGCCTGGACTAGGTAACACGGCAAGCTAGTGGTGAGCAGCATGGCATTCCAGTTCACTAATTTTTCATACTCCATATTGCCCTGAAAGATTGATAGTGGGAAAGGTTAAATGATAGGTAGTAACACCAGATCAAAACCCAGTCTTCCTGATTTACATGTTTAAAAGTATCTAACATTTTGGAAATTGCTCCTCAAAGTATTTTTGCAAAGATATTGTCAATAATAGTACTTAGCGCATTGCTGAAAGTTCTGGAGCTACTGATAAGTCAGAGCCACATGATGGCAATGCTTGTGAGCCACAGCGTGGATGTGAGATAGTCTTTAGCCCACTGTCAGGGTTAAATCTAGTTCACAAAGGACTGGCATTCACCATTGGGCTTGACGCTGCAGATGGCTATCTGGACATCCTGGACGCCCTCCTAAGAATCCCCGCTGCAGAACGAGTATTTGGACAGACATTGAACACACATCCGCAATTAAAAAAAGGAACAACAAACCACGAGAAATTGATCTTTTTTCAGTCTGGTGGAAAGATAATGGATGGCTCATTTGTCCAGACAAGAAACCCAAGGTCTTGGGCGAGAGGAAACCAAATGACATTAACATTCATTCCAGAGAAGTGACTCAGCTGGCGCACTGTTCTCATGACATGGGGCGAAAACAACCTCTAGAACATTAGTTCTTCTCAACAAATTGGTTGTAGGAAAAATAAATAGCAGTTTTCATCCACACAATGGGCAGCAACAACTGTGTACAGCTGCACTTCCAAGGCAC
This sequence comes from Cnephaeus nilssonii, assembly GCF_951640355.1. Taxonomy (NCBI): domain Eukaryota; kingdom Metazoa; phylum Chordata; class Mammalia; order Chiroptera; family Vespertilionidae; genus Cnephaeus; species Cnephaeus nilssonii. Next base: position 31,031,052 of record NC_137079.1, read on the forward strand.
ACATTTATTCCTGATATGCTTTTTGTGCATTTGAGGTTCTACAAAGATCTTATGACAGCACATATGACAAGCGAAGATGCACACGCTTCATTTCATCAGTGGGGAGCAATCTTGGAGAGGGTTGAAGTATAGACCTCGATTAGGGTTGTGATAAGCATGGCAAATTCTTGCGTTCCTTGGGGACTAGAATATCTACCTTGTCATTTATCCATTACAAATTAGGAGTTCAGCTTCTTAATGGGATTACCTCCAGAAGGCCTCACCCATGATGCCTTTGTAAGATGCTCCCGTGTGGTGTGTGTGTGTGTGTGTGTGTGTGTGTGTGTGTGTGTGTGTGTCTTGTTCTTCCTCATCATCATGGCCTTCTGGGTTGATCCTTCTTTGAACATGGTGTGCAGTCATGGAGGAGCAACACACCGAAGGCTTTTCACACTAAAACATTCCTATTTCTCACTCCAAAAGATCCCTGATTGACGATGGTCCAAACAGAGTACTTTGTGGGGCCGGTGCTTTATGAACCAGTGGTGATGACAGCCCCCCTGACAGGGAGGGGAGAAATGACAGCTCTCGGGGAAGCTCCCAGCCATCCTGACATCACCTCTGAGTGTGGTTTTGGGGAAGTATCTCGATAGGAGCATTTTTTTCTGTATTCTGATAGAACTTGAACACATTCCAAAGCTACTCCCTATCTCCCATTCACACTTAAACCAGGGCAAGGGGTTTCTGCCTGGGCACTTGGACAAACTCTCTCCTTAACCATCAGCAATGATGTAATTTCCACCATGAGGGCCTTTCTCATCTTCCAGATCCTTAGCAGCACCCACTGTGGTGGTCTCTCCTCCCTTCTTCAAATAGTCTCCTCTCTTGGATGCTCGTTCTCTTTGGAGTTTCTTTGTACACCTCTGACTTATCCTGTTTGGCCTTCTTCCTTGACTCCCATTCTGTAAAAGGCTGGTTTTCCTTGGGGGTTTAGCTCTTAGCTCTTCTTTTCCTAGGCACTCTTTGAGATGCGTCTAGTTCACGGTAAATTGCATCAGGGAACACTTTGAGGAAGGTGATTCTTATCTCCCTGCTTGGTGTCTCTACCTAGATGTCCCTCAGACACTTTAGACCCAGCACGCCTGATGGTGAACTTATCTCATTTCCTCCAGCCTCACTCCCAGCAAAAACCAAAGAATAGCGACCAGCCCTTCTCAGCCCCTCAGTTCATAGCAAAACATCAATCTAGACACCAAACCTACAATGGGGGGTACACTGTTGGCTCCTTCTCATACTGCAACCCTCCACCCACAATTAATGTGGGGTTCAGGCTGCCTTCCAGTTTCACCTCCTTCCCACCCTCCACTTTGGTTACGGGATTGCCCTCTTCCTCATTCGTGTCTCCACCACTTGCGAATGCTCTCTTTCTCTTCAGTGGCCTTTGTTCCAGTCTCCTGGTGATGGGAAACGAAATGCCACTCCTCTTTGATCCCGTCTCAGTCTCCAAGGCAAGGCCCTCTCCCAGCCCTTCTCTAGCATGTTGTCACTTCCATGCGCGTCTAGACTATTCACCAAGCTCACTGCTACACCTGGAACAGAGAGGGTGTTCCCAGATGGCTGGGATGTGAAACTAGACACTAATCATTTTAAATCAATCTTGTCCCTATCCATCTTCATCTGGGTCATATGTCAGAGAATCCCTGCATCATGGAGACGCTCTGCCCTCTTCCCGACCTCACCTGATTGGGAAGAGGGAGGCTATCTGGAGGCCTGTCTGGACAACAGTAACTTTAGGAGATCGGCCGTCTCGTCTCCAACAAGTGCCAGCACCAGGGGCCTCTGTGAGCTCCTGATCAACAGAAGCAACTGCTGACTTTAGTCCTTCTTCACCTTTCAGCAGATAAGACCTAGTTAAGCAGTTCACTGATCCTCAGGTGTTTACTGATTATAAATGGAATTAGAACTACTGCTGAGTAGGAAAAACATACACATATTCCTTCATACATTGAGAAGGTGTGAAGACTATCGAGAGTGGAAAAATATATGAGAAAGAATAAAAATTGAAGACTCTATTAGAAGTTAACATCTAGCAAAATAGTAAGAAAAGCATCTTGACTTATTAATAAATTAAAACAACAAAGCATTCACTTCTAAATTTCGAACTAGATTACAATAACCTTACATGCTCATGGACAGTAATTTAACCCTACCTGGATGCCCCAAGACAATTCGGGCTTTATTCACATTAGAGTAGGTCATGCAACAGTGACGTGTCCATATGCAAATGGCACTGTGTGCAGTATATCTCTACTAATGTACTGACACGTTGCTGGTTCCACTGTAACTTCTTTGAGCTCACACAGCATGCAAATCTTGGCGGTGTATCTCCAGGACTGTGGGGTGTCCTGCATCCAGGGAATGCTTGGTGAATGCACCCCTTCTCCCTACTTCTAGGGAGATCAAGGGAGACATGAATGTCTATAGGGGTGAGATCTGCTCCTGCAGCTGCTTACATAGCTCTCTGATTTCAGACACACTGCTGGTTATACATGACGATTTGCTATCTGATTTCCATCTGGGATTTATGGTTAATGCTGTCATAGATTTATTAGCTGTTGGATTTCTTTGAGCCAAATATTCCTCTTTGTCTTGTAAAACAGTAGCACGTTCTTAAAAGCCAGGAATCAATTCAGGAGGCAGGGATGTGACCACTAAAAGTCTGACACGGTTTTTCCTTCTCAGGGTGATTCATCAGAAAATGACCTCCAACTATGCATGGACTTTGATTTCTTTAGCTGCTGTTAGCTCACCCTCCCAAGCTCTTACCCTGAAACCACATGAAAGTACTGAGCTAGCATTAGGAGCACACTGATTGGTAGGAAGCCCAAAGGCCACTAACTGGTGGGAAGAGCCATCAGTCTCCCTCCCCTTAAAAAAACCCCAGAAACCCAGGGAGTGGAAAATGAGGCGATTTCAAATGGTCTATAAATTATTCAACTAGAACTTGTTCATTTCCACAGCCACAGGTGCCATCTTTCTGAACAAAAAGTGTGTCCCATGTTCACCTGCAGAGAGCAGAGAAGCATGCGATGAACCTGGACTACAGGAAGAGGTCCTGGGTTGGCTCATACCTGTTGCTTTAAGAAGTCATCAAGTCCTCTAGCCCTTCCTTCCTCTTCCCTGGTCTAAGTTCTTTCTAGGAAAATGTTGGGTGATGAGGGAGACAGGTCCCCACCAATTCAGGCAGTAGGAAGGGGTGTGAAGGTGGCAGTCTTAACCTAATACTCTCTGCTGGGATTCCCACCTGGCACCGTCTAGTGGGCGTTTCTGGGACACATACATGAAACCCCAGGCGTCCGCACTGGCGGGTCTTGCAGAGATTCCACATCATGAGCTGCATCCTTCCCCAGCACCTTAGGGCATCTTCCATCGTTAGTTTACTCCCTGCTGGTCCTCTGAACAAAGACCATTTTTCCTATCACAATTCATGTTTTGATCCCTGATGAAATCTGCTGCATTTGGATTTTAAGGGAATTTTATAATTCCTGCAACCCACATCTCCTCCAGCTCCCGCCTCTTCCTGCTTTCTCTTATCAACCCCTTATTTAAAAGGGTCTTGACTCCACCCCTGAGTCCCCGAGGCATCTGATGTTGCAGACCTCTCTTTTGTGGGGTAACTGCCATTGCTGCCCCCCTGCCTCTCCACTGCTAGTTCTCCAGGTTCTTTTCAGGGATTTCTTTCTCAGCTCCTCATCCCTGCTCTTCCCATAGCACACACTTCCCAATGGTGAGCCCATCCAAGGGCCCTCCCTGGTGACCAGCTGCTTCTCTCAGTGTCCCCACAATTGGGACACTCACACCCTGTCCTGCACACCCCTTCTGTCTTTGCTAGGAGAGCTTCCGGCTCTGTCCTCCGCTAGGTGGTGTCTACTGAGGGTGTGGCTGCCAGGCCTTATTCAAATGAGCATCTCTCACCCATACCACAGTCTTGTACACAGTGGGTGGCTGCATGTATTGATTAAATAAAAAACTAAAATATATTAGTTTTGATAAGCCTTGCATTCTACAGGAAGAGCAGAACCTTCAAATAGGTGTTCAGATCTAAAGAGCTCCATTGACTCAGAAAGTTTACCTTGAAAAAGAAATTAGCTTACTAATAATAGTGTAACAACTTTGTATGGTGAAAGATGGTTACTAGCCCTGGCCGGTTTGGCTCAGTGGATAGAGCGCCGGCCTGCGGACTCAAGGGTCCCAGGTTCGATTCCAGTCAAGGGCATGTACCTTGGTTGCAGGCACATACCCAGTAGGGTGATTACTTTGTACGGTATGTAAATATCCAATCACTATGCTATATACCTGAAACTAATATAGTATTGTATGCCAACATTATAGTTAAAATATATATAACACAAAGACAACTAGCTTAAATAAGAGAAATTAAAAGACATCATTATATGTCTTGCTACCTTATACTTTTTGCTTTGAATAGCAGAGATACAATTTTAAGGTCTTTTAGACCAAAAGAACTCCTTAAAATATAAGTAATATCAACTGAGTGAACTACCTTGAGTAGACGGAGATTAGCATAAGTTCAGTTTGTAATGAAACTGAGCTACTTAGAAAGTCACAGAGCTGAACATTTTCTTCTTAAACCAAAATTAAAACTTTGCAGAAGCCTTTTAAAAATGTTTTGTTTATTTTAGTTTCCATGTGCAGGCAAACACAAAAACAAAACTCTATTGTTTCTTCAAACACATAAAACTAGGTTCCCTTGAGTTTATATGACATGACGAACAGTTCATTGAAATGTGTATGACATATGCTGGACTTCATTTTACTGTAAGTACTGTATTCTTCATTTCAAAGGACTCAGATCACACTAAAAAGAGTTGGTTTTATTTCCCTGAGCAAAGCCAAGGCTAACACTAAAAAACACCAAAACCACCCAATGGGCAAACGAGGTTTTAGTGTTGACTATGCTACCCGTACACGTGTTCTCATCTTCTCCCTTGCTCCCCAACTAACCGTAGGTAATGAATGCGTACCTGTGGAATAAACAAATGAATAATGAACTTTTAATAAAATCAAAAGTGAACAACTGTTTGGATGGAACAACAGTCAGCTACAAAAGCGAGCAGTTGCAAAAGTTAGGAAGAAGACTGGAAATGCGTGGGTGTGTTCTCAAGGTCTTAGAAAAATTCAGGAAGTCCAGCAGATGTTTTCTGTTAAGAGGCGTTGGAAGCCCCAAGAGCTACATCTGTTTTTTTTTTTTTAAAATAAATATGTTTATTTGTGAGACTATTTTTCCCCCTCTTAAATAGTTCTCTGCTGAAACTCCCAAAATGAAAGTTTTGAACTCCTGAGGCCTCCATGAGTAACTCAGAATCCGTGCACGTGAACAGGAAAACCCCTAGAGGAGTGGAAATCTGGGTCAATCATTGCAAACAGTTCGTTTTATCAATTACTCTTTTTTCCTATTTACTGAAGCAGAATTAGGACTTTTTCTTTAATCTAATTGATTATAAACAGTATAATACAGGTTTCAGTAATTAGATTGTCCTCTTTTGGAAAGAGAGATAATGATAATGATCCTGTGTTTTTTTTTTTTAAATGTGTGTGTGTTTGATACAAACATTGATGAATAAAGGTCACATGCAAGAACCCAGAGAACAAGTCCGTGAATAATATTTAAAATATTGGGGTTTTCTGCTCTGTAATTATAATTTCGAATTTATTATGTTGAAATACCTATGGAACCGTACTTTTCTTACTGTCATTGTTTTGTTAATCAACTTTAGAGCCATGAAAGTTGATCTGCAATTCTTCTCTTAGCTCCATTTTGTATGATATTAGGGGGGAGAGAGACTAAAGTTTCAAAAGCCATAAAGTGGAATTAATGTTGAGTAAATGTCTAAAATCTTATTTAAATTTCTCATCTCCTCAGGAACTCTCCCACTTTTGTAACTTAGACAAACTGTTCTCCAAAAGGCCTAAAAAAGATTAGGTTTACAGAACAAACAAACACAATATTATCTGAATGAATTAAAATGGAAGTTACTATCCTGGCTGGCTGGCTGTTTAATGAGGCTGCAGGAATAGCCAACACACAAACCTTATTAAAGTTTAGAAACACAGCTGGCGGCATGTTTTGGAGGATTTGTCTGATTATTACACATGGTTACTGAATATATTATGAGTATGGAACAAATTCAAGAACATTAGATTCTCTTAGCCTCATGGTGATGACTAAAGTCATCAAGAATTTTAATCGAGCATCTCACAGAGGGAACTTGTGCAATTATTGAGCTACAAAAGCTGTGACCAAAGCAAACCTCACTCACATCCCGCCTTGCCCCGGCCTTCAAACAAAATGCTTTATCCTTCTGAAAGAAGCAGGTAGCGTCTCACATTCCTGCCAGGAAGACTGCAGGTTGCAAACATAGGGTGTTACCGCCCCCCCCACCCCCACCAAATGTATACATGCACTTTGAATAGTTATAAAGGCAATATTTATTAAAATACATTTCATTTTCGCCCTAACCGGTTTGGCTCAGTGGATAGAGCATTGGCCTGTGGACTGAAGGGTCCCAGGTTCGATTCCGGTCAAGGGCATGTACCTTGGTTGCGGGCACATCCCCAGTAGGAGGTGTGCAGGAGGCAGCTGATCAATGTTTCTCTCTCATCGATGTTTCTAACTCTCTATCCCTCTCCCTTCCTCTCTGTAAAAAATCAATAAAATATATAAAAAATACATTTCATTTTCAAAATTGAGTTATCAGCTAGTAAAGTGTGCATACATTATTTTTGGGAGGATACCCATAGTCCGATGAAAATGAATTAGAATAGTTGTGTGGGAATTTACATTTCAAAACATTTTCATGGCAAATCCCCCCAAATTTAAACTATTTTTGAAAAGTTCTAATATTTTTAGGTTTCACAAGAGTGAATTGCATCACCCAGGGAATGACATGCATCTGAGGAAGGAAAGGTTTCACAAGGCCTAGGCTGAACCCTACACACTAGTTATTTGTCACGCGTGGGAAAGAAAGTAGGTAGAATGGGTCAGATATGCAGGACTTAGGCCTAGGGCCAACCAAACTCAAATAGTCATTTAAAAACTCATTATGGGTAAAGCTAGACTTTTCCTTTATTCCCTGACCAAGTCAAGATGGGATCGTTCCCTTTTGCCCCCAGTGCCAGCATTAATCTGTCATTATTATTTAACATCTGGTAGGGCTCTCTGGTTGTTTTGAGCATAAGCTCACAATTATATTTTCAACCTCATAGTTTAAGGGTGTATGGGAAGGACACTTTTTATCTTATTCTGATGTTTCCTCCCTGTGTTACTTTGGTCAAGTGACTTAACTGCGGGCTCGCTATCTACAAAGTGAGTGTTTATGTGAGGAGTCCATGAGTTGAGGGGCTAGGACAGGGAGTGCAATAAGTATTCTTGCCTTTCTCTTCCCCTGCTCTTTCCTTCCTTTGACTATCTCTCTTTTTTATTTTTCCTTCGACTATCTCTTAAATGTCCTTTACAATAGCTACCAGAATACATTCTATCTTGCTGCCAAGGAAGAAAGTTCCTATAGCTAAAAACAGACAAGAATTTGTGGTTGATCTCTTTTTATAAAATGCCCAAGCAAGCCAATATACATACAATTAGACAATTAAGGAAACATTTTAACATGGAGTTTCAAAAAGCCAACCTAAATTAATCTGGTTGGTGGTCTCGCAACTACTCACTAGGTGACTTACTCTGACTTGCCTCTGGGCTGGATATAGCTGGTATATATCTAGTCGACTGTGATTTTTGTTTTCTATTCCTTAAGCCAGTGATGACTCTAAACTGTTATCTCTGGTCTTTTGCTGATTTATATTTACTGCTGTTTCAATAGCCTGGTTGAGCTTTCCTCATAACAGATATGCATTTTAATTATTTTGAGTTGCTCTTAAATAAATATAATCTCACACTGTGTCCCCCTGCTCCCAAAGTACACTATATAAAAATAGCAACGGAACAACCAAGAAGGAGAAGGGACAAGAAAAGGAAAGGGAAGCAGAAGCAAAAAAAAAGAAATCCGATGTTTTATTCAGATTTTTGTGCTTTTCTAAAAATAACATCAAAGCCTTTAAAATACTTAATGGGGAGGTTATCTTCTGTTGGAGGCTGCAGTTTGTGTATTTTCCCAGGCTGGATAGCTTCTTTCTTAGGTTTGACACAGCTGCTTCCAGCAAATATTGGCCATTTTTTCAAATTAGAGGGCTGTTAAAATTTAACATTAGAGAATCTTTTTATGGGAGTCAAAACAAGAAATAAACGAGAGAATATAAAACATGGTGTGAAAGCCCTTGTTCTAAATGTCCTCTCTCAGTTGACTCTTTCTCCTACCCCATACCAACCCACTCACTCTCCTTTATGCCCACAAAGGACTATTTATCCACTTGTAGCTGGTATAACTATCGCAGATCACTTTCTGCCACAGTTCACGTGACCCATCATTCCTCCGGCAACATTATTTTGCAAGTGACGGTTCCGTTTTGAGCCGACACTTCCGGCTTCCAGTTTCCATTTACTCCAAAAAATTCCTGCTTTTCCATGGCTGTGAAATATGCCTCCTACAATGTTCTTAAAAAGTGGAAAAAAAAAAAAAAAAAAGCCCAACTATTGACTAATGGAAAAATATTCATCCACCACTCAGTGAAAAATGAGAAATCAGAAATTCATTTTATAAAGTTTTATGTTTTCTCCCTGAATCAAGTCCATAAATATTAATGATCTGAAACTCCATTTACATGACAGGGACACGGAGCCAGGGAGACAAAGTGGTGGCTTCTAACACCACGAGGGGCTCTTTAGTTCCGGGTCGGCACGAGCCAATTCCCTGTCAAAGTTGCATCTGGCAGAAACTATGTAAGAAGATGCCCGAGACTCTTCTGATGCATTTCTAAGTACACTGACTGCAAAATTATCTTCAGACAAATATCAAAGGGGGTGTATAAACAGTGGGGAGAGGAGGTTTTCCAAAAAAACATCTCTGACTGTCATGCAATATTAACAGGGCTACGCTGGCGTCTTGGCAGCCCTGCTCGGGCCCTGAGCAGCATTATGACCAAGGATGGTAAGGCTGTGAAGAACCCCGTATTAGTCATGTTCGTGAAACCCAGGCTCTCTGAAGGATCGCAGTCTCGGGACTTGTGGAATTTAATGCTTGGGTTTGAAACAAAATCAAGTCCCAGAACATTTGCATACTTCCTATACCTTTTTCTAAAATCTCTCTGAGCACACAATTTGACATGTTCAACAGTTTAGAAATATGGTGGAAGACAAATATTTGCTCTTCATCATAAAGAAATAGCAACTGTTGAAATATCAACATTGTGTTTATTTTATCATTAGAAATTGGAAACCTCCTAAGAGAAAAGGGTCAGCCTAGTTATTTCTATTAAAACTTTAAATGGCTTGCCATTTAAATGGCAGGTGTTGCTCAGTGGTTGGCATTGACCTATGAACCAGGAGGTCACCCAGTTTGATTCCCGGTCAGGGCACATGCCTGGGTTACAGGCTCGATTTCCAGTGTGGGGCATGTAGAAGGCTACCGATCAATGATTCTCTCTCATCATTGATGTTTCTATCTCTCTCCCTTCACCTCTGAAATCAATAAAAATATATTAAAACAAACTTTAAATGGCTTAATTTTAGACACGGTACTTAAGGACAAGATGTTCAGTCCTTATTTTTTGGAGATCACTAGCAATTTAAAAAGAAGAAGGGTGGTTAAGTATGTCTGATGTTTTACTAATTCAAACCAGAGTCATGAGCACATGTTCTCCAGAAAAGAAAACAATTCTATTCCATAGAACTTCCTGCTGGCCAATCCCACTACTGTTGGAGCTTGTCCAAGTGCACACAGAGCCCCTCACTGAAGTTCGGGTAATTCCACAGTGAGAGCTACTCTGGGAGCAAATGCGCATGTTTGGGAGCCACCACGACCCTCTAGCTATAGAGTGAGGGAAATGTCCACTGTTTGAACCAGCACTAGGTTGGCTGTTAAAAACCCCATTCAATCTGCACTATTCAATCACAACAATCCCCAAAGACAGATTCCCATTTAAAAACCCAATGGAAGGTCAATACTGGTTCATCAGTTGTAACACATGGACCACCCTAATGAAAGATGTTAACGATAGGAGAAACTGGGGGTGGGAGGTAGGAAGAGGGTTATGTGGGAACTCTTAATTTCTGCACAATTTTTCTATAACTCTAAAACTGCTCTAAAAACTAAAGCCTATCTCTACTAATAAAAGGGTATTATGCTAATTAGACCAGATAGAACGGACGTCGTCCAGACGTCCTTCTGGACAAAGCCACAGTGGCAGGGACTGAGGCACAGGCAATTAGGGGAGATCAGGCAGGCAGGGGAGAGCGGTTAGGGGAGATCAGGCCGACAGGGGAGCGGTTAGGAGCCAGCGGTCCTGCATTGTGAGAGTGATGTCTGACTGCCAGTTTAGGCCCGATCCCATGGGATCGGGCCTAAACTGGCAGTTGGACATCCCCCAAGGGGTCCTGGATTAGAGAGGGTGCAGGCCGGGCTGAGGAACCCCCTCCTCCCCCGTGAACAAATTTTGTGCACCGGGCCTCTAGTTAAAAATAATAGAAGGGAAATAAGAGTACATTCCATTTATTTTAGCGTAATTTCCATTAGGATTTTTACTTCCTTTGGGTTATTACTTATTATCTATTTGATTTCATATCCCTCATGTGGAATTAAAGATTTGGATTAAAAGCATCGATAGTGACATATTTTGTTGAGGGAAATTCTTAGTATAATAAACTAAGTGTTATATTCAGTTTATATAATAACTACATTCAAAAAGGTGAAATAAATGTTACAGGAAAAACTGTGTTACAGTCTCATTTAACTTTGTAAAGTAAGGGTAGGAGGATGAGGGGTGTGCGTGAGAGAGAGAGAGAGAGAGAGAGAGAGAGAAAAAGAGAGAGAGAGACAGAGATAGATATCAACTATTGAAATTGTGTGGATACTTTTCCCTGTCATTCTGCCCAAGACACAAGTATCCCAGATGCCTTTCATACGGTGAGCATCTCTCCACAATGAATGAAACTATCTTCTTTAAAACTTCTCTTTCCTACATGACAGTTGCAGTTACTTATAGAAAGTGCTCAACAGAAGAAAAAATGAGCTGTCGCAACACTGAAGGAAGGGCTGGTTTGGCTTGGGTTACTCAGATAATCACTAGGCTCCTGGTGGATTTTCAAGGGGAAGGTTGACTATACCTAATTGTCATCTTACTCATTGACTCGAGATCCTTCTCCCCTGAAGAGACATGTCTCCACTGTTCACTTCCCCAGGACCAGAACTGAACCTGTGGAGAACTAGCAGCTTGTAGAGAATTTTTACCACAAGGAGCTCTCCAGCTCCTGGCTCCTTTGCCAACACTGAGCAGCCTGTTTCCAGAATAAGCTGTGGATAACTCAACACGTGTCCTCCATTTCCCTGAGTCCTCTCTTACTTGGAATCAGTTATGAATTGAAAACCAAACCTATGTCAGTAAGTAGTGGCAGTTGAGAGAGGTTAGGTGTTGCCAGCTGGTCCTTGTAGAGAGTATCAGATGAGCCAGAACTCTTGATGTGGATGTTTCTATTAGGTGATGGGCTGCCTCTTTATTTTCTTATTTTTTAAATAATATGTTTTTATTGATTTTTAGAGAGAAGGAAGGGAGAGGGATAGAGAGATAGAAACACTGATGAAAGGGAAACATCATCGATTGGCTGCCTTCTGCATGCCTACTGGGGATTGAGCCTGCGACCCTGGCATGTGCCCTGACCGGGAATCGAACAGGCGACCTCTTGGTTCCTGGGTCGATGCTCAATTGCTGAGTCATACCAGCCAGGCTGGGCTGCATCTTATGCTAGCAAAGCCTACGTCAAGTAATTCACCATCTGATCGAAGAGAGAGAATGCCTCATCATCAGCAGTTCTAGGAAAAGGCTAAGTGAAATGTGGCAAGTAGCAAGGAGAGGACAAGGAACTGAATGTTGGCCAGAGAACTGAGTTATGCATCAAAGGATGTTCTTGTGTTACTGAGCATGTGAAGAAGTGGATATATGTCAGCAAGACTCGGATGTGGGTCACTTAGTCTGTGATGAGTATCAGGAAACATCCACAGTCCAGGACACAATGGCAGGATCAGGGAAAGACCTCTGACCGGGAAGTGAAATGTTTTTCTCTGTCTTTTGTGAGTATGAGCATGTGGCAATCTATCAAAGCACCGACCAGTCCATTCAACCTCTCTACACTGTCAAAGTGATCCTTTTAACAAGAATGTTCATGTAAACTTTGTGCCTAAAATACTTAATGGCTTCCCTTCACTCTTTGGAGAAAGACCCGGCCTTTGACCCTGGCATGATCCACGTCAGCTCTGCTGGATCAGGCTCTGCCCTCCAGCTACGCCCATCTGCCTGTAGAGGTGCATCTGCTCTGTAGAGGTGCATGCTGTCAGACAGTTCTCTCTTCCATTGGCTCTGGTAAGCACTCCTCTTCCTTCCATTCTCAGTTTAATCTTCCTGCCCCAGGCAGATCTCTCAAACTCAGCATCATTAAGCACTCCCCCAGAGTGTCAGTTTAGCAATTCATAGCACATTCGCCTAATTCCTGGCTACACAGTGGAACACATGTGCTCAGAGGCCAGTGGCCATGTCTGTTTGCCCGCCTAGCACACTGCAGCAAGTTCTTAATAAACATCTGTAAATGAAGACAGAGGGCTGCATCCAGCTGGCTGAGGCTGGCCTCTCCCTCACCCACCCTTGCGTATCCATCCTCAAGGCTGCAGCTTAGGACCCTGTCCCTCTTCAGCCTGCTCCAACCTGTTCCTAACCAGGTCATCAGCTACCACCTCCCTCATTCAGACATTTTGTTTCTCTTTAGATTTCTGCAGCTCATAGAACATTCTTCTTATTTCTCTGATGCTCCCACCCCAATTCTCCAGCCTATCTACCACTAAGCTTTCTTTATTCCTTCTTAAGCATTTCTCCTCCCTCCCTTTTCCTCCTCACCCAAGGGCCCCATGTTGCTCAGGTCTGAGCTCACCATGCCTGGATTTTGCCCAATTTTTACTCTTCTTTGTCCGATTTTGCCCTTTATCACCAGCCTTCCCAACCTCTAATGAACTCTGAACCAGGTATCACTACACCAGCTTCTTTAAAACACCGTTTCTACCATGTCAGGTCAGTGCTCAAGAACCTGCAATGGCTCTTGACTATGCCCAGTATGGAGCTCACTCTTTAGGCATTTAAAGCCCCTCTATTCAAAGTCAGCTCATCTCATTCTTGCCACTATTCCTTCGCTCATGGCACATCCTCACCTGGAATGTACTCTGGTGTCATCTAGGGTCTCAGGCCCAGTGTTCTCCACTGATTAGCCCAGATGTTTGCTTTTAAAAATAATTTCTACTGTTCTGGTGTATGTTATGCAGCTTCACAGTTAACTGGGCTCTAGGTCATTTCCTATGTGCTAATTTTATGTCTCTAAGTAGGCTGTAAGCTCCTTAGGACAGAAATCATATTTCTTAAGTCTTTTTAAACTTTATTTTTATTATAGTAAAATATATATAACATAAAATTTACCTTTCTAACCGTTTTAAAGTGTACAATTTGGTGGCATCAAGCACATTGATAATGTTGTACAACCATCACCATAGCTATTTCCAAACTAAACTGAACCTCTGTATCCATTAAGCAACAATCCCCAACTCCTCCCTCTTAGAGCTCCTGTAACCTCTAATTTACTTTGCGTCTCTAGATTTTGCCTGTTCTAGATATTTCATATCAGTAGAATCATATTCTTTTCTGTCTGATTTATTTCACTTACTATAATGCGTTCAAGGTTCATCCTTGTTGTAGCATGTATCAGCACTTCATTCCCTTTTAAGGTTGAATAATATTCCACTACGTGGATATACCATGTTTTGCTTATTTATTCATTCATTGATGGACACTTGGATTGCTTCCACCTTTTGGTGATTGTGAAAAATGCTGTTAGGAATATGATTTTACAAATATCTGTTTGAGTTCCTTTTTTCAGTTCTTTGGGGTACATTCCTAGGAGTGGAACTGCTGATCATATGGTAATTCTGTGTTTAATTTCTTGAGGAGCAGGAACCACATTTCTCACATTTGTATTTCTCTATGGGGCCTAATACTGCTGAGGATGGAGTGGTGAGAAAATAGTGGGTAAATACTTAATATTAAATTAACTTAGTGGCAGCAAAAGGCAGTGGTTCAGCGCATGGACTCTTAAGTTGGAATGATTGGGTTAGAACCAGTTGACATTGGGCAAATTACTGAAAGACCTCTCTTGCTTCAGCTTCCTCATCTTAAGGGGAAAATAGCAACCCGCTTCATTGGTTTGTTGTAAGAGTTAATGCACGTAAAGTGTATTTGCTGTTGTTCAATAATGGTTGTAAAATATTACTCATTTACCAAGATGTCAAGGGGGTAATAAGATTCCTAACCCAGAGGCCTACAAGAAAACCAAGCCAAAAACACCAAAAAATAAATGTCCACAGGTAATTCCAATATTAATTCTTATTTTGGTTTTTGTTGCCTAATTTTTCTGCATGAAGAAGTGAAGGAAGCCCTAGATATGGTGAGTGTGGAGGCACCAACACTCCATTCTGCATGAAGGTTTTTACCACCTAGGGGGTCCCACAGTCATGTTTTGGGAAAAGATATTTTGAATCTCATTGTATCTGAGTCATGCCATAAAGGCTTATTTAAAATTTTTTTATTGTGAGATTCTCCTGAAATTGTCTAGAATTATTGCAGAAAGTATAGCTGACAATTGAGTAATTAAAATCCAATATCAAAAACCTTATTACCCAGAGAACTGAAATGTATTTCAACAGAAATATCATTTCATTTTTACATAAGGTTTACATCATTCTATATTGTGGTCATAAAATAGTAATCCTAACATAATTTCCACATCCAAATATTGCCATTTAAAAACTCTATGTGTTTGAAAGTATTCTTGGGTGAGAGAGAAATTTACATTACAAAACTAAGCCAGTGAAAGATTCAGTTTGATATTTTAATTTTAGTTTTTGCTTAAAGAGTCTTCAAAATGAGCTCTTTAGAAGAATAAAAAGGCTCAATTTTATAGTACAAAAGAGAATCACATGAGGTTAACTTGATTCATTATTGTTCATGAACTTATAAGGCTAGAAGGGATTTTGAAGCTGTTGGTAGCACAGCCATGGTGAATCTCCCCAGGTGGGTACCATCAGGGTGGGGATCACCAACATCTCTGTGATTCACGATTGGGAATTCTCTTGGCTGTAAGTCTTTCCTGGAAATTCTCTACATGTCTGGGATGGAAATCACCTTCGGATTCCTTGTTTATCAGCCCTCCTGTACTTACCGACTTACGCAACTGCTCTTTAGTGTTACTCTCTTTCTCTTGGTTACTAAACTGTCTCAGTTTCTCTCCTTTTTGTTCCAGGACTTCATTTATAGTTAAAGAAAGAGGGAGTGTGGAGGAGACCACAGAAGACCAGACGGCTTCCAGGGCAGGAAATAATCCAATAATTATTCTTGACCGCAATTAAAAAAAGAGGGAGGAAGAAGAGAAGAAACTCTAGTGGGGGATTTTCAGGCATCCCATGAGGAAATAGGAATGAGACGGCGTTGTGCTAATATGGTCTTTTTACTGCATGGGGCGGGGGCCATCTGCTGCATAATACATGTTTGGGTGGAAAATTCACAAGCATTTTTTTGTTTTGTTTATCCTCACCCGAGGGTATTTTTTCCATTGATTTTTATTTTTTAATTTTTTAGAGAGAGTGGAAGGGAGGGGGAGAGACAGAGAGAGACACATTGATTGGTTGCCCCCCAACCTCCATCTGGAGTCAGGGATCAAGCCTGCAACCGAGATACATGCCTTTGACCAGAATTGAACCTGTGACCCTTCAGTCTGTGGGTCAACGCTCTTACCATTGAGACAAACTGGCTAGGGCACAAGCATTTTTTGCATACTAGGTACATGAATATGCAGAAGGTCTCAAAAGCCCTCCAGACTATGACTTTGCCTTTGACCTCCTCCTTTCCTGTTTCTTCCTATTAATCCCATCTCCTCTTGTTCCTTCAGAATCTGACTCATTTGTCCTAGTTCACTCCATGCTGAACCAACCTTTCCCCTACACCTGAGAGATAAATAAATGGCCTGAACATAGTGATCTTTCAACCGCAGTGTCATTCTTTGAATTGACTCAAATTCCTTTGGCATATGGGTAGAAGAATCAATTCTTTGGGCTCCTCAAATTGGTTTCTTTTGATACTCTTTTTTTTGATGATTTGCTGACTGACTTATTTTCTTGCTGATTTTTTTAAAGGCATAATTTTATCGATTTTTAAGAGCGAGAGAGGAAGTCAAAGGGAGAGAGAGAGAAATATCGATATGAGAGTGGGAATCGAACCAGTGACCTCTTGGTGTATGGGACAATGCTCAACCAACTGAACCACACCAGCCAGGGCTCACTGATTGTTATTTACTCTTCAATTCTCACAACGTTCAACTCCACCATTCTTTTGTCTAGAATTTCAAATCTGAAGTACTTCACCTCCTGCCATTTATTGTTGAAAACTCAGATGTTTGTTTCCACGGTATGTGTGAAGGCAAGAAGAGAGAAGATTCCAGAAGAAATGCATACAAAGATGGTCATGGCACAAGGAAGTATAAGGAGGACTAAGATATTCAAGGTAAATACTGAAGAACAGCAAAATGAGACTTTCCCTAGCAAGCTGAAGAGAACCACCAAACCATGCTTGCAAACACAGCCTACTGAGAGTGAAATGGGCCACTCTCAGGAAGGTTGAAGCCACACTTCATTGAATACCTTCTGGAGCCTGGTCACAACCATTACTAGATACTGGAGATTACTTCATCTTCCTTGAACACCTATTACACTATTACCATTCCATTTGGAGAATTAAAACCTAAGGCTTACAAGAGGTGAGGGATTTCCTCAAGGCCATGAGCTAGTAAGTAGTAGAGCCAATTCCTTTATACTAGGTGTACCAGTTAGTAATGCGGATTTTTTCAATGGATGGAGTTACACATATGTTGATATATATGCGATTTGATATGTATGCTATTTTGTTGTATTGAGAGCAAAATTCAAAACTTCATATGTCAAATTTGCTGAAGGTGTTAACATGATAAATATTTTTATGCTTAAAAATGTCAAATTTCGTGCCAAAAAAAAGAGCATTTGTAGGAAGTTTTAACTCATTACTTTATTTTAAAGAAAAGTGCTGCTGAAAGTGATCATATACTTCGGGAAGCTTATGGTGAACATGCTCCATCTCAAGATACTTGTGAACGCTGGTTTAAATGCTTTAAAAGTGATGATTTCGATGTGTAAGACAAAGAATGTCTAGGTCAACCGAAAATGTTTGAGGACCAACAATTACAAGCATTATTGGATGAGGATGCGTCTCAAAAACAACTTGCAGAAAGATTAAACATTGCTCAGCAAACAATTTCCCGTTGTTTACAAGCAATAGGAAATATTTTAAAGGAAAGAAAATGGGTGCCACATCAGCTGAACGAAAGACAAATGGAAAAACGAAAAGTCATCAGTAAAATGTTGCTTCAATGGCACGAAAGAAAGTCTTTTTCGCATCGAATTGTGACTGGCGATGAAAAGTGGATTTATTTTGAGAATCCCAAATGCACAAAATCACGGGTTGATCCAGGTCAACCATCAACTTCGACTGCAAGGCCAAATCGCTTCGGAAAGAAGACAATGCTCTCCGTTTGGTGGCATCAGAAAGGTGTGGTGTATCATGAGCTTCTAAAACCTGGTGAAACCTTTAATACTGATCATTAGTGACAACAAGTAATGAATTTGAACCATGCTTTGATTGTGAAATGACCAGAATGTTCCAGAAGACACAAAGTAATTTTGCTTCATGATGACACACCATCACACACTTCAAAACCAGTTAAAGACACGTTAAAAGATCTTGCCTGGGAAGTATTAACCCACCACTGTATTCACCAGACCTTGCTCCTTCAGATTTCCACTTGTTCTGATCGATGGCACACGCACTTTCTGAGCAGCACTTCAAAACATACAAGAAGTGGAAAATTGGGTTTCTGAATGGTTTGCCTCAAAACAAGCAAAGTTCTATTGGGACCATATCCACAAATTACCTGAAAGATGGGAGAAATGTCTAGCTAGCAATGGACATTACTTTGAATAAAGCACTTTTAACATTTCTCTTGAAATTATAGTGTTTTCTTTTATTACAAAATCTGCCATTATTAACTGGTACACCTAGTAAACATTCTGAGCGACTCGGACAAGAGATACATGGTCAGTTCTCTGGATATTCTTTTAACCTAGTGATCATTAGCATATTAGTATTATTAAATATTTTGCACTGGTAACAGCCGGGCAGCAATAGGTATCAGCTGCAGGGCACTTCAAGAATGATCGGATCTGGCAACTCCTATCTGGTAAGGTTTTCTGATTATCCCCATTTTGCTAATTTGGAAATAGATGCTTCCAGTTCTTTTGCTACTCAAAGTCACACCCCTGCTCAGTGGCAGAGCTCAGAGACCCTGTAGATATTGCAACGATTTTTTTTTTAAAATCCTCATTCAAGGATATTTTCCCATTGATTTTTTAGAGAGAGTGGAAGAGAGAGGGAAAGACAGAGAGAAATATTGATGTGAGACTGCCTCTTGCACGTGCCCTGACCAGGCGTGGGAAGGGGAGGAGCCTGCAACTGAGGTACGTGCCCTTGACTGGAATTGAACCCGGGACCCTTCAGTCCACAGGCCGAAGCTCTATCCACTGAGCCAAACTGGCTAGGACTGCAATGATGAACCCTAGCTCAAACTTAATGTGTGAGTTTAATGTGTGCAGTGGACTATGAGCTCAGTGTAGCCAAGCCAGCATTCTGAAAGCACAGTCTCCAACAAGACTCTTCAAAATGAAAACTAAACTAAACAAACATAACAAAACCCCCAAAGCACTAATAAAAACAAATACTTTTTCATGAGTGAGGGAGTTTCATAGAAAGTCTTGACCTCACAATTTCTTACCCAAACTGATGAATTTATAATTTATTTGTGACAAAAATTGAATAAACAATTTGAAAAGATATTGTCAGATAGAAATGAAGTATCTTCCACTTGATAGATAGCTGTTTAGAAAATAGATCTCAATATTAAAAAAATGAGAGTTTAATTAGAATTTGGTAACAACTCCAAATGTTCAGGATAACATGGGAAGGGAGTACTTCGGCAATGGGGGGTCACTCACTCAAGTTTAATAACAGGCTGCTCTGTTGTTTCTCAGGCCCGCACACCACAAAGCCCTGCCCTATAGGATTCCTCTGGTGAAAGCATCCTGAGAATGTGTCATTTGGAATTCACATCAGTGAAGTCAAAGGGCATGAGAATGGACTCTCCGATCCCTAAAGAATGGCTTTCAACTGCCCTATGGAATAACTACTGCTGCGCTTAAATATGAACTTAAAAAAGCAAAACTGGAAATCCTAACATAGAGGTTTTGAAATGTGATTTAATGGGGTATCAATTGGTGGACTTGAGCCTGGACCAAGTTCTGTCACTCGTCGATGGCATGAGTTTAAATTCCATGTGTCACCTCCATGGTTCTCACTCATGGAATCCGAGGGTAGGACTAGAAGGTGTCTGGGTCCCTTCTGACTCTAATGTCAAAGATGTTGAGATTATTACCCTCAGTCGTTGGGGTATCTGTGGAGATAGGGATGCCACCCACTTTCCATGAGTCTTCCTGGGATTCCCACAGAGTGGGAAAGTTCAAGCAGAGTGTACAAATCTTGAGTTGAGCAGCGTGTCTAATTAATATTGGCATCCTGGCTCCTAGTACAACCTGGCACCTAGGACAAGCTCAATATGTACTTTGTGAATAAATGGAGATTGTAACACTGACAAAGTCTTCCAAACATTTTTTTTTTCAAATTAGGTAAAATAGGCATTTAATAAAATTGAGTTGGTTTGACTAAGTACATTGTACAATTAACTACCATGTATTTATTAAACATTGATTTTTTTTTTTGAGAGGGGATTAAAGAGTCAATAGGAAGTGAGTTTTACATTTATTTATTTTTTTGCTTTAGAAATGTTTAGGGAAAACAGCGTTTACCACAATAAATAAGGATGGCTGCATAAGCCAAATGCAGCTAATCCTTATCTCCATAAGCTGAATGAAAAGTACTGTACCCCAAAGGGGAACCCCAAAGCAGGAGCCTGTTTCCTTGGCCAGACTTTGCTCCTGGAACTCAAATCTCGGAGAATCTCTTATCATGCTCTGCGAGATGTCAGCACACAAAGAAGAATCTGTGGGGCATACTGTTCTTATCATCTGCCCTTGAGCAAGGAGAGCAGAGGACAACAGTGAGGACAAATGCGACCGAGAAGGTCTCCCTGAGTCCTGCAGGAGGTGATGCTGACCACATCAATGGCCTGTTACGTGACTCTGATGTTTCATCTTTGCTGCTCTTGCTCATTGCTGTGTGGTCTCAATTAAACCATGAAGGGTGGATGCACCGTAAACTGCGTATGTGCTAATCGGTGTGAGTGTGCTTGCATGTGTGTGCAAATGCTATGGCACAAGGCCTGCCAAAAGATTGTTAGTGTTTTAAAGATATGAAATGTGCCCCAAAGGATGCACTGGTTTATAGGGAACAGAGTGAGACAATCTTCCAACGTGAATGCTAAGAGGTGATGGCGGTCAGTTCCTTGACCCTCTTCTGCACCCAGGTTTCAACTCCGCCTCTCATACTGGCCACTGGCATCTCCTCTCACTCCAGGGCTGGCCCAGGCCTCCCTGAAGAAGCTGATCAGCAGGGATGGCTTGACTGAACTGGGAGGTGTCTTGCCTATGTAAATTCAACTGGAGGTGTCAGACACAGGGAGGGTGGACCTGGGATTCCGCTGCTCAAACACTGGGTGAGATGAGAACTCTGGACAGGAGACTGGGAGAGAGCTTCCTGGTTAGAAGGCTATAACCTCATCCATCAGGAGGGGCAAGGGGGGCACGTGAGCATGTGAGGCTGAGAGAGCAAGCAGAGCACAGGGAGCGAGGAGGCGGGAAGCTTCGAGCAGCTGGCCTGAGGGACCCACAGGGGAGGTCCCGGAACCATGGAGACCAGACCTTTGAAGTTGGAGCAACACAGTTTGTCGTGCACAAATGCTGAAGTGAGAGCGGAGCCTGTGCCTGAGACTAGTAAACCTATAATACATGAGCCAATCAAACCCTCATTTATGTGATGGACAACAATTTTTCTTTCTTTCTTCCTTTTTTTTTTTTTTTTTTGCTGACTCACCACATAGAAGCTTTATGCCATGTTTAAAGTAAAAAAGCATTGCTCTCGAATGGATAAAAACTGCCCCTTCCATAAACACATTCCTTCCAACGGCATTCATCTTGCTCCGTGGTCTGAAGCGGTGGCAGCCGTGCAGAGCCTGACAGAGCGCAGGGCTCATTCTCTTTCTCATTCAACGAGTAAAAATAAACTCTGAGTTTGGGGCAGAGAAAAGGCCACGGTGCCAGGAGTTCCAGAAACCTTCCCTTTTCAAGTAGTGTCTGGAGCACTGAGACACGCCCGGCACTCCAGATGCCAGGAAAAGTTCCACGGCGTCACCCCTGCCTCCTCCTGCAGGCGCAAAGGCCACGGCCAGAACTTCCACAGGAGGCGCAGGCGGTCGAGGCTCTGGCTTCGGTGGAGGCTGGCTTTGGTGACCCATCTATTATTAAGTCCTGTCCTGAGGTTTCACATTGCCAATAAATCTGTCCTTAGCTTATGTGTGGCCACCAGTGCACGGCCCGGGGAACTCTCTTCAAATCGAGCTCCAACAGGTCCAGCCCCTGAGTGTCTCCTTGACCATTTTTGGTGTTTCATCCTAAAAATGGTTGTACTCTCTGGTTTTCTTCACATAATAATCATTTAGGGCTACCAAAAAGTCTATTTTTGGCCAGGCAATCAACAGGGAAGTCTTAAAAACATCCCCGAGGCAAATAAATAATACTGCAGGTGAGGGCCAGCAAAAGGGAAAAATATACTCAACACTATAAAGCAGAGATTTTCAACTCGTGACACATAAACGGATTACTAAAATTCTTCAGCACACCAAAAATGTATCTTTGCTGATCTGACAAAAAAATACATATAATTTTGATTCATTCACACCAGATGGCTATTGTTGTGTTGGCTGTTGACATTTTTTATTTGGCAATCCAGGGAAAAGAGGCCAGTGCTCCTGATTAAATAGTCAAGGATTGCATGTTTTAAAAATTCTTGGGGCACATAGGTTGAAAATTGTTGTTATAAAGCATTGCTTCTTTTTTAAAATTATTATTGTTATTTTAATCCTCACTTGAGGATATTTTTCCATTGGTGTTTGAGAGAATGGAAGGGAGGGGAGGAGAGAGAGAAAGAGAGAGAGGGAGAAACATTGATGTGAGATCAATTGGTTGCCTCTGGCACACTCCCAGACCGGGGTGGAGATGGAACCTGCAACTGAGGTATGCGCCCTTGACCCGAATTGAACCTGGGACCCTTTAGTCCACGGGCATATGCTCTATCCACTGAGCCAAACCCATCAGGGCAAGCGCTGCTTCTTAAATTAACATCAAACTATCCTGAACTGAGTCCAGAGCAAAGCAAGGAGCTGGCTCAGGGAGGGGCAGGAGGAGCAGCATGGTGGCTCAGTGCACAGCTGCACAGGGCACCTGGTCCTCCCTTCCAAGGTGGGGCCCGAGAAAGGAGGACGCCTCAGAACCAGGCCTTAAAGGAGACGGTGACGTCACTGCCACGGGGCTACTTATTTGGCTCCATTACTTGCTTCTGAGTCTCATGGGCTGCCGTGTGTTTAGAAAAAACAAAATCGAAATCCCGGAAGCCATCTATACTTAGAAACAGGCACAGGAATCTGTCTGGGCTGCAGTTGGCCCGAGTTCCTTCCCAGCTCCGTGCCACCAAGAGCCAGGCCACTCCCTGGGAGCCCAGTGTGGGATTGCCGTGGACAGGTGGTGAGTTTGGCCAATAATCGGCTTCCCTAGAAGGGTACAACCCCCCTGCTCCCCCCAAACATACACACATTTCAGAAGCTCTCTTGAAATCGAGGAATAGCCGTAAGGAAAGTACCAAAGAAATTACCACCGCTTGGCAATCTGTCTTATCAGATCGACTGGGGTGCAATTCTCAAGGCCTAAAGCAGTTCCACTTCTGCCCACCAAGAAGGCTGATTTCTGATGTGTAAAAGTATTGGTTATGGGACTGCTCCTGTATTTTTGGGTATTGGCATGGTGTATTTACCTAACTAACACCCAACCTTGGGCCACTGTTAATGGACACCTTTCTAAAGGCCCTTAATTCAGAAGGCCAACATGAGTGGCGTTTATACATGATAAATTCAGAAATACAATTAATTTCTTAACCCATACACTCTTAATGGGTAAATTTTATAACACAATCACACTCTTTTGTGATTACTTAGGTGTGTTTGCTCGATGCTCTCTCCTCCATCTCTGCCCCGGATTGTGACCTTGAGCATAAGAACCTTACTCATCTTTTTTACTGGAGTACTCTTTACATAGAAGGTGCTCCGTTTAAGTTTGTGACACTGGTTAATAAGTGGGAGAATACTGTAGTAACACGTAGCCATTCCATATGCTGTGTGAGTTGCCCTATAAACTTCACTTCTAAGCTTAGAGGTAAGTATTGGAATTTCCATTTTTACTGATAAAGAAGCAGAGCTCAAAGATATTAAGGAACATGCCTTAACCACACAGAAATGACTGAACTGAGATTTGAGTGCAGTTTTGTCTCCAGAATCTGCTGTGTCATGCTGCATACAAGAAAACATACCCATTCTGCTCCCCCCCCCCCCCCCCCCACACACACACACTTAATACAAGAATGCTGAAGTCATTTTTTCTCACTTGCGCACACATCTGAATCCTTTGGGATGGTGGTGGTGGGGTGCTTATTCTCTATGGATTGTAGAGTTTCAGGTTCAGTAGGTCCCAGAAGATGCTGGTGGTCCAGACTGGGGACCTCACTTGGGGAACTCTATAATGCTGAGTGTGACTCGACATCTTCTCAACACTCCGCTTATCAGGACCGTCGATGACTCGCATTGCTGTGCGTTTACTCAGCGAATTCTGAGGAGGTTGATAGCATGGCGCTCCCTTGGGAGATGGCCCCAGATTTCAAAGCCCTTTTAGTTCTTCGTTTTTAAACATATTTATCTTTTTTTTGTCCTTTGCTGTCAAGTTGTAGGCTCACTTCCTGCTTCCCTCCAGCAGTATTCTTATCTCCTTTTTTTCTTAATTCCTTCTAATCTCGTTTGCTGGGAAAATGGATAGCCACGCCTGCCTTGGCCATTCTGGCTTCTTGCCTTCCTTGCTCTTTCCTGTGTGGTGGGGAAGAGCTTCCCCCAGGAGCTCAGGACCCGTGAGGGATGGAGAGGTCAGTCACAGACTGCAAAGGCTGCTAGGGGCACAGAGGGGGAGATGGGAGGAGAGATGGCTGGGAGTGGCATTCCTGAGAATGGATTTTAGAGTTCACTTTGGCCTTTTCCTTGTTTTAATACGGTGCCAAACATTCCCTGAAGTGATTAAAAACGGATGAACTGTCCAGGTGTAGCCATCCCAGAATCCTCCCCCTGGCCTGTCTTCTATGTACTCCTCTGTAATCTATAAAATTACTGCCTGGTTTGTATGCCTGCAGGGCCCCTGAACCCTTTTGTACATGGTCCTGAGATTTTCTTTTGCTTCTCACAGAGTGGGCCACAGACCATTGCCTCGGGATCATAATTACTGTGTGCAGAAATAAGAGAGGGAATTCTTCGTTTTTAGAGTCTGGAGCAGATGCAACTCCTGGCTTTCCCAGCAGTCCTTTCCCCTTCAGGTTAAACTGGCTCACCTTTCTTGGTGACTGTGTGTATCAGTTTAAATGGTGGTGTAATTGGAAAAGTGCTAAAGTAAAAAATCACGGATTGCCTTACCCTCTAACGTCTTGGTTTATTATATTTATAAAATCTTGCACAATATAAAAAGCCAAAAATAACCCCACACACCAACCCATCTATTCTTGACCTATATAGACCTATAAATGTAGTCCTCAGAAGACAGCATACTAGCATTTATCAATATACTAGAGGCCAGATGCATAAATTTGTGCACATGTGGGGTCCGGTCAGCCCGCCTTCATTGGGGCCAATCGGTGCCAGGCTGGCTGGGGGGAGGGGCTGCAGGCAGGTGGGTGGGGCTGATTGGGGCCCTGATGGGCCGGTTGGCCGCCACAGTGCACGTCATAGCGACTGGTTGTTCCAGTCATTCCATAATTCTGGTTGCTTGGCTTTTATATATATAGATATGATGAATTCAGAAATATAATTAATTTCTGAACCCATACACTCTTAATGGGTAAATTTTATAACATATTACCTTCCAGGATTCAGAGACAATGGTTATTTCCCCACTCTTTTCTTGTTGTCCCCCATGAGTATTGTAAATAGTATGTATGGCTAATAAAATCAAGCAACAAGAAAATAACGAGTTTCATATTTGTTTATTCTGGAGCATGTTCTGACACTATCTTCCATAGCTGGAAAAGGCCAGCCTGCTAGCATGGGTGCTGAGAATACAGCATTATTCCCCCATGTTTGAGCAAATATTTTTTAAAAATAAACAAGTCTCTTTCTTTCTTTCTTTCTTTCTTTCTTTCTTTCTTTCTTTCTTTCTTTCTTTTTTAATGTGAGGCATCAAAAGTGATGTTTACAAGACCTTAGTTGAACTGATTCTCTGCCAGAATCTTATGGTTGAAATTAGATAAAAATCATTGGTGGAATTTTTTGTACATATTTTAAACAAGAATATTCATAACTCACAATGAAACAGCCATTCAACCCTCATTCTGAACCAACCCTGTTTATAGAGGTTAATAACATAAGCAGGAATCTATTACCTCTTAATAATATGACTCTTTAAAAATATCTGTAGATCATTTTTTCTGTTATTTAAGGTGTACATTTTAAATAGGAAAAATGTGAAACTAAACGGGGGGGGGGGAGGTAAGGGCAGAGGGGGGGTGGGAACCGGGTGGTGGGGAGATATGGGGGGAAAAAAGGAGAAACAATTGTAATAATCTGAACAATAAAGATTTATTAAAAAAAAGAAAAGAAAAATGTGAAACTATTTTCGACCTTGAAAAAATTGCTTGGTAAATATAATAATAAAATATTTACCCATTGCAATAGGCAAGGTAGAATGGAGGGGGGTGTTTTTTATTTATTTCTTCTATTAATATGCCTTCTCTTATAATCGGATCATTTTTAGAAAATCATTTATTTGTTAAAGTGCTACTTAAATGTTAAATTATTAAAATTTAATGTTACAATATTAACTCACTGAAGTGATATTTAGTAGATGCTTCAATTTTACTTACTTTGTATAACAATAAATTTATACTTTGTACGTCATTGTAAACAACGTTTATGTACAGAGTTACCACAAATAAATGCTGCTTTATTTGTGAAGTATCTAAGGAAAAAGATGACTCATGCTCTTTAGTTTACAGCACCTGTTTTGGTGCTGATTCATTTGCAGTGTTGTGATTCATATATTTCTCTCAGGGGAAGTGGGTGGAAGATGGGTTGGTGCACATTGTTCTACAAAACCTCCAAGTCTCCTTCTTTCCCCCCCTTAAGTCTTTTGAAATGTGCTGTAGAAAGAAGTTATTCCATTTGGCTACTCAGCAAGGATGCTATAGCACTACGCAGCTGTTTTTGAGGACAAATATCCTCAAATAACACTATTATTGCTTTGTTTGAAGATATTTGGAATGAAGAGAAGATTTAGTGATGGATGAAAGGGTTTCTCCCCTCTATATAGGACTTGATGTATGCAAACCCTTTTAGACCAGATCAACTGCTTTTATGGTCTGAGTTTAACATCACAGTTCTCCAACAGCAGAACACCAGTGAGGCCGGTATTATACAAAGCGGCCACGAAAAATTTAGGAATAATAAACACTGCAATTCTAGTGCAAATTTGTCCCACTGAAATAACTAATAAGCATGACATCAAACTCCTATAGGAAAAAAACACCAATTTAACAGGAGCAGCGATATTATAAAATCTTAGTATGGGAATAATAATAATAATAATAATAATAATAATAGGAGGATGATATGTGAAGCCCTTGGCTACGGGCATTACAGACATCTCATTTATCCCTCACACCTCTTCCAGGTGTTTTTTATTCTCTCTGTTTTACCAATGGGCACGCTGAGGTCCTGAGAGGTTTGCACTTGCCTACATCACACAGCTGATGAGGGGTGAGGCAGATTCCAACCCAGGCTGACCTTTAGACGAGTAAGATTCCTGGATGCAAACTGCAAGCAGATTAAGAAGTTGATGATCCGAGTCTCCTTTTCTGAGCTGTCCTTGAAGCTGAGTCTATCAAGTGCTCACTGAGCTCCTGTGTTCCTTTTTGGGTGGGAGTCTCTAATGCCAAAGACTCACTTGGTAGTAAGACACGTGGGCAGCACAGGTTGATAGCTCCTAGCTCCTGATGAATTGGCCTAACAATTGTTTATTTCCCTACAGGAATCACAGTATTTTAATTTTAAAAAGTATTCAATTTGAAAAAACTATCTATGGTTATTCAGATGTTTACACCAGTAAAGCTGGGGTTCACTTTGGTTCTTCCAGGGATTGGGGCTTCAAGGAAAAGAAGATGCCAGAGTGCCGGGTTTGAGATCAAACAATGAAGCTCTGGGCTCTTTAGCAAGTCTCTGAGCCTCTCTTTTATCTGAGTACTAGAGGCCTGGTGCACAACATTTGTGCACTGGAGGGGGGTCCGTCAGCCTGGTCTGCACCCTCAGCCCGGCCTGTGCCGGGCCTAAGCT
Source organism: Cnephaeus nilssonii (assembly GCF_951640355.1). Classification (NCBI taxonomy): domain Eukaryota; kingdom Metazoa; phylum Chordata; class Mammalia; order Chiroptera; family Vespertilionidae; genus Cnephaeus; species Cnephaeus nilssonii. The sequence continues at coordinate 31,059,022 of NC_137079.1, forward strand.
GGCAGTTGGACATCCCCCGAGGGGTCCTTAGTGCTGCCCCAGAGGTGGGAGAGGCTCCCACCACCGCTGCTGCGCTTGCCAGCCATGAGCCCGGCTTCTGGCTAAGCGGCGCTCCCCCTGTGGGAGCACAGCTCCGGCGTTGAGCGTCTGCCCCCTGGTGGTCAGTGCGCGTCATAGTGACCGGTCATTCCACCGTTTGATTTGCATACTAGCCTTTTATTATATAGAACTGGTGGTAAAAATCCCGACTACATTCTTTAATTAAAAAAACACACGTGTGTGCAGGTATCTATGTTACCTACAAGATAATGTGAATATCCAATGAGTTGGCACATGTACAAATAGAAATATACTTAAAATATTATATGTAAAATTTAAATCTTTAATCACAAATATTAAAACTGTATAGAAAATGACTATCATTAGTGTGAATTAGGCAATGTCACAGGAAACTTTTCCTTTAAAAAAGATCTCTATAAAATAAGAAACAATACTAGCATATGATGCCCAAGCTGTTGGAGAAACAAAACACCTAAATATTTTTAATTTTTTGTTAATCCTCACCTGAGGATATTGTCCCATTGATATTTAGAGAGAGTGGAAGAGAGAGGCAGAGACAGAGAAATATCAATGTGAGAGAGACGCATAGATTGGTTGCTTCCCACACATGCCCAGACCAGGACCGGGTATCGAGCTTGCAACCCAGGTATGTGCCCTTGACTGGGATTGAACCCGGGACCCATCAGTCCATGGGCTGATGCCCTATCCACTGAGCCAAACTGGCTAGGGCCAAAAGACCTAAATATTAAAAATTACCTGTTCCACCCAACCCTTAAAACAAAAGCACTCCCTAAAGATTTCTTTCTAAATCCATCTTTTAAGAGGCCCGTTTGGGTTGATAAACTCTTATTTAATACAGGGTTAAGGCCACGAATAACTTGTTCTTTAGTGAGATTTAGCTTCCTCATTGACCCACAGACACTTTTCTTAAACACAGAAGGTGTGACATGGAGCCAGGCCATCCTGAGCGGGAGGGGCTGGGGAGACTGACAGGATCGGAACAGGCATGGACTAGGGAAGGCTGGCGTGCTAAGGGTTAGTTGGTGGCACAGAGGAAAGCTGTGGTGACAAAGGAGCCAAGGGGTAGAGAAGGAGGAGGGGAACAGGTGGACGTGAGGTGCCTGCAGGCAGGATGAGGTTAACATGCAGCCCCTTCGTTCTACACCTCCAAAATAGTGATAGGAGCTCCCTGCACGCCAGGCACCACTCACAGCCTCCGCACACGATAGCTGCTTCTTACACACAGCATCCTTATCACATCACAGGTGGCACCAGCACCCCCGTTCTGGAGATGACAAGACTCATGCACAGAGAAGAAACAACGTATCCAGTGTCACGCATGCATGGACGGGAGGAGTCAGCTTTGAACCCATGGCTCCTGGCTCCAGAGTCTGTGTGCCCAACCAAATTTGGGGATGCATCAGGAAGGAGGAGGAGTCAGGCAGCTGCCACTGTGGCCCAGAGCCTGGCACGTAGTAGAAACTCAAATTATTTGCCAAATACATAAAAGAAACGGGCAGCAAGACGGAGGAAGGTCAGGAGTTTTGCTATGTCACGAAAATGACAGCCACTCCTCCACTGCACTCACATGCAATGCACAGGGCTCTCAGCCTCCGCACTGCTGCAGTGGGGCCAGATACCTCTCGGTGGTGGGGGCGCCCTGTGCATTGCAGGATCGTTAACAGCATCCCTGGCATCTACTGACCCAACGCCAGGAACCCTCTCCCACCAGGAGTGACACACAAAAATGTCTCCAGACATCGTCCACTGTCTCTGCGAGGCAAAACCGCCCCCGCTGAGAGCCCTGTTGTAGTCACACAAGACCAGAACGGAAGCTCGGCCGTACCTATGGAACAGGTATGCTCTGCTGAGCCACTGCCAAGTGTAATTATAAATGGGGCTCCGGTGCTGCCAACGCCATTATCTCCCATTCACGCGCTCTGGAGAGCGGAGGAGGGACGTCCTCGCTGGCACACTGAAGGTTCTGTCCCTCAGGGGCAGCTTTCATTCATGATTTTGTGGGCTGATACCAATGCAGGGCTCCCTACTACGATCCTGTCAGACAGGTAGTCTTATTATCAGGGTATGGATAAGAAAATGCACCAAGGAATTAAATTACTCGCCTAAGGACAGTCTAGATCAGATTGGAAATATTTTTCTAAGTCTTTCAAAGAGTTTTCCCTCCTACAGATCATTCGAGCGCAGTCTGTAGAGAATGCTGCACTCAGGAAGTGCCCACTGGGACCGAGTTTAATATGAATTTTGACACAGATGGAATTTGCTTCAATGATTTCCTTGTAAAACAGATTTTACTGATTATTTTTGTTTCTTTGAATCAATTCACTTCAGTTATTATTATTTTCACTCAGCTCTTTAAATCAACTTTAAAAGGCTGCCTGCTTTGTTGTCATTCTGTATCTTGTTCTTTCCTAGGGAACCTCCTGGGGTGTGGGAGACCCCAGAGAAGGGGGCTCATCTGTCACATGTGCCTGTGGACAAATCCTTTGATTATGATGGGCCTCGGTTTCCTCATTTGCAAAATGAGATTTACTGGTGGTATCAGGCCCTTCCTAGATCTAAAATTCTCTGAATTTGTTCCACCTACTTTTTTTTGAACAAAACTTTTCTCCTTGTCTATACTTCCTTGCATCTGTGTTTTACTTACAAACCATGTGATGAGCAAATCCTGGATACTTAACCTTATGAGGGTAAAGACCCTGTATAAACAAAGATAGAATTAAAGATGTATACATCTCATTTTTCGCAGAGAAAACAAAACATTCCTCAAAAAGAACAAAGGCCTGATGAAGCCTGCTGAAATTCTTTGTTTCACATTATAGTTTGATTCAAGACACCTGGGTTCTATTCTTTGCCAAAGTCATGTAAAATGTGATCGTGGTTCTAACATTCTTACAAGATGTGCTTTATACCTCTGTTGAGTTCTCACAAGCCCCATTTGTTCTTTTTTTTTAGAGCAAACTACTCTCTTCCACACTGGGTTTTGATTGCTAACAAATGATTTTTACCTTTTTTAGCATGTTTTTCTACTACTTCGATTTTAAGTATTATTTCACCATGTTTAGCTCAATTTCATGAATGTCTCCATAGTCAAAGCAAAAGCAAAAAAAAAAAAAAAAAGTTGGGTGAGGGAAGTGATCTTTTAAAGAGTTGGCTCTTGGGTTATTTTGGAAAGCTTTTCCTAATGGCCAGTTAGGTTCAGTGGCACTACCGTTCCCACTCCTCCTGGTTGCACAGTCAGTTCAGGGACTCACATTAGAAGTAGCACATCCAGGAAGAGCTGGAGGAGGATGACCAACGCCAGGCGATTTTGCGCCTACTGAAATGCGTGCTGGCCCAGTGCATCTCCAGGGACATATACAAGATGGAGGGATGGAGAGTAAACTAGCCAGAATACACTCGCAGGAGCAAAATCCCGTCTAATCCATGAGGAGGCAGGAGCTCCTGCCAGGGAGGAGCCAAAAACAGATGTAACAAATGCTCTATCTGAATAAAAGCAGAGTGTCGCCAAGCAAGGATGTAGATGGCGTTCAGTGCATGGAGAACAGAAATGTCCTGCCCACTCCATCCTCGACTTTGGTGATGAACAGAATCAGAGCGGCCGAGGGTGCTGGGGGTGGGAGGGAGAGGTGGTGGGCCAGAGGAGCTCTTTCAGGTGGGGAAGGAAGACCCTGCCCAGACCTCAGCCGGTCAGAGGGATCATCAACGATGAACACCGAATTCAGTAAGTAAAATGAACGTTTCCTGTAACAGGAGAAGCCATACTGGTCATTCTGAAGATCAATGACCACGGATGGAAGACAGGTAAGGGAAGTCACCGATAGGGTGTGTTTTCTAGGTGTACGATGAACATCTGCTGATAATCTGGTTGATGTGGGTGCTGGGAGAGCATCTGGGTGCAGCCCACTCAGGAAGGCCTCCAGGTGGGGTCCCTGGGCCGGCAGCACTGGCAGCACCTGGGAGCCAGTCGCAATGCAGGTGCTCAGGCCCCACCCTGGACCTATTTAATTAGCATCTGCATTTTAACAAGATCCCCAGGCTACTTGTACAAACGTTAACATTTGAACGACACTGGTTAGGGCAATTTGCAGGGCCGGACAAATCGGTAATGCAAAAAAAAAAAACGATTAAAAAAAAAAAGTACAATTTCCAAGATTAATTTGAATTTTTGGTAAAACCCTCTGAAAAACTATCAGAAAAACAGTGATATTGTTAGTTCAAGAAACACAGACATTATTTTTTAGCAACACGTCTCTCACTGCCACGAACAAGCAGGAGCCGCTCTGAGGGCGAGCTCCCTTCTATGCTACAGAATCCCTAAGCCAGTAAACGTAAAATATTTTTCTGTATAAAAAATTATTTAACAAATGAACAATGTGATACTAGTGGCACTTGCTCAGGGTAACAATATGTAAATTATCAAAACTAGGATAGAAGCTGACAAAGTCTGTAGTTATGCAGGGCATTGTGAGGATAAAGATATGCTTCTGCACAGCAGAAACACAGAAAATTAATAAAAATTGCAAACGCCATTTACATATTCAGGTATAACACAATCTGTTTTTCTCTGTTCAAATTTTAGAAAAGACCTCAAAGTCCAAAATAGTCTCACATATGCACTTTCAAATGTAATCTTAATTGTAGGGATGCTCACCCGTAAACACACCCACCTTCTAAAATGTCCACCTGACTTACACCTTATTATGAGGATGTCAGCTGTGGAAATTCCAGGGAAAGGTAAAACACCCATGGTAATATCCACTATTCGTTGAGCACTGAGAATATGCTAGACACTGAACTAACCATTTAAGAATATTACCTCTTTGGAGCTATCCCATTTTAAGGAGGAAGAAATTGAAGGTAAAAAGGGTTATATGTATGTCACCCACAGTCTAGAGACATAAGAGCTGGAATTTGACTCTAAAGTCAAGACTTTTACCCACTGTTCTCATGTCTGAACACCAAGATCATGTTGCATCTTAAGAGTCCAATTTTGCAACATATCTAAACCACATTTCCTTGTATCATAAGATATCTTCCATATGCCCCATTTGAGTAGGTAAGTGCTAAAGTAAAAAGGCTCCAGAAAGAAGAGGGCTTAAAACCAGGGTTTATAAAAATTAATTTCAGGATTGAACACCCCCTACAGAGGTTAATTGGCAGGGCTATCCAACATCACCCTTTAATATGCTGAGGAGAAGACTTGAAAAACTTCCAGCCCACTCAGGGTGTTCTTTCACCTCAGGAATGCTTCTGAAGAGGGCAGAAAACCACTTATTTAATGACCTCTGGTGGTACCATCAGGATAAGGTTACAAGGCGGGGCGTGTGGTCAGAGATGAGTGGGAAGCTGGTGCTGAGTGGGAGGAGAGGAATGGGTGTTGATTGGAAAAAGGGGAAAATGAGAAGAGCCAAGCTGATGGGCCAATTCTTGGAACAGAGCTGCCTCTAGAAGAGGGAAGAGTAGGATAAATACAAGTAGTTGAAAGAAAGGATGGATTTTTAATTTACAGAATTGCGGCTTTATATATCATTGTTTCTTCTCTGGCTTAGTGGTTTTGCTCAGGAAAAGAAATAGTTGAATCAGAAATGATAGGTTGAGGGTGAATAAATTAATTAGAAACAATTGAGTTTCAAATGTGCACTATCATACCCAGATTTTGAAGGGTACCCTTCAAGCAAAGTCAAGGATTGGGCTCTAGGTCTGGTTTCAGATTTTGTTTCTTCAACTTTTTAATGACTTTGAACAACTCACTTTATTGTTCTCGATTTGATTTCCTCAACATAAAATGGGGACCACATTAAAGAACTCATAAGGGTTGAGAGTTCATGAATGCAAAGCCCTTACCTAGTACCTCACTCATGGTAAGCCATCAATAGTACTGAATATCATTACAACTAATAGTGACCCAACTGGACAGCAATTTCTGTGTTTTTCCCCCTATAAATTCATATCAAATGCTAAAATTGAACAGGATACAATTACCATTGTCTTATTAAAAGTCCAGTTCAGCTGAAAATTCTTGAGATGGATAATTTGTGGAGTCCAGGGTTCTTAGTCTATGCTTCAGACATGCAAAAACTGACCATGGCTATAGAGTACTGTGGTATCTCCTTGGAGAACCATAGAATAAAAAAAACAGGGTAAAAATAAAACTGATGCTTCTCCTTGGCACATGCCCCATTAATCTACAGTTCAGAAGGCGTAAGGAAAACACAGAGATAAGAGGTAGTCAATTTAACAGATGTTGGAAGAAGGAGGTATGAGGATGTGATATTTCTCAAAGTTTGGCAGCGTGTTAGAAAGATATAATTTCAGGGGTACCTTGGATTCCGAGTCCTCAAGCTCTGTTACTTGGCTATTTCTATCACATGTGCACAACTGTGAGCAATGGCTAGACCTGAAGGCCATGTTACTCAACACAGGAAGTGCCCTCTGTGGTGGAATAAGGCCACATGTAAGCACAGGAGAGAGGGCAGCCTCTTGTTTAAATCCTAAGTGTTATTGAATTTCTTAGCAAGTGCTTTGAGTATAATGGCTGATTCAAATTTGTTATTAACTGACCCCACTGGGAGGACCATTTTATGAGATATTTTGATTTTTACTTTTTGAAGCAGTGAAGTTCAGTATATCACTACTAAAACCCCTTTACAATGGACACTCTATGAAGGAAAGCAAGAAATATGTTCTTGAAAATGTATTAGCTACTAAAAGTCCAATCACATATCAACAAGGTGAAGAAGGCTAACATTTTTAGAACATCTTTCTACCTACAAGATGTTTTTGCGACATAATTGGTAGTGGTTGGGCATCAAGTGTAAGGGAAACCCTGAAGTTTGAGATTCTAATAGGGGTTTTCTGCAATCCAAGGGTGCCAATAAAGTGGAACAGATACCCCAAATGAGAAAGAGCAGTGGCAGGAAAAACTTACAACAAAATCATGATTCTTTATTAATTGCAAAAACAGGTAACTGACATCCCAACTCTTAGAAATACTGTGTGTACAAAAATAAATAATTTAGTCACTAAACCATATGGCTATCAAAAAATGGGATGGATTGTTCCATAGTGGCTAACATACACCAGAATCCATACCGAATTTTGGAAATAAAACCATGTGAACCAGAACAATGACCTTCAATAACAGGCATTGTGCATGCTCCAGACAATGGGAAATTTAGACACACAAACAAAAGACAAACAACAAAACCTGCCAAAAGGCATAGGAAACACCTGCTATTTTTTTAAAAATGGAAAAAGATACTAATGATTATTTCATATGAAGGTTTTAAAATAATATATGCTTCACTGTAGTGACCACAAAACAAGATTTAAAGCACTGTAGAAAAATATCAGTGCAATATCTATAGCTTAAGTGGAAAAATTTTCTGTCTTTTCAGGGTTATGTCTAGTGGAAATAGGAGAAAATATCTTTATAGAAAAAAAAAAAAGCTTACTTGTCTTCCAGAAATAACATGTTAAAAAGAATCATTATTATATACAAACTGTAAAGTGTCTCTAACTGTGAAACAATAGCACAACACTGATTATTTGCAGAGAAGTAAAACTACACAGGATGACACTGCTCATTTCCACATTCCTGACATGTCAAAAGAAGATGTATGACATTCTGAAATAGCTCACAAATAACATGAAGGAAAAATGGGTCAATCTGGTTTGGTCTTCAGAGACAGAAACATTGTGTGTGTGGTGTTTTTTTTTAAACAAAAAAGTATGTTGTTTTGGAAAAGTATTTCTCCTTGTGCTTGACCCCACCCTTGTGCAAGGGTCTGGGCCTGGCTTTGGAAAGGATCCACCTCAATGGTGGTCCCCAGGGCCCCGGGATGTCCGGCTCAGGGAAATCGATGGCACTGTTGTCAATAACTTCTTGAAATATCCAACTGTACATGCTACTTTTATATTTAAAGTTTCTGTGAAAAAATAGTAAGAATACCTAGAAAGGCTCAGGGTGAGCTATAGCATCCTTATTTTAAAAAAACAAAAAGTGAGAGAATCCCCTAGCTGCTCAGGGTGGGAATGTGGTCCTGGTCATGCCCACAGGCTCTGCCTCCTTTCCCATATGTGAGCCAACTCCCTGTCAGTTTATTCTGGGAGTTCCTGTTGAAACAAAGCCAACCGAACATAGAGATCAATGGGGCAATAAATGGTGGAAATGGGAATGACAGTAAATTCCTGGAATAGCCAATGTCAGACCAGAGGCAGAAAAGTTTAATTCTAGAGTTATCTTATAGGATAACTAGAGGCCCAGTGCACGAAATTCGTGCATGGGAGGCGGGGTGTCCCTCAACCCAGCCTGCACCCTCTCGAAATCCTGGACCCCTTGGGGGATGTCTGACTGCCGGTTTAGGCCCAATCCTGCAGGGATTCCTGCAGAATTGGGCCTGAACCGGCAGTCGGACATCCTTCTCACAATCTGGGACCACTGGCCCCTAACCACTTGCCTGCCTGCCTGATTGCCCCTAACTCCCTCTGCCTGCCTGATCGCCCCTAACCACTCTGCCTGCCTGCCTGCCTGATCGTCCCTAACCACTCAACTGCCTGCCTGCCTGATCGCCGCTAACTGCCTCTGCCTGCTTGATCGCCCCTAACCACCTTTGCCTGCCTTAGCCACTCTGCCTGCCTCCCTGATTGCCCCAAACTACTTGCCTGCCTGCCTGATCGCCCCTAACTGCCTGCTGGGGGGCTGCCGGCCGGGGTGAGGGGCCGTGGTTTTTCTGGTCTCTGGTCATTTTGGCATTTCAGTCGTTGGGCTTTTATTATATAGGATGCCACCTCCCAAAATATTTCCCAAAGAATGGGGAATATTTATGCCCAAAGTAGAAGTACATTTATGCTTTTGAAAATATCTATCAATACTGGTTTAAAGTGCTTAGGAACATCTGGACCAGGTTTGATGTAAAAACCTGGTAAATGTAAAAGGACAATAGTGTATTCTAGAAAAGTTTCAGGACATTAAAAATAGTCACTGTCTGTGTGATTTTGTTATCATGATGAGCTGGCAATTCAAAACAACATATTCTCACCTCTCCCCTGACAATATTTGACAAAAGTGATCAGGAGCACTTCAGGAAAGTGGCCAGCAAAGGACAGAGGGGATTCCAGGGGCAAAGATAGAAGGCAAAGCAAGTGGAGGGAACAGCTTCTCTGAAGACACAGGGTCCAGGAAGTTGTGTTTGGAGACCAGCAGAGGATACGGAGAATGAAGCTGTAAAGGTAGGTTGGCATTGGCTTGTAGAAAAGGAAAAGATGCTATTTTTGAAAAGTGAAACTTAATGTATTCTCCATAATAAATTTGAATAAGTTGATATTAAAAAACAACACCACACTGGAGTAATTCTGGTCAAGATAACGAAGTACCTGGATGCTGTACTCACCTCCTCCCTCCACCACACCAAAAATTATAATTAAATTACAGAACAAGCAACCTGGATAACCATATAAGACTAGCTGAACAGAAGTCCTATAACTAAGGATATAAAGAAGACACCACATAGAGACGAGTAGGAGGGGCAGAGTCCCCAAATGAGCCGGCCCCACACCACGTGTGGCAATTGAAAATCTGGAGGGATATCTGAGCTGTGGAGAATAGACTGTTGCTAGATGGGAAGTGGGGCGGGTGGAAAAGGTAAAGGGATTACAAAGTCACGGGGATGTAAAGACAGTCAATAAATAACATTGTAATAACTATGTATGGTGCTAGGTGGCTACATAATTGTCTAACCACCATGCTGTACACCTGAAACAAATATAAAATAATACTGAATGTCAACTATGGTTAAAAAAATACACACCAGTCTTTATTTTAAATTCTAAGATAACATTAAATACTAAAAATAAATAAACCCCATGTTGAACACATGATAAAGTGTTTTCTATGATAGTTAATTGCTATTCTTCTGGAAACACACACACACACACACACACACGATAGAAATATTTAGTAAGTACAAAATATATAAAATTAAATACATAAATATACACATGTATATGTATACACAGTATACATATATAGTAAGAACATTTTAAAATCCCAAGTATATATAGTAAGAACATTTCAAAATCCCAAGCTTCTTACTGTATTGTATATATCTTAATTCTAAGGAGAATTGTCTTATTCTAGGAGCTTTCTCTTGCTCCTTCAGTGACTGCTGGGAAAAGCTGCAGGGGGCAGTGCAGAGCCCCTCAGCCTCCATAAATGCCAGTGTCAAAGGACTAAGCTATTCATCCTTCTGATCAACATGGGATTTCCATTACTCATCTTTCCTTCCAAGATAACTGACATTTTTGAAGGGAACCCTTTTTGTTAAAGTTTATTTCCTTCTACTAAAGAAGTCTTTTTAATCTTCTGGAATTAAGGAGTTCGTTTTCATCCACAAAGTTCTTTTTGTTTACTTCCTTAGTCTGATTATTCTACTTGAGGGTATGCAGATGGCTACATATCCCTTTTCATCAATGCTATCCTCAAAATAAAGTCCTAAAAATACCAGTGGCAATTAACATTTAGAAATCTCATTTTTGGTTACTAGCCATCCTCATGGAGAGTCTGTGTTTGAATTAGATCCGTCTTAGACAAGTAAAACAGAGAGATAAAATATCAAGGCCTCATTCCCCCCATCTCCACATCAGAAACTTGAGCTGCACCTTTCAGTAATTTCACAGGAATCACAGTAAACTCCTGGGTCGAGTTTCAAAAATTAATTGCACAAATGACAGACCAACAGTCAGAAGCAAAAACAAAGAGGCCTACCACAAAAAACTTATTGGGGGGGAAAAAAGATGTTTGATAGAAACACATGATTGTGAGCCGATGCAGTAACGCGTTAGGTACAAAAGGGTGACATGATTTTAAAGACAGTGTTTTAGAAGCGTAGCATCTAGATCCGGGGAGAAAATAGTTCCACTTTACTCCTCATTGTTCGGGGCAGCTGCTAGAAGTCGGAGTTCAAATCTGAAGGCCAGACCAAAGAAGGGAAGTGAGAAACGCAGAGAAAAATGATTAGAAGGAGGGGACGGTTTTCACCAGAGCAATTGATCAGGGCGTCAGGGGTGCAGTGAAAGCAACAATCTACACTTTAATATGAAAAAGGTTAGGAGATCAAGTTCTTTCCTAAATTTGGCTGAGGTCAGTACATTTGGAGGAAATGCGGTGTTGCTTGGGGGCTGGTAAAGAAATGATGGGAGAGAAAGCTCACAGGGGTGTGAGGGACTCGCGGTTGGAGTGAAATGCTGGAGGCCAGGCACCTAAGTCTGTGTGTTTTTGTGGGGTACAATGGAGAGGGTGGGGGTCCTGGCGAGGAGGTACGTGTGGGTCAAAGCTAACTTGTTCCACGTTGCAAGTTTCTCCAGAGCTTTGGTGGCAATAGCCACAGGAGATGCCAGGGTGGGTGCCACCTCCTGCATGGTACAGTGGTCACCTGGTCTGACGAACCATTTGTCAACAGTGTCACCTGAAGGTATGCATATTACATGGTAGCTATATTGTAGCTAAATGCGTTGTAGCCTTCTTGGATTTCAAATTAAGCATCCTAATGCTATTATTTAGTTCAACCCCCTTTTCCTTGCCTCTAGTGGACTGAGAGTTCAAAAAGTGTCTTTAAATAGAATACAATTATGGCACTAATAGAACTATTATACATCTTGGAGAGGTTAATCTCATGTTTTCGGGGTGCTCTTTAGTTCATCTTCTACACAACTGGAGAAGAAGCCCGCTAATGTCACTCCCCTGGCATCTCGTGCTTTCAAAATAAACTATTTAAAGGAAAAACTAGTTCATAAAAAGTACTGGGTAGGGGAGAAATAACTTCTAAGAAAGCTGATAAGGAATGGTAAGAAATATTCTAGGAGCTCAAATATGCTTGCTTTATTTCTTGTCAATGGCATGTCTACCATTGAGTTTCTTGTAAGTGCAGTTGTGCAATGAATCTTATTATCTTGAAATTTTAAGCGGGATGCAATGTTACATGAAAGCCTCAAAGTAAAATTCTGTTTTTTGAAGAGTTGAAAATGTTTAGTTCAACTTTTAGGAGTTAGGTTATTTTCTTTTGCAATAATATACTATAATTTACATTAATTGATTTAAAAAATAAATTTTACTCTAGACATATATATTTCTATGCTTTTTTCCCCCCCATTAAATTACCAGGAAAGTCTGTCCAACTTCCTTCCCTAGAGCCCTCTAAGAATGGAAGGAATATTCATCGCTCTCAGATGGATTCTTCCATCCTTGCTGGGTAAGATGTTGGGGAGGAGATTTGTCAATGTACTAGATGAATAATGCTACCATTCTATGAAGAGGGATGCAAATATTTGTAAAATATCAGGTGTTGAATACACCCCAAGGCCTTTGCATGAGGAAGCCTGCTTTCCCGTCTCAGAGTTGTACTTGAATTACCTAGGGCCATGGTCGGCAAACTGCGGCTCGCGAGCCACATGCGGCTCTTTGGCCCCTTGAGTGTGGCTCTTCCACAAAATACCACGGCCTGGGCAAGTCTATTTTGAAGAAGTGGCATTAGAAGAAGTTTAAGTTTAAAAAATTTGGCTCTCAAAAGAAATTTTAATCGTTGTACTGTTGATATTTGGCTCTGTTGACTAATGAGTTTGCTGACCACTGACCTAGGGTTACGTATTCAATCCTTCTCTTTTAGGCTGCAATGGTGTTGCTTGGGGCTGTGGGCACATAGAGTAAATTCTTGTTAAAGATTGGTGAGTCTCACCTGGCTGGTGTGGTTCAGTGGCTGAGCTTCTATCTATGAATCAGGAGGTCTGGGTTTGATTCCCGGTCAGGGCACATGCCCAGGTTTTGGGCTTGATCCCCAGGAGAGGGCATGTAGGAGGCAGCCAATCAGTGATTCTTTCTCATCATTGATGTTTCTCTCTCTCTCTCTCTCTCTCCCTTCCTCTCTAAATCAATAAAAATAAATCAATCAAAAGATTTGTGAGTCTCACCCTCAGTGCAGTGTGCATCCTGGTTGCTTGGGTATAAGATTTGCCACTTCTCTAAACTGGGTTGAAAAGAGTAGGATGCAAGAAGCAACATAAACAAAAGAAAACTGCTTCCTACAGAATCACAGGGTCATGTTTTTTTGTTGTTGTTGTTGTTCCAAATCTTTGCAAATTCATTCATTCTCAAAGGCCATGGCAATATGTCTTTTACCAAATCTAAGAAAGGCTAGTTTTGACAGAGGTTAAATGTGTGCAACACATAGAAGTAATCTTGGTATTAGGATTCTCTTAAAACATACCTAGTATCTTCACAAGGCTTTAAAGATGCCATTCTCATTACTTAGTGTATTTTCTTAAAAGTAATTACTACCATGCAGAGCTTAAACATACCAGACCTTTAATTTTTATTACAGAGACACCAACCTCACCGTAGAGTTCATTCATCCTTCTATTGCTTTATTTAAAACAGACATAAACCAGTTACAGTGCCTTATAAAGACAACAATTTAATAAAAAACATTGATGCTGACAATGCAGCCAAAAACTTATGAGGCCAAAGATATTATTTACCCAGCATTAATTGTTTCCGTTTCATTTTGTTTCCCTTTTTTTCTTTCTGGTTCCAAAGCCTTAAGATTTGTCTACCCTAATAGTGTTTTTGGATGCAAAAACTTTTGTTCCTATGGCAGGATATTTAATGTCCTCCGGTGGCTAGGAGGAAACAATCAATATAGGGCTTGTATTGGGTTACTGGAGTCAATTACTGATTCAGTTCTTTGAGAATCCGAACTTCTAGGCTGCACACAGAGGGGAAAGGGACAGGGGTATTTTGACTTTTCTAATCAGTGGGGACATAGGTCCTTTTGAGGGCCTCTTTGTACTTCCCATATGAGTCAGACATCTGACAATTTGAATGATTGGTTGTCTACACCACAACAGACGAGTTTGGGTGGGTTGCCAGAGGTTTCAGAATTGCAGGCTGTTCAGGGTCTCAGGTTGTGCAGTTTCTTAAGAAAATTTTGAAATGCCTAAAGCAGTTAAAAATAAATTTATGTTCACCCTATTGCGGGTGATGTCTGCAGCATCTTTGCCATTGGCTATGAAGGAATGGGTGGTTCCCTCTGATTAAAGAAAGTAAAAAGAGGGCAGAAATGAGATGACCCCTGTTTCCTTCTTCCCAAGGTACCCCAGTATGTGTGCGTTTAGGTGGCAAGTTCAAGAGGCCCCTCATTGAAGAAAATGTACTTGGTTTGGTCATTTCTGCCATTTCCCCCTCTGGTTATTATTTTACTATTTCTGGAAGAAAACAAAAAGTAATTCAAAACTTTGCAAAATGATCTATTATTTTTCTCTTTATTAGAGTAGCAAGCTGATGTAAGAGCACTTAGACGCAAGAGCATTTAGCCTCTAGTACAGACTGTCCAACTCTAAAGGTCATTGGACTTACATTGGACAGGGAAGGTCGTACATTTTTCCACAAGAAGACTCAACCATCTTAGACACTCTTTTCCTATTGGGAGAGGGAAGACAAATTCAGAAAAAAATTTCTATTTTCAGTGTAGCTTTTAGAAAGTATACTATGGTTGGTAAGAATTTTGCACTGGTCTCTTTAGAAATCCTGCAATTGTTTACTAAGAATGAATTGGAAGTGAATGAAACGAAACAAAGGTCTTTGAAGACTGGCGTTCCTTGTCTACCAGAAAAGGGGAAATGCTTTAATGCTCTACTTGTCAAAACATTCCATCAAGAGGTAGGAAAAATGAAGGATTTCTAAAAGCAGAGCTTTAGTTTGGTTTAGAAGAACAATAGAAATGCTCATTTCTCTACCTGAGTTTATCAACTGTCTGTTGGTGTCTGTGTGAGGTTTTCCAGTTAAGACACTATTCAGAAATAATAATCATTATCCTGGTTATGTTTTCCTTGAAGCCACAAAAGGCCCTTTCCCTGGAATTTTGTATTTCAGAGCGGAAGGGAGAGGGAGAGAGAGAGAGAGAGAGAGAGAGAGAGAGAGAGAGAGAGAGAGAGAGAGAGAGAAACAGCAATGATGAGAGAGACTCATTGATAGGCTGCCTCCTACATGCCCCACACTAGGAATCTAGCCTGCAACCTGGGCATGTGCTCTGACCAGGAATCGAACCATGACCTCCTGGTTCATAGGTGCATTTCCAGGGTAACAGACACCTCACTAAAGACTTGTTGTGTTTGAGGCATTGAGGTAATTATCTTCCATGAACAACATCTGGAGTCAAGAATGCAGTACAATTTTTCATTATGAAGGAATATGGCATAGGCTGCCACGCAATTTTTTGGTGTGTGTGTGTGTGTGTGTGTGTGTGTGTGTGTGTCTAGTGTCCATCAGAAGAGGGAGAAATGAATAAATAAAATGTGAAAACACTGAAAACTCATCCTCTGCACCCAGGTGCTAAGACATCAATATGCCGATGTTTCCTTATTAATCATACCTTACCTATCAAATATCTGCTTCACTGCTGTGTCAGGGCAATTTCTGTTCAGGTTGATAAACACTAGGCCACAGCCATGGTGACTGATTTTCACCAATGACTTTCAGGATTCCTGTTATTTAACAATGTATTTTGCTGGTAGGAAACGACAGAATCCAGGGTGAAGTCTGTCATGCTTCAGATGAAGGAAATGATGATTTCAATAGTCATGGGAATCAGTTTTTTCCCTAACCACTGACTTTGTCTTTAATGATGCCCTTTAAGTTCATTCACTGAGGCAGTAATAAAATTTCATCCTTTTGTATGAGCGCCAAACTGGCCCGTTTTCCATCAAATCTGGGGAATGTTATAATGGTCCTTTTGAAATGAAACATTTATAATTGCCTCTATTTCCCCAGTTCAAATAATGAACTCATTTCTACAACAGTTTGTTAAACAAATCCAACTTTAAGAAAATGCTTACTTAATCTAGCAGAAAAGAAAGCAAGAGAGACGTTACATTCTGAAGTTATGGACTGGATTACCAAAGGTCTGGAGAAACCAGACAAGAAGTTTTCAGAAGGGAAGTGCCCTGATCAGGGTTCAAGTTGGAAAAGCAAAAAATACAACTTCCCCAAGAGGCCATGCAATAAGTGGAGGATGAGGTGACAAACCAGTTAAGAAAATTTTCCTGTCTGGCTGATTGACACATCTGCATATACACCACTTCCAATGTGCTCTCTATATTTTTTAAGGTAACATCCTTTTTGTAAAGACATAAGCCCAGGAGGTACAAAATCTTGGTTTATTTTCATGAAATCTTGACTTTTTATTGTGTATCATTTTTGTCTAGGATGTGAGATCCAGAACATTCTTACCTATTCACTATAAGTTTTTGTCTCTTTCTTCCACACTCAATAGAATTGGAATCTTCAATATGGGAGCCACTGGCCATGTGGGGTATTTAATTTGAATTTGAATTAACTAAGAGTAAATAACATTTAAGTATTCAGTTGTCCATTTCACTAGCCACACTTCAAAGGCTCAACTAGCCTTGGTGAAGAGTCTAGATAAAGAACATTTCCATCTTTGCAGAAAATTCCATTGGAGAGCACAGTGCTAGAATACCAGCTCAAAAAGATTAGCCTGGCTCAGTGTGGCTCCATGGTTGAGCATTAACCTATGAACCAGGAGGTCAAGGTTTGATTCCAGGTCAGGGCACATGCCTGGATTACAGGCTCAATACCCAATAGGGGGCATGCAGGAGGCAGCAGATCAATGTTTCTATCTCTCCCTCTCCCTTCCTCCCTTTTTTATTAAAGAAAATCCTATCTAATAAAGAGGGAATATGCAAATATGCCATCAAAATGTAACAAGATGGCTGTGTCCATAGCAGAGGCCGAGTACCCATAGGAGCCTTAACGAGCAATCAGCAGGGACCTGAGGCTGGCGCTGGGCCGGGGCAGGTGACCTGAGGCTGTGACCCCCGCCTGGTGGGGCTTGACAGGGAACCTGAGGCCACGCCCCCCACCCCAGCCCGGGGCCTGGGGACCTCTGGCTGTGCACCCCACCCGGTGCGGTGTCGGGCTGGGGAACCTGAGGCTGCACCTCCCACCTGGCGGGGCTTGACAGGGGACCTCAGGCCATGCCCCCTGGCCTGGGCCAGGGGATCTCAAGGTGTGCCCCCCAGCCTGGGCCAGGGGACCTCAGGCCACACCCCCCGCCCCGGGCCATGTGACCTGAGGCTGCGCCCCCCACCCGGCAGGGCTTGACGGAGGTGGGGCCAGCCGGGTCTGGGTCTTGTGCGATTTTGAGGCGCACGTGGGTGGGTGGGGACTTGACTCTGGTTCCCGTGGCGCGCCCCAGACTCTGACAGGAGGAAGATTTTCATATACATTTTACTAATTTTCTTTCATCTCTGACACTTCTATTCTAGAAAAAGGGCAAATAGCAATATTAAAATATCTCCTTTAATTAATTCCCTTTTAATGTGCACGAATTTCGTGCACTGGGTCACTAGTTAAAAAAAGGTTAGGGATAGTGACTGCTTTGCTTAGTTCTGGATTCCTGGTGCCTAGATGGGGCCTACCTTATGAGTGATGTGCAATCAATTTCTGCTCAATGAATACATTTGTTTTAAAATCTTAATAGCCAACTACCTAGCCTTTACAAGGGGCCTTCCCCACCTGGAGATCTCTGTGGCATAAGTAATTATAAATCACCTAACTTTTCTAAAGAAGTCTCCTGAGTGGCTTCTGATCTCATTCAGTCAGACGGTCTCTAAGGCTCTTACCCAATATTCTTGTTGTCCTGACCTTCTCTCTGGAACCTCACCTTCCCTGAGTCTCTCCTTCCTCGCTCTGCTAGAGCCACACTGGCTTCTTCGCTGTCCCTTCAACACACCAGGCACACCCTTATCTCAGGGCCGCTGCTGTTCAGGGAGTCCTTAGACAAGTGCCTTGCACACAGATGATAAAAAAAAAACCCCCAACATATTTGAGTGTTGAAGAAATGTGAAATTCCATTGCTAGCAGGAAGGTGGATTCTTCCTACAATGGCAGACATAAGAGAAAATATCACTTTAAAAACACATCACCAGGTGTGATGTACAAGTTAGGTGGGCCCTGTCCAAACCTGCTGACATACTATTTTCCCTGTAGAAAAGAACCAAGTCACCGAGTTGCTGCAGCTACTGCGGGATTGGACCAGCCAGATCCACTGTTGTTCCCAAGGCACACTAAAAATAACCACACGATTTTGAAAGTGGTTGGGAGCTATGTGTAGACAAGGGTTATAAAAGCCCGGAAACCAGGCGGAATTTCTACTATTTCTGAATAATTCGTTGCCTTTTCTGGGCTGTGATAGTGCATAAAATATTGGAGAGGACTTCCCTTAAGTATGCTGAGCATATACCATTAAAAACTGTGTGCCTGGAACAAAGCAGCTGGTTTGAAAAGAGGCCTGCCCCAGGAGCACTGGAGTTTTTATTCGACACTTGCAAGTATCTTCAAATAACCAAGTTAGAGGGCCACACTGCATATGGAAACCTATGGGACTTACAGACCACACACAGTACATACATTCTGAACTGAATATCTCTCCATAGCATCACAATGGTCTACCAGTTTTCGGGTTTATATTGAGCCATTTCAAATAAAAATTCAATTTTACTTTGAAATCTTGGTTATACACATTTAAGGGTAAAGGTTATGGTTAGCAATACACAAGAGAAGATACTATTATTAGCAAGACTACATCTCGCCTTAGAGAGAAGAGCTGGCCAATCACTTGCTGTTCATAGCTGCTCTAGGCCTCCCCCCCCCCCCCCCCCAGTCCTTTCCCTGAGGCTAGGGGCTGCTTCTGTCATCTCTTGGTTGCTACCCATCTGAGCTGACAGGGAGGGCCAAAGGCAATTTTCTTGGGTCCCCATTCACCCATCTCCACCCACCTCCAAGAGCTTTCTGCTCACTCTTCCCTTTGCTTCCCCTTCCACTCAGTTTCTCTGGTTTCTTTCACTTTATATTGTTGAATTTAAGAACTCTTGTGAGGTTAAGAATTATTCCCTCACACTTTGTACAAAGTCCAGGGACCCACAGACTGTGGGAAACTCAAGCAACAGCTAAAGATAACTTGTACCAAGAACTCAGTCATTGCTTAAGAGAGTGAGTTTATCAATTGCAACCTTCTGGGAGTTAGTCTCCAGTTTTATGGCTCATGTTGTCAAGCCCCTGGAGGGTGAATGTGGGTTGGATGACTACTGAGGGATGGGGAAGATGACAATTAACTCATTCAAGGATACGTTTATTGATTTTTAGAGAGAGAAGAGGGGAGAGAGAAACCAATGTGAGAGAGAAACATCAATCCGTTACCTCCTGTAAGTGCCCCTACAGAGGATTGAATTAAACCCACAACCTTTTTGGTGTATAGGATAACACTCCAACCAACTGAGCCACCCAGCTGGGGCATTTTTGAAATATGATTGCCTAGGAAAACAGGTGCCTTGTAAAGGTTGATGTCATTAACAAGTTGAAATTACCTATCTGATCTGAGTTTAGGGTCAAAAACCAAAATGGTTGGGGAGAACAGGAACCTGCCTAAGTAACTGAAATAATAAATTAAAATTGACCTCAGGCCGAAACCGGTTTGGCTCAGTGGATAGAGCGTCGGCCTGCGGATTCAAGGGTCCCAGGTTCGATTCCGGTCAAGGGCATGTACCTTGGTTGGGGGCACATCCCCAGTAGGGGGTGTGCAAGAGGCAGCTGATCGATGTTTCTAACTCTCTATTCCTCTCTGTAAAAAATCAATAAAATATATCTTTAAAAAAATTGACCTCAGTTGGAAAAATCTGAGAATCTGACAACGTTTTACATGAGTTAATGTGCAAAGGCATGTATTTATAAAGGATTATGTACTGCTATGAACATAAATGACATCTTTTTACAATGCTGTTGGTTTTTAAGTTAAGCTTCCTAATGCACATTAAATTCGCACTGGGTAAACAAAACAAAACTAACAATAACAAAAATGTGCAAAGGCAAAGATTTTATTTGTCTAATCAATGCTTCACCTGCTCTCTCTGTTTTCCATACTATTGACCTTTATATAATACGGTGGCAGTCCCTCTGCTTCAGTAGAAATTCTATAACATAAAGTCAATCTAGTGCATTCCATTCAACCACCTTCCATCTTCATAGTGTATAAAGAAAGAAATAAGAAAAAGAATAGCAACAGATAAGAGGGCCGGACAGCTTCTCTGGTATTGATGACTGTATGATATATTTCCTGGTGGAGAAAGTCTGGGAAGTTAGTTCATTGACGTCCTTTGTGCATATCACCCTGTGTAGTACCAGGGAAATAGGACTTATAATTTTTATTTTTTTAAAATTAAAAAAAATATATATTTTATTGTTTTTTTTACAGAGAGGAAGGGAGAGGGATAGAGAGTTAGAAACATCGATGATAGAGAAACATCGATTAGCTGCCTCCTGCACATCCCCTACTGGGGATGTGCCCACAACCAAGGTACATGACCTTGACGGGAATCGAACCTGGGACCCCTCAGTCCGCAGGCTGATGCTCTATCCACTGAGCCAAACCGGCCAGGGCAGGACTTCTAATTTTTAAATACTCTAATGTACCTCATAGAAATGATTTGAGATACAGACCCTCCAACAACAATAAAGCCTGAAATCATTTCTTGAAGTTTTTTTTTTTTTTTTTAAATTCACCAAGCAACTGAAGAGGTGGTTAGAGAATTGGCTAGGGATTCATAACTCCTGAGAACAGAGACAAAGCTCTTTTCATCTCTGCCTGTGTCCCTCCCACCACCCTGGAGAATCCCCTTCCTATAGGTTAACATCTGGCAAGAGGAATATATAGACACAAAAGATTACTGTATTGGAAAAGGAACTCATCAACAAGTCCAAAAAAACCTGGGAGTTTTGTTCTGAATCCAGATTAGAACAAATCACTTCCCCCCCAATGTCAATGTCCTCCTACCATCCTGTGTGCATTAGAGGACTCAGGCTAGATCATCCAGCGCTGAGCAGGGAGTGAGGACTGCACAGACAGCTGGGCCGCAGTGCCTGCCTCTTCCTACCCCAGCTTCTGGCTTACTGGGATTATCCATGTGTAGCTCTGCCTGTGAGAAACAATTCTCTCCCTAGGACAATAGCCCATCAACTTACTCAGGGGTGGAGAATCAGGCTCGGTACATTTTACACAGAGCTTATTCATTCAGTAACATGAGACTTCATTTGGAATGGGAATCCATAGTACATTTGTGATTTTTGCTTAGAGTCCAAAAGTTATCCAGTAACATACAGTTTCTGATGTTGGCTGTCACCATGGCGAGGAACAAATGAACTCTACCCCATGACCAAATAAGGCCGAGCTAGCCAAGTGCTTGGGGAGTGGAGAGCTCTGCAGCCAGGCATTGTCATCGCTGCTACAGTAGCACCGTGGGGAAAATATATAGCAAGGGACCCCAGGGGAAGCTGTGGGAAAGAACAAACTCTGCACACAGCTCCCCGAACAGCAAAATCCATCCAACTGCTATTTTTATGCATTACATTACTTTAAAAAATTACCATCAAGCCACAAAGTAGGACAGAAATAGCCCTGCTTTCTATAGGAATGCATTTAGGTAAATTTGTTAATCCACAAATATTTAATACACATACCATGCCAGGTTTGTAGAACTGCAATAGACACTACATCTTAATAAACGATTTAATGAAGTATATGCAACTGTCCTAACAATAAATATCTTCAGTAATATACTTGGCTTACCCCATAGGAAATTATAAATGACATCATTTATCTCTCCTCGGTAGGTTTTTTCCTTACCCTTTACCATGAGTCATTTCCATCATCTTATTGGTTAATACCCAATGGCACACCTGAATCAACTGGGCAGCCTTGGGTACTGGCTGATAACACAACCCAACTTGGATCTGTATGGTCCAATCACAGGGTGAGTCTAGGTCCAACACCAGTGACAGTGTGAACCATTAAGCCGTGTGAAGAGAAGAGCCATCTGAACACTGTGGACAGTGGATCCTGCAGGCCAGGCCCCAAAGCGGGGTACCATTGGCTCTGTCTCTTGAACAAACTATTCAGACAACTGCCAAATCTCCACTGAATTCGGTCAGTATTAATAACCTGTCTGAATATAGGAGAGTCAAGTCCACAGTGGGTTCTGGGTTACTCTCATTAATCAAATTAAACCAGAAGGTCTCAAGTTTCTACATTACTTGGCAACAATATATAGGAACAGACTCAAGGTATTTTCTTGATTAGGGACGATGGGAAGTAAAAAGGTTTCAATGCCTGTACTGGACACTCAGTACATTAGAAAGACACAGGGGCTCTTTAGAAATCTTCCTTTAAATAACGCCTTTGAAAAGACCTTTGGCATTTTATAAAAGTATATTGCTGAGCAGATGGCATTATCTATTGAAATAATCAGAAAAAGCTAGCTTTACTGAAGAACAAAGTTCTTGTAAAAGCATCATGGGAAATGTTAATGTATTGGTTCTGCATTAAATAATTGTACAAAGTGAAAAGAATAGACCCAGTATGACTTTCTGCTCTATTTGTTTGGGTTCTGTTTGGCTGATCACATGGAGAAGAATGTGAAATCCCTCTAGAGTCGAGCGAACTCCCACACAGGCGAGTCTCACAGATATTTGTATACCACTCATTTATCTTCCCTGTGCCCATATAAGGCTGAGCCAGCTAAGAGCTGAGGGAGGGGAGATTCTGCAGTCAGACATTTTCATCATTGCTCCAGAGCATCGCTGGGAAAATCTATAGCAAGGGACCCCAGGGGCATTTTAAATCTCATGAAATGGCTTTCATATTTAAAAAACAAACAAACTTATTCTTGTGAAATGCTGATAAAGGACCTTCAACTAGAAATTCCTACAGTGTAAAGTCCCCCGCTTCAAACACAGGAACCCATGAGGAAAACAACAACAACAAGAAGCTGTTTTGAGGACTGCAGCTCATGGGAACACAGTGCATGGAGATGCAAGCTTGGATGTAGCGGCAAGACGCTCCTCAATGGTGACCTTTGCCATTCAAAAATGATGAGTCACATGGTACTCAATACAACCACCACATTTATAAAGGGGTTCCCTATTACAAGTCTTACTTATTTGATTTTTGGAGAGGACTCAGGTAGGAGAGGATGTATGAGAACACCCAGCCACAGAGCCCGAGCTCTGGTGGGTAGGGATGGGAAAAGCTACTTTAGAAACTGACTGCAGGATTCCCGTTGGTGAAACTCATTGGGGACACCTAAGGGCTGCAATCATTTCTGTTTCCAATGACAGGGCAATGCTGGCAAGAATTCCTAATTGTCTCTCACAACCTGGCATCGGACAAGCGTGGGTCCGAGAGGAAAACGCAGGATTCCAAGGCATAAAGACTCAAAAGGCTCTGTGTCCTAAAACAAAATGCTGCTGTCCACACCACCACACATCAACCTGGGCTTAATCATATAAATATAAACAGTGTCTTTTTAAAATCAGCAATGCCAAGACCCAATATCAGCTTTAATGGAAACGGAATGAGAGGCCAATCACTTTGCTTGACCATATTAGTTTAAACTCTACCAGGTGTTATGATAATAATTTGGGGTGACCTTTTTTTCTCTTACTATCTATGAAATGGGCTACATAAAGGACATTCAGAAAATGAGTAGAATAATTTAAACAGAATTGGTATGAGGTTGGTGCTCTCTAGTTTGAATATCTATTCTGCAGTATGAATGCAACCCTGTTTTCTCTATGTAATATTGTTATAAAACATATATTTATGTACAACATAGTAAGTATAAAAATAATTGCATTATACATATACATACACAGACATATGTATTCATAGCAATGAGTAAAAGAAAAGATGCTTAAAAAAGTTAGCATTATTCTCAATTTATTAAGGGAGTTGTATAAATTGATCCCAATTTGCATTATATTGTTTGTTCCAGTGGAGAAGAACATGTCTATATTATATTTCTTAGGAAAGTATACAACTGACTTAACCAGGCAATTTAAGGCACTCTCATTTGCAATGGGAATATAAAGAAGATAATAACATTTCTTGCAATGACTTACCCGCCCTCCTTTCTCAGGGTAGCACTGGCAGCCCCCACTGCAGTCTCTCCCTCCACAGGGCTCATCAAACTTCTTCACACCCTGCAAACATAAAACACAAAGCAAAGAGAAAGTTACGTAAAATACTCAACTATAATACATATCCTAATGCTACCTGTTGAGAGTACTTCTGATTCAAACAACTATCTATTCATTCACAACAAACAGACTTTAATTTTCAGAGCAGTTTTAGGTCCACAGCAAAAGGTACAGAGATTTCCCATATAACCCCTGCCCCACATGCACAGTTTTCCCCATTATCAACATTCCTCCCACCAGAGTGAGACATTTGTTAAAAATCTATGAACCTACAATGGCTTGTCATTATCATCCAAAGTCACAGTTTACATTAAGGGCACTCTTAGTATTGCCCACTCCATGGTCAATAAGCGTTTTTTCAGTGCCTACCAAGGGCCAGATGTCAAGCTAGATCCCGGGGCTGGAAAGCCAAGTAGAACATCCCCTGAACCCAGGGATCCCACGTGAAGTAAACCCATAAGGACGCTCTGTGTTAAGAGCTTTAGTATGAAGGAGAATCTCCAGGCATATGGAAAGCACCCTTCGTTCTGCCTGGAAATGTGAGGGATTCATCCTGGAGATGTTCAAGGTTAAAGTTAAATATGGCAGGGCAACGCTGGGCCCCCATCCCACAACACAGACCCTGGTGGACTAAAGGGAGGGGGGTTCTGAGGAGGAGGCAGAACTTGCAAACACACCGGATAGGATGACAAACCCTCACTTCCATCACATAGGTACCCTGACATCCGGGGTGATCCCCCTGCAGAGGAAAGCCCATTTTCTTCCCTTCACTCTGTGAGCAAGGCTCGTGGGCAGTAAGAGAGCTGGGGATTTGGGGGAAGTATTTATTTAGTCAGGTTGGGTGGCATAATGGAACTTTTAATCATACACTGAGCTATAAGTCTTTAATGAGTTGAGTGGATAATTTGAAAGAGTTCTCTAGCTGGACAATGCCAACCAGAATTAGGGGAAAGAGATGTTTTTTGCCCTTGATCTAGTTTTCAGGTAAAATATGGACTTGGAGACAGGACTATGTCTGAGCTCTCCATTTCAGACTCCGTTCACAGTACTACGTATTTTGAGCAGGAAATGACAATTGGGTTGGCCCTTTTCTCTCTCCTCTCTGGTCAGCCAAGCCCTGCCCTCCTCCTCCCCCTCTAACCTCCCCTCTACCCACCCCCCACCAAGGTGAGTTAGTCCAGCTGTTCACAGGAGAATCTGCTGTCTGGCTTCTCATCCTTGTCACCTTCACCTAGGCTGCCCATCAGCAGGCACTTATACTCAAGGGACCCTGGGCACAGTTAGCTTCTGGTGTGCACTGAGCCAAATGCTAATATGCAAGCAACACTCCCCAGACAACAGAACCCACTCCAACTTTAAACAGAACTTCATTTTACCACAGATCTTCCATTCTCTTCTGAATTAAGTCTCAATGACTAAACAGGATGGCCACGTAGGAACGCCCTCTGTAAGTTTTTCTATCTGTTTTTCATGCTAGCATCTTCCCTGTTCCTGGCACGGTACTGAATGTTCACATGGAAATGCTGATGTTTTACCTGGCTGCCTCTGTAACTCCTGCTAGCACGGCCCTCCTGAATGTTCAAACTCAGATGGGTACACAAGCAAACTCAGACTCGAAGCCATCTGGCCAGAGTTTACCTTACACCTCAATAACTACTCAGTGTTCTTCTTGTAGAGAGGTCTCATTGAAAGTTTCATTTTTTGTGTGTTTTAATTGTAATTCTTTACCTAATCTGATATCAGTCACTACTTTAAAGAATTAAAAAAATCTGAAAATTTCAGATCCTGCAAAGAAACCAGTACCTGGAAAGCCTTCTGAATCTCCTTTTGGTTATGTGGCCTGAGTGAGGCAATGAAAACAGCATGAGTTCCACAGCATAAGAGTAAACACACAGAGAATCCTTTCATGCCCTAAAAATAGGGTTCTAGGTATTTTCCAATTTTTATGACTTCAATGTTTATTTATGGGGGGGGGTTCATTTTGAAATTACATTATTTTGAGTATTTGGTTTTTATATTAGGTAAATCAAGCTCCATGCTGAGCCCCGGTTTTATGAACTACCCTTAGCACCAAAGAGAGAAGTCTATATGGACTGCCCTATTTACACTTTGTATTACATATGACTATGACATGAATAGGTATGTTGGCAGGTATCCCTGGTTCATGCAATAATCCACTTAGCAGTTTTTGGAAAGGGTAGGGGGACTCCTCAGTCTAATGGGTGAAGCATAAACTCATATTCTCCACCTGCTATTTTTAGTTTTGATTTTAAAGCCACTTGCCAAGTTCTTCTGTATAAATCAATGGTTAAAATGATTTTAATGGTTTCAAATTGATCCAACAGACTCTCTATTCTAGGCTTAGGCTATGTGCTGGATTTAGTTAGAGAAATGAGTTCTTCATAACCTGCTTGAAATTTAATAGTGCTTCTTTGCTTTTGGAACTGACTTGAAGGATCGATAACTCCCGGTCTCAACACTTTTTCAACTGTGTGTCAATGGCTCAGACACCCTGTCTCAGGAGGTGAGGAATAAATCGTCAAGAGGTAGCCCTCCGCCTTACAAGCCACAGACAATTTCTACCATAAAATTCTAGCCCCGTGTGTGTGTTGTTTGTGTGTATGGGTACGTGTCTGTGTGTGATGTAATGTGGGGTGTGTGTGTTTTCTCATCAGCATCTTACATATACTACAGAGGGGCTCTTATGAATTCCGAATCTACAAGAGCCCTAAGTATTGGAATGCCAGATCTCCGGATGAACAGAATTATTTACTTTACTAGGGCAGGGCATGTGTTCCAGACGTCTCTTAAAGACTGAACAAGTTTCAGACCTGAGCCTCTGCATTCCCCTGTTGGGACCTGGGCTCTGGAACAGTCTCAGGATATGAATGCTCTTCTGAGGACCTTGGATGAGGAGTGTGTGAACTGCTCTTTGGCATCCTATGCCTGTGTCCCAGCCCCCACCCCACTCCCAACAGAAGAATATTAAAAGCTCACAGCAACCACTGCCCATGTTCTAGGCCCTTTCATCTACCCTTGCTTTTATTACAACTCACAGACAAAGCATGATCTTTCTTGTCAATTCCTTAATAAAGATGACTAGTTTCCTCCTACCCTATATCCACCTCAAGGGTCTGCCTACCACCCTCAAAGGTGACAAGCTGGCCCTAGTCCAGATCTTTAACTCCAGGAAGGCATGCTCTCACCTGTATGGTCAGGCTCTCTCAGAAACATCAATTAAATCCTCCAATAGTTTCTCACTTCAAATCTGCATTCCCATTGGAGCACTGTGTAGAGCAACATTCCAAAACCATGCTTTCCCAAGGCCTCCTACAGATCAGTGAGGTCACCGTCTAGGCATCTAAGGAGATACAGTTCCCAGAGCAGGAGGCTCCCACAGACCCTGCTTAAGGTGTGGAGAGTGTCCACTGTCATGGACCACGCCCCAGCCTTTCAACTGAGCTGGCCCAAACTCTCCTCCTTGTTTCATCATGGGGCAGAAAAGGGCCCATGGTCCAATGAGACCAGTTATGCTGAAGATCTGTGAAAATTGGTAAAGGCTCCAACCCCCTGAAGAATGCTGGACTCTAACATGCACAAGTCCTATGGCCTCATATTCACACAGAAACTGCTCCCATGCAGCCTCTGGCACCACAAAGAAGCCTATGCCACATGCTCCCCAGCTTTGAGTGTTTAGGGGCACACTTTCCTTCAGCTCCACCAGGGAGAGATCACTTAACTCCCCCAGTTCCAAACTAATATGACAGCTGGAAGGGTCTTGAGGATAACTCATCCACTCTTCCACTTTGAAAATTCATTCATTCATTCATTCATTCATTCATTCATTCTTCACTGAATTTTTACTCAGGGTGATATGCTGTGCTGGGCCATGGATATTAAGTAGGGAATAGATCATGTAAACAAACTGACAAGAAAATTATGTAAACGAACAATGAAACCTACACAATTTAAATTGTGGTGAGTGCCATTAAAGTCATACCAGATAACCGACCAACAGGACTACCTTAGCCAGGATTCTTTCACTTGGGCTCCACTGTACTCCCTTCTTACGGGCCTGTTCACAAAGAAGGACCTCCCTGCTGCCTGACCTGAGGCCCTCGCTACTGCTACCAAGGGGAGAGTCAGAGAACCACTCGCCTCTAGGCCCAGGAAAGCAAGACCTCTGGATTATTATCATTAGGAAACCAGGAGCCTCTTGGACTGGAGTGAATTTGAACCCATTCTTCTTATAACCCTCAGGATGCCCTTACATAGCCCTATCCCCCAACTCCTGTCTCAGGACTCAACTTCAATCCACTGCCACTTCATAATCCAGGAAAAAGACAATCTACAGGTGCGGGACATCCTCAGTCCTCCTTGCTCAATTGAAGCCATCTCAATTGCTACCAAGATACGTGACCATTTCAAAATGTGGCTCTAACTTCCAAGCTATGGAAGGAGTTTGACTGGGGGGATTAATCATTAATTTCTTCAGCAAATGAATGTACATTCACTGAGGACCTGTAAGTGCTCCCATCTTGGCAGCTATCTGGTCACCCACCAACCTAAAGACTAGGCCCCACTGGTCTCACCTGCTCCTTCCAGAAAAAGTAGAGGAATTAAGAAAGTTGCAGACTTAGGGAAAGGGATGTTCATTTTGATATCGTTGTAAGCTTTTGACATCTCAGAAAGTACTATGGGACTGCTAGTAGTTTTGAAAAATAAATGTGAATTATAAGTTTTGGAAAATAAGATAGAAAGCAGCTTAGACATACGCAGCATAGTAGACTGGGAGTATCTCTGGGCTATGCCTGTAAAGATGAAGAACGGGTCATCCCTGAAACAATTAATATTGGCAAGGGAGAGTGGAGTGGAGAGAGCCGTGGACACTTAAGAAATGAGAAGGACTGAGAGTGCATGGTGAAGACAATGAACAAAGGGTTTGAGGGATATTTGCCTGAAAATAGTATCACCACTGAAATGGGAGAGGGGAGAAAGAGAGAAGGAAGGTTGATTGATTAGAGGCAGGGGCTCAGACACAACAGCAAAGAGGTAATCAATCAATCCATGCTTGAAACGCTGCTGTTCTGCATCTAGACCATTTAAACTCCCAGTGCAGTGTGTGGATGCAACATCAGCATTACCTGGGCACTCGTTAGAATTGCAGACCCCACCTCAGATTGATTGGATCAGAACCGGCTTTCTAACAGAATTTCCAGGTAAGCACCTTGAAGTGTGTAGAGCACTGCACTAGATTAATAGACTGGCGTTGTGAAGAGACGTTGTTCAGAGACAATGGGAGAGCAGCAAACCACTGAGCCATCTCCGTTAATGGAATAGAAAGCAGTAGTTCGTAAGAATTCAGTGTGTTCCATGCCTAAAACGGACTCAAGACATGTCTGTCCTAGACAAATGTCAGCCCCCAGGCTCCCCTTGACCCCTGCCACCTGTGGCATGTTTAGAGAAGCTCTGAGCACTCAGGACTCAGTTGCTGAGCTTCTAATCAATCAGAGTGCCAAAACATTTTTATCCTCTTGTCCTTATTCAAAACAGCCTTTTGAAGACTCTCCCTGCCCTGAGCTGGTAGCCAGCACTGCTATGCTATTAGAAAGTCTAGGAATTGGAAATGACTTAGATCCCTTAAGAGCCATTTGGCAATGTTAAGGCATAAGATACATTTTCTAGAAACCTTGGATCATATTCTACTCAAATGGAATGCACATGGTTTCCAGGGGCAACGTGGAGAGCTCTGAACAAGAGATTTCTTGGTTAGCGTTTTATAAGGGAATTCTTTGCTTTGGAGCTTTATCCGAATCTTGGCATCATTACATTTAGAAAGATTTAAAAAGACATCTATTAGCATGGGCATTCAGTCTGTCCTAATCATCCTAGATCAGTGGTCGGCTCGAGAGCCGCAGTTTGCTGCTCTGTTGACTAACGAGTTTGCCGACCACTGACCTAGATGCATGATCTAGATTCCTCGGTCAGGCTTTTGTCTCTGGTAGAACAGAAGTGATGGAATCTTTTAAGGAAAGCTGAGTTCTAGCTTCCTGAACCAGGAACCTATCCGAGTCTACAGAGAAATTCTTGCCTTGAGCCACTGGCTCTCTGGCTGCCAGCAGAGACTTTGCTCTGCCATCTATAAATGGAATTCAGTAAGAGGTCAGAGCAGAGAGATCAATAGTAACAGCTGCGAGATTAAGAGGACATCCGGTCCCACATGTTGCTGGCCCTGCCTCCTATTTGTGCAATCTATTGGCACCAGGAGAAGTGAGTATCATGCTGCTTTCGTTAGGGATCATTTCCTCCGCTGCCTGGTGAAAAGGGGTACTCCTCTGTAGGCATCTGGGGAGTGGCCCCATTTAAAAACACCGAGAAAACAGCTCATTGTCACTTCTCCCAATGGCAGATTTGTCCTCATATTTAGGACATTTAAAAATAAGTTTAAATAGCAAGTGGAATGCCAGAAAACAAAACACATAAAAGATTTAGACTCTTTAAGACTAGCTATTTCTATAACTACCAGCGTGAACCATCCATGTATATTAAAAGAACAAATCCATGGACATGTACCTAGCTTTCTGCAGATGTAAATATCATTTAAAGTTGATTATATATATATATATATATATATATATATATATATATATATATATATATATACACACACACACATATATACATATATATATGAAAAAATGCTTGCCATTGTTTTCAACTTACACATAAGAAGTACTAATCAAATTTATATGAACATGCAAGAACAAAACTCATTTGTCCTACAACAAAGAATATTTTGTCCTCCACATGTTCCAAGAAACTTCTTGTCCAAGAAAGTCTTTTCAAGCCAATATACCTCCAGCCAAAAAGAGCAAGTCTCTGTAGGGAATTTACAGATATTTTACCATTGGATTGCCCCCAGCATCCAACCCCAGCTTCCTGCACAGAAGGATATTGAATAACCCATTCTAACGGACATAAAAGACAAACATTTCTTATTGCAAAAAAGTAATCTTTCATATTTAAGGTAAAAAAAAAAGTATCTATACAAGTCTTTGTCTTTGTCGCAAGTCCAGTCAAGCAAGACTTTTTAGAATTATCCTTTTAATCCAAAAAGAGTTCAACAAAGAAGAAAGCCAGCTTGAGAACAAGTTTCCCAGTAAAATTCTATTAGTTTATCAAAACAGGAAATATAAGCCATTTCCGCACATGCAGCTTTAGAAATTAAGGAAATAATTCCAACATAGTATTAGCAAGACAGAGTATATGGCAGAGGAAATGCAGATCACAGCCACTCCACACAGAACAAAACCCTTCTTCCCAATAAATGGGGGTGGGAAATCCAGCCAATTCAGTTTCCTTTGTGTAATAGCATTTCAAGGACATCCAAAGTAAATGTGCTCACTCTAGATGGTCCTGAAATGGCCACATTTGTAGGCAGTGAAATAAGAGATGGACAAAAGTGCTCACCCATTTAAAGTGACCTACTCCAATGGACTGTTACTGAGTAACAACTAGTTCTAGTGCAGTTACATCTTGAGTTGCTGCCTGTTATCACGGGGCTAGGAGAAGGCAGGGGGAGAGGGGGACGTTGTGTTAGAAAGGATGACAGTCGTTCAAAAGAGAGATAATGACCTACAGAAGGTCTTTCTAGGATGATGGTCTTCATGTCCTCCAGGAGTTCTTTTGCTTTTGCCCAGGTGAATACCTGAGGGATAATATCACTCCTCCTTCTGGCTCACCTTTGCAGCAGACATAACCAGAAGGCATGGCATTGGGTGCTCTCACTTGAGTCATCAGCAATAAGCTACATGGTTTTTATACTTGAAGACTTACACGTTTTTACGAGCAATGACTAGCCAACAGTTCTCCACCCTCTCTTCTCAGGCAGCTCAAAGTCTTGGGGTGTTTTCTGAATAGATTTTGCTATTGACAAGAGTACCTATGATAGCCATCCTTTACTGCCAGGGCTTGGGTGTTGACAGGTAGGACTGACTAAAAGAACCCACAATTCAGGAATCTAACCAGATGGGGAAGGCTGTTGGCAGGCACAGAGAGTGCCGGTAGGCCAAAGGCCGAGCCAGAACACTTTCTCAAATTACATCATTTATGCTTATGACATATAAAGTAGGCTAAATGACAGACTGCATTCAAGTTGCTAAACTCCAGGATAAGGAAGGCCCCTAGCAGGGACTGTTAGTCTGTGAGGCTGGAAGGTAGGAATGAGGTAGATCAGGAGTCCTGATAGGGCAAAGGGCAGTCTTGACAGAGAAATGACCTCATTTTTCTGAACAGCAGTGCCCTCTGCACAAAAGGAGGATAGTGGACCTCTCCTAGGTCTGTTGCGAAGATTCAATGATGTGCTTCATCAAGTCTCCTGCACCATCCAAATCTTAATGGTCATTAGTAGTATCAGGTGCAGGCCTAACTCTCTGGCATGGACCCCCAGACACAGCAATGAGGGCTGAAACCCAGCCAAGGTTGTATGAGCCAATGCTTCCTGAGAAATTCCTTGCCCAGGGCTAGAAATGATCTCAGAGTGTGGGTGGGCCTGGTCCTGCAGGTGAAGACAAGTGGTCCATCTGGTTAGGAAAAGGGGGCTTGGCATTTTCTGTCACATCTCTGCTCTGGCCATTTTTTCATAGCTCACTCTCCTCCTCAAGGCCAAAAGCAGAATCCAAATATGTCTCCTCACTAGTGAGGAAGGCAGGGATGCTCCTGGACACTCTGGCATATGTAGGAGTTGGTGTAGGTTCTGACACTCTGAGTGCAGGTGATATAGGCTCTACCCAGAAGCATCCCTCCCTCCTTCCACAGTGCCCATTCAGTGTACTGATCTTTCACCTGAGATAGGCTGAGGTGTCATTGTTGCATTCCTTCATTAGGTGCTGGGTGGAGATTTAAAATTGCCTCATCTTGAGTCATCTAGTCTAGAAATTTGGAACCTATACAGTGAAGACCCAGGTACATGGGAGCGTGTGGCTGTAGTCAGGAATCAGGCAAGGCACAAATCAGTGATTGTATAGGCTGGGTGGGGGTCAGCTAGACAGTAAATCGACAGGCAGTCTTAAGAGTAGGCATACAGCCAAGTGAGCATGCCTTGAAATGTAGGCAATTTTGTGTTGGAGTATGAAATATCCTATCTGAAGTATGAATTGCCTCCATTTTAAGGTGTTTCTTCTTTGTAATCTAATGTCTAGCTCATTTGAGTTCTGGTATCCTTCTATTTCTAACTCCTGTTTAACTCCAGGGATCTATTCATTACCCCCACATATCCATTGCCTCTCATAATATCCATGGCAGCCACAGTGTCAGCGCCTAAGACATCTGAAGATTTATTTCCCTTGCAACTTAGATATGCTTATGCATCTAAGGCTGTTTTATTTAGAATTGGGTATTACCCACTTGATTCCAAAGATTGATCTTAAACCACTTCCTCCCTGGGATTTCCAAAGTCTTGAATTACAAATGAAACACAGCCACCAAAGTCTCAAGTGAGAACGAGTTCCTTTTCTTTTCAAACATTTTGAAACAGCTTGTTCAGCTCTCCACGAAAGACCCCCGTTACCAATCTGATCCCCCCTTTCCTGTCATGGCTTCTTGGCCACTGATGATATGGCTCATGTTGGCCTGGGTGCTGCCTTGTTCGACCAATGTCCTGGTGCAAGATCCTGGCTGGGGTGCCCTGACATGTTAGGGTCCTCCAGGGGAGGTGCTCTGATTGCTAAAGCCTCTCTTCTTGATGTCATGATGCAGTTGCCACACAGCATGCATAATTTGAAGCCAATATGCCCATCAGCTACCCTGTAGGAGTTGGTGTAACCAAATGTGCATGTGCATTCACACATACTCTCACACGTGCACACATACACAGAATGAGG
The DNA here is from genome assembly GCF_951640355.1 of Cnephaeus nilssonii. Classification (NCBI taxonomy): domain Eukaryota; kingdom Metazoa; phylum Chordata; class Mammalia; order Chiroptera; family Vespertilionidae; genus Cnephaeus; species Cnephaeus nilssonii. The sequence goes on from NC_137079.1 coordinate 31,093,084, forward strand.
TCAGATACTGGATGCTTCTATTTGAAATCATTTTAATACTGTCTTGCACTTCTTTAGTGGGTCTGTCAACAGATCAATTTCTGGAAGTCACCCTTCTCCATCCTCAATATAGACTGCCACTGATCATATTTTTATTAATTACTGATGCCCAGTACTTTAGTCTGTTCAGGCTGCTATATCAAATTGGCATAGACTGGGTGGCTTACACAGTGGCTTACAGCACAGTTTTATTTCTCACAGTTCTGGAGGCTTGGAAGTCCAGGATCAAGGCACTGGTAGATTCCAACCAGGAATCTGGTAGAAACTGGTAGAAACCAACAAGGTTTATGGGGAAAACCGTGTTATAGGCAGACCACTCAATACCTAGCAACTTGGTAATCAAGGTACTAATAAAATTAGTCAAAACACCAGTAAAAATCATGGCACAGTTGAATAGATATGTAAAATTCCCAATAAGTAAAAAACACTACAGTAAATATAGTGTTTTATTTTAAAGAACAGTGAAGGAAGCAATTTAATAGAAAGGGATGTAAAGAAGTATTAAGACTGCTAAGTTGCAGAGAACAAGGGACATATGGCCAAACATTGGGAACAATCATGCAATCAGCACTTCTAGGGAGACATGTGGACTAACTGAGTCAAGAGAAAGAGGTTGAGGACTCGGGCATCTGGATCAGAGTTAAATTCTTCAACAGTGTGCTGTGTTCACTGTGCTAATCTATTAGCTTTCAGCTGCCCTGTTACCTGGTGTGCAAACAACACGCTGGGGAAAACATCATGCATGAGCTAACATGACTTCCATTTTATACTGACATCATCCTTCTGTTGATCAGTAATGATTTATCAGCATACCTGAGTTAGAGAAAATGCACCTTGGCAAAGCAGACTCCACTTCAATACTCTCTTACCCGCTACACAGTCGTGTCAATGTTCTCACCAAATAAATAATAAGATTGGCCACATCATTTTTGGTGGAGGTTATTGTCATTCAGTCATTTTTATAGCCTGAGGGACCTTGTTCCGTCTCAGTGTGGTGAAAAATAATCCATCAGGAGCCTTCAACTTTCGTTCAAGAGGCCACCCATATAATTATAACATTCTGTCTTACAGTGCACAGACAGCAAAGAGCTTCATGTTATATTTAGAATAAATGCCCTTAAATACTTATGAGCCATTCTGTTTATGCCCTGTTCAGCTAGTGAGAGACAGTCTACTAAGACATCAGTTAGTATAGGCATTACCTCACACATTACCTACACTGAATTTTATTTATTTATGCAGCATGTCAGTTTTTGGGATTCTCTGGCAATGAATAAAAATGTGCATGTTGTTAGTGTTGGCATGTGAGCCTGAGTGAATATTTAACATTGTTCATTGTAAGAAACAAAGTAGATACGTCCCTTGAAGCTATTTATTCCAGAAATGCACGTTCAGTTTAAGAGCTTTGTCCCAAACCCTCCCCCTATGCTAAATTTGGGGGGGAAATCCCAAAAGAATGAAATGAAAGAGACTTAGCAATACTTTTTCATAATACAATAAGGTTTCTGTTCTGGTTTGGTAGGGGCTGGTCCAGGCAAGGCAGGTATTGGTTTGTGTTGGCATGCAAGGATACCAGCAGTTGCCTGGGCAGGCTTGGGTCTAGATACAAATAGCTTCATCTCTGCAAACTTGACGGTAACCTGAATCAAAGTGGGATTCCAGGGCCGGTGGGAGTCCATACTAAAACCACAGCCACTTTACATACCTGTTGGCCTGGCTTCTGGGGTAGAATTTCTGAATTTCTGCCTTGCTCCTTCTCTGATACATACCTAGCCAAGTTCGTCATACCTGGCAGCTTTTAGAAGGTATCTATGCATGCCTTTGCATACTAGCGGTGACTGAGGATTCCTCTGCCAGCAGCGGACCAGTTTTCTCTTTGTATTGGAAGAAAGGTGTCTGAATAAAATCTACTCTAAGTCACAGCAGAAGCATATTTCTGGGGCCAGAAGCTCCATCTCAGAGTCCTGATCAGTGTGGGCAGCTCTCAATTATTTACGTCTAGATTATCCACTTGGATATTCCACAAGTGAATTTTCAATCCCAAGCATCTCTTTGCTCCCCAGCAGGCTGTTGGCTTTTAATTCTCATGGTTTTGTGCTGCACACTCAGGGACTACAGGCATCAGCAGCTGCAATATTAACCTACCAAATTCTACACTTCTTTCTGGACGAGGTTCAGATCAAGTGTTGGAGCTGACTTCCATTGATAGGGCTAATTCAGAATTAGCATGTGCACATTTTTTAGGATTAGGAGCCAATGTTGTCATACTCTCATATACATTTAGTTTTTATGCTGAACCTGGGGAGTTTGCAGGAAGATCGGCCTCCAGGTTGTCATGATGCTGTGCCCAGGGCTTTAGGCAGGTGTGCACTTCCCCACTGTGACGTGCATGGTTTGCTCTCCATGGTGCCATGTTTGGAGAAGGGTGCGTGGGCTCCAGGGCTGGTGCCACAGTGCTGTGGCCTTGCAAATCATCCTTATGCTTTGTTTCCTCCAGCCTCCTTATCTGCCAATTGGGTAGAATCTACCATTCGTACCTTGCGGGGTTGCTGTTAGGAGGAAATTAAATACACCCATGGGATGAGCTTGGTACAGTGCCCGGCCCATGGCCGAAAGGGTTTGCTGTTCACGTTCTTAACTTTTGCTTTGTTTCACCCACTAAGGGCAGATGCCTATCTATTTCCACACTCAGAGCTCCGATTCAGTGACCCAGCAAGTGTCAACATTTTCACTCTTTAGCAAGATCGTTGTTTATGGACACATCTGAATGTTTTAACATGTGATCATGGAGCAGATATATAAGGCTGAATCTAAAGCTTACGGAATTAACCTTGGCAAGGTGATACTTTTAAGTTCCATGTATTATCAATTTCTCGGAGTTAAGATTTTGAGAGGGAAAATTTAGTATGCTAATTTTAGTATGAAATTCACCTTTAATACTGGAATTATTTCTTTCCTTTTAAGTCAGAGAATAGCTGGCATCGGCACAATTTAAGCAGTTCATCTACACTGAATGTTGTGCCCACAGTCAACCGATAAGTTAAGGCCACTTGGGTCACAAACCCAAGACCTCCTGTTCTCTTTCCGTCACTCTGAGCCTAAGATAAAAATTCCTGAACGTTGTCTGAGCAACAAGGCTTGTAATTCCCCTTATGTATCAAAAGTGCTCTTATCATATTACAAACAACTAACATGCTGAGATTATAAACATGCAAAAGAGTGGACTTCCTTAAGTATTTTCAGTGATGTCATCTGGCCCTTCTTTCATATCCGTTTTTTATTATGCTCCTGTCCTTTCAAAACAGAGCTTGTGCCACAGAACAACAAAAGCCAGGAAGTGTCGGTGCTATGGCAATAAGACGGACCTGGAAACGAGAAGACTGATAAGGCACAAATCTTTCCAGATGGAGGAGGAAGAAATCTGGACTGACACTGCAGTCGGGTCTGGTGTGGTTAAACCTGTAATCCATTACCCAAATCGAAAACTCTTGCTCTGTTACTTGGCAAGTGAATTATGTTATTTGCATCAACAGATAGACACTCCTCCCCTAAATGTCTTCTAGAAAACATACTTTGAGTCATAAGTGCGAAGTACCAGGATCTAGAGGCACACAGTCCGGCCCCTTGCCCTTGAGAGGTTGTAAGTTCATCAGTCCTTACAATAAATACTTAACAACACAATACATAAGATTATGTGCAAAGGAGTATGTGGGCACAAATCGGAAAGTAATTCTTACATGAATTACTATGTTTTAACTTGAGTTTTGATAGCTTATCTGCATTGGTTGAGTGAACTTGCCTTACTGATTTAAAACATACTTCCAGTCCTTTCTGTGTGCCAATATGGACTGTGCATCTAATCTGATGTTCTTTGGAGTTAGTGTCATGTTCACCCTCATGTAACTAGGAACTTGAGCAGACAGATTTCCCGACTACAGATGGAAAAGGAGGAGGAAGCAGTGAATGCGGCGCTTTGGGGAGTGAGCGAGGAGAAAGCAGGGGCGTGGAGAGGTGCTGGTTTGACAGTCTAAGGTTGAGGAGCATGTGAGCACGGGCCCTCCATGATTTGGTGGCTTAGACATATCCTTAAATAGGAGTCTGTTTCTAAGGCAATGCTTGCCATTGTTTCCCTCTTGACAGACACGTGTAAAGTAGAGCAGTCATACTCCTTTCCTGAAGTCCTCATGATTCAGAGCTTCCCTGAGCACCACCCTTGGGAGGAAACTCCTGTCAGGAACTACAGCTATACCGTAAATAGTCAAGCCCTGCCGCGGAGGCCAGCATTTCTTCCTACTAGTCCAGTGAAGTATTTGCCTTTAATAGACAATACTCCTCTCCTTGGTAGCAACCCATAAATTCCCCAACAGAGTCAGAAAGGGATGCAGTCCTTTGTAGTCCCAGTCAGGGGTGCCCCTAAGGTCACTCAGCAGAAAAACAGCAGGAAGAAAGCCTGCAGACAATAAAGGGTTGTGCAGATACCTGCCAGGCTGGAGCAACCCAGAAGCTGGAGTTTGCTTTGAGACCACTTCACCATCACTTGGAGGCACTTTTAAATATTCTCTGTCCATTTACAATTCTTTGTACTTCAAAATGTTTCCATGAATTACATGCTCTGCTTTCTCCTAGAATTGGCTTGTAGGGCTGGACTTTGGGGCTTCCGGACTAGGTGGACCACCCTTCAGAAGATGCTGCCCAAGGAACTCAGACATTATGCCAAAATCAGGGTCAGTGGGAGGAGCCATCCTGAGCTTTTGCTAACTGAGTCATAGCACCCAATATTTTCTTTTTGCATGCTACTATCTCCAAGTATTCTTGTCCTCTCCCCTTTATCCTTTTTCTTTTACAACTTTAGAATAAAAAGTGTTTGGAAAGGGTTGATGTGCTGGATTTAGAAGTCAATTTATATGAGGCTTGCTGGTTGATGTGTGGCTGTACACAATTATATCCTTAGGCTGGGCTGCCCATGGCATTGGGTTACCACTGGACCAGAGGTTCTCAGACCTTAAACCACAGAGCCCATTTATTCTCTGCTCCCCCTTTTCACCTAGCCTCAAGGACTCAAGCCATGCTTATGGCATCATAAACAGCCAGATGAACCTTCTTCCATTCAGCAAAAATAGCGTTAGTGTTGTACACCGACTCCGTAGAGTTTCCACAAAAGCAAAGAGATCTGATGTTCTCTTAGCTTATACAGCTTCATCATGTTCCATATCTGGGATGCTTTTGAAATGCTACAGATTATCATTCCAAGGGCTAGTCCAGCTAAGCAATGCTGAGAAGCTAAAACTGAAGTCCACTTTGTTTCCTTCAGTGAACTTTTCTTCCATCAAGTCTACTGACTATCTGTTGTAGCACCCATGCACTGCACATGCCAAGCTAAAACATGAGATTTATGCACAAGACCCCCTGCTTTTTCTTAATGAGAACCTACTTTTGACTTTATTTATCTATTTTTTTAAGTCTTAGACTTATAGCTGAAGAGCATGTGGTATTGGTGAAGGCTGAAGGTTGACAAGCAACCCTCAAGTAAGGTCTGGAAGATGTTAACGGGTTTAAGACAGACCTAGCCAGGCTTCAGATGCATGAGAATCCCATCTCTATCCCCATTTCTCACGCGGACATTGGGTGCTATGGAGACTCCAGATAACTCCCCCCAAATTAAATACTGATATGCCAAGCCCCAGAGCACTCGAATACATTTTGATTCCCTCGTCTCTCTGGAAGTTCATTTCACACATGGTGGTGATAACAGGCTGCCACTCCCACACCCTCTGTCAGGATTGAATTTGGTCCTCTTTTCCATAAACAACAATCTTCTCCATAACAGTAGGAAAAAAAGTCTCAATTCTCTGACCCACTGCAAAACAAGTAACTGAACATCCAGTGAGCTCCATCTCTGCTCTGACAAGATAGCAACATGAAAACAGGTGTAAAATAATTAGCCCCATGGTCTCTACAAGCGATGCTGGGAGCAGTGCGGCCGCCCCTAGCCTGCGGTAAAACTGGCAGTCACGCTGCCAACCACAAGCCACTGATGAGCCTCCAAAAGCACCATTTTCTTCCTTTTATGGGGCACACACTCTCCCAAAAATTATCCTGAAGACATTTAAGAGAACAAAACAAAAAACTTAGCTTCTTATTAAACACATGCCATGACCTCCCAGCTAGAGCGCGGCAGCCAGGAGCACTGCGCCAGCCGGGCCAAACATGGGGCTGGGCCGGGGAGGGCCGCCAGGCGCTTATTAGCTGTGGTCTTCAGGGGACAGCAAACACAAGGCTTTCTTCCTCTTGCAGAAGTCAGGCTAGAGATTCAGAAAAACAAATCACTCCTTTCTGAACTAGAAAAGTGCACGGCTTTCCTTGGCTACTCTGCACTTTCCCCCTTAATCTTTCAGATAAGGCGGCCCCTGGGCCCAGGTTGAGCTTCTTAGAAGAGGCCTGCTGCTTTCGTGTTCCCTCCTGGTCTGGAAGGCTCAGGGGGTCCTCTTCGGGGGAAGCGTTTCACCAAATCACGCCACCTTTTCCGTATCCATCCCCCGAACGCAAGAATATCCGCCTCATGTCTCAGTAACTGTGCCCTTAATAACTCATTTTCTGTCCCTTCCTCCCTTCCTCCCTCCCTCCCCCCCTCCCCCTAACATTTGTTTTCCATTTCACTCTTGCCCCTTTTACCAGCTCTCGGTAACAGGTCCCCATTGCCCCTTCCTCCGAGTCTCAGCTTCAGCTCCTCCAATGGACTAACCTTCTTTCCTTCATGTCTGAATAGTCTTTCCTCCCGTACATGACAAAAGATACTTTTTCTCTAATTATTAGAATCAACTAGTGAAATGTTTATAGACTATAAAATGCATATAAAGTTGACTCAGTAAGCATTCATGAAAAGGTCTAACTTAAAAACCATCCTAGGATATAATCTAGTAATAAACAGCCCCTAGAGTGGCAGAGGGCCTGTTGGGGAAGTGTTTGCTGGTGGTTCTAGAGCACTATAAAATCATGCTGCCAGCCTCATTAACCAGAATGCTAACTTCAAGCTGTTGGTATCATGCTGCTTACAATCACAGCATTTTCATGGAGTGGGCTATGTTTAATCTTCACAAGGACCAATGGTATATTTTTTAACAGTTAAAGTGCTGGCTGTCCTGAAAAATGTCTTGGGGACACAGGCACACACAACAAAGCACCCAACAAAAAGCTTTCTGGAACACGACCTTTTCCAATTCTCACAAACACCAGCATTGGTGCTGGAGGGCCTCTGTGGTCAGCCACACAAAGTAGGAGCTTTAAGACCACTAGCGTGAGGCTAATGGGGAATGTGGACGCCCAAGCCTTCAAAAGCACAGGAACTTGACTCGGGGCCACGCTGAGAGAATTCTAAGGCAACCCTCCCGGACCTGCTGTACACGGGTTTCCCTTCTGACCTCTGATCCAATTCCTCTTCTGCTTCTGGTCCTGGCCCTCCAACCGGCTGTCCTCTTGGCTTGGGGCTGGTAATCAGCTCCTGGCCCTGGGCAGATGCAGCTGGACTGGGATTTGGGCCTGTCTGGCACTCTGGGCTTACTGCCCACCAGCTGTGGGCCCTCACTGGCTCTTTTTGTCTGGGAGAACCTGTTTTAAATCTTATGTTTATGATTCCAAATAGCAGAGCACACTCTTTCCATCAGATCGGTGGCTTTTGATTATTAGCATCATCTTGGGCGCTTCTGAAAATACCAATTCCCATGCTTCACCCCAGGACTACAGAATCAGAAGTCTAGGGCTACATTACCGTCACACTAGAAACCTAAGTATGTACATGGAGAGAGTGTATATTATATGTCCTATGTATACAAAATATTATAAGCATTGAATGTATGTCATATACATACACATATACACTGAGTGGCCAGATTATTATGATCTCTGAACGCATAATAATCTGGCTACTCAGTGTGTGTGTGTGTGTATACATATACATATACATATATATATATATATATATATATATATATATATATATGAGGCCTGGTGCATGAATTTGTGCATGGGTGGGGTCCGGCCAGCCTGGCCAGGGGGAGGGGACATGGGCGGTTGGCCAGCCTGCCTGCTGGTCGAACTCCTGGTTGAGGGGACAATTTGCATATTAGCCTTTTATTATATAGGATATACACTGAGTGGCCAGATTATTATGCGTTCAGAGATTATAATAATCTAGCCACTCAGTGTAAATAGGGTCTGCTTTCTCATTTTTTCCTCTCATTTCTCCTTGGCCCATTGAAATGTCACTGCTGACCAGGGCCAGTTCTCACAGCAGCATCTGGGAACCTGTGTTGTAACCCACAGGGGAACCAGTGTGCGTGTCTCATGAAAACACACAGGCACATAACTGTGCCCCCCAGGGAGTGAACGCTTCTGAGATATGCCAGCCCGTGGCCCGGGGCAGCCACTTGCCCGTAACTGCTCCCAGGGAATAGGAGACGGACTGCCCTCGAGTGAGGCTTCCAAATATCTTTGCGTGCCGAGACACTCAGAAGTTTCAGGAAGGCAGTGCTCAGGGTTGAGGCTCTGTGTATAAAATATTCAAACATCCTCTGGAAGGAAGCTCCCAGACAAGCTGCTTGCAGATGCAATGTTCCCAGTGACATCCAGGCCCTGCCTCGCATATTCCCCCAGCAAAACCTGACAGATAAAAAGGGACTCATATCCCCAGTAAAAGGACCAAGGGTCTGGTTAATCCTTTTCTCCACCACAGTGTTTTGTAGACAAAACGAGGGCCAATCGGCCAGTTAGTTGTAGGGCTCAGAAATCAAGCCCAGGCACAGCCCTGGGCCGGACCCAGGAGGCCCTCAACCAGTGGCGGCTACTGTTAGCCCAGCTTCCCCCGCGGCCCTCCAACATGCATTTTGTTTTAAGGATCCTATAAAAACCTACTGTTCAACTTCATGTTGATATTCACTCCCCATTTTTTCCTGAATCCATCTATTCATGAATAGTAGCATTATATTCAACTTTGCAAGTGGAGCGCCATTATAATTCCCTGCGTGTTCATAAAAGATTGGTTATGCTTGAGACATACAATCAGACATATTATCAAAGAGAGTCATTAGAATATTTTCCAGGAAAAGAGGAAACAGTCAACTTTTAATTCTCTTATATCAACGTGCCAGAGTAGTGGAGAAAATAATTTGATAGCTGGAGACCAAAATAAAAAAAAAAAAAGGTTTTTTTTATGTTTTGTTTTTAAACTCTTGGAATACACATACACACAGATGCAGACTTTTCTAATTTTTATTTTCACATATATCCGCTGTAGTTTAGAAGCATCTGAGTGTCAGATTGGGATGAAATGCATTGTGAACAGAAGTTAAAAATATCCTTAACTTTTGCAAGGCACAATGTAAGTGGGCACAAGGAAAGGGACAGACAGATGGACAGTCCAAGTCCCTTGTTCCTGGGCTCATTAGCCTCCTCCCCCCTCAGTGGAGGACTGGTCTGATGAATAGGCTGAACCTGCCTGAGGAGGGTGAAGAGGCCCAGCTCTGGGCAGAGGGCACTTTAGCATCTTTCCTCTGGTCCTCTCTCTTGTGCTTCTTTCTACATCATTGATATTACACTTGATGTTACATTCTGCATCCTCATTTTTCTTAACATTAAACATTCCCCCATACTACTAAAACCTCTTCATAAACAAAACATATATTACAGTGCTGACTGAATAATACTTCTTCTAAAGTGATGCACTGTAATCTCCATTGTCACAATATTCTGCATGGATGTTCCCCCCAAGTTTCCCAGATTACAAATCTACACTGCAGGGAATAAACCTGTTTAGCTAATAAACATCTCAAGAGAGTGTGCTGTGACCGTGATGGGTACAAAGGAAATGAAATGCTCCCCAGCTTGAGAATGGAAGCCTGCTCCCAAGTGTGAAACCTGGATTTCACTCAAACTGAAAAGGTGCATGAACACACTCCAAAGGATGCAGTCATGAACCCACTTACCTACACAGGTGGTTATTTGTGGTCTAAAGAAAGAGGACATAATGCAAGCATGTTCAGACGTGCACATGGCAATGATACGCAAAGGGTTCAATGCATACCATGCCTGGTGTGCCTGACAAAGACTTGCTTTGAAAGCTAGGTCACTCTTGCTGAATGTCCAAGTCAGGAGTATGGCTCTTGACTGACTCCCAAGAAAGTCTGGTTTACAGGCCAACCTAATTGCATATACTACTCAGCTCCCAAAAGAGGCAGTAACTATGCATTTACGTCCGAAGCACTTATTAACCTGGTCCTCTATTTCAGGCAGTGGACTAGGCACATTGGGGGTACATACTCAATAAGCCACATTGCCACACTCTGAAAGCTAGCCTGTAATTTCAAGTTCAGATGCAAGAGAGCGGTGAGGTGGAGTAAGCGTGGGTGTCAGGCTGCTCAGGCTGTGTCTGGCCCCACCCACTCACTTAACTCTTCGACCTTAGTTTCCTCATTTGTAAAATGAGGGTCATAGTAGTTCTTACCTCAAAGACTCACCATGGAGATAACTTGAAGTAATGTGTGTAAAGTACTTAGCCTAGGGTCTAGCTCTGATAAGACCTCCATGGCATTATGTCTTGTAACTATAAATATACAGCAAAGCAGATGTGACTGCTTAAGGGCCTTGGTAAAAGGAGAGAAAACTGACAAGGGAATTCAGACATTGTCCCAGTGGGAAATGCAGCAAGGCATCGCGGATGGTGCCACATGAGTAAGGCTTTACTGACAGGCAGGAATCCTACAGGCAGGAGACATTTAGACACAGAAGGGGTCATCAACAGTTGGCAGGAAAGCACCAAGGACCAGGGAGCAGCTCACTCCAGTTTGCTGGAGTGTGCACGCCTACCAGGGAGCAGGGGTGCCTGGGGGCTGGGACTGGTTGAGACTAACAAGCCAAGAAGTTTTATTCCATGTGTTGAGTGATCTAGATCCACAAATATGATGATGAGTTGCACCTTTGAGGAGTAAGACTGGAAAAATGAGAAGTGACGTGTTGATGGTCACTGGGGAGCAGGTGACAAGGTGTTCCAGGGCAAAGGCAGGACACTGCTGGAATGTGAGAGGATGCGGGCCATCCTCCCTCTGCCCTGGCTCACTGTGCTGTGACTAGAGGGGCATTTTTCTGCCTGGGACACCTCGGTGATAGCCCCCCACCTTGCGAAGTTAGAAAATGTCTGGAGAAGAACATAAGTATTTCTTAACACTGTTCCCTCTGCTGAGAGAAGAGATAGGTGAGGAGAAAGCGTACCCAACAAGTGTGCAGGTACAAGAACCCATACCCTCTACTAGGAAACGGAGAGGTTTAGCTGCTCCCAATCTCACTGCATGAGATCAGGAGGCCCCGGGCTCAGTCAAGCAGACTGGACGTGGGATGGACATTAGGTCCCAGGTCATCAGGGTTACAAGGGCGAATGAAGAACTGGAATGTTTTCCAAGTACAAAGAGGACTTTATGAACAAAAAGGAAGTAGTTATCTTTCTGTGATGATGTGGAGTACATTTCTGCCTGGAGAAGGGACTGAGGCAGAATGACATCGAAGGTCACCACAGAGATGCATTTCCAAATTTTGCCTCAGAACCATCAAATGGCAGCCACACCCCTGAAGTGCTCATGAATCAACAGTGGAACGTGGGGCACAGTTGGTCCAGAGCAGGGATTTTCTTTGACTCTCAAGAATAGTTCTTAGACCACAGGCATAGCTGTATTCTCTCCCCACCTTCTACCTCTTTCTGTTGGTGGAACGCATCCTTTCCAGAAGTGAGCCTGGTTAGCCCCCGGCAGGCTGTGACACCTCTCACATCCACCTTTTTGCTGGCTCAGAGATAAGACTTACATAGCTACCACTGGAATTTGGGCTTCTGGAAATGACACAGTGTTTAGGCTGTGAAGAACTTCAACTGAGCTCAGCAACAGACTTCACCGTTGTTGGAAGTATACATTTGAGAATACTGCTAATGTTAGACACATGTTACAGGCCAGTTACACAGAAAACAAGGGAATGCTGGATGGAGTCATTGCTCACCTTTCAAAACATAACTTTCAAGGACGGCAAAATATGGTACAAACACAGAACCTATATCATCTATTAAAAGTGACCATTTTGAAAGATCCCTATCTCGCCTTCTATCTCCCAGTGTTTGCCTTCTTAGGAATGTCATCCACATTCCACATTCCTCAATCAATATTCAAACGCAGGAAGACAGAAGGAGAGGGGGAAATGTGCTGTATGAGAAAGTGCCCTGTAATGGGAGGTGTTACATTTATTTTTCTACAACAGTAAAAGCATTAGGTTGTGTTGCTGGCACTATCAATTTATCCCTAGTTTACTTCTCTCTGTACTTGAATCTCTGACGTAAACCTAAGTAAATATGAGGAGGGCTTGGAAAACTGTTTCCTATGGGACTTTCTATCAGAGGACAGTCCAGGAAACTATGTTGGGGATCACACAAGTTGAAAAGTGAGCTTGGGTTTTGAAAATAGCTTGTGCAAGTTCTAAAATCCATTTCACAGCCTATAGGTGAAGTGTACATACTATGTATAGGGTGAATAAGCATTTCCTGGTTTAATATTGCTTATGTAAAGCAAGAAAAAAAAAGGTATAAGGACTAAAAAGGGAGATGTAAAGCCCTCATTTGCAGGTAACATGATTGCATATGTAGAAAATATGAACAAATCTATAGTAAACTTTTAAAATTAATGAGTGAGTTTGGGAAAGCACTAACCATAAAAAAGATTGATAAATTGGACTACATTAAAATCACAGGACATCATTAAGAGAAAGAAAAAGTAAGCCACAGAGTAGAAAAAAGTATTTTTAACACGGGACCAAACAAGGGCGTGCATGTAGAAAAAAAGAGCTCCAAGTCAGTACAAACACAGACACTAACAGAAAAATGGGCACAAGACTCAAACCAGCATATCATAGGAGAGAATATCCAAATGGCCAATAAGTAGATACAGACCTCATTAGTAATCAGGGATATATAAATATTGTGAGAGTAAATATAAGATACCAAAATTTTCTGTTGGTTGTTTTGAGTCAGTTTTTGGAATATTGCCTCATCCCTCCTACTGCCCTCGGTCTCAGAAACTTGGCCCTGTGGTTGTAAGTGATTGGAACCTGGGACCTGTTGGGGTGTGTTAGCACACCTCCCTGCCTTCCCTCTCCTGGAGCTGTGGGGGTCTGTTGGCCCATTTCCCTGCCCACTCTCTCATTACCACAGCAGGCAGGGTCTGGGGAATGAGGGTCAGGCATGAGTTTTCGTGGGTCAAGGCAGCTGAGCCCAGGCAGATTGCCTAATGGCGTCAGTTCTGTGTTGGACTTGACCGCTATTGACAAGCAGAGAAAATTATGACTTCCTCCTCTTTTCAACAACATGAAAACCTCTGGGAAGACTGAAATGGAAAATTGCTGCAGTAAAACCTCTGAGAAGACTAAAATGGAAAATTGCTGCAGCAAAAATATTATGGAGGTTTGGGGTAGGTTTTTCTATCTCTCAAGTAATCTTGTTCTACAACTTTGAGGATGAGTCTCAAGGAATTGGAGCTATATAGTACCAATTGCCCTGGGCCAGCAACTTGTACTTTGTTATGGCCTGGCATTCTCATGCAGTTTTACTGGTATATTTTAAGTCCAGTATAAAATGTTCAAGCTGATCTTTGGAAGATACGTTAAGAGGGTTGGGATTTTTCTAAAAAAAAAAAAAAAAAAAAAAGGCATCAGCACATTTTCTTTTGTAAAAACCTCTATGGGAAGAAAACAATATTATGGACTCCAAAAGAATATGAACACCCAGGGATTATTTAAATAGCATTTGAAGAGTAGCTATTTTATGTAGAATTTAAGATGTAAGACACACCATAGAGGAATGTAGGCAATGAAGACTCCAAGACGGTCTAATAGCCTGACTACCAAACTATGTCGGGAGGAATCAGTCAGCCAAAATAGGTCAGTTGCCAAGAAAGGGAACCCTACTCCCAGCTGCTGGTAGAATATGCTTCTTAATTGCTGTTTTGGAAACTAATTGCTCTCAGGAAAAGCATCTAACAGGAGCTCTTTGATTCAAAGGAGCAGGGTGAATCATCTTGCGACATGTAAGCCATGTGTGGGACCTACATGGCACCGCCTTGGGAGGCACCCTAAATAAAGCAAATAGTGCCCCGTGGCCCAGAGAAGCATTTCAGGAGGGAGGGGGATGGCCAATACTGGAAACCTGGAAAAACAAAGAGAATCCCAAAAATATTGGCCTGAGGAGGTGTTAGCCCATTTTCAGAGTCGCTTAGATGACTTGTGAACAAGCAGATGGGGAGTCACAATAGATTTCAAGGGACTTGACCCAATCAAGCTGACATTCTGGCTGGGAAGGGCTCTGTCTGGCGTGGTATTACTCCTCCCCCACGGCCCACCATCTCCCAGCTTCATTCCAACTCGCCACCCACCTACACAATGAGGCACCCAAGTAAAACACGGTGTTAGAGCAGTATCTTTCCACGATGGCCCTGAAACCTTACCCCCTTCTAAACGCTGACATGTCAGTTGTCTGCTTAGTGACCGTTATAATACTGAAAATTCCTTTATTTAGCTTGCTTGCGATGAAGTCATGCAGCTATAAGAGTGACTTGCAAAACAAAATCAAGTTCCATTCTCAGTTAAAGGGGACGTGGAAAGTCTTGAAATCTTTCATGGTAAAGCTTCTGATCCATCACATTTCATTGGAAAACTGTTATAGTGCTCTCAAATTATAAAAAAGCAATTCATATTTATAGAAAAACAAAACACAGTGTTGGTTTGGCAGCTGAAGTAATAATGCACTTACTGAATCTGTCATATTTGGTTTTGCCATTAACAGTGATTCAAAGCTGGCTTCATCATACTGTAGACTGCTACACTTTTTTAACTCCTCCTCTACTCACCATGGAAGTATACACTTTGCTGGTTTTACTTGGGGGGAAATCACTGAGAGCATCTCTTTTTAAAAAATATATTTTTATTGATTTCAGAGAGGAAGGGAGAGGGAGGGAGAGAGAGAGAAAAATCAATGAGGAGAGAGAATCATTGATTGGCTGCCTCCTGCACACCCTGCACTGGGGATCGAGCCCACAACCCAGACATGTGCCCTGACCAGGAATTGAACCTTGACCTCCTGGTTCATAGGTTGATGCTCAATCACTGAGCCACACTGGCTGGGCAAGAGTTTCTCTTTTCTTACCAATGTCATGGCAGTTATAATACTTTCTTGGGGTGCTTGATAATACTAAATGGTAATGTCCATGGAACTATGTGAGTCTGAAATAATTTGCTTGGAACAAACATTTCAAGATAAAGAAGGGCCCGGCACCAGCTCTGTCACAATCTAGCGACGTTATCATGTTATTGAATTCCTCCGACTTTCCTTTTCTTCAGCCGTAAACAGGGATGACTGCACCTGCCCGCCCTATTGACAAGGCGGCTATGAGGATTACAGGAGAGAAAGGCTATGCAACTTTTCTTTGAAAAGTACAAAGAACTAGGACAAATATAGAGTATCAGTAACAAGGAGGAGAGGCAGTGATTTTCTATCCTATCCAGGGGCACTGAGATAGCTTAACCCCCTGAATACCACATTTTATAACTCTGTCTGGCTGACCCTATCTTCTTTCATTCTCTCTTCAGAACCACCCCACTCCCAACCTTGCCCCTTCCTCACTATTGTCTAAGTCTTTCAAGAAAGCCTTTGAGTCACATCTCAGCTTTCTGGGTTCTCTAAGTTAGGTATTCAGGAATTTGGGCTTTTCAACTTCAAAAAAAAAATCAAAACTCAGGTTGACTCAAGGTGATATCAGGGAGGCGGGAACGGAATTGTCCTTAGACATGTACAGGACAATGGAAGAATAAATGCGGTGGTGCCTCACATTGTTTTAAATGTAGTATATCTTTTAAAACACTAACATTAAAAAAATGTGGTACCCCAGGGGTTGAAGTAATAAGTAACTTGTTTAAAGGTCTAAACGTCTCCATTTGATTTATTCCTGCATGTGGTCCTATCTCTTTACCTGGTTATGAACTTTAAACACACTGTGCTAAAATAGATGAAACATTTATTTTTTTGCTATAATATGGGACCTCAAAGAAGTCTGAGCTTTGTCTCTGATGTAGTTCTATGAAGATCAAAGGGTTCTGGCTTCTTGATAGAATGTTCTGTTCACCATTTCCAAAACAAACTTTTAAAAACAGCGAATCATGTAATTTACTAAAAAATGATCTAATCTATAAAATTACTTAATTAGTGAAGTTAGATGACAACATTCGTTTATCAAGGCTGACTCTGGGCTAAGGCTTGGGTGTTAATTCTAACAGGAATTAGCTGTACATTTACAGGCAGGTCTCTGTACCTCTCTGGACCCCAGCCTCCTAATGTTTAGAAGAAATTTGGACAAGTTTATCCCTGAAGTCCTACCTGCCTTTGAGCTTTTACATCTAATTAACTTTTTCAGTATTAACTGAAGACTTCTCGCTGTTGTTTACTGAAGACAAAGTCATAATTATTAGTATAGATTAATGAGGCTTATGGCACACAATTTATAGTTCTACCATCACCTAATGATCATTTAAAATATTGACCCCTTGTTGCCCTGGCTGGGTAGCTCAGTTGGTTGGAACATCCTTCAATACACCAAAAGGCTGGGGTTCAAGGCAACCAACTGATGTTTCTCACATTACTATTTCTCCCTATCTCCCCTTTCCTCTCTCTCTAAAATCAATAAGGCCCGAAGCATGGAACAGACTGACATACCTTGATGTGGGGGTGGGGAGACAAGGAAAGATAAACCAAAGAAATTATATACTTATATGCATAGCCCATGGACATGGAAAAATAGGGTGGTGAAGACCTGGGGGTGGGCGTGGGTAGGAGCTGGGCAGAGGGGGACAAAGGGGAGAAAATGGGAGACATCTGTAATACTGTCAACAATTAAATAAAATGAAATCAATAAAAACATTTCTTTGGGTGAGGATTAAAAAATATTGACTCTGTTTCATAATAACATTTCAGGAAAATGTTATAAAAATCTATTGAGACTTAACTGAGTTGAGAGGAATTTAATCATTCTGTGTATGTGACCAATGAAAGCTGTTTTTATGTTCACAATTTTGTTTTAAAGGGTGACTTTTAAAAAGTGATGGCTAAGTACTAAAACTTCACTCGGAACAAGTGCCTTAACGAATTATGAAAACAAAATTAGTGGGGTGTGGGTCTACTTCTCCAGAACTGTTGGGGGGAATTTTAATGCTTTAGTGACACCCACAGAATAAATTCCACTCTTGAATCAACATGAACCAACTACTTCAAGTGGCATTTCTTCGTTTTTCCTCTCAATTTCCCATGTCTGGCTCTTCACTATAAAAAGACATGCACTTACAAATCATCTGGGACTATTTAAGAAGATCACTCTGACAGCACTCTTCAATCTCTTGCCTTCTAATGACAAGAATTGACTGTTAAAGGTAGGGTCATTTTGACCCTGAGATGGATGAGCCAGGAAGGATGGCTGGGTGGCAGTGGTGATGAACCCACTGTGATCAGTGATGTGGGGAGACGTTTGTCTTCAGTGTCTAGTGTGGGTGACTAAATGTGCTGAGCCATGGGGTGGGTGAGGCACTGAGCAAATGGAAGGAAGCCAGTGGAGGGAAGTGAACTAACCTAAGCAGAGTAGCTGGTGAAGCCAAGATGTGGATGGTCAGGAGCCCTCCTGATCGCAAGCCACAGAAGCAGCTGGAATGGGGGTCCTGGGGAAGAGGGTAGACCAGCAGATGTGCATACAAGGGAACAGGGCAGAGGTGTCTGAAGCTGAGACTACATGTGACTATGAGTTCAGCTTCAAACTTCTGGGGGGTAGGGTGGTAAATATTACCAGGTTTTAGCTTGAATTCAAACTTATTATCTATCTACGGTTAAGACTTTTTGGTCATAAATTGGTCGTGCTTTTCAGTTGGCTTTACGAGCAGCCATCTGAGATGGAGTTTCATTGGTTTCTCATGTTAATACAGTATTATTCTCACGGTGCCATGCAGATGAACAGGCTGACAATCAGGAACAGATTAGGAATCAAGGTGCTGGATGTGAATGGATCCCAGTGGGCATGACTCAGCAGAGTAAGAGTCACTAAGGAGGCAGCTGGACATGGTGTGGGGACTGAGGAAGAGTCCTAGGCAGGCGTGCAGCCCCTTTCTGTGGAATCTATGTTGTCGAGGCTGCAGGAGTCTCCCGAGAAGGGGGCCCATGCAAATTGGGGTCAATGAAAACTCAGGTAACTGATATCCATAAACAGCCTATTTAAGACACTTCCTGTGGCCCAAAATATGCTGATGAGAAAAGAGGCTGAAGGAGCCATCTCTACATTGGAAAATGTAGAATTACCTGCCAAGGCTTCATGACTGAGGGATGCAGAGGGGGTTGGAGGAGTGTGCTGTCACTGGAGAGAGTGGCAAGGAGAGGACATGCTCAAGTTCAAGTGGTCATTGAGTTCAGAGGAAAAAGCAGTAATCACAGAACCTGCTGGGGATGTTTATTCCTAATAGGCACTGTGTTCAGTGCCTTATAAACATTATGAAATGTATTCCTCTTAGCAACTAGCTGAGGGAAGACTATAACCTCACTTTACAGAAGAGGAAAACAAGGGCCACCCAAAATGAAAGATCTAGCCCAAGGTTATATAGTTCATGACTGATGGAGCCCGATTTGAAGCCACGTGAGCTGGA
Source organism: Cnephaeus nilssonii (assembly GCF_951640355.1). Lineage (NCBI taxonomy): Eukaryota > Metazoa > Chordata > Mammalia > Chiroptera > Vespertilionidae > Cnephaeus > Cnephaeus nilssonii. The sequence goes on from NC_137079.1 coordinate 31,111,870, forward strand.
CTCTGAGGTCATAGCTCCTCACCTTGGGCAATGGGCAGGTAACAACCTCAGTTAGAAGCTAAGGACTGAAAGTTCTGGGACAGGACACAGCCATAATGTGGGAGATGCCTGGTCCTGCTGCTCTACCACGTGCAGAGTACAAAGTCTGTCCCTTGAAGGGGAGAGGAGGACTTACGGGAATAAGGAGTCTAAAGAAGTGTAGAGACAACAAAGGGACAAATGGATTAAAGTCCACAGAGGACTCTTCCCATTACTGCGCCCCCACAGTCATTGTTCAATCCAAGAATTCTCTATCGCCACTAATCTTCCAAGATGATTTCCCTTGTAGACATTTAGATAATACGTCTGCCTTCTTAATCTTGGCTTTCTTTTCTACTACTTGATTGTCAGACATGGAATTTTCCAGAGGACTCCGTTTCATAAATGCTTTAACTGGAGACCATCAAATACAAAATTGACCATCACTAGGGAAAACCAAGTGTCACTCCAGGAGAAACAGAACTGCCTCTAACAACAGAGAAAGATAACTGGGGGTGGGGGTGAGGGAGCTGTGCTTTCAACCTCATTTCAAGAGGAAACAGGCTTCAAGGAGACTCTCCATGAAGCAGGAGTGTTTTTTTGTTTTTTTTTGTTTTGTTCTGTTCTGTTCTGTTGGTTTGTTTCTAATAATTGGTTCTAAACAGTTATTCAGAAATGTGTTGATTTCTGATCACTAGATACACCTTTGTTTTAAACTTTGTTCAGATGATGAGCTAAGGTTGATGGTGCGAAGAAGACCCATTTTTATGGGAGTAAGTGGGTTTTCATGAAATAGGCCATGATGCCCCTTCTTCCATTCCTTCTCCTTGCTCCTCTAACAGGCTGTTTTTGCAAGGGGCGAACTTGCTCTCAGGTAGGACATGTCCCCAAAGCCTCGGCCCCACATGTCAAAAGATAAACTGCTTTGTAAAGGAGAAATTCCTTAACACTTCTAGAGACCAGCAGATGAAAATGCTCTTTCCCTCCTAGGGCTTTTCAAAACTTGCCTGTACAAGCAAGTGTGGTGTGATTCCTGCAGCATTTTAGAGATTGGCAAGTCATTCCAGGGGCAAGCGAGCCCTGGTTACACATTCTATCAATTTCTAGGAAGCGACTATTCTAAGGAAAAACAGAATCCCAAGGCTCTAGAAAGAGTGTCTAGGACTTCTCCCCAAATTGTGGGCCCTGGACCAGTGGCATCCCATCCCTGGAGAGTGGATTGGAAATGCAGAGTGTCAGGTCCCGCCCAGATCTGCTGAATCTGCATCTGCTGAATCAGATCTGGGGTCTGCACAGCACTGCTCTGGCCCGGCTCTGCAGATTCAGCCAGGACTGGCGAGTTTTGCCCGATTTGGTTTCTCAGGCATCCAGGTGAGAAGTTATCACCTACTTGTAGGTCTCACTCCTTGTCAGGGAACAGAGTTTACAGGAAACAGTAAGTTCTCAGGCCAGCACCCTTTCCCTTAAATCTTCTCACTATCCTGGGCCCAGTAGGGCGAGACTCTTGAAAGAGCAAGTCCAGTTATCACTTTGCTTGCTAACTGGGGGATTTTGATTGATGGCCGCCACCCATTCCCAGAGACGGTGTGATTTTGGTCATTGGTTCGCTTTCCATATTCTTACTCTTGTCAGACCATGAAGCTGGGTTTCCGGAAGCACAAAGGAGGTCACTGGCCGACCGCTTCTGCCCTCCAGAAAAAGTTCAACTCAGTCCATAGACTGCTCGTTGGCCAAATGCCTGACTTCCCTTTGGGGCTGAAGCTCAAGAGAAAAAGAAAATGCAGGCTATGAAATAGTTTGGCACTCTGTCTTGCAGTGGAAGCATATTTTGCCTTAGTTTGATTTTGTAGATAAGCCAACGTCTGTCTACCCCAGTAGTTTTTAATCTAGCAATTTAAACTGAGTGAAGACAATGAAAGAACTCTTCATCGGTTGACCTCAGGTGCATATTTCTGAGGGATGGCACTGAGCATAATGATTTGTGCTGTGATTCTGAACAAAAAGGGCCCCAAACACTTAGTGTTGCTTCTGACCAGGACTCCTGACTTTGTTCTTTCTTCCCTTCTGCTGGCATCTGTCTGTCCTGTGAGTCAGATCCCAGTTCAACCTAGCACTGGGTACTGGAGAGTCAGCATGCCCATGACCTGGTCCCTGCCCTCACAGGACTCAGGGGGCCATGCTCAGGTTTGGGAGAACAAGAAGCACTTTTTTCCTTTGGGAGTTTCTTACTGTATTCCTGCGTGTCCTCCCATTCTGAGCACAGAGGGATGGGAAGAGAAGACACCTCTGAGCCATTGTAACCAGGTTTCTCTGCCTGGGAGAAAGACCCTCCAATTGGCCCACAGCTCCCATGACACTCACTCATTTAAACCCTGGGTTTCACAACTGCAGGGGAACGAGTATTTGTTCAAGAGACCTATTCAACACAACTGACTTAGAAAAGAAAAAGCACACAGCAAGACCGGTGCCAGCTATCCACACAGCATCCCAACATCTCCAGACAGGCAGCCTCCTCTCACACAGATGTTCTCCTCCTCCTGGGCCTTGGATCAGAGCCTGCTGACAGTTCCCCCAACAGAGTATGCAGAAGGGAAAAGGCAGAATAACTAGCGAGCCTCAACCCATCCTATCTTTGGGATCTAAACCAGTGATGTGGCTACAGGCTCTCAACCTCTTTGAGAAATGTCACCTCCACGCCCACCATAGAATTCCAGGTTTTCCCAGGATTAGTATCTTTGTCTATTTGCTTCTCTAAGACTGAGAGATAGTTCAGCAGCTGGAGGGGGTAGGGGGAGAGGGCTGGTGCAAAATGAGAGCTTGGGCTCAATGTGTCAGAAACATTGAAAAGGGGTCCCTTTCTTTGAGCCTGCCTCTGGGTGTCCTCCCTCCTGAGCAGCTGACCTTGCCCAGGCGGCCCTGGCAGCCTTCTGATCATGCCACCATTCTCATTTGTTTAGAAACCTGAAATATCTTTAGCCTTCCCATGGAATGGTTACATAGCACATAATTTAATAAAATCCTTTAAGCACCGCTGGGCAGGTCACTGTGCCAGGGGAGGACACAATGATGCACGAGACATGTTCTGAACCCTCCAGGAGTCGGAGTCCAGCAGAAAGGAGGAAGAGCAGTGGCTAGAGATGGACCCTCATCAGAGTAGTTTAGACTCCCTGTCTCCACTTCTCCATGTCCTGGAGTCTCCCCAACTCACTGAATCTGTGACCCCAGCACTGTGAGAAGAGGAGGGCCTAGGGATCTCTAATTTGATAAGCCCACGGGCAAGACTTAGCCTTGGTGGCATCTGAGGGCTTGACCTCAGGACCCTCCCGGAGACAGTCTCCTCGGCCAGGCTTCCGAGTTACAGCTTCTCCTACCCCCTCCTCGTCTTGAGGCTTCCGTTCCCAATTTTCTTCCCGAGAAACCTTGTGCAGTCCCATGGCCTCAGGAGAGGCACTGACTCTGTGACGACCTCATCTGTATCTCCAACCCAGGCCTTGCCTCTAAGCTTCGCTCCTGCATGTCCGTGCTTGACCCAGAGGAAACTCACACCAGCACGCTCAGAGTTCACTCTGTCAGGGAGTGGTCAACATTTGCCAGACACACATCAAGAGGAGACATGAAGAAGTGGGGAGACTGAGTCTGAGGGAGAGAAGTACAGGAGGACCCACGGCCAACTGGCCCAGATGCCCCTTTGGTTTGAGCTGTGACTCACTTCTTCGAAACCTGACATTAGCCATTAAAACCTATCAACCAAGAAAACAAAACTGAGCTTTAAAATAATAACTTAAAAAAGTACAGGGATATTATTCAGCCTCAAATAGGAAGGAAACTACCACACATGCCATCACACGGATGAAGCTTGAAGACATACTGCTAAGTAAAATAAGCCGGTTACAAAAGGACAAATATTGTGTGATTCCACTTACATGAAGTCCCTAAAATAGGTTCACTCCAAGAAACGGAAAGTAGAACAGACATTGTCAGGGGCTGGGGAAAGGGAAGCGGGGAGTCTGTTTTTAATGGGGACAGAGTTTCAGTTTGGGATGATAAAAAAAGTTCTGGCGATGGATGGTAAGGCTGGTTGCACAACAATGAAAATGTTCTTAATGCTATGAACTGTACACTGAAAACGGATGAAGATAGTAAATTTTGTGTTATGTGTATTTTACCACAGTTAAAAAAACAAGTATAAAAGAATCAACACAGGTTTGCACTACGTATACAAGAGACCTGAAGTGACATTAATAAGATTGTTTCCAAATGATTAGTTTACAAACACTGTATTTGTTGTATATGTGATGTGTGAATCATGTATCAAGATTTCATTTTTTACTTCAGGAAATTTACTTATTTTTTAACACATAAAATGCTTAGAAAGACTAAAGTTCTGAAATAATTTTTTTTAATGTGAGGAACTAAGAAAAACCCCATGAAGTCTGTCTTTCTTTCTGTTGATTTCTTAGACTCCAGCTAATTAACCCAACGAAGAGGACAAGCCAACAAGAAGGCAAAACTGTCCACTGACTCAATAGCCTTTGTCTTCTTTCCTTAACTCAAGAATTAGAAGAATAAAGATTCTGTAAATGGTACGGTAGAAAAAAGAAAAAAGCACTCGAAAAACTTGATGAAATATACATATATCTATATCTATATCTATATCTATATCTATATCACCTCCTTTTAAATACATTTATTTTCCTATGAGACACTGGTCTGGCTTTGTTTTCTTGTTTTTATACCAAACAGAAGCCGATGGTCCCGGAGTTAGATTTTGTTCTAACAGTTATTTGAAGTATCAGTGCTGCCCAGCCATTCCTTGTTCTAGAATCTCTAGACAGAAGTCAACACTATTCTTACCTGCTTTTACTTCTTAAGAATGTTTGGATTAAAAAAAACAAAACAATGAAGAATGAGCATGACTAATCTTACTTTCTTCCCCCTCTGGAGTAAGTCATAAGTCATTTATTTCTAGAACATTAAATTCCAATCAGGTGAGAAGCAGATAACAGACCGCTCCTGTTGGAGGATAAAGATATCACCCACAAATCCCAGCCCAGGAGTGGGGGCACCCGGTGGCCGGAGAGGACCCTGGGCTGTGTACTTGCCAGCAGGGCCTCCCCACCTTGAGAAAAGGGGATAGGATGTTCCCAGGGCATGGGCTGTGTTTGGTGGGTAAAGAGCCCAGGATCAGAGAAGCAGAACCTCCTGGTGAGCAAGGCAAATAGTCCTCCTGACCTTAAAGGGCGATGTTAGTCTCCACAGGGGCTTTAAATTCCTTTACAGTCATCTGAGGAACTAGAATAAATCCCAGTGGCTCCAGGGAGGGGATGGACCCAGCACCAGCGTTACGGAACACTCCCCAGGCGACTGCCCTGTCCAGCCCCGGTAGACAATCCCTGCTCAATCCAGGTGGAAGCTTTAGTTGCCTGGCCCCACCCCAGAGCAGCTCACTCAGAGTATCTGAAGAGCAGGGTCAGGGCATCACCCTACTACAAAGTTTCCCAGGTGATCCTGAAGTCCTGCCGGTCCAAGGTCCACTGGTTTCATAGAAAACCAGAGGCAAATTCTGCGCGTAAATAATTTCAGATAGATTTTTTGAGCAAAGTTTTAGATCTAGAAGAGCACAGGGTCTCGGCAAAGAAATTTTGGAACAGGGATGAAAAAGAGGAAATTAGGATCTGTAAAGAGATGTTTTACTACCTTGCCCCCCAACTTCTTTGCTGGGACTCCATTGACATGAATAGGGAGAGAATAATCTTTGTCTTCTGTATCTCCTGGCAAGATCAATTTAATTGGAAAGGGACAGTACAGTGCTGCTGCTAGTATTGCTACACTTACGAGAGAGAGAGAGAGAGAGAGAGAGAGAGAGAGAGAGAGAGAGAGAGAGAACGAGAACATGCACTTACAAATAGATGGGGGGGGGGGCGAGGAGTGAAGGGCTGAATTGCGCTCACTTAACTGGTCCTGCGCACACTTCCCTCCCTGAGTGATTCGAGTTTCCATTTTAATCAAGAGCAGAACTGATTATCTGCATCGTTCCTATAATTGGGTTGCTCTGGTTTTTCCTAGAATCATTTGGGAGAATTTAAAGACTACATTCTCCTTCCAGACCCCAGGAAATCTGTTAAGGCTTTGAAAGAATGTTTCATGTCATGCCTCGAAGGTCTGTTCTTATGTGAGGTTGGGAACCAGACCCAGTAACAGCAGGAAATGTGACTAATCTGACCCATCCTCTACCAGCCTTCATCTAAAACATGAGTGACTTTTGCTAAAATGGACATTTTTGTTTTAACTTTGCAGCTTTCTTAGATATGCGATTAAAATGAATGTGCTTGCACTTCCGAAATTTCACAAAGGCCAAGGTAGTTAGCTGACAACACACTGTTAATCAGGTGACCTAGCAAGAGACACATTTATTTTTCCAAACTCGGGCATCTTGACGTTGGTAAGCACACACAGAAACTGATGTCTACATGTTCTGGCAAAAGGTTTACAAATCACTTTGGACTACTTGCTGTTAATATTCCTTGTTTTGCAAGGGGAGGGGGAGACTGGGCCAGAAAAGCGGATGACTATGACGAAGGAAATCCTGTCTGAGCTAAGATTGCCTTGAGAGCTGGGGGTGGTGGGCAGGGAACCCTGGTGAGAGCTGGCAGAAAAGGAAGGTGGTTTTTAGATAGGAAAAGAAACTATTTCAGGCCCCTACTTGGCCCTGATTGTACTTGGACAGTTGTTACAATGAGGACAATGACTAAGTAAGGAAGAAAGGGAAGGAGGTGGTTTTCCTCCTTGGAATTTCTAGCTGGAATCTTCCTGTTTGAATCCACCCACCGGCCTTGCTCTCCTGGGTGCTCAGAAGGAAACAGGTATGTGTGTGTGTCCAGTTTATCCTGACTTGTGGAACCACAGCAGACACCGTGTATTGCTAATGCCCTGTTAGGAAATGGGAAGGGGAGGGGAAGGGGGGGGGAAACCTTCTGCTCTTTCAAGAAAGAAGTTCTCTCCTAAGATTTGACTGGGTGTTTTCTATGCCATGTTGCCAGACCAAAACCTCTTGAATTTTCTTGCTTTGTTAAATCATACTTGGGTCTCAGGATTATTTGAACAAGATGTTCTTTGTTTTTAAGTCTTTCCACTTGTTCTGGAAATAATTTAGTCGCACCTTAACCTAACTTTGATTAAAACTAAAAGGTTTTGCTGGCATTTCTCAAATGTATGAAAAAGAAAACAACTGTCCAAAGGCAGTGGGAAGATGCCCCTGCACCCATCTCGCCATGTGAACCGTGTGTGCACTGGTGAGCTTGTCCACAGCTCAGCGTTGGGGCACCACAGGCACTGTGAAGATGGCAGGATCTCACCCCAACTTCCTCCTGCATCCCTTCAGTCTTGCTGGCTGGCGCACCCATGCCACACCCTCCTCTGCCCTGCTGTGCCTTGCTGGGCACACTCGCCTCTCCTCTGCCTGAAGGCCACACACAGAGAACACCCGGTCATGGCAGTGAGGCCCGCAATAACTTTTCCCCAAACTCTAGTAACACTTGAACTTTTCTCTCTGTAGCTTCAAGGGTTTTTGCTTTTTTGTTTTTAAAATTTGAGCATGAAGATCCATATTTAATTATCACACACACACACACACACACACACACACACACACACACACACTTAAAACCTAAAACCACGTAGGCACTAGTTAACATTCAGCAAGCACTACAATGCTGAGATTGCTAAGACCTTTACACGCAATTTCTTCTTTTCTCCTCAGAGCACATTTAGGAGGTAGAACTATTTTTAGTCCAGTTTTAGAAATGCAATGAAAGCTTAAAAGCTAAGTAATTTGTCCAAAGTTACACAGCTGAAGTAGCAAAAACAACTTTCCAACCCAAGACCCAAGCTGGCCTTATTCCTCATGAACCCCATGCCATGGTCCTGCTCTTCCTTTAGGATTCCCCTCTGAACAGCAGGGTCTAACGCTTGATGACTTACTGATGAGTACAATCACATGTGAAATCCGAGGTACTCCAAGTCTGATCTAGTCAAAGGAGAGAGAAACTAGGTCTCAAACAGCGAGCCCCTGCTGGTTGCTCTCTACTTCCACACATGGGCAATCCCAGATGACATATTTAACTTAAAAATTTTGGTCACACAGTTGGACAACTCCTACTTCCCACCCCTCACACACATGTGTGTGCTCAGAACACTCCAACCCCGCTGCTCCTGGCCTGTCCTCGCTCTGGGGCCCAGACCTGAGCCCATGATAGAATTGATGTACATAACTTGTGAGTGAATATTATTCCTAGTAGAACTGGACACGTTCATTCGGCCATCGAATTTCACATGAATGATCTCACCATGAACCTGTGACATGATTATCAGCATCCCTGTTTTACACATGAAGGAAAGGAGGCTCATACAGGAAGTGGCTTTCCCCAGCCTTCGGACTCAAACCCAGATGCTCCAACTCTTTAATAGGCCACACCTGTCTACCTGTTGGCACGTGGGAAATGCCAATGAAAAACATTAAAATAAACAACACAACCGTCAGAGCAGCCCCAATATAAGGAAGTTGGCTTTGTCCCAGGAAAAAATGGATTCTGACATCACTGCACTGCTGACCATGGAGGTCTCCTGCAGAGCTAAGATAATTGTGGGAAGGTCCCTTTCTCCCCAGGGGGTTTCAGTAAATTTTTCTCCAAGTTTGGACTGACAATCTTCCAAGAGCCTCTCCATGTGCTCTGCGATAATAATGCTGTGCTCACACGTCCCTCTCCCCTTTTCGAAGCTGTAGCACGTACACCTTCATGGCCTGGCATTTCGAAAAGGACCCGGAGAAGGAGAGCTCCGCAGGAACCCAGTTCTGCCTCTCGGAGTCCCCCTTGCCCACTCTCATGCCGTCCGTGGTCATCCGTGTGGGCTTCTCCTGAGTGCAGCCTCTTTAGTCTTTGTTTCTCAGAGTTTTCACAAGCTCCTTAGCCACCTACATGCACAGGGCAGCCTCTCTACAGACCCTAACGGGACTCTAATGCTCCCTAGAGACAGTCATTCTTCTGTCCTCTGCCTGGGCAGCCCTTGCAGAAAAAGGAGCCAGGAGCACCCAAAGGCCCTGTGTGCTTGTGGGTGCATATGTGTGCTCTATGTTCTCTATTTCTCTCTTTCTTCCAACTATCATTGTCTATTGTCTACATCTATCTGCCATTTATCATTTACATATACCTAATATCTATCTCTACAAATTCCATGTAGATACATAACATACATATTTCACATGTAATATACATTATATTTAGATATAATTAGATACATTTTATATGCTCAACACCTTGTGGATTTTAAATATGCACACAAACATACATATTCAACAGCTAGGAATTTGTCAGCCTGCACAGTGGTTAAGAGCAGAGGCTTTGGAATCAGCGAGTCTTGGGCTTCATTCCCAACTTGATTCCTTACTGACCTTAACAAGTACCCTAACCTGTGTGTGCCTCACTCCGCACATCTCTAAAGTGGGATAACTGCAGAGTTGTGGGCCTTTAGCAGGTCATGTGTATCAGCAGCTGAGGTTAGTTCCTGATACCAATGTGCTCACTAAAGGGAGTTGCTGTTGGGCCTGTGGGATATTTTAGCTGTCCCTGGGGGACCTGGAACGCTAGAATGCACCTTCAAGGGTTAGTCTTTCTTATGTTGATCCCCAGCGACCTCACAAAGACCCTCTTGGAGGTCCCCATCCTTGTCTCCAATCTGGAGCCCAGGTCGGTGAGGTAAGGGCACAGGAGGGAGCAGGTCCCACGGGCCTGGTTTGTTTCCTGCGTACCTCCTTCCTGACACCAGTTTGCAATTATTGTACAGTCCTTGCTAATCAGCCTCTCTTTTCTTTAATGGACAAACCAGAGCTTTGAGGCCTCCCAGGGAGCATGCGTCTTTGATCCCATCCGCCAGCAGAAGCCCTTTCCTCTGTTCTCACGAGCCCACATCACTCCACAGAGTCACAGAGCCCAAAGCGCTCCACATGCAGAAAAAAAGAGTTACGTAATTTCTACCAGGTACCAGAAAATCAGTGCATGTAACTCAATAACACAAATTCTTCTGTAATTCCCACATGGAGATCACGGACCTGGGCAAAATCAGCAACAGAGGAATTTTATGGGTGGGACTGAAACAATCCCTAGGAAAAAATGCAAATCTTTCATAGACGGATCAATGCTCCTTTTATCATCATATACAGCTAGCTTTACCCAGAGGGGGAAGCATTTAATTTGGAAAAAAAAAAAAAACCCACAGTGAGAAAAATTACATTTTTATCTCATCTTTTATTAGTTGTTCCATGACTGCATTCCTCATCCAGAAGATTTGTTTGAACACTTTCAACTATCTCGTTTTCAACTGACATCTTCTCTCATTTATGGGACAGACACTTCACTGAATGCTCACTGTGTTTCAGGCCCCGGAGCATACAATGTTCTGAACAGATCCTGGGGGAACAATGTGACACGTCCTCATCTTTGGATTGTGGGAGCAGTAATTGCCCTTGAGGAAGAGTGAGACAGATGTTTAATGTCTATATAAGTTATGAATGATGCCTTGAAATCATTGATCTCTGATGATAATTAAAAGTCCTAGGAGTTTGAGAGGGCACTCTAAGTAGATTCTTAAGTGGATCTCAATCCTAAAGGCAGAGGGCCCAGCCAGGTACAGGCATTCTGCCATCTGCCACATGGGCACTCTAATAGGTGAGAGGGCAGGGTGTCCTTCATGTCACAGGGGCCACGGGCTCCAGAGAGGAGATAGGGTGTGTATGGAGCCAGCTACAAAACAGAATTGGAAAGGCCAGGGGACAGAGGCTGCTCTGTTCCTGCAGGGTGGTGACAGAGGCAAAAGTGTGAGGCAACAGCCACTGGCCAATGGCCATCCTTGTTCTGGCCCTTTTCCCCCAGCCCATAACTGAAATAGAAGTTGTGGCAACATGGAGATTGCTAACTCCAAATTCCACAATAATGGCCTGTAAGGGAGTACGTGCTGAGGTGGGGCACAGGGACACTGGACATCCCAGCAGAGCCACTTTCATTCTCCCCATCCAGTATTCTAGGCATGCAAGAAAGTGGGGGAGGTCTCCCTTTTTCCATACAGCACCTACCAACTCTGGCCTGACCAATCAGCAAGGGCTAGAGGTGTGAGCATTCACGTTTATTGTCTCCTTGGAAGTGACACCATCATGCAATCCCGCTGTGCCATTGCAAGCTCAGGAAACAACTGTGCATCCATTTTCCCTGCCCGGTCAGTCAGTCAGTCAAGAAGAGGGAGGCTGCTGCAGCTCACTGGAGACCTCCTATTGGATGCTGAGCTGTGGAAACTCCCTTGGGATGCCTTTTCTCCCCTCTCTTCACACAGCACTCCCCCCAAGTGAGGGGGACAAAAGCCCTTTCCCCATGATGGGGCCACTTCTGCCAAATTTCCAAGCACACAGGAGTGCCTTTTGTTTACTTCGCCCATTAGAGAGGAGAATGGGAGCCATATTTTCCTCTTGCCTGCCACATCTGCTGCCCACTGGCCTCAGACTTGCTGCTTCTCAGCTTTTTCTTTGCACTTGTCTGTCTGGCTTATGTGCACCAAATGTGACTGTCTTTGGCTTCCAAGAGTAGGTTTGCAGATCAGTTGCAAAGATAGTGCAAAGAGTCCCCTATACCCTTTGGCCAGACAAGATGATGCTGTGCCAATATCTTACATTGCCTTGGCACATTTCATCAGAACTAGACATTGACATGAGTACATTAATTACAGACTCTATGAGAATTTTGCCAGCTTTTCCACTAATGTTATTTTCTCTCTTCCAGAATGCTGTACTATACTCCCCCCCCCCCCCGCTTTTTTTTTTTTTTTTAACAAAAGAACTTGTTGCTTCTAAAGGCAGCCTCAGTCAAGGCAGCAGAACACAAGCTAACAGAACGCCCAGTGCGCATCAGCAGTCTGCCTCGAGCAGCGGGAGACAGGGAGGTACCAACATGAGGAGACCAGATCCAGGCACTCAGGGGCTTAGTGTCTGGTGGGTGGGGCAGAGCTTGCAGGGGGAGCTGCTGGAGACTTGTACTTCCTTTGAAATTCACTCCCTGACCACATGGCTGGAATTGGACTACATGCCGTGGGTCTCCCTAAGATTAGATATCCCCTTTTCCTTTCATGAATAATCAAAAGAAAAATCACACCACAGGGAAGCCCATGAAATCAAAGTCAGTGAGTCATTCAGACCTTCATCTGTCCCAGGACAGGCTCATTAACGGAGCAGGCAGATACGAGAGGAGCGGCAGTAGGTAGCCACCAAATGCCCTGCCCATTCTCTCATCTTAGCTGATTAAGTTCCATTCACTGAATTCCAGAAGCTTCTCACAAAGACAAAAAGATAAAAAGCCTGATGCAGCATATTTACTTTTAAGTCATATCCTGGAGCAGCCCAAATGCTTTCCTGGAAAAGCCTTCCTATTCCCAACGTTACATTCCTATTCCAGCCGGGGGACGAGAGCCAGCTCATCTCTGCGGTTTCAGCTCAGCGAAGGGCCTGCGGCAGGTGTGGGCGCTGTGTGTGCTCAGTTCTGGCTCTCCAGCTCACCTGGAGCCCCCCAGCACTGACACCATAACCTGGAGCCCCCTAGCACTGACACCAACAACAGAACCAAAGCATTGAGTGACTTGTCCTGGGTCAAACAGCCAGTGAGTGGCCAGGTGGGCATGGGGCTTTGTTGTTCCCCAAGACTACTGTGCAGTCCTTGGCTCCAGAGGCCACCAGCTACTGCACAGATCGCCTGGTTTACAAGCTGACTCCGCTAAATCTGGGGTTCCAGACTCCACCTACCAGCGGATACCAGCAGATACAGCGAGGGGCCAATTTCAGAGCTTTCTCTGAAGTCCTCTAGTCAAAGATAAATATTCTTTCTCAGATTAAAAGAACAAGACATTTCAATACCATCTTTTACATAGTGACACAATTATTATCAGACATAATGTTGAAAAGTTATATATTCACTGCTCTTTCATTTTCCTTAGAATTTTCTCTATTATTTAATTGGAGAGTGTCACCCATTTTTTTTTTTACCCTCTCTTCAGAAAAACAGACAATCCTTTGATTTTTATTATTTTAGTCAAGTTTTGTTTTCTATGCTAGAACTTCCTATTTGAATTTATTTTTTCCCCCTCTCTCTCTGGTTCCAAATATACCCACCTACAGTGCTAGAGCCATGTTCCCCGTCCTCCCTTCATACCTGCGTCTAGTTCTGAGATGCTGGGATGAGCCCCTGGCGTTAGGTACTGCAGCCAAGTTTGACAAGCCGCCAGGGAGGATTGCTTTAATTGCCTCCTGAGATATGCTTGTTTTTCCATTAAGAAGGAGCCTTGTGATATTTCCCTTTTTCTTAGGGGTCCAGGTTTTAAAACAATAGGACTACTCTGGGGAATTCTGGGAAAGAACTGTTCTCCACGATTCTTAAATAGAGCCTGGGGAGCATCTTAGCACTATACATTTTTTTTTCTTTTTCCAGTAAAACAACGTAACAGATCAATTTATTAACCCACGAGATGCTGCCATCATATTTTGAAGACTCTGAAAATTTCATGAACACATATCAGTTCTAACAGCACAGAGAAACAGTCATCTAGATAGTTTTTCACATACTCTATAATCCCTTTAAATCAGGATGGATGTTCTCTGGCCACTATACATTTTTTTATAATTTTTCAATAAACTGATTGAAAGGAGAAGAGAAAATCTTTAGAACATATTGCTGCTGCTGCTCCTTCTTTTTCTTTTCTTGTTTTTTTTGGTTGGGGGGAGGGAAAGGTATGGCAGCATGCAGGAGGGTAATTTTTCAAGTGAATTTTCCAGGGTCTGGATTCCTAGAAAGCACCCTGGAAACTGAAGCTAGTGCTGAAGGCAGCCTGGAGCCCAGCATGTCCTGGGGTGCACAGGGCTACACCCTGATACCTATGAGCATCTAGAGTCTGGGGCCTGTTTCTCCAGCTAGGTCATGAGGTCAGCTCAGGCCCCCTGCATATTTAACCTAAGGGAAAGAAGGCCTTTGTTCTCTGGAATTCTCTTCCTTCCAGAATGACACAGAACTGGTCCCTTAGATCTTCAAGGCTGCCGCCCCATCTCAAGGTAACTAACAATGTTCAGCACAGGCTGCAGTGAGTGCTTTTGCTTTTAAGTCTCCTGAACCTTAGAACATGCTGCTGTGGAAACCTTCCCTGACACAGGCCCAGCAGACACCTGGAGCTCTTGCTCCTTGCCACCCTCCAGGGCACTTCACAGGCATCCACTCATCTGACATCCCCAACCCTAGAGGTGGGTACCATTGGTAACATCCCTATTGCAGGACATAGGGGTTTGGTGAGTGCCAGGGGAGGCAGCCGCTCATCAGCGGTGGAGTTGGGAATGGCCCCCGGGCAGCCTGCCTCCAGAGTGTGGGCCGGTAACCATTATGCAGCCTTGCTGTCAGGAAGGGGAGAGCACCCTGGCACTGCATCCCAGGGAGGGCACCTTTAGGAAAGGCAACCTGAACAGCAAACAGCGAGCGCTACCCAGGGTGGCACAGGCAAAGCACACGTATTTACGTTGGGTCCTGAGCCCAGGCTGCCCCGTGGGATTTGTGCTTCCTTTTCTCCTTTGGACACCTGATCCTATTGCTTCTCCCTTGCACTGGGCTCCTGCTCTTCAGAGCAAAGCAGCAGGGTGGAGGGGGGGGGGGTCTCCTTCCTAGGAACCAGGCTCCCAATACAACACTGTCAGTCACAGTTAAGAGCAAGGAGAAAGCACAACCAGAAGACAAATACTGACACTTAGGAGCACCTGTACTCTGCGACAATGAGCCGCCCCTTTTACTGAATTGACCTGTCCCTGGGAAGAATGGGTACACATGGGCAACGAGACAGGATTCTTGAGCATGGCGCACAAAGAGAGGAGGAGCTGAACTTGCCACAGTTAAGAAAGACATTTTAATGCATATAGTTAAGGATCAAGGAATTATTTTATGAGGAATAGCTATTAAAGCCAGTGGGCAGTAAGAAGTTTGTAAGCAGAAGATCCATTGTTGAGCATGGCCAATTGCATGCCTGTTGGATAATACTATTAATAGCTTTCTAGTAAAACAACTCAGAAGTACTTTGTCTGTTTAGATTTAGAATCTACAGCCCAGGGACATGAAATAAATTGACAAGTGAGTCCCATTGTCTCCCAACACAATACTCTAGCTCAGCGGTTCCAAAACTCTGTCATCAAGTGGGAATTCAGACTCTGAGGCTCCACCCCGGCAAGTCTGATCAGAAGGTCTGCGGACCAGAAGTCTGCATTTTTAACCAGCCTTCGCAGGTGAGCGCAGGGGTCCAGGGACTGCACTCTGAGAAGCACTGCTAGGCAATAAATGCGCTTGGTCCCATCCAAGGATCAGAGAGCAAAGAGACTCAGGTGAGTGTGCAGCATCTAAGCTGTCAGAGGAAGGCAGAGAGGTGTATTACATGTGACAGGGCTCTCACTGGCCTTTGTAAGAAGCTAGGAATATTCTCTTCCTGCTCAAAGTGTGGAAACAGGGCTCCAGATTTATGAGACTGCGCAGAGCTGCATTTAGGACCCACGTATTCGGACATGAAGCCGCGTCCACCAATTTTAGGATCAGTCCTAGATAAGATTCCCGGGACTCCCGCCATCCTCAGGAAGGAAAACGCTGATATCACCAACAGTGATTCTAGGGGACCAGAGGGTGCGGGAGTCAACAGGATTCAGTGCTTTCCTTTCTAGAAACCCCGTCCTTCTTTTGAGTGTATGCGTTTTGCTCTGCCTTATGAAAATGAGCCAAGTCCCATGAGGTCATATGTGCATAAGGACCCGTAAGGGTCAACTATCCAGGATATTTGACCTTCTTACATCAGGACATGTAGAAAGGAAGAAACAGACCTGAGGTCTAAGAAAACTTTGGCCTGGAATGTTCCAGTCAAAGTCTCTGACTTCCTTTCTGACTTCCCAATCCCTGAACTGGAGCAGAAGGCTGCAGAAAAGTAAGGCTAAAGGTTCTTTTCCAAGTTAGGGTAGTTCTTCCTCTCTCACAGCCTTTAAAATCTCTGTTTTATGTGAGGACAGATCAATGTGAAAATAACGGAATTTAAATCAAACTGCAGCAAATACAGCTTCCCATTGTCCTTTAGGTGCTACTCGACCCAGAGTAGGGGCCCTGCAGGGGAGGAGGCATTCCCAGCAGGAGTCCCGTGAGAAGGCAGGTGTGACAGAAATCATGTTCCAACAGCGCATAGAGAGGAGGGACATCTAGGAAGTCCCCTCCAGTTTAAACATTTATGTCCTCAACTGAAGAGACCCACCAAACCTGTGGCGGTATGGCCACGCTCCATCAAGCTCAGTAGAAGTGGCGCCTATTCTTTAACCACAATTATAAAATCCCGTAGAACCGTCACCAGTGCCATGACAATACTGACAGAGCTGCTCGGAATGGCAGGGCCGCTGGGGTGGGGGGCACACAGTAAACGGGTCACCTGGGGGAACCTTAGCAGCTCCCACGGTGCCTCTGCCAGGGCCAAACCAAGTGTCCAGCCATCGTTCCATTACAAAGGTTAAAGCGAAATACAAAGTTGCCAGTGGTCCTCCTCGCCCCGCCCATTCCCCCCTCCCAAAGGCGTTCATTAGAGGAAGAAGCAAACTCTGCCTAGGACAGGACAGTAGACACTAGCTTCTGAGTTCCATAAACACGTCTCTCCCCGGTACCCGTTTCACGCCGCATTGCCACGTGACTGACAGCCTTCCCTGGCTTCTAAGGCTTTGCCTAAACGTAGGAAAAGGATGCCAAGGCTACGTTTTAAATGACTGGTTCCCGTGGAAGGGCCAACACTTGCAAAGCACAAATGGATGGTGGGAAGGCAAACCGGAGAAGTTCCTGGGGGAAAGCGAGCTTTCTCAGAAGCTGGGCTCGGCAGGGGCTGCAGGGGACACCCGGGCACGGACACACACACACACACACACACACACACACACACGCTCAGGTGAGCGCGCAGTGGGCGTCCCAACCACACTCCCCGCGCGGCGCGCGAACCAAAGCCCGTGACCGGGAGCCAGGACTTACCGCCAGGACGCTCTGGGCCAGGAGCCCAACCGTCACGGCCCCCAGCAGCAGCCACCTGGAAGGGAGAGGGAGGAAAAGCGCCGTGAGCGTGCGCCTCGATTTGGCAAGTCCTGAAAGTTACGCGGGGACAAGGCAGAAAGTCGCTTACCGCCGCAGGGCAGGGCCCGACGCCTTGCACTGGTCTCTGTCCATGATCCCGGTCCAGCCACCCTGGGCTCGGGTCGGTCCCTCCTAGCGTGCAAGGAGAGACAAAGCGGGCTGAGCAGGGGCCGGGGAGGGAAGCATCCTAGCCGCCGCCGCCGCCTCCGTCGGAGACGCGGGAGAGTGGGGTGCGCCCCCCACCTTTGTGCTGGGGTGACGGAGATGGAAGAAAGAGGGGCCGTCCCACCTAGGCCCTGGTTGGGGCTGCTAAGCCGCGGCCGCTCGATCCCCATCCTCCCCTTCCATTCCTAACAGCCTGCACAGGGCGCCCCAAGTCCGTGGCTTCGGCCTGGGTCTCCCCGTCCCCGGGGTTGCTCTCACCTCCGGCCCGGCTTCCGCCCCTCAGCAGCGTCCGCCGGCGGCACAGCAGCAGCGCGTCAGCCTCTCAGGCTCCCCGGCCGCCGGCCTCGGGGCCCGCGCGTCCGCCCTCGGCCCTCCGCGCAGTCGGGGAGCGTGGGGACGCAGGGTCGCGCCGCGGCGGCCGGAGCGCAGAGCCCTGGCGTCCCGGTGCGCCGGCAGCCACAATCCCGGGGCCGCGCGCTCCCGCCGCCTCTTACCCGCGCCACAGGGTCCTCCCCTTTGAGACGCCGCCCGCGCGCCGCCGAGGGGAGGGGGCAGCGCCAACAAATTGAGGAGCTCGCCTGGCCTCGCTCAGGTCTCCGCTGCAAGCCGCCGCGCCCCGGACGGTGCTCCGCGCTCGCGCGCCGGCCTCCGAGAGCGAGCCGCCCTCCGCGGCCCGCGAGCGCCTGACTGCCGACCTCCACCGCCCGCCGCCGGCAGCCGCCGCCCCGGGCGCGCCACCATGGGGCCCCGGCTCGGCGTCTGGCTGCTGCTGCTGCCCGCAGCCCTTCTGCTCCACGAGGAGCGCAGCCGAGCCGCTGCGAAGGTGAGTCCCGGCCGACCCGACTCCCCTGTGCCCCGCCCTGCGCCCGGGCGCCCCGCGCTACCCCTTTGTCCCTGGCGCGAGCCTCCCGCCCGCCCCTCGGGGGCCGTTCGTGGCACGGCCAGGTGCACTCTCCCCGGTCTCCGCCGGTGATCCCTGTGGGCTGCGATCGCACTTTCATTAGGGAGCCTCCTTTGTTGTGGCCTGGGTAGGGGCGAGTGAGGGGACTCCTCAGGGCCGGGGGCAAGCGAGCAGAACTTGGTGCGCACTGGATGGGGTGAGGGTGCCCGGGAGTCAGCGGGATTTGAACTCGTACCTCCGGGCGCTCAGCGGCTCACCGCCTTCACCTGCAGTGGGTGCCCGGGTGAGTCGGGGGCGGGAGGGGCGGACACACGCTCCCCACGCTGCTCCGAGCCCCGCACATGTGCCCAGGCGTCTCTTTGGGCTTGTTTCTCTCGATTTTTGGAGACTCTGGTAGTTGATGCTGAACAGTCTGGGCTGTTTGCCTGGAAACAGCTGTATCTTTGCTTTCCCACGACTTTTATGTTGCTGAAGCACGCTCAAGAGCAGAAGTGGGACTCTTCTGCAATGCAGCTTTAAAAAGTTCTTATACTCGACTCGTTGCCTTTTATTCATATATACTTTAAAAAGCATAACCACATTTATATTTGAGTGTGAAACCAAAATGAAACTCCATCTCATTGTTCTGTGTACAAATTGTTTTCCTACTTTTCATTTCCTCTGGCTATGTGCTTGCCCGGAAAGGAGCTGGGAGTTCAGTTTGCAGGGGTAAAAAGGCTTCCAGCCCTGGACTGTCCTTGATGTTCTGTTGTTCTTTCCTTTTTTCCTTTCCTCCAGACAGAATAAAGACCTCAGCTTTTCCGCACTGCAAAGCCATGTAGACAAAACCGCGGGAAGGTGGTGTTTCTAAACACATTTTGCAGCATCCCCCCCACCCCCCCCCCCAAATATTTAAAATGATTTTGCTACTTGCTACATTTCCCACCGATTCTTTTACTGTTTCAAATCCTGATCTTGCTCTTAGATTTTTTGTTTGCTTTTTTACTTTTCTTCTGGAAGAATGATACTCACTAACTCCACTTCACTGTATATGAATTATTAACTGTTACATGCCAGAATAAACTGGGAATATGCACACGTCTCATCATCGAGAGTTTGACTTCTTGCTGGCAGTGTCTTCCTTGGGTATTGAAAGGACTAACGATTACACTAGCAGTTAACTTCAGATTGTTGCTCCTAGCCTAGTGTCTAGCCTCTCGCACTGAAGTCAGTTATTTAAACACTCTCCAGTGATGACAAACTACTTTCCAAAGAGGAGGCTCCAGAACACTCTATTTGGGTGTAGAAATATTGACCAAAAGATGTAACACTTCCAAGGAGAGATTGCTAAACCTGATGGCAATGAGAGAAAGTTCTCTATTTAGAAATATGAACCTATGTTTGGACTCAGATTTTAGAGTTTCTGATTTATAATATTAACAAAGTGAAGCTAATTGTAAGAGCTAGCTGTTCAAATAGCCAGGACTTTAAGGAATGAGCCCCTCACTTATGGAAACTCCTGTTCCTACCTGGGGAATAAAACTCATTACTGTTGAGTTGGGGATTTTTTTCACTTCCTTTTATTCTCTAAAGCCCAAGTACATTCCTGTCCACTAGTTTGCTCTATCCCTCAAGGTATCACATAGTGTTTTAAGAGATCTAGCATGTGGACAACCTCTGATCACCAATTGACTTAACAGATATTATCATTACACAATATTTTTTCCTGGCTTTGTTACAGAGAGATGCATATGACTTATTGGTATATAAGAAAATCCATTTAAAAACAATAACTGGTTAAATTGAAAATTGTCTCACTTTTCATGCCAGCAATAACTTTTTTTTTTTGCTTAACTCCTACCAAAATCAACTGTTAGGTATACAAAAAAGTTGAAATAACCTCAATATTAATCCAAGCAAAATATCATTTAAAAATACATTTTTTGAATGATAAGATGTTACAAGTCAATTAAACCCTAATTTAAAAGCTAATACAAATTATTCTTTGCTTACCCGCTTCTTAGAGTATCTGATGCCAAAACACCACCTACTATGTGCCAGGCACAAATTGTACTTATTTATTTTTCACATGAAAGTCTATTTGACTGTACATTTGACCATATCTGCTGTGGTTATATTGTGTCCATTTACTAGTGGATGGATTTTCTAAGCTGGTGTTTTTGGTCATACCTACCCCAGTTCCCTTCCCCAACTTTTCTTTCTTAGGCAAGAAAGGAGGAACAGGGTGCAGGCCTGAGACAAAAATGTGCTCATAGTATTTTGATGGCAAGTGCCATGTGTTCTCAGCCATGCAGTCAGACCGAACTGAATGAATTGTTCCATCCACAGCCTCCAAATTACCCCCTCCAATGGGTCTGTGTGATGTTCCTTAACAAATTATTTCTTGGGGTCAGAAATGTGAACTTTGCCCAAAGTTGGTGATGCCTGCCTATCAATATTGACATCTCCAGACCATGAGTCACCACTCCTGTGACTGAATGACTTAGAACTCAAAGGAGGTGAGATTTAATTCTGCGGGGAAATGTAATTTAACTGACAACACTGATTTCTGACTTAGTCCCAATGACAGTAACATGAACCCAATATCTTGGGAGTAGATTGGTGAAGATATAATCCAAACCATCATGCTCTTTACATAGAGAATTGGATCAGGGTAAAGAGAAGCATCTCTAATTCCAACCAGAAGAAATAATGTACATAAATTATGTGTGCGTAAGAGTGGTACTCTTCCACAATTATTAATGGTGTATGTTAGTCATATCACACAGAAGAGTGTGGTTTAGGAACAAGAGGATCCCACCTTTTGTGTCTGCTTTGATTTAAGCAAATGATTTTGGAGGGCTCCCCCGTGCCTCAGTTTCCCTAGCTGATCTGTCTCTGCTCCCAGGGATCCATCCCTTCCTTCATTCTGTACATGCTCCCTGAGAAATTCTTCATGCCATGCACTCTGCCAGGTGCTGGGCATACAACAGTGACTGGGACCCACTGTCTGCCCCCAGCAAGGTCACAGTCTAGAGAGAAATACTGAGAAAGAAACAGGCAAGTACAACCCATGCTGGTAATTGCTACAATCAAGCTATTCCAAGGGCTGCAGAAGCACCTAACCCAGCTTTGGGGACTTCTGGGAAACTTCTGGAGGACATTCCATTTCTAAGTCAGAAAGAAATCGGAACTATAAACCCAGCATATTTTTTTTTTATATGCACCATTATAGGGCTTCATACATGGGTGTGGTAATTCTACTTTGTCCTTTCACAAGTCTAAGGGTCTTTGCCTTTAAAGATGACCCTAAAGTTCCCCCCTTTGAGATACCGAGATGTTATTGTTTCTGTTATCAGCAATCCTGATAGCTGAACTTTTGCCTCAGTGGGGTGGAGAGACGAGGAGGGCATGGTCTAGGTCAGGAGGGAGAACAGCGATAAGAAGCTCCTACCTCCCAGCCAGCTAGGGCCCTGGCATTGGTGGTGTTTCCTTTCTGGAGGCTGCAGGCACTTTGGGGTGTTTGGAGAGGTGCAGCCTGGGTGACTGATTCTGGGTGGGAGCGCCTTTAGGAACTGACCCAGAAAACCTACCCTCACTTGAGCAAGGACATGAGGGAATTTACAAAGCCTTGTATTATTCATTAACAAGACTGTTGGCAAATTTCTTGGGACTGGTGAGGATGGCCATAACTTGACAAGGTCGGTTATCTAGTTAAGAGCTGGTAAAGATTTTCCAGACAAATTGAACCCACAAGTGACTTTCTAAAACGAATTCTTTTAGACATCAGGAGGGCCTCAAGAAAGGAATAAATGAAAATTCTTGTTTTGATGAAGTACACAATGTTTGTTACAACAATTGTTCCAGAAATTGAAAAATAATTAACCTCATTAAAATGTCTCTCAAGCAGATTTGGTATTTTGAGTTCTTGGGCTAGAGTAAGCAAGAGCAACAATAGAATGCCTAAAATAATATCACTAGAGCATTGTTTTTCCTGCTATTATTGAACAACCAGTAAAAAAAATATCAGCTATAGAACAATACAGAAGACATATTCCTACCATTCTTACTCATACAATGAAAGGGGATGTAAACCAAAACATGCTTCAATTGTCAATTTCTTTTGAGGAGTTTAACACTGTAAGAATCACTCTGGGTTAATATTTTTATAGTCTGATACACAGTGAGCTAGGTCTATCCTGTGTTCCTTCTTCATTGTTCTCCTGGTCTTACTTCTGTAACACAAGTCTATTCTAGTTTCCTTTCTATTTCTCTGTTCTTTTCTCTCATTCCTCTTCCAAAACCTTCAGTGTAGGTATACCATGAAGATAGGCCTAGCTGGCTTCTCTCTTTTCTCTACTCTCACTACCTGGGGGAGATCTACTTCCTTGATTCGGTACCTTCTGTGAGGTTGACTCCAAACCTTTTTAAAAAATTCCAGTCTAGTATATTCCCATTCCCATGGAACATCTCACCCGAGCTGTCCTGATATGATCGCAGACTTAGCAGATATGTCCAGAACTGGACTTATCTTATACGCAGATCAACTGTGCTTCCTAGCTCTCCCATTTTGGTCATTGGCACCACTGATGTTTCCTGGTGCTTGGCCTCTAGATCATGAATAAATCTGGAGGCCTCACCCTTCCTTCTTTTTTATCCTCCATGTCACTCAGTCACCAGGCCAACCCTTCTTTGTACATGCTTCTTAGAGTCCCACCCCCCCCTCCTTTTCTCTTTCCATGCTGTGACCCTGTTTGACCCATGGTTGTCTACTCACCTTGTGCTAGGATTGCCACAGCCCTCCTGACTCCTGCCCCTTCTTTCAGCCTTGAGTTTGCTCCAGCCCATTCCTCCTGTTGGTGTGAGGCTGTCTTCAGAGATCCTGTTGATGATCACATGATTCCACTGCTCAGGATCTGACAATGGCTGCCTACTATCTGACCATAGGTTTCCATCTCTTTGGATGGATGTTGTTTTTTTTTTTAAATAAAGTCTTTATTTTTTAGAGCAGTTTTAGGTTGAAAGCAAAATTGAGAGGAAGCTGTGTCTGCACAAGCATAGCCTCTCCCATTATCAACATCCCCCACCAGCGTGGTACATTTGTCACTATTTGATGAACCTATATTGACACATCATCATCACCCAAAGTCCATAGTTTACATTAGAGTTCACTCTTGATGTCGAATATTTTATGGGCGTGGACAAGTGTATAATGACCTGTACCCACCATTACAGAATCACAGAGTGTTTTCACAACTCTCAAACTCTTCTGTGCTCTGCCTGTTCATTCTTCTCCACCCTGAACTTCTCACAACCACTGATCTTTTTACTATCTCCGTAGATTTGCCTTTTCCAGAATGTCTTATAGTTGGAATCATTCAGTATGTAGCCTTTTCAGATTGGCTTCTTTCACACAGTAATATGCATTTAAGGTTCCCCCATGTCTTTTCATGGCTTGATAGCTCCTTTCTTTTCAGCCCTGAATAACACCATTATCTGGTGTTCCACATTTTATCTATCCATTCACCTAGTTGCTTACAAGTTTTGGCGATTTTGAATAAGGCTGCTATAAACATCCCTGTGTAGGTTTTTGTGTGGATATAAGTTTTCAACTCTTTGGGGTAAATACCAAAGCATATGATGGCTGGCTTGTAGGGTAAGAGTTTATTTAGTTTTGCAAGAAACGGCCAAACTGTCTTTCAAAGTGGCTGTACTATTTTGCATTCCCACCTGCAATGAATGAGAGTGCCTGTTGCTCCACATCCTACCCAGCATTTAGTGTTGTCAATGTGTTGAATTTTGACCATTCTAATAGGTGTGTAGTGGTATCTCTCATTGTTTTAATTTGGCTTGGTGCATACATTTCCCAATATAGATCCATGGAATTTACCTGGCCTTATTCTTCGCGTCTCCCCAACATGCAACCTGGGTAATTGTCATGAAAGACTAATCTCTGTGTTCCAATAATCTTACTGAGCATCAATCTCTAACCTATTACATGAGGATAATATAGGGTCTATGGATACCTTCCAGTTGCTCAGTGCACAAGAAGCAAGTAAATATTCAAGAAATGTTGGGGACATGGCTGGGATCACATGTCTGCTGGTTTGACACCTCTGACAACTATGAGATACTGGAGGACATAGCTTCTTTTTTTAAATGCCCTCACTGTCTGGGGGAGTGCCTGACAATGGAGGGGAATCAGTAATTACTGGTCATTGGTTCTAATGTTCCTGGCTGCCATTCAGCCAGGACCCTGGCAGAGCCCTGTGGAGCTGTGCGCTGGCTCAAGTCGATTCTGTTACATTGCTGACCCCTGTGGCAGTTTGAAGGAACACAAGATAAGGAATGCCAAAGGAAGGTGTTTCCTCTCAATTTGAAATTTAGAGTAGATATTCCACCACAGACTAAACACAACTTGGAAATATATACGATGCTGAACTCTTTATGTAAATAGTTTATTCCGTGGTTTAGTAATATCCCTGGCTTTGCTACTTTGGGTTTTTAATCTGAACATGTAATAAGAACATTTTATGTCATGTGAGTTTTAAAGCTTGCTTGATTTGTGGTAAAGTAAAAGACAAATATAAAGTGTCTGAATCAGATATTAAAGCAATGTACTACTACCATGTGGGCTTTTGTTGATCTCTTCCTGATAAAGGAGAATTAATTATCTAGTCTCCTCATCTTTTATTGCTCTTGGAAGCAATAGTACTTTATTACCAAATAAATGAGTGTACTGGTGGTATTTCTTTCTTATTCAGATGACAACAAGAGAAACAATACTGGCTGTGACCTGGAAGAAGCCAATTTGATGTTAGTTCCTAGTCTCATGTCATCAAATATACCAACAATTGAAGAAGCCATTTGTATATCCACTCAGAGAGAGTTTAGCTGATTAAATAAATTCCGTCCAACTCAGTGGAATATTTGGAGAGATAGTATTCCTGTATTGACATGTAATGAAAATTGTTAAAAAATGTATTGAGTTTCTGCTTTAGAAAATAAATATATTCCTTTATGAAGAACAAAACCCAGTGTTTTCTCATTGTAATTCAGTGTTCCTCAAATTATTTGCACAAATTGCTCCCAGCAGCCACTGACACACTTAGGGATGAGGGAGGTTTGGAGGATAGTGATACATGGCAGCTCGTGTCTTCATTTCACAAAGAGAAATCTTACCTCACACTGGTCTTTTAGCAATGGGCATTTCTGAGGATAGTACATCGATATTGGTTTCCTGTTTCAGAATGTTACAAAGAAACCCAACGATAACTATTTTGTTATGTTTTTTTTTTCATTTCTATTAAAGATATGTTAATTAATGTATATTTCAATCAGAGGAAGATTTGGCTTCTACATCTCTAACAATACTTTATTTATATAAATTACGCATATTTTGTAATATGCAAAATGGTCAAAATTTATTCTAAAATACACAATTATCCTTTTATGCAACCAAGGACTTATTTTTGCTCACAGAAGTATTTGTTTCTGTGTGATCCAAGAGCATCAACTTTGAAGTGTCATATTTAAATACAAGCAACTACTTTTCCTAATTAGCTTTAATTTTTGAGTTGCATTTTAGAATTTTAAAGAAGAATACAATAACATTTTAATGTCACAGAGTTATTACTGAGTTGCATGAAACTTATTTCCTAGGTTGCAACTATTCCTGTGTTAGAGCTTGAGTTAAGGTAATTATTGTTACCTATGACATACAAGATTTTATTCAAGGGGAAAAGGCCACAGCACCATAATTTGGTCCATTTTTTTTTTTTTGTAATGACTATTTGGAAAATACTTAATCTAACTTACATTTTAGATAGAAATCATATACTACCTGAGGGTTCAGCCTAATTCCAAGGATTCTAAAATTAGCCAGGCAAAAGAAATGTCTATTTCTCTAAGAAGCTTGCAGTAAAGGGAGATGTACACACAACTTATTGGAAAGATAATTACAACGTTTTGAATACATCCAGAGAGGAAGATAGTCCAGCCACTGTTGCTCCGCATGGGGTAGTAGTTAAGTTCATGGTGCTGGTTTGGATCCCTGCTGTGTCTCTTAACTGTGTCTCTAACATGCAAATTACCTACTTTTCTCTGCCCATATTTCCTCATGTAAAATTAGGATGAAAATAATGCCTCACTTGGAGGATTAAATGAGTTAATATTTGTAAAGCATTTATACTGTATAGTGCTGGCTCTGTGCTAGGCACTATTCTGTTTGTTAAATTAAATTGTGCAATAAATAGCCAAGTAATTATACATCAAGTCATCTTGGGGCTGGAGAAGACCATAGGAGGGTCCCCTGTGCCGGTAGTTCTCGAACTGGAGCTCACAGCAGAATCATCTGGAGGGCTTGATGAAACACAGATGGGTTTCTGACTCGGGGGATGTGGGGTTCACCTGAGAATTGCATTTCTAACAGGTGGTGTTGATGCTGTGGGACTGGAGACTATATAGATCTTATCCATTCTCTTTATTTTACAGGAGCAGCAGTTTGATGGATGTGAGCTATAATAGGCTATTCTGAGACATTAGTTTACACTCAAATAGAAGCTGAACCATTGCATTTAAAGTGACTTTTTCAGTTCTCATTATTATTATTTTTTTCTTATTGGTTGTTGCTACTGCCAGCAGTTTCATTTTCAGCTCTGTGATGCTGTTTGGAGGGTCAGGAGTGGGAAGAAGGGTCTAGAAGCATGCATGTGTCAAGATGCTGAAGAATTAATTTAGCCCTAACCGGTTTGGCTCAGTGGATGGAGCGTCGGCCTGCAGACTGAAGGGTCCCAGGTTCCCTTCCGGTCAAGGGCATGTACCTTGGTTGCGGGCATATCCCCAGTAGGGGGTGTGCAGGAGGCAGCTGATCGATGTTTCTCTCTGATCGATGTTTCTAACTCTCTATCCCTCTCCCTTACTCTCTGTAAAAAATCAATAAAATATATTTTAAAAAAGAATTAATTTGGAGAGGGCTTTGCTGGTGGGAGCTGAGGACAGCTGATACCTAGAGAAGATCCTGGTCCACTGTGGTCCTCCTCGGAACATGGCACACGAGGTTTCTCATGATTATTTACTTTGTCAGAGTTTTGCCAACTTTAGTGACTACATTCATTCCCACGCACCTGCTGAGAATGGGCTTGGACTGTATGCTTAGAGGCTGGCCCAGGGCAGAACCCAGTCAGAACTTGTGAGGCCAGAAGCCCATCATGTGACTTCAACTTCCTGCAGAGTCCGCCCTCATCCACCTCTTCTGTGCCTTGGCCACTTGGCCCCCTAACTGAGGAATTTCTGTTTTATATCTTATTTTGGCCAAACCCATTTCCTGAAGATTAAAGACCCTTTGGGGTTATTGGTTTAAAATAACTCCTAAATTTTGGTCAGGAAATGGCCTATAAAATTAAGATGGTCTTGCCAAAACAGAAAAATGGGTCAGTGATGGGAAAAAAAAATACTGCAGTGTGGGTAGTTCGACCTCTGGGTCAGATGTATTTTGTTTAAGTACATAGACTTGGTCCAGAATCAATGCCATTCACTGACACACTGGGGAGGGCACACTCTTTATTACGTAGGATGTGCAGCAGGCAGTCTGCTTGGTCCATCCCTCATTCATACCTTATCTTTAATAGACACTTTTGCATGGAAACACACTAACAACAAATGCTTTTTATCAGTTTGTTAAAGCAACTCTTAATAATTAGCTGTTGGGCGCCTTAGTAATAATTAGATTTTGTTTTCCCAAATACTTCAAAATAATAAGATTGTATTTCTTTATTCTGGAATTAGTTTTTTAAAACTTTTTAATTTTATAATTAATCATTTTTTATTTCTTCTTGACCTTAGATATTTTCCCTTCTTTGGAGTCATTATCCATTAGTATGTTAATAGATATACATATGTGTGTGTTTTTCCTCTTGACTAATAATTCATTTAAAACATACATAAGTTTGGGCATTGTTTTAGGCTATAAGCCACATTTATAACCAAACTCCCAATGTTTTTTTATATAGTGAAAATAAACCAAGTAAGGTTAAGAATTCACTTAAGCACATAGCACAAATTAATAGGCTGATAACTCAGTTTTTTGATTCTGGCATTCAAAATCTGTTCAACAAATGTATGTTGAGCACTCATGCAGGGTCAGAAAATATGCAAGTGATTAAAATTGTTTTTATACTTTGTGTTCTAATATATGCCCAAGTTAAAAGAAGAATAATTCTAATAATGGCATAAAAGCAGTTATACGGAAACATTAAAACTGTCACTGTTCTCTTTTTGCCCCCCAAATTTTCACTGAAGTTCTGCTTTTTTAGAAAGAACATCACACCATCACAGACTCTGGAGCCAGATCACATGTGTTTGAATTCTTAAGTTACCAGTGACTAGCTATTGGACCTTGGGTGACCTATTCAACCTCTCTGTGCCTTAGTTTTCTCATCCGTGAAATAGAAATAATGATAATATTCCTTTAGAAGATGGTTGTGAAGATAGTACATGTGCTAATATGTGTAAAGCACATACACGAGTGACTGCCATATCATGAGTCCAAGAAATGTGAGCTCTTGTTGTTGATTTCACTGTTACATTACTGATATTCATCTGTAACTAAAAGTATACTTACTAAAAATATCTTCCTTTTACTTCTATTTCATTTCTTTAAATGAAATAAACTTCTTGGACAATTTATACTAGTAAATGTTAGCATTATAATGAGATTCAGGCACTGAAATTAACCAAATATGTTTTTATTGCATATTTTTAAGGGTATAATTCTACCCCCAAAGTATTCCAAGATGGAAGACTGGGCTTTGAAACATGACAAAAATACAGAAGCAAGTTGAAGTGAAATATGTTGTAAGGATCCGTATAGGAAGTGGCAGCATTTCCTCAGTTTGAAATTTTTGTGAGATACTCCGGCAGCTGGTACTTGATAGCCACTCAGAAGAGGTCTTCCATAGTGTTCTTTGTGAGAGTGACCAATGTGAAAAGAACATGGCTTAATGGGAAGTTATGCAAAGTGAATCATGTTGGAGAGGTTTGGTAAAAGGGGAAAGGGCATCTCTTCCTTAGCATGAGAAATGGAGGACCCTCCAGGGCTGTTTCCTCAGCTTCCCAAATGCATGTGGTTTCTGGGAGTCTGCACTGACTCCAGTAACTTCTCACCAACGCATCAACTAAGTTCGGAGTTGGTGGGACTGAAGACAACAACTCCATCTTTAGTGATTGATTTATCACTCCCAATAAATCCCTCTTAAGTCGGTCAGTCACAGAGATCATGAGCTGCTTTGGTGAGAGGGCCGATGTGGGGACAGATCCAAGTGGTGGCTCACTCCAGCGCTAAAAACCTCGCCTGCTGCCCAGTTTGATCCTACTTTGGAGGTGCTGCGCCTCTGTCTGCCTTGGGCCATTCCCTGTGATAGATGATGTCTATGGAAATAGAATTCACCTTAGGTCATGGTCAGAAACCCATGGAGTGGGAGAAGGTAAGAGGACAATCCAAGCATGCTGACAGATTGAAGATGTTTATCAATTAAAAAGCCTTAAAATGGGATAGCCCCATATATCTTGATAAAGAGTCTTTCTGCAGAGGTCTCTACATGTTTTAGGGAAATGAGTCTTATTTGTACATTTTTACATTAAAATGAACATTTATAGAATGTTAGGGTTTTTGTATATTAAGTACATTCAGTTAATACATATATATATGTGTGTGTGTGTGTATGTACATACATGTATATATACACATATATTAGTATGTGCATACCATGAATATATTATATATAGATATAATTAATGGTATCCATTCATTCATTTATTTGTATGATAAATATTTATTGAACACCCATTATGTGCAAGTCACTAGTTTAGGCTGTGGAGCAAAACAGACAAGACTTGCCGCCTTCAAAAATAGTTTATGAAATTAACATAAACTGTTTGGTTTTCCTTCATGCTGAGCTAGAAATTATTTTTTAAAATGTCCTTCTTTGCTGTTTTAGGAATGGCTCAGTCTCAGAAATTCAACTCTATCAAAAGAGTTATAAATATAAGGAAGAGAACTGAATTCCTCTACAGGAAATATTATCTACTTTGATATCTCTAAAGTAAGTTCATGAGACTAACAGACATTCAGGGTTGTTTCATTTATTTAGAAATTAAAAAATTTGAATTATCTCTAGGAAATGAGTTAGCTTGATTCTCCTGCCCTGTGAATGATAAAAAGCTAGCTATGGGAAAACAAGTTAGATTTAGGGTGGATGAAAGCATCAGTGTGGAAATACCAGATGGAAGGATGGAGACTTCAAAAGCAAATTCGTTTCCACAGTGTTCATGACTCTCAAGCATTTTGACCAGAATGGCATATGTCACAACAGTCATGATGCAAGAATATTGTCCTTTGCCTTAAAATTGCATTGCTGTCTAGTCAAGTCAGCAAGGCCCTGTGTGAAGAGGCTTGAGGCAAACAGTCAGAAGGAGGGATGCTTTTGTAATCAGCAGGGATACACCCCGAGGACCTCTAGCTCCAAAGGGCACATGTGGTCATGCCGTTCCCACTGTAGACTGCAACTCCTGTGGGACACCCGGCGGCAGTGTGTAACAGCACCAAGCAATGCAGAACTGGCATTCACCGACTCAACACTTACTTGAACCTGGAGAAGTTCTGGTCACCATTAGTATTCGATCCCTTTTCTGTGAGAAATGCTATTGGGCAAAATTAAAATCTTGTTCTAAGGACGAAGGTTAACTAGGTTTCCTGGACCAATCTAATTGTGATTGGGAATAAATTAATCAGAAGCATGAAGACTGTTTCTGTGAAAATATTGAGTGACTTAATAAGAAAATATAGGTCAAAGTTCTTGGCAAAACATGCTGGCCATCTGTCCTAGACAATTGACAGTACACGCCCCATCTTATCTTGCAACAGTGAAAGCTACAAAAGGAGGGGCGAAAGATAATGTAAAAATCTCTGATGAAATGTATGGAGTGACAGAGCCTTTCTGGTGGAGAATAATTATAGAAATGATCCTTAATAAACTTAATTCCTTAA
This sequence comes from Cnephaeus nilssonii, assembly GCF_951640355.1. Lineage (NCBI taxonomy): Eukaryota > Metazoa > Chordata > Mammalia > Chiroptera > Vespertilionidae > Cnephaeus > Cnephaeus nilssonii. The sequence continues at coordinate 31,143,176 of NC_137079.1, forward strand.
TTAGCAGTTCTTTTCTTAAATAGTGTCAGAGGACCAAGAGGAAGTAAGATCAGTTGATGCTTCCATATGTCTAAACATCATATTAAAAATGCAGCCCTGAGTTTGGGTGGCCGTATCTGAGCCATTGTCTACCATATTGGAGTGAAACTGCTTGTGACCTCCAGTCAGAATGACAGATGACGGACAATAAGTACTAGGAGACAACTCCAAACTTTAATGTAACTTATTTGGTCCTGGATGGTATGCAGCTGTGTAACTTGAGAGAATGTAGTATTAACTTGAAAGCTGTGTGTAGCAAAGCAAAATAATTAGGTTGAGTTTCTAATTATTTATAGCCTTGCAGGTGGAAGTGACAACCGCTAGATTGTGTAGTGTTTTATCTGTTCTTCCCAGAGTGAGGGCCATGACCCGTGAGAACCATCCCCTTTGGTGGCCTAAAGACATACAAAGCAGACATTACTTTATATGTAACAATTTTGCACACCTTTGGTTTTATTTGTATAAAATTTTCAAATTTTCATGGCTGGGCCAAGCCTCCACTGCGGCACGGGTGGTGAATGTAACAGAGGAGCAGGGCTTGGGCTCTGTGCCCGTCTGTCTGGTTGGCCCTCCTGTGTGTGTCCTGTGCTGAATGAAGAGTTCACGCAAGGAGACTTCAGATGGAATCCAGCATTTATCACCTGTGGGAGGAGAGTGACCGCAGATATTTTTAGGAGAAACTCTGGAGAAGAGGTCTAGGTGGGAGTTGAGACTCTTGTGTAACAACCACTAATTTCTTTTCTCACAATTGCAGGGTCTACCTGCGAGTATGAGGTATGTCATCGTTAGCTACTGAGTGAGAATACCCAGCTGTTACCTCTGTGTGCTGGTGATAGCCTGGGACAGTTGTGTTTCCCTTAACCCTCCCCATGGAGATAACTCTCTTTGATGGCCTGCTCATTCTAATTGCCCACCTGTTAGAAATTACCAGAGTTCCTGTCCCTCTCCCATACCTGGGGCTATGTAGGTGGGCAGAGGTAGGAGTCTTAGGTGAGAAAGCTGCACAGAGGTCTTCCAGGAGAGTTCAACTTAACATTTGGTCCCTGTTTTTCTTTCTAGTTAAAATAAATTAAGGATAAAAGGTAGTTTGGTGTACCCACCTCCAATTTAGAGTGATGGAAGAGATTAGATGAAAAAAAAACAGTTTAGCAATCATTTAGCATTACATATGTGTATCAAATAAACACATTGTACACTTTATTTTAATATATTTTTATTGATTTCAGAGAGGAAGGGAGAGGGAGAGAAAGATAGAAACATCAATGATGAGAGAGAATAGAATCATTGATTGGCTGCCTCCTGCACGCACCCCACTGGGATCGAGCCTGCAACCCGGGCATGTGCTTTTGACTAGAATTGAACCCGGGACCCTTCAGTTCACAGGCCGATGCTCAGTCCACTGAGCCAAACCGGCTAGGGCAACACATCATACACTTTAAATTTACACAATGTTGTTTATCAATTATTATATCTCAATAAAGCTGGAAAAATGTAATCAAACTTTAAAAAATTTAACTTATAAGAAAAAAAATTATAGTCTAGTCTAGACCATAACATGACCAATTTAGTTGGGAGGGTTCTGTGAAGCCCTTGAAATCATATGTATATTTAATGAGTCTGTGCATGGCACATTTTTAAGGAGGTAGTGCCTAGAGCATTGATCAAAGAGCTATATGAAGCAGACTGTTGGTCTAGAGGGGCTGGGTGGCAGATTTTTATAGTAAGGTATGTTGAAAAAGATGTATCAAGGAAAAAGCCTTTGAATTTGGCAGTGGACAAGAACAGAGCTAAATTTGACATTGCCTCCAAAGAATTGGCTCTTAGAAGCAGGCAGGATGCAGGCACTTCTAAGGGTGATGGGAAAGTTGGGCAAGGAAGACAATTTTGGCAAGCATTAATCTTATTGTCTGTGTCAGATGTTTGGTGTTTATCTCTTATTTCCTGGAACAGTGCGCAAACCCTGTCTTCTCAACTTTCTTCCCATTTCTTTGTGCTCCTTCAGCATCTAGCACTGTACATGAGCATCATTATGTAGAAGAGATGCCTGGCCAGTGTCTGTTGATTGGTTAATTGCTTGCCAGGACCATGCTAGAGAAACTAAAATTTGGAGAGGAATCTAGAATCCCTCCATCTGCAGATGACAGAAGCTGCAATAAATGTAAGAATTCGGTTCGGAGCTTGTGAAGTGGGAGAAAAGAAAGGACCATTGAAGAAGCTGTCTAACCCACAGGGAAATGTTTCTACGAAGCGGTGCAGTGGACTTCATGACACCATGAAGCAGTGCACATTGAAGGCCATTCTACTCTAAGCACCTGCTTCGGGGGTGGGGGAATACAGATTTACAAAGGCTCTTCCCTCACATCAGCCACAGGCAGAGAAGGGCCAGCCCCAGGGTCTGGCTTGCCTGGCCCAGCCCGGTCCATGCCTGTGCCTTTGGTATGATCGTTAATGATTTATAATGCTCCCATTCTCTCCCAGCAACGTCCAGATCTGGAAGATAAACCATGTGGGCTGCCTGATTATGAGGTTACATGGGTAAAGCTTTCCAGTTAGTCTTGAGCATAAAGCAAGTACTTCGGTGCTGAGAGGTGCTGAAGGAATTAAAAGATAAAATCAAAGGTTTGGAAGAATTTGATGTAAAATGTAAAGATGGTCAAAGTCACAAGTGGATTTTAACTGCTGGAGGTCCTTGGAGTCTGGGAAGCTTTTCCTAGGGGAAGAGCATGAAGGCAGGGGTTTAGGTACACAATTTCAAGGTCAGGAGGAGAGGTGGGGAGGGTGATGCCACTCCTATTCTTGGCCATGTCTGGGTTGGCCATTGTCCTGGGAGAAAGATAAGCAGGGCCATTTACTTCTCTGTGTACTTGCTCCAGGCTGAGATGGGTCTCCCTTCCCAACCGTTTACCCACCTCTGTGTTTGTTCAAGAGCATAAAGACCCGATTCTGGGGAAAGCTGTTACCGTTAGCTTCTGCCACTGCACAGTGCCCCTGCTTCCTTTGCTCACTAACCAGCCCTGATGGAGACAAGCAAAGTGTCCAAGGTCATGGGCAGAATGAAGTTGAAGGGATGCCAAAAGCAAGTAGGGTGGGGAGGGGGGACGGGTGGAATGCAGCTGGGGCGATAAGGGTTTGGAGAGGTGGGTGGGATTAGTGAGCTGGAGGTGACTCCAGGAGGGGGCATCATGGGAGGGCAAAGCACTCCAGAAGGGAAACCACAGCAGGGCCAGCAACTCCAGCTGCTCTCAGGGAAGTGATCACAGAGTCCTTGGGGGGAGCAGTTAGGGAGTGAAGCTAGAGTCCAAAGAGAAAAAAGGAGCAAGGAAGCCTGAGGAGCGTGGAAAGGAATGTTAGGGGTTATGTTTCCCTGTAAGGAAAACTCGAGTGTAATATAAACATGTCGTGGGTCATTAGATGTACTGATTAAGTGAGTAAATTATAAAAGACATGTTTGGCCCTAGCTGGCTTGGCTCAGTGGATAGAGCATTCGCCTGTGGACTGAAAGGTGCCAGGTTCGATTCCCGGTCAAGGGCACATGCCTGGGTTGCGGGCTTGATCCCCAGTGTGGGGCGTGCAGGAGGCAGCCAGTCAATGATCCTCTCTCATCATTGATGTTTCTACCTCTCTCTCCCTCTCCCTTCCTCTTTGAAATCAATAAAAATATATTTTTAAAAAAGACAATATGTTTTGGGACAAAATTTAAGCAGTCCAATGACATTTTCATAATAAAACTAAAGCTATACAGGTTGGGTTTCCTCTAGGGAACCTAGACATTCAAACTCCAAAGCCATTCGAGCTTGCCATGTGCTCACATGGTGCATGTGTGGAGAAGTGTATTTGCATATATTGCATGGTAAAAATAAACTTTTACTAGACTTTAAGAGGGAAAAATTGCATGAACAACATCAACTGATGAACAAATATAGATCCAGAGACAGAGAAGCATCAAACAGACCGTTAAACCTCAGAGGGAAGACAGGGGGGTTAAGAGATCAACCAAAGGACTTGTATGCATGCATATAAACATAACCAATGGACACAGACACTAGGGGGACGAGGGCATGTGCTGGGGGGTGGGAGTGGTCGGAGAGGTCAATGGGAGAAAAAGGAAACATGTAATACTTTAAACAATAAAGAATTTAAATTAAATTAAAAAGAGAACATTGTAGAATCTGCAAAGTAGCATGTAAACATTATGAATGGGAAACTGACTCTTCCATTTAGAAATACACCAAATCGCCTTGGAAAGGAGCCAGATTGCTGCACATGTGTTTGTACCCAGCAGTGGCTTCTGTCAAGCCAGCCCCTTCAGCCCCTTCGTTCTGCACATCTTTGTTCAAAATTAGACTCTTATTACTTCCCAGAGGCCTTAAAACCAACCTGCTCATCTTTCATGAGGATGTGGAAACAGAGTATTAATAGTCACTACCCTGATATCTGCATAACAAATGGTCCGTGGAAGATTTGTAAAGAAGAGGTTGCAGGTGATGAGTCAACCCTGTGAGGAAGCAACCTGAGGCATTTGCATCTCATGCTCCTTTACTTCTTTTTTTTTCCCCCTAAGGATTTGACACAAATTTAATAGACCAAGTGTGAATCTCCTCAATATGGAAGAACTCATAAACATTAACTGAAATTTTGCTTTAGTTTTGCTTTTAGTTCTTTGTAAAATAACAAAATCACATAATTGGATCCAGTAGTCAATTTTCTCCCTCGTATTGTTTTATAGATGAGTAAACTCAATTAATTTAAGACCTGGAAGGCTTTCCACACCATCATCATGTTGCTTAGTGACCATTTAGGGTGACTTCAGACATGTGGCTACATGTAGTCGTTGCCATCTGTCATGCTCCTTTACTTCTTGAGTTTTCCACATAGAAGAAGTCTGAGACATTAGTATTTATCCTCTGAAAGGTGGTGGTGCATATTCTTCATGAAATTATGGATTTTAGATCGATCATTCTTTTTTTTCAAACTACATCAAACTAACTCATATGGTTGTGATTTTAAAATTTGTCTGTGCAAAGGAAATATACACACTATAGAGTACAAATGGACATAGGGAAGTGGGACCAATCCTGTCACTTGCTTCACCCTGTGGTTAGATAATCCTTAAAAATATTTTGGTTGCAAGAGATCACATTTTGCTTATCTCTCAAACCATGCATTCTTTCCAAAAATGGTAACAGGCCACTCTCTTAGGCACATTTTCCTATTTCACCAGCATAATCAAGCATGAGTTTAAAGGCTTGTAAGGATTCAAGGCTACAAGTAGCCTTCCTTAGTCATTAGCAGCTCTTTAGTCCCTCAAAGGAAACTTCTGTGGGGAGCAGCTGTGTGGAGTTCTATGTGCATTTCCTACTTGTAAATAGCGCGGAAGCCCCCTGATGCGGAAGTGTGTTTGATTTTCAGCATCACGTCCTTGAGCTCCAGCCAGCCGCTCCTGTGCAAGGCCATCTTGGTGTAAGGCACCCAAGGACACGCTGACTTCATTCTGGATATCGAAGCAGGGCAGGCTTTCCGCACAAGTGACAGTTCAGGGTTTCCAGCCTCTGGCCTCCAGAGAAAAGTACAATAAGAGCCCAATGTAAATTCACTCCATTTGTTCCATGTTCAAACAGAGAAACCGAGCCCTGTCTGCAGTGGCATTTTCTCTTTTGGACAGAAAGCGGGAAACTTCATGCAGATAAGGTGTTTGTAGGACTGGATCCTTTGTAGACGTGGAGTTGGGGAATATTTAGGTTTGCAGCTGCATGTAACAATTTAGACGAGATATCCAACATGGCTAGCCTTGGGCTCTGGGGTGGTGACCACGTGGTGTCTGGCTCTCCACGGAGGTGTTGCAGGAGCCTAAATTAGACTCTTATTGTGTTACCATTGTTGGAATAAAAACAAATGAGGGTATTCTTTCCCTCTAGATATGTAGTAGGAAAAAGAACAACTCTTTATGTCCATTGCCCCATTGCTTCACAACCCTTACGTTTGCATCCGGGGGTGCCAGATGCCCCGCTTGCCCCTCGCTAGGTGGGTGGCCTCTGGAGTGAAGAGAAATGCCAGATAAACAGCACTTCAGCACGCCTTTCCCCACCCTCAGCCTTAATTTTTCCAAATGCCACTCCTGAATTTTCTGGAGTTTTGTGTTGTTTCCAAACTTGTTGCAAAGGAGAGCTTTGAGCTGATGTAGAATGCAAAGTGGAATTCTTCCCGAAAACAAACTCTGCTGAACTCTTTTGTGATGGAGTGGAGGTCAGGTGCCCAGTAGGAAGTACACACTCACTCCTTACCATGTGGACTTGGAAAGAGTGAACATTCAAGATATTACTGTTGGCCTGGCCCCAGTCCAGGCTAGACTCCAGCTGTGCCCATGCAAGATTAGTTTCCTGTGGCCTGCTCTGTCCTTGCCCTGCAACATAGGGAGGCCAGCAGGTCCAAAGAGCTGCAGCTGTGGCCCATTCATCTTTGGGGTTTAGGAGTAGAGATTCAGCCAGCCTCGGTGCCCAGGAAGGTCATTAGGCTGCTAATCTGGGCCTCTTGGGTACCTGAGACATTCCTGTCCCTGTAGGTATCTGCTGTGTACTCCAGCTAGCTGGCCGTGACCTACTTTTTGGTCTTACTGCCACAGCCCATTTTTCTGGGGACTACCCCTGCCTACCCACCTGAGGATGGATGTCTGGAATGACTCCTCTCCATCCTACCACCTCAACCTTGAACTTCCTGTGTCTTACCATCTTCATCCCCAGTGCAGGACCCCTGCTGCAGAGGCCCTAGACTTACCATGTCCCTTGTCTGGCCTGACCACAGATGGTCATCCCTTCCAGGTGCAGTCATTTCTTCTTTGCCCTCCCAGAAGCCCTAGTCAGCTTTACAGGAGCTGTCGGGTATTAAACACACTCCTGTGAATAAATCAGACAGTTGTCTGCCAGGTCTTGGGCCATGACCCAATCTTGCCTGCAGCGTTAGGTGACCTTCCCCTGAGTGTGCATGCAGGGCCTTTGAGTCAATGTCATTCTTGCTTTGTCAACCTTCCTGTGCTATGAGTATTTCTCATTGGATCATTCCTATATCCAGGTCTTGCCCTCCTTTTAAAGCCTCTCTAGACTCATCTCTCCCACATACTGGGTTGATGTTGGCACCTTCACCTTCTATGCTGTGAGGGTCTACGGCCCTAATTCACAGAGGGTCTAGCACAAGGCCTGGGGCAGAGGACATGGCTATTAAATGGTAGCTTAGTTCAAGTGCTCTTTTATTAGCGGTAGTAGCAGCAGCAGTATTAACAGTCGTCTTAGCAGGAGTATTAGTAGATGCATTACTACTAATAGGATTAGCAGATGTGTTATCATTAGTAGCAGTAGTAGCAGTAGTAGTATTAGCAGATATATTAGTAGAAGTAGTATTAGCAGCAGCAGTATTAGCGGTTGTAGTAGTAGTAAAACAGAAGCAGCATTGGTATTTGTAGAGATGTATTAGCATTAGCAGTCATATTTTCATAGACGGCCTCCTTTGTTCCCTCATCCCTTCTCACTGGGTGCACTTCACAGGCCCATCACCTTTACCCAGCATCACCCAGCAGTGCTCACTGAGTGTCTCTGTGTTGCAAATGTGTTCAGGGCAATGGGAAGGCAGTAAGGCCCCAGCTCTACCTTCTAGCTGACAGTCACGGTGACTGTACTCTCTGGATAGGGTTCTGTGGGCACATGGAAGAGCTCATCCTATTGCTTTTCCAACACATATTTATGTTCTCAGAATACACATTTTATTCAAAATCTATGCCTATTGGCTTTAACATTTTAAGGATAACAATTCTAGCCAGTGCCTTAGTCTTTAATTTTAAAAATAACTCATTTCAGAAAGTTGATCTGTTTACTCATACATGTTAAACACAAAACGATCCAAATACACTCAGGAATGCTCTTCCCCATAGCTGTGCCCAGCAGGCGGCCGTCCTCTGTGAAACGGCTGTCTCTGGGCTAATGGGATTATGCTGACATGGCCTTTCTCTGGGGCATGGGCTGTGTCATCTCTAGGTTTGTCTCCTGTCCACAGCACACTGCCTGGCGATTGTAGCTGCTCAGTTCACTTGGAGAAGAAGAAATAGGCAGAACATGGTAATTCCAGTCCAGGGTTGTATTTTCTTATCAGCTGTGAGGGCATGGTCATCTTCATCAGCATTGGCCCTATTGCTTAAATGAATACATTGAGAAGCCCCCAAAGAATCACGCAAGGCGCTCTTTGTCATACCAACAGGAGAGGTCCGAGCTATAGTTCTGCTCATTTAAAAGGCCTTTTATAGAGAGAAAAGCGCTATAGGGCATGTTTTGTGTCTTTGAACCTCGTCTATGGAATTAGATCAGTCAGGCTCTGTGTTAGGAATCTGTATTTGATAATGTGTGTTTTTTATACAAAAATTGGCTTGAAAGATGGGCTTCTACCTCCACATTCTTGATGAGAGAGAATTAGATTTTTCTGCTCTTTAAGAGCTTGGAGGCTAAGACGAGGATATCATGCAGACTTTCCCAAAGGTTAAACCAGGAGGTCCCAGCAGCTTTCAGGTCGTACTTGTTGATTTGGGGCAAGGGCATAGTTTATGTAGGTCAAGCAGATACGGATCATCACATTCCTCAGATGTTAGAGGCAGAGTAGTGGCTTTGGGCTCCTGAGTTCCAGAACGTTGGCTTTTTCCCATGTTGGATTTACGTGTGACAGATGTTTAAATCAGAGACACTAAGAAAGAGGCTCTAGGGGATGACAGGTAACATTCTTCCAGGCAGTGAACATAGTGTGTCTGAGTTAAATCTGAAGCTGTCTCCTCCCCACCCCCAGGCACAGTGACAGGCTTGGGTCATGCCTCATCCTGGCCCCTTTGACAGGAATGGTTTGTGCTCATCACAGGAGGGTGGGATTGGGTAGTCTGGAAGAGGTTTCCAGATCTCTTCTTTCTACCCTGGCAGGACAACCGAATCCTAAAAAAGATGCTTTGTAAGAGTGAGGAAATTGCCAGCCCCCCTTCCTGGGCAGATGCAGCCCAGCAGGTGAATTGGAGGCCCTTCCACCCTGGGCCCCAGGTGGACTGTGTTCTGTGGAGGCTGCCCACAGGTGGTGGACCCTGCTCTGAAGTGGTCATTCCCCTGCTCCTGGCTGCTGGCTGCAGCCATCACTGCCTCTAGAATGCTGTTCTCTGGTGCCTAGTGCTGCTGTCCAAGGCTGCTCTCCCAGTCCCTCCTGGCTCACTGCTCAGTGTCTCACTCTGGGACATGTGCCTGGTGTCACCCCGTAAGCTCCCAGATGGTAGGATATCTTTGAGGGGAGCTTCTATGTGTGTTGCATGTATGCGTCTACGTGTACTTTGTATGTGTGTATGTGTGTGCACATGTGGAGAGCCCAGACACCTGGCCCTTCCCTTTGCATCCTCCCTGCTGGTTCCGAATGGTTTCGTATCTTGTCTTGGGCGCAGCCCACAGTCCCATCTCTTATATTGTCAACATAAGTATAATTCACTTTTGGCAATTAGTTATTTCTATTAAATAGCAGAAACATATGTATGATTTAAAAACTTGCTGCTGCTCTAGCTGGTTTGGCTCAGTGGATAGAGCATCGGGCTGCGGACTGAAGGGTCCCGGGTTTGATTCCCGGTCAAGGGCACATGCCCGGGTTGTGGGCTCGATCCCCAGTAGGACGCGTGCAGGAGGCAGCTGATCAATGATTCTCTCTCATCATTGATGTTTCTATCTCTCTCTACCTCTCCCTTCCTCTCTGAAATAAATAAAAATATATTAACACACACACACACACACACACAAAACTGGCTGCTGACATAAAATTTGCTAGTCAATCTCTCTTTCCCTGAAATCTGATTTGATGACTCATCTTTTCTGAACAGATTCTATTACTTGATGACACTTGAGAATCATGTAAGCCTCTGTCTTTCTTATGAAGAAAAATGTCCTTTAAACTGAAAACAATAGATTAAAGCCATTTGACTCACAAACAAGGAGAGAGAAATATACCACTTAACTACTTTAAATTGATCCATATCTTTATGCCCTGAGGTGAGTGATGGTCCAAGATCCTGGAGGGCTCCCAGGAGAGATCAGAATCACTGTCTCTCTTTTTGGTATTTGAAATGTAGAGAGATGCTGGGGGACTGGAGATGGACAATCCCCTGATTAAAAAAAAAAAGAACAATATTGAATTCCAGAAATCACAGACCAGTGAACTTCACACAGAGGATCACATTCCCAGATGGATTTTTCAGCAGAAAGTTTGAGAGTCCTTAGACAAAGAGCTCATGGTTGCTGGAAGCCAGCACAGAGATGCCCTCTAGTCTGCAGACATAACGGGTCTTGGTTTTGTCAGGCATATCATGCATGACTCATGATGTCATGGTGCATACCCTAAGGGGAGTCTGGGCTGCTTGGTGAGCCTTGCCCTGTAGGTGGGACCTGCAGTTGTGTACAGCATTCCTTCTTGATGACCTTGGGCAAGGCCTCAAAAATCTTCCCAATTCAAAGTTCCCAGTAGCCACCCTTGACTGGTAGGAACCGACACTTGAGAAGAAGCCTACTTGCCATTGCTAATCTAATGGATTTACGTTGGAAAAGAAGACAGGGTGATGTGGACAGGAGCAGCCACTGTAGGGATGGCCCAAAAGCAGGAATGAAGATGATATTAAGAGCCCAGGTGATCAGCTGAGAATGCATGACATAATTAAAAAGTGATAATAAAGAGTAAAGAAAGCATCCACAGGATTCATTGGTTGACTGTGTGATGGGTGAAGGATACAGATAGGTTGAAGATGTCTGCTAGTGTGTGAGAGTGGGAAATGACATCTTGACAAACTGGTAAACTACCTTAACATGAGAGAAGAAAAGTCCGTATTTTGTAAAATTTTTTTGCTTGCAAGTAACTACATGTTCCATAATGTAGAGGTTTTGTACGCAGCACTTCACTTTCTTTTTTTAAAATATATTTTATTGAGTTCATAGAGGAAGGGAGAGGGAGAGAAAAGAGAGATCAAAACATCAATGATGAAAGAGAATCATTGATCTCCTGCCTCCTGCATGCCCCCCACTGGGAATCGAGCCCACAGCCCAGGCATATACCCTGACTAGTAATCAAACCATGGTCTCCTGGTTCATAGGTCAATGCGCAACCACTGATCCATGCCAGCTGGGCAGCACTTCACTTTCTGATGGAGAATGCTATGATTTGGTTTTTGATTTCTTAGTCTTCTTCACTACTTAATTTATAGATTTTAGATAAAATTGAATTTCTGTATGAACCCATATGCGAGAAATATAAGCTCCCTCCTTTTTTTTTCCTTTTTTCTGTCACTATTATAGCAGATAAATACTTTTCTCTTTATCTTTAATTGTAATTTCTAAACAATCTGGTTGTTTCAGCCTACTGCAAATCTGGTTTTCCCTTTGGTCATTCTCAAGGGGATAGGATTAACTAATATTAATAAAATATTTTTAAATAATGTCATAAAATATGCTTTAAGGACTGCAGAGTATGTTCTGGAATGTTGAAAAATGTCCGATATTTCTGTTTCTCACGTTTTGTTTAAAAAAAATAGTAATTCCAGCTGTTGATGAGGGTAACCCTTCCTAAAGTCTTGTCATCACATAGCAATGTTGCTTCTTACAGCTGTTATCCCAAGAGGAGAAAATTGGAGAGAGCATCTTCCATGTTTGGTAACTACACAAACCAAATGATGGTATCAAAGATGTTGAGGTCCTCAGCCAAAGGATATTCTGTTTACTGAGAAAGTTTAGCACTGTAGTGTTGATTTTAGGTCCAACTGGCTAAAAAAATGGGCCACATGGTTGGAGTGGGAGAAAAAGCACTCTTTTTAACTGATTCAAAAGCACTGGACAAAAAAAAAAAGAAGAAGAAGAACTGGGTCACTCCTGAAGCAAAGAAAGTTCAATATATCAATCTGTCAATCTAAATAGATAAGTAAATGTATTAGGCACACACACACACAATGGGGGGAGAGAGGGGGGGGAGAGAGAGAGAGAGAGGGAGAGAGAGGGAAAGGGAGAGAGAGCATGAATAAGAGAGAAACCATCAGCCAGATATTTTGGATTTTATAAAGTATATTTATTAAAACAAAGAATATAAAAAGAATTTCCTTTAAAAAGAAAGGAAATTCGCCTACAGATTTATATTAGAGTATTATCAACAGATTACAAGTTTTCCGAATGGAACAGGGCTGAGAGAGGCTTACAAGGATAATTGGAAATGGCATTTTTAGAGGCAACTTTTAAAGCCAACACAACAAATTTGGTTCTGCAGATATAGGGGTGGGATAGGTCTCTGGCTACAGAGGTGTGATGTGTAAAAATCATGCCGTGTAAAATAATTAAGCCAAAGCAAACTAATGATTTGTGAGCAAGAACTTGAAGATTCTTGGTTTTACTATATAATTCATTTTTAGAATATTTCCCTTGTAATACAAGCACATAATTGTTTTCATTTTCAATAGCATAATGGTGACTTTGTGGTGCATTCATGAGAATTCTGAAGTTTGGAATGTGACTTTTATTTTAAGATTTTGAGATACATTTTTGACCTTTATATGAAATTTGTGCTTGACCATTGCTGGGTAAGGAGCACCAAGGATGCATTTTTGCTGTGTATGAAAATTTGGATGTGCTGCACAGCGTGGCATGCTGAAAACACGTAGCAGACTAAGAACAGTCAGTTGCCTCCTCTTTGTTCATTGGACAGATTAACATGTAGTATTTTGGTTCTTTTAAAATCTAGCCCTAAAAACACTGAGCTGTTTATAACTGGCAAATGTAATCATTTTTTCCCCATGGATTTATAAATAAAAATGAGCTCTGAATTAAAAGGGACATTGCCAATAGAAACAAAATATTATTATAGAAGAGAAAGTCAGGAAAGGGGGTCTCAAGAAGGGAGAGCCACAGAGAATTAAGTAATGTGCAGATACTAACATTTGTTAAAGCAAGTATAAGGTGGGAGCTCTCTGGGGTACCTGGCAGATGATGGCAAGACTCAGGCAAAGACAGTGGGCACAACCAGTGAGGGAGGGCAGGCCAACCTCCTTGATGACAGCCCATGGAAGTCAGGCAAAAGATGCCAAAGGGAGATTCATTGAGTAATAATGCAAAGAAAGTTAGGTGTTGAGGATGAAAGAGTAGTATGAAATGGGCACTAGCTAGAAACTGAACAACAGTAGCAAAATTAAATATATCAAGTCTTGGGGAGAAAAAAAGCTATCAAGGAAACCCTGCTAAATCCTTCTAAGGGTCAAGTTTCTGATGCTAGGAAGTTTTCCCCTGCAAGAAAAGACATACATAGTAATATTTGGAATATTTTGGTTTTCTCCTGTAACCTAGAGGTATGTATATGGTCCTCGGAACTCCCACAAAGAACTGATTGAATGTGTTTAGCACAAGTTCAGGAGATGAGGAAGTAAATTAAGTAATATGTTGCATGGCTTGTGCACTCAAGGAACTGCCTGGAAAGCTGAGTTATTTAAATGATGTCACAGAATACCAACCTGAGTGTTCTGTGAGTTCAGAGAATGAGTCCATCTTGTGGGGAGGAGCAACACTGGATGCATCACTGTGGTGGAGGGTGCAAGGTGTGGAAGTAAACTCTAGAAGACCTCGCCTTCTGTGGGGAACAGTCAGTATTGACATGTGTTACCATAAAAAGCAATAATACATAAAACATGCAGGGAGGCATGGTTTTGTAAGAAAAGGGGGGGGGGGGTCCAGTATATGTGAGAAAATACTGGTTGGGAAAATGCGAAAAAGTACATACAAAACAAAATATTTAGAAACATTAAAAACAGTTGGGTGATCCAAAGCAGCTATGGCCTTATTTGTTTGAAACACTTCACACAGAATCAGAACCACACGGGTAATGAAAAGCACTTCGTTTCACATTGCACGGAGAAACTACTGTTTGGGGAAACCATGGAAGGAGGGAAAGCTACATGTTGGTCATCTCACCGACAGGGATGGCAGAGACCAATGTGCTAGTCAGTTCAAACTAGTACAAAAGGAGCAGGAAATCAGGCACAAGGTGTGATGAGAATAGACTGACCACACTCATAGAAGGGAGACCTTTAAAGGACTGGGAAAAGGAAAGGGAAGCAAGTAAAAATGGAGAACAAAATAATTTCCAATACAGTACGTAAAGGAAATAAAGAGAAATGGAATTTAGAAACCAGAATAACCATAGGAGAGGTAGAAAGTGTATTATATATCTTAGTGAAAGAAGAAAAATTTCTCATCTTGGTACAAAAAGCATTGGCTAGTGGGTCTTTGTCTCAGTTCGGGCTGCTATGACAAGAAAACACACACAAAAACAACAACACAACAATAGACAGGGTAACTTGTAAACAACCGAAATTTATTTCTCATGGTCCTGGAAGCTGGGATATGAAAGATCAAAGTGCCGGTGTGCTTTGTGTCTGGTGAGACCCGCTTCCTAGTTTATAGATGGGGGGGTTAGGGTTGCAGCATATACATTTGGGGGGAGGGACATGAACACTCAGTCTATGGCAATTTTATTAAATAATTTATGGTTTTAAGACTTGAAAACATTACCCTTTGAAACAGCATGGAGGAACCTGGAGAGTATTATGCTAAGTGAAATAAGCCAGTCAGAGAAAGACAAGTATCACATGATTTCACTCATATGTGGAATCTAATGAACAAATTAAACTGATGAACAAAATAGATCCAGAGACATAGAAGCATAGAAGTTACAGTGGCCAGGATACTAATATAGTTTCTTTTTGTTTATTAAAAACACCTTGTTCACTTAAGCACAAAACAAACAAACAAACCACAACTTGAAAACAACTTTTATTGGGAAATTGTCATCATTGAAGCCAGATAATATATTTGTGACAACATGATTGCAGAAAGTAATAGAGGAATATGTGAGCTCAAAGCTTTTGGCTTAAGAAGAGAGTTGAAGGTTGTGGGACAGTAACCGTGAGTGAAGGGGGTGGGGACATAGGTTTCAGCGTAGTCCTGGATTAAAGGAAGGCATTTTACAAGACAAGACATGATTTTTAGTTAAAAAAAAAAAAAGAAAGAAAAAAGTAACAGGATGCCTTTGAGCTGCTGAAATGTGACGCAGCAAATGTGTAAGCAACATTCTGATGGTAGATAGGCAGATTGAAAAGTGATAGCATTGAAACTTCTGTCTGGGAAAAGAGTTTCCCTAAACTGCAACCCCATTCCAGCCGATCTAAGTTCCGGAGAATGCAGAGAACATAGGTAAAATGAAGAAGAGGACATGGCCTTGAAACCAATCAGAAGCATACTTGTTGAACATTTACGACGTGTAGAAAACAGATAACCTTTAGAGGAAAACTTAAAAACAACAACTTTGCAGTCAGGACAGTGTACTCTGTAGGTTTACCTCGGGTGAATAAAAGAATGAATGAATAAACGAGAATATACACAAAGGGGAAAAAAATCTTCAAAGTGGTTTCATAAAAGTAGTTCAATGAATCCAGGGCATAATATGAATTATAGTTCTTTCAAATAAACAAATCTTTTCAGAATTCAGAAAAGATTTAATAAAATGATAAGGAAAGGAAGTAGAGACTGAAAAGGGAATGAAAATTTCAGGTGGACTCATACATAGTCTGTGAATAAATTCTGGAAAAAGCTAAGT
Organism: Cnephaeus nilssonii; assembly: GCF_951640355.1. Taxonomy (NCBI): domain Eukaryota; kingdom Metazoa; phylum Chordata; class Mammalia; order Chiroptera; family Vespertilionidae; genus Cnephaeus; species Cnephaeus nilssonii. Next base: position 31,158,884 of record NC_137079.1, read on the forward strand.
TAGTGGAAAATGGGCTTGGAAGAAGATGAGGAGAAGGTAAAATCTTGGCAATGATTTTTTGGCGAAGTTTGATACACCAAGCTCAAAATGTAGGCACTGTTTTATTAGAAAGTATTTTAACTTAAAAAATATTTTAATATTTTTGTACTCCCCAGTGACCAAACATTACATAACTTAATCCATGACCATCCCAATAAATCCCACACTCTTATAGCAACACGCCTAGTTATTAGAATATTGACTATCTTCCCTATGCTGTACTTTACTTTCCCATGACTATTCTGTAACAGCCAATTTGCACTTCTTAATCTCTATTTTTTGCCCACTCCCCCAACCACTCTGCCATCTGGCAACCAACAAAAAGTTGTCTATATCTATGAGTCTTCATTGCACCATAATTTACACCCAGCTACCGCAATTGTAAATGACTATTGACACTTACTTTTGAGATCTGAATTATAAGGAGAAAAACATTATTTAAAATTTGTTGATATATGTACTTCTTAGTGAAGGGAGCTGGCAATGAGAAAACTAGAATTCTATTTGTGATAGTTTTAAAAACTAGGCAGGGTTAGGTAAGCATGAAATAATCTTTAAAAATTTCCATCAAGTGCAATAATGTTAGGATGTGTTACCATACTGATAAAAAGGTAATAATAATGTTTAAAGTTTGAAAAAAATATTAGAGATAGAAAGTACTAACAATTTTAAAAGATGATATGGGAATTAAAGGAAAATGAAACCTAATGAATATTTGTGGAAATTTCAAGAAACTAAAAATGCTGGTGAACTTTAACTTACTCAACATGTAAGACTTAGGTCAAGGAAGATATGAGGGAGGAAAGGATAAAATCTGGCAAGGGCCAACTATGTAAAGGATGGAATGAATCATCATGAAGAGCTAAAATGGAGCTGAAAGGCTCCATTTCTGAGAAATCTGAGAAGAGATCACAGACCCTAGGGAGCAGGTGTAGTCCCTGCATAGTTGAGGAAGAAAGAAGATTGCACATGTGTTGCTGGTACCCTGGCCACCAAGTTGTCATGGTAACTCTAAGGAGGAATTATTGTATAAAGTACTTTGCAATCCTGGATAAAAAGATGTTCAGAAAAGATGAGGCATTATATCCGAGCTTTCAGGGAGAAATAAAGAATTATGTAGATTAGCAAATTTGATGTCGGCAGCTAGTTTTTAAATGATGTGATTGTTATGTGATATTTCAGAGATGACTAATTAGTTGAAAATGAAACATGTTAGTGTTGATAAGACAGGGAGATCAGAATGGAAATACCTCAGAGAGTATTTTATTGCCCTGGAATGGGCTCCAGAGGGACATCCCTGTGAAAAATGTCTAGATTTATCGGAATGCAAGTTTTAATCATCTAAGCTCAATTAGTACACTGTAGATTCATGATCTACACTGGAGGTCATTAAGTAAGAAGCAATCTCTGTGACAAAGCCAACTTCCCAGCAGAAGGAGCCCCATGTGGTTCTGCTTTTAAAGTCTAGGGAAAAGTTATAATCACAGAGTTTCACATTTAAAGTATTCTTTTAAAAAGTTCTAGAATGTGGTACAAGTGAAAAGAGACATCTACAAGCTGAGTCCCACCACCAGTTTGCCATCTACGTTCCAAGCTGAAAGCACTGGGGACCTTCATCTCATAGGGCAGTGATGGCGAACCTATGACACGCGTGTCAGCACTAAATATTTAGTTTTTGGTTTATTAAGTACAATTATAACAATTATACATTTATGTTATTTAAACTATAAATATCGCGAAATAATGTTTTTTCCTCAAAGTGACACACTACCCGAGTTATGCTCAGTGTTTTTGGCGAAGTTTGATACACCAAGCTCAAAAGGTTGCCCATCACTGTCATAGGGTTTTATGCTGTGTCGTATTGATGACATGTAAGTACTTATAATTAGAGCTAGCACACAGTGCAGAACTCAATCTTTAGGGCCAATGTCTGTTCCGATTGGTTGGTACGGAATACCATAGCAGTAGTCTGATATTTTTAAGTATTATTTTGCATATAATTAGCACATTGATATGTCTAATATGGAGCGTACTAATTAAAACGAAGCCATTTATTATTAATATACAGGATGTCCCACTTAACACTTTAACAGCTGATAGCTCAATTTGGAAAATAAAATGTATTTTAATAAACACTGCCTTTATAATTATTCAAAGTGTGTGTGTACATTTTTTGGGACACCCTATATTACAGTTATGTTTCATATATTAATTAATTACTGCTTATGACATTTAGAGTTATCCTGTATTAAACATCATACACAAAATTCCCAAATAACCTGAATGCAGCATCCAGGGTGTGGCGTGCTTTGGCAGAGGGGAGGCATTTGGCTGTACACTGAGGATCTGTCCTGAAGGCCAGGCGGTGTTCCTCAGGGGCCCAACAGGAGGCTCATCACACATCTGTCATAATTTATTGAATTAGGGCTCTGGAAACAAAATGACAAAATATTTGGGTCAACAATAGAGCCATCATGCAGATGTTTTGCTGAGCTCTGCTCGGCTGTTTCACAATTTGTCACCATGGTTTACAGTCCTGTCCCTACTTCTTTGCATGCTCATGACTGGGGCCCAGGCACATTTTGGATGTCAGTCCTAGGGCAGTGAACCAGCGGATCCCTATGGCTTCCTCCTCCTCTAACATGTCATGATTTAATGAGCAGATGCTGTGGTTATCAGTGCCACAGCCAGATGGTTCTTGGTTCCTCTCACTGTGTTTCAGTTTAATAGCCGTGATGATGTTGGAGGTAGCTCCGGCATGTAGAGTGTCCATCACATTCTCTCACATGAATACATATATCTTTTTAACTCAACAGGTTAGATAGTGTTCCCACTCTATTGGGAGGAAACTCAGAGTCCTGGGGGATCAGTGACTTGCTCAAAGACACACAGCAGGGAAGGAATGCAGCGGGATCCAGATCCAGATCTGCCTCCCCTGGAGGCCTCCTGCTTTCTTTCCCCTGATCACGCTGCTCTCTCGGGGAATTGTATGTTCTTCAGAGCAGAACTTCTAATAACTAATGGGACAAAGGAAAGGCTTCTTAAGGTGGAACCATTGCATACGTCCTTATGTGCATTTCCCCACCTACCCTGCAAGTTTCAATGATTGAAATTGGGGCTACATGTTTTGGAGAAGGTGTGGACGTCTATAAAAAGTATTTTTTGGAGCTTTCAGAGTTTAAGATCTAGTCTTTAAACTGAGGCCTTGATGTAAGGGAAGGGAGGTGGCCTTAAAACATATTTTGCTTGCTGATTCTTTGAGTTATTCAACTGCAATTTATTGAGCATGCGTCAGGGATTTCATGGAGGTGAAAAAGGTTGTTGTCTGCAAAGTGCTGTGGATGGCGCTCTAAGCGGTTCTTAGCAATTAATGACACATTTTTAGAAACATGTATCATTTCATTGATTGTTAGGACAAACCCATAGTAGACCTTCAGGTTCTTCTAAATATTCATTTCCAAATAGCTGGGACCTTATCAACTTCACTTCCCCATTCTAGGACTTAGAATAGTGGTTGGCAATAATAGGGGTTAAGTAGACATTTGTTGTGTTCATAAATGAGTGAGTGATTAACCAAACCAGTTGTGCCAAAGAGACCTGAAAGGTAGTCTGGATCTCAAAACGCTTATTCTCTGGGACAAGTTCAGCCATTCAGTAACTTTATAATACACTTATTTAAGATTTTGAAAGTTTTAACTATGCTTATTTAAAATTTTGCACTCACACACTACGTGGTTTTTTTTCCCCCGCAGAAAAGAGAAATGTAAAAGAGAAGCTCCACTTTGCTTTAGGGTTATGCATTGTCAGCACAGAGAAATAATGTGCGTAGTCCAGTACCCCTCATCAGTTCTTGTGGGCTGGCCTATTGACAGTGGGAGGTATGGGGTATGCGATTCTGACATCACCTATATCACATTTGCATAGCAAAGGCTACATTATTATGTGGTTTCCCTTTAAACTGTGCAGGATGTTGAGAAAAGCCAACTTCCACCTTGTCCCAATGTTGCCGGTCATGCTTGTGTTGGCAACAAAGGGGGCTTAGGTCAGTGATCATTGGTGCCAGGTACCAGCCTCCCCTGGTTTCTTCTTCCTTCGTTTGTAGGGAAGTTTCACCACGGTCGAACATCTCTGTGCACGATGCTGAGGGCGGTTGACATGGGAGAGAGGGAGCATGCAGTGGAGGTTGGAAGAGATGAGAACACAGGGAGACAGGTGCAGCACCTGCCACGCCCACAGCTGGGATGAGCAGCCACACACGTGCTCAGCATGTCCCGGGATCTCTCTGTAAGTCAAGGCATTTCTTAGAAAGAAGCACGTGATTGACATTCCGAGTCTGGAGAGTGTTTTTGTTGTAAAAAAATGTGAAGTCCAGTGTGTTTTGTGAGATGCCTTTTCAGAAAAGGCAGACTTAGCATTTTACTTTCCTCATGTGTTTCACACAGGATATCTATTCCAGGCTCATGCTGGTTTTCCCCTGCCCCAACCCGCAATCAGCCTTCCTCCTAAGTGTTCTGGCCTCTTTCATGAGAGGACAGTGTTTAGAAACCAAGTTACGGGAGCTAGGTGTGCATATTGCTACTGTGATGTCATTGCTTCTAGACTTCCTAATGGTGCAGTTCATTGTCACTGTTAGTGAAAGGGATGTCTCCAAAAAGGGCAACATTTTAGCAATGTCACCTGCCATGTCATGAGGCTCTGTGGAGGGGTAGAAACAACAGGGCTTGGATGTCCGAGAAACCTGGACTCGCATCTTACCCACTCTGCGCCTCAGTTTCTTCCTGTATAAAGTGGAGCCATTAAATGACCCTACTTCAGTTGCAGTGAAAGCTGGATGAGGCCTTGGCTGAGTAAGTCAGTGGGTTAGAGCATCACACAGATACGCCAAGGTTGCGGGTTCTATCCCCCGGTCAGGGCACATAAAAGAAGCAACCAATGAATGCATAAATAAGTAGAATAATAAATCGATGTTTCTATCTCCCTTCCTCTATTTCTCTAAAAAACCAATCAAATCAAATCAAATCAAATAAAATAAAAAAAAGCTGTATGAGATAATATAACTCTCCTTTCCTGACCTATTTGTATGATAGCCTTGGATGATTTCTGGCAAAGTTGATGCTTCTATCATTGTTTTGATATTATCTTCTTAGTTATTCCATGTTATTTCACATGATTTTTCCTGTTAATCTGATGAGGAAATTGGAGGAAAATTGCAGTTATTAATTTAAAAAGAGCTTTAAAGAGGAATTCCTAATGTGCTTTGAGTGGATGGCCTGACGATCACAGACCAGTTTCTGGCACGTTAATCTTCCTATCACTTCGCTATCTGTGCTCTCTCTGTAAAGAGGAGGCACCAATTTCAGGTCCCAAGCTGCTCTTACCTGCCTTTGTTGTAGCTTCAAAGTCTCTCTCGTCATCCAGGTGAACTGCGGCCACATCTGACTGATCTGAGTCAAATATTTCAAACCTAAGCCAGCCAGCAGCTGTGTGGGGAGGGTGGGAAGAGGAATGCTATTGTCCTTTCCCAGGTCTGGTTTCATTTTGGCATCTCCCAGAATTAGGTCACAACCACTGCAGCTGTCGGAGCATTTGCATGCTTCTGGCTTCACAGTGCCCAGTGTCCTGTCCTGCTGCCATTTTAGCTATTTACCACTCTGGTGAGGTGTAAGGATCCGTTCCCCCAGCTGAGCAGCCTAGGGCGATCCTGTTTTTCTGTTTGGTTTGAACCTTGAAATATGATCTTCATGGTGTAATCACTCACTCCAGAAACTCCCACAAAGGGCCCTCAGGTGGGTGTCGTCTGGTTAAGTCGATTGGGACTCGCTGTGGCGTGTGGTTAGCGAGGACCTGCTCTGCAGGGCTCAGGGCTGCCATTGCACGCCTGTGCCACCAGCTGTCGCGGTGATGACCGGTGATGATAGTGGTGGCCCGCCCTCGTGAGTTCACTTCAAGGAGACATGGCTGATGTCTAGTGAGGTCCGGAAGCTGGCTTTACTTTTATGCTTTCTTAATTGTTTCTGACACTGGCTGTTATAAATATATGAAATAAGGTAACTAACTGATCTGATCATAATTCCAAATGTCCTTCATTTCCTAGTGACCCACAGGTTGAGAACCGCTGCTGTAGAGCCTAAGACCATCGGAAAACACAGATATTTGCATTACGATTTATAACAGTAGCAAAATTACAGTTATGAAGTAGCAACGAAAATAATTTTATGGTTGGGGGTCACCACAACATGAGGAACTGTATTAAAGGGTCGCGGCATTAGAAAGGTTGAGAACCACTGATTTAATGCCTGTGAAACATAGGCCCAACCTGTCAGCATTTTTCAAAATACTTTTATGTCAGTTTATAGTGTAGCAGGGACTGTATGCTACAGAAAAAAAAAAATATATATATATATATAGGCACCCCTGATTTTATAAATGTGTTTAGTTTGGTTATCCTAGTTTCCTATATTAATAAATTATCCCATAAGCATGTTTTTTTTAAGCATGTGATTTGTGCACTGGAGGATAGAAAAGTCTTATTTTTTTCTGACGTCAGGAAATGAGTTCTTTCCCTGGCTATGAGCTAATGTTCTGATGCTTTCTTAAGGTGCTACAATAATTTTTAAAATTTTAGCCATCAGTGTATTTTGTAAAATAGGTTATGCACAACCCTTTCTTAAGGGAGCACAACATCTGTATAATTGAACCTATACTAAATGACTCAGGGTCGTCCGTCTGGCTAAGCCTCGCCATCACTGTGCTCTGGGAGGTGTTCGGTGATGGCCAGAGGCGCATCGAGGTGTGTGAAGGTGTGGCCTCTACACCCAGTGACTTCCCACTGCTGGGCCCCTGAAGGCCATGGCTCTGTTTCTCCCCGTTTGAGGTCACTTCCCATTCCACACTGCTTCAAACAAGTTCCATCCTCCTTGCTTTAGCCTGCCCTCTATTGGAAGATGAGTGAAAGAAAAGGGAAGATTCGTTGGGCCTACCGCGTGCCAGCTGCATTTTCAGTAAGTCATTTCACAGTTATCTTAAGAGGTAGGGATTATTCCCACATTCACGGACAAGAGTGCTGAAGTTCAGAGAGGTTAAGCTACTCGGCCAGTTGTGCACAGCCAATATTTAACTGAGTGTAAAATTCAAAACCATTTTTTTTGCTTGCCATATCACACTAAAATCCTCTGGGGAAGTCAAATGACTATCATTCTTTAACTCAACAAGTTTTTGTTAAGCACTCACCTGACTAGGCAGGGATGGCCTTTTCCTTCCTAAAGAGAGCTGGTTATGCCAAGTCTTTCCCTGTCTATCTCTCTGTCCCTCCTCTCTTCGTCCAAACAGTTCCTTCCATCTTTGCATCCTGTGTCAAGTCCAAGTTCCTAGGCCTGGCCTTGAGGCTCTCAAAGGCTCATAAAAGCACTGGAGAGAGACATCTGTAGTTCATCTTTCCTGTCCTGTGCAGGTGTGGCAGTGCCTGTGCCTGGAATGGGGGCACAGTGGGCATCTGCCTTCTGCTCTCCATGCAAACGTCTGTATGTTCATAGCGGCTGGCCACTGTGTCTTATGTAGTTGGCATTTAGTAATAGCCTATTGAACTTTTCCCCTGGAATCAGATGCATGACGTTGTGACAACTGTATTGAGTTGTTTTATTCTCTTGGTTTTGGCATCTGCGTTCCAGGTGCTGATCATGTGTCAAGTCTAAGGCATGACTACATTGTTCTAGAAAAGATCTGTAAGGAGCTTGAAGCTCTGACCTACTACGCATCAGCCTAGATGTTTTATAGGGCTATGTGTTTACTCATGAAACGGCTATTCGGTTCCTTATTCTGAAGCAATTCCAGTGCCATGCTTTGGGGAACGCTTGAAATCTTAAAATCCCGAAATATTGCAAAGGACATCCTTGTCATTATTCACGCCTTGCTAAGGTTCTGTTTATTTCCAACCCTGTTGTTTTCTTTATCTAAGTGCTTTTTCAATGTCTGTCAATGCAAACCTGGAGAGCAAGGAGACAGCCCAACCCCCCTCTCCCCTGGCCCGGATGTGTGGGAGAGCCTGCGGAGTGATAAGGACTGCTGAAGAGAAAGCTGGCTGCAGGTGGCTGGCCCTGGGAGCACAGAGATGCTTTGGCAAGATTCCTCAGGCTCTTCTGTTTCCCAATCATGCACATGGCATCTGTGCCCAGGGCAGCCCTCAGATTACAGCTGTGTAATTCAGGGTGTGTCCAAGGAAACCACATCCGTCTTTATGTTGTGGGTGTCACCGAAGTCGGGATACTCCTTTTATATTAGGAATCCTCAATGCCCCGAGTAACCCTCTTTCCAAAGTCTTTCCTCTGTCCTCCTTCGAGGTGCTGAAGTGTGAGTGGTCCATCTGCTGTGCCACAGCAAGTGCCACCAGGCAGGGCTGCCTCCTTCCTCGCACCCTGCACCCACCTCCAGGGGCGACAAGCCAGGACAGAGGGGGTCTGTACGTTGTCTGCCCTTGACATTGCCAGTGGGGATGGCAGGGAAGCCACCGTGCCCGCTGGGTGACTGGAAATCCTTTCTCTTACGGGCACACTGTGTCATCTGTGCCCTCGTCAGCAGCCATTGCTCTCACGGAGGTTTTCTTTGTGGCTAATCCTTAGCTGCTCCAAACGGCTTGCTGTACGTTTAGTCCAGGCTGCTGTCCCCAGGGGAATGCAACTCTCCTGCCTCACACGCAATTAAAAATGTTGCTTTCCATTCCAATTTTCTAATGTTTTTTTTTTATCGTGCTTTAAAAAAATTGTTTTTTAAAAATTTAACCTTATAGGAAAGTTGTAAGAATTACAAAAGTAAAGTGAATACTTTCCAACTAGATTCATTACTTGCTTACATTTTGCCCCACGTGTGTTTTCTCTCTTCCACATTGTTATAATTAATTACTTTTTCCAAGCCATTTGAGCATAAGTTTTGAAGTTATCCCCCTTAGCCCTAAACATGTCAGCCTTATATCCAAAAATAAGGATATCTTTTCACTAAATGTAATATATTTATGAAAGTCAGGAAATGTAACATTGTTACGATTCTATATCCGAAATACTGTTTATTTTAAAATTTTGTTGATTAGCCAAAATCCTGTATAGTGTATTTCCCAGTGCTGGCGTCCAGTCCAGGGTGGTACGTGCATTTCATCGCTACGTTGTCCGGTCTTCCTGGAGGCCACCGGACGTTTTCTTATCCGCACCCGGCTCGGGGGCCACATTTCCATCAGCATGACTCCAAGGCTGGGGCAGAGGATCCTGGGGTTGGAGGCCTGGTCTTGCTTCCCACGCAGTATGATTCAAGCTGACAGTGACGGCCCCGCTCAGGAAGCTGGTCGTGACATGTCCATCTCACAGCGGAGAGGAAGTTGACTTGACATCTCTCTAAGTGCTTGAGCGGTTGCCCGGAGCTTGATGCTATGTGGATGCTGCATTCTGTCAGCTCGTTGCCAGACTTTGCTGCTAAAATTGCTGAATTGGGGAATAGCTTTCAGCTCTTTATCTCGGTGGCAATCTTTTGCTGTGTAGGATTTCCCGGGTGCAGGCCAGCGCATGACTTCATTCTTCAGGGTGTGCAGGCATCCCCACTCTGGCTGCCAGCTCAGTCCGTGCTTGCTGTGTAACTGCTGGGAACTGTCATGTGCTGGGCATCCGTGACTAACGCAGGGACAACACCGACAGATGGGTGTGCATAACGCTCTTCCTGCACCCCAAGGGTAACCCTGATGGGCATGTCGGTTTCTGGGTTGGTCCTCAGGAATTCCTGTAAAGACTGCTGAGCCTGGTGTTCAGTCTAAATCGGTTCCCCTGATGATGAGGAATGGCCCTGGCTGAAATTGAATTAAAATGACTGGCTCAAGTGTCGTCTTTGGGCGGCTCCCAGAATCCAAGACTGCCTACAGGATAAAGTACTGCAGGAATGCAAACAGTAATTCAGAAAATAAATCTACTTGTTCACCATATTTCCTCACAGAATGTGCAAGGAGGTAGAGGCTACTGAGGGGTCTCTACCTGATTCCCCGTTCCTGAAAGCTAGCGATGGTGCCATGTCACCATTGTAACCTGTGGTCAGCTTTGTTAGGCCCATTGGCTGAGCTGTGCCCTGATCAGAATAGGCTGCACTTTTTTCTTTCTTTCTTGTGGTTTTTATGCTAAAAAGCTTTAAAATAAAATTGAAATCAAACCATATAAACATCTTTTTAGCCTTCTTTCTTCACCTAACAATATGTCATGAGTATGTTATCAGATTTGGAAATTTTTCTCAATAAGTCCATTTCATTTTTATGAGACATTTGGGATGACTCTAGTCTTTTATTTTTTAAAATCATTATTACTTGTCATTCTTATGGGTGACTTTCTTAGAATTCATAAAAGGAGCATTACTGAATCGAAGGACATCCACCATATACATGCACTTTGTCAATTTGCTCTAAAATGTAATGTTTTCAAGTATTTGCAAGATTAATATATAGCTTTCTAATATTATTTTTGCACTTTCTTTCAGTGTCAAACTCTCTCTGACCTGATTGTGTGTGGTGCTCACGTGTCGGTTTCTATGATCTTTTGTGAAAGTATTGATGTGGGTCATTTCTGAGCTAACAATATGAGCTGTAACTGAATACAATGTTAGCTAAGGACGGGGCACTCTCTTACTATGGGAACTGTGGCTTACCTCCTTGATCCTTTTGTTTTGGACTTCTTTGATATTCTTAGTTATTTAGAACACATCCCAGGCCTTTCTGGCTTTGTTGATGTACTCAACTGGCCTGTGTAGGAGAATTATGCAATTTGCACATGGGAAAAAAATCAAATTTTTATTGCAGTTGACTCTTCACTCTTTCATCTTTTTGTGATTTCCTACCTTCCTACCTTTCGAAATTTCTTTATCCCGCCCTTCATCTCACTGAAAGGAAATGAGGTCATGCTTCACTTGACTCCCAGATTGCTTACATTTGAACTTGCATTTGGAGCTTAGCTGAGAGCTGAGAAGGACATGCAAAGTTATCTGAATCCTCAAGGTTAAGGGTGAGACCATCCTGTCAAACCCAGTGCCTCTATAGAGTGCCTAGCATTGTAACACACCCTAGTTCTTAGTGTCAGATTAGGAGGTGAAGAAAAATCTGTTAAAACAAAGTAGGATACAATAGGAAAAGTGTCCAAAGAACATCCCAGAACTTAAGAGGCCTTGCTCCCTGAGCTTATCTGGTCTGGGGCCAGTGGCCCTGTTAGCTCATAGCTCTAAAGGATATTGTCTTCCCCGCCCCCCCGCCCCAAATGCCTGAGTAATGGGACAGGGGGGAAAGAGGGGAAAGAGAGGGAGAGACTTATATTAATAAGTTTGAGTCAGTGGACCAAAGTAGTATGTGAAGACAGTTTACTTTCTAAAAAATGAATTATTTTTGGATTTAAAGAATTAATTTATGGGACTAGAATTGCCATTCCTTGATTTATTCAAAAAAGGGAGGCATGACAGTGCATCTGTCAAAATACATTATTTTAACCTTTTACTTCTTTCTCCTCCCTCCCTCCTCCTCTCCCACCCTCCCTCTGTCCCTCTGAGGAGTTATCAGAAACTTGTATTTGGATCTGGGCTGGCAGGGGGTAAAGAGGGATAGTTGCTAAGTTTTCAGTTTTCAGCAGGGGCCTGTGCAGCCTGGGCAGTTGACGGAGTTAATTCCAGAGGATAGAATGAATGATTCTCCTGGGAACAGCAAACATGTTCCTGAGAGCTGAGAGCTTACATTTATGGTTTGCAACTCCTTCAAAGTTTAGTCTATGTTCTTCCCATGAATAAGGACTACAGTCTGTGGGCCTCCGACCTCAGAAACTAATTAACCCAGACTCGTGAGAAGTGTGGATTGAATGCCAACTCAGCCCTTGTACTGAATTCCTGATTTGGAAGAGGGTGGGGGACACGGCCTGGGGCGTCTGTTGGGAAAGTTGTCTTACTTAAAGTGCATGCTGGGAATACAGCTGCTGCACTGCATTACTGCCAAACAGCTCTCGGGATGAGGATGTTCTGAACTTTGTCTTTTGATACAACTTTTACAGATGTTTGGGCTCTGAAAAAAAAAATCTGGCCTACTTATTTCTTTGTTGAAGAATAGTAAACATTTAAATTTAATTTTGGATTTTTTTTTTTTAGATTCATAGTTAGACGTTTATTTTTACTTGGTCCTAATGTACCTAGCCCAAGCTTACATTTCTTTACAATTCATAAAATAACCCTAATAAGTGTTTGCAAGAAATGATCTTCAAAATAATACACCATTTCAACTATTTGCATTTTCATTAATTATGCAATTGGTGAAGCTTTTATTATCCCACACATGAGGTAAAATTAGCTTTTCATTCATTAAAAAAATAACATAAACTCCATGTTGATGATAATACAAAACTTGCTCATTTTTAATGCAGGTTTCAAAATAGGTTTGTAAGGGGGTGATGTACAATTTCCCTTAATGATCTGCTTTGTACTTGTTATCGGGAATGATTGGGTGATTTCACAGTACTTACTGATTGTATAGTACTCTCTAGTTTCTCATCAGAACTTAAGTTCCCAATTGCAAAGTGCTAGATGAAGTATAATATCATTTCATAAAGTTTCCAGATGGTTTTCTCTCTGGCTTGGAGTAGAGAAGGATATACCATGTATTTTTTTAGTCAATTTTCACTGAATCCTTTCCACTTTATATCCATAAAGGATATATCTTTCTCCTAGAAGGTTGAAAGCTGGTAGGGTTCAGCCAGGTAGAGATACCTGCTGGGGAGAAGTTTGAGTCATTTAATTGAAATTCAGATTCATAATTTTGAGTGCAGAACTCTGGCCCGCCACTCTCCACTCTGAGGAGCTCCTTGTGCTCATGAAGTCTGTGGAGCAGAAAATGTTGATTGGTTCTTTGCAACACTCGAAATGAAGTAAAGATTTTATATCCTATTCCTTGAGAAGGAAAAATCATTAGGATTGAGTGGAAAATTTAGTAGGGCAGTAGATCAAGACAGCTTGGAAATATAGACCCTTAACCTGGAAATTCCAGGTAGGTGCTATTCATTAGTGCAGCTGAATCAGGAGACATGTGTTTCCCCTGAAAATGTTTTGTTTATACTTCCCTTCCCATTGTCTGAACTCCAAACCCTTGTGCACCGTATTTCCTCTTAGTACAGTGGCATGATTATGGGATGGAAAGTGTCTCAGAGGTTGTTGATCTCTGTGTAATTTTGCCCAAATAAAGGCTAGAATTCAGAGTGAGGAGGAGAGATGAATAAGAAGGTTTTAAAATCCCATACCCAAGTTAGGCACATATTTTTGGATGTACTATAAAGTTACATCAACTTGTATATTGGATAGTTTAGCTATCACTAACCTGGAGGGGGGCAAACATGTTTTGAAGTCAGCTTCATACGGTCATCCATTGGGAGGGTTGATGGTTCAAGACCTTCGTAGAGGCAGCTTATTGTGGAAAGAGCCAGAGCTTTAGGATCAGGCCACCATGTAGTTGTGCAGTTCTCATCTCCTCCACTTCGTGGCTGGTGCTGCTGGGCTCTCCAGATCTGTGCAACTGGAGCACCTTTCATGGTTTGGTGATGACTATTAGGTGCTTGAAAAAACATTGGCTCCTTTCCCTTCCTCCTCCCATATGGGTTCAAAGACAACACACTCCATGTTATTGAAATTTGGAGTAGAATCACATGCAGGCGGAATGGCGGGGGAAGCCATGGGCTCCTTGTGTGTTTTTGAAATTCTTTACCAGGATTCCGTGTGTTCTGGCTTCTCACTTGTTCACAGCTGGAATGTGGAACCCATTCTGTCCTGTGGACTCACTGTGTGGTGGTCTTGAATGAGTCATCTCACTGTTACCCTTGAGATAGTCAGTGTGTCCACGTGTGGCTCAGGCCTCCTTAGATGTCTTGTTCAGATGCGTGCTGAAGTTCCTGCTACGTGACAGGCACTGGACAGGGCACTAGGCATGAAAATAGGAAGAAATGTGTGTATTGTTAGGAGACAATGTCTGGCCAAGGGCCCAAATGCCTCTGCACTGATTTCCCTCACGCCGTCTTTGTGTGGCGAATCTCATAGGGAGTGGTAACGCAGTTTTCAAACAAAGTTTCTCACAGTGATGACACTCCAGCCAGATGCCAGGGTCAGTTCCCGCTGATGCAAATCCCTGATGTGTGCCTAAATGTCGAAGTATCCCCTTTGGGTGGACTCCCTTGGGGACAGTGGATATCAGTGCTTTCTAGGAGTGATTTAAATAGAGCCATCTCTCTGCATGTTGTGTCTTCCTTTGTGGTTTATGAAAATTGAGCCTTAAATACATTTTGAGGAATTTGAGGAGATGCTTGATTCAAAGGCTAGGGCATTCTTGGGCTGCTGGAGAGTCAAAGAAGTACTTAGGCTTTCTTTTCCTAAATATAAGAAATGATGCTGTACACCTTAACTTTATGCAGTGATAGATGTATGTCAACTCCCGCCCTCCCCCGCCCCCCTGCTCTCTCTCTCACACACACAAATGGTAGTGCTCCAGGAGAATGTAGCCCACGGTAAGTAAGGAGGGCCCCAAATCTGGTAGGTGGAAAGGGAGCAACCATCAACAATTTGTTCAGAGAATCCAAAATTAGAACCAAACAGCAAAGCACTTGGTTGCCAGTTTCTAGAGAAGACAGCCCATTCTGTAGGAATGTGAGGAAGGCTTATGTGAGCAGAGAAATCTGTGGTGGGTTCATCTCTCCCTCCCAAGGATGACAGGCTGTCTCTTTTGATTGGCATGAGTCTCCAGCAAGAATGCTATTTGGAGAACATTGAGGCTTTAAGGAGAGTTAGCAGACTTTTTGAAGAAAACTTTTTAAAAAAATATTTTTCTTATTGTGGTAAAATATACATAATTTACAACTTGCCATTTTAATCATTTTTAAATGTACAGTTCAGCACCTTGAAGCACATTCATAGCCATCACCACCATTCATCTCCAGAACTCTTCATTTTCTCCCACTGAAACTATGCTCATTAAACAGAACAATACTAACACTTCATGTCAGTATGAGACCCATGAACTCCACACTTAGCTCTAGGAGACTAGGAAAGAGGATATTGTCTTGTAGTCTTTGTGGTGATACCTGGTCTTTGTTAAATGTTAACACTAAGGATGTAGGAGCCCGGTAAGTGATGGACTCATCCTCTGTGGAGAGGATATTTGTAGTGGTAACAAGGGGGAGGGGGTGCAGAGGTGGTGGTGGCATGGAACAGAAGGGTAGTCCCCAGCTTCAGAGATCAGGATAGAGATTTAAGATTGGGTTGCATGATGACATAGTCTCAAGGGCAGCAACATTCAGAGGAACTGGCAACAGCTGCACATCTCACACATGGAGAAAAAGGAGCTGCCTGGGAGTGTGATATTTTGGTCAATGGTCCTACCTATGCAATGCATGTCAGTTGACAGTAGTCGACCTCTAATTTCTGTGTTCATGACATCAAAAGAATTCAAGAAGAATGCTTGACCCATTTCAATTTAAAATTATAACATTTTCTCACGTTCTCAACACATTCTTAACAAGAAACTTTTACTTCTACTTTTTTTTTATGGACCAAAGCATTTGAAAACCATTCACAGATGACTGGACAGTGAGTTTTTCCTCTTCGTGGTGCAATGAACTGTTTCAGTAAAGATTTGCTCTGGTTTTCAAAGGAGGAAGGCCTGTGTTATGTCAGTTTCCTGTCTAGTCAACAGAGTAAAACAAAAGAGGAGAGATGGACCGCTTGATTCCTTCAACTCCTTAGGCTAAAATAAGATTTCCCTTCATGTGTTTTGCTCCACCTAGATTTTGTGGACAAGCCCTTTTAGAAAAGCATTATTGTTGATGGAATACTTTCAAGCAACTTGTTTTAGATTTGCACAAAGTTTAGAATAAACATGTTGTGCCAGACTACAGAGTGAATCATGGGTTGGTCACCAATGGAACTACCTAATTAGGGCCAATGAGCTAAAAAACAATAAAAATTAATTAAGATTGGGTGGATGGAGGAGGAGGAAATGATGGTTTGTCAAAGAAAAATAAAGGCTGGAGAATATTGCCTTAAAAAGGTAAAATACACAAATGAACAAGATGGAAAAAACCCAGTTATTTGTAGTTCTGAAAGTTCAGTAAAGTGCACACAGCAGCAACCACCCCAGGGCCAGAAGGGAAATGACAGAACCCGCAGTGGGCCCTGGCACCCAGATGTCATGCTGAGGACTTTGACACAGTGCAGTGTGCTCTGGGCTGGTCAGTATTGCCAGTTAATGTGAACCAATAGTTCATGTGTGAACCAGTGGATCAAGGCTGCATATACCCTACGTGTATTTTTCATTTTTAACGCTATGAAATGCATCCACCACTAAAACTATACTGAAAATAACTTAATTTTTACATTTTTAAAGATTGTGAATTTTAAAAAGAACATATATAATATACATATTAAAAATAGTGTGTTATTATTATTATTTTTTTGGTATGGTAAGACTATCAAAAGCTCTAGTTAAATCTAAATTGAAATCTATGGCTGAGAAGCTAGTATTTTTAAAAATTAAAATATCAATTTGTTTTGCCTATTTTTATTTGTTGGATACTAGTAAAAAGGTGTTAAGCTGTAATCCACTCAACCAGTCTTCTACTTCATATGCAAAGACAAGGTATGGTTGACTAATTGTGCAGCCTGAGTAAATTTAACCTTTGAGGAAACACAACCCATACTATGAATTCACATATCTTTTTCAAGATATGTGGAGGTAAGACTATGGAAGGAATTTTCAATCTATAGCACTCTATCTATTCAAAATACATTTCATTCAGATGGTTATAGATTGGATTCTGTTAACTTTAAATACATTTCAGTCACATAACTTTTAATTTAATTTAGCATATGTAGTAAGGGATACACTTCTGTTAGTCTCCAGTTTAGACCTCATTCATTGTCTTAGTTGTTGTATCATAGGACCTAACACATAATAAGCCATCCATCAATCTTAATCATATAGGTGAAAACCCTTATGCTTATTCTCTGAACAGCCTAATCAAAACAATAACTCAATTTCTTTTATTGGAAAAAACAACTGGATTTGTCTGATTTCAAAAGAAATATAAATTTATAAGTTGAGGGTGCTGTTAAGGTACACTGTGAATTGAAGAAATAGGTGAATAAGTGATTTCAATAATTTGCCTATCATAAAGGAATATTTTCAGGTATATACACACACAGACATGCCCAGAAACATATAATGCCTATACTTTTCTGTGAAAGTAGGATCAATAGCAAGCACAAAGTTTATATGACAAACAGTAATAGACTAAAAATATATGGTTGGCCTGGACATATTGTAATTTCTATGTTAATTAGGATGCTATTGATTTAAAAAAATAAATTTATTGAGGTAACATTAGTTAATAACATATGTTTTAGGTATGTATGCTATTGATTTTTTACATGAGATTAATTTATGACCCCAAATCCCTTTAATAATTCAAGAGAACAGTGACCATGGCCACACAGGAGAGATTAGTGTTGGAATCTAACAACTAGGAACAAGTAAAGAAAAAGCAATTCAAAACAATTGAGTTATCACCTGGTATTGTATCTGCAAGTCATAAGGTGAATTGGAAGTGGAGGTCATTTTTACTATCTTGTCAAATCAGCTATTTTAACCCAAAGAAAAATTTATGCTGATGCTCTTACTATCAGGTATTCTATTTACAGAGAAAAAAAAATTAACCGATCAACATGAATTTGATTGCATCATTATTATTGTAATATCCTAAGGATTTTATTTTTCATGTAATGTCTGACCAGGTTCTCCTTTTGAATAGATGTATTAGCTTTTGGATCATTCAAATTTAATTTCTTTCTAGAGCTGGTTTAACTCATTGCCTTTGGGGTGTCTTTCCCATATTCTATGTGGATAATTTCCTCTCTGTTCATTTACTTTTGTTCTTGTTAGTTTTCCCCCTTGAGTAATGCCTTGTTCCCTCAAATGCAGACATAATAATGGACTATTCTAAAAATAAACCTTTACTTAGAGATTAACATAGAAATTTGAACTTTAGAATTGACAGTTTATAGCAAAGGCATTAAAGGTTTTTAAAGAGAATGAACTGCCTGTCAGCATACAAAGATGATCATAAAAATGTGAAAATAGAGTTATTAATAGCACATGGATTGTGTTTAATTAAAAATTCACTGTTAAGTGGTAGCAAAAGGCTTTCTAAAATTTTTTAGATGTTAACATGCTTAATATAAGTGCTTTGTCATTAGAAACAATATTTTTATTTCCACAAATCTCCTAAAACTGTTGTATTGTATACGCACTATGTAATGGGGAAATAAGTATCTAATGAATGTAAGTGAGAAAATAAAGTAGGGCTGTTTGTATGTCATTCAAATCACAGGACCAGGGAAATGGGATGAGTTATATTGTCCATATTTTATATTTATTTTCCTAGTACATTATGAATGGCTTAAGTTTGCTAAATATATATTTTTTAATTATCTTGGAAAAGATAAGGTTTTTACAAGTTGTAAGACATGTTGATATACATATGTAGTATTACATTTGTCAAGGGATTAGACCAGCAATTTTCAACCTTTTTCATCTCATGGCACACATAAACTAATTACTAAAATTGTGTGGCACACCAAAAAATGTATTTTTGCTGATCTGACAAAAAATGGTATAATTTTGATTCATTCACACCAGACAGCTGTTGTTAAGTTGACAGTTATCATTTTTAAATTTGATAATCTAAGGGAAAAGAGGACAGTGCCCCTAGTCAGGTATTGCATGTTTTAAAATTTCTTGTGGCATACCCATTAAAAATCACTGGATTAGACCAGTTGGTTTCAACAACTTAAGGTTAAGGCTTGATTTTTTTTTTTCCTTAA
Organism: Cnephaeus nilssonii; assembly: GCF_951640355.1. Taxonomy (NCBI): domain Eukaryota; kingdom Metazoa; phylum Chordata; class Mammalia; order Chiroptera; family Vespertilionidae; genus Cnephaeus; species Cnephaeus nilssonii. The sequence goes on from NC_137079.1 coordinate 31,177,826, forward strand.
GTTTTAAGAGTAGGGCTCTCTCTGCTCGGGAATATAGTGGGGAAGTGTGGTTTGAAAATGATGACTTTCACAAGAACCTCAGAGGTATCTCGTGGCATCATCTCACACCCACAGTGTGAATACCACAGCATGTCATTGGGAAACCACGGCTTTGACCAGCAAAAGTTCAACTTCCTTCTGTGGTTTACCCCACTTTTTTCTTCTTTAACCATAAGTGTAGTACTTGTGTTTTTAGGTAGGTTATTTGAAAGCACCACTTATGGCTTGCAAAGTAGCATTTTGGGTCCACCATCCGTTACCTTTCATAAAGGCCCAATGAACTTGTTGAAGGTTTTAGTTGTGGCCCTGCTGGAGGAGGTCACATAGACATATCTCAGAGGGTCTTTGATCTTCTGTCGAATGCAGATCAGCATTGCCACCCTGCCTTTCGGAGTATTCGTTACTCCACAGAGTTTATTACGTGAAATTTCATTCCATGAAATGTGTTTACATTTTTAAATTGAGTTTTCAAACTTGGTTTTAAAGATTAAAGCAAGTAATGTTATCCTTGGTGGGGAAGGGTAGTGTGTGTCTGATGTTTCCCAAAAATGATTCCTCTGAGTTTGAAGAGCTGTACTGCAGCATTTTAGAATCTGTCATTTATAAAGAGGCAGATCCTTCCACTTATTTTTGAAAAGTGTCTTTACAAATGAGTCTGGTATTTGAGACGGAGTACAGGTATGAAAATTACACTTTAGCTTCATTCTGACTGGCTGGGATTGGCCTAAACTTGCATATTTTCCTGAAACATGTCCCATATCTGACAAGAAAGGTGAACAGCTACGATTGCTATCGTAACAGGATAGTGTATAGTCTCTGTGCAATGCAAGTAGCAGCAAATTAACCAATATTATAATGTACTTGTTTGATGCATAGTGCATGATTAGATTCTATCCAATAAGAAAGAATATCCGTTTTACTCTCCTTGGTACTGAAAATATTGTATATCTTCCCCATCTTGGAGCATGGTGTCTAGCTGTGTTAGAGTGGCATACAAACCCTTCATCATATGGCTGAAATCTGCGTTTTCCTCTGCACCAGTATATGTTCCTGTGGTTCAATCCTCTGGAGATTTCTTAGTATTTCTCAATCCTCTGTACCTCCCATCTCCATATTGGTTCACACTGCTTCCTCCCTCTGAGATGCCTATGTTTGCCATCCCAGGCTCTGACATCTCTCCCAGAGTTCAGCGTTGTGTGCACCTGCCACCTCTATGAAGTATATGAAGTGTCTGGCCAGTCTCTGACATGGTGTGGTTACTAAACAAATGTTCATTCTCTTCTTCCATCTTTATCCCTTTCTCTCAGTGTATTATCCTAGACCAAAATAATTTTTTCTTCTTCAGCACCTGGTATTTTTATAGCAGCAGTAATAATCATCCTCCCAAGTTATTCAGTTTTATAGATATTTTTCTCCTCCTAGACTAGAATGTGCCTGCAGGAAGAGACCATGTCTTATTCATGGCCCCTCCCATCACCTAGGACAGTACATGAACATCAAGCAAGTTTATGTTCAGGTCAATAGCTCTAGTTGGACATTACACGAGGGAGGAGGTTGAAATGATTGGCTGAAATGAAGTTTGGGGATTGTCTGCTGGATCAACAATATTTCTTGCATAAGGATGTACATTATTTCTTGCATCCATGAATATAATCATGAGTTAAGTAAAGTTTGAAGAATATGAAACACATAGCGTGACATTGGAATAAAAATCTTCACATAACTCAAAAACAGTTTAATTAAACCAGTGGTAACAAGATTACCACTTTTTTTTTTTTCTGAAACAATATTTTAAATCAGTACTTTCTTCCAAGATTAGCAACATCACCAACCTCCCCTGTTACTTCCCTTTGAAAAATGTTTTTGGCTTTGTCCTGGCTACTGGCAGTATCCCTTTTGTGCCCACCATCTGTTCCACACGCCAGGTGTTGTGCGCTCTTGGTCTATGCTTTATCTCACCTTTGCCTCTTATAGTAATGCCTCCCCCCCATGCCTACCTTCTCTCACTACTCCAATAGGATCTGTGTCCCTTGGACAGGGCCTAAGACTCCCTCCTCGGTGTGTCTGTGGGACAGCTCACCTCTCTTGTGGGTGCATTGTTATTCTAATTTCTCACTTCCTCATCCCACTCGGTACCATGTTCATCTCTGCATTCTCTGCAATAGGGGAGCCTATGCCAGATGCAGAATATATATTAAAATCCTATCATTCTCTTGGTCAAATTGGGCACTGAGACTAAGTGTAAGTGGATGGATGGCCCAGTCCGACCTGGGATAGCTTCTATTCCTGCTGATGTACCCTGTGAGAGCTGGACTTGGGATTGAAATAAAGGTGGATATCTGAGTGGCAGTGGCCAAACTCGAGTGGGGAAGGAGCAAAGACCGGTTTGTATTTTGAAGCCATAGAGAGAGGAAAGATGAGAAGTAAAAATAACTAGTAGAGCTCCGTGTACTCTAACCCAAAAGAGGAGTTGCACATTTTTCCAGAGTTGGAGGAAATAGTCCAACTTTTTTTTTTTTTTTTCATGCCTGGCTGGGTAAAATTTGCTGTTCTTCAGAGTGGCTGGAAAATGTTTATTTGTGGTTCTCGTTAAAGCATCTTTGATGGGATGAGTCAGTGTGGAAGGTGGGGGCACTGGAGGGAAGGAAGGAAAGGTGAAGACTGTACGGGGGGAAAGGGAGAGCTGGTGAGAAAAGAGGTCAGGGAACCTGGAGAGAATAGCTAAGGTGAGAAATTTACTGATGAAATATTTCTCCTCTGAAACTAGGTAAGTTGAGTTTCACCTAGGGCCAAAAAAATCTCTACATCCACTCCTTTGCCCTGGACAGTCGCTTGCTCTGGGAGAATTTTCCAGGGAGCGTAGGAGGACCCCTGGGCTGGCAACTTGCCCAGATCAACTCCTCTGCATTTGTACACCAGGTCAGTGAGTCAGCAACCACCAGGAGAGCCCCCGTGACTCCCCCAGTTCAAATCTCCAGGCAGTGTTTCTACCCGTGGGTCTCAGTGGACACACTCAGCCCACCAACTCGTTTCACACACGGCCAACGGAATTGTGGTCACATGGCAACTACTTATAGTCACATCTGTTTGCAGCTGGACTAGACCAGTGACCTGGAGGTGAAATGCTGGGCCTCATTGTCATTTCCTACAGCCTAGCCTGTTCCTAGGCAGGGACATTTAATGTCCACCCCCACTGAATGGAGGAAAGGGAAGAAAATAAATGAAAGCGAGTCAACAAAATAGGTCCGATGGGGGAAAGCAAGAACAGAATTGCAATCACATGTTGATGGTCAGAGGAGCCAAGCAAACACCCTCATTTCATCAACGCATGTTGTTTGCTGGGAGCCCTGCGCAGGCCCTGCAGAGTCAGTCTCTAATGAGAAACAGTCCAGCATGCATTTCACATGCACAACCCTTAGTCACACTATGAGAGAGAGAGAGATGTCGCTCATCAGAAGTTCAGTTTGTTTCTCCAATGTTTCATGTGAACTTGTGTTGTTGTTTTTTTGCCAAGAATGTATCAACACTCGTAGTTGTTTTCAAATTAGGGCAGAAATGAGTTTAAAAAGTAGTAAGGATGTTCTGTTTTCATGTTTTCCACGATTGGATGAAACGGAAAGGTTATTTAATTTAATTAAATTCTCCTTTCTGTTGAATTAATGATGAAGAATTATTTTCACATCTTTTGAATCACATCTATCTTACATTTCCCACAACAAAATGAAGATAATGTAATAATGAACCAGCACATGGACTCTTAAGCACCCTTCAATCTGCAATGCCAAGCCTATTTTTGGAAGTTTAAAAATGTGCAAATGTAAGCTCTTTAAGAAATAGTTATTTGTACTTCAACACTTAGCCATTCTTTTGCTTTCGATTTTTAAAAATAATTTAAAAATTCTATGCACACTTTTTGGGAGATACATCTTATTAAGGAAATACACAGCTCAATGCATCTAGCGCAAAGGGAGCTCCACCCATGAAACAGAAGCCAGATCGTGAGCCAGAATGTTTCCAGAAGCCAAGAAACCCCTTGGGTCTCCTCCCATCACTAATAGCCCCCAAGAGTCACCACTATCCAACTTCGTTTTGTTTAGTTTTGAAATTTATGTCACCATAAATGGAATCACCCAGTGTGTTCTTTTGCGCCTGGCTGCAGTTTGCTCGGTATTACGTCGGTGAGATCCATCCATGTTGTCGCCAGGGTATGCACAGTGTGTAGACGGCTCCAGTGTGTGAATGCATACCAGTGTGCATTAATCCAGTCAACTGTTTCAAATTGGGGCTGCTGTGTATAGTGCTGCTATGAACACTCTCGAGTATGCCTTTTTTTAAATAATTGAAGTACAACAAAAAGAACAGAATTGTAAGTTCACAGCTCCATGGTTTTACAGTTGAAACCACCCACCCATGTAATGACCACCCTGATGAAGCACAGAATGTTTCCAGAAACCTCCCTCGTACCCGTTAGTCAACTTCACCAAAGTCACCACTCTTCTGACTTCTTTCACCAAAGGTAGTTTCAGTTGTCCTTGGACTGACTACAGTGGGCCATATGGTGTGCTCTTCTGCTGAAAAAGTTCTAAGATTTTTTTTCAGGGCAATCCTCTCGGGGTGGGAATGCATGAAGGTGTAGCGAGTCATTTTCCAGAACCTCATGGTAGTAAACAAAATTTAAAAAAAAAATGACCAAAAATAGCATATGCTAGTTAAATCACAATCAAGGTGGAAGTTAGGAAATAAATACTTAAATCCTCTACATATACTCTATATTTTTATGATATTTTCTTATCCAAAAAGAGTATTGCCTGTTTTTTGTTTGTTTGTTTGTTTTTGATGGTCATCTTTTATATACCACACCAACATGTTTTGGTAATGAAATATAATTTAAAATGATAGAATTGAAAAGCTCAAACTCCAGCAGCATGTGATAAGGACAAACATAGTTTAAGTAAGATAGTTTTAGTAATCAAAACACGTAAGTATGTCTTTTGAAGCACGCCAGCAGGCGTCACTGTGGGGCATCCACCAGGAGTGGAATTGCTGGGAAAGCCGTGTGTGAGTGGTGAGCTGCCAGTTTTCCAGAGTGGTCAGCCCTCTTGAAAATCCCCCCAGGTGGGTCTGAAAGTTTCACTTTGGTTTCTGCACACTTTTAATTTCTGCTCAAGTAGCCCTAATAAATATTTCTTTGTCTCCATATATTTCTTTAGTTGGATAGATACTTATTCAAAAAGATTCCCTGAAGAAGTGCTACCACCAGAGAGAAAATTGGGGCAGTAATATCACCACAAAACTATTTTGACATTTTGCACAGCATCTGGAATGTGCAAAGGAATTTGAAAGATAAGCTGTTTAAACTTGGCAGATCTCCACATGTCCCTATTTGGTGGGATATGAAACACATAAAAATTGTTAAACGCTGTGATTTAAAGACCTATCTCCCATCAGAAGCAGGAAAAAAATACCAGAAAACTCAGGATTTCACTCTGCTTCATTCATTCCTCTAGTAGATGTGTCACAGATAACAAATTGGCATGGTAGTGCCCCCCTCCTCTTTTTCACTCACACACACACACACACACACACACACACACACACACACACATCAGTTGGTGTCCCTTAGTTAAGTAAAAAGGTACACTCCAAACAGAATTGGCCAACCTTCCTTTTCCTGCATCTGCACCACGTGGAACTCACTTTAATGTTGAGAAGAACTCCCTGTTGGTCTGTACATCAGAGAAAGACCGGAAATAGGCTTCGTTTCAAATTAAAGTCGTTGACCTCCATCATTTCCCTTCCTTCTTTGGCACGAATGCTCTATATCGTAAATCTTTAGGAATTTTTAGAACTTAACATACTTTATCGGATTAATGCTGATGGTTTGACTCTCTGAAAATCTTTAATTGGGGCATGAAAGAAAGTTTGAATAATACAAATTGCCTTATCATACCCTGAGAAGTATACAGAAACTCATACATAATTTAAAAGTTATTTACTTTAAGGGTTATTTTGTTGTACCTTTCGCAGTCTTTTCGGATTGTATTATTTGTTTGTGTTTCAAGTTGGTCCCTGCTATTGAAGAGGTGTGTGCGCATGTGTATCTGACAGAGGTCACTGAGAATGATGCTTTTTTTATTTTCTGTTTCAAATACAACTAATTGAGTTCAGCTTCCATCTGGAGGTCATTTATTCTACTCTCATGGTAAATTATTGGCTGGTTTTCGATACGTTTTTCTACAGTTTTAAGGGTATGAATGACAATGTTTTCCCAAGCGCTTTCTAGGGTTCTCTTTTCCACATTGGTCTGGGTGACCCATGTATCTTTTGGCCATCAGTGGTCTACTTCAAGCATGCCTCGTTTATTTGGCCCGTGTTAGCCTTTGAGTTTGACATGCTTGGTCTACTTCTATAAGAGAGACTGAGACTAACAACACTTTGACCTTTGGGATCTTCAGCCACATTCCTCATGACCGATTTTGTCTGCCATGACAATTTGGGTTAAGCAATGGGAAGAAAGCACAGGCATTGCTGTAGGGACTTGGAGCTAATTTACTTGACATTAGCACTCCAATGAAGGGAAAGGCAGAAAGAAAGAGTGTGTGTACTTCACAAAATGTACAAGTTCTTCCCATTCTAGAATCTGAAACAGATGAGATGGGAACTAGTTGATGGGGCCCGATATATTTCAGATGTTGGGAAAAATGAGCAGCCTCGTAATTCCCTCAGATGTGCAGCCAGTAGGGAGCTGTTGAGTCTGTGAGACTGCGTATATCTTTTAATATTGCTGAGAGGTCCAGATGCAAAATGTAATTCCTCAGGAAGTCAAGAAATTTATGACATAGCCTTTAACATGTAGGTCACCAAAGAAATTGTGAATCTGAGTAACACATATAGTTTATTTGCCCTTTCAATATAGTCATTCTAGTAATTCACCTGGAAGATTAAAATTTGCGTTACTCAAAGGCTTCTATTTTAATTAACTATTTCAAAATCATGCATGACACCTGATTAAAAGGGGAAGCTTAGAGTGTCATTTGTATTCTTTTTAGCAGTGTGTTCTTGAATCACAAAATACCTATCTGTGCTAAGGTGATAGCCAGCATGGGCCATGATGTGACAGCGATTATAAAGGACCAGAACAGTGATATTTCAAGATAGAGTTTATTTAGCAAAGTAAATGTGCAGTTTAAGATTTTCGTTTGCTTTCGAAAAATTAGGTTTTGTTTTGTTAGTTTTTTACATAGGTATTTACATACTAGGCCACCCAGAATGTAAAGCAAACATCCTGGTCTAAAAAAACGCCCTTTGATCTGAAAAGTTGACCATAATCTAAATGTTTTTAGAATTATTGATTCTTTGGAATTGCCTTCTAGGGCCTGAATTGGTACTAAAATTTCCCAAATGAATAAAGCAGATAAGGAGCCATGAATGTCTTTGGTCTGAGAATTGAGAAAATCTTTCTTGATATAAGCTGATGGGGGCAGATGAGGGTACTTTATTTCTATAATAGAGCCTATAAAAAAGGCTGTAGTCTTTTATTTATTTTTAAATTTTTATTTATTGATTGACTTGAGAGAGAAAGAGAGAGAGAAGGGTGGGGGCGGGGAGGGGAGAGAGAGAGAAACATCGATTTGTTGTTCCACTTATGTATGCATTCACTGGTTGCTTCTTGTATGTGCCCTGATTGGAGATCAAATCTGCAACCTTGACATATCTGGACAACGCTCTAACAAGCTGAGCTACCCTACCAGGGCAGTCCTTTATTTTTCGCTTTAGATTTTCCCCAATGTTTGTCATGACCTGAAGTGCTGTCCAAAGCAAAACTGATTATTTGTTACCCTCAGACTGGGTATGTTTCTGTAGCAAAGGCTCATGAAGCAACTTGACCTCAACATCCACAATTGTGCCCCTGTAACCTCTTATCTGGGGTCCCCTGTCATTAAGGCATTACTGATAGCTTAAGGGAACAGTTCCAGGAAATTTATTTTTATAACTTCCCTCAAATTAAATTAAGATAAGCCTCTGAGATTTTATCAACAGAGAAAAACCCAGAATTAGTAGAGAAAAACCCAGAATTACCAGATAGTCCTTTTCGGCTTAAGCCATTGGATTCCCTAATTGGAAGTTTTGAAGAACTGTTATTGAACTCTGAGTAGAAAAGCCCACACTGCTTCAGGCTGTAGATGGGTTTCTGCCAGCTGAGTCTGCGTGGTAGGTAGACAGTTCCTCTGCGGACTATACAAATAAATGAGCCTTCACCTGGTTGCTATTTCCTTCCTGTACCTGTAGGAGTGGAATGGAGTTTAGCTGAGTTTAAAGAGCAGAGGTGTTTCTGAACCTGGCTCAGAAGCAGGAAAGTTGTGGGGAATGAGGTAGTAAGAGAGGGGAGGCCAACATGGAGCCTGTGACTTGAAGCTGCCTCACCTGTTGGGCTTTCCTGGTTTAAGGACTCACCTAGGCGCTCTGGGCAGCTCCAGGGACCCATGCACCCATGAGAACCTCCACTCTTCTCTGTCTAGTCTGGGAATCTGGGATGGTCTCACAATCATGGCTGAGTTCCCTTTTTGTAGTTTTCCCCCAGTGATACTATGCAGTAATACCCTGTGAGTTGACATGCCAGTCTATGGTTGTTATTTAAGGTTGATTAAATGTACACCACCTCCACCACCACCAACAAAATGACAGTAATCGGGAACCTACTACTCTATTTCATCAATTCTGAGATGCCCATTCATTGGTGTTTTAACAATTCTAAAATTGGGTAGATCTAATAATTGATGTGCCATTGTTCAGTCAGTGGTGTTCTTTACTTCTTAATGTCAGTTTTACAACCGGTGTAGTCTCAGAAAGAGGGTCTGGTCCGGCCCCCAAAGTGCTCATGGGGTGCTGGGGAGACATACGCGTAAAGGGCTATAAGGAACATGATAAATGTCGCAGTAGAGGCATGTAGTCAACCTTTTATGGGAACCCACGTAGCGAGTAGTCAGTGCTCATCTGGGTATTGGACAAGAGATGGGGATGTTGAGGGAGGCACACCTTTTGAGTCTCTCAGCACTTGTATTTGTGCATTTTGGAGGAAGCTTCCGGAGCACAGGTTTAAGATTTCAGCCTCCTGTGTTTGGTCACCAAAACCCAGAATGTGAAGCAAACTGCAAACGAACATGGATTGATTAAAAAATTGCCCAAAATGTGAGCCAGGGAAAGAAACAGAACCATAATCTCAGGAGTCTGGATTGCTGTCAATTGTCCCCATTTCCAAAATATAAAATTAAGAACAGCTTACTGTCTTGGAGGGACTTGTTTAGGTTTCACGAATAAAATAAATATCTTCAGATGCAGTTGTTTTATGCAGATCTTCATGGCAATGGAGCCTAGATGAGTATATTGTTTTAAAAAAAACACCTGATCACAGTATGATTAACAGTATGGTTTTCTTTTCAAGAAACTTATCACCTGAAACAAAATTCAGCTACACATTTTATCTCAGACTTACAGGCTCCTTAAAATTATTTTTGTCATACCCTCTTATATTCTGTCCACAATACCTCGGCCTGTTTTGGTTTAAAATCTGGGTTCTTCTATGGAAATTGCAACTCTATGTAGGTACCGTCATATGTTTACCTTTTATTGTGTTGGAAGTTTTACATAATGGAAGTTGGGTTCTAATTTCAGCCTCATTCTTGCATGTTATATTAAGCCTCCTAATTCAGTTTTTACATCTGTAGAATGGGGGTGATAGCTGTCTGTAGCACTTGAACACATTAGTTCCCTTCTTCTCTAGCTTTTATTACATGCTTGAATTCTTTTCTGTGCAGTTTTAACATTGATTTACATGCTAGAAATGAACTACAAGGGACATTTTGTTGTTGAATGTTCTTTAGTTGAATATTCAAGCTTTAATTGGGTTTTAAATCAGTTCTTTAGGGTTTGGGATTAAAAATGAGCCCCAAATGTCGTTTTGCATGCCTGTATTTCCCTGGAAATGAGAGGGACGAAGCACGGACTCAGCCCTCCTAAGCCACCGTCCCTGGTCTCACATCTTAAACTCGTAAATCAGAAGTGTGACATTTTCATTGCCTTGTATCCTATCAACATAATCTCTTAGAAAGTCCACTTCAAAAATGTAAGTGACAGTCTTCACTTTTTGGACTAAGTTATGTTTTGATGTGTCCTACTCCACGATTGCTCTTCTATCTATTAGGTCAAGAGAGATGAACCATTGGACAAATACGTGACAGCCCCATTAGGGCAAATCTAGATGTCACATACTTTAAGACTGTGCTCATAATAACGGGGTAGGACTTTCCCCATTAATAGGTGAAGATGCCAAAATCATTTCATTTCAGATGTGGACCTCAATTTGCAAGAGTTCTTCTATTTAAAGACTTTTTTTCTCTTCCTTCCAGGGTGGTGGATGTGCTGGCTCCGGCTGTGGGAAATGTGACTGCCAGGGAGTGAAGGGACAAAAGGTAAGTAGCCAAAACTTAAGTAACTACAGTTCCTTTTGAATTGCCATCAGTGTGGAATGTATTAGCAACTACTTTTAAGCCACCAAATAATCATCATTTCATGTTAAAGCCTTATTACTATTTTAATAATTTCCCCAGAGCAATACAAATGAAACAAAATCAGGTTTAACATTATTGCTCCGAATCTTAATAGTTATTCTCCAAAGATTGTACTAATTAGTGGCAATTAATGTAGGAAAAGGGATTTGGTTCATTTTCCTCTTTTGATTCTAGAGGGAACAAGTGTATTGGAAGAAAGTCTGTCACGTCAACAGTATTCTTTGGAATTAATGTATAAGAGCTAAACTTAGCCTTTTTCTGAAAAAAGAAGAAAGTTTTATTGAACCTGTGGGCTTTCTATTCAAATTAGTATTTAAAAATTTTTTTTAAATCATTTTTATTTTTCAATTACAGTTGAAATACAATATTATATTAGTTTCAGGTGTACACCCCAGTGATTAGACATTATAAAACTTACTAAGTGATCATCCCGGAAATCTCATACCCATCTGACACCATACATAGTTGTTAGAATATTACTGACTATATTCCCTATGCTGTGCTTATACCCCCATGACTACGCTATAACTATCAGTTTCTACCTCTAAATCCCTTACCTTTTTCACCCATCTCCCCTGTTCCCCTCCCATCTTGTAACCATCAAAATATTCTCTATATCTGTGAGTCTGTTTCTGTTCTGCTTGTTTGTTTATTTTGATTTCTAGATTTTAATTCATACTTGTCTAGATTCATTTACAAAAAAACAGTAAATATTTATTGTTTCCCAAATGTAAAATGAAAATATTTTTTTCTAAGCAAGCACTTCTCCTCCCTCTCATTTAAGCACCAGGGATCATTTTCTTTGAAAGGCAAGTCATATCTGTGCTTTTCAGACATGAGAGAAGTTGCCTATCTGGTTTTTACCCAGGGATAGTGCAGCATCCTAAACCTGTCTGGGAGTCACCATGGAAACCAGGCCTGGCAGTGGGAAAACATGGCCAATAAACCAGTCCGCCTCCCATGTGGGAGCACTCAGCGGTGGGGGTCGTGTGGAAGGGAGTGAGCCCCAGTGGACCACTGCCTGCTTTCGGGGAGTTGAAGGTGTCAGCCAGGCTAGCACGAGCGTTTTTCTCTCACTCGTGGCCTGCTGAAGGTGTATGGGATCCCAGACTCTCACTTTTGAAATTCAGCGAATTCTGTTTTGCAGAAAATGGTGGTATTTCTTTTTAACTACTTGCTGAAATGCCAACATTATTCTTTAAAAAAATATGCTGACAGTTGTTGACACTACTATTACCTGGATAGTTTTTGAATAAATGGAGGATATGGAAACATTTTTATGTCTTTCATCATCAACTTTATCACCTCTAATTCATCTTCAGGGGCTGTGCATTCTCTTCTGGGGGAGTTTTTCTAGCTGGGTCCAGTGTGCATTCTCAAGAGGTATTTTAAAGTAGAGGCAAGTATGTTCATACCATAATGATCCCCCACCCCCTTTTTAAAAAATGGTCTAGCTTGAATTACACACAAGCACACAGAACTAACAAAAAATCCTTAAAAGTATGAAAAGTAGAACTTCCAGATGTCAACAATAGGAAATGAAAGCCTAGATCAGCTCTACGTTTTTCTTGCAAGTAAAGCTTCAGGGTTTGGAGAGGGGTCGGCAGAGATAGCATTTCTCTCTCTTGAAAGGCACAGGGTCCATTCCACCGACTTCTGGATTTCCACTCCAGTCTAGGAGCTGCATGGCTCTGGTGGTTTTCAGACTTCCTATTCTGTCCATACCTTTTCTAGCCAGATTTATTTTAATTTTTACCAAAAACCCACCCATTGATATATAACAGAGTAGATTTATCCACGTATAGCTTTCAACATATTTTCAGCTGACTTTTTCATAACTTGATGACAGCTAGTCGGGGACTTGGCCCACTTCAGTTCAGAGTTGTCCCAACATTTTTAGAGAAGACAGGGTCACATCTGAATCATAGACAGCACCTGGCACCCAACCTCACAAGAAAAGGGTCTTGAAACATCCCCCCCCCCTCCAAAACCGAGCCTTGATGAAACCCTTGCTGTAGCCTCTCCTTTCCTCTGGCCCAGGTCCGTGTGAATTGGGATATGGAGACATGCAGCGGGCCCTGCTTTCATGTGGGCTTGCAAAGATCAAGGGCAGGAGAGTGTCGAGGGAGAAGACGTGCCCTTCGATGGTGATACTTTCTTGTGAGGAGGGCTCAGGTCAGCCTGCTGCTGCAACTGCCTAAGCTTTGAAATTGGGGAACCACAGAGCTCCTGTTGGGACTGGATAGAAGATATAGACTTCTGGCCCTAACCGGTTTGGCTCAGTGGATAGAGCATCGGCCTGCGGACTCAAGGGTCCCAGGTTCGATTCGGTCAAGGGCATGTACCTGGTTTCGGGCACATAACCAGTAGGGAGTGTGCTCCAGGAGGCAGCTGATCCATATTTCTCTCATCGATGTTTCTAACTCTCTATCCCTCTCCCTTCCAATCTGTAAAAAAATCAATGAAATATATTTAAAAAAAAAAAAGATGTAGACTTCTATACTTCCTAGAAAGTCAATCAGACATCCAATATCTTGGGCCGACTGGATCTTTCCTGGCCTGACCTTGTTCCCTCAACAGTCTCTCTCATTGCCCATTTTCAAATTTTTTCCTGTTATTATTAAATAAAGACTATTTAACTTCAGGGGAAGCTATAAATTAATTCAGTCAAAGACTAGTTATTGAATGGATTCAGAAGGCCTCTTGAAATCTAGGGGCATAGCTAACTGGTTTAGAATTATATCCTTTTAACAAAATCAGAGATCTATCTTTTGTCCTCTTGAGCATAAAGATTTCAGGTCCCGTGGTTCACATAACATGAGCAAGGAAGCGGCCCTTCCTCCCACGGAAAGAGGAAATTTTAAACTTCCACTAATTGTCTTGGAAGTGATGTTAAAATAATTAGTTTAATGATGTGATACACCTAGAGCTTGACTGAGCTTTCAGATCTGGTTCCATTTCTCTCTTCCCAAGGTCAGACAACAAAGAAATTTGTTCTTGGCTGGCTGGTCAGTGAGAGAAGTTGGTCTTTTGCAACTGCCACCAGCTCCAACCCATTCTCAAAGCAAGTCCTAGACATGTTAATTGGGTAGAAATGCAAAAGGAATAAAGGGTTTAGAATCACAATTTAAATCTAGTGGTTCAAGTTGCAGATGTACTTTTGAGCTACTAACAAATGTCTTTAATTCTCATGGAAGTTTTCTTGCTGTTCTCAAATATCCACAAATTAAATGAATTTTGACTTGTATTAAAAAATAGGATAATAGGAGTCATATAACCCCAAGAGAAGTAAAGTTACTTAAGTGGGACAGAGTGTTACTGCCTTAGAAATTTGGAAATCATTGTTTCTGAGACATGTCTTTTCCACATCTCCTTGAAAAACACTTTGATACATTGGCTGTTTAGAATTCACCAGTGGAAATTGGAATATCTCCAGTACAAATTGCCAAATCTCTTTTGGCTAAGTCCTGCTTTCCATGGAGATGTGATTAATTGACAGAATGACTTATATCCTCTAGAGAGCTAAGTAAACGTTAATGTGGCAGATCCTTGGTCAATTTATAATCTCATAGTCATCAGTATAATACCAGGTATCTTATTCTGAGTTCAACAGTTAGATTCATGAGTCTTTCACTGGATTTTAGCGTCTTTGCTGAACTGTTTATTTTCCTACTTCCCTGGCTGGCCACTCATCTCTTCAGATGTTTTCTCTTAGGTAATTAATTTGGGTTTGTACACAATGGCTTTGTGTTCTTCCTGAGGCCTCAGCAGTGTAGGAATGTTATCTACTTAAACTGATTAGGGTTTTGAATGCTTGTCTACTCAGAAATAGCCAAAAGTTTAAGCTCCTCTTTTGCTTGATAACCTGATTTTCTCAATTGTTTGAGATGATTGGAAAGGCTACATTTTCCCAGTAGTTACTGCTAAATATTTGGAAATGAACTATTTATATTTTGCTAAAATAGAGTTTGCATAAGAAGTCTTTCAAGTATTTTAACCATGGGAGTCCATGTTTGTATAAAGCTGTCATTATATTCTTTGACCCTGGAGTGTCCAAAAAAAAAAAAAAGGAACTTCAGGTTAAACTAGAGGCAGGACATTTGCACATGAAATCAATAACAAGAGTGAATTATCAAGTTCTAGGAGAAATGAAAGAGCAAACAAATGCTGCAGTTGTTCTGAGAAGGGATTGATCCCTGTCACCTAGGTTCTAGGTCCTAGAACCATAAATAAAGGGACAGCTTCTTAGACAAGTAGGATCCAGGCAAATTCTGTGTTCACTAATTCCCCAGACTTGCTTGGATATAGAATAGAGTCACCTCTCACACATATGCATAAAGACACATGCTGAACTGAACTACACTAATCAGAGAAAGCAACTCTGTGGACAGTTGATAGATGCTACCATAGAAAAAGTTTGATAGTTCCTGACTCTTGAAAGGGACATTCCCAAGCCACATAGTCTTGGAAGCACAGAGTCTTAATTAACCAAAATTATAGTGATTCTAACGAATGGTGGGAACTGCGTGGGTATCTGATATCTTCTCAGAATACTTTAACCTGCTGATACCCAGATCCTTGCCAACAACGTGGGAAAGAAGCACATTATTTTGTTATTACTAATGAGATGGTTTATAAATCGCAGTCCCTCTCCACACGCCGGGTCTGCACAGCAGTAATATAGTCATCAGAGAGTATAGTCCCAGATAGTATTCAAGGCAGAGAACTTCAAAAATGGAATTTCTGTCTTTTTGCCTAAAATGTGTACCTTATCTGATTTGAAAGGGCTGGAGAAATCTAGCCAATCTGGAAGTAATTCTGTTTCTGGCTCTGGAGAGCTAGAAAAAAGTTAATGTTGCTTTAGCACAAAGTTTGTGCAGGATACTCTTCTCTCTTATTATGGTAATTGATTTGTAGCTTTACCAGCTATTTAGCTCCTATATACATTGACAGAGTCAACAGATATTCGACATCATTCCTACATATACACCTGTCTGTCTGTGTGTTAACATTAAATTATAGCCCCTGCTTATAAACAACAGATTTTGGCCAGGAGAGAAAAATCCTGGCTTTGGAGTGTCAGAGCAAGAAAGAGTAGGGGACTGATGTATTTTGGACTTCTAGCTAGGGCCAGGCATGGTACTGAATGCTTTTTATGCTTATTATGTTAATACCCATTTTACTAGTCCAGGGTTTCTCAGCTTTGACACTGTTACACTTTGGATAGAAAAATGTTTCTGTTGTGGGCAGTGCCCTGTGCACTGCAGGATGTTTAGCAGCATCCCTGGCCTCTACCCACCAGATGCCAGGAGCACTCTCCCTCCCCCATCGCAAATATCTCTAGATGTGGCCGGTGCCTCCTGGGAGCTGGGGAGAGCAGGGAGTAAAGTCAGCCTGGATCAAAAGCCGCTGCACTAGCCCAATCTCCTATAGCAAATGAGATGTGAGTAATGGGATTTAAGTCCTATCGTAGCTCTAATCAATTTCCATACTTCAAGATAAGAAGATCCAGATCTGAGAGAATCAACATGATGAACTTGTCGTTCAGAGTATCCTCGAGTCTTGAGCAAGCTCCTGCTGCTCTAAAACGGAATCTATGGTGTATATGCTGATCCCCTGCCCACCTGCCAAGGCACGCAGACCTTCCGAAGCCTTTCTCTGAACGGGTAGTGATGGAGGGTGGCTGGAGGACCACAAAGAAATGACCCTGTTCCTCTGGGACCATGGGAAGAACTCCCAGTTCCTGTTCTAGGGGAGTATCCACTAGGGCCTCCACCCGGTTAAACAAATATCCACAGGGAGCCACCTTGTCTTTAATATGAAGCAGGTCAGAGGTCATCTGCCAAGTCTGAGCCCCATCTCCACCTGAGGGAGGTCAGGGGAAGCCCAGCCCAGAACAACCAGCTTTTATTGCATGCCATTCAGGGCATGTTTATTCTGTACAGCATTCAGAACAAAACCCTGAGTGGAGGGCATGCGGAAGTGAGGATTTCTTAGGCTTGCTTCAAGAGATGCAAGAGCACGTACATAGTGAGGATCGGCCCCTCCACTCCCTTCCTTCAGGAAATCCTGGAATATACTCTATCCTGTAGGGAATTTCTCACTCTGGTTACAAGGCAGTAACCTTTGTTACTTAAGGGGCATGCTTCCTTGATTTCCCAGGAGTAGCTATACAGTTGATCCATTCTGGACATAGTCAAAGATTATATCATTAACAGGAATAGTGCTTTTGTGTGTTATACTTTATTTATCAAGTAGTTATTCTCTTTTCATTTCAAATTATTCTTAGTATCTGTGTATTATAGATTAGGGTCCTCAAGGGTTATTAAAGAACAAGATTATCTTTCTATTATTTTTTATCAGGATACTGAAAAAATTTCCCCATACATTAAATTATATTAACCATTGTTCTGAATGTTACAGGTGTCATATTTCTTCCTGAATATTTAATTTTTTTTTCCTGAAAGTAAATATTTTTGTGTAGGCTCTTTGAAACTTTGGCTCAATGAACTGATTTGGACTAATAATGAATTACTACTAAGAACAATAATTTATGTATAAAGCACTTACTCTGTGAGAGGCACTGTAGTACATTAAAATTAGTGAAAATTTCAAAACCTAGTCTATTTCAAAAGAAATCCCATTTCCTTACTTCCAAGAAGTGAAATATATTAAGTAAAAATGTAGTAAAAGCTGCTACTTAGTATAAAATATCAGGAGGCTTATTTAATAAAATTAAGATTTGTTTAATTAGCGCATCAAATGTATTTGAAATTACTTATAATATTTGTGAGACTGATTGGATATCTTTATTTTTATGTATTTTGAGCACTCACGAAAGTCAGATGGGTCTAGTTCAGCCCTTCCCAAGCTGTGATCCTCAGACCACTTTGGGATTGTTAGTAGATGTTTCTTTTGGGACAGAATATGAAAGAGCGTTCCAAGGACAAATAAGTTTGGGCAACACTGAGTGATGGTTAAGTGGATGTTTGTTGCTTCCACTCTAGGACCTTTGAGAAGCTTCTGAACCTCCTGGGGTACAGTTCCCCCAACTTAGTTGATCACAGATACCACTTGTTTCCCAAATCAGGAACAGCTTTCAGGAAAAGAATGTTTTGTTGAGTAAAAGCCTTGATTCCAGTGTGTGTCCCAGTATCTGGTAGCTGAGGGTATTTCATCAAGTCATTCTGATCAAGTTAACCTATAAAAAAAGGGAAATGACCTTTGATCTCAAAGTTTCTAATGTTGCCCATCGGATCAAGTGAAAGGTATTGTACGTAAAAGAACTTAGGAAATTTAAAATATCATCTGTGTGTACCTGTCATTTTAGCAGTAGTTGAATTGAAAAGTTGTGATAAATATGAGGAAAGAGTTTGCTTGCTGGTCCAGTCCTGGACGGATGCCTAGACGTAAAGACATAGGCACAGACGGGCTGACTCTCAATTCACAGAGAAAGACTAGGAGACCAGGGAAATGGGCTTGGTCCACTTGGGACAGAGGCCCTCCTGGGACCTGAGTTAAAGGGATGTTAGGATGTTTTGAGAATCACAGCACCACTGTTAGGAAGAGTGTTTGTAGCTTTTGGAAGCTTTTGGTGGAGGGAAAATGAAATGTACTCACTTGGGAGGTCTGTCTGGAAACATCATCCAATTTCTAGTCAACGTGATTTTATCTTCCATTTCCAGAATCATTATCCCTTAACTTATAAGGGAAACCACCTCTCCTTTTATTCGCTTCCCTAACATCCCAAATACCTCTGCAGGCTTCTGTTGTTATCTCCTTTTCCTGACATACATATAGTTACAAGGGTTGTCCAAACGCCTCTCCTCCCCCAGCCAACTGTTCTTGTTCTAGATATTATTTAAAAGGGAACCTTTCAGAAACATCACTGACTTTCTGCCTTATCATGGATGTAAGCACTCCCGAGTGTCTACTTAAACCACTTTGGGGGCCACTGGTGCTCACCACAGGACCCGGGGGCATGTGAGCTGGTTATTTGAGTTAATCCATGTTTTTTTTGTGGTGTCTTGTAATGCCAAGATATTTTCCAGATGTCTCCTATTTCCTATTTCCACATATTGGACATGAATCACCATCTGGCAGAGTCTCGTCATGAGAATCAATATGGGTTTCCACATTCACCTACTTTTGTCTTTTTGGTAGTTCTCTGAAAACAAAGAATTTAAAAATCTGTGCCTGAATTCAAGGACAAAATATCAACATCATACCTGGGCAGCCACTAGACATGTATTTATGCAAAGTGGGTTTATCTTGCTATGCACATAAGGCTCACCATTGGATGTCACCGAAATACACACTCTCCCACACCACAGGGCAACAGTGAGCTGTACTTCTCCCAGTTTCCATCTCATCTTCTTATTTCTCTCCACCACACAAAACCTGCTCCTCTGCCATGTGCTTCTGAGACCCGTTAAACCTAGGATAGATTACAATGATAAAAATCTACATTTTTTTCTATTTGCAACTATATTTGGAACGTACCTCCTCAAGAACAGCTTTAAAAATAGTGAGTTGATTTTTTCCCCCCATGTTTAGAAGGAGGGGTAGAAAAATTAAATGTCTTGGATGGAATATTGTGTCCTGTGACTTTTCAAGCCCAGAACACCTCACATGAGTGCACGCTGTCGTCAGTAATGCTGGGCCCAGACAGTCCTTGTCTTGACTATTCACAGGAAAAAAATTATTTTTTCTAAATACGATCCTAAAACATTGGCTGGCAGGAATAGAAGGAGCCAAATGAGCCTGCATGTTTTACTTCAAGATGGAAGACTTAAAACCAACCCTGACCAATGAAACCTGGGCCGTTGGCTCTCCCTCCTGTGTGTTGGTGCCACATCATGAGCTTTCAGAATTGGTTTCCAGACGGCACGTAATGATGGTGATAATGATGTAGTGTGGGCGTGGAGAGCTGCACCCGTAAAAATGGTATTGCCAGAACCCGCATGCTTGTGAAGTGGTTCAGCACAATGTGCAATTAAACAAAGGAAGAATTAGTCAGAGGTAAGGAGCAAACCAGATGCCTGGGGAAGTGGTGCCCCTTTGTTTTCTTTCCCCTTTGGCAAACCCATTAGATGTGTTAAAGGTATACCCAACACCCGTCCATGAGGTTTAGCCTGCCTCCATTGCTGAACCACGGAGTTTCATGAAGGTCTAATGCTTATCTGGCCCCAAATTAGTTGACTCTGGATTTCTTCACATGAAAATCCAACATGAGGAGCTAATAACGGTTCTTGGCTAATCTCTACAATGCTGTCATTCCCGGTGTAAAGTCCTTCAATGGGAGTTCTCCTTTATCAGTGTGAGGTTGTGCCATCCAGAATGCTTCCAGGCCGACCTACAGAAGTGAAAGATGCGTTTGGTAATGAATGAGAGCTGAATCTCTTATACCTGTCTGGTTAGATCCCAGGATTTGTCTAAGTAATTTTTTTATGGATGCCTCATTGTTAACATGTGAGGGCCATATGTTAGTCAACTGATTCTAGGTACGAAATCCCAGGCTTTCAGTTGATGTGGGTTCTGAGGTCTCAACATCTGGCTAAATGCTTGGTTTTTGAAATGGTTTTCCCTAGAAGACTGGTAAAGGAATTAAATGTATTTGTAATAGATCCAGTGAGCGGATTATGTCCACCATCTCACTCCATCCCATTCTTCCTTTTGGATTTAGGCAGCGGTTAGCTAGACAAGTAGACAACCCCATGGCAGAAGGAAACATTAAACCAGGAACAGCATCAGTAAACCCCCATTTGAGCACTGAGCCCCGAGGGATAAAAAGAAGGCAGTGTTGTGAGAGTGAGCCCCGTAGGGGATCAGAGTTGAGCTGGGGTTGTGGGTCAGGGACCTAAAATGTAGCACACTAAGGGCACGTGAGTTAGGCCCCCCAATTCTGTTTCCCTAATTTTCATCATGTTTGCCCTGATTGAGGATTGGAAACTGCCATGGACGATTCTGCCCCTTTGCCCCAAACTTATCTTCTCACTTCTACACAAGAGACCCCAAATCATTAAAGGGCATATTTTCATGAAAGTGAAGTTGGTTGGCAAAAAGCAGAAGGTGTGTCTTTCTGAGCCCTCGGGAATTGCTGTTTTTCTTAAGCCGGGCCTCTTCTCTCCCATCTTATCAGAATTTCATGGTCGAGGCTTAGAAAAGTCTTGTTCTTAGACTGCCGGCCCTGGTGGCCAGGGAATTGTATATTTTATTCTGCATCAGAAGTGGCACCTTTTCTCCTGGTCCATGGCACTTTGTAAACATTGCTGTGGCTACCCTCCTGCCCTGGCTGAGGTGGGCGGTGAGTTTCCGGTTCCACCTCTCCCCATAAGGAGCTGGAGGACCAGAGCTTTGGTGTCTCAGCTACGCAGAGGCACTTGGTGAAGAGCAAGCATCACCTTGACGAACTCTAGACCACACAGGCGGTGACCCTGCCGTCTCAGAAGGGCCCAGTGGGGGCATCCTAGCCTCCTGGGCGCTGCTGCATCCTGTCTGGATGTGAGACACACAGTTCTTTGCATGAGATGGTGACCTGACAGCTCATTGAATGCCTAGCCTGCCAGGGCAGAAGTAATCTATGGCTGGGGCAAACGTCCAGCAAAGGCTAATAATAGCATTCTGAAATATGACTGGGGAGTCATAAAGTAGGGCAATGTTTTTCTTTTTTTATGGACATTCGATTGCTGGTCTCTGCTGAGAACCCGGTCCTTAAGCCCTTGTGGGTCCAGGGCCAGGAGGACATGAGCTGAAGCCAGATTTCAGGGTGGATGCCCCCACTGTCTCTCAGGGCGGTCTGGCTTCCGCAGGGTATTCTGATGATCTGACAGTCAACACCCTAAGTGTTGACCCAGCTGGGGGGACATCACTCTTGGCTGCACGATCCATGCTGCACCCCTTTTTCTTTTAAAAAATTCGGCTCTTTATCCTTCTCCCACTGCAAATTCCTAATCCTTCCCCATTAGTTATCTGGCTTGCCTTCCTCTCTGCTCACCTGCACAGGTAAACCTATTTTACTTTCCGATGCCTCATGGCACATCTCTTGTGACACACATTCTTTGTCTCTCACTTGCATGCCTGCAGACTCATGCACATAGGCATGCACCCACATGCACACACGTGCACACACTTTTTTTCCTGGACCCTCCCACACCTCTTACTCTGCTGTCTGGTGGGACCACTCCCTGCCCTCTGGCTTCAAGCTTTTTTTTCTTTTCTTTTTTGGACCAGCAGTTTTGGAGGTAGCTGCTGTGGGACTTGGGCAGGGAGAATGGGAGGACCAAGTGGAGAGGGTAGAATCAGAGCCAGCAGCCACTTGAAGGTGAGGAGTTCTCGTGACTTTTACAGAGGCAGCGGTCTGGGTGGGGGAGGGAACAGAGAGCTTGGGAGCTTATGTGAGGATGGAATTTATTTTGTACTGCTTCTTGGGGCGTAGGACACGCCTTAACAGACTTATCTTCTAAAGATGAAGTTGCATGACAGTTGCGATTATTCGTGTCCTTCTGACTGGGTGTCTGTTTCTCAATCTGGGAAAGAATCTAGACATTCCAATTTCAAGTTGAAGGCCTGCATCAGGAATGACTTAGAATTCCGAACTAAATGCCTGCTATCCTCTGATTTCAGGTCTTCCTGTAAATGCAAGGGGGTACTTCAGTGCTGTGCTTTGCCGACCTTTCTAGAGTAAAATGTTATTTTTCCAAGAGGAGCTGTGGTATGCAATAAATGCCAGAGCGCTCCATTAATCTGGAGTGGAGGAAGGTCAGGCCCATAATGGGTTATTGCTTTACAAGTAGACATTTCCTCAGTCTTGAATACTTTCTCAATGATGTATGCTGAGAAAAAGAGGAACTGTGAGTCAGCAGCATTCTCCCAGGTTCCTTTATCACTCGTTTTCCAAGCCTGCGGATGTGAAAATTTAAGTTTCTTGAGTCCCAATTGCCATCTGGTCTCTCTCCCTGGAGTTAAGACAATTATGGCTGAGAACTTTTTGTGATTCTTGCCTCACTGTCTTCCCCCCCCCCCCCCGTCCCCCCACCCCATCTACAAATCTATTCAGTTCTTCATATTTTATTTCTGAAATTTTCTGTGGGACTGGGAGGGCAGAGCTAGTATTAAATAACTTCACTGGAATCGTGCCCGACTTTCTGAAACAATTGCCCTGATGGTTGCCCCTGGCCTAGTGACAATTGGTTAGGTGTCATTTCTTTCGTCTTACTTTTGGGTAAGTACCAACAATTGAATAGGAGGGAGAAATAGATTTTAATTATGAAAATATTCATGGGAATCACCATTCATTTCCTTTCATATCTCACTTACTTGCCTCTGTGAGGTTATGTTCTTAGCCCAAAGTATCTCCCTTTCAAATATTTACAATTAAATTTCTCAACCTGAGGGCTGTTCATACTCAGGGGACGCATTCCCTTCAAGGCTTAATGCCTGGTGGTGGGAAGACATGAAGGGCCGCGAGGAGTAAAACAGGTGTCTACACGGGATGAATATAATAACATATTCTGCATGTCAGGCTTCAAACAAAGTAGTCTACTCAGTGAGTCTAGTTTAAAATTTGATATTTTAAAAAGTAATTTGCTTCACCAACAGTGACAGATAAGAATATGCACGTCATTTTCTGTGCTGTCAAGTATTTCGTTCCTGACACAGGCACCTCTCTCCTGAGGCGTTTCCTGTGTCCCATCACATAATTAAGTATGGGTTCTAGGCGAGTGTAGGTAACCATATCTCAGAAGCAAATCATTTGTCATTCGCTCAGCAGTTATTACGTTGTGAGTCTTTTGCTATAAGGAGCAGCGTCTGTTTCCTTATTTGTGGCACGTCACGTTTTCCTGGCATCGGATACCCCGTACACAGTGGGTGACTTCACATGGTTGTGTCCCAGCAGTGCAGGGTGGCCAGGCTTTGCCCTTGGGGTGTATTTAGGGAACCTGGAAGGACAGAGGGAACTCTGGCTCCAACCATGCACAGAGCAGGACTCTGCTCCTCCTGGGCCCTGGCGTAGAGCTGGCTCCCTCTCACTCCCATATTGTTATTCCGAAATTCTGGACCCAGACAAGCAACGGCAGCATTTTTCCATGGAGTAGCAAACTGCTGGGGTGTGGTTGCTTTTCACCTATTTCTTCACCGAAGGTGCTGCTGCTTCCTGTAGGGAGGCACTGACTTGGGAACTTGTTTATTCTTTTAAGGGTGCCAAGTGGGCACCCATTGGTTTGGAATTCTTGTGGGAGCTCAGGAACTTCACAACATTAAGGATTTTATATCTGGGGGATGCGGTGGGGGTGGGGGGAGGCAGGGAAGGTCACTTTTTAGGAAACTTGACCGATGAGCCTTTTCTTGCCAAAGAGAATTTGCCTCTGTCATGTGGTCATTGTGTCCGATGCCACGGGCCCCAGAGTGGGGAGAGGAAGGGCATGCTCAGCAGGTGTGGCCTGACCTTTGTCTTAAGGTATCCTCCCCCCTCCCTCTCTCTGTCTCTCGCTTTGTAAATGACGCTGACACTCTGGGCCATCTCTCCTCTAACTGATTAAAGAAATTTAAATACAGAATATGTGGGGAAATGTCACACATTTTAAAACTCTACAATCTAAGCTATTTTTTAATGGGAATGTTATTATCTCCTAAATTCACAAACTGTAATGCCATTCGTCTGTGTCTTCATCTTGGCTTCTAGTCAAAGAGCATAATATTTTAGTTTACTGGCATTAAGTAAGAATAAAAATCAAGAAACTACATTGTAAATTGAACCTCTAAAACCTCTACAAAATACATATAATAAAAGTGGCATTAAATAAGATCCTACTAATTAAGTTTTTTTTTTGTTTTTTTTTTATAATTTGGCCATAACCAGGAGATATTCTTCACATTATCTTTTGAAAACCGGCCTGCGAATTTTGTTAGTAACATCGAGGTGCAAGGAATATACCTGCTAAGTGAAAGCTACTTTTAAGTATTTAAGAAGTAGCTATTTATTGTATTAATTATGTACCATCATTTTGTATTGATTGTGCAATTATATGCTTTCTTATCTATTCAGTTTTAAAACAAAAATCTTGACAAAAAAACAACCTTCAGCATTTTGCTGAATTTCTTTCCTTGTGTGTCTGTATAGGTTTTAAAAGAATTAATGGCGTTTACTGGAAATAGCTAAATTCAGTTATTAATTCAGATTGATCTGACCATGACCTTCTCAAATCAATGAGGCTAAGCTAATAGTGGGTTTTGTAAAGCCTCAAGCTCCACTAGTGCTGCATTGTATTATATGTGCCACGTTGGTTGCTCATGTTTTCACTCCTTGACCCTGTTCTTATCTTTGAGATTCTGAGCATGATAAATGAAGTCTTGAAATTATTGCAGCATGCTGGGGGAAAATGTTATTAGTGGTGGGCGATGGCCAAGTAACTCGGTTGGAGGGTAAGGAAGTAATTGGGGATACAAGAACATGTGTATGTTATCAGACACTTACAGTCTAAAAAG
This sequence comes from Cnephaeus nilssonii, assembly GCF_951640355.1. Taxonomy (NCBI): domain Eukaryota; kingdom Metazoa; phylum Chordata; class Mammalia; order Chiroptera; family Vespertilionidae; genus Cnephaeus; species Cnephaeus nilssonii. The sequence goes on from NC_137079.1 coordinate 31,202,920, forward strand.
AAGAGAAGGTCCTGGAGCCTTGTGCACGTTGGTGATGCGGTGGACTTATATTCTGTTCTTGAAAAGAATTAATATCAGAAGTACTCATTAAGGAAAAACACACTGACAAAACCTTGTGCTTAAGATAAAGGAGGAATTTTATAAAACTGTCAGATTTTTTAAATACCCAAGAATTCTTATTTTCAAATGTCAAATGTAGCCACAAAAACCAGAAGGAAATAACTCATGGATCATGACCAGAGGGAAGGGGGATAAAAACCCCACGACACTGCATTCCCATTCTCTTTTAAAATATTCTGTCGCTTTATAGGAAATGCAGTTGAGTTGATGGGCATAGAAATCTTGATAATAAATGCAAACTATCTATCCATACTAATAAAAGGGTAATATGCTAATTAGACCGGGTTGACCAGACATCTTCTGGTTGTCCGGTTCTCCTTCCAGACAAAGCCATGATGGCGGGGGGCCAAGGCAGAAGTGGTTAGGAGCAATTAGGCAGGCAGGCAGAGGTGGTTAGGGGTGATCAGGCAGGGAGGCAGAGGGGTTAGGGGCAATCAGGCAGGCAGGCAGGCAGAGTGGTTAGGGGCAATCAGGCAGGCAGGCAGGTGAGTGGTTAGGAGCCAGTGGTCCCGGATTGCGAGAGGAATGTCCCGAATTGGAGAAGGTGCAGGCCGGGCTGAGGGATCCCGTGCCCCCCCCCCCTCGTGCACGAATTTCGTGCATCGGGCCTCTAGTGTTTAAATAAACTAGAGTTAGAACAGTTTAGTTCATCATATTTGCTTCATGTTTTGTGCAATGCAAAATAACTCTTGAGTACTCGATCAAATTTGACCCTTCAAGGACTCCTGCCCGGGATGGGAGGCAGGTGCAGCCTCCTGTCTTACAGACGGCAGACCTGATTTTCAGAGAATCTAAGTGCTGGGTTCTGGGGCTAGGACCAAAATATTTCGGTTCGTAGGACAAGGTTCCTTTCCCACCACTTGGCATTATCAATGCAGGCACTACCGTGAGAACATAGAAAGTAAGATTCCCAAAAGCTCTGTGCACTAACCCTGAGCAAAGATACCTATTTTTGCAGTCAAGTTTGAAAGTAGGATTTCTAAACCTGCACCCACTTGGTAGATTTATATTATTTCCTTGGAATCTTTAATATTTTGTGTTTTCTGATTCACTCATGAAAGTATTTAGTGATCACCTACTGTATGCCATCTGTGCTAGGTGCTGGGCACCAAGGAATGCCCCCTGGCAGGGCACCCATAAAACTCAATTTTGGTAGATAATTGTGTTTAACACATTTTTTAAGAAAAAAAATTTTTATTCATTGCCAATTGACAATTTCTCTTAGGTTTAAACCTGAAAAATATCTTGCATACTTTTTTTATTATTATAATTATTATGGTCAGGATATGTTTTCTGCACTTTTTATTTTTACTATTAGCACAGACCCCAAAAAATCATGACCTAGATTGTGGCACTTCCTGACTTTGTGTCCCAATTTTGTTCAGGATGTGCACACTTCCAGAACCCTGTCACACGCCCAGATACATTTCCAAGTTCAAGTTAATAACATCCTCAACTATGGTAACATGAAAACCCTCCAAGTCTTATTTAGGTATTGTGCACTCATTAGTGTTTCTCAAATTTGCTGATAAGATAGAACACATCTCTTTAAACCTCAGGGTTATTGTTGTGGAGATAGTGAAAATAAAACAAAGGAGGGTGTTTTTGAGAAAAGTATACATTTTTCTTGTCCAAACCCAGAAAGCAGCAAACCTCTTGCTATTTTGTTGTCCAGTATTTATTTAATTGCAATTCCTCTCCTTTCCCCAAATCTTTAAGTCATGACATAGAATTTTGAAAACTTTCATGGAAAAGAGAAAAGGCACATGAGCTGGTGAGGAAAGGTACAATTTTACAGGCAGATTCCCAGCAACTCTGAGGCAGGCACCATTGCGTTCAGTGCCGGACTGAGACTTTGTAAGCATTCAGTCCTTGTAGGGTCTATTTCTAGCTGAGTGGTTTTGCTACCACTAGGTTTTATTTAGCTCTGTGCATGTTAGACAAGGCTCCCCCTGCTGGGCCAACGTGGAGCTGCAGCTGACTTTTGCCCCCTAGGTACCACCTTCCAGAGCCACAGTGAGTAAGGTTCCCAGCTGCAGCGAAGCACCTTTTATATCTGGATTATTTTTCTGCTTTAAAAGACAATTTTAAGTCTATACATGAGAAGCAGGATGTAAGGTAATAGGTTTAGGCAGAAGCATTTATGATTTTGACTTCCATGTCAATAAATGGAGTTTTTAGCAAGAAAGATTGTTATCACCTTTTTTGGATTGAACAGATTTTTTTCACTTTACAAATGGAAAAACCAGGAAACTAGACTAAATTAGCTTAAGTATATGTTTCTTATAAATTTGCAATAGAGAGACCAAAGAAAAGCTCTTAAATAAAATTTACTGGCAGTTGGATGTTTAGTAATAGTTTCTTAGAGACCTTCCTGCTATCATATTTGTATCTGTTTTATAGGGTTTAATTTTTCAGCTTATACTGTTTCCATGCAGTTATTTAGAACACTGAATTTACTACCCACCTCCGCCCCCATATTGTTAGATTTAAGTATTCTCAGTTTATAAAATGGATGAAAAAACAATATGAAAAATATCCACAATTCACATTATTTCTAGGGCAACAACATTTGCCTGTCACTTAATAGCCTTGACATTCGGGTTACTATTTTAATTTTAATTACATTTTAATTTCTAATTAAAATTTTTCCTTTCCCTTAGAGTTTTATCTTTTACGCATTATCAAACTGATTTCTCTCAACTATGCCCACGCTAATATATTCAATGGCACTGAATATTTAATATTAATAACATAATGAATATTTAAGAAAAAGACTGAATACTTCCCATTCCACTGGGGGAGTTTTAATTTGAAAAAAAATGTGTAGTCCTATAGCGCCCTCTAGTGGCAAGGAGCCAGAGCCCCATGGGGGCTTTCCCTTCAGAAGCTTCTCCCAAAGCCCATTTAACCTTTATTGCCTTTTAATTTAATAGGCTCAATTAGGTGTAATAATTTTCTTCAAGTCATTTCGGGTGTAGGAGTTCCTTCGCAAGGAAGGCATGTTTAGCTGATTGTTCTGTGGATGTGCTCAAAGTGCTAGGAGATGGAAGGGGTGGGGTATGAATCCCAGTTTTCCGGGTAGAAGCAGCCCTCTCTAGGTGGGCTGGAAGCTGGAGGTTGGAGGCACTGCTTGGGCTGGGGAGATGGTTGAAAGCCAGCACTTAGGCTGAAGCAGAGAAGAAAACGAATGTGGATGAAAGGACACAGGGCGGGGGTGGGGTGTCTACAGGAAAACCAAGTTTGAACCTTCACATTGACATTTGAATGTGTTAACAGAGAGCGAGGCCAAAGAATACACACGTTTCTCAGAGAACACAGTGCATTTGGTTGCAGTTTGTTGGGCAAATGGAAATAAGCTATCGATTAAAGATTAGCTGTACACACAGGATTTGATTGAATACACCCACAAGCCTTTGGAAAAACATTATCATAATACTTTTCTTCTTTCTAATTTGGGAAGCTGACCACTTCAGGGGCGTGACTTACAATATTTATACTTTAAAATATTTTAAACAGATTACTGCTTTGGAGTAAGAATGAAAGTATTTTAAATTATTTTTTTTCAGAAAGAGCATTAAGAGACAAATTATTAAAGAAAATATTTGCTGTTAAAGATCCTTGCTACTGCTTATAGCTTTAAAGTGTGTCCTCCATCAGTGATACTCAGCATTAATGAGTGAGAAATGTCTGGAACTTCCATAGTTCCAAGGGACTTTTGGAAAAATTTTAATTTTGTTGCTGCCAACAATTTGTCAGCACTTGTTTGCTTATCATTTTAGAAAGTTTTTACTGGATTAATGAAGTTGGGCAGTTTGTTTGCTTTTAGATGACTTTAGGGGAAGAGTTTTAAATTGTTTATATTAAGACAGCACTTAGGGCTCTTTCGAGTTATTCTTATGTTGAATGATAGTTCTTCAGAAACTGTTTTGTGAAGAACTCTTTATAATTCATTTTTTCTTCCAACTGATGTACAAAGTGAATTTTTGTAGATCAGAATTTTATTTCTTTGTCAATGTTGTTAATCAAAGAATGTTTATTGTGCATTTCCTTTGTACCCATCACTCTGCTAGTTTTGTATTATGTAGGATTTGAGCATTTAGGTTTACCAACCAACTTCATAGCAATGTTGACATTCCTAGAATTGTGTCAGAATTCATCAAGGGCTCAAATAATGTTCTGATAACAAGATTTGTCCAATAGAAATCTATCCTTGAACTTGGGCACTTGGAGATGCAGAGCTGTGCTGTGTCCATGGGCAGTCTGAAGCTGGTGACCCATCCGCTGGGCATAGGTGGACTTATCTAGGAGATGGATCTTACCCACAGGGGTTGGGATTTTCCACCCAACCCTGAGGCAGGAAGTCCAGCACAAAACGGAAGTCCAGGCTTGGTCACAGAAAGGCCTTTTCGCTTTCCTTCCTACATATCCAGCTCAGCTTCTGTTCCCAAACCTCAGCTCTTACATCTGTCCCATTCTTCATACAAAGCTGGCCATCTGCAGCTTCAGCATTCTCAGGAGCAAGTCACAGCAATTCTGATGATGGTCAGAGGGAGGAAAATGAGGTGCATGTGGTAAGAGGCCAGGCGGGGTCTGTGGTTCAGAAGAGGCAGAGTGGATCCAGAAGGCTCCTAGAGAGAGAATGGATCTCATAGTATGTGAAAATTAGCTGCTCCTCCTCCCCCTCATTTTTAACACTTTCTGATTCTTCTCACCTTTTAAATTTATAAAGATGGGGAATGTCCTCATTTCTAGGAACAATCTCTTAAATGCTCCTCCCCCCATATATAATTGCCAAAGCTCTTAACATATACCCACATATTTGGTGGAGAGCCAGTGCATAAAGATTCCTAACACCGACTGTCTCAAGGGCTTGAGAGAGAAACATCGCCAGGGCTTGAGAGAGAAAATGAAGAGTTTGGGAATAAGATAAAGCTTTGTAGCCATGCTTTTTGTGCATGATTATATTATCCTGTCCTGCTCTATTATTAAAATGTTAAATGCAGGAAACATTAGTAATGATAGAGTGGTTATATGAAACACTCTTCAGTATTGTATCTAATTCATTAAAGAAATGTAGTGTATGTGAACATATACACATTCTTTTAAGAATCCAGTGATACATTTCATAGCACAAAGAAGAATTGGTATTCATGTTTTCCCCTGAGGAAAAGTGGCCCTTTTGGGGTTCTAGCTGCGTATTTCCTCTCGCCTCCTCTCCTCTGCATCAATGGCGATATTTCTGCCATAATGTCAAGCTTCCTGGCATGGATGGAGCTCCCCGCGGGGCCTTGTCACAGAGATTTTCCATGACCCCCTGACACTGACCGTAGCCTTCCCACCACTTTCCCAGCAGTATTGGTATTCAGGAAATGGTTGTGCAGATGTCTGATTATTGTTGGGCTCAAGGAATTGGACTTGCGGAATTTTTGGCTGAGTTCCGCAGTCACCCATTGACTGTGACCCGTCATTTGAAATCGTTTCCTCATCACTGGATGCTTGGTGAGCTCTGGCTCCAAATGTAAACACTTCCATTCCCTCAATTATTTGCAGCCTTGTTTGGAAAAAGAAATCTCAAGGCACCAGATGACAGAAAGAAACAGCTGATCCAGTGTCATGTCCCAACCGTGGCTTTCTACCCCGCTGCTTCTTTGGCCAGTGGTGCATACGTTAGTCAGTCTCAAGCGGTGCCCACAGGGCTTTGCCAGTAGACTGGGGAAGGGAGCTCGGGGATCCCATCCTGCCCAGTAACCATATTTTAGTATGTTTTAAAGTCTTTAGGACATGTAGGTAGAATCATGTTATATTATTGGTTGGTTCATCATTCATTCACTAACTTAAAAAATATATATATATATATATATTTATTGATTTCAGAGAGGAAGGGAGAGGGAGAGAGAGCTAGGATCATCAATGATGAAAGAAAATCATTGATCGGCTGCCTCCTGCATGCCCCACACTGGGGCTGGAGCCTGCAACTCAGTGAATCGAGCCGTGACCTCCTGGTTCATAGGATGATGCTCAACCACGGAGCCATGCCTGCCAGGTTCATTCAACAACTTTTATTGAATTTAAAGTTTGTGCCTAATGTTGTGAATGAATAAAACAATACCCTGCCTTTAAAGTATTTACCTCTAAAAGAGGAAACCCAACAGAAAAAATCTAATTTGTTGAATTTGTTCTGCTTTCTGGTGAATGAACCCAAGCATATGCACAAGGCTCTACCCATGTAGCCAGTCCGCCTCGGGGAGGAAGTCTGGCGGCATTTCTGCTCCTGCTGCTGTCCGTTGTAAACACCCGTGATCATGGTATTTTAAATATGAAAAATTAAAATATTTAAACACAAGATTGTGATCCCATGCTGACCACTGATTATAAGATTTTTGTTGACTGCTTATTCCAGTTATATTTTTAACTTCAGTGTTTGTATTGGTTTTTATATTGTCCTCCAAAGTTAGGAGTTTCACAATATTTCAACTTCCGCCATCCTTGGAGCTTATTTTGTATTTCTGTTTCTGACTTAAATAGGGGTGAGGTTATATTTTAGCATTTGATTTCCATCACGAAGTTGTTTCCCTAAGCATTTTACGAGGAGGCAAAATAATCGGATATTATAACAGAACCTGTTTTTCCCCTATTTTATGGATTTTTTTGAAAGTATGTGCTTGCTTTGGATAATATATTAGGCAAAATTTTTAAGTTGCTCCATGCATGAAACTATTTCATGCCTAATTTAGAATAGCTAATTTGATACTAAGATTATTCTCTGTGGCTGTATTCTTTCATCTTTATAGATGGTGGCGTTTTGTCCTTCCTCCTCAAATTCTGCATTGCACCATTTGAGAATATAGCAGTAATCACTTCTGTTGGTCTATGAAATTCTTTCTTTTTTTGATCAGTGCAATACATGACACCGACATTCAAGAATAAAACCATGAAATGCCATTGCATCAAAGCTGTGCAATATTTTACAAGCTTCGCTCCCCTCCCCTCCTCCATTTTAAGTTTCCATTGCTGTGATAACAGTGCTTGTGGGTTTCATTTCTGTCTGGCATGAATTATGTGGCCGCCATGTACTTGGGACCTTGCCTTTGGACATCAGGGGAAACAGATGACTAAGGGGTCCTACTTCTCAGCTTTTTCTAACTGTGCACATTTTTGCCTTGAACTCCAACATAAGGGGGTTGGCAGGCGCAGTATTGCTTGTTGCAGCCGCAAAGTCTGGCTTAGAAACTACTGGCACCAGTAACCTTTGCACATTGGTCCAGCTCTTTGCTCTTCCTCTAACCCCAGTGGAGATTTGCTAAAAGCTCAGAGGAATAAGTTGGCCCGCAGACAGCGTGTGATATTTGGCAGCTAATTGTATAGCCGTTTGAATGCTTTTCCTGTCTGTGTGCTCTGCTCTGGTGCCCACAGTAACCTTGACAGGGAATGGGACATTAGATTATTCATGTGCACTTATGTCCGAATGAAAGATTAGAAAAGTAAAAAAACACCAAAAAACAAACAAACAAACAAACAAACACAACACACCAACAAACCCATGTGGGAAATGGCAAGAACCATGTCGATGAAGGCGTCACTTCCTTTTTAGCGACTTAATTTCAAAACTCTTGGGATAAACGGATGGCTTAAGCATTCTGGTGACATTTGGGAAAGAATGTGCTCTTGTGGTGAAAGCAAGGACTGGGAATTGAAACTTCTGTATTCAGTTCCCAGGAGCATGCAGGGGTCACCCAGTGACATGTGACAGGTCAGCTAAGCACCGGATGCTAATATCCCTATCTGTGGAATGGACATAAAAGGGACTAACTTAATGTTGGTGAATTGTCTTATATTTTGCTGGGAACCAGCTTGCTCTAGTGACCTAGAAAAAACATGGACTCTGGTTTAGGCTGACCTCATTTCTATTTTTGGCTTTAGAGCTGACTCAATGAGAAACTTGTAGAAATCAGCCAGTCTGACTCTGGGCCTCCATGTATTCCATGATTAAAATAGGGACTATAAAATCTTATCTGCATTGGGTCTCATAATGATACTGCCAATATTAACTAACTCCTAAAAATACTCCACCAGATGCATTAGAACGCTTTTATGTTGACCTGGCTCTCACATTTCCTTCCTATCTCATGTTAGGTTATTTGGGGTATGCAATTCAATGTTCATTAATTTTTTTAATTTTTATTTTTAGCCAGCTGTTTGCAGTTCAGTTCAATTCTATTCTGGGTGGAGTTTTCCCACATCTGAATAAAAGGGAAGATGTTGATATGATAAGAGGTGCCATATATTGCTGCCATCAGTATTTTCTGCAGCTGTATCTCGTTATTCTTTTAGGTGAATAAGGAATTTATTTAAGTAGTTTCACCTTTGATCAAGTCTTAGCCTGAGAATGTTTTTCTTTCCCAGCTGTCACAGGCCTTGGGGAGGAGGAGCCAGCATTCTGGTCAAATCCTATGCTGAGAGCTCTGACGATATCAGTCTCTCTTTTTTCTGGTAGATTCTCTGGATGCTGATGGTCCAAAGGGGTGTGCCAAAGAGTAGGGCTTGATTTTCTTTAATCCATCTACTCTTATATCAACTATTATCTCTACTCGCTGTTTCTGGACTCCTGACCTACCTTCTGATTAAACCCACAACCCATGGACGCCCAGTGGCTGCAGTCCTAAGTTCAGATCCACATTTCCGCATTTCTAAAAGTGCGGCAGGCCGTTAATTCACCAGCAAGTGTCAGGACTGGCCCAGTGGTTTGGAAAGAAGGATGACTTTGAAAGTTCTTGCTCTGTCTCCTTTTGCAACCATGAAAAAGATTTAAGTAACTCCTGGTAAATGCTTGTGTTATGCAAGGCATCGCTTGTCAGTTTGAAATCCCGCCTGGAATCTCTGCTTTTAAAACTCAGCTAACCATTGACACTCAATCTGCCCACTTTGTATTGTAAGATTGCATTAAAGTCTGCATTCATTATTATTTTTAAAATAATGTTTCTTATTATTTTTGCTCCACAAGAGCAGAGACCACAATTGAACTTTGATCCAATCTTTTGGGGAAAAAAACAAAAAAACCAAACCCACTTTTTCAAGACACTTAGGGAAGCCCATCTTCAGACCATTGATTGCACAGGGAAAGCTCAGCATCATGCTGAAACTCACGCGGTGAGCTCTGCCTGCCCAGCTCCTGCAGGCACCTAGGGGGAAAAATTGACTGATGGTCTACTCACAAAATCTCAGTGCTGGGTCTGCTGGTCCCAAGAAGATTCCACTAACTCAGTGGTTGGCAAACTCATTAGTCAACAGAGCCAAATAACAACAGTACAACGACTGAAATTTCTTTTGAGAGCCAAATTTTTTAAACTTAAACTTCTTCTAACGCCACTTCTTCAAAATAGACTCGCCCAGACCGTGGTATTTTGTGGAAGAGCCACACTCAAGGGGCCAAAGAGCTGTATGTGGCTCGCGAGCCGCAGTTTGCCTACCATGGCACTAACTGAATGAGATTATAATCACTTCAGTGAAAAGTAATCCTCAGCTATCTATTTATCCAACTACTTATTTAGCACTTAGAATATAGTATATAGAAAGCATTGTGCCCGGTATCGCATTCCTGCCCTCAAACAGCCTTTAAAAAAGAGTAGAGAAGAGCCACCTGAAATAAGAATTCATTTCAGCACCTAGTTTTACATGCTCACTGTAAACTTGTGCACTATTGGATGATGCTCAGAGAGGCTGATTGCTGATTTGTTTCTTCAATTTCTTTTCACCTGCCTTTTATAACAAAATCTTACCTACATTGGGTCTCATAATGATAGCCGCCAATATTAACGCCTTCCTCCTCCGCAGGGCGAAAGAGGCCTCCCAGGATTACAAGGTGTCATTGGATTTCCAGGAATGCAAGGACCTGAGGGGCCACAGGGACCACCTGGACAGAAGGTAAACTTGCCTGGGTGATGGGGGCTGTGAGGTGTAGAATTGAAATAATCCATAGTCTTTTTTTAAAAATTTTTTATTGTTGAAAGTATTACATATGTCCCCCCCCCCCCCCCCCCCCCCCGCCTTTTGACCTCTCCCGCTGATCTGTATTTTTGTTGTAATGGTTTTTCTGTTTTGCTCCAGGGTGATGCTGGAGAACCAGGACTGCCAGGAACAAAAGGGACAAGAGTGAGTATAATTGTCACTTAGGTTGGTAATGACTGTGGAGACTTCTGCCCTTTCTCTCCGTTCTCTTTGTTCCTCTGCCTGTCCTCCTCAGGGCTCAGACAGCGTGTGTGGTGGGTGTCAGAAGTTAAAGTAAGCCATAGCTTATTATTTTTTACCTCCAGTCCTTGCCACTCTTGCTGTGCCTAAGCGGAGCTGCTGTTCATTCTTTTTCACACTTGTTTCCTCCCATTTGTCCTTCCTCAAGGATTCTTGTAGACACATTTGAATTTGGAGGAGTCAGGGAAGAAAGATGTCTTCATTTAATGTGGAAAGTGATACTATTTCCAGAGTTAAACTTCCTCTTCCTTCTTCACACTCTTTCACTTTCTTTGCTACTCCCATACCTGAGAGATGCAAAAATGAAGATCTCCGACAGGAATCCCGAAATTAGAAAAACAGAATTGCACTGTAAAATGGAAAGTCTTCATTCTGCTATTGGTACTTGCTGGAAGGGGAGTGTGACAGTGACCAGCGGATGCATTTGTCCTTGGACCTCTCTGGGATGGAGAAGATCCAATTTCAACTAGAAAGAACTTGTCTCTTCCCCCTAATGAGCTGATTTACCCCATGCGTCCTTCTTCCCAACTGTTTGAGCTTTTAATTTGAATTTTGTAGATGTATATTTATTTATTCACCTAGAAATTACAAAGAAGGAAATGAGGGCAGGGTTATATTGTGCATGGGCAGCCTTGATTTTAGAAGGAAGTCATAGTCAGCTTTCCATGTAGAATTGCTTCTGAAAGCCTGGGGTACCTGCCTCCCTGGGCTGGGCCCTCAGCTGCCTCCCCTGGAGGATGCCCCTGTCTGCTCAGTGTAATGTTCTGAATGCCATCAATTAGGGTAGACACCCTTAGGTGGATGCAGTGGGAGGAAAAGAGGTTCTCCAATGCTCATGGAAACCTTTTCACTTCCATCCTTACAGGGAACCCCAGGAGTATCCGGTTACCCTGGAAACCCAGGACTTCCTGTATGTATATAAAATGCACATCCTTCCTTTATGAGACATTTGATGTGAGTGATGGGCATCATCAGGTGTTTTTTTTAATTTTGGCTGCTTCTTTACTTTATTAATTGCAGGGTATTCCTGGGCAAGACGGTCCCCCAGGTCCCCGTGGTATCCCAGGATGCAATGGGACAAAGGTAAATTCAGAACCAAGTCCTTTCTCCCTTTGTGCCTGTTCACCTGACTTTGCATCTTGAGCAGTCAGGCCAAGTTGTTCAGTTGCCATCACTGCAAAGCTGCTTGTCTCAACGCTTTCTTTATGTGATTAGGAAATGCAGTTTCCCCATATTTAGTGTTTAAGAATGATATAATTATGACTTTCTCTTTTGGACAATTTTACTCTAAAATTGCTTTAAATACTGTATTTCTTACCTATCATCTATTACTAAATAAAACAAGAAAATGCTGCTCTTAATCTTGTCCCTATTAATTATATTTTCAAGTATATTTCTTCTGTTGTGAAGTACCACTCAGTAACATAGATTGTAACAAACAATTTTTAAGAAATTATTTTAATTAACAAATGAGGTAGGACATAGTAACTGATGAGGGTGTCTGGACTGAGGTCTCACCTGCCTTGTCGGTACTTGTGAATGACTGTCTGCTGTCCCCTCAGGGTGAACGAGGGCCCCTGGGACCTCCTGGTTTGCCTGGATTCGCTGGAAATCCTGTGAGTATGAGGTTGTTCAACTCAGAATTTCTCTCTTTGACTAGAATTTCTCTCTTTTCTTTTCCTTTCCTTCCCTCGCCTTTTTTTTTTTTCCTCCTTTTATATCTTAATCCTAGTGATGTTTTGAGAAAAATGAAACTAATACCAACCTTTTTTTTCAGGGACCACCAGGGTTACCCGGAATGAAGGTACATTATTTTATTTTATTGGATTCATTACAGAAGTCTTTTTAAAACAGATGGTGTGAAAGTAAAATTATTTTAAATCACTTTGGTGGGCCAATTGCCTATGGACACATTTGTCTAAACTCTGTTATATTAAAAGCGTATATAAGTCATTTACACACACTTAAATTTTAGAAACTGAAGTTTAGACATAGGTATACTGTCTTAATAGGAAATAAGCAGGGATAGGCAGCACGGTGTAAATATTAACAGATGTGAGTCTAGTTCAGATTAATTACCTGCATAGACATCTCAATTTGGATGCTCCTTTTCCAGAACCATAGGACATAAGTACAGGGCCACCAAAAAGAACTCAAGTTGGTATCATATTTAATCTATCTAGTTTGACTTATATATACCCTTTTTCATGTTGCCTATACTCTGGAGTCACTATTATACATTCCATAATTATGGCAGGAAGACCCCCAGTTGCCTTAGGTTAGATCCTGGTGTCACGACCTCTTTATTCAGAGCCAATCCATGGTCCCGCTCAGCTTGATTTTCCTATATGTCCCGGTGGGGCGTAGGCCCCTCTGTATTGTGGCCTAAGTGAGCACATGACATTTACCATCATACCCTGCTTTGATAAAAATGCTCATCTTGAAATACTTTCCTAGAAATCCAGTTCTTGTTTTATCAGAACAGCTTGTGGTCACACAGTCTCTCAACCAGAGACTGGGTCCTGGTCGAGTATTTCTCGTGTCTGTGTGGGAGGGTCCCATGGAAGTGTCATCGATCCTTTCACTTTGCTGTCTAGATATTCAGTCCCGGTTGCAGCCGAGTTGACTGTGCAGCACTGAATGCTGGTTATTAAGAGAGTAGCATGAATGGGGAGACGGCCAATCTACTGTATATATTTCAAGCTTAGAGAGAGTCTAAACTCCAGACATGGGCTAGTTCCATACCAGTAATGCATGCCTAATATTTGATAGGTTTTAAGTTTCTTTACACAAGTATCAGTATTCGAGACTTTGTCTTATTTTTCATCACATAGGGGGATCCTGGTGAAATACTTGGCCACGTGCCCGGGACGCTGCTGAAAGGTGAAAGAGGATTTCCCGGACCCCCAGGAATACCAGTAAGCATTTGCTGAATAACTATAATCCCATGCTGAGTCTCCTCCTAGTTTGCATTTTGATTCTTTTCTTTCTCAATACATTGTAGGGTTCACCAGGATTCCCAGGGATGCAAGGTCCCATAGGCCCTCCAGGATATGCCGGACCACCAGTAAGTTTGGGGGAATGTTTCCCTGAGGCAGTCATTCAAAGAACACCTATGTTGAAGTGTGAAAACAAATACAATTTAACGAAAACTTTACACAGTGGCGATCTCCTTGATTTGGGTTGGGCGAATGAATTTCTCATGAAAATATTTGGCTGCATTTATGGTGCACGCATTCCCAGAACTGTGGGAACAGGATAATAATAGCACTGCATGCCAAGACAGCCCTCAAACAGACAACACCTTCATTATGTGAGGGGCGGAGTGGATGCCAGTGATCCATGGCCTGAAGAGGCTGAGTTCAAGGTGGACAAGGAGGTTCAGCCCTGGAGATGGACTTGTGGGTCTGCTCTGTTGGGGGCTAAGGACACAGACCAGGTGGCAGCTAGAAGCTACACAGTATTTCAAAGACTGTGCCAACTGAGCATCCAGAGATAACATCCCAGGAGGCTCTGCACTGCCATGGGCCTCCCTCACCGCTGATAATTCTCAATAGAAGGAGAATGTCATCTGCTCACACATACATATTTGGGATCACGAGAGAGTTAATATGAACAAGACTTACATTTACCAGGAATGAATAATGCACTTATTTTGTTATCCTCACACTAGCCTGCCTGAGAGTCCTGAGATTTTCAGGCTTATCTTTTAATTTACTCTTTTTTGAGGGTGAATAAAATTCAACAACTCTTCTTATATTCATTCCTGCACATGAAACCTCTTATATGTTCTTGTAAGTGTATGAAATCATATTTATAAGAATGACTAGTAACATATGGTTACTAGACTTACTGTGGTGATGGCATTCTTTATGTACATAAAGAATGACCGGTTTTTCCTTTTTAAAGCATTCTGAAATTTTGTTACAAACACAAGTTTTTTTTTTGACTTCACTATAGTCTACTTGCTGGAAGAAATCATTCAGCTTTTTTGAGATAAAAAATTATATCCAAATTAGACAAACATCATTTCCAAACTGGAAAGTGTAGAATCATAGAGAGTTTGGCTGGTGATTTCATCCATTGTCTGTGAGCCTGGCCTGTTCTTAGATCAGTGGATTCCACAGGACAGTGCCAAAGATTTTTTAAGGATTTACATTCCTGTTAATAATCATACAAAACTAGTTTCTGGTTACTTTCAAAGTTTTACAGTTCTAGAACACAGGAAAAAATTAACAAATAAATTATGTTAACCATAGGATCGAAACATAATTTCTGTACAAAGCTTACCAGGGTTGTGAACTGTATTTAACTAAAATGCTTTATCTTTTAGGGTCCCCCAGGCCCTCCTGGCCCTCCAGGTGAAAAGGTAAAGATTTGTGTCATTTGTTTTTCTTTGGCATTAGTATATGACTGTCATGAAATTGTCATAGCTCATTCTTTAAGACTCTGTTAAAATTTTTTGGAAAAGTCTAACTTCTTTACCTATCTCTATAGTTAACGTCTGTCTAGCTACCTATCCATCTATTCATCCATCTATCTAACCTATCAATTGGTTATTTGATTGATCTCTATATCCATTGATCTTTTTTCCATCTACCAACCCCTTAGTCATTATTTTGGAATTATTGATTTTCCCCCCGTAGTTTTATAAAGCCAGAGTTTAAAAACCTTAAATTAAGAAAAAAGGCTTTTATAGACTTATTTTTCAATAATACGTTTAGAAACTTTTTATAGACATTGAATACAACATGATCACAACTTCACTGAAAATCTTAGGGTGGTTGTGGGATAAAGCTATTGCCTTAAATCTACTATCATACTGCATGTTATATGATATTTGTTAGACACTTTTGAGCAAAGTAGACAATTCTAATAATGGAAGCCTAATTTTCAATCAACAGGGACAAATGGGCTTAAGTTTTCAAGGACCAAAAGGTGACAAAGTGAGTACATATTGCTTTGGGGAGTTTTCATGTTTAAAATTACAGTTCCAAGCATGATATAGCTTCTGCCTCTGGACCTACCCTTGGGCTCTTATTCCAAGGTACTCTTCTCTGCGCATTCTTGAGTTTGTTAGTGTCTTCCTTAAAATGCACAGCTAAATGTCACTGAACTCTATGTGTGATCTCACCTGCAGAGAATATAATGAGGCCATTAATCCCTCGATTGAACATATACAGTTCAATCAAAATGTTCTCAGGCAGTGACAAGACCAGACCTAGACTTTATTATAAACGACTCCAATTTAGGACTTGACTGTTAATAGTGTAACTATATTGAACCCTGCAAAAGCAAAGGTCATCATACCAAAATTGGGAGGAAATAAGCCATGGAAGCAGGGAGGCATGGACCGGAGTAGGCAACCTCACCTTGGGAAGAAGGAAGAACATCAGTGGGTCTCTGATTCTCTGGTGATCTCTCCATCAGTTCCGCTGAATCACATCAATGAAATGGGCACTAACCAAGTGGGGATTATTGGAATTACGGCAGCAGCGCCTGCCAGTCCAAGGTTCTTTTCTGTGGATGGTCAAGCCATTGTAGACAACGGCCACCAGGGGACCCCAAGTCAACCGAGACATGGACAGATGTGTCCTGGACACGTGGCTTCTGCTTTCTACCCCAAATTTTGGCCCAGTTTTTTCATAAACCTCACACACAACAAAGTAACCCTGGAATTTATACAGTGGAATTTTTTGGACCTCACTCATTTGGGGACTCACTGTACTTCCAGTTGTACCCAGCAATTAGGATGCCTGAGAAAGATAATTCTTGATGGTTCTTATATTGTTAGTTTACCTAAAGATACCTCCTTTCTTCCCAAGCTCTACTAGGCAATTTGTGTCTTTTTCAGGACATCAAAATGAAATTGGACAGTATATATGCATATGCTTGTATACATGTGTCCTAGTATGTATGTATATGTGTGTGTGTATATATATGCACATATATATACACACATATATACTGTTCGTATATGTATGCATGGTCTGTACATACATGCATTTATACATGTGTCCTATAGATGATCAGGTTCCATTGCTATTACTCAAGACAGTGGCTTTCCTGACCCCTAAGAGATGAAAGTCTCCTCCTGGCTTTAGATACTAATCGTGCCCTCTTCCTACTGAAACTACATTTTCTGCTAAGGCAAGGATAGATCAGAAAAGAGTACAAGAATACTTTTAAGATAGATGTTTTATTTTAGGTCCCCCCTCTGCATTTTTTTCAATATATAATTATTTTTTGCCTAACTGAGTTCCCAATGTTTGCATCAACAGGGCGACCAGGGGGTCAGTGGCCCTCCAGGAATGCCAGGACAGGCTCAAATTAAAGAAAAAGGAGAATTTGCCACTAAAGGACAGAAGGTATGAAAAAAACAAATGTCATCTTGCTAATTTTGCGCAAATTCCTAGGGATCAATAGAAACTGTGTCAAAATTCAGTTTCTCCAGCTGTGTTCACCCCTGACCTGGAGATCAGATTTATAGATTAGCCATCATATAAAAGATGGGCATCTGAGAGCAGAGGCAGCTGGTCCTAGGTAGGAGCAAGCCTGGTTTGAGGCTGACTCACCCCAGTGAGGGCTTTTTCAGTGCACCCCAGTGGAGGATGGGCTGGATCAGCAGACAGGAGACCAGCTGTGGATCAAGCATAATTAAGTGCCCTTCTTAAATCTGTAATCCAGTCAATGTGAGGACGTAAATGCTGGAGACCAATGTAAATTTCTTTGTTACTATATCAGGAAAAGGTTCCTTTTTTTCCTTTCACATGTTCAATGTCACATATAAAAATGATACAGCCATTAGATAGTACTAATCTATCTCTCTTTAAAATTCTTTTAGGGTGAAAAAGGTGAACCTGGATCTTATGTAAGTACGAAATTCTTATTGATCATTATTATTTTGTGAAGCTTATTTTACTTTAAGTGTAATATTTACTTAATTTAATATTTTACTTAAATGTATGAATGAATCTAACTCTCTTTTTCCCCTCCCAAGGGAATGCCAGGGTTTGGAGAGAAAGGGGAACCTGGAAAACCAGGACCCCGAGTAAGTTCTTTTAAGAGTCTTTTTATTCCCATTGTGAATCGTTTTCCTTGCATTTCTAGAATCACAGGTTCAGGCACACAGAAGAATGGAAGAGACTGGGAGGGGTTTCCTGGTTTCTCTCTTTCCTCTCCTGAAGGGCTTTTCTGAAGCCCTTGGGAGTAGAAATAAGGAGAGCTGTCATCCCTTGAAAAAAGTCCCAGAAGGTTGAGGCTCTTTGTTATTCACACCCCAAGACAGCCTGGCATTGGGTGGGGGCCTCTCTGAAGAGCTGCCCACCTGCTGGTTCCCCACTGATCGCCACCTGTCCACTTGCTTAGAGCCCTTGGTGCCCTTTGCTGCCGCCTTCCCAGGCCAGCTCGGACCTCCACCCAGATCCGAGATGCACATCCTGGAGTGGAGATGCTCACATGCTTCTCAACCCCCAGAGTCCTGGTGGAAGGACACCCTCCCAGCTTCCAGTAGCCTGAGAGTTTTCAGTTTCTCCCCTGAAATAATGCAGGAAAACCTCCACTAAAATCAATGCTCTGCATAGCAGCTACGCAATGCTCACTTGCCAATAGGAAACCTTCTCTGGTGGTAGTAGCTATGCTGCCAAATGTAAGGGTACCTTAGAAGATTTGGAACTAATCAGGCTCCATTTTTTTTTTTTTTAATGGAAAAGTCCTCTTCTGATGTAACACTTTCATAGTTATTCAGTGTACACTCTATTCCTTGTTGTTGTAGTGGCATCAGCTTACACAGAGGCTTCCTAGGAAAGATGACATATGAACTTGCATTTGAATCAGAGCCTTGTTGTTACAGCGTATTTGCTATGATTGTTGATGAAATACTAATATTTAAATTTTTATTGTATAGGGAAAGCCTGGAAAAGATGGTGAAAAAGGAGAAAAGGGGAGTCTAGTAAGTATTTCTCTATCATTTTTAAAAGGAAGCTGTTGGCCTTCACTAGCTGACGATTGTTGTTGCCTGTCCTGTTTCCTTTAGGGGTTTCCCGGCGACTCAGGGTTACCAGGACAACCAGGACAACCGGGCTTTAAGGTAAATGGGGGCGCTATTTTGAGTTTTTAACTTTCATTTTGTAGGTCAATTCAGAAATTTTTACTGGAATGGTGGCCTGTGGACTCACAAAGAATTATACACTGAGTGGCCAGATTATTATGACCTCTGAACGCATAATAATCTGGCCACTCAGTGTGTGTGTGTGTATGTTATATATATATATATTAGAGGCCTGGTGCATGAATTCATGCATGGGTGGGGCCGGGGGGTGGGGGGTGGGACATGGGCGGTTGGCCGGCCTGCCTGCTGGTCGAACTCCTGGTCAAGGGGACAATTTGCATATTAGCCTTTTATTATATAGGATATACACTGAGTGGCCAGATTATTATTCATTCAGAGATCATAATAATCTGGCCACTCAGTGTAGTTATTTATGCTCCATGTGAGCAAAAACACAACTTAACATACTGGTTTTATTTGTAGGCATAAATTTTTAAAAATATGAGATGTTGCATTCATATTTTTAAGTTTTTTTTTGTAGTAGATTAATTTTTCCTGATTGTAAACCACCACCAGAAAATGCAGAAAGATATTGTGAAGAAAAAAAGCTCATGGGATCTTTCTATTACCCACTCAGAAATAGTCAGAGTTAGTAATTTTCCTATGTGCACATATGTACATGTGCTTTGAAAAAATGATATTGCATCATACATCCTTCTTAGTTGCATAATAATATGAAATGGATATATTTCTATGTCCATAAATGTAGTTATACATTTATACTTTTAATGTCCATGCCTTTTACTGTTTGGTATTTAAGCCCCTTCCACATTTTTATGATTATAACTTATTTTTGTTCACTGGTCTTATCATTTTCCTGTTATAAGTTTCTAATAATGTAATGTTTAGGGTCAACGTTTAGACTCTTTTGGAAGCTTTTGCCATGTACCCCCAAATTGTCCCCAGAAAGGCACCTCTATAAGTTTGGGGCCCTTTCATTTGGCAACTGCTGGTCATCAACCTTTAAAAAATATTTGTTCTTCGGATAGACAGAAAAAACTCATTGCTTTATTGTTTTCTTTTAATCATGAGACTAAGTAACACACATGTACACATGTCTACTAAAATAGAAATACAATTGACACTTTAACAAATGAATTTGAAATGCATGGGTGTACTTACAAGTAGATTTTTCCCCCCAATAAGTGCATACAGTACTGTAAATGTATTTTCTCTCCCTTATGATTTTCGTAACACTTTCTTTTCTCTAACTTACTTTATTGTAAGAATAAAGCATATAATACATGTAACATACAAAATATGTGATAATCCCCTGTTCATGTCATTGTTAAGATTTCTGTTCAACAGTAGGCTATTAGTAGGTAAGTTTTTGGGGAGTCAAAAGTTAGACATGGTTTTTTGACTGTGTTTGGGGGTCAGTGCCCTTAACCCCTGCATTGGTCAAGGGTCAGCTGTAATTTGGAAATGTTTATCTCTAACAATGAGTGATAAACTAGTGAAAGGACTTCAAGGTTTGCTTATCAAAGCCAGGGACAAAGGGAGAAATCCTGTACAAAGGCTATAATTTTTTGAGAAAGTACAATCTTGTCGAATTTAAAGGTAAATATGTTTGGAATATATTAGCTAAGATATTTTTTAAGTTTCACAGATATTTCTAAAATTCTTCTCATATTTCTGAAAAACCAAAACAGCCAATTCTGATTTAAAGCCTAAGTTTAATTCATGAGTTTAAAAGGAAAAAAAAAAGTACATTCATGGAATAATGGCATATCTTAAGACTTTTAAAAGTATTATGATGTTTATATAAAAACAGTATATATAACATGGTTAAATTTTGGTTTTTTTTTCCATCTAATATGGGTTAAATTAAGCCTCACAGTGACCAGAACTTATCCACTTAATGTTTATAAATAATGTTGGATTTTAAGGGGAAAGAAAAAACCCTAAGTATCCTTTATTATGATTTCCAATGCAAATTTGGACATTCTTACACCTAAAAGCCTCAAATAAAATTATTTCTTTAAGAAAACTATACTAAGAAATCAGAATCTTTCATATCATTTTATTTTAAACCACTGTGTATGAATTCAGCTTATAAATGAGTACACAATGTCACTGCTCTAAGCAAAAACAGTTTTCATTTTTGCAAATAACATTTTACTCCTTGTCCATATGCATAGTTATACATACTTACAATCACTGTATGTAACTTTTTAAAAAAAGTACATTCTTCATGTTTTCAAGTTATCTTCAAGTAAAGTTCTCTGAGGGAGCGTACAGTCAACAGAACAAAAACTGCGAGCTTGTTTGTCATGTGACTAATTGGCTTCCCATTTGTGTCTTGTGGAAACTTTTATCCTCATATATCACCCTTATGCAAAGCAAAATGAAATGTATTTGCTTTTGTTATAGTTGTTACAGAGTGCTTTAAGCTAATCAGGATGGGAGGTATTGAGAGGAAATATTTCTTGCAAAGTTTAATTGTTTTCTGAAAGATCACTACTCTTTATAGTTAAAAAATGCTGAAGTTATATATATTTTTTCTTTTTTAGGGAGACAAAGGTGAAGCAGGTCCTCCAGGCCCACCTGGAATTGTGAGTAAGAGTAACGTTTGCTGGGCTGGGAGAGCCTTTGAAATGAAGAAAGGAAAGGAGTTGAGGCCAAGCAGTTGCTGAGGCCACAGGCTCCGCAGCATTCGTAGACTGACATTTTTATGTCAAGGGGCTGTGTACAATCTGAACTAATAATTTTATATGTTTTATGGTGTGGAGTTTGGGTCTTACTTTTTATTAAATTTTGATCATTTCTGCATGTGGGTAAGAATAGTAGCCACACACTCCGAAACTGTTTTGTTTTAAATGGTCCATTGAGGAAAACGTTACCAAAGGGGACAGATCATCCACAATTTGACTGCTGTAAGCAAAACAGTTTTCATTTTTGCAAATAACATTTTACTCCTTGTCCATATGCATAGTTATACATACTTATAATCACTGTATGTAACTTTAAAAAAAAAGTAAATTCTTCATGTCTTCGAGTTATCTTCAAATAATCATTTTCAATATCTTGTCAGTGTTGTGCTATAATTATTTTAACCATTTTGCCCCAAAGCTTTTTTATTTAAAAAAAATATTTTTAATGATTTCAGAGAGGAAGGAAAAGGGAGAGAGAGAGAAAGAGAAACATTAATGAATGAGAGAGAATCATTGATTAGTTTTTTCCTGCACGCCCCCTCCACTGGAGATTGAGCCTGCAACCTGGGCATGTGCCCTGACCAGGAATCGAATCATGACCTCCTGGTTCATCAGTTGACGCTCAATCACTGAGCCACACGAACTGGGCATCCCCAAAACTTTTTTAAAATGATGAAAATGTTACCATTCTCTTGTTTGCTGCCATTGCACTGTGTTGATGAATGGTTGTACAAACCATTGTGTGCGAGAGTGTGTCTATTAGGCGGGGATGTAGGGGGGCGGGTGGTGTTGAGTCATTTTTCGTCAAGCTACATTTTCAGGAATAGGATCAACTTATCAAGCCTTCTTAATGCTTTTAATTCTCCATATATACTTATGATTCCATTTTCCATAGTTGTGATCCCAAAGCAGCATTCAAGTAACCTGTTTTTAGCTTAACCTCATCAGCAGATTTTAATAATATCCAGTAACTTAATTGCAACAAAGGAATTATATTTTAAGGGTAATAATGCGGTAATTTGACTTGGTCATTTTCTTTGAATTTTAGTAATTTAGAATTGAGTGGACTCAATTCTCCTTTTTAACGAGGCAAAAGTGCATTCTTTTTGCCTTCTATCCCTAGGGCCTTACGGAGGTCCCCACTTTGGACCATTTAATAAAAAAGAAAGGAGAAAACTCTTCCAGTAAAAAAGTTGGAGTGTTCTGTTGCAAACAGTTAGAGGAAATGTAAGGGTGTTCTTTTGCTAGCACCTTTAAAGGAGACTACCCATGGTATGGCTTGTATGGACATTTAGAAATTCCAAACCTAAACCTTGGAATTAATGTTTTTCTAACTTTACCTCGTTGGTAAAGCTCCTGCCAGGCAAATTATTACAGAAGGAAGCGGAGCTGCCTGGTGGAGTTCTCTGCAAGGAGGACACTATGGAATATTTATTTTGTATGTTTTGACCTCCCCTGCCCCATGACTACTCACATTTCATGCAATGACAGAAAAAGTGTTAGCTTCTTCACCTATAGCACCAGCCCCTTCCGGGCCCCGCCGTGATCTCATGTTCTGTAATTCAGGTGATCGGCACAGGACCCTTGGGAGAAAAAGGCGAGCGGGGCTACCCCGGGTCTCCGGGTTTGAAAGGAGAGCCAGGCCCCAAAGGTATATTCCTTTCCTTTGTCTTTCCCTCTCTTCCTCTTCCCTCCTCGCCTCTCCTTGTCTCTCTCTCTCATCCTTTCTTCCTCTTTCTTCCATTTTTGACCTGCACTCGTTTGCACCTTGAAAACATCTGCATGCCTCGCAGGACCACGTGGTGACCGAGTCTCACTCGAGCTCATGTTTCATTGTCACACTGTCCATCCTGGGGCCCCTCTCCTGGCAGCTCTGTAGCTTCAGGGCCACCACATGTCCATGTGTTCAGGCTCCCTGTTCCACTTTGGCAGTGGGTACTCCTGGGCACAGAGATAGGAACTGTCAATCATGAGTGCACCAGCCTCAGCCTGTCCAACTCTTTCTCTTTTCAGGTTTCCCAGGACAACAAGGCCTGCCAGGCCCCCCAGGTGAGCATCTCGGACTGAGTTTTAAAGAATACTGTAAATCTCTGTGGTTACATTCTCAACATTTTATCATGTACATTAGATGTTTGCATACAATGTTTAACAGTTCTGTAGCACCTTTTTCTAGTTATGAAAACAAGATGTGTTCATGGGAAAGGTGTTCATTTTGTAAGGGACAGGTTAGCATGTAGCTAGAAACATGTATTTAACCAGTGGGACTGTTCACATCTCTTGTTGAGGCACGCCTACTCTGCCTGGCTCTGATCTTTTCCTTCAAGTTAATGTGTAGGAAGCATCTGACTGTCAGCATTTACGTGTACACGGTGAGAAGCCTGTCAACTTGTTTCAGCGGTTCCCCTTTTAGCGATGGTCACTGCTCATTTTTCCTTCAACAGTTAAGAAAATTAGTTTGTGCGGTTGACATTCAACTTGTGATTATTGAGGTGAGGTTTTGTTCTGGTTTCAGGCATCCCGATACCTGGGCAGGCTGGTGCCCCCGGCTTCCCTGGTGAAAGAGGAGAAAAAGGTGACCAAGGATATCCAGGGGCGTCTTTGCCAGGACCAAGTGGAAGAGATGGATTCCCGGGCCCTCCTGGGCTCCCCGGACCTCCTGGACCACCAGGCTACGCAGGTAAGCTCCCTCTGGGACCATTTCACGTGGAGTCCCCTCGAGGACGGGCTGCAGGGCAGGGCTGGCTCAGGTCTTTGAGGGGGCTCCCGAGTTCACATGCAGGACAGAAGGCTGGTGTGTCTGGTGACGGATGAATTCTTTACGGCCCCCTTAGGTATCTTTGCAAAATTAGCCTTGCTACAGAAAGGAATAGTAAAAATAAAACCATAAAACTGGTTTAAAGGAATAAGAAATATGTTAACCAGCTCTGAGTCTCCTGGCTTCTAAAACTGAAAAGTGAACCAGTTGAGTTGTGCAGTTTGTACTGAAAATAAAATGTATTTTAGCTTATCTAGAGTCATAGGAATGGTGCTCAGAATTGAATAGGAACTATCAGAGACATTTCTCCACGGACAGTCTGCAACTCTAAATAATTTTTGCTTTGCTGAAAGTTTGCTTAGGAAAAGTAAGGAATAAAGTGGCTCCAGTCTTCTTTGTGATGTCACAGATGTATGATGATGAAGAAACCACTTAACTTTTTCGAGCCCCCATTTCTTAATCTGTATGATAAGGATGATGGTGTGTACTTGGAAAGATAAAAATGAAATAAAGTATAAGACAGGGCTCATGAGACATGTTTTAGAATTGTGAAATACTAGTAGACATTTCAGAAGTGATGACGTGCGATGCTGAGTAGATGGGTGGATACTATGTGTGCTGTTTGTGAGCAAACTAAAGCTGGATTTCTAATACTTACCAAGTAGCCCCAAAACAGTTTGGTTTTATAAGAGAGATTGAATTACAGAGTGTGTAAATACCTAGCTTCAGTTAGGTAGAACTGATCCTATAACTTTAAAAATCCATTTCAGATGGACAAGTGGAATGCCGGCCTGGACCAGTTGGTGATCCAGGTCCTCCTGGAATTCCAGGGCAACCAGGATTGTTGGGTGAAGTTGGAGAGAAAGGTAAGAGATTACTTTTTTTTTTAAATGATGATTGTGCTAGGGCCTATAATATACTAGTATGTCTGCAAACTCACTGGCTTGGGGTGGACGTGGATGTAGTCTCCCTTTATTTGGAACTTCCTGCAAAGTCCATTCTAGGATGTGTCTCCCTACAACTCTGCTGGGATTTTCCTGTTGTTGGATTTTGAGAGGCAGCTTTCACCTGGGAGACAATGAGGAGACAGGGCCCTGAGGTCAGAGTTGCTGCCCTTTACCTTCTCCACTGCCGGCAGGTGAACCTCTCAGACTGATGTCTTCCTGTGACCTTTCAGTTCAAAGTTTGAGAGTTCCCTTCTCAAAGGAGGCACGTCTTTCAAGCCAAACCACAAATGCACACCTGGGGTGCTCACCACCCTTCTAAGCCATAATCAGTGTGAGCAAATCTGCTCATGGACCAGCTGACTCTACCCAGTGCTCTCAGTTTTATCCTTATTCTTCCCAAGTTTTTGCTATAACGCTAACCCAGGACACAGCGTAATCCCTTCACCATCTTGGAAACAGAGTGGAAAATCACCGCACCGACAGTCCTATTTTAGAGTGTAATAAACAAGGGATATTCCAATATGCCTCTCAGTACCCAAGGGTGGAACAAATAGGCTGCTCCCCAAACTACCCCATTGTGTACCATTTCTGGCTTTAGGTTGCTAAGAATTTTTACTCTTCAAAAGTCTAAAACACAAATGCTTCGTGGAGAACAGTTTCAGCTAAATCTTAGAATTTTGGCAGCCATGCAAGTTGCAGAACCTTAGATGGAAGTGATCTCAGAAGTCATTGGAGCTGGGGTGGGGGTTCCCCCAGTCACTGTCGTTTGTCTTTCAATGAATCGCTCTAGTTACCAGGTAGGGAGTCCTTTCTGAGGTGGGCTGCTACATTTTACGACAGAGCCAATGGTCAGAAGGTTCTCTGTACTGTGATTTTGTTTACCCGTCTCCGGAATCCTAAGAGAAGAGTCTTTCTTCCGTGTCTTCATGCTCCTGCTTGAGAACCGTCAGCCCGCCCAGACTGCGGTGCTAGTGCCTCTCCCTGCCCACTCTGGACTCACAGCACACATCCACGGGACCCCAGGGCGCCCAGAAGGTAGCTGGGCTGTTAGCAGACTTGCATTTTGTGTCTGTCCCAGGGCTGGGCTGCTGTTCTGCCTCTGGGAAGAACACAGAACGAAGCAGTGCACCGTGCCCAGAGCTCAGGGACACAAGGCTGTCTGTCTGCATTGGTCCTTTTCTGTCCCTGACCGTGGGGCCTGTTGGAGAGGAGTGTGCAGTAGCCGTGCCTGGGGCTGGGAGTGCCCATCCAGGCGAGGGCGCGAGGGTGATGCGGACCATCCTCTCTGACTTCCAAACATGGGCATCTCTACAAGCACTCTGCTCTACATTAAACCTGATTTATACCTAGAAACCAGACATTTTAAGGTTTAGGATACCCTAAGGCCTTTTAGCTTAGTTTGAAAGTCAGGACAAAAGATGTTAAAATTTCCAGAGAAAGGCATTCCCTTCCATTTTTGGTGTGCTGCCATCTCTCTACTTTTCCACCTCAATGTCAGGTCAGATATTTGTTCTTGCTTTGGGGGCTTCTTATTCTCAGTGATCATCTGTCAGCTTGTTTAAGTCCAGCTTGCTAACAAATACTAAAAAATAATGGGACATTATAGAGTGGGAGACAAAATTGTAGCAGTCAGAACTTCAGGATGGTAGGCAAAATTGAGTTCTGGATCACTTTTTAGTGATTTGTTAAAAATGGTTACCCGTGAAGTGTGCCCAGTGACAGGGACACGCGGCAGGTTAGCAGAGGCGTCTGGAGCAGCGGTTAGATAATTGAGAAAGCACACATTTGAATGCATCACTATTAAAATGACGGCCTTCTTTGCCCTTTTATTCTGTCACTTCACTGCAGAGACTTCTGTTTACGTGTTACATAAAAGTACCCTGTGTTTCCCTTTTTAGGTCAAAAAGGAGAGGGTTGCCTTGTCTGTGACATAGAAGGACTTCGTGGTCCCCCCGGGCCACAGGGGCCCCCAGGAGATATAGGTAAGACCCCCAAATGTGAAAGGGACCAGGTCAGAATTTGCTTCAATGAGCTGGAACCTTCACAGTGGAACCTATCTTACTCCACAAGAAACCTGATTTTCTGCATTCAGAACTAAAGCATAATAATGAGACTGTTATACTCAACGTCCAGGATGTGTCCACTTTGTTGAAAATTATCAAGATGGCCTATAAATTCATTGTCATTAAAATGTCCTGATAAAAGGATAGCAACATATGGCTTACTCAGCTCTGCAAATTTCATTATTTCAAAAGAAGTTAACTGAATGTCTTTATGGGAAGTGGTCTGGGGCGGGGTGAGGCGATTCGGAGCCATCCCACTTCATTGTTATGCACTTGGGATCACTTTTCCCTTTCTGAGCTCACCTTGAGAATTTTCATTATTATTTTCCTTTTTAAAAAATATTTTTATTGATTTCAGAGAGAAAGGTAGAGGGAGAGAGAGATAGAAACATCAATGATGAGAGAGAATCATTGATCGACTGCCTCCTGCATGCACCACACTGGGATTGAGCTCACAACCCAGGCATGTGTCCTGACCAGGAATCGAACTATGACCTCCTGGTTCATAGGTTGACACTCAACCACTGAGCCACTGTGGCCTGGCTCATTATTACTTTTTGATATTCTTAAAACATCATTCATTTTGTATAAAGACCTTTGTACTTTGAATCTTTTTTTTTTTTTGTACTTTGCAGTCTCAAAAAATTTTTAAAAGCTTTTGAGTTATTAGAAAGTATCTCATCAATAATGTGCTGTGATTTTTTCTCTGTCTCTTATGAAAGGTTACCCGGGGCAGCCAGGGGCCAAGGGCGAGAAAGGTCTACCTGGCAGGGACGGTGTGGAAGGATTGCCTGTGAGTAAGCCTGTCTGAGTTCATGTCCATATTAGAAGTGCATGTTTTTACATTTGCAATACAGTGTCTGCCGTATTTGGGAGCTGGTGAAAGTATCTCTTGGTCCAGCAGTCTAGAATTGCTCCCTGTGTCCCTCTTCACTCATTCCCCTGAGAATGAGCAGGACTGTTGGAATCCAGAACCAGCATCTCAATGGCCCTTCTTTTCACCTGGTTAGAATTCAGTTGCCACTTACTTGTGTCAGGTGCAGCCGAGTGCTGGTGTGTCCCTTTCCCACATTGTCTCTGGGAGTTCTTGAAACAAATGATGCCACCAAGGATTACCTCTTAGCAGCGACACTGTTGAGTTGAATTGTCCTTCTGCGCAATTATTGCTTATCATACCAAATCACCTACAAACTTATGTTCATGGATAAGTTTAGCACCAATAGTTTCTAGGGAGAGAGGGAGGAAAACTGACCCATGTCCTCCTAGGAATTTGAAATATTTTTTATTCTTCTTCTAACAGATACATATTTTGAAAATTCCTAACACCGAACTCTATTTTAAAGATGCTTTTTAATATCTATAAATGAAATACCTCAATCATATGGATGTGAAACCTTTCAGTTAATCAAAACAACAGCTTCTTAGCTCTTCTAGTTTGTTTTAAAAGAAGCCATTGAAAAAAATAGTAGTAATCTTAACTATTGTAGGACATTATTTTATTTCATATAATAAGCTTTATATCTAAAGCTTTTAAACCTTAGGACATTCTTCTCTTCATATTTTCTTGGTTCTTATAAGTTCTTTAAGCATTAACTACTTCCTACAAATTACTTTCATTCCCATTTTCCCTTTCTTTTTGTCATAGATTGAACCTCAAGTCTTTAGCATTATTATTTTTTTGTTGTAGCACCTTAACATTCATATTTAAGAAAAATATTACTGGATGCTTCTATAAAGGCAGGTCAGGGTAAAAAGGAGTTGAAATGGGAATGGAACAGCTGGGATTCAGCAATAGTTTTCTCCTTTTGAAGTTAGGTCTTGAGATGCTGCTTTCCAGAGCTTCCCTGGGTCTGGGGAGATAAGTTAGAAGTTGCAATTGTTTAAAATATTTCTAAATCCATTAGAAGTTCCCATCACTGGGAAGCCATGGCTGTGGTGGCGATCAAAGGCGGAAAAACTTTGAAGGCAGCAGTAAAGGATGCTTTTAACCTCTGGACATAGTCTTTATCTACTTGGCCTTTCTGGAATTCTTTCTGCCTCCACTGTGCCCGAAACTCAGTCCAGACATCCGTTTCTCCAGCCTCAAATCTAATAAAAAGGGATAAAGGGGAAGGAGATGAGAGAGAAGGATGGTTGAGCAGAAGTCGTGTTAAAGAAGAAAGTAAAGAAAATGTGCCACAAAAATTTTAATCCTATGCCTTCCCCATCAAGAGCTGCTTTCTGTAGATGGGGAAAACAATGCCTAAACGGTGTTTTATGGGTATATAATTTAATTGAGAAGAGAGTAATTTTCCTTTTATTTGAGGCTGTATGGTTTAACTAGCTCAAAAGTGTGGTTCTTATGTTAAATTTGGCTGGAGGCTAAAAGAGGTACTCAGGAACCCTTGGAGTATACCGGAACGTAGATTAAAATGAGAAAGTGATGAAGTGCTCAGAGTTTTCATTTGGTGTAGATGGCACTTCAGTGACATGTTCTTTTGAAAGCCAAGTGTTTGATTTTGGGAAAGAAGGACAGATCACAAGAGTCTGGCTCCTGACAGATGTGGAAACCCACGCTGCAGGGGCAGGCTCTGGTTGCTGGGAGTGGATAATGGAAATGAACTCCTCTTGGCTTCCCCCACAGTGGCACCACTTTTTAGAAGCAGACCACATAGCCATGGGATCGTCTCGGATTTGTGCAGCCAGTGCTAAATTTTCAAGGCGCTACTTGATTTCCTCCACATTTATCTTAAGGGATGTGGATCAAAAGACCTTTGAATTGCTTAGGATTAAGAAGTTCTGTGGCAAAGTAACCCCATGAGATAGCCTAGGGTCATAGATGTTCCTTTTCAAAAAAAAATCTAGATTTCTCCCTTGAATGATAGTGAACAAGGTCATTCTTATTTTTAAAAATTCTATTTTCTCACCCTAGGCTCACAGTATTAGAAAACTATATTTCTATATAATCACTGTAAAATAACATAATGATGCTTCTGGGTTGAGAAACATATACATTGGTAATAATTTCTTACATTGGTATTTATTTTCTATTGGTGAATATTGCCAGTTCAACATATACTTCCCCCAATATCTCCTTAGTTGCGGACATTAAGGATACAAAGATAGAAAGCCTTGGTCCTGCCTTCAAAGTCCCGAAAGACTAGTATAAAGACAGATGTGCAAGCAAAAGTTCCTAATAAGCAAAGCAAGTTTTACAATGAGAACCACGCCTTACACCATGGTGATATAGGAGAAAGCAGCTCTACCTATCAGGAAAGGTTTCACAGAGGACTCTAGCTTTAGCTGAGATTTAAGGATGCATAGGAGCTAATATTAACCCAAGCGAAAAAGCTACAAAATACCACAATACCTTTCAACTAAATAATGAAATTTCCTTGACCCTCTGCTAACCTTTCTAGCAGGTGGCTGGTAGAGATAAAGAGTTGCCATTCTTAGGACAAGAGCAAATAGGTTGGGCATCTTCTACCTTTCCCAGTTACATCTGAATGAAGTATCCTCTGTTATAAGGGGCATGTCTAGCTCAGGGCCAGTTCCAACCAGCTCTCTCTGTCCAGGAGAACTTTCTGCCATGATAGAGATGTCTATGCCTGGGCTGTCCAGTTTGGTAGCCACTGGTCTGTGGTTGCTATTGAGTCCGTGAAGTGTGGCTAGTGTGACTCAGGAGCTGAAGTTTTAATGTTATTTAATTTAAATATTTAACTAGTATCGGACAGTGCAGACTTGTTGCAGACTCTCCAGGCTTCTGGAAGCAAACTGGATGGTGTTGGTTGTGCATCTAAGAAGGTACAACTATGCCATGTTTGGTAGAGAAAGAGCAGCTGCTCATTCCTTAGCTGGCATTGTTTCATCTCAGAGGAAGCAATATGGGAAGGAAAATGATTCAGCCCTACCTAGGTTAGTCCCAAATTTATCACTTATGTGACCTGAGCAGGCCTCGGAACCTCTGCCAGCCTCATCTCCACATTTGTGTAGTAGAGGCAGCTTTTATGAGATAATACCTGACTCTTCAGTGTTCGTGTGGTGTGGGGATAAAGTACAACCAGAATAAGACTTCCTGACTGTTATCTTGAGTATTAGCTCCCTCATCTGCTAAAAGGTGCTTTGAATATTTTTTCCTGCAGAGTTGGGATAAGAATCAGAGATTATACACACACACACACACACACACACACACACACACACACACACGCACCCCAATGATTGGGACACATGGTAGGCGCTTAATGAATGGTAGCCACTTTTTAAATCTAAAGATTGTATGCATTTTGGTATGTCTTTTGTCTTCCAGTTCCTTCCTTTGAGACATATATATTACACATAGACACACATATGTGTGAGTTACAGATATCCAAGAACCGCTTGAGAGGGAATTTATGAAAAGGAATTCAAATTAAATGAATTGTAAAGAGTTTTAAATTCTGCCAAGTCAGCAGGGAGGCTAAAGAGATTTCTCTCCCAGGCCTAAGAGAACAAGCTAGGAGACAATTACTTGCAACCTTGGCTATTTTCCTTGTGAACCCCAACTCTCCGAGTGGCTGGTGGAGAAACCCTCCATGGGTGTGGGCATCCCTTGCAGATTTAACTTTCCAGGAACTGAAAAATACTCTGTTTGTCTCCTGGGAAAGTTGATTCCGTTGCACTCCCTTCCCAGAGTTTCTTGTCTCTCTGGTGCCCTGGAAACCTCTCCTCCAGAATTTGGAGTGTAAGCTTAAACCTGGACAATTTCAACAGTGACTAGACTTAGAGAAAACATGGCTCTTCCCAGCCCTCGTTGATTCTTAACCACCATCTCCACCTAGAAGCCATTTCTGCAGTTCCTGGGCCCAGGACCTTACACATTCATTGCCTTCCAACAGTTGCTAAAATGTTCTGGTGAATGTTTAACCGTTGTAAGGGGCAAGAAAGCTACCTAAGAACCATTCCACAAGCTGGGTACCCAGTGCCACACCATTATTCCCCCGCTTGTATTCCAGTCTCTGTTTAGAATCTTTACAAGAAGTGAGGTCAGATCAGAGCCTTGTCACAGCTATTGGATGGTTTCTAGTAAATGAATGAGGAGATCTAAACACATCATCATTTTCAAGGAGGTGACTTCTTGATTTCGTGTTGACTGTGTAACCAGCCATGCTGTTTCTTCTATGGATGAACGTCTCCAAGGGTGTCATAAAGCTTTGTCCTTGTAGGGCCCTCAAGGTTCACCCGGGCTGATGGGCCAACCAGGAGCCAAGGGAGAGCCTGGTGAGATTTACTTCGACATGCGACTCAAAGGTGACAAAGGAGACCCAGGTTTCCCAGGACAACCCGGCATGCCAGGCAGATCAGGGACTCCCGGAAGAGATGGCCATCCAGGTCTGCCCGGCCCCAAAGGCTCCCCGGTATGTTTATTTCCAGACTCTGAACAGGCATCGTACAAATGGCTATGCAAATAATGAAGAATAATTTGTATCATATTTACATATTCTCACTTAAATGCTAATTGTCATTAATGAACTTATTTCATGGTTCATGGGAAAACTCGTCTGTAAACCTACGCTGATGGTGTTGACTTGATAATTAGATAATAATGGATCATTGTCTTCTGATGTATTGGGGGGAACTGAAAAGATTTTCTCATGTCGGAAGGGTGGTGAAGTTTCAAGAGAATGGTGTTCAAGTCATCTTTTATAAGAAGATTCCAGATATAAATGCCTCACTCTTTGAAGTGTCTTCTTATGTAGGATAAGGGAGGGAGGATGATTGCTCAACTTAGAGAAAAGAATGCTGGTTTCATTTATTAACCACAAGTTGATCTTTGTAGAAGGGTTACAGTAAATAAATAGCATAAGCCAGTTAAACCCTGGTACTTATTTACTACTGAGTGTGTAAAAATGGGACACCGACAGGAGTGTTGGAATGTCTGATAATAAGATTTCTTTTTCTTGTTTCATCTCAGGGTTCGGCAGGATTAAAAGGAGACCGTGGCCCCCCCGGAGGAGTTGGATTTCCTGGCAGTCGTGGTGACATCGGCCCTCCTGGGCCTCCAGGGTTTGGCCCAAGTGGCCCTGCTGGTGACAAAGGACAAGCAGGTTTTCCAGGAAATCCTGGACCCCCAGGCCAGCCAGGTGAGGCCTGAGGACCTCAGGTGCAGCACAATGATGCACAGGCGTCCTGGACTCAGTGATGTGGGCATGTGGGTTTGGTTTCAGTTCTTCCAGAGGTGACCTGGGCAAGTCCTTCTTTGGCCTTTTTGTACATTCATTTGTATATAAGACTAGAGGCCCGATGCATGAAATGGTGCACTTGGGTTGGGGAGTCCCTCAGCCAGGATTGGGAGAGGGCGCAGGCCAGGCCAATGGACCCCCACTGGTGCAGGGTTGGGGCCAGGGAGGGACACGGGAGGTTGGCCAGTTGGGGAGGGACTGTGGGAGGGCTCTAGGGCATGTCCCGCCTGTCTCGCTCAGTCCCGATCAGTCGGACCTCAGCAGCAAGCTAACCTACTGGTCGGACTGTCTGCCCCCTGGTGGTCAGTGCACATCATAGTGAACGGTTGAGTGGCCTTAGCATATCATTAGCATATTATGCTTTGATTGGTTGAATGGCTGACCAGACAACTGGACACTTAGCATATTAGGCTTTTATGATATAGGATGGGCCAGATAGTATGTAGGATTGGGCTGAAAAGCATTTGAATATATAGATGATTTTCCTTTTAATAAATATATAGCCTATATCAGCTAAAGTCAACCTTTTATGTGGGAGTGATTTCAACATAAGCCCATTTTTTTTCCTCATCTGTTTTCAGTGTTTCCCATGCACAGTCAGTCCATTTTGGCTTCTGGATATCCCTCGCAGTGTACCCTGCCTGTTGATTAATTCTATAGCAGTGTCAACTTCATTATTGATATTTAATTTCATATTTAGTTTCAGTCACTTGCTGACTGTTTTTTTCTGTGACTGTGTGTGCCAGGCACTGTGCTTAGTGGTGATCAGAGTGATAAGGGAGACAGTCACGGCCCTGCCCCCCTGGAGCTCACTGTGGAGAAAGGACTATGTGCGGGTTTCCCACAGGCATGCTCTGTTACAGCCTTATTATCAGGGACAGAGGTGCACAAGGGGAAGCCCCGGGTCTTGCACACAATAGGCTCCCAATAAGTTATTAGTAGAATATGATTCAAGGTAGAAATGGAACACTCACATCTTTCCCTTGAAAATCCTGGAATGAGAAGAGGAGAGGCTGGGAATGGCTGGGTATAGAGGAGAAAAGGAAGTGTGCTTCACTAAGACATGTTTTCAAAGCTGTAAACAATGAATGAAAGGACTTTGGGTGGTTAAGACTGTGTGACTAGTAAACATTGAAAAACATAATAACTAAGTAGCTGGATAACCAAACTATCCAACAAGAACTCTGTAGGAGCAATTACATTATGGCCTTCTTGCTTATAGATTTGCTAATTCTGTCGTCAGTTATACATCTAGCCCAAGTTTTATCAATTCCTGTGCCCATTGGGAACTATTTCCTTATTAAGACATAGTGTAAAATTCATAAGCATTCTAACCCAAAAAAGTATTAGCCAGTCTTTGATGGAAGTCCAAGTTTAGCATCCTAATGTATCTGTTATTATTATCATTCTCATTGTTTGTGAGAACATTGATTACTTAGCACCAATTTATGACTCCACTGATAATTGTTCTCTGTTTAGTAAGAAATATCTCTTTTGTGACTCCTTTGGGGCAGGGAAATACTGAGTTTGACTTAGAAAGATCCCCAGTCTTAGAAAAGAGACCACCGATCACTTCCCTTCAGCTCCTTATCCCCAAATCTACACATTAAGTGATCTTTGTACTTCTGGGATCTGAAAACTTGGCAGAGCTACAAAATGGAATCAGACCTTCTTCTTGGCCAGAAACTACTATCAGAAAAACCAACTGGGGTACATCTAGATACATCCTGGTAGGGTGGGGAAGAAGGCATTGTTGACAGTGCTGTTGGTCTTTTTCCGTATTCTGTAGAGTTTCTTAGCTACCCAGACTCAGTCAGCTTTTGGATTAGAAACCTGACCTTCTTTGATCTGCCAGAACTCTGTTTACTCTGGTGACCATAAAATTCTCCATCTCAGGGGTAGAACTGATAGCAAATACGTTTTGGAATTAGTCAGGAGGCATTTCCCACACTCTATAGCTCAAGAATGTGTTGGCTGTCACTGGGAGGTCCTACGTATCTTGAATTCTCATTAGGCATGTGAAGAGTTGCTGCACACATTCCTGGAGATGATCCCTTTGGTCCTTTCCTAATAGCTAAATCCTGACGCCCAGCGGACCTCCTAGGCACGAATGTCCTGGGGGCTGGGCTGGTACCTCCTAGCTTGTGCTGGTCTCAACAGCACACATCTGTCCAGCCGCACTGTTACCAGTAATGCATAACCATCCATTTAGCACACTGTGAAAATAACTTACCACCAGATGAACATAAGTTAGGTTGCTCTTAGTGCAACTCATAATTAGTACTGGCTGAGAAATTGACAGAGAACAGTAGAAGTGTTTTGACTTTTTGAGACAGACTAAAGAAGAAATTCCCCAGGCCCATCTCACCTTTTGTCATGGCAGGCCTTTCAGCTTTTCTTGATTCTTACTTTGGACCATGAAGGTATTCTTTAGTCAGACAAATCTAGGTCACTCTGGACATACATTTTGGGGTGAGGAGAAACAACACTCTGTGAAAGATTCTAGAAAATAGAGGGAGGAAATGGAGGTGTGCAGATGGAGGTGTCTGTCCAGCTACACAAAGTACGCTCAGAGGACGCAATGCTGGGCTCACACGATGTCCTTGCTCTTTTTTCGCAGGTCTCAGGGGTGAAGCAGGACGAGTCATGCCTTTACCTGGCCCCCCTGGAGCAGATGGACTTCCGGGTTCCCCAGGTTTCCAAGGGCCCCAAGGTACTTTTAAGTTCTACTTCACCTGGAGGTGCAATTAGAACATTCTCAGGTTTTTCTCACGCTGATCATTGGTCTTGCCCACAACAGGTGACCGAGGTTTCCCTGGAACCCCAGGAAGGCCTGGCCTTCCAGGAGAGAAGGGTGCTGTCGGCCAGGCGGGAATTGGATTTCCAGGGCCTCCAGGCCCCAAAGGTAAGCCTGCAGGATGAGCCCAACCATGAGTGGGACCATAGCTCTGATAGTGTTCATCCCCTGGCTGGTCAGCACCAAGGGCTGTGCTCTCTCCGGTCACCTTTACTTGAACTTAAGAGAGTACGAGGCAATGGACATGAAGACGCTATGCGAGTAGTGACCGTGCAGATATGGGAAGGCTTGCCAATGACCTCACAGTGCAGTGATGTCAGTCACTAAAGCCATGGGTGAAATGGTGCCTGCAACAGAGTGGTTTGGTTGGTGGAGTTGGAACATTAGGGGACTGGAAGCTGCCCAGGAAGCTGGCAGATGCTACATGCATTTAAACTCACCCGGAGGGAATTCTCTGTTAGTGAAGGAAATACACAGCCCGTGGGACCTCCACCCGACTGGGCTTGGAAGTCAGAAGGAAGGTCATGGGGCAGGTGGGGGAATGAGGAGGCTTCAGTCTTGGGGGCAAGGCCTCTGCACATGGGGCTAGTATCCCCACAGGGTGCTGGCATTTTAGAACCAGTATTTCTTTCTGAAAGTTGTAAGGAAGTAAAGAGGATAGTTTCACCATTTTTGTTGCTTTCTTATTCAACTAGACCTTCGGTTTGACCCTGGCATATAGACTTGTCATGACAAACATGGTCAGAACTGCAAAGGTGCTGTGAGCGATAGGGCCATGTCTTTCCCATTTGGATGGGCATCATGGCCCCATTTTCACTGGCCATTTGGCCCAAACTGCGTTTAAAGACTTGTCAGCCTCCTGGCTTTTTGTCTAGAGGCATGCATCACACCCGCTGTCATGGTTACAGCCTAGACGCTTGGCGGACCAGATACAGCAGCCTATTTCCTCCTGGAGCCACATAACAACCACCCATGTACGTGGCTACTTCTGTCAGGTGGTAAAGAGCAGAAGGCCCTTGATGACCCTCCAAGTTCATGGGGGAAGGCATAGGCCTTCTCCATGTTCATGGACCCCACTATATTCCATATGAGAGCCATACCATTGCCATCATGACAGGTAAAGTTTAACTGATAAAGGTCTTCATTAGAAGCCCTTTGCCCACATCTCACAAAGCTGCTTGGAGATGCAGATGCTGGATTGGCGGTTAGGTCCACTCTCTGTTGGGGCCCCTCAGCACAACAGCCCCATAGCAGGTGCCATTGAGGTGTGTGCTTCTGCAAACTTATAAATGACTGCAGGTCATGGACCGCCGCATCCCACAGGAGGGGTGTAAACCAGCATCTCTTAGACTTCGCTGCACACGGGAGCCATGTGGGCAGCTGTGCGAAAGCCTGTGAGAACCCCTTCGGGTTGGGACCCAGTCTCTAAGTGTCGCCATGTGCCTCCAGTATGCTGCAGCCCCATTTGAGAACCAGTGCTTCTCAAATTTGAACGCATCCAGGAATCACAAGAGGTCTGGTGAAAATGTGGAGCAGCTTCCATACCTCTCTAGCAGGGCAACAGCACTGTTCTTAAAGCATGGCCACACTTGGGTAGTAAGAGTTTAAAGTGCCTTTCTTAGTCTGCAAACGCCAAGGTGTTTGTGTT
Organism: Cnephaeus nilssonii; assembly: GCF_951640355.1. Taxonomy (NCBI): domain Eukaryota; kingdom Metazoa; phylum Chordata; class Mammalia; order Chiroptera; family Vespertilionidae; genus Cnephaeus; species Cnephaeus nilssonii. Next base: position 31,240,462 of record NC_137079.1, read on the forward strand.
TGTTTTGGGGGAGTAAGACAGGAAAGAAAAGGTCAGTTAGTAGAAGAAAAGGGAGGGTTGGGATTGGTCTGAGTGGTCCACGACCCCTGAGCTGCCCCAGGTGGCACTGGTGGCACTGCCATGACCAGATGGTCTCTTCTTCCTCTTAGAACCACCTCGATGGGGCTTCCTTTTTATTGGCCACCTCCAATCAGTTCAGTTACCCCTGAGCAAGTGTAAAAGAAGTGAAGAAAGTGGGAAATATTATGTTCAATATTATTTCGTTTCTTTAAAATAGGCGTTGATGGCTTGCCCGGAGATCTGGGACTTCCTGGGAATCCAGGTCGCCCAGGAATTAATGGCTTCCCTGGCAACCCAGGTCCGCCCGGCCAGAAGGTGGGTACTGAGTGTTCTCTGGATGGCTGTGTCCTCCACCCTTGTGATTAAGTGGACACACACAATGTGGGCTAGTAATCTCAAGGGCTTTGTGGGATCAGCATGTTTTGGTTTTTAATGAAATAGCATAGAGTAGAAAATACCAAAGTACACAGCACATAGTAGTAAATGTTTTGGGGAAAACCATCTGTTTCCACTTTACGAGTATGTTCTTGCTTGTGTGTGTACTGCATCTCAACATACAATGTCTGTCTTATTGTGGGTGGCAGAAGAAAGCTGTTTGAAAGCCACTGTCCCACAAGCTGTACTAGCCCCTCAGGAAGTTCTAGCATAGTGTTTCTCCGCCTCTGCATTATTGACTTGCTGGTCCAGTGATTTTTTTTTTTTTTTATTTTTTTTTGTGGCGAAGGCTGCCCTAAACATTTGGGATCTTTAGCAGCCTCCTCCGTGATACTTAAGGAGCATGCCACACCCACCCTAGTTGTGACCGCCAAAAATATCTCGGAATATTACCAAATAGCATCGGGGGGCGGGGGTGGGGGGGCGGCGCGAGAGGCATAATGGCCCTGGTTGGGAACCCCTGGGCTAGTGTGACTTTAGGACTCTCCTTGCCCTCAAACATCCCCTCTGCCCACTTGCTGACTGTTGAAATTCTGCTCAGTAAGTGTAACTGACTCTCGATTAGATCCATTTCTGTTCGAATGATGAGGAAGGGAAGGGAAATTCCCCGAAGGCATCAGTCCTAAAAGGGAGAAAGGGCCAAGGGCAGTCCCTTGTCAATGTAGAACTCGGCTGGCCTGTTTCCTTTCTGTGAGGAGAGCAGGGAAAGCTGTGGGGATCGGGCAGGGGTGCAGGGAGGCAGCTGCGCCTCAGTGACCCCGGGAAGCTCTTTCCTGAGAAACAACTAACTTCCTGGTGTCCCTGCTCCGTGTGGCTAAGACAGAAGAGGGGTCTCCGGAAATCTGTCTAGAACACTCCTAACCTGCACTTGATTTGAACATTAGTCAGCGGTGGTGGCGGGTGGATCACCTTAACTCTGTGGTTAGTAAACGCCAAATGCACATGGAATTAAGGATTTGGTTCATGACTTAAAACACTGTGCTTTCTCAAATATCCCTTGGATTGAGTTCCTGGCATTTTGCAAATTTCCTGCTGGGATGTGTAGAGAAGTCACCAATGCCCCCTCCTGTCCAGAGTCCTCATCTGGAAGTTGTCACCAACAGTGGACACCAGAGGGCACTGTGACGGACACAATGGCCACCTACTGCTTCACACAGCCTATGTCAGCCCCAATGTAGGCTGTTTGGAAAGCACTCTCGGGCCCTCAAGATACTTCCTTTATTTTTAACCATCTGCATTTGTTAAAGCCCTTTGACTCATGAAATAGATTTAAGTGTTTAATTTGATGTGAAAGCCTTCATTAAAGCAAAAACTCCATAAAGGGTGTCCTGTTCCTGTCCTGGAACTCTTCCTCTTCTTACAAAAATATCTATTAGCTGGGCCACCAATCACATTCAGACAAGTCAGTGGGGGTGGGGGTCGGGGGTTGCCTCTCCTTCTTTGTAAAATGAAAACGATAAAAATTGTCTACTTTTTTGGCTCGTAGTGAGATTGCAAGGAAATAGTAGGTGTGAGGAAGCTTTGCAAACGGAAGCGGATTGGGCAGGTGTTATTAAGTGCACCACGGAATCAGTTAACAGTCTGCACTTTTGCTCTTGGCTGATAAAATCATGGGCTTTGCTGGTGAACTTGCTTCTCTGTGCTTTGGGGCTTTCCAGGGAGAGCCTGGGATTGGCCTGCCAGGACTCAAAGGAGCGCCAGGTCTTCCAGGCATTCCTGGCACACCTGGGGAGAAGGGGAACATCGGGGGACCAGGCATTCCTGGAGAGCATGGAGCCATCGGGCCCCCTGGCCTTCAGGGAATCAGAGGTAACTTCTTACAAGTAAATCTGGACTGTGGCAAAGACTGGGTCTGTTTATTTTGTGTCCTCAGAACACCTGTTAGGCTCTTAGTGAGTATTTGGTGAATGAGTGATGAAAGGCCTAGAGCATATGGCTTTCTGTTGTTGTGGCTTATTGTACAGGTAGGTAGTGTGTGCTGTGAAACATGCTGTGGTCCCCATGCAGTTTACTCACAGTTTCTTCCCCATCCAGGTGACCCAGGACCTCCTGGATTACAAGGTCCCAAAGGAGCTCCTGGAGTTCCTGGAATTGGTCCCCCTGGATTGATGGGCCCCCCCGGAAGACAGGGACCACCAGGATCCTCAGGTGACGTGACATTCTTCCAGAATTATTTCTTCCGTAAATCATATTCATAACGGGATAGGAGCTGATGCTGGAGTTTCCACGAAGTTAGCAGAATCTGTGAATAAAAAGGCGAAAAGTAAATTCTATTTGTGGAAATAAGTTTGGTTGTTTGCTTAAATGTAGTCACAGGTATCTTTCTTCTTCTCCCACTGGGCTTGGTTTACAAGACCTCCCCTTTATTGTGCCGTCAGTGACTTTTTCAAATTCAAAATGAGGGTGTGTATATCTTCTCTGTCCATGGAAGGGTTAGTAAGTTGTGAATAATCTGAGTCCACGTCTAGAAGCTTCCTTTGCCTTTGATAATAATTGTAGAACTAAGACAGTGATGGTGGACTGTGGCAAGACAATCAGTGAAAAGTGGTTGAAGAGAAGCTAGTCTTAGGTCTAAACACTGCGGAGAGATGGGATGGTGTTTCAGGTGCTAATTACAGACTACTGATGGCAGAAAGGAGGTACTTTTTCTTGGGACATTGTTTATCCACCGACTGCCTCAGTAACCCCAAACACCTCTCTGGGAAGGTGACAACCGGCCCAACCTCCAGGGTGGGCGGGTTCACATACTTTCTGCAGAAAGTAGCAATTAAGCTCAGTCAAGTGCATTGCCCGGCCACGCTGTAAGTTCTGCTAAAGGTTATTTGCTCTTTACCTACCTTCAGGCCCTCCTGGAGTGAAAGGAGAGAAGGGTTTCCCCGGATTTCCAGGCCTGGACATGCCGGGACCCAAAGGAGATAAAGGCACTCAAGGGCTCCCCGGCCTAACTGGACAGTCGGGGCTTCCTGGTCCTCCTGGACAGCAGGGGACACCAGGACTTCCTGGGTTTCAAGGTAAATGATTTGTGAACTCCTGCCCCAAAGTGATGCTGAGGCGGCACCTTAACCTCATCATAACCCTTACCATATGTCATCAGCTTTCACAGTCCTTCCATCTGGCTACAGGTCTCAAGGGAGAGATGGGCGTCATGGGGACCCCAGGGCAGCCTGGCTCTCCAGGACCAGCGGGCACGCCAGGATTTCCGGGTGAAAAAGGTAGGGATCTGGTAACTTCAGAAAAGCCTGTCTGATGTCTATGTCTCAATGCTTCTTGGGAAATTCTGCAATGGTTATAGATGATGTTTCATTTCAAGAGGCAAAGGAAAGAAGTTAAGAAGATCAAGCAAGGGATCTGAAAGATTCCTCTTACAGTAGGAATTCATGGTGCGCAGGGTGTGTGCTCTGCCAACAAATCTGAGAGGAGACAAGTTTCAGGTGTTTCTTATTGGCATAGTTGAAATTCATTTTCTTTTTTTTTTTTTTTTTGAGAAATGGTGGAATCTTCAGTCATGTGAGGTCACAGAAAATGAATCCTTAGACTCAGATTAAAAAACTGGGCAAATTTATGTCTTAATTTTTATTTCTTATCTTGCTATTTTAACTTTGTCCAAAATAACATTTTTTTAAAAAATGACTTTGCATGTGAGACATAAAAATGGTGATTGGTTGATTTGTTTAGTAGAACAGGAAAATTCCTCTTTTATTACTTTGTATAGAATTGAGTGACACCATGAACAGGAGTGATAAAGGTATTTAGGGAGGAGAGAAAGTTGAAATTATTTAAACTAATAAGTGAAGTCACAAATATTAGCATTGTTAGCCAAGAATGAATTCTAGAAAATGGCTTTGACCTGGGTCAGATTCTTCTAGGTAACTCGAAACCAAAGGTAACACTTACCATTTAATGCCATTTCTGGGTAGTCCATTAGTTCTTTACACTTTCTTTCTCAGTTGTTTCCACTAGCCAGAAAGAATGCCACACTTTGTCACTGCCTCTGAGATACTTGGTCATGTCTCACTGGGTGCCTTCTCTTTCCTCTATAGGGGACCATGGCTTTCCGGGCTCTGTAGGACCCAGGGGAGACCCGGGTGTCAAGGGTGAAAAAGGAGCTGTCGGTCTCCCTGGCAAACCTGGGACCATGGATAAATTTCGCATGGATACCATGAAGGGTGAAAAGGGCGATCCAGGAGAACAAGGTAACCTGGAGGGAGCTTTAAACAATGGAGATAAAACGACTTGCCTAACCAGTGGTTTGGTTCTCCACCCGTAATATCAAACCAACCTGTGTTTCTGCAGCACTGCCCTATTTTAAGTAGGCATGGCTCCTCACTATTTTCTCATGTGTGTTCTGTAGGACAAGTTGGCCCAATTGGTGACAAAGGATCTCGAGGAGACCCTGGGACCCCAGGAGTGCCTGGAAAGGATGGCCAAGCAGGGCATCCTGGGCAGCCAGGTATGAAGTGGAGTTCAAGTTCACCAGCATGGCAGGCCCTCATGCTGAGGAAATGCTAATGGGCACATTTCGTAGGTATTAACCTGTTTGGTTTTTCTCTTTATTACTTTAGGACCTAAAGGTGATCCAGGCATTAGCGGAACCCCAGGTTCTCCAGGACTTCCTGGACCAAAAGGATCGGTTGGTGGAATGGGCCTGCCAGGTACGTTGGGTTTAGAAGAGGAGTCTTCTTTCTGGTCCATGCACATGCATTGCTGCAGGCTGAGGACATAATCTAGGCCAGTGGTCGGCAAACTCAGTCAACAGAGCCACAGTTTGCCGACCACTGATCTAGGCAGATGTGTCTTTTACACAAATGCACATCTTCATTTCTTTATGGTCTCTTACCTGGGGGTGAATGGGATTTGGCTGAGACTATGACCATTGCTAAAAAACAAAAGTCACAATTTAATAACAAAACATGGGCTGTACACCATCAACTTTTGATGATCTCATGCTGCTAAAGCCCTTTGACGTTAGCTCAGCAGAATTCTCTGGGCCCCTCTGCCCCAGTCCTGAACTGGCTTCAGCACTTTGCTGTCAGCATTTGTTCTGGTGACAACAGCCAGAGAGGAGGCACGTGAGAGAAGGCAGAGAGCTCAGGACTCAGATTGGTCTGGGTTCTAATGCAAACAGGTTGCTACCATCCAGACAGGAAACATCTAGGTTTCTGGTTGCACTTACTTATAAGTTGGTTTGGCTACTCACATACATTACGAAACCAAGTACACATGTAATCTTCAAGGTCTATCTCATGCCCCTCTGATTCGTTCAGATAATGAGAGTTGATTGTAGAATGTAGAACATAAAAACCATTTCTCACATTGTTGTAGAAGTAAATAGGCTAAGCAGTTAATGTAGTATTTCTTATCTCTTTTTATGAAACGATTGTCTCTAAAACATAGGAGAAATGTTTTCTTGTGTGGCTTTCATGGGTTGGGTGACTGGCATCTGCCAGGATGACTTACAGATGAATAAATGAAGGGACACATCTTCTTTTACCTTAGTCATGGCTGGTTGTCAAGGTGCTATTTAATTTTTTATTATTAGCACCTGCTCCTCACACATTTAAGTTTCCATTGTTTGTGTTTATAGGATCACCTGGAGAGAAAGGTGTGCCTGGAATCCCCGGCTCACAGGGCGTCCCTGGCTTACCTGGAGAGAAAGGAGCCAAAGGGGAGAAGGGGCAGGCAGGCCGGCCTGGCATTGGAATTCCGGGACAGCCTGGGGAAAAGGTAATGGCAGCCGCATGGAAACCGCCCCTCCCATCATTCAAGTGGAATCCTTCCTTAGGAATTTTCAGGAAGCATCTCAGCACATTAAATGAACCATAACAGAGAACAATGTCCCTCAGCTTATTATAAGTTGCCTCTCTTCTCTACTTCCATTCATGACCCTGTCCCAAGGAAAAATCTGGAAACTTGTTGAGAGGCAAGGGCAGCAAGCTGTCACCAGAGAGGGAAAGAGAGAGGGGGAGTGTGAAGCAACGTGAGAAGCAGGCCGACAATTGGCTCCTTTGCTCTGGGTTGTTGGTTTTTCCTGTTTTCAGGTGTGGACTTGGACTCTTTGGTTAGAAAGCTGGAAATGAACCCCACATTGCAATCTTTATTGCACCAAAATGTGTAGGATTATCCAGAAAGCATCTACAGACACATGTTCGGGGGCAGATATAATATTAATGGCCCCAATTTTTACTCACAGGGAGATCAAGGGATAGCAGGTTTTCCGGGAAGTCCTGGAGAGAAGGGAGAAAAAGGAAGCCTCGGGCTCCCAGGCATGCCCGGGCCTCCAGGCCCCAAAGGATCCCCAGGAAGTGTTGGCTATCCAGGTAGGTGGGCCGGAGCCTTCCCCTGAGCTTGGGCTTCTGAGATGACAAAGAAAAACTCAAAAGTCATGGGCATGCTGGTACTTTGTTTTTTTCTTTTAGGAAGCCCTGGGCTGCCTGGAGAAAAAGGTGACAAAGGCTTCCCGGGATTGGATGGTGTCCCTGGCGTCAAAGGAGAACCAGGTAGAGACCACTTTTTAGAACACGGACTGGGGCTCCTGGAAGAGAGGCCAAGGTGATGGCCAGGGAGGTGGGGCATCAAGCTTCCAGGGAGTTACCCTCCCAGACAGCAAGTATGGGCCCAGGATATCCCTGCGTGACCTCTGGATGATCAGAGACAAGCCAAGGCCATCACTTCACTTTTCAGATGAACAAACTGAGCCTTGGGGGCCGGACAGGGCCTTTTCAAGGTCTGGCCACCCGTTAGGAATTAGAACCAAAGTCTCGGAACTGGGTTTATAGCTATTTCCACTCCAATTGGTTCTAGAAGGAGTTTTCCATGGGTTGGCAAGAGAGTTTGATGTACTTTCTCTCCACTCTTACCATCATTTTGGCATCGGGAGCAGTGGGGTTGCTAGCAGCGTGGAGGGATGTCAGGAGTGAACTTGGGGTGTGCCTGGGAATGTACCATTTTTCACAGGCACAGCGAGCGGTGAGAGGTTCCATGCCTGACTGACATGACCTTTCTCTTCAAGGTCTTCCTGGACAGCCTGGCGCGACGGGCCCACCCGGCCCGAAAGGGGAACCCGGCAATGATGGATTTCCAGGGTCGGCGGGAGAGAAGGGTGAACCAGGTATGTCCAGCTGCTGTTCCCGTTCAGAATGGGACTATTCTCTGCAGTGAACATCTCCCAGAGACTTACAGACCGGAGCTGGGTACAAAGTGGCCCCGAGGCCGTTCCTTCTTATAGCCCTGACAACAGCAGCGTGGACAAGGGCAGCAGGTCTGGATGGGAAACAGAGAAGGCAGGAAGGGGGTTGTTTATTTCTTTCTCTCACAAATACTTATGGAAATCTGTCCTCGAAACTGCTCGAGCTCTTGGTGGTGAGTGAACGAGCACACATCAAAAGCCCAGACCACTGCCTTCTCTGCCTGGCGTCTCCCTCTTTAGAGAAATGGTCCCAGGGATATTTGCTATTTCCTGAACCTGCTCTGTCCCTGATGGGGGTGGGAGGTGCAACTTGGGCAGCAGTGCTGGCTGCTAGTTTGGAGGGTGACAGTTGCATGCATGCTTGTAGGTAGCCGGAGGTTACCCCGGGTCAGGGGCATGGGAGGAGGAAAATGTCACTGGGGAGGAGCATCCAGGGGCTTTTATTGCTGTTAGTGTCAGCCTCTTTTTTAAGTTCGTTTTTTCATTCTATGCACCTTATGTGTATATTATGTACACTCATTTTCCTATAAAAAGAATTCTTAAAAAATGCCTCCACACCTTCTTCCCCCCATTTTAATCTTCCCTGAAGCCCTTTCTCACATTTGTGGGATCCCTGGTGGCTGCTTCCCCAAGTGTCTCTGGCTCTCCCCTCCTTTCTTGAGAATAGCTGTCAGTTGGGTGGTTGTCAGAGAAAAGCCAATTTGAGTCTCCAGAGAGTTGTAGGAAATAAGTACTCATTTGTACCGATTATTTCTGCTAAGTGTCATAATGGTTCTGAGCTGAAAGGTACTTAGGAAAAAGTACTAAATTATATCTATCCTGTCAAGGGTATCTTAGGACGACTATAGGAACGTAATTTCACTCCCATGGTGCAATTAACTAATTTCTATGTACTGCAAATGGTACAGGGTATTGGAACTGCTTTGTACGGTACCTGCAGATCAGCTCTTTTAGGAGAGATGAACACTGCTTCTCCCCTCCTCTTACAGGTATACCCGGAAGAGGTGTCCCAGGGTTTCCAGGGTCCAAAGGAGAGAAAGGTAACGTACGCTGAATGTGTTCTTCCTTTTCCACTCACCGATGATGCACACGGTGCCTGCAGAACAGGGTGAACGTTCCAGTGAGGTAGTTGGACATAGACAGTGGATACTGGGTTTGGAACAATCTAATTGACATGTTTTCTGGCCCGTGACAAAACACGACACAGTGCGCTGTGTTTTGGATTCGTTGCCTTGTGAGTCGGCAGAGGGAGCGTCAGGAGGGGGGCTCTGTGATCATGTCAGTGATGGCCCTCTCTCTTTCCCTTTTTATTTTTTCCTAATCACCTTGAAATAATCCTAGAATTTTTGTATTTTATTGGAAGGTTTGGGGTAATATGTTTTAAACTAAACATGTAGTTCTTTTTTTTTCCCCCCTAAAAGCTCTGAAAAAAAAACCACACACACACAACTTTTAAAACAGTTTTATTACTATGGACATACAATAAATTGCACTTACTTAAAGTGTGTGATTTAATGTCTTGATATATGTATGCACCCATGAAAATATCACCACATTCAAGATAGTTAACAAACCCATCACCCCAAAAGTTTTCTGTGCTGCTTTGTCATCCCCCATCCTGCCTCTTCCTGCCCCCAAACATTGACCTGCTTTTTGGCACTATAGATTAGCTTGCATTTTCTAGAATTTTACATAAATGGAATCCTGCAGTATTTTACTTTTAGTCTGTCTTCCTTCATACAGAATAATCAGTTTGAGATTCACCTGCATTGTTGTCAATAGATCATTTTTTCCCTTGCTGAGTGATGTTCTGTGGTGCAGACGTAACGTATTTTGTTTATCCATTCACCTATTGGTGGAACAAGCCTTTAACTTGAGCAGTGCTATGACTGTAGGCTTATCTGAGCATATACTCACATGCCTTTGGCATAGAGCACTTCCTTTAAAAAGTATACAGAACAATAGCTAAGAATGAGGGCCAGGCTCTGGTATCCTAAGCTGACTCCTCGTTAGGTTGGCCGTGGTAGGAGTGTTAATTAATAACAAGGAGAGGCAAGGGCACCCAGCTCCCGTTTTCCTCCTGGAGCCTCTGGAAGCCCCTCCCTCCTATATTCTGGGGTTTCTCTTCTTCCTGCCTTTCTCATGATCTCAACCTGTTTTTATTGTTTAGGCTCAAAGGGTGAAGTGGGTTTCCCAGGATTAGCTGGGAGCCCAGGAATTCCTGGATCCAAAGGAGAGAAAGGATTCTCGGGTCCTCCGGGGCCACAAGGACAGCCAGGATTGCCGGGAGCTCCGGGCCGCCCCATGGAGGGGCCCAAAGGAGACCGGGGCCCGCAGGGGCAGCCTGGCCTGCCAGGTAAGGTGTCCCACCAGGGGCAGAACTGGAGCTGAGTCAGAAGGTGTAAAAGAGATTTAAATACATACATTCTCGATTGAGGTTTTATTTAGAAGTTGACAGCATTTATTTCAACTTGAAAACTGCTTCAGACATTGGGCCTTTGTATTTTGGTCTGGGTCAATGCTTTTCTGTGTCCTTTCTGTCAAGGGATTCAGTATATATGACACGTGATTAAGCGAGAGGGGAGAGAGGATTGTGGGAAAGGGCTGGAGCACAAATGGCACCTGTGCTGGTTGTTTCGGCCAGATGACATCTGGCAGGCCTCCCCCTCTCGGCCACGGGGACTGATGCAGCACCGTTGCCCTTGAACCCAGCAACACAGGGCCTGTGGACACTGAGAGGGCAGTGTTTATATCAACATTTTCTGCCCATTGAGCAGATCAGGTTCTTCCTTCTGGGGCACCTTGATTTCTTTGGAGCTCACACAGCTTGATGCTGTGTTGCTACATATAGTTGGGGACAGTTGAGTGACCATAGATTTGGTGTGGTTGTATATGCAATTGGCGACAGTTGGGTGGCAGTCTAGTTTTACATGACAACCATGGGCCAATGACACCCATACATAAAAACCCCCTCACCTGACGTGTAACCTTTGTGTCTCCCATTAGGGCCTCCGGGACCAATGGGGCCTCCAGGGCTCCCTGGGATTGATGGACTGAAAGGTGACAGAGGAAACCCAGGCTGGCCAGGGGCTCCTGGTCCTCCAGGACCCAAGGGAGACCCAGGATTCCAAGGCATGCCTGTAAGTTGTCCGTTTATAGGTCTTGTTTTTGAAAAGAATCACAAAATAATATCAAAATAATATGCCTCTGTGTGTGTGTGCACGCGCGCGCATGCACGCGTGTGCATATGTATTACACTCTGAAATCCTCTTTGGATCAGTTCCTTCTCTCTTGCCAGTCATCAGCCATCTTTATTGGCACCACAGTAGGCAACTATTAAACATTTTTTACAGTCTAGTTTTACAGTGACCGTTAAAGAGAAATGTTATACCACTTGAAAACACAGTTCAATGCATGGGTTTAAAAATCTACTTATAAACTTGATGCAAAAAGCAAGCCTCAGTAACATAGAAATATACTCCCCATTTCTAGTCTCTCTATGTACTTATGTATAAATATGTGTATATATATGTGTATATATGTATGTGCTTATGTGTGTATGCACTCATATGACATATATATCTTGAAACACACACACACACACACACACACACACACACGCCTATATATAGTTGACCCTGAACAACATGGGTTTGAATGACGCAGGTCCACTTATATGTAGATTTAAAAAAATAAATATACAGTCAGCTCCTGTGTCCCCAGGTTTTGCATCCTCAGATTTAACCAACTGTAGATTGAAAACAATATTTTCATTCTGTAGTTAGGAATTCATAGATGTGAAGAGCTGATAGTATGCATTGTTCCACTATGCCATTTTATATAAGGAACTGGCGTATCCTCAGATTTTGGTATCTGGAGGGGGTTGTGGAACCAATTCCCCATGGATACTGAGGACAACTGTAGTTAAGTTTTGGGGGAGTCAAAAGTTATATAAAAATGTTTCACTGCTCAGGAAGTTGGCACTCCTAACCCCTGCATTGTTCAGGGTCAACTGCATATATTTGTGCATGTTATTTTCGATATGGCACCTTTTAAAATAAATTAAAGCAAAGAAACAAATACATGTAGGAAACAATACAATTTTTTATATATTGAGAAAGGACCTAGAAGAAAAAACAACTCTATTGAGTTAGCAGCTAGAACATGAGATAATATTTTTAAAATACATGAAACCTATTTAATAAAAAGGTAATATGCAAATTGACCCTAATGGCAGAATGACCCAGGAATGACTGGTCGCTATGATGTGCACTGACCACCAGGGGGCAGACGCTCAATGCAGGAGTTGCCCCCTGGTGGTCAGTGTGCTTCCACAGGGGGAGCGCTGCTCAGTCAGAAGCTGGCTCACGGCTGGCCAGCACAGAGGTGGTGGTGGGAGCCTTTTCCACCTCCGCAGCAGCACTAAGGATGTCCACGGGGAGTGGGCCTAAGCCGGCAGGTGGACATCCCCTGAGGGCTCCCGGGCTGCCAGAGGAATGTCTGACTGCCAGCTTAGGCCTGATCCCCCAGGGAGTGGGCCTAAGCCGGCAGGTGGACATCTTCCGAGGGGTTCTGGACTGTGAGAGGGGTCAGGCTGGGCTGAGGGACCCCCCTAAGTGCATGAATTTTTGTGCACCAGGCCACTAGTATTGTTATAAAGAAAAATAATCCTTCTTTAGTATATTTTATCTTATTTCCATATTTAAAATCACTTTTCAGATAAGATATGAATCTAATTCTAAAGAAAAATCACTATGCTTGAGTGTTTAGAGGAAAGTTTTCCAGAAATTTAGTTGGTGTTGGTAGATTGATGTGTTGCCATGATAAATGTTTAGGGAGTCCCAACTCTGTTCATAGCATTGTGATCTGGGGTGGGACAGCAGAATGTAAGACTTGCACCTGCTCTGAGAACTTACCACATAGATGGACAAGAAGAGGGGATACAGTGAATGAAGCAGGTTGATTCAGTTACCTTGTTTTGACATACATAGAGTTTGGGGCATTCTTTTTATATCATTCAAATACCACAAGACACCATTTATCCACAAAGGTACTTTTCAGAACATGGAGGGGTTGTCCCAGCTTCCTGATGACCAGTTACTTGAGAGACTTACTGTTCATCTCCTGAATGATTCCCAACTGATGTTCTCTTTGTGTGTCTAGGGGATTGGTGGTACTCCAGGAATCACAGGTGCTAAGGGTGATATGGGACCTCCAGGAGTTCCAGGTTTTCAAGGTAAGACAGTAAAGGTGATGCTGCTTAAAGACACATTTACCTATTCCCAGAGCTTCCTAACCACTGGCACTTTAATATTGATAGAACCAGTATAATTATAGAACAAGTCTTGTTCTCTTCAAATTAAATATGCTATTTCTATGTGACAGCCCAATTTGTATAATGCTATGAATGGCTGTATAAAGACATTCTGATTTTTTTTTTACTAAGAATCAGTGGAGCATTCGCATCTCAATTATTTGAATATCATTAAGAAGTCATGGATTTTGGCCATTCATTAACTTATTAATGTATTGAGCAACTATGTAGGGGTGCCTACCAGCGTTCAGACACTGATTTTTACTGCTGAATCAGATACATATGAATGAAAGGTACATAAAACAAGTTCTCAGCCTGCAGGTGTTTTGTGGTCTATTTGGGGACATGTGTGAATCAGAATGTGTCCAAAAACAGTATCATGTGCCCCTCCACTGGTTGTGACCATTTTGCAGTTTGTTGCATGTTTGAAAATGTGGTTTTTGGGTTCTTGAAAGAAGAGTTTCATCTAAAGTTTTACATAGTTGACCAGAAGTAATACTCTTTTCTTCCATAAGCCTAAATGGAAAAATTTCACTGTGTGTATGTATATGCATGCATGCATATGTGTGTATACATGTACATGTATACATTCACACATGTATATACATATGCACATATGTGTGTATATTTACACATGTCTATGCATATACATGTATATCTTTTGTGATTTTGTACAAAGACCATGTTGTGCTTTCTTCCAGGTCAGAAAGGTCTCCCTGGCCTTCAGGGAATTAAAGGAGACCAAGGAGACCAAGGTTTCCCTGGATCTAAAGGTAGGATAATGTGCTTCATTGGAAGGTGCCTTACAGATTTTATTGAACTCACAGAATTAGGGTATTTGGTTGTACCAATGTGAAAAGGCTTGAAGGTCATTAGAAAATAGTTAATCAACCAAATTCTTTGGTAGCTAGTCAGAATTGCTGTATTTGACTAATCTGGTAGACATTTTTACCAGTGACTTACCTTGAAATCAACGACTTGAAGTCATAATAGGAATAACATCGATCTTGCACAAGTAGGATGAATGAATTCTGGTTGGACAGTAAGGAGTTCTTCACAGGAAGGGGTCAACCTCTTCCCCGCACTAGGAGTCGACAGCGTGTAGTAGCTCCGAAAAGCACAGGATAATTTTAGAAGTAGTTTAATTAAGTACAGTGCATCCCATTGTAACTTTGCAGGGCAGACCTTATTTCTGGAGCTGTGTTTAGTTTTTTTTTTAAACCTTGTTCCAAGGGAGAGAATGAGCAATTGAAATGCAGTGAGAAGTGGCATGTCAGGAAAGAAAATAAAAGGGGGAATGTGTGTGGGAAGAGTGAGAGAATTAGGGAGTGCTTGGTTGAAGAAGGGAGATTGAGGCAGACCTCAGACTCGTCTGCAAACTCTTATTATTGCACATATTTCAAGATCTGTCACACAGAAGAAGGATTAAGTTTATTCACCGTTAAAAAGTAAGACCAGTGGTTATAATGTACAGTGAGGCAGATTTCTGATAAGTATGAGAAAAACTTTCTCATTGCAAATATGGGCGCTATCCAAGTCACAAGAGAGACGCCTGGAGAGAATGAGCTTCACTTCCTGGCAGTGTTTAAGTGAGGGCCGGATGGTGGTCGTCAGGGCATCCAGGCAGTTTGCATCGACGACCCCAGTGTGTGTTCCAGTCCCCGAGACTCAGGATTTTAGGTGAAATAATAAATGTGTGCAGGCAACATGTATGACTTATGAGGATATGATTACTTGTGTTTTTGATGATGTTTTTCCATCTGAGAAACGTTCAGTTTGGATTGGGTTTCACATTGGACTTTTCTTTGGAAGCTCTTTCGGGCACCATATGCTGACTGTGAAATTGATCAGTGGTATCCCTGTTTCCCACAGGTCTCCCCGGTCCCCCTGGACCCCCGGGTCCCTACCAAATTGTCAAAGGGGAGCCAGGGCTCCCTGGTCCTGAGGGTCCCGCCGGTATGAAAGGGTTTCAGGGACCTCCAGGCCCCAAAGGACAGCAAGGTAAGATTAACCGGGCTGTGCAGGGGAGGAGTGAGGGTCAGGAGGGAAGAGGGCAGGCTTTCCTCTCCACACATGTGTCTCTGGGTAATGACTACATAATCACCTATTTGCATATGATTTTCTTACCTTTCTTTAATGCATATCAAAACCAAACCAAGTTTTAGAGTGGACCTAAAACAGCCAGAATGAAATATAGGAATAGCTAGAAGAACATACAACCTAGCACATCACTTAGAAAAACATGGGTGAAAGGAACTACATCATTGTTCCCAGCTAGGACATACTGGGGGCAGGGGGAGGGAGGGGTGGGGTGGGCAGGAGCAGCCACCTAAAACAGTAAGAACTGGAGCTCTCTGCAGTTGGTCCGGAAGCTCTACCCAACTGTCAAAGACTTGTGCTAATTTCTGTTGTTCCCAGGCATCCTAACCTAACCTAGACTCTCTCTCTGCTTATTTGGGCTAAATACTTCCTATTTTAAGAGCTATTGGAAAGGGGTGGGTGAAAAATAAAGGAGAATGAAAACATTTAGAATTGAAAGGTAGCATATAGGAAAATGTAAGTTTAAACTTCCACAGATAAAACTGTACACATGAAAAGAAATATTATCCATTGTCAGTATATCTGTTGCCTAAAAATTATTTGAGATGCTGGAATACGGTCAAGGGGGACACACTTGAGAAGGTAAAAATGTGTCAGATAGCTCCCTCCCAGCCCACACAGCCTGCCTTTTCCAAAAACGATCTGCCAAACAATAGCAATAGTAATAGCAAGAAACTAGGGAGAGCTCTGAATGGGATGATGAAACGTTCACCCATTCACATGTCCATTTGGCAGCTGACTTGGTGAACTGTGTACAGGGCTTTGCAGGAAGCAGTCGTGCTTCTCTGGGAAGACGTTTATCTGCAGTCGGAGGCCTGCTGGTTGCCTTCCAGAAGGCTAGGGGGCACATTTCAACGGGGAAGTGAACGATACAGCCTTCTGCTGTCTAGGACCGGAGCCTAACTTCTCTTTCTCTTCCTTTAGGTGTGACGGGATCAGTGGGCATACCTGGACCACCAGGTAGTCCCGGCTTTGATGGTGCCCCTGGCCAGAAAGGAGAGAGGGGACCCTCTGGACCCCCTGGTAGGTTTGCAGCAGTCTCCCAGCCTTATTACTGTGTCTCTGGGTTAGAAGCAGTAGGCCCCGGTGTGCGGAAAACTGCAAAATGGAGTTGAAGATGTTATTTGAAAGATTTCCAAAGAAGTCTGTTTCTTAGAAGAAATTGGATCCTGTAGAAGAGTTAAAGGGTTGTCATCACTTTTTCTGTGTAGTGAGGCAGACGTTGATCAAAGCGCAATGTTTCCCAGATGTTGCTGAAAGGAGGCCAAGTTTGATGGCCCCGTGTGGTTTTCTATGAGGGAAGCAGGCTGCAGCCTCAGAAATTCCGTTTCAGCAAAGGACAAGGGAAAGGGGATGACGATGCCAGTGTTGGCCAAAGGGCCCTTGTCTGCCTTGATGTGAAGTCGGCCTGCTTCCCTAGGAAGCAGGAACTCAAATATCCCATAAATGACCGAGATGCTGAAGGTTCGGGGCATCGGGTGACTGAACAAAGGGCTCAGCCCAGCAGAAGGTGTGTGAACAGTTTCCCAGGCAGCATAGTTACCCCAGGGGATGGAAGGACCCACTGCATGGATGCTTTCTTACTGCCCTGTTTCCATGCGCAGGCTTTGGGTCGATATGGAAGAGAAGCCACTTTAAAAGGAGGTTGTTTTTAATAATTCTATAATAATTCTTTCCTAGAGAAGCCTCCAAATGCTATATGCATCACATGCATGGAATCACGTCATTTATTCCATTTATTCATATATTCCTTTTCACATATTTTATTTATTCATTGGACTAAATTGTTTTGAGCATCTGCTTTGCTTATAAAACATCGTATGGTAGTATATAAAAAAAGAAAAGCTAAGGTAGCAAGAAGAAGGTGGGTTGTTGTATTTGACTGGTCTTGCTTGGAGCCTTTCAGAGGAACATGTCTGGGACTAGGGAAACCATTTTCTCTTCTATCTTCCAGGTCCAAGAGGGTTTCCAGGACCACCCGGCCCTGATGGGTTGCCAGGATCCATGGGTCCCCCAGGCACCCCATCCGTTGATCACGGCTTCCTTGTGACCAGGCACAGTCAAACAATAGATGATCCGCAGTGTCCTCCCGGGACCAAAATTCTTTACCATGGGTACTCTTTGCTCTACGTGCAAGGCAATGAAAGGGCCCACGGACAGGACTTAGGTGAGGCATTTACGAATGTATGATTCATCCAACATGGATTTGTTGAGGGCCTCGGTGGTGGAGAGCTGTATTCAGCTCTGGTCCTGTAGTTCAGGGTGCCATGAAGACCTAATTAATGAAAAGAGGGCTTAGCCCTGTTTTCCTCCATCCTTGCCAAATGAGCCATCAGTTGGCTACTGTATTACTAAATGGGAAGCCCAGAAAATGTAAAAGCTGAATCTTTGAAAAATTTTAAGTTAATAAAGCTTTGGATCTCTTCTTCAATTTATCAAGTAGGACCAAGATTTTTGAAATACACACTTGAAAGTTTGCATTGATAGGTTTAAAATAGAGCAGCTTTACTGTGGCTCTTTTTTTTTTTTTAAAGTCCCATGTTATTCTGTCCAAATGTTTTTCTGCATGTTCTAAATTGTGTCCCTGATATTAGTTTAGATCAGCAGAAAGTTCATATCTGTGGTCATTTCCTTAGTCCCCCTCAGATACCCTCCACTACAAAAATCCAGGTTAGGTCTTAACATCAGACAGCAAGGGGCTATATAAAGAGCATCTCTGCATTTTTGGCAAAACTGCCATTAAAGGCAGTGTCCACTATGTTCATACCCATTGTAGAAGGGACCCCGTGTTAAATATATTTTAGAATTCAATCTAAATGTCATACATAATTCTCTTTAGTACCTCTCTTTTCTTGATTACTTTATATTTAATTTAATGCTCATTTACAATCAGACTAGTTCTTTGGTATATTTACTACCTTCTATTTATAATTCTTTAAGAATTTTATTCCCATTTTAATGGTTAGGTTGAATATATGTCTTTCATTATTAGCCAGCTCAAAACCATGTGACACAGAGGTAGACAGTGAATTAGAAAGCAAATCCTTCACCTGCCATCTCTCCCTGCGCCTCCAGGCACGGCTGGAAGCTGCCTGCGCAAGTTCAGTACCATGCCCTTCCTGTTCTGCAACATCAACAATGTCTGCAACTTCGCCTCCCGAAATGATTATTCCTACTGGTTGTCCACTCCGGAGCCCATGCCAATGTCCATGGCACCCATCGCTGGGGACAATATTAGACCGTTTATTAGCAGGTGAGTCGAGCAGATGTATAATTGAAGAAGAAAAATTGCTTATAGTCTAGACGGAGGTGTTTTTTTTCAAATGCCCAGCTCTGGAACAGAATTCATACCTCATGTGACTCACTCATGAGTTGGTTGTCTTTCCTCCCATGAGCAAAGCAATGTCACTGGAGTCCTCAGCAAGCATTAGAAAAGTGTTTTTAACTGTCCCCCCTTAAATAGTGATCTCCGTAAGGAGCCTTTTAAGACAATCTTTTTTATGAATTGCTCATACCCCTGTGAAATTATCAAAATAATTTAATTATTTTTAATTATAGGAAAACACACATAACATTATATTTATCATAACCATTTAAAAATATTTTTATTGACTTCAGAGAGGAAGGGAAAGGGAGAGAGAAATAGAAACATCAATGATGAGAGGGAATCATTGATTGGCTGCCTCCTGCTCGCCCTTTACTGAAGATCCAGCCCACAACCTGGGCATGTGTCCTGACCGGGAATTGAACTGTGATCTCCTGGTTCATAGGTCGAGGCTCAACCACTGATCTGGCTGGGCGAGATCACAGTCTTATTAAGAGAACTGTTCCATGTAGGATCCTGGAACCAGAAAGGCTGAGAGATGCCTAATAAATAGGAAAATCATAGGTTTTTTTATTGCCTTACATTAAAATAATCTCCAGACAACTTCATTTGATTTTTCTTGTCAGCTTTAAGAAAACGTATATTATGAGTCTGAAATGGGGAAAATCATGTATTACCCTTCCTGAGTGGCATTTTTCAAAACACAGACAATACTTCCTAAGTGTCCGTGTGGGGCTGTGGACTGTTGTGGGATAAGACTTTTCTTGCTCAGAACCGTGCTGAGTGTGTGAGAAGGAAAACTAACCGCCTTTGTGTTTTTGTTTAGCTTCCCTTGGACAACAGGTAGAACATGACTTTTCATTTTGTTTTCTATTTACCTTTTTGATAAAACTGACATTTGACCTTGGTTTGGTGGAGAACACCGGGGCTCTGACATGTATGTGGAATATTCTAAAAACAGGGCTTTAGAAGCCTGTGACTTAGTGTGCTTTTCTCTGTGGTCCCATTAATTTCAGTAAGAAACCCCTGGTTTTGTAAGCATGAGCCATTTAAATGGCCCAGGATTGTACATTTAAGGCTTTTTACATCTTTCAGTTAACTGGCCCATAGAAACACAGCGTGAAGGGAACTTGTATCCTTTAAGCCTGCTGCTCCTTCAGCCATATATATATATATCTCACATTTCCTTTTGGAAATAATGCTGCCCATGTCTCCTGGCCTCTTCTGAAGCAGTTTCCATGGTTACTTAACTTAGGTTCCCAATAACTCTCAGGATTTAACATATTTCTTCTGAGGGCCTCTAAGAACTTTCTGGCTTTCTAAAGGCAGGAATCATCGTAAAACTGGGTTGTTTCATTGTTGTATTAGTAAGATCACTGGTTTGAGAGCAGAAAGAACTGAGTTCTGGTTCTGGCTTCGACATATCTAACTGTGACCTTAGTTTCTTCACAAATTATATGGGGAATTAGACTGTGAATTCTAAGGGACTGTAGAGCTCATTAACTGTGGTTCTGTGTTTCCTAATCAGCCATCTGACAGGGTCAGGACCACCTCCCGCACAGCCCCTTGCGTCCCCCTAGCCCAGAGCGAGCCTTTCCTTCGTGCTGTATTTCTGGATTCTGTGTCTGGCAGGCAGATGGTGGCAGATGTATAAGGCCAATTTCAGTAACTGTCGCTTAACCGAGCCTTTTAATTCATCTGCATTTGTGTGAAGAAAATAGAAAATTGCACACACCACACACACCTCCCCCCAAGTCCATGGAAAATCGAATGACTAATTTAGGTCCTCTTCCCACTCCTCATCCATTTTCATGCAAATGTTCCAGCATAACTAGGTGTAATTATTAACACCATCTATAGTCATTTATCAGCGTTGCTAGCACTCTGTTCATTTTGTGACTTGAATATAATTATTTTCCTGCTGGTGTTTCTTTTCTTTTCTTTCTTTTTTTTTTTAACAAAACATTATCTCATCATCAAAGGGTTCCCTTCGTTGAGGGGGTCTGAGTCAGAGCAGTGTGGGTTGTTTTAATTTATTCCTGGACGGCTGTGTGCGAGGCAGCCTGGTTAGGAGGTGTCGGTCCTGGGGAGGGTTCTTTGGGACTGACTCCAGCTTCAGGGGTCCCAGTGACAGCCTTGGCCCAGGACAGGGACTCGTTACTGGTGTGTTGGCCCCGGGTCTGGAACAGGTCTCCTGAAGGAGGCTCACGTGGACACCCAGCCTCAGGTGCATTGTTTGCCTTGGCGATTCTAAGTTCACTAAATGCATTTCTTATATCTTAGATGATTCCTAGCTTAAAACCAATGGCTGGTAGCACTTGGATTTCACCAAGCATTAATTGTGTTTGCTGAAATACAAGCTCATTGTTAAAAAACTGGAAACACAAAAGAGAAAGCGGAAGATACCGCAGCCCCGGCCCCTCTGGGAGATGGCGCTGTTACAGTGTGGCTTTTCCATTTTCCTCCTTCGACAAAGCAGATAGTTAAATCATATGTGTTGGATGCATTTTTGAATTTAATATTTTAATACGGAGACAGGCTTATGACACCAAGGAGAGTGCAAGCAGTGGGCACATTATCCATTTGATAAACATTTAATTGAATCAGATCTAGTGAAGAGATTGGCTGCAAATAATGGGAAAAGGCATGAAAACAAGTAAAGGCTTCATCCTGGGCCATCCCTTCAGCTGTGCCGAGTGTCTTTGTTCTGGTCCCTTCCAGGTGTGCGGTGTGTGAGGCGCCAGCCATGGTGATGGCTGTGCACAGCCAGACCATTCAGATCCCGCAGTGCCCCAACGGGTGGTCCTCACTCTGGATTGGCTATTCCTTTGTGATGGTAAGTATTTGGGAGACTCCATATTTCCCTGGGGGAGCCCCCTACTAACACCCCCACCTCTACTCTCTGATGCAGCCACCTTCTCAGTTCTGTGGCTCCTCCTGCTTAGGCCCAGCTTCCATCGGATCTCCAGGGTCTGGCCTGCTCTGCTGGGAACCGCAGGGGATCCAGTGCCCAGCCAGGGCCCTCCTCTTGCCTAGGGAGGGGCTGCTCTAGGACTAGGTAGCTGGGAGGACAGGGTGCCATTTCCTAGTCAGGTAGAAGAGGAGGGAGGTACACGTTTACTAAAGCACGCAAGCCCGAAGGCAGAAACTCAAGTCAGGAGGAGAGCAGCAGAGTGTTGGCTAACAGTGTGCAGCCTCCTCCGCACTATATCTGGGAGCGTGAGTGTCCACACCCTTCACGTGGAGTGAGACTGCCCCCCTGTCACCCAGCTGCCCCAGATGCCAGATGCCCTGGATGTTCCCTTCCCCTGAAAAACCAATTACAACGGGAAACATGGTGCCTCTTTGAGGTCCATTGTAGTTTCTTATTTTATTGCCTCGATTTAAAGTATTGCTAGAGTCTATGAAAGCTCTGAACTTGTAAGATCAGGTTCTATTAGACCAGTGGTCGGCAAACTCATTAGTCAACTAGAGCCAAATATCAACAGTACAACGATTGAAATTTCTTTTGAGAGACAAATTTTTTAAACTTAAACTTCTTCTAATGCCACTTCTTCAAAATAGACTCACCCAGGCCGTGGTATTTTGTGGAAGAGCCACACTCAAGGGGCCAAAGAGCTGCATGTGGCTCGCGAGCCGCAGTTTGCCGACCACGGTACTAGACTAACGCTCAATAAATGACCCTGCACACATACTTTCCACATCACCATTGTAAGCCATTAGACCAAAATGCAATTTAACAGTTACAATAGTAGTTATTCATTTCTCTCTTTCTTGTTCAATTCCCTCTTTAAAGAAAAATCAATGATTTTTATTTCCCTTATAAAAGGATATATAGCATCTAATCTAGCAAATATAGGATATAATTTAATTTAGAAAGTCTGATGTCACATCAGTTGGTTATAGCATCATTTGCACATTTTGGCTCTTGTTGCATCTCCCCAGTTGGAAGAGGTTTCACTGTTTCAAAAATAAGACATAGTGAGAAAAGCATGTCTTTAAATTCTAATGAAGCTGGACTGGCATCTCCTACTTTGGGAGGAGTGGCTGACTGGTTTCTGGTGCTGTGTGGAGTAATGCCGTGCCCAGAGTGTGAGCAGTGTGGGCATGAGTGTGTTCCCTGGTGATTGCAGGAGGCAGAGAGCTGGCTTCCTGGCAGGGAGCGCTCTGGCTCCTCCCTGGAGACAGTGACGCCCTCTGCTGTCGGTGAGTGGGAATTGCTGACACATGGTCCCTTTGTTCCGCAGCACACCAGCGCTGGTGCTGAAGGTTCTGGCCAAGCCCTCGCATCCCCCGGGTCCTGTCTGGAAGAGTTTAGAAGTGCGCCATTCATCGAGTGCCACGGCCGTGGGACTTGTAATTACTATGCAAATGCTTACAGCTTTTGGCTTGCCACTATAGAGAGAAATGAGATGTTCAAGTAAGTCGGAATGACCTTCTCTTGTAGCACCCTCACCCGGTTGTGGTCTTTATTTTTAATCATCCCTGATCCATATACCTTCCAGCACAAAGTCTCAAAGATCGTTATGAAGCAGTAATTAGGAGTGCTCATCCACGTGTAGCAGCGAATATCTGATTCTGTTCTACATGGGCAGAGAGTCGAGACAATTTTCAAAGGCAGAGCATAGGCGATGGGCTTAATTCTCTCATTGACTGAAGAACCGTGAAAGAACAAAGGTCATTTTTCATTTTTCTAGGTGCACCCACTAGAATGTAATTAAAGCAATTAAAATCTTCAAAGAGCATTTAAAAATACCGTCTCTTTAACACTCAGAGAGGAAAGTAAGCTGCAGTCATTTCATTGCATTTATAAGGCAGAAGTTAATGTGCTGTGTAGTTCTGAGTGGCTTAACATGACTTTGTTTTTTAGACACCTGCAAATAAAAATAAATTTCAGTACAAATGTAGCTGAAATGGAAAGGGAAGGCCTTCTTTTCCTTCCTTTCCCATTGCCAAAATTTCACCTTTCACATGCCTGTCCCAGGAGGCTGCTGACCTTGTTGAAGTTAGTTTGGAGTCCCGCCTGATCCCCAATGGACAGGAGCACATGAGGGGGCCTCTAGCTGTTGTTTGGTTCTAGCTGCGGCCCCTGCTGGAGTGGATGTAGGAGGCCGATGGAGCCTGAGCCGTTACTTACTATTCATTCCCAGAATAAATGCTTCTCACCCCTGGAGATAAGCCCTTCTGTCTTTGCCTTTTTGGAGAGAATTTTGTGGAACTCTGCTATGACCCCGTCTCTTTGTAGCTTAGATCGTAAAAGGTGAAGCTACACACTTACCACTCATAATTCTTTAAGCATCAGAACATCACCAGGTGCCTAATTGGTAGCTTGCATGAGACTTTTTAGGCAACTGGAAACTTGATGTCACCTTTACAGATAGAATTTAACCATTAGCTCCCGAAATGGGCACTTAATGCATGTATCAATCAGCTCCTGGAGCTTTGTGTTACAGGGTAAAGAGGTAAAAATTGGGGTATTTTTGAGCCATATCCTGATACAATGAACTAAAGTGCTTTCTTAACAAAATTAGGAAATATCCTAATATTATTACCTTAAAAAATAGTTTGGGGGCACTAGGATTTTCACCAAAGGTTACTAACATTAAGCAGCCTCAATTTTAGGGCAAAATACTCTGCTTATATGATTCCTTTGGTTTTAATAGAATTTTATCTGTCAATTTTAGTTCAGTCTCTCCCTTTCCGGTAGCCAAAACAAGGTAGGATTTTTAAGATCAAGGAAGCATTTGGGGCACTAAATGTCTTCCTTTCTCTTTGACCATCAATCAGACCACCTGCATATAAATCCTTCGAACGTTATAAAAGTATCTCGAAGGCTAGTTAATTTTCCCAGATTTGTTGCTCATTGTAGCATTCTGTAAACATTTGATGAGAACTTGTGAAGTATTGCGGAGAAGACCAGTATCTTCTTCCCCTGGAGGAGTTTATAATCAGGTTGAGAAGACAAAGTTAAACTATAGTTCAAGGAGGCAGGTGGTGCAGCGGGGGGCGGGGATGGGGGGAGTGGTTGAGACTTTGGAGGCAAGCAGACATGGGATACCTTCACTCTCTATGTGCTCCCGGGAACGTCACTAACCTCAGGGCCCGGGGATGGGGAATGAAGGTGATAACTGGCA
This sequence comes from Cnephaeus nilssonii, assembly GCF_951640355.1. Classification (NCBI taxonomy): domain Eukaryota; kingdom Metazoa; phylum Chordata; class Mammalia; order Chiroptera; family Vespertilionidae; genus Cnephaeus; species Cnephaeus nilssonii. Next base: position 31,265,016 of record NC_137079.1, read on the forward strand.
TGGCTCCATGAGTTATGAAGGCCAGGCGATGCCCCAGCAAGGTGCCCACTCAGAATCGGGCTGAATAATGGTGGCTGTTGGTCATGGGGCCGGAGTCCATCCTCATCTGACCCCTTGGAGATCTCCGGGCAGGTGGGAGAGCTGAAAAACATGCCTGCGGTTTTGACAAGCAGTAAAGTGACAGCTGGCTGTTTTTTGCATCGTAGGAAGCCCACGCCGTCCACCTTGAAGGCTGGGGAGCTGCGCACGCACGTCAGCCGCTGCCAAGTCTGTATGAGAAGAACATAATGAAGCCCAGCTCTCAGCTAACGTCACAACATGGTGCTACTCCCTCCTCTTCCCCTTCCTCTTTTTTTTAACAGCAACGAACCCTAGAAATATATCCTGTGTACCTCACTGTCCAGTATGAAAACCGTAAAGTGCCTTATAGGAATCCGCGTAACTAACACACCCTGCTTCATTGGCCTCTACTTGCTGAAGGAGAAACAGAGACATCGATAAGCTGTCCGTAGTGACATGCCAAATGGCACTTCTGACGAAATAAAAATATAAGTCTGTTCTACAATCCAGTGCACTGATGTGTGAAATGAGAACTCCATCAGAAAACCAAAGGGTGCTAGGAGGTGTGCGGGGCCTTCCATACTGTGTGAACGCCCGTTTTCAGTCTTGTATGATAATAGAGTCATTTTTCACCCCCCAGATGAAATGTTTGTTTATGTCACTGTCTAGCTGTTTCAAAATTCAGGTCCCTTGGTCTGTACAAAGAATAGTCACGTGAAAACGGTGTTTCGAACCTCCAAGTGGAATTACGGGCTCAGCGGCCACATCTTTTGATCCCCAAATATAAATTTAGGTCTTTCTGCTATGTGTGGTACTACGCAGCTGCTTTTGCAGAAATCACCAATATCCTGTGGAATAAAGATGGTCCAAGAGTAGGCAGAAATGAAATATATATATATATATTTTAGTAATTTATATAGATGTCAGCAGTTAGGCAGATCAAGTGTTTAGTGTCAGTTCCACTGTTAAAATAAAGCTTATGACATAGATTCTTCCTTTAAAAGACTGTGTTGTCCTTTAACATAGGTTTTTAAACACAAGGGTATTGAATGTGAAACACCAATTTTGATTGTTCACCTCCAAACCAAAAATAAAAAAAAAAGTTGTGTATTGCCAAAACCAAACCCAGGTTCATGGATATGGTGTCTATTATGGTGAAATATGTACTTTGAGCTTATTGTTTTTATTCTGTATTAAATATATTCAGGGTTGAAACACTAATCACAAACTGAATGACTTGACTTCAAAAGCAACAACCTTAAAAGGCCTTCATTTGATGAGTATTCCTCATTCTGCAGCCCAGTGTGAAAAACAGCTCCGTCAAATCAAAGTATCAGTGTTTGTACCTGTCAGCACGTTCAGGCGGCTTCCGTGTTTTTTTCCAAGCTGTGTTCAGACTTCAGCAGGGGAGCGGCTGGATTGCAGGAGAGCAGAACTGGGCCACTATGCCCGAAATGACATTTCACTAAAAGTCTCCAAAACGTTTTTAAGACTACTAAGGCCTTTGATGTAATTTCTTTAAATGTGTATTTCTTTAAAAATTCAAATTTGTAATAAAACTATTTGTATAAAAATTAAGCTTTTATTAATTTGTCGCCAGTATTGCCACAGAAACATGAAAAGGAATGTTTCTGCACTAATAAATTTGTAAGCTTTGCATACCTTAGATCATATTTAGTTTGCAGTTCTTCCAAATAAGAGTCACAGACTGGGCATCGTTTACAGGAATTACTACAAAGAATAAAAGGATGGTCTTCTCCCACTCTCCCTCCTACCCTCTCTCTCTCTTCCTTCCCCTACTCATCCCTTCCATCTATCCATCCAGGCAGCCAATGTCTACCCATTTACCTCTCCATTCATTGTAGGAATACCAAGGGTTGCCACTTTTTAAGAAGTGGATATCCCCCAACCAGTTTGGCTCAGTGGATAGAGCATCGGCCTGCGGACTAAAGGGTCCCAGGTTCAATTCCAGTCAAGGGCATGTACCTTGGTTGCGGGCACATCCCCAGGAGGGGGTGTGCAGGAGGCGGCTGATCGATGCTTCTCTCTCATCGATGTTTCTAACTATCTCTCTCCCTTCCTCTCTGTAAAAAAATCAATAAAATATATATTTTTTAAAAAGAAGTGGATAGTTGCAAGATAATTAGAGATGAATAACACCAATATCCAACCATTGAAAGTGGATCCATTAGGGGTGAGACCTGAGGTCATAGTTATGCAATGGATAGTGTGAGGCATGGGGTTGAACTTCAAGTCTCACTTAAAGTAGGAAAGAAAGAAGATAGATTTCTTTTTCGCTGGTGATCTAAGTTTCAGTTTCAACTTGATCTAAATATGATCCATGTAGTGCAATACTGCGTGCTCAAGAAAAAGCTCTAAATATTGTTATATTCTTGGTTTTCATACCCACAGAGTTGCAGTGAGGATGAAATGGGATAAGTTACAAGCACGACCCCCTCACTGCTTGATCAGGAGATATCAGTCAAGGTCTTGTTTCGGTCACTGCCCTCCCATCATTGATAAAAGGGAGGAAAGGGGTGGTTAGGTTTCCTTAATATACAGTATTGGATAGGAAAGAAGAAAACTAAAATCAGCCCTAGCTGGTTTGGCTCAGTGGATAGAGCATTGGCCTGGGGATTTAAGGGTCCCAGGTTCAATTTCAGTCAAGGGCACATGCCTGGATTGCGGGCTCAATCCCCAGTAGGAGGCATGCAGGAGGCAGTCGATCAATGGTTCTCATTGTTGATGTTTCTATCTCTCCTCCCTTCCTCTTTGAAATCAATTAAAAATATATATTAAAAAAAACTAAACTAAACTAAAGTCATTTTTCTTGGTGTCTGCTGAAGTTACTGAGAAATATTAATCACCTCCATATTGTAGCCATTTTAGAATATTTTGTTTCTACATGTAAAACTGATTTATCATAAATTATAATTTATTACATACAGTTTGGTCGATATAGGAAAGTACAAAGAAGATCATATTATACCTTGACTCTCAACATTCAGATCCTGTGCGTTTTATACCTGTTTCTGAAAGCAGTTTATATGTTTTATTTTTAAATTATCCTAGAGTAAAATGGACTTATTTTGATGTACAGTTCTATGAATTATAACATATGTATAAGTTCATGTAACCATAATCAAAATCAGTACACAGAAGAGTTACATCACACCAAAAAAACTCCCTCAAGCTCTCGCTATGTAGGCACACACATGCCCGCTTCAACCCTGGCAACCAACCACTGAACTTCTCCCCATCACTATAGATTTCTCTCTTCAAGAATGACATAACAGAGTGTGCAACCTTTTGAGACGCTCTTCTGTCACTCAGCATAATGCATTTGACATTCATCCGAGTTGTGTGCATCAACAGTTTATTCCTTTTTATTGCTGAGTGGGATTACATTGTATAGATGTACCACACTTCATTTACCTATCACTTTTGAAGCACATTTGAGCTATTTTCAGTTTGGGGTGATTATGAATAGAGAGTAAACATTCATGTGCAGGTTTTTGTGTGAACATAAGTGGTTTTTTTTCCTCTAGGGTAAATACCCAGCACTACAATGGCTGGATCATGTACAAGCACATATTTAATACAAAAATAAGTTGTCAAACTAGTTTCCAGAGTGGCTGCACCATTTTGGGGTTCCACCAGCAATGTGGAAGTCCCCCTGCTCCACAGTGTTTGGCATTGCCAGTATTTTTTCTTAGTCATTCTAATTAGTATGCAGTGCCATTTAACCATGGTTTTAATTTGGATTTCTCTAATGGTCAATGATGTGAACATGTTTCCGTGCATTTTTTGGCCATCAGTATATCCTCTTTTCTGAAATATCTATTAAGTCTTTGCTCATTTTTTAAATCCTCACCCAGGATGTGTTTATTAATTTTAGAGTGTGTGTGTGTGTGTGTGTGTGTGTGTGTGAGAGAGAGAGAGAGAGAGAGAGAGAGAGAGAGAGAGAGAGAGAGAGAGAGAAAGATCAGTGTGAGAGATAAACCAACCCGTTACCACCCATATGCACCCTGACTGGGAATCAAACTCACAATCTTTTTAGTGTATGGGACAACACTCCAACCAACTGAGCTACCTGGCCAGGGCTCTTTGCTCATTTAAAAAAAGATGTTTCTTTTCATTCTGTTGAGTTTTGAAAGCTCTTTGGATATTCTGGTTATAAGTTATTTGTTGGATTTGTGATTTGCAAATTCATCCTCTTAACAGTATCTTTCACAGAGCTAAAGTTTTTCATTTTGATGATGTCCTTTTTATCAATATTTTTTTACGGGACATGCTATTGATATCAAGTTTAAGAACTCTCTGATTAATCCTAGGTCACTTACATTTTCTCCTGTTTTCTTTTAAAAGCTTTGTTATTTTACATACTATATTTATATTGCAATCCATTAATTGTTTTTTAATTAATGAAATTTACATAACTTAAAGTTCACCATTTTAAAGTGAACAATTCAGTAGCATTTCGTACATTCACAATGTTGCGCAACCCTCCCCTACATCTTGTTCTAAAACATTTTCAATGCCCATTCAGCAGTGATGCCCCCTTCACCCCCAACCCCCAGCAACCACCAATCTGCTTTTTGACTCTGGATTTACCTATTCTGGATTTCATACAATGGGACTTGTGACTTTTGTGTCTGGCTTCTTTCACCTAGCATAATATTTTCAAGATTCATTCACGTGGTAACATGTATCATTACTTCATTAATTCTTATGGTGGAACAATTTCCATTGAATGTATATGACACAGATTTTTATCCATTTATCTGTTGGTGGATCTTTGGACTGTTTTGACCTTTTGGCTACTTTTGATGATGCTCCTACAAAAAGGTTTGTACATTTATTTGTTTGAATTCTTGTTTTCAATTCTTTGGGGGGATATGCCTAAGAGTGGAATTGTTGAATCCTATGGTTATTCTGTGTTTAACTTTTTGAGGAACTGCCCAATTATTTTTCACAGAGGCTGAACCACTTTCATTCCCACCAACAATGCATCCTTCCCAACACTTTTTATTTTCCACTCTTTGATTATACCCATCCTACTGGGTGTGAAGTGGTCTCTCATTGTGGTTATGATTTTCATTTCCCTAATATTGAGCATCTTTTCGTGGTCTTATTGGTCATTTGTTTATCTTTGAAGAAGTATTTATTCAACTCCTTTGCCCATTTAAAATTAGGTTGCTTGTCTTTTTGTTGTTTAGTTGTAAGGGTTATTTAATCTATTCAGGATACAGACCCTTATCAGATATATGGTTTGTAAATATATTCTTTCATTCTGTGGATTGTCTTTACTTTTTTTGATATTGTTATTTGATGCACACAATTTTAAAAATTTGATTAAGTACAGTTTATCCACTTTTTTGTTGTTGCTCATGCTTTTGATATATCAAAGAATCCATTGCCTGGAGACTAAGGAGAAAATAAACAAATGGGACTACATCAAAATAAAAAGCTTCTGCACAGCAAAAGAAACCATCAACAAAACAACAAGAAAGCCCACTGCATGAGAGAACATATTTGCCAGTGCTATTTCAGATAAGGGTTTAATCTCCAAAATGTACAGAGAACTCATAAAACTTAACAAAAGGAAGATAAACAATCCAATCAAAAAATGGGCAAAGGACCTAAATAGACACTTTTCGAAAAGGACATACAGAAGGCCCAGAGACATATGAAAATATGCTCAAAGTCACTGATCATCCGAGAGATGCAAATCAAAACAACAATGAGGTATCATCTCACACTGTCAAAATGGCTCTCATCAACAAATCAATAAATGACAAGTGCTGGAGAGGATGTGGATGCTCCCTTTTTTTTTCTAGCTTCTGCATGTGGACATTTAGATGATTTGATTTGAGACTTTTATTCTTTTTTAATATAAGCATTGAACGCTATGCAAATTTCCCTCTGTTCACTAAGTTACCTGCATCTCACAGATTTTGTTAAGTTGTATTTTTGCTTACATTCACTTCAAAATAATTTGATACTTCGTTTGATCCACGGTTTATATGAAAGTGTGTTGTTTAATTACCAAGTGTTTGCAGATTTTCCTGTTATATTTCTGTTTTTGATTTCTGGTTTACTTTCAATATGATCATAGAGCATACTATGCATGATTTCAATAATCTTACATTGGTTAAGATTTCTTTTGTGACCAGGTATGATCTTTCTTGGCAAATGTTCCGTGTATCACAGGCATTCAACTGATGTTGGTTAGATGGTTATATAAATGGGAATTAGAACCCATTGGGTTGGTGCTATTCTTTAGTAAGTTTATATACATTTTAAGTTCCGGTCAATTACTGAGAGATCAGTGCTGAGTTTTCTAATGTTAGTAGCAATTTCAATTTATCCTTTCAGTTAAGACAGTTTTTGCTTTATGTACTTTCAGGTCTCCGTTATTAGGTAAACATACACTTGGTATTATTATGTCTTCCTGGTGAGTTGGCTCTTTCATCTCTATGCTATGTGCCTCTATCTGGGTTGTCCTCACACCTCTGCCTGAGTGGACACCGGGCCCTGCAGAGGTGGGATGGAGAAGAGAGCCATCCGGGTTTCTCCCTGTACATGCTCCTGGCACTCACACTCACACCGGGCCCCTCCCCTGACCACAGACCCTGGAATAAGGAAGCAACACCCTAGGTGAAGTTTTGCCGATGAGTTTGCTTTAGGTCAATGTTGGAGCAAGCCTTGTCTCCCGGTGACCACATGTCTGGGGTGCAGCCTGACCAGCAGCGCCTGCGGGCTGGGGAACGGGGTCACCCCAGGACACAAAGCTCTTTTCAAGTTTGCTTGTAGCCTGTGTCTCTCCAGCACCCACCCGCAGGAGGGCTGGGGTGCCCCTCCCTCCCTTTCCCTGCGAGTGGGAGCGCCTGGCCAGGAGAGGTTGGTTCTAACAGCTCTGAATCATTCCGCACAGCCTCTGCGTGGGGAGTGTCTCCCTCTCATTAACGCCCTATTTGTACTTCCTGAGATCGCGCGTGGACTGCGCTCCCGGGTCCTGATTTAATCCCTTGAAATAGCTGCGCGCGTTCGCAGGGCTTTGCGTCCGCACGGCGCGGCAGCTGTCTTCCCTCTCCCACCGCCTGAGCAATCCCGAGCCTGGCTGAGTCACCGGGAAACTGAATCATTCAGCCGCGCTCAGGAAGTACCTTTTATAGACTTCCAGTTTTAAGCAGCGCTCAGGTGACTTCGCAAATTCGGTTCCATATTTTTCCACCCTTTCCCCAGGAACCTTCCTTGTTTGCTTCTTGATTCGCTGCTTGGGGCAAGTTTCACACAAAAGGTACCCAGGCACTCTGCCTTAAGGGCTATTTTTTTTTCTGATGCAAATGAGCAAATTCTGTAGACTGTTAACTGAAGCAGCCTTGGCTAGCCATTTCAGCGAGGCAGCCTGTATTTGCACATCAGATCTCTTGGGATCTAGGAGCAATTCCCAGGACAAACTGCAGATGGCGCCCCTATCTTCTGGTTGCAGGGTTCCACCTCAGCAGAAAGGCTGGCTAAGATTTGCAGCAGCTCTGCCCCTTTTTAGTCAGTGTTTTAACGAGGTTACCCCGAAGCAAATCACTCGGTACTAATTAGGATCCATGGCCACGGGGGGGCCAGGCATTTTTTTTTCTTTTTAATGAGATGGAGTAGGGAGGAGAGAGTGGATGGCGAACTATTTCAAATATACAAGGGAACTCTTTCACCAGAGCTTGTGAATATGAATTACAACGGTAAAAATACAGTGAAAACACATTGTTAAAGATTTACTAATAGACATCATTGGCACCTTAGGCGTCTGTTCTTGGAAGGTTTTCTGCTAAGAAGCCTGCCTCTGAACGGAAAGAAACCCTGTCCCTGACGCCGGTGCCTTCCGTCCTGTCATTGCCAGGGGCTGTCTCCATGCTCCTGTCAAGTACAGGAACATGGGGGCCTAGCCCTGCTCTGCAGGGGGAAAGGGTCTTGGAACCTTAACAGAATTTGGTGATTTGGTGAGGAGGTTACCACCTGGCAGGTGGCTTCTCAGAGGAGCCTTCCTTAGCTCCTGCTGCTGTAGCAAGGTGCCCAGTGAGTGGGCTATTTTCTTGCGCCCCCCCATTAGGAACTACAACCCCAAAGGGAAGACGAAGGCATCCACTGTCGCATGTCCTGAAGACAACTGCCAACAACCGGGGGGCAGGTTCCCACCAGGTGAAAGATCATGGCTCCCTCCATCACCCCTTCCCCCCAGCGCCCCTTCCAGGAGGAGGACAGGAGAACGGGGAGCATGAGCCACCAGTCCTGAGGTGGGCCTCGTGCTTTTCTTTCTTCTTGGAGAGGAGAAGGTGCTTGCCAAGGCCCTGCCCCCACACCAGGAGACCAAGGGCCCCTTTCTGACTTGGTGGATGCCTCTAATAGGTATGGCATCTGATGCCCGGTTGGAATTTGGCTCATGCTCCCAGCACCCTGCAGAGTTGGGGAAAGAGGCGGAGAAGGACAGGGGTGAGAGGACACAACCTGCACGCCCACAGCTTCTTGTGCCTGGAGTTGTGAGCTTTGTCTAGAAGCCTGAGGAGAGAAGTTGGCTTGAGCTGTCCTTCTCCAAAGTGCGCTGGCTTTGGGGAAGGCGACCCCAGCCCTGAGAAGCTGTGAGATGCTTGTGCTACAACAGCTGAGGTTGGAATGGAAAGAGAACAAGCCAGAGTTGGCTCTTCAGGGCTGAGGACTGAACAAGAGGGTGTTACAGAAACTTATCCACGGTGCCCTTGAGAGCCAGCCTAGGGTCTTAACAGAAGCTGGTGATTTTGTGAGAAGAAGGTTACCATATGGCAGGTGGCTTCTCAGAGGAGCCTTAACTTTCACAGCTCAGCTGAAGGCCCTTCTTTCCCCTCACCTGGACTCAGCCCTGGAGGGCCAGGACCAAAAAAAAGGAGGAGAAAGTCTCCCCAGTCAAGGACGTCTTATTTGTTTGCCTGTCTTATGTGCTATGGACAACTTTGGGCCAGTGAAGCCTGTGGAACTCTTCTCAGAAAAAAATACCTTATTTAAAAATGCATATAGTAACACACATATGGAGTATTATAAAGAAAGCTATTATACTGAATGCATTTATCAAGCTATTATAATTTTTGCCATAGTATTTGTACTTTTTTATTAAATAAACGATCTAGAAACAAATAAGTACATCTTAAAAGCACTAATGAGCATATATAATGTTTCATAATATTTGAAATTCTTGTTATATAACATGATCGTATCTGGGTTTTTTTTTCTGTTGGTGACCAAGTTGCAAATATTGCTAATACTATGATGGTTGTGGATTACAGTCATAATTGAAAGAAATGCTGCAGAGGTTGGTGAACATAACACTGCACTTTTTTTTTTCTCATCTAAGTTCAGGGATTCTGAATTCCACGAAGCCAAATTGAAGGACAGTTGGAGCAGGGACCAGGGATGAGGTGGGCATCCTACTGTGAGAGAGGAAAGCATTTGTCAGTGTAGGACAGGACTTACTGGTGGGAGCCTGGAAGGTCCATATCTGCCCAAGTCACTATTAAGGGATAGGACAGGTGATTTCACTCAAGCACAGTTTGGAGCAGTTGGAGGAAATGGAAAACTTCTACTACTCTACTAAGCTCACTTTCAAACATTGGCTTTTCATTTCATTGAACAAATTATTATGGTACATTGTGTCCAACGGCAATGTACAGGTTTTGAAACTAGACGATCTGTGTTTGAATTCTGACTGACCTTAGACAACTACTTATTTAACCACGCCTCAGTTTCCTCATCTGTAGAACTTCGTAGGGTTGTGTGAAATGCTTAGAACAGAATGTGCTGTGTGGTAGACAATCGGGCACGTGAGTCTGACCCAGCAGACACCACCTGGGTCTTTCCCCCAGGTGCTCCCTCGGCCACACAGGAACCTCATTTCCCACACATCTGTGGGTTTAAGGAAGAATCAAAAGGGCCCTTACAACTTCCCAGCACATTTGATGTTTCTCATCATTCAGCCGTTGCTAGCAGACTGGTTATAAATAGAAGGCTGTACTGCAATCCACGTCCTCTTGACGCTGTGTGATCCCTGATGGCTCATATGACACAGTGTCCCAGGAAACTCAACCTTCGTCACCACAAGATTATTTCTTAAGTAGGCCAGCGGACACTCCGAGTGCTCTAGTAAGTTCCGTAGATTAAGTCATGCCTTATCAGGCTGTCTCTGGGAGCTATGGGTGATATAATTCAAACATAATCAACACAGCAACCATCCATTTTAAATCCCATGAATGTCCTGCTTTATAATTTCAGATTTATGGGAAAATGACCATAAACCTTCATAGCCTTTCAATTCTCCCAGTTGTCTAAGATGAATTATACAAAGGAAAGTCTCTCTTAAAACACAAAGACAGACCCCTCATTTGCTGGTCTGTTCACACTCTCTAAGGTGTTCATGCAGGAGCATAGTAATTACAAAAGCCAAACACAGGACCCTTGCTTTATATTTGTCTTGTGTTTTTTTTTTTTTTACTTTATTATATTAATGATAGATGCTCTCATCCCACTCTTGTGTTTCCCACTGTCCTTTCCAAATGGGACAGTTCCATTTAATTGAATACAATTGTACAGGCAAAGGAGTTTATTGCTTCTAACAGATCGAAAATTAGGCAATTTCAAATAATCTGTTTTTCAATCACATTGAAACTTAATTTCAAAACAAGACCCATCCTTATAGATCTCCTAAATTACAAGTACAATTTTGACACATCCCAGGGTGTCCCTGCACTTTGAACCATCAAGGGAAGTTCAAGGGCTGAATTCTATATTTGGTGTTTCACTCTTCCTTTTAGTCTTTGTGTCAACCATTTGACTTTTATGTTCATCACCAGGGAAAACATGAGGATAGATATCTGTATCAGTTAGCTTTGTCTGAATAACAAACCACCCCAAACATGAACTAAGACCATTTATTTGCTGACAGTTCTGTGGGTGGGCAATTTGGGTTGGGCTCCTCAGGATGGCTCTATGTGTTGCTGACTGGGCTCAGTCACACATCCGCAGTCACCTGATGTCCAGCGGCATGGGCTGGGGTGGAGGCTCATCATTGGCTCATTCCCATGGTGCAGTCTAGACATTGACGTTATATTGGCCAAATGCTCTAGTGTTTCTAAGTGAGTGACGTCAGGAGTCATTGTAGCAACCAGCATTTCTGTTCTCACCAGTGTGAAATAGGTCACCATCTCTCTTCCGCCTGGCAGGCTCTCTCCCCAAGAGCCACCCTGGCAGTCCAGCCAAGAGCACACTGTGCAGTGCGCTGAGCCCCTGGTCCCGTCCAGGATGCACCCCAGAGGATCTGTGAGGTCTGCGTGCACCATGAAGTCACCGTGCACTTTCCTCCTGGCTCTCTGACTCTCCTTAGAGATGAGTCTGCACACTCGGTTTCTTTTTTCTAAATGAAGAAACTGATTGAGGAAAGGGATGTTTGGAAAAGGCAAATCGGCAATGTTAATGAGGTCACCGCAGCAGTGGGATGGGGGAGACACCCTTTGGGGCTCTGAGTGATTGGCATTGCTTAGCTTCTAGATGCATGACTCCAATCTCTGCATTCATCATCACATGAAATTCTCCTTTTCTTATAAAAACACCAGTCATATGGGATTAGGGCCCATCAACTGCAGCATGTCCTCACCTTAACGAATTACATCTGTAATGACCCTATTTCCAAATGAGGTCTCGTTCTGTGGTTCTGGGGGTTAGAACTTCAACATATTTTTGCAGGACACAATTCAAACCATCATGATGCCCAAGTAGAATGACTTAATTTTAGCAAGTGAGCTCTCTGTTTGAGGCATCTTTCTCAAAGGATTTCTAACAATAGCTCATGTTACAGGTTGAGTTTATTTTTTACTATAATGATTTTTAAAATGTCAAAGCTTTGGCCCAACAGCATGGGTGAGTTTGTTTTTATTGTTAGGAAGGACTCTATGCTGCTTTCAAATGTTGGCAAGTTTATTTTTAACTGGACAGGAAATGAATCTAAGCTTGCATTTATTTGTGGGCTGTCTGTTATTGGAGGAGTACTATTGTTAGAAAATCACATTAGGGTTGGAGATGAGTTTGGATGGAAAACCACACAAGTCTTAGTTATAATTATACTACTCTCTGCTATAGATTTTCCAAAAACAATCGTTCTGCTCATCAGAATCTGAAACCTTCCCAGTAATGGTTCCTTTTATTATTCACAATTTGACAGCCTAGCAGTTGCCTTTGATCTGCCTTTAATTGAAAGGTTAAGAGGTTTTGATTTAACCTAGGGTTGACTTGAAGGTACCATGTCCACATATGTGAGATATAAATTGGAAAATAAAAAAATATATAAAAGTTCTATGTTGTGACTACGTTATACCAGGGCTATTCTTGTTTGTCAAAGCTAAACATCCAGTTATTTCAGTGGAAGAAAAATAGTTCAATGAAGACCTTGCCTACATTTTTTATTGTTTTAGAAAAGGGGTCTATGATATGGAATAGTTTAGTTCCTAAGGAGAGAACCCATATTTCAAACAAACTGCTTCTATTTATAGCTGGTGTCAGGGAGGGCCAACGTTTCAGAGGAGAGCAAGGTGATTCCATCCTAACTGCCCGATGAGGGTGGGAGTGAGGTCCAGGAAATTGGGACTCTGCCTGGAAAATAGCTGCCAGTATGGGTAACTGGTTGGACAGGTGGTAATTGTCCATTCTCTGAAGGACAGCCATCTTGGGGAGGCTCCTTGGCCCTACTTGCTAGCTTGCCCTTGAGAAACATTTCATTGAGTGAGGTCTGTTACCCCATCCTCTTCCTTAAGAGCTACCTGCGTTAACAAAGCTACCACTCTTACTTCCCAAACCAAAACTTTAACCGTCTGTTCAGATAATATTTAAGAAATTGTTGACTGAAGACAAGTCATATTTTCCCCTATCACCAAAGTCTCAACAAGTCGCCTAGATTGTTTTCCACTCTGTCTTGAGTGATAATTATGAATAACCCCACCTTCCGTGTGGGTAAGGAAGGTTGTCAGATTCACAGTACACTTACTTGATGGCTACCACGTACTGAGTGCCCGTTATGTGCTAGGTAAGTAGTATATGCTTTCTATGCACCATCTCACTTAAGCCTTACAACAACAACAACAACAACAACAACAACAACAACCAAATGAGGTAGATGGTGGCCTCTGTGTCACCTTTATTGAGAGGCGAAGAGCACCAACCAACCACAGTGCTGAGGGCTTCACCATCCATCTTTTTGGCATTAGGCCATGACATGTTTGTGCTCAAGTGCAGAATCTGCCCTATTCCTTGGGCTTCTTGGCGGATAGACTACGTAACTTACAGTACTAGGACTGCAACTCCCCTCTGTGCAAACAACCCAATCTCCTTTTTAGGAAGGGGGTTGTCTATACCAGAGACACCTCCATGACCTCACAAGCAGTTCAAAGTGAGATCACCTTCCATATTTGGGACCATCAGTCTCCTAAGGAATTGGTGACTACTTAGGGGACCCACTGCTCCTCCACTATTGTTTTAGCATCTCTGCTCCCCTCCACTTCCTAGACTCCAAAATAACCCTGAGTGGGATCACTTGCCTTGTTCCTATATTGCAACTAGGAATGCATTTTTTAGAGAAAGAATATGTGCACCCTTATGTTCATAGCAGCACAATTTATAATAGCTAAGATCTGGAAACAGCCCAAGTACCCATCAGTAGACGACTGGATAAAAAAGCTGTGGTACATTTATACCATGGAATACTATGCAGTGGTGAAAAAGAAGAATCTCTTATTCTTTGAGACAGCATGGGGGACCTGGAAAGTATTATTCTAAGCGAAATAAGCCAGTCAGAGAAAGATAACTATCACATGACCTCACTCATATGTGGAATCTAGTGAACAACATAAACTAAAGAATAAAATAGATTCAGAGACATAGAAGCATGGAACAGACTGTTGAATTTCAGAGGAAAAGGAGGGTTGTGGGGGTGGTTAACAGGGGAACTTACATGCCTATATGCATAGCCCATGATCACAGACAATAGTGTGGTGAAGGCCTGAGAGGGGTGGGTATAGGGTACAAGGGGTCATGGAGGGAAAAAAAGAGAGGGGGGCGACATCTGTAATACTTTCAAAAATAAAGATAACATTTTTAAAAAGTCCCCTCCAGAGGGGCCCTGTTGCAGTAAAGCAGATCATGCTGGAAGAACCTTAGCGTCGTGTATTGTTCCTTCTAAACCTCCTGGGAAGGTTACGTAAGGACTGTTTATGTTTTAAACGACGGCTCATGTGACTTGGAAAGACAGATTCTGCGGGTTGAAGCAGGATATGCCCTTCCACGTTTTAACTGCTTCCAAGAATGATCAGATAATTGTGTTCCTTTGAAAGATCCAGGAGAATATGCTGAAGTGTCCCAGCAAAGCAAAAGAGAGTCTCTGTGCAGTTTCCATCCCCAGCTGGCTCTGTTGTCTGGCACTGAATGCTCGAGGAAAGAGCAGGCTGAAGGGAGGATGGGCCCCTGAGGAGGATTCAGGTTCCCTCCCCAAGAGATATAAGTGAATTATTCTGATTAAACGGAGAATGCCATGTCTGTCATCCTGGGCCTCTTTCAGCGATACTTGCTGAAAGCGAAAGAAACTCTGAAGGGGATCTGGTGGCCTCTCAGAGCCTGGGCACATAATTCATTGCCACCTAGTTAACAGAAATTCCTGTGAGATTTCAACTCTAAAAGGCTGGGCTGGTTTTATATGGAGATTTCTAAAGGTGAACCAGTTTAGTAGTCAGATGTGACCATTTGTGCCTGTCCCAGTGGCCTAGCGGTTCAGATAAGTAGGCAGATGCTTTTGTAAGAAAAGGAAAGAAAACACACTCTTATTATCTAAAATGTTTGGTGGTTTCTGTGCTTAGTTGTCACAGGAGGGTCTCCCACACTTGCTTGGGAGACCCACCAAAGGAAGATTTTCTGATGTGACCATGGCTTCCTGCTGCGCTTGGGTGTTCAGGTCTGCATTTCCAATAGAGAACAGATTTCCTTTTGTGTCCAGGGGTCAAAGGTGTCTTGGCTCAGTGTCAGTGTTGATGGCTCAGGCCACAGTGTGCTAATGTAGGAAGCTCTGTTGCATTGGACTCTAAACTTCTAAGGGCAGGGTCAGGTGTTAAGTGCAAAGGTCTTTGCACAGAGCTGAGACATACCTAGTGGGCACCCAATTAACATTGCATCTTGAGTGAGCCATTGGTCCTGTATTTCAGGGTGTTATGAATCAGGTAATGGGCCAAGACAGAAGCTCTGAGGACCAAGACAATGGTTCTCTAAGTGATTTGACACAGCTGAATCCAGATGCTCAGCTCTCACAGGCTGGTGGAAGGGTGATGCCATGTGGAGCTAACTGAGTCCAGCCAACCCACACCCCACACCAGAGCAGAGATACCCCAGACCCCTATGGGCCCGTGAGTGCAAAATCCAAAGGTCATGTGAAGAAGCCTCTGAAATGTTTAGAATTCCTTTTATTATGCAGCACAGACTGACTAATACAGGATCTTTGGATACATAGCAAGGAATCCCAAGTAAGCCTGTGATATACAGAGATTTGGCCAGAGCAGCAGGAAAGGAATTCAGCACTCAGAGCCCATTTCAAAGGCAGGGGGCCTGGCTACAGAGCCTTTGACCCTGGCTAATCATTCTCTTCTCCTGAAAACAACACACACACACACACACACACACACACACACACACACACGCTGCATTCCTCGAGGACTTCCTTTCAGAAGGAGCCGCCAGGACGCACGGCCACAGTGTCCTTTGGGTGGTATGTGCCTTATTAATATTCATCATCTGGGCAGCATTGCAGTAACTTCCCCACATCGCTGTCTTTTCAATGATCCCCCTCGGATCTGCCTCTTTGAAGTGGGGCTTTAAAAGCAAATTGACAGCATCATTTGGGTGATTGGCCCGGCTATTGTCCAAAGGTTTAAGAAGATTAGCTCGGCTCCTCCAGGAGATGGGTGGACTGCACTGCTCCACGGCATCCAGTCATTAATCTGTGCTTAGAGCCGCTTCCCGGAGTGGGGGAGGCCTGGGAGCCGTGGCAGCCACAGCTCCAAGGGCGCGGGGCCTTTTGTCCCACGCGCATTCCCCACAGCAATCAGCCTCCGCCTGCGCAACAAAAGGCATTTTCCTGAATTATGGGAGGCAAAGTCCATTAAGTGCAAAACCATGGTGAAGAAAGGCTCTCACAGTTTCCTAGGAGGCAGCCCCCGGGCTTACACATCTCAAGAACTTCCCTACGTGAGCGCTGGACAGCAAATCCCAAATTTCCCGGGAACTCTGTCTTGCTAGTTTTTTATCAATCACAGTTTCTCGCTGTTCCAAATGGGTCTCCATTGCACGCCTCTGTGGTGTATGGCCTCACCACCTAGTAATGCCACCTCACTGAGGCGGTCCCTTTTTGAACAAAACCAAAACGGACGCTTCCCTGAGGACACGGGTTTCCATCCTTTGAAGCTTTGTTGTAACACTGGGGAACCTGCATGGACACGTGTTATAATGTGAACACCCCACAAAGAAACCTTACAGATGAGTTGTGTTTCAAAACTGTCTTGAAATGTCAGATTTGGGAACGCATGAAGCAAAGCTTTCTTCTGTAGACAAAGTCGGGGATCTTTTACAGCAGGCTAGGTGAAGCAGGACCCTGAATTATGATACCAACGGTACTGCAGGAACTAAACAAATCATCAAGAAATCAATGATTTCTCAGGTTTCCCCTGGGGACACTGGGGGGACGCTCTCCCCTTTGCCTTCAGTTTCCACAGTCCCTCAGGCTTCCCTCCTCCTGCACTCGGCTCTGGGGGAACCATGGGGGCTCAGCATCCCTGCAGGGCGGAGGCTGGAGCCACGGCAGGTGAAAAGGAGGTTGGACTTCTAACGGGCAGCAGGAAGTGTGCCCCCACCGCCCACTTAGAGGGGCTTCCCCCGAAGTGGTTTTGGATGTTTATGGGTTTCGCCAGCTGCTTGCTGAGAGGGACCTGGAGAAGCTGAGAAGAGCTGTAGACCTTAAACCCTCAGCCCTTGGTCTGAGGTCAGTTGTGATCTGAAAAGGGCAGCTCCCACCTCCCACCAGGCACCAGCCTCGGTCCCAAGGCCTCCCCGACCCAACTGCTCCTCAGAGGTTTCTAACACAGTGCTGCGTGGAAGAGCTCTCACAGTTTCTACTTAAGCTATTTTTTTCCTGAGACCAATTACGTGCCCCGGTGGCTGGGTCAGGGGGGTGTCCAAGGCCACCTCCCTGCAGAGTCTTCGGGATCAGTCTTGTTTGCTTCTTGGCTTTCAATTTCCTTAGAAAATGTGGTTTCCTGGGGGTGTGGTGTTCATGTGAAAGGGTGCCCTGCCGGTCCCTCCCACTGCAGGCTGGGCAAGCCCAGGCATATCTGAACCCACATGACTTAGGAGGTTCACTGGGGTCGCTGCTTTATTTGGTCATGTGATTTGGGCTTACAGTTCAATGAGTCTTCTCAACTTTGGTGGAGAAAATTTGAATCCTTATCCTGACCACTTGCAGAGGGAAAGCTTCTTGTCAGACACTTCACCCAATGTATACATGCTTTAAAATTAGAATTCTAGATTAGTAATAGGATAATGACTCACTCTCCTGGACTTTTATCTACACTTACCAACACAGAACTTTCAGCACTCACCCCCCGCCCACACTTACGTTCTATTCTGGGTTGAATTGTGTCTCCCAAAAAGATATGTTGGCATCCTAAATCTGATTACCTGTGAATGTGACCTTATCTACACTAATAAAAGAGTAAGATGCAAATTGACTGTAGCTTCGTGACGCCCACCAGCCAATCAGGAGTGAGTATGCAAATTAACCCAACAAAGATGGTGGGTTAATTTGCATACACAGGCGCAGAGCAGCTGGGGGCGGGGTGGGATGCTTGTTTCATCGCCATGGCGATGACACAGGTGTTCCGCACCGCCCCAGCCACTGTGGGCTTCTGGGCAGCGTGGGAAGGCAGAAATGCTGCTCCAGGCCGGAGCGAAGGCAGTGCCGGCAGCCAGGGGAAGGAAGGCCCATTCTTGCATGAATCTTTGTGCATCGGGCCTCTAGTTTAGAAATAAGGTTGTTGCAGATGTAATTAGATAAAAGGAGGCCATGCTGAGTAGAGTGGGCCCTCACCCAATATGACTGGTGTCCTTATGGAAAGATGAAATCATTATGCCAAGACAAGAGGCACACAGGGAGAATGCTATGTGATGATGTAGACAGAGATGGGAGTGATGCAGTGACTGGCCAAGGAACCCCTAGGATTGCCACAACCACCAGCAGCTGGAAGAGTCCAGGAAGGATTTTACCCATAGTCGCAGAGGGAGGGCAGCCCTGCCAACACCTTGAATCCAGAATTCCGGACTCCCAATCCAGGAGAGAATAAGTTTCTCTTGTGTTAAGCCACTCAGTTTGTTTTATTATTATTATTTTTTTTACAGCAGCCTCATAAAATTAATAGAGGGTTTGTTGAACACCCTCACCCTGCCTGGCAGACCCTGTTATCCTCCGTTGACAGATGAGAGCACTGGCCTCAGAGAGGTTGAGCACCTACCCAATATCACACAGCGCACACTTGGGCTCTTTGCTACAGTTCTGACCTTTGTTTTGTTTCCTGATTATCAAAAGCTAATCAGGAAACAAAGTTTGTGAAGTATGTGAGGGAAATTATCTGAAGATAATTAAATACATTTTTTAGGCATAATGTATGAACATGAAGTATTATAATGGGTTTTGATAAGTGCATACACCAATGTAATTCAAATCAGATAAAAATACAGAACTTTCCCATCACCCTGAGGGTTACCTCGTTCCCCTTCTCAGTCAATCCCAGTCCCCTCTCCCCAGGACACCATTGGTCTGATTTCTATTATTCCACATCCGCTTTGCCTGTTCTCACACTTCTGGAGGAGGCACTCGTACTGTCTGGCTCCTTTCGTCCTGCATGTGTTTCAGATCCATCATACCTTAGGTGTATCCCCAGTTTGTTCCTTTGCATCGCTGCTGGTGTCTCAGTGTGGATAAAGTTTGCTTATCTGTTCTCCTGGTGGTGGACACTTGGTTGGTTTTTGGTGTTGGGCCATTAAGTTTAAAGCTGCTATATTCATGTGGCTTTGTGAATCTTGTTTCCTTTCTCTTGGGTAAGTACCTAGGAGTGGAGTTGCTGGGTTATTCAGAAAAGGTATGTTTAAGTTTATATGCAACCGAGAAATCATTTGTAAAATGATTTGTGAAACCTTATGAAGATGAAGGCATATCTCGTTGCAGCTCTGTAACAATTCCCTTTCCCTTTTACCACATAGACATACATGTTTTCATGCAATGTATGGGTATATAATATACCCATAGCTAGCAAATATATGCAGATATATATTATGCTAGTACAAATTACATGTCATATAATGGAAAGAAATATTTCATTTTGTTATGGTATTCTATAAAGGAAGAAACTTGCTAGAATCCCACGTACTCTGCCATTTGCACACATTGAACATTTTGATCAGCTCCAGTTGCTTGTCTTAGATTGCATTTGGATGATTTACAGGTAGCATCTGCTTAAATGCTCAAGTTTTCAGGCAACTCCTGTGCCTTTGTGGTACCAGTTATGTCCTACAGAACAGAACACATCGACTTCTCACTCTTTCCTCTGACACCCTTGAAGTATCTGTGGACAACTTACACGTCTTACTTTTGACTGCTTTTCTTCAGGCCAAACAGAGGCCACATTGAAATGGAGGAAAGGGAAGAGTTCAGTTATGACCTAAGCAAGCCACTTACTCTGTCTGGACCTCCATTTATTTGTTAGTAAAGGAATAGTCCCAACCTGCCTATCTCATAATGTGATGTGATTAATTGGGAAAATGCACTTAAATATATGTTGTTCTTTTTAAAGAAAAATGTAAGTCATTCCCTGAGCTACCTAGGTTCTTTAACCTTTCCTAATGGCACCCAGAACTAAACTCATTGCTCTGGACGTGTCCCAGACAGTTCAGAGTAGAGTGAGACTAGTATCTCCCATCACCTGGATACCACACTTAGGACATCCTATATCTGTATTTTTTCTTGAAAAATGGCAAGAACTTTATGAAGTTGCTATCACCTCTTTGCACAGCAGGTAGAATATGTTACTCTTAGAGGTGACTCTGATAAAAACATCTATCAATTCACACAATTGCTGAATGCTAAGTATAAAACCAAGGCTGACGCATAGAAGACAAAATGAGTGGAAGACAGAATCCTGCCCTCAGGAATTTATGGAACAGCTGAGAGATCAGACAAAGCACATAACACGACCAGACAGCAATAGAAGACACCACCTGAGGGAGGATCAGTCATCCGAGGCCAAAAGGGTCTCAGAAACAGAGGACCTGTGCATGGACCGCAGAGGGTCAGGAAAGGCTGCAGAGAGCAGGTGAGCCTGGTGCAGGACAGGGAGGTTGGGCGGGGGGGAGGGTACGAATTGGGCTGCAAGACAGAGAAATGAGACTGGCCCATAGGAGCACAAGGGAACAAACACCTTCAATCAGAACAAACCAGTGCTCGGAGAGTTTACATAAGATCTTTATACAAGCACATAATTGCAGGAAGTTAATGTTTGGAGGACAGAGCTAACATTTAGGAAGGAAACCTACTCTCTCCCTAAACATCTCTTAGAGATGCTTTCAGAGGCCCACCTTTTCTTCTTCATCATTCATTGACCCAACATAATTGGACTGTCCCCCAGGGGATAGATGCTGGGATGCGAGTATGAATATGTCGCTGTGTCTCCCTTTGAGGAGCTCTCAGTGCAGCCAGAAAGAAAAACACACACAGTCTGACTTTACCATCACGTGCTCTGGGCCTCACTGGAGGTAGGTCTGGAGTGATTTGAGGGGTTCCCCTAGCAGTTGGCATTGACACTGGCTGAGGACGAGTATAGTGTTCCCTAGACAGCGAGGGAGAAGGGCAGGGCAGACCAAGAAAGCAATGGGGATGTCCACAGAGTTGCCAAGTGCACAGCACGCTGGGGCAGCGGCAGACACGCGGTGTGTCTCCAGGGCAGTTTTCCCAGTTGGAGAGTGAGTCTCGTTTACATGGGGCATCTCCCCTTGCCGGGGTTCTTGTCCCAGCATTAAGAAGGGGCTCTGCAATCTGGAGAAAGGAGCTGCGCGTAGATTCAATAAGGAGTCCAAAGACGAAAGATAGTTTTGAAAGGTATTGGGGGTCAGAGGAGCTTCAGCTAAAGGAGCTAAAGACTACCTCCTTGACTCAGGACCCTGCTTTTATTAACACAATTTGTCCTAAGGCAAGGTGGAGATAATACACTTCAAAGGGTAGGGTTTCAAGGGTAGGGTTTACAGAAGCATTGTCAGGTTGGGGAATAGCCTAGTTCAGGTGTTTGGCCAACAGGAGGCAATAACATGCAGATTAAGGATGCTCTGAGCTGTCTGGCAGTAGACAATCCCATTCAGGTTTGGGGAAATGCCCTTCAGCCATCCCAGATGATTCAGCCCTGCTGACCTGCTGGAACTGGCCTCCGGCATCCCCTCATACACCTGGAGTGTGGGGTGGATGCAGGACTCTTCCTCTGCAGGTTTTGATGAGGTGGGTGCTGGACATATGGATTTGAAAAATCTTTCTACCTGCTGTTGATGTGAGTTCTTGGATGAAAAGCAAGGGATGGGGCTGAGGGCCTCAGGGAGGCAGAGGGATGCAATGGAAATATACCCTGGCTCAGCCTGTGTGGTGGTTTTAAAATATGCCCATAATTCTTGGATAGTCCTTCCTTCCAGAGGTGGAGCTTAATTTCCCTCCCCTCGAGTGTGGACCAGACTCAATGACTTGTTTCTCACCAAGAGGAACAGGCAGATGTGATGATCTGTGATTCTGGAGACAAGGTCGTGTAAAGGCCCCGTGGCTCTCTTTGCTTTCTCCCTGGGATCACTCGCTATGGAGGAGGTATGCTATAAAGACACTCACGAAGCCCTGTGAAGAGACCCACGTAATGAGATTCAGAGCCTCCAGCCGACAGCCGTGGGAATGATATTAAAAACGGGTCTTCCAGCTCCCTTCAGCCATGAGCCAGAAACACCCTATATTAATCATGCCACTTATTTTCTGTATTTTCTAGTGTTTTGACATCTGGGACCTTGCTGACACAGGAGAGACTGTCCCTCTCAGGGCAAGTTAATTCCCAGAGATAGCAAAATATCGTAGTTCAGGCGGCTGTAACAGAATATCATAGACTGGTGGCTTATAAACAACAGAAATCTAATTCTCACAGTTCTGAAGGCTGGAAAGTCCAAGATCAAGGTGTTAGTCGATTCGGTGTCTGGCAGGGCCTTTGTCCTGGTGCCTCCCCGGGTGGCTCTGCAAGGCATGGCGTGGTGTGCCCCCTCCTCTTGGGAACTGTGGGTAACAAACTCTCTTTTCAGTCGCAGTTGTCTCCAGAAAACCTGAATAAAAGTAAAATCTACATTTCAAAACACACCCAGCTGAGCTTTTCCTGAATTCCTGCCCCATGGAAACTGGGAGATGCTAAACGTTGTTTGAAGCAATACGTTTTGTGGGAATTCATTGTCTGATAGATAACTAATACAGCCATGGAGGCCTACAGATTTAGAAATTAGGAAAATGCCATAGTTTTTAGGAAGGAGAGATATACGCTCAATTTTTATTTAAAAAGGCCCCAATTGCATTCATTGGGGAGGGTAGGAGAGGGATTGATCACAGGACAGAGAGACTAAGGTATTGGATCTTCCTATTCTGGCCGATATGGCAAGTGTGATCCTTTTATCTTGTCAATACAACATCCTAGGCCCCGCAGTCATAGACTGTAACTTTGAATGAATGTACTGAGAGGAAAAAAGACAATGTGCGGAGAGTTTGACCTCTTTTATTTGCTACTTTCCAGAGCCTTCTGTTTCATGGATGGGCATTGTGGAAATATTTGTTTTCCTTTGGAGGGCCATCCTAAGAAAGACCTAGAATTGACAAGTGCCTTCTCTCTCCCCTTCTTTCCTCCGTGTGTTCGAAGAGTCTAAGACCCCTGGTGAGCGTTTCCTTCCTCGTGGTTTTGCCTTCGTTATTTAGTTTAGTGACAGCAGAAGACCTGACCCAAGTGCTGAAAGCTGGGGGCCGTTCCGTTTGTGTAGACGGTGAGTGATGAGGAACATAGGACCTGGCAGGAAAAGCAGGGGACTGGGGTGTCCTGGGGTTGGAAGAAGGCTTGGGGTTGACTGAGCGCCTTCTTCACGAGTCTGCTGGGACTGGCTCCTCTGTGGAGGACAGGGCCCAGAACGGCGGTTTGTCTCCATAGAAGGAAGAACTGGGTGGGAGGCCTGAAGCCCTGTGTGTGGGACTGAGCTTAGAGGCAGGAACGGCTCTATGATTGCCTCGGAGCCACCTGCGCAAAGCAGAGTCCTTCCACGTAGTCACATCGTGCTCATCCGAAGGTTTAATCCGTGTGTACTTCTAACGACATCTTAAAACCAGCATTGTAGTAAATCAGGAAGAAATCTGAAGGTTGTTTTTAAGCCATCAATCTGTGTTGTAAGCACTCTTTGAGGAGGCAGAGAGAAGTATGCTTTTAGAATTAATTAGATTTACTAGTAAAAGAGATACAATTTTCTTGGAATTGAAGCAAGAAATGTGGGGACTAGTGATTCCAGAAGTTGGACAACTTGTCTCTCAGATAGAGTCCCAAGATCCTGAGGGGACCCAGTCCGTGAGGAAGGCACCTAGTGGGTCTTCTTATGCCTATAAAAGGCTCCAGTAATTTCCATGACATATTTGTTAGTGCATTGGGATGGAACATGGAAGCTTCGGACAGAACAACAAAATGAGGTTCCATTTACATTCAGAGAATCTGCTTAATTCTTGACAACTAGTGACGATGCTGCAAGATTACTTTCCAGTGAGGACCAGGGTAGAGATAAAGTGTGACAGAGCGAGGGAGATGTGGCCTTTGCCCTCTGCAGGCACTAAACCTGCAAGCCCCGCCCTCGCGGCGGTTGGGGGGGGGGGGGGGGCGGTAAGATCCGATGATTTGGCGACTGATGATACAGCCGGATCGTTTCTGAAGGGACTCGGGCTCTTAGCTCCTGCCAGCCTCCTGCTGGCCCCAAAGCGTCCAGAGACAAAACACCCTGCCCACCGCCACCTGACTCAGCCAGGGTCTGAATGCCAAGCACGGCTTAGGAAGCCCGTCCTTCTCCACGGCATGCAGGGGCCGCCCCGTCCTCTAGGTGGCAGCACACTCCGCATAAAGCAGGGGAGCGTTCTTGCCAAAGACATGCCCTTTCCCAGGAGGATGGCTCTGCAGAGGTAAGACCAGGTCACTGCCCTGCGTCCCTTGCTCAGGGCCTGTTGCTGCTCATTCTCCTGCCATGTCACTGCCCGCCCCGCCCCACCCCTGGGAGGTGGACATGCACACGTGCATGCACAGTCACACATACCTGGTATACACACACATGTGCACTCACATACACATGCTCACATACTTACACTCAGTTTTGATCTGAATGCTTGTATCCTCCCAAATTCACATATTGAAATCCTCACTCCCCCCCGCCCCCCTCCAGAGTGATGGGATGAGGAGGTGGGGTCTTTGGGAGGTGATTAGGATTAGATAGGGTTCTGAGGGATTAGCATTCCTATAAAAGAGGCCCCTCAGAGCTCCCATATTCCTTCCTCCAGGTGAGGACACAGTGAAAAGTCTGCAGCCAGAAGAGGCCCTCACCTTCCCTGGGCTGGCCCCTTGGGCCTGACTTCTACCTCCTGACCCGTGACAAAGGAATTTCTGCTGTTTATAAGCCACCCAGTCTGTGGTATTATGTTATAGGGCCCGAACGGACTAAGGCACTCACCAACACACACTCACACACATGTGTGCACCCTCACAGTACACAAGCATTCACACACAGTGCTCATCGGCACACGCACTCACACACGCCCACACACTCTCACACACGCCCAGCGCCTCCCTAGGTCACCTGCTCTTGCCGGTTCTGAAGGTCAGGGAAAGGGGAGCTCTGGGCTGCCCTGCCCTTGGGTCAGTCTTAGCTGTTTGCTAACATCGTGTTAATGACTCCTCAGCATATTAAATGACAGGCGAGTGTATTTTGCCTCCCGGGTAATCCCCAGACCAGAGGGCTCCAGCTCGTCAGAGTGACATGGGGGTGCTGATGTGTGCTGCCTGCCCTGTGCCCACATGCCAGGTCTATATAAGGGGCTGTGTCCCTGAGGCACACTGTCCCAACCTCCCCCAGCTATGCTCTTGACGTAGGCAAGGGGGACGCCCGCTTTGGTGACTCACCCTGTGTCCACAGAGAGTCACCAGGGATGCCAGAAATGCCAACAACTCAATCACGGTGCTTGGCACCACCCTTTGAACCTGAAAATGCTCGAAGCATGTGGCCCTGGGCATGTGACACAGCAGCCTCCGTGTGCTAATCCTTACAGGGGCGTCTTGGGTGGCTGCCTGCCCTGTGAGACTGATCCCTCAGTGCAGGGCACGAGCGAACCTGAAGACAGAAGGTGCAAGAAAACCCTCATGGATCTGGGCACTGCTTGGGCAGATCGGAGAGTAAGGGGCTGCCATTGGAAGAAAGGCCTCGGTTCTGGCCCAGCAATGCCACTTCTGTGTAGAGCGACCAAATGTATTGGGTCTTACTGTCCTCATTTAGAAAATGAGGGTTATAGTATTTACTGTCTCAGTTTCAAGAATATCATAATAAATGATATAAATAAAAGAAATACAGTCTTGCGGGGGCTACCCCGGGGTCCCGAGGATGTTCCTGGGCCGGCTGGAAGCTGCCTTTGGGGCGGTCCCGGTGCCCCACCTGGTTTCCTGGTGCTCCGGCGTGGCAGTCCTATTTTGGGGTCTGCTCAGCTCCGGTTTCTCGGGGGCCCTCAGCGGCTCAGCATTCCTTCAGGAGGGTGAGGGACTCTGCAGAAGCCTGTGGGTGCAGTGACTCTGCCTCTTTCCTAGGGAGTTAGCTGCCTGGATCTCTGGGCGCTGACCCAGGGCTCGGATCCAATTGCTGCCCTTCGCCTCAGAGCACCAAGCATCTTAGGCTCCTAGAGTGTGGTCAGCCATCTGGCCAGCCTCTCCGTGCCCGGTAATGCAGAGACAATCCTCAGAGCCAGTGTGGCCTCTTGGAGGCGCCCTGTGGTGCCACTGATAGAACCTTCACCATCAGGCGAAGTGGAGCCCACGTGGTCCCAGCGCCCTCCCAAGGCCGGGCATTGGGAATAAAGCTCCTCCTGTCCTACGTGAACACTAGCTGTGCTGTAACCCCACCAGCATCTTTAACCTGCAATCCTTTCCCTCGAGCGGCTTTTCCACGCTTTCCACCTGGCATTTCCATGCTTTCATCTTGACCTGCGCATCTTGAATGTAGGTGCCACTTCTGGGACGTCTAATCTCATGGTGATGGCATGCTTGGCAGGTCCCGAGATAGCTTGTAATTCAAAGTTGAAGGGGGCACTAGGTGAAGTTTTCCTGCCGCACGGTGGGGAAAGACCTGTTCTAAAATAACATGGCAACTGTGTGTCAGGGATGCAAGACTTTGGTGGTGGGCGCCATTAAAAAGGCGGGAAGAAAAACTCACAGAAGACATGCCAAATTCCACTGGGCAAATATGGCACTGGGGCTCCCCTCTGAGAAGGAGCAGGCATGGACAGGGCGGCTTGAAATGCAAGAGTCCCAGGCCCAGTGCAGTGGGCGGTGGGCTGCGGGCTCCTCCCCAGGGACCTGTTTCCCCACTCACCCTGGCAGCGGTGGGGAAGGGAAGCCTACCATGTAGGCTCTGGGATGTATGGTCCCAGGGCATTCATAAGAAAGAGGACGCCAACTCTGGCTTCCAGAGGTCAGATGTTACGTGCTCTCTCCCAAAAACAAGCAGGTAGTTTAACCCAGTGGTTTGCAAAGTGGGGTTCCTGGGCCTGCAGCAATAGCATCAGCTAGGACCACATGCTGGATGCAGATTCTCGGGCCCCAAAGCAAAACTTTACAGACCAGCAACCCTGAGCTGGGAGCTGGCAATTCATATTTAGCTAGCCCTCCAGGCAGGTGGAATGCATGTTCAGGTGTGAGAACCCCTCAGTCTGAAGACATAAATATTTATTCAAAACTATAAGGGGTTAAAGTAAACTTGCTTTTATCCAGCTATGCTGTTTCTAGGGATTTATTCCATGGATGCAATCATGTAAGTGCCCAAGGAGATGGGCATGGTTTCTATAAACAATGGAAATACCGTAAAGGTCTGTCCCACAGAGCAATGGTGAAATCAGCGATGGGATGTGCATATGATGAAAGTCTAAGCTTTATAGACACCGGTCTACCAAATGCAGTCTCATTTGTGTTTGGAAAAGGAGGTAGCATGAGTTCACACACAAACACATTAGTTTGTGTCTGGGAAATACACAACGTGAGCATGAATTAACTTAATAATTTAAAAACTACCCGGTGAAAAGAGATGAAAGCCAAAAAATGATGCAGGGAGAGCCCACAGCATCTCTCCGGGCACTGCCCGTTCTCTGACCGGCCCCTTCCTCTGAGCAGCTGTTACTATCATTCCCATCAGACCAACACACCATCAGCTCATTTCCCCATGTCTGTCTTCCATGGAAACGGAGATAGAAGCTTTCATGATGCTTGAAGATATTAAGCAGCCTCATAACATTTATTTCCAGACTAAATAGTTTAATCTTGCCGTCTAATTTCTCCTCAGAAAGCCTTAGTAACCTCGAAGGTTCTTCAGAGATGTGCCAATGTGGAGCTGTCAGGCGGAGGCATAGTTAATTTCCCCAGATGGGCTAATGGTATTAGGGTAGTTGTGAATCAGTGGCTAATCATGATGGCAACACACTTTGTCATCATTGGCTGATGGATAAAAGAGAAGTGAAATTTAAAATGTGCTGGAAATGAAGGAATATGAGAAATTGTGAGAAGAGAGAGAGAGAGAGGTGAGAAAGTGCAGGTTTCCAATGATCAGCCCTTGGACCTGAAACTTGTTGAAACGGCGCCCTGACACGAAATCAAGGGGGCTGAGATCGAAGTCCTCTGTGGTGGGGGCTCCCATGCTGACAAGATATTAAGACCATCTGCTAATTTCTGATTGTTGGGACTGCAAAGCACCCACAAGGACGGCTGCCTCCACAAAGGAGCCCTGATTACCCAGCTTCCTGGATCCCCCAGAAGCCCGAGAAGAGAGAAATGATCAAAACCACAGCTAAGCCACTCTCTCTGCTCCAGCCGGGAAACAAGAAGCCTAGCGGGCAAGGACACATACCGGTATGCACACCTATGTCCTCAGAGCAGGTGTGGGAGAGAGAAAGGGGTGACACTCAGTGGTGAGCTCATGTGACGGAAGGCATTCCAAGGCTATTAGTTATTATTTTATTTTCTTACCGTTATCTCAAATTCTCCCACCAGAAAGATATATTTAATCATTTTATTTGGCAAAGCGAAAGAAATGTGGAGATAGGAGTTAGTGTCCTTGGAAATATCCAGACCCAGGACAGCTTTCCTTTGGATTCTGACTGTGCAGCAGGCAACTTGGCAAAGGTTCCAACGTAATAGCTTCTGAATGGGGTCCTTTAACTTGAAACTTGGCAAAATAAGAATGAAAGGATTGTGAAGTACCCAAGCACCGTTTCGGGTGAACTGTTTCGTGGCGTAACGATGGCTTTTAACCTGCTTCGTGCACACGGGACGTGTGTAATCCGGGGGCAAGCCCAGTGCCTTGGGGGTTGGTGACATTTTCTAGCCCCTAGCGGCTGAGGCACAGTCCTATTCTGGGTCCTGGAGTGTTTCTCCTGTGCACTCCGCATCACCCTTTCTTGGTTCCTACACTCAGTGTCTGTGTGAGCTATCAGTTGCGGCAACACACATTACTCCCAAGTCAGCAGCTTACACAACAGTTATTATGTCACATTTTATGAGGGTCAGGATTTGGGAGTGGCGTAGCCAGGGGATTCTGGCTCAGGGTTTCTCTTGGAGGTTGCAGGCAAGGTCAAGGCTGTCTGACAGCTTAAAGGGGCTCGCTCCATGGCTGTTGGAGGAGGGCTCAGTTCCTGGCCAGGTGGGCCTTTCTATAGGGCTACCTGAGTGTTCTCAGGCAGGACTTCTCCAGGGTGAGCAAGCCAAACAAGGCAGGAGGGAGGAAGCTACGGCCTTTCATGTCTGAATCTCAGAAGTCATCATTGTTGTTTCCCACACATCCTACTTGTCAGAAGTGAGTCTTTCCCTGCAGTCCACACCCAAGGGAGGCACTCAGGCCCTCCCTGTGTAGGGAAAGGCACTGAGTAATTTTTGTACATACTTTGCAAACCGCTGCCGTCTCCCTGGGAGGTCACATTCACTGCATCACTTACTTGTTTGTGCATCCGTCTGTCCATCTCTCCTTTCATTCAATGTGTTTTTCATGAATAGGTGTGAGCGCGGTGGCAGGTGCTAGGTCAATGACAGGCGAGGGAGACATGGAAGTCATTCCTCCCTTCTCCACCCTCCCCAAGCCTATGTCTAGTTGTTATTAAAATACAATGTGTATATATTTTAATGGCTGCAGGATTGTTTCTTGCAGGAGTGGAGATAGTGAGGGTCTTTGTTTAATTTGGGAGCCAAGTAGATGTTCCCTTTTCAGAGGAAAGTACACCCCTGAGGGCTTACCAAGTACAATCTTTACAAAAAAGCCTACAGACCAGCAGGTGGTTAATTGCTCTGCTTAAGAAGTGAGCAGGAATAAAACAACAACAACAAAAGCCCTGGCCAGTGTGGCTTAGTTGGTTGAGCCTAGTTCCTTGCACCAAGAGGTCGCTGTTTTGATTCCTGGGTTTTGGTTTGATCCCCAGTAGGAGGCATGCAGAAGGCAGCCAATTGTTCCCCCTCCCTTCCTTTCTTTCTAAAAATCAATAAAAACATATTTAAAACAAAACAAAACAAAAACAAAAAAGTGAGTGGGATGGGCAGCCAAACTCTGCTGAGGAAGGGCACCAAGGTGAAGTGCCCAGGGGCATTTAGGAACAAGGGATTCTAATGCCCAGCTTAAGTGATTTGCATTGCTGTGATGTAACCTGTTCCTCATCTCATCAGACCTTCCCATTTCTCAAACCAGTGCCTGTGTGAGAGGTCCTTTGAGCTGGTCATCACATTTGGGATTCCAGTCCAGGCTGGTGACCATAAATTTTGGTGACTGCTCTGGAATAACACATAGTATAAAAACAGAGAACTGAGCTTGTTAGGACTTTGCGAGGCAGTTGGGACACACATACAATGACACAGGGAGTTGAGGCATTGTTGGGGAGCTGGAGAAAGGGTCTGGTCATGGGTCCAGAGGAGAGAAGTGACTGTAGATGAGTTACTTGGTAGGAAGGAAGGAGATCAGTTATGGATGGAACATTCAGAGAAAGCTGAAGAACTGGGACTGATAAAGCTAATGACCTAGAAGAATGGGAGATTACCATCAGAGAGACAAGTTTTAATTTATCATATCAAAGGCCTGACATTCTGGGTGGTCATAGGATCTTAAGTGTTACCATGAAGTAAAAAGGTGAAGAATAGTAGAGTGAGTTGATCAGAGTTGAGGCATTCCAGTGTCTGAGGTGTTGGATGGTATATTTCTGAGGGAACTGGGGTCACCCCAAAGCCCATCTGTACCTGAGTTGAAGACTAAATTAGTCCAGTTCAATGAAGGCCAACTGTCCAACTCTTCAATGAATGCGGTGAGTAGGTGGTAGGGATGATGGGATCAAAAAGGCATGAATTTCAAGGGCACATAGATTTTTTTTGCAGAGACTCAGGGGCTATATTCAGACAGCTACAAGGAAGAGAAAGTGTGAAGACATAGTCTTTGCATCCAGACTGAAGTTTGAGGGAAAGGAGCAACATTCTCTCATCAGGGCTCTGAGATAACTGGTTCTTCAGGGCGAGAAGGGGGCATAGGGAACTTTGGTTAAGATTATAAGGGAGACTGTGTTTCATAGAAATACCAAAGCATGCCAGGGAGGAGTTGGGTACTACGGGAACACTTTTATAAAAATAGTTCTGAGTCAGGTGTATAGAAGGCATGAGTGATGTGCTTTATACTGGTGTAATATCTGATGGGTAGGCCATCCACCATAGGTGAGGTGAGGGTGATGGGGGTGGCTATTATCTAACTAGCCAGTTATTTTTAGTCTTGCTGATTTCTGTGGCTGGTACAATGGCCAGTGGGAGCTCCATCCTGCCTGGTATTGATGCAAATGTGGCCATTTTCTGATTGTCACTATCCCTACTTTCAGTTTGGTCTCTTGGTTCAGTGCTGTGGGAATTCCTTTATTTGCATATAAGACATCTGTAGAAGTGCTTCTCAACATAGGGTCTGTGGACCTGTATGGATTCTGGAATTCCTCTGTCTACAACAAGATATACATACAGAAATCAAGAGTAAGCATTTAGAAACATTTTTAGTAATCTGACATCGCCAAACCATCCTAGCACACGAACCATTGTCCAAGCAATATATATCAAACTAGGCAGGTGTTGTTGAATTTGTGTGGTATGTTGAGCATGGCATGAGCCTGATAGTACCACATACTGGTCAGTGAAGACTTGGAAACTTACAAATATATAAATTATTCCTTTACTGCAGGTACCTTGAAAAGTGCTGATCTATATCTGCTTCCATGTTTATAATTTTTTCCTGACTCAGTCATTAATGATTGACAAAGGAAGAAAGACTCTGATAATAAGTGCATGTGTTCTCTTTGTTGTTTACAAATGGAGTCAGATTTTCCTATTCATGCCCCTGGTTCCTTTAAAGATCCTAGTGATCATTCCCAGATATTCTGACTCAATAGGACTAGGAGGAGCCAGGGGATCTACATTGGCAGCAATTCCTGCCCCCTCCACCCCTAACTGCCTCTCCACCCTGAACTTGGAGGGGCTGTAGTTTGAGAAAAAAAACGACCTCTAAGAAGGAAACTCAGAATGGTCAGGAAGTAGGAGTGTTCTTGAGGGTGGGTAAGAGCAGACCCTACCCGGTGTGTGCTGCAGAGGTGGGTCATTGATCCCCACTCTGTCCATTCAGAAGGCTGGCCCACTCCCTATCAGAAGGTGCTCCAGTTGCAATCCGGAAGACAAGATATATATAACGTTTCTCCTGAAGAGCTGACCGACCTCCTATATGGAAAGAATGAGAGGCTCTATGAGGCTCAATAGTAATTTTTTCATGAAGAACATGCCATATTAGTAGGTGAACCCATAAAATAAGGGGCTGTACTTCTCTCCCTCCCCTTTTCTCGTTAGTCTCTTTAGCACAGTGATGTGAGGTTGTAACCATGCATTTTTGTGACAAGGTCGTGTGAAGCACAAAGAGGAATTTACAAGATCTAGCTCTTTCGCTGTTGCGGTTTTCCTAAAGCAAAATTGGTATCCAGTGAAGTCACTGTCTCAGATTTTGTTGTTTCTAGTGCCAATTTTAACTTTGCCCAGAAATCCCCCAATTATTTGGAGTTAAAATAACAAGAAAGCTGAAACAATTAGACCATTATTTGTGGGACTTCTCTCTTCTCCATGTTTGTCTTGTTCCTCCTGGTTTTATATCACTATTGGGATGTCAGAGTCCATCACGGAGCATGAGGATGCTACAGTGACCACCACAGCCTCCATCCAACACCTGGAGGAAGCCCATGGGGTAGTCACAGGGGGCAGGAGTGTGAAAAACCAACCCTCCCCTTAAAGGGTCTATAAAGAGACAACTCCACCTTCTTTCTCCATGGCACAGCACCTGTTCTCTTATTTTTTATAGAAGGGATTTGGGAAAATGGGATCATAATCGTGACCAAGTTCTCCAAGAGAGGGTAGTGAGGAAGAGAGAAGAAGGAGGGAGGGATGGAGAGAGAGAAAGTAAGTGAGAGGGATGGAGAGAGATGGAGAGAGAAAGAGGAAGGAGAGAGAGGGAGGAAGAGGAAAAAGTGGGAGGAAAAGGAAGGGAGAAAAGGAGAAGGAGGATAGAGGGAGAAAGGAGAGAGGAGGGAGAGGAATGAGAGGAAGTTGAAGTTGGGATATCTAAATTCCAGCCCCCAACTCTGTGCCAAGCTTCTTCTGTGCCCTCAGTGAATCCCCTGGACTTTCTGGACTGAACTTCAGTTTTCTTTTTTTCATGTATAACAAGGAGGAGTTGAACCCAAAGTACCTAATTCAGTTGCAACTCTGGCATCTGTAAATGAAGAAAAGAAACAGATTCCTGCCTATGAAGACTGGAGTTTCCAACACTGTGTTTGTTCCTCAGAAGAGTAGTTCCAGCTCTCCTTAGAAGTATTGTGAAATTTCTACAGGAAAAAAAAAATCACCCCATGCATTATTAAATTTGAAAGGTAGGGTTTGTAAAGGGCAACCATAAACCAACATGGAATTCTAGTTATGCATATATTAAAGTGTTTAAGAGGAAAGTATGCTTATGCTTACAACTCATGTCAAAATATATAAAAATAAAATATAGTCACACATCGATAGATACATGACTAGATGGATAGCTGTATGAGACATGAGTATATGAGTGTCCATTGCAAAATTCTCTCAATTTTTCTGATGTCTGAAAATTTTCATAAGATGTTGGAGAATGAGCAAGGTCTATATTGTGGCTGGGTGGACAAGAGGACAGGATGGGAGATGGGGACAGGACGTGGGGCACAGAGCCGAGGGATAGAATATCACGGAGACTCCCAGCCCTGGGCATCCCAGCTCTGGAAGCCACCTCTCTAAGCGGAGAACTCTCCATCCCCTGCCTGTTCTGAGGCTGATGCTTTTCAGGGAACCAGTGGAGCTTCTGAGCTATTGCTTGTCAAATACCACGGGGCTAGACAACATAAGCATCCTAGCAGACAAGCCAAGGAAAGTGTTTTGAGTCCCGTGCGTTGGGTTGTCTTCTCTCATTCTTTTCATTCATTTCCTGCCCAGTGTATTTTGAGGAGCCAGCAACATTTTAAACAACATCCAGCAATCCATAAAGCTAGGAGATCATCCTCGATGCACGGTGACGATCGGCTTGAGGGTGCCTGGCTTTTAACATAAGCCCTCATCTCCAGACCCAGGGACAGAGCAGAGAGAATGATCAGAAAGCACAAACCCGGGATGATGGGCAATGAAAGTGAGTGATGGACACACCAGTCTTGTGTGCGTGTGTGCATGTGTGCGGTTCCATCCTGACCCTTAGCTGACTGGGGCCCTGCTCTCCACAAGTCTGCAGACCACCGTGCAGGTGATGGCTCCCAGCTCTCGGGAGTGCGATCCAGTTCCAGCACAATCACGCCTTGTTCCTGAGAGTTCCAGGCCCACGTTGCATCAGCTTTCAAAGGGCTCTGACTAATACATTCCGAGTGCTGTGGAAGATTCTGAGAATGAACAAGAGGGAGGTAAATGTCACTATTGTGTGAGGCTGAGGTTTGTTTACCATTTCAGACCTGGCTGGCCTTGCTAAGGGCTCAAGGGACAAAGCATTGTGTAACTCCTACCAGTGCCGAGGAGTTGGGGCTGGCAGAAGGGCAGGATTCGCTAGTCCTACAAGAGAAAGGACTGGTTAAGCACGGGAGCGGAGGTCAGCTAACAGCAGCTTTAAATCCAACAT
Organism: Cnephaeus nilssonii; assembly: GCF_951640355.1. Taxonomy (NCBI): domain Eukaryota; kingdom Metazoa; phylum Chordata; class Mammalia; order Chiroptera; family Vespertilionidae; genus Cnephaeus; species Cnephaeus nilssonii. Next base: position 31,299,720 of record NC_137079.1, read on the forward strand.
CCTATCTTCAGCCAGATGTCCCAGATCAGGGTGTGGTTCCTCTGAGGCTTCTCGCCTTGGCTTGCAGATGGCCATCTTCTCCCTGTGTTCTCGAATCGTCTCCCTGTGTGTCTGTGCCCTAATCGTTTATAAGGACGCTGGTCATACTGGATTAAGGTCAACCCCTATGACCTCATTTTACCTTAATTGCCTCTTGAAGGCCCTATCTCTTAATCTAGTCACATTCTGAGGTGCTTGGGGTTAGAAATTCAACGTCCGAATCTTGGGGGGACACAGTTAAGCCCATAGAAGTCTCCAAACCATCCCCGCCATCGGGGTTAGAAATTCAACGTCCGAATCTTGGGGGGACACAGTTAAGCCCATAGAAGTCTCCAAACCATCCCCGCCATCCATAACTCTCAGCAAATATGCACCAATGGGCATTGACTAGCATCAGGCAACGCACATGAAACAGCCTAATGTGACAAACACCACAGAATATAGGCTCACGGATGCTCACACTGAAGGGCCTTAGAGATGTTTTGCTTCAGTCAGCTTTCCTCAATGAGGAAACTGAAGTGTGGAGAGGGGTGAGGACAGCCAAATACTGTGAGGAACAATAGGGACTCCTGGTTGTTTGCTGCTGGAAATGCAAATTGTACAGTCACTTTAGAAGACAGTTTGGCAGTTTCTTACAAAGCTAACTAGCTTTTTACCATAAAGTCCAGCAATCATACTCCTTGGTATTTGCCTATAGGAAATACATTCTACCAAATATTAAGATTTTCTAGAAAGCATTTAAAAACAGACAATTTGAAATAGCAAAAAATAAAACTAGTGATTGTATTTTATCATTTTCCTCTATACACATACATTTTTTCATAGTTATTGCATTGTCCTTAAAAGTATTCTTGCATGTGTTTGCAATCTATTAATTGCCAGCATTATGAATGGAAAGGACATTTTTCTTCTAATGGGCACTTTTTGCATTACAAATGAAACAAAAGATCCCATGAAGACACAAGCAAAGTGACACATCAGTGAATTGCACTGTCTCACTTTTGGGCTATTTTATTAATGCAAAGCACTAATAATGCTTCACAATCCCACCATATAAGTAACCACTTATAAGTCATGATCTGCAGGTCTCCTGAGCATAGAGAGCGAGGGGGAACGATCGAGACCATGGTGAGTGAAGACCCACAAATAGCCAATCAAGAGTCCACTGTCAACATGTTCACCCTGGATTTGGTGCCTACAATTTGATGGTGATATTCCTGGTGGCCATGAAAGAGGGCTACGCACCTTGACATCATGTTCTGGGATGGTGACTTGGGGGGAACACAAAACTGCTAAAAACTCATCAGCAGGAAAGTGGAAGTCTAGGTAGTTGGGACCCCATTCAAAGGATAAAAACTGAGATTTACTGCCCTCCAAAGATAGAGATAACAATCTCCCTTCAGGCTGTACTTATTGAGTAAAAAACTAAATGAATAAATAGAATAGGGTGTCAAAGAGTGTCCATTCTGGAAGACCTAAAGAAGCAAGCCTTGGTCTCTGATCATTGAAGCAGCTAATTGATCATACACATCGAACTCTCCAGCCTGGCTCTTGAATTGGGCAGCTTCTTATCTGCTGTCATGTTAGTGACCCCAGGCTTCTTCAGGGGAAATGAACAACTTAAGCATGTAAAAGGTTCCTTTCTGGGAACTCGTCTAAGGTTGCTGGTACAGTATAAATGTTACCTGAAATACCCCTTGTTCCTTTGATATATATCCTCCAAATGCGGGTGGCATGCACATGAACTTCTTATGAGTTAGTGGAGCTTGAGCATTTCTGAAAACAATACCAGAGAACAAGCAATGAAGAGGCATGGGGATTAGGACATTTTGCTATGGACACTTCTCTGCATGAACTGGCCGTGTGGCCTTGACTGGGCACCTCTCAGACATGCAGTTATATTTCTTTACCTGCAAGGGAAGGCATCTGACAGTGGTTTGCAAAATCCTTTCAATGGTTCTGTTATAAGGTAGAGAAAGGTACATACAGTCACTGAAAGGAAACATACTGAGCAGAAGAAAGGCCAAGAGGACTGGTATTTATGTTAGAAAGAGGGAAGGAGGAAGACAGGAGAGCTCCCAACAGTCCTCACAGCAGAGGCGAGGGGGCGCTCTGCAGTAAACAGACTTTATTTGAAATATTACACTTTATCTTACCATGAGAATGATATATTCTAAGGCATAGTTTATCCAGATTTTTAAAATGTAAAATAATTTTTCACTAAGATTTTTCAGAAAGTAGCCCTGCGCTTGTCTGACAGCATCAAAGTGTCATATGCCTCATTACCGACTGCTACAGTTTGAGGATCATGCAATTTTCTGCTAAACAGAAGTTAAAACCTGGAGTAGAATAATGTTTTCCCTTCCCCCTTCCTTGGAGTATACCAACAACTGATTTTGAAGTTAGCCTCTTAGTTGAAAACATTATTATAAATGGTTAATCAAGACCAAATGCTTTAGCAGCTTCCACCAGGTGAATGCTTTGTGAATTTTTGTGTGGGAGTTCATTTGTAATGAGATTTTTTGGAAGATGTATAAACACAAGGAAATCTGTTGATTTTTAATCTCTCAGCGTGGCCAATGATCTCCGGGTACCTTATTAAATTGGTTTGTGTTTGTTTTTATACCACCTGAGCAATGACTCTTTCTGCACAAAGAACTTTGAAATCCTATCTAATAAAAGAGTAATATGAGCAATATGCAAATAGACCATACCTCTGCTACACTCACAAGCCACGCCCACCAACCAATCAGGAGCGGGTATGCAAATTAACCAACCAAGATGGCTGTGGCCATGGAGCAGGCAGGAGCCTTGGGTTTCCCCGGCAATGGAGGAAGCCAAGCTTCCCACACACCCTGGCCGGCCCTGGACTCCACTCAAGGCTACAAAGTTTTAATTATGAAAGATAAATAAGTCCCAACAAAAATGGCTGCGGCCATGGAGCTAGAGAGAGCAGGAGGCTTGGGTTGCCCTCGGCAATAGAGGAAGCCAAGCTTCCTGGCCTGTCTTGGCCTCTGCTCAAGGCTACAAAGTTTCAATTATAGAAGATAAGTAAATCCCAACAAAAATGGCTGTGGCCATGGAGTGAGCAGGAGGCTTGGGCTTCCCCGGCGATGGAGGAAGCCAAGCTTTCTGCCCACCCTGGCATGCCCTGGCCTCCGCTCAAGGCTACAAAGTTTCAATTATAGAAGATAAATAAATCCCAGATACCAGGGCCTCCGCTTGGGTTGCCGGGGGGTGTGGCTGGTCTGCAAACCACCACAGACCCCTTGCCCAGGCCACCCCACACCCCAAGGGAACCCCCACCCTGATTCAGGACACCCTTCAGGGCAAACCAGCCGGCCCCCACCCGTGCACCAGGCCTCTATCCTATCTAATAAAAGAGTAATATGCAAATTGACCATCACTCCAACACACAAGATGGCTGACCACATGTGGACACAAGATGACCTCCACAAGATGGCCAGCAGGGGAGGGCAGTTGGGAGGGACCAGGCCTGCAAGGGAGGGCAGTTGGGGGCAATCAAGCCTGCAGGGAAGGACAGTTAGGGGTGACCAGGACTGCAGGGGAAGGCAGTTAGGGGCAATCAGGCTGGCAGGGGTGTGGTTAGGGGGTGATCAGGCTGGCAGGCAGAAGTGGTTAGGGGCAAATCAGGAAGGCAGGCAGGTGAGCAGTTGGGAGCCAGCAGTCCTGGATTGTCAGAGGGATGTCCGACTGCCCGTTTAGGCCCGGTCATACCAGGATCAGGCCTAAACGGGCAGTCGGACATCCCTCTAGGGGTCCCAGATTGGAGAGGGTGAAGGCTGGGCTGAGGGACACCCCCCACCCCGTGCACGAATTTCATGCACCAGGCCTCTAGTCTTTTTATAAGATCACAGCATCAGAGACCAAGCTTCCCTGGGTCTTCTATTTTCTTTACATTCTCAGATCACATGTGTTCCCACACTTTATCTGGACGATGGCATCAGTTCCCTCATTTGAGCAGACCCCATGCCTTGGCGTGTCACCAGGGGCTCCCCTGGGAAAGGCACACTGTCCTCAGATTGTGCAGGGACAGACGGGGCCAGGTTGTCTTCCTCATAGGCACAAGCCAGGGACAGGGGAGCTTCTTGCTTACTGAGCATACTGCAGGGAAAATCAATTAGTGCCTGTAATAAAAAGCTACTTCCTTTTGTTTGCCTTTTAAAAAGCAAATTAAGTGTTCTAGTCATCATACATTTAAATTAAGAATAGGGAACAAAGATCAAGCAAAATTAATAAAGATATATTGTAGTTATATAATATGATCAGATAAAAGGAATAGAAGGATAAAAAGAGAGAAAGGAGGGCAGACAAACATCCAGAAGCACAAAGGGATAAGCAGAGGCAAAGAAACATCCAAACAGACAGGCATATACTTATGTTGACCCAGACACATAGGGTACACTCAGTCAGCATACTATATAACAAACAGCATGTCACCCCCATCTTGTGTCTTCTGAGACACTGGCCATAGAGACTTTTAAAATCAGGTTGCCTTTTCACGTTTAGAGAGCGCAAGTTCCTGTTGGTATCTGCTCCATCTTTTGGAAGACTGGTCCAATCCAACTTTCCCATGGTGTTAGGGTCTTTCAGGCAGAATTAGCAGAAACATTACATAGCTGGAAGGTTAGGCATCTGCTGAGGGTCCAAAATAACTTAGAAGCTAGTTTTACAGGTAAAATACTCAAATAATTATAGAACTATAAATGAAGGGAGAAAAAATACAGGTACATGGACATTCAAATTCAAGGGGCTGTACTTAGGGAACTTAATACCACGTTAGGCTCTGTTGTATCTTCTAGACAGAGCACTGTACTTGAGTACTGCTACTTCAGATGCTGCATCGGATTATGGGTCCCAAACATTGGAGTCCCTCTTACTCAGAGGATACCAGGTTAAGGCAAACCTTCAGAAACTTCAGACCTTTTTGGTTGGTGTTGGATGGAGTGTTTTATGTCAGAGCCCAACTAACCTGGTACCTAGATCCTGCTGCTTCTGGGGCTGGCTTCACATTCTTTTTGAAAATACCTCTCAGCAAAGAATGCCTGCTTTGCAGGCTCCAATTCTTGCTTTTTGGTTCTTTTTGGCAAAAGGCTTTCTTCATGCATACTGCTCCACCCTCCACTATTTCACTCCGAAACTCTGCAGCAATCTGTTTTACCACCAGACAGTGACACCCAACAGTCCACTCCTCTCTTTTTTTTAAAAGATTTTTAAAAATTGAGAGAGAGAGAGAGAGAGAGAGAGACAGAGAGAGAGGTCAGCTGCCTCCCGCATGCCCCCTCCACCTGGGATTGAGACCTCAACCCAGGTATGTGCCCCAACCAGGAATCAAACCAGCAACCTTTTGGTGCACAAGATGATGCCCAACCAACTGAGCCACACCAGCCAGGGCTCACTAGTCCATTCTTGAAGTGGCAGGGAGCCAAGGAGCATGGCTTCTGGGAATACTAGGGTTGAATCCCCAATCTGACATTTGTTTGCTGGTGGCTTTGGGTTGATTGTGAGGACTCACAGATTTTTCATCTATGAAGCAGAATTATGGTGCCTACTTTTGAGACACCTGACTTGGTGTCTGGTCTGGCAACCTCTCTTCTCCATTCTCTGCCCCCAATCACTTCCTTACTTGGCTCTGTTTATATGCATGGTGGGGTGTCCTAGCTACAGATATTACCAGGGTGCATCTTTGCAAGGAGTCATGAGGGAGAGGTTCACTGAACAAGGCAGTGCTGGGGAACACTTGGCAAACAGCTACTGTGTCCGCTGATGAGAGAACGTGGCCTCTTATCTATTCCCTCAGAACTTCTCTGTGGCTGACACTAGCCTGGGACCAAGTGGGGAAGGAGATTCTAGGAGGGTAGTCCTGGCTCCTCCTCAGGTATGGAAGGGGAGTGGCAAAGGCAGGGAGCAGCAGTCATAGGGCAATGGAGCTGGTAAGACCATGCTGGGTCCTGAAGTCCTTCAGTTATAACCTGCCTGAGACCAAGGTTCCTCACCTGTGTAGGCAAATGATGATTCCCATCCTCATGACTTTTGTGAGCAGTGAATGCATTAATGTATGTAAAGTCTTTAACACAATGTATATATGTGTGTATGGGGGGCCACAAACACACACATACACACAAGGCCGTGCACGAAATGATAACAAAGTTTTTATTTTTTATTCACCCTTTCCTATGTGCTCATCTTTATGTTTTTAATTATTATTTTTGACCTAAGTTAGCATGTTAACAGGAATAAAAATAGAAAAGGAGAAACTTCTAAAAATTAGATCTGCATATGTTAATACAGGAAATAAAAAAGAACATTCTTTAGGATGTCTACAATTAAACCATGAAGTACTATAACAATGTAGTCACTGACCATACTTAGAAGAATAAAGTAGAAAATATTAAACTCCTTCTGCACAGATTAAGTTGGACTCACCTTTTGCTGATTTCTCTGCAAGCCCAGGAGGTAGGTATTGTGGCTGTTTTGACACGTGTTTCTTTCTCTGTGTCATGAGAAAGGTACAGAGTTGGAGCTCTACAGATCATGGTGAATGGGGAGAAAAGGAAATGAAAGAATTTGGGTGAAAAATCCTAAGACCCCAGTTAGAGGTGATTTGGTTGAGCCTATTAAAATTCTAATTTCCCTGATGGTTTCAATGGGAATCTTAGCATGGAAGCCTTTGAGCTATTAGAGAAAAAGAGACTATGATTTTTTAAAAATTAAACAGAATCACTATCTTTTCATTTTTCCCTAATGTTTCTGTACCAAACAATTGACAAACACAAGTGGATGGTCAACAACTGTTATATACACAAAGGCACACACGCTTTGATATCCACACATTTGTAAATTTGTATCTTTGGGTCTCTTTGAACCCTTGACCTTTTCAGTCAAGTCTATTCTGTTTCAGCATTTGAGATTCTTATTTCGACATGTGTTTGGTTTGGCTACTTTCTATAAGCAAAGCATCTAAAATTCCTGTGTCCTGCTTTTAAAAATGCACTAGTGTGTGTGTGTGTGTGTGTGTGTGTGTGTGTAGAAGATTTGGTTCCTCCTGCCATTCAAAAGGTGTCCTCATCAACTTTGCCTTCTGTGAGGCAGGGCTTGCTGGAGTAAGTGGGGCGGGGCCTCATTGGGTGGGTGTAAAGTGCTCTCAGAAGAGGTGATGGGATGGAGTTTTATGGAGCGTCAGGGCTGAATAAGAAAGTCCAGGGGATGGGGAGGACCCTTGGGAAGCTGCTTTCTCCACAACTCCATCATCATCAGGGCATTTGGGGCCTGAAGCTTGAACCCAAAGCCCTAAAGACTACTGGAACTTCCCAAAGGTTTGTCTTGAATCTCTAGGGTTTAGAGAAACCCAGTCCTTTAGGATTCATTTCTTACCGGTTTTGAAAAGTACTAATAGTTGTTTTTTGTGTGTGTTTGTTTTTTTTTAAGCATGCAAGAAGCCAGGAGAAACAGAATGAAAAATGGCTGAAAGTTATTGAACAAGACGTTTGCCCTATCCGACGGATGTGAATTCTACCCGAGTTCATGTAAAGATTAGATGCTGATCTCCAGGCTTCTCTGCACGGAGGATTGAGACATGCCTGAGTTTTTCTGCACCATTTATTCTTCCCCACTATAATTTCAGGGTCTGACTTGGCGTTTTAAAATTGAGTTGTCAAGGTTGAAGACAAAGGCGGGAGCCATAATGATTGGCATGCGTGAGGAGACGCAGAACAGAGGCAGCGCTGGGCTTTCTGTGGTATTTTAAGCATGTAGCAGGGCACCAAAGGTACGTGTGTGTTTTTTTTTTCCTTTGTACATTTATCATCTATGAACAAGGATCTCTCAAAATTTGGTTTCTACTAAAGACTGTGAATCTATAATGTTTTAAGGCAGTTTTTTTTTTTTATCAGAGTATTCTAAAGATCTTAGAATTTCTATACTTGTTTTTAAGTAATCAGAGATTTATAATCTAATAAACTAGAAGACTCAGATATCTTAAATTTAGGTTTATTTTCAGAAAGGTACTTTACTATTGGATTTGTAATAAACATACATTTTTATGATTAGCAAAACCAAGAAATTTTACTTGAAATCTGTTAGAGGTTTCCTTCTCCTTTACATAATCATGGGCTGTTTCCCCATCTTGGGAACAATTCCTTGGCTTATTTTTTTCCTTTGTTTTAACTAGTTTTGTGAACTTTGAGTTTTATCACCTTTTTGGAAGCCAGGAAGATAAGACTAAAATAATGAAGTTCATGGAAGGAAAGAGTAGATCAAAGAAATAATAGGGAAAAATGCCCTTGAGCTGAAAGAGATTTACATTTCCAGATGGAAACGAAGAAGAATTTATCAATAAAAAAGCTATTCTTGGAAACATGGCATGTAATTTTGGAAGAACAAGGGTGAAGAGGTAACCCTTAGATCGTATGTAGTGAGTAAAGCACACACACACACCAGGTTATTTAGAAAAGAACACAAGTAACATGAACACCAGACTTCTTTCTTGTAGAGGAGTTAGGAGACAACAGGACTGTGGCTTCACAGTTTATTTATCCATTTACAAACTAGTGGCCCAGTGCACGAAATTCGTGCACGGGGGTGTGTGTCCCTCAGCCGGGCCTGTACCCTCTCTAATCTGAGACCCCTTGGGGGATGTCCAACTGCCGGCAGTCGGACATCCCTCTCACAATCTGGGACTGCTGGCTCCTAACCGCTCACCTGTCTGCCAGCCTGCTCGCCCCAACTGCCCCTGCTGCTGGCCTTCTTGCCCCCAACTGCCCCCCCCTGCTGGCCTGCTCACCCCTAACTGCCCCCTACTCTGGCCTGCTTGCCCCCAACTGCCCCCCCTCCCCGCTGGCCTGGTCACCTTCAACTGCCCCCACCCCCCCGCTAGCCTGGTTACCCCCAATTGTCCCCCCTACCCGCTGGCCTGATCACCCCCAATTGCCCTCCCCTCCTGGCCTGATCACCCCTAACCACCTCTGCCTTGGCCCCACCACCATGGCTTTGTCCGGAAGGTCTCCTGGTCTAATTAGCATATTACCCTTTTATTAGTATAGATACTTATTTAATATTTTCTGGGTGGCAAGCACTGTTCTAGACACATATCCCTGTCTTCATGAATCTCACATTCTAGTGGAGGAAGACCGACAATGCACAGATGAATGAGTAAAATGTATTCAATGTTAGGTGGTATTAGAGCTTCAGAGAGAGAAGAGGAAGAAGGTAAAGGAGCTCTGAAGTGTTGGCTGGGGAGGGAGGTGGCAGGGTAGACAGGTATCTGGGCAGAGGCTCCTTTAGAAGTTACTTCTGAGTACAGATCCCAAAGACAGAAGGAGCAGTGCGTGCAGCTTCTGGAAGGAGGGCATTCTAGGGAGAGACCACAGCCAGCATGAAGGCCCCGGAGCAGGAGTTTGTCTAGCCAAGCTCCGAGGACAGTGGTTTGAACCTAGGATTCTGTGCTGAGCCAATAGCCAACACAGTGTTAGGGCAAAATAAGAACATGATTTTACACATGCCAATACTTGGGGAGTAAGTACATACACAGGGATCTACTTGAGCAATGTGAAGCAGGAATCCAGGAGAGAACACCATCTGGAATATAAGAAATTGTGGTAGCTGAGGATGGCTCAAAAGAACAAAAAAACAAAATAAAACAAGCAAAAAAATAATAAGAACATAAGTTAATTTAAATGATGGTTCTCCCCCTTCCAATGTTTGATGAATGGGTGATACTCTGGCAAGTGGCTTTAGTTCAGTGATGTATGGTGACATTTCTTGCCCCAAGAGTCTGATCACATCCTTTATTTCTGCAGTGGCAATATTTTTATACTCCTTACATTGTAAGTGCTATTTATAGTATTTTAGTTTTAACGTAGTCCTTTAGATAAAGTGTGAATGATTTATCCAACATTACAGGGTAGAATGTAATTATTATACACTAATTTAAGATCAAAGGGGTGAGCCAAATGACATTGCCTAAAACAATAGAGTTCAACATGTTGTTAAAAAATGTTATAATGGAAAGCACCAGAGCAATGAAAGAAAAAACTGTGTACTTTAAAAAACTGTATGAGAGGGAAACCAAGATGGCAGCATAGGTGAACAGCTAAACTGTTGCCTCATACAACAATTTCAAAACTACAGCTAAAAGACAGAACAGACATCATCCAGAACCACAGGAAAGCTGGCTGAGTGGAAATTCTACAACTAGAAGGAAAGAGAGGGGCACACTAAACTCAGAGGAGCTGCAAAAGGCTGAGGTATGGAGATGCGCGTGGAGAGGACGGGCGGCTGAGTGCCTGGCTGGATTTCTTTAGCGGGAGGGAGATGGAAGCTCCCGACTGCACTGAACCCCAGTTCTGACTGCACTGAACCCCAGTTCCAGGCGAGACCCTGGGGAACCAGACTCATATGGGGGGAGCCTGGACTGTCAGGAAAAGAGAGAAGCGCACGGAAACTCAGGGGAGCCGCGTAAGGCAGAGGTCTCGAGGTGTGCGCGCGAGTGCGCGCAGAGAGGACTGACTGCTGAGTCTGCCGCTGGCTTTCTTTAGCGGGAGGGAGACGGAAGCTCCTGACTGCACTGAACTCCTGTTCCAACTGCACTGAACCCCAGTTCCAGGCGAGACCCTGAGGACGAGACTCATACGGGGGGAGTCTGGACTGTCGGGAAAAGAAAGGAGCGCATGGAAACTCAGGGGAGCCATGAAAGGCAGAGGTCTGGAGGCATGTGTGCGAGTCCACGCAGAGAGGACTGCAGCGATTACCGCGGGACACTGAGACCCAGGGGCCTCATAGGGCAGGGCTGACGGGAAGCCAAGGCTGTCTGCTCAGCCCTGAGACTCCACCCCATCCAAGCTGAGCACAGAGGCTTTTGCAATTTTGCAAGTTTTGTCTCATAAGGCTGTCTCCAGCACAGAAGTTCTCCCGGCGTAGACACAGCTGATCCTCACAGCCAATTGGCCTGGAGGTCAATTCCTCCCAGTGATACCAACAACAATCAAGGCTTAACTACAACAAGGCTGTGCACACAGTCCACAAAGGGGTGCACCAAAAGTGTCCACCTCAGATAACGGGGAGGCCGAGCCACTGGGCACTATAGGACACTTACCACACAAAGCTACTCTACCACCTCAGGGAAGCAGCGAAAATGTGGAGACAAAGAAACACATCACAAATGAAAGAAATGGAGGAAAGCAAACAACTGGATATAGAGTTCAAAACCACAGTTATAAGGTTTTTCAAGAATTTCCTAGAAAAGGCCGATAAATTTAGCGAGACCCTCGAGGATATGAAAAAGGACCAACTAGAAATTAAACATACACTGACTGAAATAAAAAAATATTATACAGAGATCTAACAACAGACTAGAGGAACGCAAGAATCAAGTCAAAGATTTGAAATACAAAGAAGCAAAAAACACTCAACCGGAAAAGCATAAAGAAAAAAGAATCCAAAAATTTGAAGATAGTGTAAGGAGCCTCTGGGACAACTTCAAGCGTACCAACATCAGAATTATGGGGGTGCAAGATACTGAAAACCTATTGGAATAAATAATGACTGAAAACTTCCCCCACCTGGTGAAAGAAATAGACTTACAAGTCCAGGAAGTGCAGAGAACCCCAAACAAAAGGAATCCAAAGAGGATCACACCAAGACACATCATAATTAAAATGCCAAGAATAAAAGACAAAGAGAGAATATTAAAAGCAGCAAGAGGAAAACAGTTAATTACCTACAAGGGAGCACCCATACAATTGTCAGTTGATTTCTCAACAAAAACCATGCAGGCCAGACAGGAGTGGCAAGAAATATTCAAAATGATGAATAGCAAGAAACTACAACCAAGATTACTCTACCCAGCAAAGCTATCATTCAGAATTGAAGGTCAGATAAATAGCTTCACAGATAAGAAAAAGCTAAAGGAGTTCATCAACACTAAACCAGTATTATATGAAATGCTGAAAGGTACTCTTTAAGAAGAGGAAGAAGAAGAAAAAGGTAAAGATAAAAATTATGAACAACAAATTCATATCTATCAACAAGTGAATCTAAAAATCAAGTGAATTAAAAAAATCTGATGAACAGAATAAACTGATGAATATAATAGAATCAGGGGCATAGAAAGGGAGTGGACTGACAATTCTCAGGGGGAAAGGTGTGTGGGGGGTGCAGGAAGAGACTGGACAAAAATCATACACCTATGGATGAGGACAGTGTGGGGGGAGGTAAGGATAGAGGGTGGGGTGGGTGTAGGGGAGCTATGGGGGGGAAAGAAACAATTGTAATAATCTTAACAATAAAGATTTATTAAATTAAAAATAAATAAAAAACTGTATGAATGCATTATTTTTATGATTAAATAAAAATGAATTAATTTTTAAATGTTTTATAGTGGAGAAGTATAATTTAAAATACAAGGTTTTTCTGATTGCAAAAAACCTCTAACTTTTAAAAAATAAAATACATTTGAAACCACTTTAACTTTGTAATATTTTGTGAAAAAGAGTTGCTGATAAACCTTATAGCAATAATAAAAAAAATAGAATAAGTAAAAAGAAATGAATAGTTGGAAAAGTTTTACTTATTGAAAAATACCATTAGGCAGACAGGAGCAATCTATTTCATCAGGAAATAATCACAATTTTTGGAAATCTTGGGAAGTATGTTGTAAGACATTTTAAAGTAATATCTACAGAAGCATGCCAATTCGCAGTGAAATTAATGTGATGTAAAGAAGGAAATATTGCAAGACCTCAGAGTGAAATTCACATTTTTCAGATTACTGAGTATGCTGAAATGAATGCAGTAAGATAACTAAATCGTTTGGTGAAAGAGTAACTATCAATTTGTGTGAAATGCATAAGACAATATCAAAGTATGTCTTAATTAATGAGACATTCTTAGATGTTTTTCAGTGTTGAAGAGACAACTGTGGCCAATTTACATCAGATTATAAAAATCTATCTGTAGCAAATTCAAGTCGATGTCAGTAAAATGGGTTTCCAGACTGAGGATGGTTCTAAGTTCATGCTAACATAGAAATGTTAATGCAGTTGAAGTACCGTGTAAGGAGGGAGAATCAAAGCTTTATATGCACAATATCATGCTCAGGGAGTATCTGGAGCAAAAAATGAGTTAGTGACCAAAATTATTGAGTGGTCTAAAATGCATGGTGGTTTGTAAAAGCAGAGAGTTATGTCCACTGAGCAGTTTCAAATGCCATATGAATCAAGATACTTTTGCAAAAACAAACCGGAAACCAAAAAATCCACCCCAAACTCCAAGTCATGAGCTGTGTGATGGCAGAAATTACATAACAACATCATTTATGACACTGTCATTGTGCTTCTACTGCATCCCTGAAGGAGATCAGGGCACAGACATGGCTGATGGACACTTGGCAAGTTCAATGTGGAGACTCAGGGAGAACACAAGTTAAAGATCAAGCCAGTTATGCCATCCCTTTATCAATGGTAGCTGAAATCATGGTGAATGGAATCACTTAGGGGAACAAATGCCAAAGACTGAGTAGGACTAAGTGCGGTCTTCCAGAAACCATTAGGTCAGGCATTGGCTAAAGAGCCAGAAGAGGACGAAGGAAAAGAAGCCCGGTCTGAAAGGAAGAAGGGCTCATGCCATGGGAATTAGGAGGTCAAGATTTCAAGCAAGTGAATGTGCTTGGGGGGTGCTGACAGGGATGGCCAGTGTGAAATAGTGTAGTTAGTAGGAACACAAATTAATGCAGACGTTTGGATTTTGTAATAAGGGACCATTGGATTCCTTATTTTGCTCCTGTCAACACTAAGATTCTCTGAACAAACACCACTCCCAATCTTCCTTGTTAAAAATAGAGCAATAGTGAAATTAGATGTATGTGTTTTTTTCCTTCCTCAGTGTAGATCACAGACAACCCTTTCCTTAATATGAAAGAAAAAAAGCATGCTAATTTTTGAATGGGGAGCGGGAGCCTAGTAGAAATTTTACAGTGGTGCAGTGGGGGCAATAATGTCCACATGCTAATACTTAGAACCTGTGAGTGTATTACCTTATGTAGCAAAGGGACTTTGCAGGTAAGATTAAGATCAAGGCCCTTGAAATGGGGAGAGCATTCTGGATTATCAGGGTGGGCCCAGGATTTGTTAAGATACGAGACCTTTTCCCACGGACAGAAAAGCAGAGGGATGGCAGGGTGAGGGGGACTTGGCCTGCTGATGCTTGGCTGCCGTGAGCAGGGAGGAAGGGGCCTGCAAACCAAGGAACGTGGTGCTTTCTAGCAACTGGAAAAGCCAAGGAAGCGAATCTCCCCTAGAGCCTCTGGAAGGAATGAAGTCCTGCCAACACCTTGATGAGCCCATGGAGACCGGCCTTGAACTTCTGATCTCCAGAACCCGTTACATAGTACGTTTGTATTGTTTAAAAATTACCGGCTTATGGTAATTTGCTACAACAATAGGAAACTACAAAGTGGGCTTTTTAAACACAGAGCGTGGTAATATTTGTATTTTGAAAGTTTATTTTGAATCCATATGTGGAGGAATTGTATCTATTCTTGATTAGAAGGGTCTTGTTTAATCACACACAACTGTCTATATACTGTAAAAAAAAAAAAAGAAAGAAAAAATAAAGCATTGCTAAATAGGAGGAGTTCTTATTTTTCTCCAAAAAAGCTTATCATTTTGCTCCCAAGAAGAGAAAAACAAAACCTGCCCTAATTTCAGGCCACCTGTGTGACTATGATCATGTGCTGCTGAGAGTATTCCGGTTCCTGAGATAAAAATAAGTTGACGACACTGTGTCCTATTAATGAGTACACTGTCTTATCAGAGGACTCTGGGCTTTGATCTAGAGTTCATCTGCTTAAAATCTTTATCATTAGTTTTCCTTGGGAACCCTGGACTGACTTTCTCAGGCTTTCTTTTTTTCCTGTTGAGTGGCCAGTAAGGATGGCTTGTTATTGCACATGTGGTTGTTTTTTGCTCTTGTAAAGAAACATCTTTTGCTCTAAAGTCTCAAATGTAACCGTTCTCCTTCCTGTCTTATTTAAAACACAACAATTCCCATCACTGTCAGCCAAGAACTGGAGCGGTTGTTTTCCTCGCTGGGGTCGGATCAGCACTCTGTTTTCCCTTTGGCTCCACCTTGCAAACGGGTTATGTCCCATCGTTCATGTGCAAGTCTGTTGTTTGGAGTTTGGAACAGATTGCCCCAGACAAACTTGGTAATAGCAGATGATTTGGTTCCTAGGCTGTTCTTAGTGGTGTATTTGAAGGGTCCCAACCTAAGCGCTAGGGTCTGGGAATAGAGGTGATCTGTGTAGGAGGAGAGAGAAATAAGTGAGGAGTTTATCTTTCCTATTTTTCTGTAGATACCTAGCCAACATAATGAAATAGGTGGGGTTCACTTTCTTTCTCTGCCCAGATCCCATCTGCCACTGCTTGAGCCTTTGTCAGCCCTCCATGGTAACATAGGAGCCAGGTTTGCCAACACGCAATTTCCAGTGGCAGCTTAACGTGGTAATTGTCAAATCAGGGGCACTTTCAGGAGAGGTCCCTCAGGACTGTTGTCTTCCTGATTTCCCCCTCATTTCCAACTGCTACATTCTGAGCGCTTATGTCCTGGACCCCACCTCCCCAAATTCATATGTTGAAATTAGGGGCCATTGGGAGGAAAGCAGGTTATGTGGTGGCATTCGTGCCCTTATAAAAGGGACCCTTTCCACCACGCGATGACACAAGAAAGTGGCAGTCTGCAACTGGAAATAGGCCCTCACCAGAACCCGACCGTGCTGGGCCCCTGATCTTGGACTTCTAGACTCCAGAGCTGTGAGAAATAAATGTCTGTGGTTCAGAAGCCACCCGGCCTGTGTTATTTTGTTGTAGGAGCCCAAACAGACTAAGACACCCACATTCTAAGGAGCTTTGTTGGATGAAGCCTGCGTGGTTTCCTGGATCTCCCTGTTAGCCAGCGTACCATGCTTTACACGGGACAGCCTCGCCGGATGCCTGCCAGGGACACGACGGGTCCCCAGAGTCCTGGCAATACACTCACCTAGTCCCGGGCTTCTGGGATTTACACCCCGTGGCTCTGTCAACCTGACCACAACTGACTCCAGGAAGGCTGGACACCTTTCTCAAAGAGTAAGACTGCTTAGATGCACAACAGAGCAGCCCCATAAGGACGCTCTACACTTGGGCTGACCCTGCATGCTGCTTTTCCTAGGATTGCCCACATGTATGTCTTCTGGTCCCGAATGAACTATTAAGAGTGTTCCTTTTCACACACAGTGGTCACCCTGTCTACACCGCCCAGCATTTGGCTGAATGGTGAGGTTTGAGGAGCAACACGGGGAGGGGTTCGGGGTAGTTAGGCTTGGAAGGGACACTAGTGGCAAGACTGAAAAAGCCACAAGACCTCAAGAGAGAGCCAACTCCATCCAGAGGGGATGCACAAACGTCCTCTTCTAGAGGATGGCCTCAAGCTAGGGGACTCTGTTCATGAACTCAACCAGTTTTTATCAAATCTGTCCTACGTGGCAGACACTGCCCAAATCAGGGGACACTGTGGTGTGTGGGCTGGGTGTGGTCTAACCACCAAGTAAGGAGGTGTACCCATCAGTGTGACCAGTCTGGCAGGAGAAGAGGGGCCCTTACCCCAGACTTGTGGTGTCAGGAAAGGCTTTCCAGAAAAGTGCCTCTGCCCTGAGCCCAGAAAGGGGTCATGAGAGCAAATTAGCTGGAAGGAAAGGGATGGAGTAGAGTGGGGCAGATTCCAGGCCTGGAGGTGAGTGAGCATGGCACATGGGAGGACATGAGTGGCTACTGAGTCACTGGGAGTACTGCACAGTGGTACCCAAATTAAGGTCCCCAGACTAGCAGCATCAGTATCTGGGAAATTGTCAGCAATGCAAATTCTCAGGCCCCACCCAACCTCCTGAATCAGAGACTCTGGAGGCCCAATGACCTGTGTGTTAACAAGGCGCCCGGGGTTCCGAGGCCTGCTCAAGGTTGAGCATCCCGGCTACAGCCTCTCAGAGTCAGTGCCGCTCCCATTGGAGCCACTGCTTTGGGGGAGCTGAGGGCTTCTTTGGGTGCCCTCACATAGACCCCTCTGCACGAGGTCTGTGCAATCTGGGAAGTCCAACTCCAGGGCAGTCCACGCACGCTCCCAACTCTGGGGCCTCTCATGCAGGACACTCAGGGCTTCGGATTTGGGAACATCTGATTTCCTACCATCTCAGGGACATCCTTCCATCTACACTTGGCTGCATGACAGTGAGAACTCATTTTTGAAGCCTTTGCAGAAAGGAAGGGAGAAAATAAGTGGTTCCACTTGACCAGCACCACCTTTCCTAAGGTGCTGGCTCCTTGGCACTGATCTCTCTGACTTTCCACTGGGAAGAGACATTCCACAAGATGCAGCCTGCATGGGGCATGGGTAAAGGGCACAGACCCTGGAGCTGGACTGCTTGGCTTCTAATCCCAACTTCACCACTTACTCGCTGTGTCGTGAAAGGCAGGGCACTCAACCTCTATCTGCCTCAGTTTCTTTATCTGTAAAATGGAGATGATTTCCCTTCCACATGGGATTATTGTGCGTAATGAATAAACTAATAAATGTGAAGCTTTCTAAACAGGGCCAACTGTAGAACACGTACTTAAAAATATTACCTAGTGTTTTCAGCTCTGTGGCATCTCTCTATATTGTAGTGTGTTTTTTTTTTAAATTTAATAAATCTTTATTGTTCAGATGATTACAATTGTTCCTCTTCCCCGCCCCCCCCCCATAGCTCCCCTCCACCTGGTTCCTACCCGACCCAGTGCCCTTACCTCCCCACCACTGTCCTCATCCATAGGTGTACGATTTTTGTCCAGTCTCTTCCTGCATCCCCCTGAGAATTGTCAGTCCACTCCCTTTCAATGCTCCTGATTCTATTATATTCACCAGTTTATCCTGTTCATCAGATTTTTTATTCACTTGATTTTTAGATTCACTTGTTGATAAACATGTATTTGTTGTTCATAATTTTTATCTTTACCTTTTTCTTCTTCTTCCTCTTCTTAAAGAATACCTTTCAGCATTCCATATACTACTGGTTTGGTGGTGATGAACTCCTTTAGCTTTTTCTTATCTGTGAAGCTCTTTATCTGACCTTCAATTCTGAATGATAGCTTTGCTGGGTAGATTAATCTTGGTTGTAGGTTCTTGTTATTCATCACTTTGAATATTTCTTGCCACTCCCTTCTGGCCTGCATAGTGTCTGTTGAGAAATCAGCTGACAATTGTATGGGTGCTCCCTTGTAGGTAATTAACTGTTTTTCTCTTGCTGCTTTTAATATTCTCTATTTGTCTATTGCTCTTGGCATTTTAATTATGATGTGTCTTGGTGTGATCCTCTTTGGATTCCTTTTGTTTGGGGTTCTCTGCACTTCCTGGACTTGTAAGTCTATTTCTTTCACCAGGTGGGGGAAGTTTTCGGTCATTATTTCTTCCAATAGGTTTTCAGTATCTTGCTCTCTCGCTTCTTCTGGCATCCCCATAATTCTTATGTTGGTACACTTGAGGTTGTCCCAGAGGCTCCTTACACTATCTTCAAATTTTTGGATTCTTTTTTCTCTTTGCTTTTCTGGTTGAGTGTTTTTTGCTTCTTTGAATTTCAAATCTTTGACTTGATTCTTGCAGTCCTCGAGTCTGCTGTTAGGTCTCTGTATGATATTTTTTATTTCAGTCAGTGTATGTTTAATTTCTAGTTAGTCCTTTTTCATATCCTTGAGGGTCTCGCTAAATTTATTGGCCTTTTCTAGGAACTTCTTGAAAAACCTTATAACTGTGGTTTTGAACTCTATATCCAGTTGTTTGCTTTCCTCCATTTCTTTCATTTGTGATCTGTTTCTTTGTCTCCACATTTTTGCTGTTTCCCTGAGTTGGTAGAGTAGCTTTGTGTCCTAGGTGTCCTATATGGCTCAGTGGCTCAGCCTCCCCCAGTTACCTGAGGTGGACACTTTTGGTGCACCCCTTTGTGGACTGTGTGCACAGCCTTGTTGTAGTTAAGCCTTGATTGTTGTTGGTATCACTGGGAGGAATTGACCTCCAGGCCAATTGGCTGTGAGGATCAGCTGTGTCTACGCCGGGAGAACTTCTGTGCTGGAGACACCCTTATGAGACAAAACTTGCAAAATTGCAAAAGCCTCTGTGCTCAGCTTGGATGGGGTGGAGTCAGGGCGGAGCAGACAGCCTTGGCTTCCCATCAGCCCTGCCCTCTGAGGCCCCTGGGTCTCAGTGTCCCTCGGTAATAGCTGCAGGCACCTCTGAGAGAAAGCTGCCCTCGAGTTTTGCCCACTGCCAGACAGTTCAGTTTCTCCCCGAATGAGTCTGGGTTCCCAGAAACTCGCCCGGAACTGGAGTTCAGCGCAGTCGGGTGCTTCCGTCTCCCTCCTGCTTTAGAAAGCCAGCCGCACACCCAGTCGCCTGTCCTCTCTGTGTGCGCGCGCCTCCAGACCTCTGACTTCCGCAGCTCCCCTGAGTCTCAGTGTGTTTTCTCTTTTCCTGACAGTCCAGATTCCCCCTGAATGAGTCTGGTTTCCCAGAGTCTCGCCCGGGACTGGAGTTCAGTGCAGTCAGGAGCTTCTGTCTCCCTCTCACTTTGGAAATCCAGCCGCGCACTCAGCCGCCCGTGCACTCAGCCGCCCGTCCTCTGTCTCCGTACCTCAGCCTTTTGCAGCTCCTCTGAGTCTCAATGTGCTTTCCTTTTTTCTTCTAGTTGTAGAATTTCCACTCAGCCAGCTTTCCTGTGGTTCTGGATGGTGTCTGTTTTGTCTTTTAGTTGTAGTTTTGATATTGTTGTGCGAGGCAGCAGTTTAGGTGTTTACCTATGCCGCCATCTTGGTTTCCTCTATATTGTAGTGTTGTTATTGCCTCTTCTCCAGCAGAACGTTGGGGCCACATCCTGTATGGCTGCCTCTGTGAAGCTCTATTACCCACCGACACAGGAACACCTGCAGCTGTCTGCTTTCCCAACTTCTCTGTTGAAGACATCCCGACACACTGAGGTTGATCAGTAGCTCTAAGGAGGGTTATCTGATGAGCTCATTCACTCTAATATATAGCTGCTACCCGCACCTTAACTTTCCCAGGGTGTTAGAGCTTGTTTGTTAAGGTAATACCCCATTTCTCAGCTGCCCTTTTCATTTAAAACTAGAGGCCCGGTGCACGAGTTAGTGCATGGGTGGGGTCCCTCATCTTGGCTGGTGATCAGGGCCCATTGGGGCCACTTCGCCCAGACCCGATGGGGGCGATTAGGGCTGGCCGGGGGGGAGGGACCTAGGGAGGTTGGCTGTGGGGGGGCACTGACCACCAGGGGGCAGCTCCTTCATTGAGCGTCTGCCCCCTGGTGGTCAGTATGCATCATAGTGACCAGTTGACTGGTTTTTCAGTCAACTGACATAACGGTCACTTAGGCTTTTATATAGATAGATAGCTCCCCCCTCACCCCCCCCCCCCCCCCAATCATGGATTCTATTGCAGAGTTAGGAGTTTAAACTGGTAAAGATGGTGTTTTGGGGAGAATGCCTAGTGACATTTTGCCCATATGGAGGGCATATGAGCCATTAAAATGCCCACAGTCTGCTTTTTCTGCTTTTTGGCTTTTTACTTTCCTATCAGCCCACTGGAGCAAGTAGCAGATTGCTTCACTTTGGTGGAATCTTGTAGAGCATTATTCCTCCTAAGTGTATATTCTGAAACTTTAGTCACATATGTGATATGTATAGGTGATATATATGTGTATGATATATATATTATATATGTGATATATACGTGATATATGTGATATATATATATAAGGGTGAGCAAAAAGTAGGTTTACAAAATAATACAATAATTAATAATAATATAAGAATAAACTCTATAAACTGTTTCATATATATATATATATATATATATATATATATATATATATATATAGAAAGAGAGAGAGAGAGAGAGAGAGAGAGAGAGAGAGAGAGAGAGAGAGAGATATCCCCGGAGTCAAAAGTCAAATTACTTACTTCTCATATAAATGTGGTAGATGTAATATGCATTGTTTTCCAAACTTATTTGATCTCCAAGCACTTTTTTGGGGGAGCATCTCGGGGTTTGGTTTCTGTGGGGCCACACTTCAGAAACATGGTTTTCACTGGCACAGACTTAGGAGCAGGAAGTTGTGTGTGGGGTGGGGTGGGGGTGGGGGGCTACCACAGTCAGGTAGGTAACTGTTCATGGTCCTGAACCATCCCTGTGGGCTATACTAGCATAGGGCTGGTTCTTGTAAAACCAGGACACTGGATCTTCTGTAGACTCAGG
Organism: Cnephaeus nilssonii; assembly: GCF_951640355.1. NCBI lineage: Eukaryota > Metazoa > Chordata > Mammalia > Chiroptera > Vespertilionidae > Cnephaeus > Cnephaeus nilssonii. Next base: position 31,321,101 of record NC_137079.1, read on the forward strand.
GATTCTGAACTGTGGGAGGGAAAACATGGTGCTGGAAGAGAATGGAAGGACTAGGGAATGAGAAACAGCCAAGTCTGCTGCTGGAGAGGCAGAGCCCTGCGAGGTTGCCAGGAGGAGAGAAACAGATAATCCTTTCACCATTGTTTTCAAAGAATTTTAGTTATCAAGAAAGCAATCACCATGGTCCTCAGTTAAAACCTAGAAAGACTAAAGGAGAGTAAGAAGTTAATGTGCAGTTAATGTCTCAATAGAACCAGTGTTGACAAATAGATAAGCTTGCCAATGCAGTCAGTGTCACTGGGTTATAACAAAAGTGCTCTTGGCTTTCATTAGTATTTTTTTTTTAACCATGTGAAAAATTTGCCAATTTAATGTAGATTGAAGCGTCTCTCCTTATCATAAAAACGAAATCACTGTCTGTATGCTGTGGGGAATTATGAAAGGATGTATCCTACCTCATCTCCCTTGGGTTTCAGACCAATAGGGAGCCGTGATAACACCCACAGGCTTCTCTTGGAGTCAGCACAAGTTTAGGCTTAATCAGACCTGTTTGCTTCGATGTGGGGCACATGGTCAGGTTTCCTCTTTCTCATCTATATCCTCCTAGGCAAATACAGTCTCCAATATTAAAGCGTTTACACCTTATTTTACACTACCAGTTTTTCTAAGATAATTCTGCCAAAGTTGAAAACTTTTTTTATTTTTTTCCAAATCACCATAAGAAAATATTTCAGTCCAAACAATCATTTTTAAGCCTATAATTAAAATTATTTTATGAGATAATCTGCAACTTGAAAAATAAATGTTACTCTTATGATACTGCTTATGATTGGAGGCAGGAGTGGGGCAGGCCAGTGGACCCTTCAGATCCCATCTCCAGAGAATTTGTTTCTCCCTCAAGACGGAATGATGGGCATTTGAATAAGCTCTACACTGAATAGTCTCCAGGCTCTGTAATATCCAGTAAAACTTTGCAAAGCAGTCATAGTTGATGGATACTTCCAAAATAATATTTTCTGTTTTTAATTGCCTAAAACACTTTGTAATTAATTTTTTTTTATAAAAGGTGACTTGGGTCATAGGTGGGGATATTTTTCCTATTTTTCCATCTACTCCATTTCAGAGACTTTTTGGGGAGATTGGAGTAGAAGAAATTAAAAAGTGATTGAGAAAATAAATTAATGAATCCAGATTTGGAAGTTGTGAGGTGGATTGAAGATTGAACTCTGGCTGCAAGCAGGAAATGTAAGAGAAGATAACTATCTGAAAGAGGTTGTTTTTTAAAAAATATATATTCCTTAAAGAACCACAGTTTGCACTTGAACACTTCTTATTTATTAAGTACAATGTCATGGACTGGCTAGCTTAGGAACAGACATTTATGTCCAGGAGCAATGAAGTAGTTTCTCATCACAGAAATCTACAAGACAGCTGCTCAGAGCATCTATATATACTTTGCACAAAAGAGAGATCAACTTTATTTTCTAACCTCACTTTGGATGAAAGGCTTGTGTTTGGCAAACAGAAAATAATATGAAGAGTACATGATATTTTAAAAGTATGCCTAGCTGGTGTGGCTCAGGGGTTGAGCGTTGATCCCATGCATCAAGAGGTTGCTGGTTTTATTTCCTGTCTGGGCACATGCCAAGATTGTGGGCTCGATTCCCGGTAGGGGGTGTGCAGGAGGCAGCCGATCGATGTTTCTATCTCTCCCTTCTCCCTTCTTCTCTCTTCCTCTCTCTCTAAAAATAAATAAAAACATGTTTGTTTGTTTTTTAAAAATAGAGGGAACAGTAATATCAAATTTAAGGTAAGATGGTAAAATAAATTCTTGGTAATTTTTTTTCAATACATAAGTATGACATAGTTCCCTTCAGTAGAGGAATGGGTGCTCTAATGTGAGTTGTAAAATAAAGCTTAACTAATGTGATATAATGTAGCATGTTAGAGGAAGGTCATACTTTAGCTTTACATCTTAATTAAGATTATAGATTAGTTTTATATCTTAATCAAGGTATCCCATTTAACAAGGGATTCCGCTAAAATTATTATGTTAAAGGGCCTCTTTCATCCTATAGCTTTTCCAAGCCAAGGTATTTTGTTAAATTCAGATGTGTTAAAATATATCACTATACAAGGATTATTTTACTGATTTAATTTAATTTTTCAAATTTATAAGTTAGTTTCTTATTATAAGGGTAATATATGCATGCTTCAAATGGGCAAAATTTCAAATGTTACTGAATGGCACAAAGTAAAAAAGTAAAATTTATCTTTTATGCAACATCTATGAACGTTTATTGTGTATTCATCCTTCTAGAAATTTTTACTAAAATACTGTTTTGCCCTACGCATTCTTTTGCAATGTGCTTCTTCCTCTCCCCATCCCCACCCCATTTAGTATCAGACTCTTCTCCATGTCTCATTCTTTTAAAAGACTGCATGGTATTCTTTGGGAGGATGGTCTATAATGTCTATAATAAATCTAAGAGACATCTATTCACGAGCACTTAGCTTGTTTCCAATTGTTTCCCCATCTTCAAAGAATGCTGTGGAACACAGATCTGCATACTTGTTCAAGCAGTGGATACATTTTTGGAAGTGGAATTGCTAGGACAAGGGAGATGTACATTTTCAATTGTTGATTGCTACGGTTAAGTTACTCTCCAGAAAAGCCAAACCTAATTAATTGTTCCAAGCCTTACTTATTTATTCCAAGCCTTACTGAAAACTAAGCTTATCAAGCTCTTTAGTTTTAAAAATCTGGTAGATAAAAACTTATCTCATTGTGATCGAAATTTCCTTAATAATTATGATGTTGAATATCTTTACATATTTTATCTGTCTATATTTTTAACTGTATCTATTTTTATATAAGGTGGTTTAAGTTTAATCTTTCTTGATTTGTGAGAAACATTTGTGCAGAAGGAAATTAGGCCTTGATATGCTTTCCATATTGCAAATATTTTTTTGCAAAATGTTCTTTTTAAATTTATTTATGGTATTTTTTAAATCATACATTAGTTTAACTTTTTTTCCCTTTCTCTCTCTCTCTCTCTCTTTTTTTTTTTTGGTGGGGAAGTGGGCTATGCTGTTTGTGTACTCATATATTCTAATCATTTCCTTCCTGATTTCTGGGAGAGAATATATTTTCAACACTGATTTTATTCTGCTGTCCCATCCTTTTCTCCTGATATATTGGCCATCTTTTGTTATTTGCTAAAGACAAAAATCTCAACCTTCTCACCCATTTTTTTCTTTTCTTTTTTATCCTCTAAGAACAATTTTAAGGAGTACAATAGTCCTGTTGTGTGCAGTGGAGTGCTGTTCATGTGGGCTTTTCATTTGCTAAGAATGTAATTACCTTGCTGGGATCCTCAAATTAATATTATCACAGGCCAGAGAGACTGGGCGGCATAATTAGGGGTCAGAGGAGGAATGCAACTCAGAGACCCAGCGAGGTTCCTAAATTTCAGGCTGGCTTTTATGTTTGCAGCTCACATGTAATTTAACATGTTCGTGTATTCTTTCTAGGTGAATAGCCATACTGTAGCAACCTTAAAAATAATTAGGGTGAGGGAAAGACTCTCATCCTTGCCAATCTGGGGTCCTAGTCTTCCTGTCCTCAGAATGCACCAAAATAGCAGTTACTGCTTTTTTTTTTTTTTGATGATGTTTCCCAGCTGGCTCCAAAGGGGTCAACTGCATCCTTGTTATGTGGTTCCTGTCCCTCTGGGTGACTGAAACCATTCCCTCTCTCCTTGGCTATTTCAGAAACATTTAGATGCAAGAATAAGCTTGTTTGACACCCCATCAAGACACGTATAAGAAGCTTTAGAGGAAATGTTGTTATGAAAAAAGTGATAGAACAGTCCACGGGTCCACGGAATCTGACTTTTGAGGCAGCAACTGAGCATACAAATACCAGACAAAGAACAACATTTCATCAATTTGAAAAGTGAGAAGTGAGATCTTGTTTTAATTTGCATTTCTTTAATAACTGGCAAGGTTAAATCTTTTTTTTTTTTCCTCATGTTAATGGCCTTTTGTATTTTTTGCCAGGACACTGAAAACCAATCCCTTTAAAACTTGTTTTGTTAGACACTTGCTTAGGCAATTTTTCACCCAATACCGCTTTGGTGTCACATAGTGCATTGCCGCAGGCACAGGAGAGAGAAAGCTGTCTGCAGACTCAGAGGCTGGGTTCAGGTCCCCGCTGTGCTAATTGCCATCTGTATGACGTTGGGAAAATCTTCATGTACATAATGGCCACCATGACATAGGTCCTGTGCTATCACAAGGTTTTGTTGAGGAACAAAAGCAACCACAGACTCGGAAGTATTATTGAACTTGTAAGGCATGTATAGATGCTTTAAAAAATCATAATCAGTAAGATTTGGAAACAGCCTAAGTGCCCATCAGCAGATGAGTGGATTAAAAAAACTGTGGTACATCTACACAATGGAATACTATGCTGCGATAAAAAAGGAGTTCTTACCATTTGCAACAGCATGGATGGAACTGGAGAGCATTATGCTAAGTGAAATAAGCCAGTCAGAGAAAGATAAATATCACATGATCTCACTCATTTATGGAATATAATGAACAACAGAAACTGATAACAAAAACAGATCCAGAGACAGAGAAGTATCAATCAGACCATCAAATCTCAGAGGGAAGGTAGGGGACAGTGGGGGTAAAGGGGAGAGATCAACCAAAGGACTTGTATGCATGCATATAAGCCTAACTAATGGACACAGACAACAGAGGTGTGAGGACATGAGTGGGGGGGGGATGGGGGGTAATGGGGGAATAAGGACACATATGTAACACCTTAATCAATAAAGAAATTTAAAAAATTAATAAGTCAAAAAAGAAAAGAAAAGAAAACATGATCCATTTCTCCTTTCAGGATGATTATGTTGAATAGACAGAATCCTATACAAAATCACTTCTATTTCCATAAACTCAAAATCTAAGACTATGCCTGACCTAAGTCACCATGCTGATTCTACACTCTAGCTTACCTAAAGGAGGGGTCTTATGACTTTACTCTGAATCCTAGAGGTTCTTCGAGATGAAGCTCAAGACCACCCCATGGCCATGAAGAATCTTTCTAAATGGATTTTTCCCTTTGAATTCTCGTATCTTACAAGGCTCACAATTTTATTAAATGTTGCTGACTACGTAAAACTGGATATTGTCTTTTGGCATTTCTTAATGGAATGGTTCTAAGATTTGCTCTGTTAGATGCTGCCCCTCTTTGCTACTTCTGGACGTTGCAAGATTACGGTGGTGGTTGATTTTGTGTGTCAACTTGGCTACATGATAGCCCTTAGTTATTTAATCAAACACTAACCTAGATGTTGCTGTGAAGGCAGATATGCTTCAAATCTAAGATTGGTTGGCTTTAAGCTAAGGAGATGGGCCTCTGATGGGTGGGCCTCCTCCAATCAGTTGAAGGCATTAAGAGCAAAAACTGAGGTTTCCCCAGAAGAAACTTTACTCTGCAATTCCAGCCTGCTGGTCTGCCCTGTGAATTTCAGACTTGCCAGCTGCCTACAATCATGTCAGCAAATTCCTTAAACTCTATCTGTTTATCTCTCTCTCTATCTGCCTACCTACCTATCATCTCCTATTGGTTCTGTTTTTCTAAGAAGCTGGCTGACACAATTATGGACAAGGATCAGCAGCTCTATGGCACCTCAACTCTGGCAAAGGCGTGAGGGTTGTAGAATATCTTTTAGTGCTGAGGCTAAAACATATCTGCTATTTCTTGCTCTTATCCTCACTATCAACAATCAGACTCCCTTCTTCAAAAGTTCTCTACCATGATTCCTTCCTGTTTTATAAGCTCAGAGAACAAAGAGCTGCCAGAATCTTAGCCTGAATTAAAGACTGCCTCTGGAAGTGAAAAATGGCTTGGATATACAGAAGGGGCAAGTACGATAGTTCAGAACTCTAACAAATTTCTCCTGTGCCAAATGCCAATGATCCAAGGTCTAGGTTTCCAGCCCAGAATTTCAGTGAGGAGAGACATTTACATGAGCCACTTGACTATATTGCTGCCAAATAAATGGTAATTTACTCTGCGGTCAGTCACCTGCTGCAAAGCGTTGGCTGGGTTTCCCGATGGGAGAGAGGGTCGCTGATTTATCTGTTTTCTATCCTCGTGCACAGGCGGAGAGCTGTGCTGAAATGGAACAAGCTTACTAAGTGCCATTTTGGTGAGACTGTGGTTTCCTCACTAAGCCAGGGGTTTAATCTACAGTCTGCCCTGTCACAACAGCACATTGGATAAATATTTACTGTCTGCCTACACAGAGGGCATTGTGCCGGGCCCTGCAAAAGCTGCAACATGAATGAAGCACATGGAAGGTCTCACAGAGTTTTCGTTTTGTAGAAACGTGTGCAAAGTGCTTTTTTTTTTGGTGCAAACATTAGAGAGATATCCATTCAGTTGAATTTATTCAGGGTATAGCTAAAGAAGATTGGATAGTCACAGCGAGACCAGTTAAGACAAGACAAGGATGTGAAATCGAATGGTGACGATAGGAATCAAATTCAAGGAATTGATTCTATTAATTGGGCGTTTGTGGATTCATGGTTTTCTTCAGATGCATTGCCTACACACTTTATAATTAAAGTAAAAAATAAGGTAATGGGAAAAAGACAAATAAATAAGCAGATTGTGTTATGTTTAATTATTGGTTCATTTCTGAGCTTCCTGGTAGCCTGGGAGAAGGTATAGTGTCTATGCTAACTTTAGACAGGACAGACATCAAAGCAAAGTGTAAGATCATAGATACAGACAATTCATAATTATGACAGGTTCCTTTAATAAGGAACACACAATAATTCTGGATGAGCATGCATCTAATGACACAGCTTCAAAATACACGAAGCAAAATAACACAATTAAAGGGTAAAATAGACAAACCCACGAACATAGTTCAGTAGATTTCAACACTCTTGCGACCTCAACACTTTTCTCTCAGTGATTGTTATAGCCAGAAGAGCAAAAATTCAGTAAGAATATGGACTATTTGACCACCATCATCAAACAACATATGCCTTCTAAAACAATTCTATTGGGGAAAGAAAGTCAATGTTACACATTACGCTGGAACTGAGTATCCATGTGGAGAAAAGTAAACTTGAACTTCTACTTCCTATCTGTAGTGGCCAGAATAGTGATCTCCAAAAACTCACATCTACCAGGAACCTCAGAGTGTGACCTTATCTGGAAATAGGGTTATTGCACATATAATTAAGAATCTTGAAATTAGATCATCCTGGATGTAGGTTGGACCCTAAGTCTAATGACTGGTGTCCTTGTGAGAGAAATGAGAGGAAGACTTTTCAGAGAGAGACTCAGGGAAGAAAGCCACAAGAAAAGAGCAGAGACTGGAGTGGGCAGCCACCAGCCAAAGGAAACCAGGACCAGACGCTGGGAGAGCAGGAAGGATTCCCCCTAGAGTCTCTGGAGGGAGTGTTGCCCTGCTCAGGCCTTGATTTCAGACTTCTGGCCTTCAGAACTGTGAGGGAGTAAGTTTATATGGCTTTAAGCCACCCAGCTTGTCATAATTTGTTAGGGCAGACCTAGGGAACTGATACAGGGCCATGCACAGAAATAATTTGAGATGGATCACAGATCTAAAAACTATCCTATATAATAAAAGGCTAATATGCAAATAGACTGAACAGTGGAACAACCGAACTGGTCGCTATGACATGTGCTGACCACCAGGGGGCATGCATGGAACATGGTGGGCATTGACCACTGCGGGATGGTGGAGCAGGTGAGCTGGGTGCCAGACCAAGGCGGGGTGCCGGTTGCTGTCATCGGGGTGAGCCTCTGGTGGTTACTGAAAATTCTTTGCTCCTGTGTGCCATGGTCCCGCCTGGCGCTTGCACCTGCTGCTGGCGCTGGTCCCGTTCGCACCCGCTGCTGGCACTGGAGCAGCCACTCACACCCACTGCTGGTGCCCAGCACTGGCACCGATCGCTTGGCGCCATCAGGAGGTGCGAGCAGCAGCTGCTGGCCCGATTGCCCTTCAGGGCTTCTCCACCTCCCCCTGCTCCTGAGGGGAGATCAGGGCCTGCAGCTACTGCTCACACCCACTGCTAGCAATGGCCCTGCTTGCTCCTGCTGCCAGGGCTGGAGCCGCCACTTGCACCCGCTGCCAGTGCCCAGTGCTGGTCCTAATCACTCGGCACCCTCAGTGGGTGTGAGTGGTGGCGATGGGAGCGGGGTTGCTGGCAGACAGGGGACCGGGGGCCATGGTGGGAGGAACTGGGCAGAAGCGTGGAGGATGGGCCAAGACCCGCCCCTGTGCCTACCATAGCCTCGAGGTCCACACTTCCTTTCAAGGTGCACGAATTCATGCACTGGGCCTCTAGTGTTTCCATAAAAAAAGAAGAGAGCATCTCCAGGATAGGCAATTATTTCTTAGGATCTAAAAGCACTAACCATAACAAAATAATAAATTAAACTATCAAAATAAAAAAGCTTCGATTTTATCAACCACACTATTAAGAAAATCAGGCATGTGGCTTACTAGGAGCAAATATTGGTATTGCATATATTTGACAAAGGATTTTATATCTAGAATCAATATATAAAGAATACCATATGAGTTCACTTACATGTGGAATCTAAAGAACAGTATCAAAAAACAGAACAGAAACAGACTCACAGATACAGAGAACAGACTGATGGCTGCCAGAGGAGTGGGGGAGTTGTGTGGAAAAGGTGAGGGATTAAGAAGTACAAATTGGTAGTTACAAAATAGTCATGATGTAGAGTGCAGCACAGGGAATGTAGTCAATAATATTGTAATAACTTTGTATGGTGCCAGGCAGGTACTGGAAATATTGAGGGGAACACTTTGTAAAGTATATGATTGTCTAATTACATACTGTGTACACTTGACACTAATACAAAATAATATGGAGTGTAAACTGTAATTGAGAAAATTTAAATTAAAAATATTTACAGCCCAATAATAAGAAGACAAACAAAACTAATAGAAACTGGCAAAAGGCTTGAACATTGCAATTCGTTAAGAAGAAAATATAAATGGCTGGTAAGTATAAGAAAAAATGCTTAATGTAATCAGGTCATACTAGTATATGTTAAAAAGACCATTGAGAGACCACTACAAACCACTAAGGTGGTTAATTTAAAAAATGCTCCCAAACAATAAATATCTGTGAAGATGTGGGGCAACAGGCACACTCACATTTCTGTCTACCCCTGACTAGACTGCAACATCGTTGAGGACACCGGACATGCCTTACTCAGACAACTTAACAAAAGGAAGACAAATGATCCAATTAAAACATGGGCAAAGGTCCTAAATGACACTTCTCCAATTAGTGTAGGTCTCAAATATTGCCTTGTTAATCCTCACCTGAGGATACATTTTCCATTGATTTTTAGTGACAGAGAGAAGGCAGGAGAGGGGGAGAGTGAGAGCGAAACATTAATGTGAGGGAGACACATCGATTAGTTGCCTCCCACAGGCGCCCTGGACTGGGATTAGAGACCAAACTTGCAACCCAGACACTTGCCCTCCGACTGGGAATGGAACCCTCAACCCATAGGTCTGTGGGGCAATACTCTAACCACTGAACGACACCACCCAGGGCTTAAATTTTATGTTTCAATTACAGTTTACATACAATATAATTTTGCATTACTTTCAGCAGCTCTGCGAGAAGCAAGGGAGGAGTGTGGAAGGTTAGCTCAAGGTGAACAGGATACAGGTTTTCTGGGTTCCTCCTTCCTGCCACCTGTGCAGCTCCTACGGCTTCAAACTTGTTTAATTAACTTCTTGTGTTTAAATGTGTGTACTCCTTAAAAGATGCCATAAATACAATGCATCCTGCCTTGGTTAGAGGGATTCTGAAGGGCCATTAATGGATTCCTAGAAAGCAGCGTGCAGAACTGTGCACGGAAGGATCCAAATGCAAAAGTAAGTGAAGCTCACTTTGAACAAGGGAGAGGCATGTAGGGAGAGTGTGTAGGGAAGTGCGGGCACAGGGCAGCTGTGCGTCACCGGCCAGCTCTTTCAGGCTGAGGTGGCTCTGCTCTGCCCATGTGTACGGGTTCAGAGCAGTGGTTCTCATGCTGAGTTCCAGCACAGCAATGTGGCCTAAAAGTGTTAGTACAGCTCCCTAATCCTGAAACTAACAATCACTCTCTCATCAAGAAAACCAAGGCCATTCATTCTTCCTACAAGCACATTTTTAGCTTCGGGGAATGCAGGCCAGAATCCCATCAGCATATTTAAAGAGTGTCCTTGCACAGCAGGTCAGATTTTACACTTTTGTTTGTACTTTCTCCTTCGGGGTCCAGAAACTCAGAGAAACCAAATGTGGGATTTGGCAAGAGTGACAAATGCATCGCATCTTTAATTACTGCCTATCACAGGCGGGGAGAGGAGATTGGAAATGAGCATTATTCAGCTCAAGAGACTGGGGAAGTAGTCACCTGGGCGTAATTAGGTGCACAGTTGCTATCTAGACACACAACGTAGTGTAGGTCTCAAATGTTGCACACTTTCAACATCCCATTAATTTGCAAAGTGATGGGAGGAGACTGTCCTTGGTGTTTAGAAACTACTCTGTTCAGAAGTCCCCCCAAAATAGAAGAGGTTTAGCATAGAATTTTAAGTGTATCTGTTTGGGGTTAGATTTCATCCAGCCTAAGCAGTTCTATTTGATTCCCCAGGTAAGTTAAATGCTTAATGAAAGTGGCGTTTGCTTGTGAGTTAAATTCCCCAATGGTAATGAATGCTGTTGGAAATTTTTTTTCTTTTATAAATTGTATTTATTTTTATTATTTTTTAACTTTTTAATTTTTTTCTTTATTGATTAAGGTATTACATATGTGTCCTTATTGCCCCATTGCCCTCCCCCCCACTCATGCCCTCACACCCCTGTTGTCTGAGTCTATTGGTTAGGCTTATATGAATGCATACAAGTCGTTTGGTTGATCTCTCCCCCTTACCCCCACTCTCCCTTCCCCTTCCCTTTGAGGTTTGATGGTCTGTCTGATCGATGCTTCTCTGTCTCTGGATCTGTTTTTGTTCATCAGTTTCTGTTGTTCATTATATTCCATAAATGAGTGAGATCATGTGATATTTATCTTTCTCTGACTGGCTTATTTCACTTAGCATAATGCTCTCCAGTTCCATCCATGCTGTTGCAAATGGTAAGAACTCCTTCTTTTTTACTGCAGTGTAGTATTCCATTGTGTAGATGTACCACAGTTTTTAAATTTTTTTACTAGGAAAGAGGGAAGTGGGGGATAAGGAGGAGGTCTAGTTGAATGAAAACATCACCGGACTTTCAGAACACTACCCTAGCTATGTGTGATGGTCCCTTTTGTTTCCGCACCAGCTGGACCACCGGTGGTGAGAAATAAGGAATCACAAGATGGCATGTGATTGACTTCTGAAAAGTCCCCAACTCTCACATCTGTAATTGCATTTTCTAAAGACTAAACAACTTTAAGAAATCCACCATCATATTTAACAATAGGGATTAACAGGGAGGGACATGGGATCAAACAGAGTTTTAGTTCTAGTTTTCTTAATCAAACAACATGAAAAAGTGTGTGATTACTATGCTTAGAGATTTCTTTAAAAGAATCCTGCCAAAAAGGTAAGAATTAATGAGATGGCTCCGTTTACGCTTTTTCGCCAAGGAGTCCTAAGATATTTTCCCCCCAGGAAAGAGGTGGGATTTGCCTTTCCTGGAAACCGTTTCCCAATGCTGCTCCAAAGAAGAGCCTTATACTTGTGCTCCTGCTCTACCCGTGGCCCAGGGCAAACACTGAGGACCAGGAGATGGAGGGGGGGGGGGGGCTTAGTTTTAATGTACATTTGTTTTCTACTATTTACCAATCACTTGAATGATGATTCAGGTAATTGAGTGAAAATTATAATGTTCTTCTTTAAAAAAAAAATGTTTTATTTTATTTATTTATTTATTTATTTTTTATTGATTTCAGAGAGGAAGGGAGAGGGAGAGAGAGAAACATCAATAACGAGAGGATCATTGATCGGCTGCCTCCTGCATGCCCGCAATTTGGATTGAGCTCGACTGGGAATCGAAATCATGACTGCCTGGTTCATAGGTTGACACTCAACCACTGAACCATGCTGGCCGGCCTACTTTTATATATTTTAATACTTTTCTTTTTTAAACAGAAGCAGATCATGGCAGCTGTACATGTATTTGTATTTACACATATGACTAGGTACCAATTCTGTGGAGTTGGAATGTTAAGAAAAATCTCAATCCTTATGACACTTTAGAACTGATGAGGACTTTGGAGAGCACCAGCTTTTCTTCTTTTTTCAAACTTGGAAATACAGTTAGTTGCAAGTCCACAGAAGGTACGTGGCTCACTTTGCTGTACTTTATTCTTTCTGGAGAATTTTGCAGTTCATTTGTTGAGCAGAAGGTGGGCCAGCTTACTTTTTAACTCCACCTGAAAATTTACATGGCACATGACTCACCCAGTGATGCAAGGAAGGGGCATGTTGGTGGGGCTGAACTTGAAGGTGTTATTCCTCTAATCTAAAATCTACCTAATGTTTTTGCCCACAGATAGCCTCCACTTTCAGTGAGTCATCATAGATTCCCATATCTAGAGAGGAGCAAATGCACTTAAAAAATCTTTATTGTTGAAAGTATTAAATATGTCCCCTTTTCCCCCCATTGACACCTTCTAGTCTGCCCCCAGCCCCTGCCCCTGGCCTTTACTACCTATTCTCTGTGTCCATGGGTTATGTATAAATGCATACAAGTTCTTTCGTTGATCTCTTCCCACACACCCATCCAATCCGCCTTCCCTCTGAGATTGGACAGTCGGTTCCATGCTTCTATCTATTTTGGATCTATTTTGTTCATTAGATTCCACATATGAGCGATATCCTGTGATACTTGTCTTTCTCTGACTGGCTTATTTCTCCTGGTGTAATACTCTGCAGGTCCCTCCATGTTGTCTCAAAGGGTAAGAGATCTTTCTTTTTACTGCTGCATAGTATTCCATGGTATACATGTACCATAGCTTTTTTATCCACTCATCTACTGATGGGCACTTGGGTTGTTTACAGATCTTAGCTATTGTAAATTGTGCTGCTATGAACATAGGTATGCATACAGTCTTTCTGGTTGGTGTTTTGAGTTTCTTAGGATATATTCCTAGAAGTGGGATCACTGGATCAAATGCCAGTTTCATATTTATTTTTTGAGGAAACTCCATGTTGTTTTCCATAATGGCTGCACCAGTCTGCATTCTCACCAGCAGTGTACTGATACTAGGGTTCCCTTTTCTCTACTTCCTTCTCAGCACTTGTCATTTGTTGACTTGATGGTAGCTATTCTGACAGGTGTGAGGTGATACCTCATTGTCATTTTAATGTGCATCTCTCCAATGATCAGTGACTTCGAGCATTTTTTTCATATGTCTCTTGGTCATCTGTATGTCCACTTTGGAGAAGTGTCTATTTAGGACCTTTGCCCATTTTTAAATTGGATTCTTTGTCTTCCTTTTGTTAAGTTGTATGAGTTCCTTATATCTTTTAGCTATTAACCCTTTATCAGATGTAGCAAATGCACTTATGAGCCAAAATAAGCATAGAGACTTGTATTTAGGAAGTTGATTTTTCCTTTCTAATCAAACGAGGTACTCCCTGCCAACTGGTCATTTTCACAGGAGGGGGAATGTATTTCAGAAGGAGAATTAGATTTTCTCATGTTTCATTTGTCCCTCAGAAAGTTTTCCCCTTAATTATTTTAAAATTCATTGTTATTTCCTGCAAGTAAGACTATGAACTTTCTTTTCTAGCCTCCTTTGGAATAGTGTGTGTGTACATAAGGGTAAATGTGATTGAAAAACTTACCCATTAATTTTATTTACATATTATTTAGAAAAAACATTCTGAGTCTACCCTTGAAAAAGGCTTGATGTAGATATTTCAGGTCCCCATCGGTAACAATTCTCATCTAACACTCTCCATATCAATCTGACCAGAACATTATAATTTTCACTCAATTACCTGAATAGTCTGTGTGCCTGGAACCTCTCTGTGGCTTACAGAATATGGGAAATAGAGGCCAGGAACATGGTGTGATCAGACCCTGGAGACCAGAGCTGTACCAGGCCTTAACTTCTAGGGGGTCTTGAAATCTTCTATGTGAATCTTCTAGGTGGAAACACCAAGGATAATATCATCTTGGTTTGGCATGATCTCAATTCACAGCATTGCTTAGGTTGAAATGAAGCGCACATTCCTTTTGCCTGTTGCTCCAGTGTGTGGAACCAAGCTCAGCCCTAAGGACCCTCTGCTGCAGAGCTGGTGCCTTCCTGCCTCCTCTTTCTCTCTTCTTGTGCTCATGTAAATACCTCCTTCTGTGGACAGGCTCCGGGCATTCGTCAAGTCTTGCTCTAGTAATTCTTTGAGCTTTTGTGTCTGATCTACCTCCTCTCCCTTTGTTTTCATGGTGTTTCACTGGGTGGACATTCTAGAGTAACCACGTATGTTTATCTTCCAAACCAGTACACTTTTGAGAGTGCTAAAATGCTAACCCCAACGGATGCCAGGAAAGCCGTGTGACCTGGGATGCATGGTTACCTTATTGTTGGAGCATTGTAAATTGTGTTTTGAATAAAATTCAATAAAAAACAGTTACTGACCAACATGAATATCCCCTGAAAAGAATCAGAATCTTAGAATGAAACTCAAGGAGGTAAATAAAGCTGCTTATCAGATCTCGACTCAAGATTATTTGACCTTTATAAAACATGATAAATATTTTCACTTGACTTTGTAAAAATAAAGGTTGATAAGAGAAGGGCTTGAAGTAGAATTCTTCCACTTTTTATGCAATATTTGATTTAACTTCAATTCCTAGAAACCTTAGATGAATCTGGTTCGTGCATCAAAGCACTGAATTTAATTTATTGTGGCCTTAAACATACAGGTAGCTTATATGTGAATGAATATATCCTATATAATAAAAGCTTAATATGCTAAGTGTCTGGTCCTCTGTTCAACCAATCAAAGCATAACATGCTAATGATATGCTAAGGCTGCTCAACTGCTTGCTATGACATGCACTGGCCACCAGAGGGTAGACGCTCTGACCAGTAGGTTAGCTTGCTGCTGGAGTCTGGAGGATCCGGACTGGGCGAGATGGGACGGACATGCCCTGGAGCCCTCCCGTGGTCCCTCCCCAGCTGGCCAACCTCCCGCATCCCTCCCTGGCCCTGATCGTGCACCAGTGGGGTCCCTTGGCCTAGCCTGCACCCTCTTGCAATCTGGGACCCCTCGAGGGATATCAGAGAGCCAGTTTTGGCCCCATCCTGCAGGCCAAGGGACCATAATTCGTGCCCCAGGCCTCTAATATACATATAAGAGCTATCCCTTAAGAGCTATCAAGGGACATCATATATCAATTTTTTGGCATGCTGTTAATATTAAATACTCAAAGTGCCAATGTCAAATTATTTGACTTGAAATCACAAAACCAGAGTATCTCACTATTTTTAAGCAAGGTCCTACTATCTTTTGATCTTGAACACCAGCAAGTTCTCAGACTCTAGCTATTTATTTTCCTTTCATTCCTTTTGTTTCTTTAATTTGAAACAAGTTTTTTCTTCACATGGTACTTAAACATAATATTCTTTAGCTGTGTATAAAGAATAAAATTAAAGAGTAAAGAAAGTGAATAATTATTAGGAGAACATTTTTGACTTTAGAATGCTCTTGGGGGAAGCGATAAATTGGCTTTTTGTTTTATTTTGTTTAACATCAAAATGTGTTTACAACAGTGGACAATGAATGAATAGATTCTGGAAGGGGAAATAGAAGAGGGGAGGTGTCTAGAAGTTATATTTGCCAGCAAAAGGGGTCTGTAATATTACTGGGACACTGAATGTTGGTGACTATTATGTGACAATTTCCTCTGACTAACCTTTCATGTGGAGTGGTAGAGTCCCTGTCTCGGGGACGCCCTTGACACATGTCATGCAAAGCTTGGGTCTGGCAAGGCCCCTGGCAGGCGGGTGCTGGCACCCAGGGGCATGCAGTCCTGCTCCCTGCTGCTTCTATCTGCTGAAAAATGTTCTCGTGTATTAAGAGAGGCTACTGCGCATTCCAGCATTAGTAGTTTTAAAATGGCATGTTACATTTTAATGTCGGCATGGTTCCACTTGCGATTAATATTCAGCATTAGGTTATTGAAATTTTCTACCTCAATTTATTTATTGCCTGTCTTTTTCCGGGCAAAGGATATGAAGTGGGTAGGTTTCTATTATAAGAAGGACTTTTTCCGTTCTCTATGACAACACCTGAAAGCAAACAGTTGGCTTTCAAAAGGACATAAACTGGACAAAGGGTAAGTACATTTCTTTATTCACACTGTATTTTCACTTTTGTGGGAGATTGCCACCAGTAATTTTAAGATCTCATTTTGGAAGTTTTATCTTTCAGACTGAATTTGCATTAACTTATCCGTGCAAATTTTAGTTTTGAGGCAGATTCACCCACGGGACACAATTTTGCAAAAGAATTTAATGGTCAGCAGTGAATGAGCAATAGAGGAAACAGCAGGTTTATGGCTTTTTTTTTTTTTTTTTTGTAAGGGAAAAAATTAATGACCTCCATCAACCACCTCTTTCTTCCTTTTTTCCTCCCCTCTCTCCACCCTGCCTTCCCTTGGGATCCCAACTGTGTGATGGTTCGGTTTCCACACAAAGGAAGATTTATTACTTTAATGTCTTTGTGATTTAGTTGTATGTAATTTTTACTTGGGACACCAGGGAGTGCGTTCTCCCCTTCCCGTATATGTTGTGATGCCCTTTGGAACAAAAAGAAATGAACATGCGTAGGTGAACAAAGCAGCCCGCGTCATCTTCGCTTTCTGAGTTAAACATTTGGCATTAGTGACAAAATAAGATCAAACATTCAGGACAAGAGATGTTGAATGCTAAGAATGCAGAAAACACACAGTCGAGGTATCTCACGTGTTTTACATTCTTCTCCATGAACTCTATAGTCACTATGTCTGAAAGTGTTTACCAAGTGGAAACGCACTTCCATAAAAGGAGAATTCCAGGTTTCCATGACTTCCCACCTCACTTAGATGTCGGAATGAATAATGTAGTTGTAATCTTGATTTATTTGATATTAAAAAAAATACAGGGAGCGGGAAGAGTGGAGGCCCAGGTTGTTCAGACACCCTTGGTTCTCATGGAAGGTCTCAGTTCTCGCCACTCGTGTGGGAGGAATGAGAAGTAAACTTGCATCTCATCTGTAGTTTATATTGGAAGTTTTGCAGTTATTGATTCTCTGTCAAAGATAGCAAACATTTTATGTGAAGGGGTAAATTGGCTTTATCTTCCATTATTCCACTTAAGTGAATATTGGCCCAGGTTGTTAATATCTACCTTTTACCTTATACTTTAACCAAGTCAACCACATTCATTGTTAGGATAAGGGTGCATGATAACTCCAGATATATATCTTCCCCCCAGTTTTGCAGCAGATGAATCTCAGACTCAAAATGAATACTGTAAGCAACTTCCTAAGATTTTCTCAACAACAAGTACCAGATCATTAAATTCGGATGTCAAGTCCTTTCCATTCTTCACTGACAGAGAAGCTTCAAGATGAGGCCTCTCAACACCACAGTCTTTATCAAAAGATTAGGTTTTCAAAAGAAGTGCAAAATGATTTAAGTCTCTTGGGACTTTCCTTTTGTATGTGCATATCAGTTAGGACTGTTTAGGTTTACAGATAACAGATAAACCAAATCAAACTGGCTGATTCCATGCAGCTGCAAGTGCAGAGTAGGATACATTTCAGAGTTGGTCGAGCACTGTCTTCTGAGACTGTGCTTCATCTAAAAGATTTTTCCTTTGTTTTCTATCCTGTAACTCCAAACAGCACTCCTGAAAGTAATCCTAATTGACTGCGTGTGTCAAATGACACGATGGCCAGGGGAAGGAAAGGTGCTGACCTAGTCACTCTCTGACATGGTGTAGAGTCAGCCTTCCCCAAACTCCATGGGCTTTGTGGAGCAAGGGAAGATGATGGAATAAAAATCTGTGTAGCATCCTTAAGGAGAAACAAGGAAAAGTGGAAAGTAGACACAGCAAGAATGTGGCTATCTACAAGCCAATGAGAGGGTTCTCACTAAAATCCAACCCTGCCAGCACCTTGACCTTGAACTTCCAGCCTTTGGAACTATGAGAATATAAGTTTCTGTTGCTTAAGCTGCCCTGTCTGTGGTATCCTATATAATAAAAGGCTAATATGCAAATCAACCAAATGGTGGAATGACCAGTTGTATGATATGCACTGACCACCAGGGGGCAGACGCTTAACTCAGGAGCTGCCCCTTGGTGGTCAGTGCGCTCCCACAGGGGGAGCACTGCTCAGCCAGAAGCCGGGATCATGGCTGGCGAGAGCAGCAGTGGTGGCAGGAGCCTCTCTCACCTTCATGGCAGTGCTAAGGACCCCCCTGGGGGATGTCTGACATCCCCTGAGGAGTCCAGGACTGTGACAGGGCATAGGCCAGGTCAAGAACCTCCCTCACCCCTCAGTGCACGAATATCATGCACCGGGCCTCTAGTTCTGTTATGAAAACTCTAGCCAACCAATACACCACTGGAGCAGACCACCATTATACTCTCTTGCATAGATGGGAACAGAGGGCTATGTTACCCTGAGCTCCTCATAGGGGGCATTTTCCAGGAGATTGGGGCTGCTCTGTGGGAGATAACTCCTTCCTGAGTTTTAGATCATGTACTCCTATTCCTAACAACTATTTTGTGTTTTTTTTTTAAAATGACGATTAGCCTAATGTATATTAAAGACTGTTAGCCTGACACGTTTTGTTTATGCAGCTGTTCCTTGAAGTTGTCCCACTTTGCATATCCCTATAATTGTGTGTGTACATTACAATATTCATGGTCAATAATGGTCAATTGAGTGAGTCACATGTGACCCATGGAGTGGCTTCTGGGTTCATGGATGAGTGAGAAACTCCAGAACCATCAGGCCTGACTGTCCTTGGATAGTGAAGATACTTTCTAGTGACAGGTGTCCCTCTGAACTCACTCCACAGCAGGGGGCATGCCTGGCCCAGCTCCTGGGAAAGGTTTGCACTTGGCCTGGATCTTCCCTTGAGCTTTTTATCCTGGGACTGCACATCTGACACTTATCAGTAGCTCAGGAACTTCTGGATGGTGAGTTATGTCCAATTTCTGACTTTCCTGCTCATCACCAGTAACCATGGCCAGCGGGCTTCTGGTACAAAGTGGTCAGAAACTTTATACAGAACTTGAGCATGTGGTTCTTCCTTCTTCCTAAAGAATACTTCTCATATCAGAAAGGACTAAGTCTGTAATGTGAACACATGGACACCTAGTTGAACCCATTCAGAGCACAGCAGAGGCTATTTATTCCACTTAGAGAACTTTATAAAACTAAGCCTGGTAAAATGGGCATTTAAAAAAAATCTTCCAGTTTTTTTGATAGAAAGGCTTTC
Organism: Cnephaeus nilssonii; assembly: GCF_951640355.1. Taxonomy (NCBI): domain Eukaryota; kingdom Metazoa; phylum Chordata; class Mammalia; order Chiroptera; family Vespertilionidae; genus Cnephaeus; species Cnephaeus nilssonii. Next base: position 31,340,676 of record NC_137079.1, read on the forward strand.
CTGAGCTAAAGCATCTTCTTCTAGTCCAACCAGCTTGTTTATAGAGAAATATCTTCATAGAGTCAGGGTCCATTCCGTTGTATGTAGTTTACAGCCAGGAAGGGAAGTTAACTCCCCGCCCTGTACACCTTCCTCCCTACCTCCTCTGGCCTAAATGATTTTTCCTTTAAGAGTATTTTCAGCGTTTTAGGATATTGGACACATCTTATTCATTTGACAAGTTCTGACTATAAAAGTCAAATGCATAATATAAAAATAGGAAACACAGAGAGGTGAATGCACAAGTTGGCTAGTGATAGTTTATATGACCTGCAATCTGAGAGGTAAAAACATGTTGGCCAAAGGGCAACAGGAGGGATTCTTGTGGTGCTGGAAGGGCTCCGTGTCTCGACTGTGGCAGTGGATACACAAAGTGATTAAATTGCATACAAGTACGCACACGTACAAGTAAAGCTGGGGAAATCTGAATAAAAAAGGTGGATTGTATAACTGTTGATACCCAGGTGGTGATATCGTACTATAGTTTTGAAAAATATTCTCATTGGGGAAAATTGGATCAAGGGTACATGGGCCCTCTCCCTATTATTTCTTACAACTGCATGCGCATCTACAGTTATGTCAATAAAATTTTTTTTAAAAATGTTAGCCTTATCTCATAAATATACTTTCCAAATCTCTGAATGTTAGCAAAGCAATGGAGAGAAATATCATCTGATAAAATACAGAAGTGAAAATAGCGCTCTTGATTATTATAACTGTGGATAATGTTTTCCAGACTGTTCCACCGATAGGCATAAAAATTGATTAGCACACTCTGTTTAGGCTGAAAGATGGTATGCCATGGAAGTCCTGGGACAGGCAATGAAGACATTTGAACATTTAGGACTATGCCACTGAGACCATTTTACTTTTTCTTTGATTATTAACATAATGCTATTTATAGAAAATTGGGGAAATAGAATAAGGCACAAAAATAAGACACAAAGAAGGGGAAAACACCCCAAGGCTCAGAGACAACCATGGTTAACATTTTATTATATTTTCACCAATATTTGCTTTATTCAAATATATATTTACATACAAGTATTTCCCCATTTCTAGGCAATGCTTACAAAGAACACTTACAAAGTTTTATAAAGGACATTCAAAATGTGATTGTACAAATATGATATATACACAATTGCATAGGTTCACAGCAGTGTGCAATCTCTCTCAACTTTCCTGATGTTTTAGGTAAAAGTTGATACTTATTGTTTTAAAGTTCAGCAAGGTCAAATTTTTCTTACATATTTGTTAGTCATTTGTAGTTCCTCTTTTGTGAACTACTCGCTTACATACTTTGTCTATTTATTGGAACAGGGGTCAAATCATGCAACACTAATGTTACTTGTCATGAATATATAGCTATTTATGGTTTTCTTTAGGGAGAGCTTCAATACTTTGTAGTAGCTTAAATACGTGAGACATACTGGGGCATTCCTTATTCTTTTTGTAATGCTTAATTCTCATCTGTATTATTGCTGCATTTCCATATTGAGATAAAAATACAGTGCAATGGAGATAAAGTCTGATTTGAAGCCCAACATATTGGAGTTAGGGGGCAGGAATGTGTATTATGTTATCCAAATCCATACTGGAAGCCAGGCTAATCTGAGGGAAAATGTTGAAAAAAACAGAGTGATCTTTTAAATCTCCTACTTAGTCCTAACCCTCTGGGGTCCTCATGCTCTGTTCTCTTACTTTCCACTTTGGGAGTATGCTCTTTGAAACTGCGCTTTCACTAAGATGAGGAATTTTTAAGCATTACTCTTTTTTTGTGTGTGGAGATTTTACATGTTAATAGAGTCAAATCATTAAGATAAATGGTAGAAACACCATGTGAACTTTTAGGCAGCAGCCAGGAAATGAAACAGGATTTTGAGGTCGTCCTACTGCCCTTGAGTCAACTGTGCAGTCTTGTCACTTTTTAAAGTGATTTAAAAAAAAGAATGGTTGGAACCAAGTCAGAAATAATGACCTGAGAACGAAAGCACGGTTCCATACATTAAAACTTTAAATATGAACCCATGAGTGCCACTGTTTGTCATATGAAATACCAGGAAAAAGAATATTCTTAACCATATTTATCTGTGCGTAAATCATGTCTCTATTTCTTGACCAAAAATAAATTAAACAAATGTTTGTTTGTTTGTTTGTTTCAATATAAATAGAGACATTTTGAAAAGTGTGGTTTTAACTCTGTATTAATGAAATGTTATTGTTCACTCATTATTGCATTTAAGCATCAGTATCAAAAGCCACTCAAGTATTTTTCCTCAGTGCATTCAGAAAGTAGAATGAATGAACTTCTTTCACCAGTTGGAAGGAATAGCAGAAATATGTATAACTCCTAAAAAGATGATATTTCTATATCCTTTGATTTTACCCTTAAAGTAAAATGATGGGAAAACAATGCCTTTGGCTTCCTGTTTTCTTCCTAAATGCCCTTCAAGTCTGCACTGATGTTTTCCTTTCTCTGCAGAGCCTTTCCAGCCCACTTGATGCTAAAGAGGCTTATGGCCTCTCCAGGTATCACCCAACACTCTGGCTTTCTGGATGGCCATCTGCAGGAAATGTTGTGTTGTGGTTTGGGGTTTACTTGTTCATCTGTCTGGGTGCTGTCTCCCATTGTCTCAGGGGCTGTGCGTTCTTCACTGCATATCCCTGGAGTTCTGAGATCTCCTGGCATATACAGGGGACAAAATGAATACTCCATCAGCAAATCAGTGAGTGAAGGAAGTGCCCACCTTCCTCTCCAGTACTGGTCTATGGCCACAGGGGCTAGAACCCAAGCCAAAACCATACTCAGCTTGGCTGGGTAAAAAGTCGACAAAGCTAGATCTTCTTGGGCTGGTGGACCACAGTTCACTCTCATGATGGTGTCCTGTCATCTTTCTCACTAAGAACACTGTCCTGCTTTCTCAGGGGGAGCCTTCATCTGATGGAAATTGTTAAAAAAACTATTTTAGTAGAGATTTTTTTTTTTAATCTAGAAGAACAAATTCTAGAGTATGTCACAAAAAGCTTGGCATGGGAAGAACTCTAAGTCCATTTGGCTTACTCAACACCTCCTATTCATCAGAGTGTGTGTCAGATGTTGATGTTTTTTAATTTTAATTTTTTTATCTTTGTTTACAGAAATAGAATAATTTTTTAAAATTTAATTTTATTGTTAACAATATTACAGATATCTCCCAATTTCTCCTCCCCTTTACCCTCCTCCTCCCAGTCCCTGCCCCTTCACACACTTTGTCTGCGTCCATTGGTTATGAATAAATGTATATGAGTTCTTTGATTGTTGTTGTTTTTAGTTACATCATCATCTTATTTTTTTAGAGGACCTTTCCCTACTTCAAAGAGATACATGCTTCCTGCAACCATATCAAACTCACTCTTCCAGGTGAAATCTAGCATATTTATAGTGATGCTTGAAGTGTCCTTGTAGTGGTTGAAAAAGATTTCCAATAGTGAATTTTAAGCGAATAATATAAATGTACAATTGGTTATTCTTCTTCATTGTTCAAGCCATATTCTTTCTGACTCCTCAGTAGCTACAGAGATTTTCCTGTAATTTCTGAATGATATTGAACAACTACCTTTTGGATAGGAGAGGTATCCAGATATTTTTCCTGATTAATGATGTAAGGGGACAGGTGGAATCAATATCCATAGCATATGTGTTTAGCCTATGAAGCAGAGGTGATTTTATCTCTTTCTCATTTAAAGACCATGAAGACTATAAAAATGAAGTTGATCTTTCTTTCTGGACAGCATTGAAAGGTGATGAATCCACTGGCTTTGCCTTAGAAGTAGAGGGGGAGGTTATCTCATAGCCATCCTAGAGAACATTCCAACATTTAACAATTAATTGATTGTTAATTAATTCAACTAATTGAATTAATTTAATTTTTAATTCAATTGTTAATTTAAGAGTGGAGTATCAATTGCCTTTACCTTTTGCATAAAACTTATTCCAGAAAGTTAAGGACATGTTATTGTGTAGATCAGTGTAAAACTGTAGAGACATTTCTAGGCTCTTCATTCCTTCCTGTGGATCTTTGTTTCCTTGGGGTCTAATTTAGCTTCAGCCTAATCTACTTTTAGAGCAAATCTGATGCTGATGAATTCTATCTGCTTTTGTTTGTCTGAAAATATCTTGTTTTTGCAAACTATTTTACGTTTGAAAGATATTTTCACTGGACATAGAATTCCATGTTGACACTTTTTTTTCTTTCATACTTTATGTTGTTGTCCACTGACTTCTGGTCTCTGTTTTTCCCTAATGAGAAGTCTGTCACCAGTCCTTATAGGAAACAATATGTCTCTGTTCTCTGGTTGATTTTAAGATTGTTTTTTAATCTTCAGCACTGTCCTATGTATGTAAGACTGCATGTATGATAAACTTTATGATGTTGTTCCATAGGCCTCTAAGACTCTCTTTTTTAAATTACAGTTTTTATCTTTATTGTTGAAAGTATTACAGATGTCCCCTTTTTTTCCTCCATTGACCCCCTCCACCCTGCTCTGCCCCCTCTCAAGGCTTTCACCACACTATTGTCTGTGTCCTTGGGCTATGCATATATCCTAACCCTAAGACTCTTTAAAAAATATTTCTCTTATTTTCAGAATGAATAATTTCTATTGATTTGTCTTCAAGTTTGCTTTTCTTCTATAGCATCCAGTCTGTTGTTTAGGCCATCAGTGAAAAAGTTTGCACTTTTCAGTTCTAGAATTTGCACTTTTATAGTTTCCACTTCTCTGTTGAGATTCTCCAATTGTTCATTTATTGTAATAACGTTTTCCTTTAAATTTGAGCATCCTTATAACAGTTGTTTTAAAGTCCTTCTTTCTGAGTCATTTCAGGGGTCTGTTTGTACTACGGTTTTCTTTATTAGAATCAGAGTTTCCTGTTGTTTTCAGGTCTAGAAACTTTGCATTGGGTGACAGAAATTGTGGCTAGCACATTGTAGGGAGTCTGAATGATGTTTTACACTTATATTATTTTTATCTAATACTCATGTTCACCTCTTGAGGTCACTATAATTGTTCCAGTTTATAGATGAGCAAACTGAGCCTCATGTTTCACAAAGGACCTTCCCAATATTACACAGCTAATACGTGGTGAAGCTGCCACTCAAAGTGAGAATTTCTGCTATTATATTGTCAGCTAGATTTGCTCAATTAGAGGTGTTTTGGCCAGGCCATTCTTGATTACACCTGCCAAACTTTCACTGTGCCAAGATTCTGCTTTCCCTGAGAGGGGACTGAGGCCTGTGTGGCCCTCTGCTGTTCAGCGGGTTCAGGCGGGACCCAGACCTCATTCCCACTGTTTCTGAAAACAACTTGGAGCACAATTAGCCTTGTCAAACCTTTCACTCCTCTGCCGTATATGGTTGCCAGCTTTCCAGGGCAGCTCAATAATCCCCAGGGTCTTGCTGCAGGGGCAGCGATTAACGGAGGTGTTTACATGTCTGAAAATGTACCAGGCTATAAATAGAAGCTATTTTCCCAGCATCCTGTGATACTGGGTTTATTCTTTTCTTTTTCTTTTTCTTCCCCATTTGTCAGCTTTCATAAAGAAGAAAAGGAGCAAAGGGGAAAAAAATAACCCACCCACCAAACAATTTCAGATTGACAGAAAGAGCATTCACTTAGCTTCCCAGAAAATCGATGGCAAAGCTCCTGGCCCACAGAAAAAGGAAACGGCAAAGAATCACACAGCTTTTCCGAGAAACCAAGTGAGAAATGAATGCAGTAATGTTCGGAAGCAAGTCCCCTGCATCAGAGATGGGTGCCTCTGAGAGTTCTGAGCTGCTTCTGATAGATTCTGGAACCAGCTTGCAACACACCTTCTTGGCTCCTAGATTAGCTCTCTTCCTTGGAGTCTTAGAGTCTCAGTGGTGGATAATGGCTTTGTGTGTGCCCGGGATCTGGGAATGGAAAACATTGTGGGGTTTCCTCTCTCCTTTCTCAGCAGGTTTTGCATGGAGGCCATCTTCTTAGGGGAACTGAAATTTATTCCATGGCGGGGAGCAATGTGTCAGGGACCACAGGGGCTATGGACCCCAACCGATGCGGGGGTGGGAGTGGGCAGAACACTCTAATTACCGATAACCACTAACTCACATTTCCTCCAGCCCTGGGCCAAGTGTTAGGATAAAAACTTGTCATGCATTATGCCCTTTGTCCTGACAACAAGCCCAAGAAGGAGGATCTAGTATTTTATACAAAAAGAAATTGAGGTAAAGGGATTACACAACTTACCTAATGTCACACACTAGTAAGTGGCATAGCCAGGTTTCAAACATAGATAATTTATAGTCCATGTTTAACTGCCACACAATGTCGCCTTTCATTTCTCACCCTTAGGGCTGACCTTCTCCATAGGGACATTGGAAAAAGCCAGGAATAAAAAGACCTATGGTGAGATCTCTAGAGAATGTACTAATATAAAGGTTCTCAGCAGTTTCCAAAATATAGAACAGCATAAAGGCATCATTACTTATAAAAGTACCAAGGCCTGAGAATCCAGAAAAAAAGAAATAAATACTGATTAAAAAGTCATTTGTGAATATACCTAAAGTGTCTTTCTGTTCTCAGAATTGCTCCCTCTATCCCACCGAACAGTTGGGAGGCTGCTGAGGGGTTAGGAAAACAAAAATAAATGAGTAGAGAGAATATTGGACTCTGACTGCCAGACAAAGCTACCCATATTGGTTAGGCTTAGGAGCCTTCTTCTCTCTCACTAAGATTGCACATTTGAAGGGGATGCCTAGTAACAGGAGAGGGTCTTTATCTTAGTTTCTCGTGGTTGTCATTGAGTTGTTCCTGGCCAAGCCCACATGATGTAGTTGAAGCAGGAAATTCTGTTTCCTCAGCACCATGCATAGGCATGGAGATTGCTCTCTGGCGTTCTCTAGGCCATAATAGTTCAGGCACCTTCAATTCTCCCATCTGCTCCCACCACATCTATACATGATACCTCACCAGAGGGTCTGCCCCTTCTCAGGTTGCTGGGTGGGGAGCAGAATGCAAATCTCAAGCACTCCAGAAACTTCTACCACTGCTCCCTCCCTTCATCCCCAAATGTTGGGGCCAGTTTTCTTCAAGCAGCACATACTTTCAAAACTCATGCCTGAGTGAAGGGTGAGGGAGGGTCTTTTATGTGTTTCCCAATTGCCTTAGAAGCACAAAGTTATTATTGACTCATCTTAGACCAGGAAGGCTAAACTTAGAACACAAAGGGGAGGGAAAAACACCTTAAATATATGCCCATGCAGGGAAAAACAAATGTAAATTAGTATCTCATTCAATTCCTTGTCACAAATGTTTGCACACTATCCAAGTTTTCCATCAACCAAGAAGAATATATCAGATTAAGATACAGCCTTATACCACCACTAGGCTCCAATTCTAATTGCTTCTGTGTGTTTCCACTGCCTCCTGTCTCTATTTGCTCTGACCACACAATGGTCTTCCAGCTTGCTATCTTGCTTTCTCAAATCATCTTTTATCCTGTGGCTGGGGGGAGTTTTTAAATAATGCCAATATGATTCCCTTACTTCCAGTTAAAGGATTTCAATGTCTCCTCCTTGTCTACAGGATCAAGTCCTGATTCCTTTGCCTTCTCTTTGGACCTTGACACGCTGGCCTACTTAAGGCCCCCATTGCCATGATTGGCATCTAATGTTCTACCCACAGCCCCAACTTAGAGTCCCCTCATCATAATTTTGTGTCTTTACAAAAGTTCCTCCTTTGTGTCTTTCCCCTTTATGTTCAATGAGTGAATACTTGCTCAACCTTCAAAACCCAGCTGAGCCTCGGCTCCTCCAAGAAGCATTTCCTTACTTTCTCAGAGGCAGTTTATTTTTCCTCTTTTGTGGGGATGCTGAAATCTGGCCTAATATTTTTCATGGCATTTACTACACTACATTGCATAATGTATGTACACCTATGCTTCTATTACTGTGAATTCCTTGAGGGCAGAAATCATTTGTTCATTCATATTTATTTCCCTGGTGCCTGGCACAAATCTGTAAATATCTAAATTGTCCATAGTTGTGTGTGGCTCTCTAAATAGGAGGGCGGGGGACAAGGGAGGGTCAGGGCCATTCTGCCCAGAGCTGGACAAACAGAAAGGATGAGAGGAAAGGGACCATCTCTCTCATCCCAAGGGAAAAAAAAAAGAATAAGAATGACAGGACCATCTTTTACACCCCATGACTTCATTTTAAAAGAAAATTGTCCTTTAAGTTCTTCATGCATAAAGGCAACAGGAAAGAGCAATGTTTTTCATCTTTGATTGATTCTAGTGGAAGATTGAAGTGGCAGTCAGAAAAGAAACTGTTTTGGGAAAGTGGAAAATAATACAAGTCAGCAGACCTTGAGCATTAGGTTATATGTCAGCTATGGACTATGAGCTCTTGAGCCATTATCAATTTTGTTCCCTAACAGTAGTTATCACTTCTTACCATCATCACCATCATCATCGTTATTAATGTGGTCAATGGTCTGAGTTGCTTGATCACTATAATAGGTACCATATTCAGTAAATTCTCTATAGACAAAAACAAAAATATGACAAGAAAAATCTCCAAATGCTGAGAGAAAAGGCTGTCTGATTATTGCATGCAAAGCAAAGCATTCTAGAAAAATACAAAAGAAGAGAATGATGGCGTATCCAGTATTATCTAGTTAAGACCAATGCCATCATTCAGTGATAGTCATTGTCATTGCATGTCTACACTTGACAAGATGCTGTGAGTGGAAGCAAAAGGTTGTCCTTGACTGCCAAGAACTGATAATCCAGTTGTAATCAATCAGTGTGTGCTATAAGTACCTAGTTAGATGCATTCTGAACACTAAAGGAAAAAGTGGTTGGTTTTTGTGAAGTGTGCTAAGCTGTGAACTAGTTCTTGGAGGTGGGAAAGATTGGGATGACAGAGAAAACTGGGGAAGCATTCTAGACCTGAAGAAGGCAAAGTGGGGAGAAATTGTGAAGTGAGTGCACTAATTTGACTGGAACAAAAGATTGAGATACATATTATGAGCAAATAATATAGGACCTAAAATACTAAACTTAGACTTCAATAGCTAATGAAGGTGACGTAATTAAACTCATATTTTTAAAGAATTGGTATTGCCCCGTCTCCCCGCAATGCGGCTCAGTGGTTGAGCATTGACCTATGAACCAAGAGAACCCAGTAGGGGGGCATATGGGAAGCAGCTGATCTATGATTCTTTCTCATCATTGATGTTTCTACCTCTCTTTTCCTCTCTGAAATAAAACAAATATATATATATATATATATATATATATATATATATATATATATATATATATATATTGGTATCACCCAATGGGACTCCCTTGAGAATGAGGCCATTTGGGGGACAGGCACAGTGATGGTATCAGCATAGTGTCAATCAGGAATCTAGGTGATACAATAAGAGCACCAGGCATGGAATTTATGAGCTTCTCTGCAGGGAGAGCTCTCCTCCCCTCCAGCAGTGCGACAGTGAACAAGGCCTCCAACTTCTTCAGGCTTTGATTTTTAATCTGTAACAGTAGGATATTGAGCTACAGCTTTAGCTATACCCATGGATCTTCCAAATCTAGAAGTCCATATTTTTGTAATTCTACAGGTAAATGTACTTGAGGACAAAGATAAAGGCAGAATCAATGGTGATTTGGAGCTATTGAAACTGATTGAATGAGAAGATGGAGATTATCTGTGACAAAAGCAGAGGACTTCTTTAAGGGTTTAATATGTAATTATTCTAAAGTAATGCAGTTTTAGAAGATCCAATAAAGAATATTGAAATGACAGACTTTACGCTGGCTTCATTTTCAAAGCCTTCTTGGAAGTGGATCTTTAAATTTGGCAAGAAGGGAGGAAGAGAATTGGTTGGTGAAATGATGAAAAATGAAGCAAAACCAAAGTCTCATACCTCTGCATTAGTAACTCATTTATGTTTTCACCTGTCCATTTGTTTCCGGGGGAACAATGAGGATGGCACAATACTATAGAAAATAATGAAGAAAAAAAATAGTGAAGATAAAACTAAAGAAAATAATGAAGAAGCGTTGCCACTGAGGCTGAGGACAGGGGGATTGCTGCAATAATTAATGAAGGAGATAGCAAGAACCTGACTAAGAAGGCAGAGAAGGAAGCAGGCACAAAGAGCCACAGATTACTGTATCAGGGTCAGAAGCAACGTGCTCATGCTGTAGTTGCTCAGTGGTGGTTAATGCTGGGTACAGTGTAGATGTTCAGTTGAAGCTGATGATGTTCAGAAGTCACAGAGTTCTCAGCCCCCTTTGTTGTGCACTAGAGTAACAACCGATGCTGAGAAGGTGCTTCGTGGCTAGTGTGATCATTGCCATATAAATAATGGAGTGGCACCAGCCCAGGTACCACCGCACATGGCACTTAATGTACTGCCAATCTCTTCCTGTCCCCAGGTACTTCTAGCCTCCTCCAAAATTGATGGAAAACCTGAGCACTTGGGTTTCTTTTGTTTGGGATGCTTGCCTAAATCACCTTACCTAGGTATCGTTGAAAAAAGTAAGAAAAAAATTAACTTGATTCCCTGAGTTGAGTTATACAAGAGGCATTTTGTCTCCATCTACATAATACAAATGATCCTCTATGCTTTCCCTAAAATTTTCTGCAAAATACTTTGGCAATACTAGACGAAAGTGCTGGGGAATGATCACTCACCTTCTAATCTTCAAGGATCCGAGAACTCTTTTTCTGTCATTGGCTAAATAAGCTCCCCTGAATGTTGAGAAAGTAAGGGGAAAAACTACACAGCTATTTCAGTTTTTCTGAATGATAAAAGGTTCCATTCATGATCTAGATGATACAAAGATTTCACAATAGGAATGTGATGTGAGCAAAGAATCTGGAACCTCAGGAATGAGACAGTAAAAAAATGTCCTGGTTCTTGTCTCTAAATCTTGAGGGAAACTTCTCCATTTACCTACAGAAGGATCCTAAGCAGCGCATGACCACCAGCAGCTAGGCTTGACCAGAGGTTGTGAGAGCTCTCCCCCCACAGCAAGAGTCCCATATTTCCAGTCAGGGTTGCTGCATTTACTGAGGATGGGTCACCAACTTTATAGCTACCACCTGTGTTTAGACTGGAATGTTTTCACTCAGGACTGAGATTTCCAGCAGTTGCAAGCATCCATGCAATCTTAGTAACTGTCTTCATGTTTCCTTCTAATAATTCTTGTGATTGAAAAGCCCTAGATTGATCTCAAATTTTAAAATAATAGAAGGGAGCATGAACAGAATACAAGAGGACAAACTCACAGAAGAAATGAAAGTTTATGAAAACAATTGGAACTGAAATAAGCAAAGAAACTGAAATAAAAGCAACAATAAAGTACATTGTGGCTAATGGGCACTCTCATATGTAGCTGGTCAGAATTAATATCGATAAAATGTTTCTGGGAAGCAAATTGATATTAAGAATAAAAATGTCTATAAAATATTGACATTCCTAGACTTCAGTTGCATTTTAAAGATTTTATACTAAACAAATTTGTTAGATAATTATATTCTGTTTTGAATAACAGAAAGTTAAAAAAAACCCCAACCAATGGTTCCCATCCAATAGAAGCCTATTTTTGTTGTATAATATAAAATTTGGAGGTAAGGGGCCAAGGGCTTCGTTGGTGACCCCATGATGACATTAGGACCCAATCTTCTTTCTGCTTTCCAGGCCACTCTGCTTAGTGGGTGGTTTTCAGGTCTTGGTCCAAGGTGGCTGCCTATCTCCACTCATTGTGTCTGTTTACCCTTCGAGAAGACAGGAGTAGACAAAGCAAATGCGTAAGACCCTGGGAACGATGGGAGCCACATCAGAAGTGTCACTCAGAACCTTCTGTTCACACTGTATGCATCAGACTTTGTCATATTAGTCAGGGATATTTTCACATTGAACAAAATTATAGTCATATTAGCAAGGAAGAAGAGGAAATAGATGTCAGGTAGGCAAGTGATAGTTAGTATCTTTGACAATAGTTTCTAAAGATTGCAAGTAAATTTTTTGTATACATTATATATATGTGAGCATACCTTGGAGATATTGCAGGTTCCGTTCCAGACCACTGCAATAAAGTGAGTATCAGGATAAAGAAAGTTATAATCTTTTTTGCTGGTAGAGAGTTTTGCCTTCAGGCTGTAAAAAAAAAGCAACATTTGTGAATCACAATAAAAGCAAAGTGCACTAAAACAAGTATGTCTCTAATGTATATAGCTTATATCATAGATAGATAGACAGGCAAGAAGATAAAATGGAAAACAAGCAAAAGATTCCAAAATTAAGAGTTTGGAGAAATGGTAATAATGCAAACAAAGGAATACTATGTAATCAATAAACATCAGGCCAGTGAAGGATATTTCAAACCTGGCAAAACTATATAAGGTATTGCTAAGTGAAACTAGACTTCACATAGTATGTATGGAAAGACACCATTAGGGAGAGAAAATTGATGTGTGCATATGAGCACAGAAAAATAATCATAAAGATGTACCAAAATGTGAATGGTAATTATAATTCTGGGGAGTGGAATTATGAGTATCAGATGATCATAAAAATATCTTTGTGTTTTTATGAGTTTTCCAAGGTTTTTGCAATGAATAGATACTAATTTTGTAATCTAAAAATAGAAAGCTGTGAAAAAAATAAAGGGTTGAGTTTAACTTTCCTGATGGAGTCCCAAGGAAATGAGTCGTGTTGTGGAATCGGGCCAAAGCAACAGAAAGCTGGTTTCTGGATTTGGAGAGTTTATATTCAAGAAGTTCAGGACTTACTTGTGGTAAGCAATCACTTGGCCTCCTGCCCGATGTTCTCAACCATCACGTTTACTTTCAGGGCAGGTAAACAGATGCAAAGCAATGTGCTCTGATCTGTTTTTCATTTAGTGTTACTTTCATATTTCATGGGAAGTTTAGTTTTCTCAACTTTTAAAACATGGTTCAGACACAAGGTGCTACAAAATAAACAGAAAAACAGGATTAAAAACATAGAATGCTACCATGCGTTCATCTTAAATCTCATTGTTAACTTTTCATTTGAGATCTTTCTCTTTGTAATTGTAATTGAAACTGCAAAAATGTTACATTTCCTGGGGGCAAAATCCTCTTTATTAAAACGAGTGAGCTCTTTATCCCTGTGCAGAGAATACAGCTTGAGTGTGCTGTAAGAGGATCTATATTTATGTTATGTACACTTCTATATTTATATGACTCACATCCTAATAAGGGTGTCCTATAGCTCCATGACCAGCTGGAACCCTTCTGTTGGCATCGTTTAAAGTGCTACTGACGTCACGTTGAAAGGGACCACCTCATAGGGGTCGAACAGGTGCTGCTGAATCTGTGCTCACTCACTGTCAGATGCAGCCCTCCCAGCGAGCAAAACAAGGGGTCCTGAGGGCCTCGGCCAGCTTAGCCCAGTAAATAGAAGAGCAGGTTGAAAACTCATCCTAGGGAACCCCAGTTCTCAGCCTTATTTTTTTCAATGTAAAATTGATCTGTTTCATAGGCTAGGAAACAAAATAAAAGGGTGAAGCTTTTCTAGTACATGCCTGTAAGCCATGTTGAGCTATATCTCGCGTTCATTTATTTTTCTGTTATAGCATAAATTTCCCATCATACTCCTGGGACAGAAAAGAGAAAGTGCCATATGACACATGGAAAGACAAGAGGGTTGGTCAAGGTTCAAAAGGACACAACCCTTTGTATGTAGGCAGTCTTTTATTAGCTGAGAGAAGCATGAAATAGAGTCAGAAAAATCTTACTTTAGGTGTGGCAGGGGATAGATTACTAGTTTTGGAGTTCAAGACATATTTATTCATCCAATAAATAGTTATTAGATGTCAAGCACAGTTCTAGGATTTGGGGATACAAACCAGATAAAGCCACCCTCCTCCCCACCCCCCAATTTGTGGAGCCAGAATATATTAGGGAGAAACATAAACAAAATTATTTCAAGTTTTAACAAGTATGACCCAGAAGAGAAAACATGGGATAGAGCAAAGGAGTTCTGGGACTGTGTGGTGGGTGTGGTGACTTTAGGCAGGACCGAGCAGAGAGAGTCTCTGTGAGAAAATGACATTTAGGCTGAGTTTACAACAATGTGTGGCCAGGCGTGGAAACATCTGGAGGAGGAGTTCTTCAGGCAGAGGAAAGAGGGAGGTGAAAGGTCTACGGGAAGAAGGAGACCACCACGCTGGAAGGACTAAGAGATAATGAGATAATTTGTATGGCCCTTTTGGCAAGAAGAGAAGATGAGATCCAGAGAAAATAATAAAAGGGCCCTAAAATATTGGCTTGGAGAAAGGGTCTTGGAAGGGAAAATGGTGGATGTTCTTATCACAATCCTACTTAGGAAAGATCCCAGTTCAGTGTGTCCTTGGTCGTTTCTAAAATAAAAGTGCACTGAAATATTCTACAAAATAGCTATTATAACAGTAAGTATAATTTATAAGCTAGTTATTTTAAAAGTTTGCAGAGCACTTTTACATTTATTATTTTACTAAATTAATTCAAACCCTCAATCATTCATTCATCCAGTAATACAAAACAATACTATTTTGTTCTTTTGGGTTAAATTTGCCAAGATCATGAAGCAGGTTCCCATTTCAGTCAGTTGTATGACCACACATTAGAGCTGTCTCTCCCAGAACATTGTTTCACACACGTGTGCTTATCCCAACCAGTTAGTTTTCTGCATTGATCACTGTTACTTTGAGTTTTCAAAGCCTGTTCTGCTGATAGTGGAATGTTCTTTGGGTGTGAATAAGAGCTGCCTTTTAATTTTTCTCAAGCCTTATATACTTATCTCATAAGTTTGTTGTGAAGATAAATGATATCATAGGTGAGGCCACCTATGCTTATTTTTATCCTCTTTAATCCTTCATGAGATCATGGCACTGAGTGAATGAAAATAGTGTATTATTTCCAAAACATTGCAGATTCTCCATTGGAGTGTAGTCCTGATGGAAAACAATACAAATTCCATTTGTTGTTCATATAATCTCTTGAACGGAGAATGCTGTTAAGTGTTGGCCACAAATGGGCAAATGATGGGGCCTTCTGGGGGCTATGAACAGGGGTGTTGTTGCTCCACTAGAAATCAAGAAACGCAATACTCCTCAGGCACTATTCCTGTGTATATGATTGCCATCTTCAATTCAGCTCTTCTAAACATCAAAAATAGGAAATAAAACCAACCCTATGTCTTGAATACAGTGATGAAAATGAGGATTTGGTTTAATTTTAATCCTTTTTAAAAGGAGGGGGCAAGTACTCTTACTCAGTGCCAAGCCCTATAGGAAGTTATTTATGGGAAAGAAATCCCCAAGAAGACACGTGGGGAACAGGGCCAACAAGTTTTGACAAAGGGAAGAAAAGTTGTAATGAGGCTGGGTTTCTTCCCCTTTAAAATTCTCTGCTTTACACTGATGGAATGCTTTATGTTATAAATAAAGCTACATTTAATCCCTTAAAAATGTGTCCTGGAGCCCTTATTATGGGGTCATATTTGTCACGGATTCTACTGAGATGTGTTCATTTTGCACCAAAATGATGAATTAGAGAGAGGGGATTTTGTGGGCTCCAAACATCAGAATTCATTATCTGCAAAAATGAAGAGGGCTATGCCCAATGTCTGCTGTTGTGACCAGAAACTCAGGAAGTAGAGGAAAAGAAAACATTGACAACTTGTTTGTGACTTGCCCAATCACTTCAACCACAGGAAGGGTTTTAAAAAAGTCTTGCACTTTTATAATGTAGTGACTCATATTATGAGTTAATAATTCTCTTTCCCCCATTTCTCCTTGCTTCCTATGGGGCACTATAGATCAGAGGCTCAGAATGGACCAGCTGCAGAGCGTGTGTTGCTGGCGGAGTGGGAGGTTGTCATCTGCAGTGGTAGTCAGAACCTCTGAATGTGCTTCTTGGATATGCTTGGGGAAAATGTTGGCTATTGGAGGAGCCACTTGATGAGAGAGCAAGAGATGATTTAGATTGAGGTTTCTTGGAGAATTCCAATCCCAGCCCATTTCCAAGGACAGCAATGCTTTACCTCGTTGACTATTAGTCTTGGAGGAGTAATTGTCTTTGCCATCTAAATATACCTGTCCCATACGTTAAAACTCAATTCTCCCATGACATTTTGATATATTTTGGTTCTTCTTTATGGCTTTCTTGGTGATAACTACCTTTTTTATTGTCAACATCAAGGGAGTGTCATGTTTCTGAGTTTCCAGTCTTTACTGATCAAAGAAGATAAATCAAAGCCACCTTTATCATAGGCAAGTACACCCCCTCCAAATAATTTCTAAACCATATAGTCTTTTAAGTTGGCATTGTAACATATTTACTTGGTTTTACTCTCATTACTAATTTTTGTAAAAATACCAGCGTTTCATCATTTTTAAATGCAAATAGACCTCATGAAGATTATCCTCCAAATTATAGTTCTATTAGTAAAAGAGCTTTAACCACATTTTGTTTCATTACTTCCTTTAGTGTGTTGATCTTTTATTACTTAGGAAAAAAAGTGTTCCTTCAAATGGCTTATTTCCTGAACATGAAGAATAAAATTGGGACAGTCTGTCCTCACAGTATTTTCTGGTCCAAAGCAAATCAAGATAAATACAAGCTTTTGAAGAGAATAAACCATTTTAGATAAATTACATTTGCCTTGATTTAAGCAAGCATATCAGTAAGGAGGAAGAGTACAATAATTTAAGCCTTGGGAAACTTTGCAAAACAGATAAAAAAAACAACAACAAAACAGATCAGCATCAAGTGTGTAAAATACTCATCCATTGTGAAGAGAGAGGGAGTACCCATTTCTTTTCACTTAAAGATTGGAGCAGACTCTCCTTTTGAGCTGTTTTTCTGTGGGTTCCAAGGGAATTGGTTTAATAATGCCCTCTTACCACCTGCCTGCTCTCTTGCTAAGCAATTGGGTTGTTGCCATTGTTGAAAATAATTTTTGGGTGATTTTAAAGGTATATGCCTTCAAAGTGTCATGAGAGTTGAATATATATATATATATGTATATACATATATATATGTGTGTGTGTGTATATATATATATATATATATATATATATATATATATATACACATATATATATTTACTTATAAAAACCCAACTCTGAGCCTTCTAAAAATGCATCCGTGAGGATTTTGGTGCCTGAATGTGGCAATATCTTTTAAATGATGCCTTATAAACAGGTGTTCTCCATATTAGGAGCCAGAGCCCCATACTCCTGACTTGACATCTGTGACCTCAGAGCAATAGCTGAACGAGTGTGTTGTTACTATTCTTTTGATGGATGAATGCAATAAATCAAGATAGTTTCAGCATTCTTAAGAGACAACAGTAAAACAGTTAGGAAAAAATGGAAATAAATGACTGCTTTTCAAAGGCAAGAGATTAATAGCTCTGGACATACCAGAAATCATCTCAGGAAAACTCTTTCAAATTCCTTTAGTGAACCTAGCCCTCTCCTAATTGGCATGGCCTCTGCCAGGCCAGCGTTGGTCCTTTGGTGGGCAGCTCAAACTTACTGTGCCTTTAATTCCCACAGTTTGGAATGGAGATGAACAGAACTGAACTATCTGTAAGCATTCTTGAAATCACTTCTTACATGGCTTCCCATTGTCGCTACATGGTGAGGACCAGTGACTATCACCAGGCAGGTTCTACCAAGACCTCCAATGTTATCTTAAAAATGTCCCAAGGTCACATGATGATGTAGCTTCAAGGTTTTAAAATAAAAGAAGAACCTATCCGCTCTCTCGCCAGTAATTCATAAGCTGATTTTCACAGCTCTGTCTTTGTACTGACTGGTAAAGTGCTACCATATTTAAGATCCCTCTAAATTTATATCCACCCCTTGTTTCTAAACATATTAATTCTTTTCTTTCTCCATTAAGGTGATATGTCCATGGTTGATGATCTGTTCAATAAGTTTACCAGAATGTTAAAAGAGTAAAGGCCTCTAACAGAAACCAAAGGCATATTCTCTTCATCCTTAGGACACATTTTAGCCATGTAGTAGAACTGAGCTGGTGGCAATAGCCGGAAATGAGTGATAATCAAAGGCATCCATATTAAGAAGCAGCTTTATCTCCATTTCATCTCAACCCACTCTGATACTGGGTTGACATAAAACAATACAGTGGAGATAAAACACAATAACTTCACAATGGAAATAACTGGCAAGTAGCTTTTTGATCTATGGCCCTTAAAGAGAGACTGAAATATAAACTCTCATGAGGCCATAGAGCAATTCCCAATTAGAACAGGTTGATGGATGGGTTATATTAGATGGCATATATACCTTCTCAAGATTTCTAGAGCTTTGTTTCCTTATTAGAGGGCTGGGACTAGCTACTTCTTCCTTTATCAGGGATTGTAAGTGACTAAGCCAAGTACCAGATTTTAACTAACAAAGATTTTTATCAGTTGTTTATAAAGTTGAATATGGACAAACCTGAATCATAATGGGATTTTATTATGGATCATTAACTGAGTGTCCAACAGATTCTGATACAACTTCTCTCAGAATGCAGGAATGAAATGCATTTAAAAAATTCAAAATATTACCTGTATTTCAGGCATAAAGAGCAGCAAATCAATCTGAAATTCCACGAGCAATGAACCCTGGAATAAGAATATGCTTTTAAAAGACTGCTTAGGAGAACAAAATGTTACAGTATAATGAAACCCTGGTCATTTTTTCATTGAAAATTTCCACCCACTACTTCTGAAAGGAAAAAGTACTCTTGAGTCCTGTGCTACCCATTATGCATTGACTCTTTCCTTAATAGTAGCTGGCATATTAGCTGTTGAGTAGGATGTTCTGGAACTTCTCACTATGCTTTCATTATTCCCTTTTTATTCTATGAAGTGACATTCCTTGTTAGTTTTGAAGTGGAAAATACAGATATTATAACTCACCATACTTCTCATAAGAAATAAAACTAAAAAGAAATTAAATGATTTTTTTGTGGGTGTGTCTGAAAAGACATTTAAAGATTAGCTAGATTAATTCAACTCTCAATTCCTTTACCACACCTAATTGGGATGATTTCTTAAGTAATTATTAATAAAATAAAATAATTTATATTAATGTGATAAAAGTTGATGTTATTTATCTTGAACTATTAGAATTTTTAGTAGAAATTTAGAATATGTCATTGAAAGAATTCCTAGCAATGTGGCTATATTTACCTTATTTGGCCTACTAATTTGAAGGATCCATATTTCTTACCATAGAACACTAATAATGCTTATTAAGTAAAATGAGAGGCAATGAGACCCACACTGGGTATGACCTCACCACTATTAAATTTAAGAGTAAATTTTAGAAAAAGCACAAGTAAAATTAACAGTTTTTATGAAGGTCGTAAAAACCATTGATCTAATCATGGGGCTATATTCTCACTGCACTCTCTCTGATCTCTTATCCCAAACTCTGGGGAAATTATTCAGTGGTCATTCCAATAAGTCTCCAATTTTTTAATAGTTCTTGTTTGTAAATCCAACACTTGTGGTAATCGTGTATAAACCATTTGTCATATGATTTGATATTGTTATGCTAGACACAGTTCATGTGTAATCAGAGCATTTATTTATTTATTATTCTTAAAATATCTTTATTGTTGAGAGTACTACAGATGTAAAAACATCTTCCCCCCATTGCCCTCCTCCACCCAGTTTCTGTCCCACCACCTTTACCACCCTATTGTCTATGTCCATAAGTAATGCATATCCTATATAATAAAGAGGTAATATGCAAATTGACCATCACTCCGACACACAAGATGGCTGCCCCATGTGGTCAAAGATGGCCACTCCCATGTGGACACAAGATGGCCGCTACAAGATGGCTGGCAGAGGAGGGCAGTTGCTGGGGACAAGCCCTGCAGGGGAGGGCAGTTGGGGGCAACCAGGCCTTCAGGGGAGGGCAGTTGGAGGGGACCAGGCTGGCAGGGGAGGGAAGTTGGGGGGAACCAGGCCTGCAGGGGAGAACAGTTAGGGGTGACCATGCCTGCAGGGGAGGGCAGTTGGGAGGGACAAGGCCTGCAGGGGAGGGCAGTTGGGAGTGACCAGGCCTGCAGGGGAGGGCAGTTAGGGGCAACTAGGCCAGCAGGGGAGGGCAGTTAGAGGTGACCAGGCTGGCAAGGAAGGGCAGTTAGGGGTGAACGGGCCAGCAGGGGAGGGCAGTTGGGGGTGACCAGGCTGGCAGGGGAGTGGTTAGGGGCTGATCAGGCAGGCAGGCAGAAGTGGTTAGGGGCAATCAGGCAGGCAGGCAGGCGAGTGGTTGGGAGCCAGCAGTTCTGGATTGTGAGAGGGGTCCCAGATTGGAGAGGGTGCAGGCTAGGCTGAGGGACACTCCCCTCCCCCCATGAACAAATTTCGTGCACCGGGCCTCTAGTATGCATATAAATTCTTTGGTTAATCTCTCCCCCCTTCCCCCCGCCCTCCAACCTCCCCTCTGAGATTCATTAGTCTTCTCCATGTTTCCATGCCTCTGATTCTATTATTCACCAGTTTATTTTGTTCATTAGATTTCTTGTTCATTTATTTTGATTTTTAGATTCAGTTGTTGATAGATATGTATTTATTGCCATTTTATTGTTCATATTTTTCATCCCTTCTGCTTTCTTCTTCCTCTTCCTCTTCTTCTCCTCCTCCTCCTCCTCCTCCTTCTCCTCCTTCTCCTCCTCCTCCTCCTCCTCCTCCTCCTCCTCCTCCTTCTTCTTCTTCTTCTTCTTCTTCTTCTTCTTCTTCTTCTTCTTCTTCTTCCTACTGACTGTTTTTATCTTGCTGCTTTTAAGATTCTCTCTCTGTCCTTAATCTTTGGCATTTAAATTATGATGTGTCTTGGTTTGGGCCTCTTGGGGGTTCTCTTGTTTGGGACTCTCTGCACTTCTTGGACTTATAAGTCTATTTCTTTCACCAGGTAGGAGAAGTTTTCTGTCATTATTTTCTCAAATAGATTTTCAATATCTTGCTCTCTCTTCTCCTTCTGGCACCCCCATAATACTAATGTTGGTATACTTCAAGTTGTCCCAGAGGCTCCTTACATTATCCTCATATTTTTGGATTTTTTTTTCCTTTTTGCTCTTCTGATTGGGTGTTTTTGCTTCCTCATATTTCAAATCATTGATTTGATTCTCAGAATCCTCTACTCTACTGTTTAATTCCTATAAATTATTCTTTATTTCAGTTAGCGTATGCTTAATTTCTGACTAGTCCTTTCTCATGTTTTTGATGTTCTCACTAAAGTTCTTGAAATTCTCACTAATATCCTTGAAAGTCTCATGAAGTCCCTTGAAGCTCTCATTAAGATCCGTGAGCAACCTTATAACCATTGTTTTGAACTCTGTATCTAGTAGTGTTCTTTCTTCCATTTCATTTAGTTCTTTTTTTTGGAGATTTATTCTATTCTTTCATTTGTTACATGTTTCTTTGTCTCTGCATTTTGGCTGCATCCATGTGTTTGTTTCTATGTATTAGGTAGAGCTGCTATGTCTGCTGGAATTGGTAGAGTGGCCTTGTATAGTAGGTGTCCTGTAGGGCCCAGGGGATCAGCCTCCCCTGTCACCTGAGCTGGGAACTCTAGGTGTATCCCTGTCTTGTAGTTAAGCCTTGATTGTGGTTGGCATCATGGGGAAGACTTGACTTCCAGGCCAATTGGCAGCGAGGATCAACTGTATCTATAATGGAAGAGCTGCTGTGCAGGAGACACCCCTATGGAGCAGGTCTTGCTTTAGTGGGGCTTTGGTGCTCACTGAGTCTGCCCCTTGTGTGTCACTCATGGATATGTAGAGTTGCAACCTGGTATGGTCTGAAGCTGTCCACCAGGTGCACTGGCTCTGGGACCTCCCAGGAGGTGCAAAGTCAGCCACAGCCTGGGGCTACCTGGCAGGAGCTACAGAGCGAATTGCAGATGGCTGCTACTTGTGTTGGGCTTGGCAGTGCCCAGGTAAAGCTAATCTATCTTAGACCTCTTATTGATAGGCACGGGGCATGCTGATGCCAGCTGCTGCTTGTTTGAGTGAATTTTGGAAAGTCTAAAGTCTGAGCAACAGCAGGCCATTCATATGGAAAAAACACTGCAAATGGCTTAGGAGGGTCTGCAAATTGGATGGGGTGGGGTCTTAGGGAATCACAAGGGTGGAGTTAGCAGTTTGATCCAGGTTTATGGAAACTCAGATATTGTTGCCAGTCAGCTCTGTGATGGAGGAGGTCTCAGCATGAACAATGACTCCTGCAAGCACCCCTGTCGGGAGAAAGCTGCCACCCGAGTTCCTGCTCTGATGCTAGACAATCCAGTTCCTCTTCATATGTCCCTGGATCCTTCTAGTTGAACCATTGCCCCAGCACTGGAGCTCAGAGGGAGCAAGTCCATATAAGTTTGTGCACTGGCCCTTTACGAGGAACTGTGTGGGTCTCCAGTAGGCTCCATGTCACTCAGCCACAATTCCCACTGGTTTTTACAGCCAGAAGTTATGGGGACTTCTTTTCCCAGCTCTGGAATGCTGGGCTTGGGGTCTGGTGTTGGTTTGGAACCTCTTGCACCTCATGGGAGGCCTCTGCAGCCAAGATATCCCTCCTGATTGAAAAAAATGCCACAAGTGGGCATTGGATCAGCCCAGTCCATGCCTCTGCCCTTCCTACCAGTCTCCATGTGCTTTTTTCTTTACTTCTCTAGTTGTAAGACTGCTATTCAGCCAGATTTCAGGCAGATCTGAATGATGGTTGTTCTGTATTTTAGTTGTAATTTTGATGTGGTTGTGGGAGTTGGTGAGTACCAGCATTTACCTATGCTGCCATCTTGGTTCCAGAGCCTTTATTTATTTCATTATAGTTACTTGGTCCAGGTATGTTAAAAATTTAAAAATTTAATAGGCATAATAGTCATGCATGACTTAACATGAAAAATCATTGCCTGAATTCTCCTTGTGGAATAAATAGAGTTGAGATAGACCTAACCGGTTTGGCTCAGTGGATAGAGTGTCAGCCTGCAGACTGAAAGGTCCTAGTTTCGATTCCGGTCAAGGGCATGTACCTTGGTTGCAGGCTCATCCTCAGAAGGAGGTGTGCAGGAGGCAGCTGATCGATGTTTCTCTCTCATTGATGTTTCTAACTCTCTATCCCTCTCCCTTCCTCTCTGTAAAAAAATCAATAAAATATATTTAAAAAAATAGAGTTGAGATACTCATTTTGATTTGAGGTTCATCCAATCTATATATCCCATGCACCGATTGAATCTAAGTTAGACTTGGTAGGTGGGAGTCTTCAGTGAGTGGAGAAGAGTGGATCCTAAATGGGATATTAGTTCTATCTTAGGAGGATGGGATTGGATAATGAATGACAGGAGGTAGAAATCAGAGATAGACAGCTGAGGGCACACATAGCAATGTTTTGGAGAGGGCTTGAGACTGTGTTCCTCTGGACTATGTGTGTTATAGAGTCAGAGACATAAGAAACTGATTTGCTTAAAAAAATGAGGAAAGGTATGTCATCTCCTTGCTAAACCAGACATAATACTTAATACACAGTCTTTCTGGCAGAGAGAAAGTCTCCTTCAGGTGCCGCCAGCATGGAGCTGTTGAGTCATTAGGTGTTATAGAGCATGTCTAGGATGATTACAATAGAAACCATTATGGCTGGGATTGGCAATGCGATCTCATTTTAGGATCTATTATTTGTTCCATTATATAACCCAATTTACCTCAGTCATTTCAACTCCTTTTTAGCTAAAGCTTGGTAAAAATTTCCTGGTAGTAAAAACTTCCTAGTGTTTTAAAGTGATTTAGTGCTATGGAAATTGAGTGGAAATAATTTAGAATGTGGTATGGAGTGTTTGTGCTTAAGCACAAGATTTCTTAGTGACATTTAATTGATGTGTAGCTACAAATATTAACTGTGCATGCTAGTTACAGTCTGTTTTGTACTCATCAGTGGATTTTAAGATGGTTTCATGTGAGTGTGTAGTGTGTAAGATTTATTTGTGTCAGCAAATTACCCAATGGACCAACATATAATATGGAAATCCAAATCTCAAAGTCTGTTCTCACGTTCTCTTTAAGATACAGTGCTTTATTATATCAATAGATCAACTCATAGGTCAAGTCAACCTCGTAATGTTGTAGCATAAATCCGGATGGTTGGCTGATTTATTAGGGCAGTACAGATAACCACCGAAATGATAAAGCCAAAAATTCTACTTTGAGGCATGACTGGATTGTTTTGACCATATATATCAGCTAAACTCACAGGAAGTTGTTAGAATCCTGGGATCAGCCTAGGACCCAATCTCCTTAGCTTGTTTCCTCTACAGATTGTTCCTCCCTTTAGGAATACCCCTCCCTATCCAACACAACTTTACTCCAGGCCTACTGTGTCCAAGACCCAGACTAGGGTGAGGGAAGTAAGATGTGTAAGGAGCGAGATTTCAGAAGGTCCTCACTCTTTAGCGCTTATTCTATTCTTGCCCATCGGGCAGCTCCCTCACTTCACCCAGTCCCAGATCCATTCTGATTCCAAGGCCAACTGGACCTCAAATGCTCTAAGAACTCTTAGTGTGGTTGTGAAACCCAGCCAACAGACATTCACTGTGTGTCTGGCTGTGATTACATGTCACATTCATCATAACCAGGGTTATATTTTGTTCCTGGCACCCACTTTCTCTGGAACCATCCTATTTTCATACTTAATCTTCACAGTAGCCACATGAAATGCATAATATTATATTTGCTATATTCAGTTGAAGCTCAGAGGGGTTTTGAAAATTGTTCCAAGTCTCATAGCTAATAGTGGGGAACCTGGGACTTAAATCTAGCATGAGGTCCAGCCTTCTCTTGTCTCTAGTTCTGATGGCTGGCTCTCTGGGACAGGGTCTTTGCCTGTTTCTATTATCATACCCACTCCTAAGACTGGAGTTCTCTCTTCCTTTAGCACAGAAACCATTTGTGAGTTCACTGGGTCGGATCCTCACTCTCAACTACCAGCTTAGGTCTCCAATATCACCTGCACTTGGTCTGGTAATTGAGGGTGGGGTCTCTGGACTCCTGATTTCACCATTTTATTGCTTGTGAACTGGTGAAGTTACTTAACTGCTCCTTGCTTCACTTCATATGTGTAAAGTGGAGATCCTAATAAATACATGCCTTGGAGGCTGTCAGAAAGATTCAATGAGGCATGATTTGTAACAGTGCCTGGCCCATGGGCAACATTCAGTCAATATTGGCAATTATTATGGTACCTCCTAATGTCTGTGAGTTGCCTTCTTCTTAAGGCAAATCACATGTAAACTTCTGTGGTGGCAACTGTGGGAATCTCCTATCTGCGGGATCATGCTCAGGACCAGTGGTCACCAACTGGTGGTCCGCAGACCACTGGTAGTTTGTGAGGTCCGAAAGGTTGGTGACCACTGATCAGGACCATATTTCTCCAAGCACCTACAAATGGACTTGTTTCCTAGGCCTCTCCTAATCTCCTTAAGCCATTGCAATGAGCTGGGCTCTGCCTTGACTCAGTGGGTAGACTACCTTCACTAGAAGTTGGCTGATGTACTGAAATGCACAGTATAAGAGAACGCTGTGATGGGAAAGGGTCAGCCTTTTTGTTTTATTCAGGCCTTGAATTCATTGGATGAGGCCCATCCACATTTTGGAGAGTAATCTACTTTACTCAAAGTCTACCAATTTTACATGTTAATCTCATGTAAAAACTACTTTCACAGAAAGATCCAAAATCTCTGACCAAATATCTAGGTACCATGGCCTAGCCAAGTTGATGTAAAATTAATGATCACACTGGGCCTTTGAGATAAACTGGAGATCACACATACTTTAATTCTTCACCTGGGACCCTTGTTCCCTCACATTCCTGATATGAGTTATTTCAGGCCAAAATCACTTCTTCTAATCTTAAGTTGTCATGGCAATTAAGAAGGTATCCCCTTTGGGATGACCCCCATGGGGCTTTTCAAATGGAGAGATGGTATGCTCATGAAAATGGTAGACTTATCGTTGTAGAATATTTTCCAGACAGGGGGTGAGTTCTGTGACTCTTATCAACAGTAGAATCTTTCTCTCTCTCTCTCTCTCTTCTCACACTCTCTCTTACACACACACACACACACACACACACACACACAGCTTTTGATGTTCAAGCAGAAAGTTCTAATTGGGAAACTTTGTCCAAGATGGTAAATGAATGGAAATTTTAAGTTATATCCATGGGGTCCAGTGACAGTTTGTGTTATCGATTCTTTGGTTAGGGAAACTCAGAAGATTGTGTTATGCAGGGGATAGACCTTGTGAATTTTGCTGCACATTTGCAGAGAGCACCAGCCTCTTAATAACGTAATGAATTATTATGATAGGAGAGAACACTCTGCTGGTTATGATATGCCCCTGAGATTTTATGGATGTTGGAAGGAACAAAAATATGATGCTTTAATACTCTGATTTGTACATGTAGTACAAGTTGTAATTGTTTGGGAAACGGTGCTGTCGTACTTTTATAAGAATGATATACAGGGACAAACATTATTTTTTATGTCAAGCAGGTAGTAAAAATTGTACAGAGGCTGGGAGATCTGAGTGTGCAGGGAACTGAATAGCCTGAACCTACTTGTTATCATTTCTAAGCACTTAGTCTTTCCCCTTGTGGGACTTGTGGCTATTTTGAAAGAATGTGGATGTGGGAGTCAGAGCTTACTGCAAGTGCAAACTTCAGCTCTGAAATCAAATGTCTTCTGTCATGGCAGAGAGAAACGAGAACTGAAATGGGTTGAAAGTTTGCTGAATGAGACCTGAGCCTCTGGGAGGGCCAGCTGTTTTCCTGCAGCCTCTCAGCCCTGAGTGCTGGGTCTGCCGGCTTACATTCAGCACCCTCAGCACCCGGAGGTCACAGCCCACAGTCAACACTATACACACTTCTCTCTGAAATGGCAACACTAAGCCTTTATGCCTCATGTTTACAGGCATATTCTTCCTTTTCAGTAATCCTTCTAGAACTTCTAGAAGTCTCTCAAGTTTTCATTTCACAATCTTCCTTGCTATTTGCTTGCAAGACCTAAACCAGTGGTCGGCAAACTGCGGCGCGCGAGCCACATGCAGCTCGCGCGCCGCAGTTTGCAGCTCTGTTGACTAATGAGTTTGCAGACCACTGACCTCGGCTCTCGATTCCAATAATTACAGGCTGTTGTTGTTCCTTGTGATTAAGCCCCTATCCCAGTGGTCGGCAAACTCATTAGTCAACAGAGTGGCAAACCGCGGCTCTCGAGCCGCATGTGGCTCGCGAGCCGCAGTTTGCCAACCACTGAGGTCCTAAACCAAACCCTCATTCTCCTGTTATTCTGGACCACACCATTTTTACTCTAAAATTTATACTTTTTGTCCCCATGGCTGCCTCTTCTTTTCCACTAAGCATTGGGGAACCTGACGGTGTACAAATGCTGACAGATCTTACTCCAGGACTTGACTGATCTAAAAGGCCTCAGGCCCCTACAACCTTGGCATCTATGGGACATTTTCTCCCTCTTCTCCCATATCCAACAACAACAGAACCCAGGGCTCAGGTCCCTTGGGGAATTATCTGATTTAATTCCTATGGAATGTTCCACCAAAGGGCATCCATGTGTGTCTCTCTTATAGTAGTTCATGTACACACATAGACCAGCTCATATTTGGGCAGAAATAGAATATTTTATTTTATTTATTTATTTTTTATTATTTTTTAAAAAAATATATTTTATTGATTTTTTACAGAGAGGAAGGTAGATGGATAGAAAGCTAGAAACATTGATGAGAGAGAAACATCGACCAGCTGCCTCCTGCACACCCCCTACCAGGGATGTGCCCGCAACCAAGGTACATGCCCTTGACCGGAATCGAACCTGGGACCTTTCAGTCCGCAGGCCGACGCTCTATCCATTGAGCCAAACCGGTTTTGGCAGAAATAGAATATTTTATAACAACACTGAAATCAAAGTCATTTTGATTCTCCCTCTATGATTATCCTTTCTTTAATTATTTGGGCAATTTCAATGGATGCCATGAGTTAGTCAATATCCTTTCTTGCGAGGAAACAGATATTTCTGAGATCCCGGGAGTCAGAGCTTAGCTTGGGGGGAAATGAAGTGAAGTGCAGACTGGAGAAATAAATGTTCTTGCCTTTTCTCGGTCTGGACAAAGAAAGAAGATAGGCTTTGATTTGAGCCATAACATATTTCTAGCTAATTAAAATGGAATACAGACTGGAGTTAGGAGTTTTACCTGCCTGGATTGCTTTGGCTCTTATTAGTTTAGTACACAAAGGTTTGATTTCCAGCAGCTATCACCAGCATCTCTTTGCCTTGGGGCTTTTTCTTGCTGCAAGAGCTTGCTCTGCCCACAATAGGTTAGAAATACTGGGGTGCTGCCCACCCTGGCTCAGCCTCAAGCAGTGGTTGTCAGGAGCTGGAGTATTAATACCTCTGCTCCCTTGGATGGATAACCGAGAGGTGTCCCATGCACACTGTTTTTGAATTGGTTCAGAAGGCACTCGAACCAATTCACCAGGGTTGTGATTTTCATTGTCACCGACAGTGAACTTGACAAGTCAGGCAGTTCCTATACCCCAGCTTCTCATCTGTCAAGCAATTATACCTCAGCTAAGCCACCTCACAACGGCGATGTAATTAATGTACCTGCCCTGAAACTAAGTTTAAAACGACTCTTCTGCGGCTCTCCCTTCCGTGCAATGCGGCCTGGGGATGCGTGCGCTGACATAAGTTCCTGAAGTCGCTATTGGACAAGCACTTCAGAGGAAAACAACTCGGCATTTAGTTGGGATCATTGTTTTAAACAAGTTAAAGTTACATTGGTCTTTAAAAAAATCTTTATTGTTGAAAGTATTACATATGCCCCCTTTTCCCCCATTGACCTCTCTCCCAGCCTGCCCTCAGCCCCCACCCCAGGCCTTCACCACCCTATTGTCTGTGTCCATGGGTTATGTACATATGCATACAAGTTCATTGGTTGATCGCTTCCCACCCACTCACTCACCCGTCCCTGCCTTCCCTCTGAGGTTTGCCAGTCTGTTCCGTGCTTCTATGTCTTTGGATCTATTTTTGTTCATTAGTTTATGTTGTTCATTAGATTCCACATATGAGTGAGATCATGTGATACTTATCTTTCCAAGAGGCATATGAAAAAATGCTCAAAGTCACTAATCATCCTAGAGATGCAAATCAAAACGACAATGAGGTACCTCACACCCATTGGTCTTTTTGAGGAAAACAAATTAGTTTTATTTCACCTCGTCCTGTGCCTCCTGCATCGGGT
Organism: Cnephaeus nilssonii; assembly: GCF_951640355.1. Lineage (NCBI taxonomy): Eukaryota > Metazoa > Chordata > Mammalia > Chiroptera > Vespertilionidae > Cnephaeus > Cnephaeus nilssonii. The sequence continues at coordinate 31,370,105 of NC_137079.1, forward strand.
TTCCTAGTCCACTCTGAGGTGGTGTCCCCTCATTTTCTGTCCTGGAGTCTGGAGATATTTAACTCCTCCCGACTTAGAGGACAGGGACTCTCCTGGCTGCCCGCTGCCCCCTGCCCGCTGCAGTGCAGGAGGTCAGTGGGGGACACACGGTTCACATGAAGCAGAGTGGCGCCTTGTTAGCCATCGGGCAGATGGCCTGAGATGACCCTGACCTTTATCTCAGGTGGAAAGCTAACTGGGTGCCAGGCTGGAGAGAACACGGGGCCCCATGTTCTTTGGAAATGAGCACCCGGAGGCAGCCGTGGGGCGTGTTGACTTCTTAAACCTCCTTGGCATTTCTCCTGCAAGTCCTCTTCTAAAATAGCCTCTTCTGAACAGGCGTTTCCACTCAGCTCCTCCAGCTGCTTTCCTCCTTCGGGGACAACATTCAGAATAGGTGCCAATGTGTGCATGTGTCCCTGCTTCACGCCGTTTGTAGACACAGAATGATACGCTACAGTCCAACAGCCCCGTGTCAAGTGACTCTACTGGACTTTTTCCAAAGTCCCCAGGATGTCCCAGGTGAGTTTACCCTGTTTTTCACTCACCTCCTGCAGCACAATGGCAGGGCCACTTTGGCTGAAGGTCCTTCCCTCAATGCAACCTCTGTGGCCACTGGAGAAATCTTGGAGGAATCACAGCTCTTCACCATAGTCCTTGGCTATCGATTTCATATCAGAGTTACGCTGAAGCCGATCACCGCAATGCCAGGGCAGCCTATTCTATGCCCTCTGTGCTGTATGCCATAGCATTCTTTTACAGACATACCCAATTACTCACCAGCTTCTGGGAGCTGGCAGCTAGGGACCTGGGACCACACCAATTAACAATGGTGAGAGAATAGCCTAATGAGCTGAGCAAGTGACAGCACCCACCCAGCCTAAGCTCTTTTGACATCCTTTTGCAAAGTGGTGTTGATGCTCTTCCTCCATAGTCACCAGGAATTAGTGTAATTGAACTCAAACATTTGCAAACTTTGCATCTGTTTTTCTTGCAGGTTTGGGTGAGCACACCAAATATTCCATTTAGAATATCTTTGAGGGAGAGAAAGAGAATAAATAGAATTGAAATTTGGTTGTATTGAAGAAGTTCACGACATTCACCAAGTTTTGCTCTAATATACTTTGAGTTAGTACTTATTGCAGATCACAGAGGTCTGCTTTTCTTAGTGCTTTAAGAAGGGATTGAGTTAATTGTTTTCCACAGATATCACTGGAAAAGGAAGAGCATGGGAACAAACATACTCCTTTCCTGCCCTCACCTTTGGTTACACTTCTTGTTTCCAAAATAGCTAGATGGAGCTCTTTCATCTCTAATCAACCGGAAGCCATTGTGCGAATTAGTTAAAAAGTTGGAGAAGGAAGCCATTGATATACAACCTGTATTGGAATTTCTCATCTCCGTGACAGGGACATTGATGAGAGAAGATAGGGAGGAAGGAAGGTGGGCAGAGTGATCTAACAGGTGATTTGTCAGGAAGAAACTCTCCGTAGGCTATTGTACAAAAAACGATGCAGGGTAGAGAAACCACTGAAGTGTGCAAAGTGGTCAATTGCATTACTCAGGGTGATGCCTTAAACAAATATCTCTGAGCGAGTCAAGCAGAGTGGGAAGAACATTTGTTTGATAAACCCCAGGGCTAGTTATTCCACCAAGTGGACTTTTCTCTAAGTTAAGTAAACCTTGCATGGGTTTCCCCCTGAGGATATTTCGGCATTCAGGGAGGGGGGAAAAAAGACTGTTGGAAACTTTAGACTCCGGTAGGAGATTGCAAACACAAACTTTGCTGTTTGTTTTTAAAGAGAGAAGCACAGATTTAAATCTTGTCTCCACTCAGCCATGAGATTCTTGGAGACCGACATATCCCTGTGTCCTGTAAACTTACTTCACATTATGTCTTAGCCACTAAGTACATTTTGTTTTGAGTATGATGGGCAAGGGAAGCTTTTGTGTTAAGAAGAAACACATATTGAAGTTCAAACCTGGTGCGATGATGTGGAATAACTTTTTCTAACATTTTATTATAAAAATGTTTAAAAACAGGAAATTGACAGAGTTATAGTCAACCCTTAAGTAGCCACCACCTAGATTCTGTCATTAACATTAGACTATACTTGCTTTGTCATCTATCTATGTATTCATCTATCTATCTCTGTTTATTAAATTCAACCTAAATTTTAGTATACCTTCCCCTACATATCTCAACATACATATAATTAACTAGAGTTCAATATTTATTTACTAATTTTTCTTTTGATGTAAAATTTACGTTCAGTGAAATACACAAATTTTAATGCATGTGTTGAGCTTTGGTATGTGAATACATTGTTGTTATCTAACCGTTATCAAGGCATGGAACATTTCCACTATTACCCAGAAAGTTCCCTCAAGCTTCTTCACAGTTAACCCCACTCTCTCTTAGCCCCAGAGGCAACTATTCTGATGTTTTTTTTCAAATGGGAGAATTTGGTGACCATTTATCTTTCTTTATGTAAGACCAGATGACCAAAACATATTAAAAGTATCATATCATACCATTCATAAATTATCTTATTTACTGCCTATGTTTTAGGAAATAACAGAAAAAATGACTTTGGCATAGGATGCCTCTGTCTTATAGTAACCTTAGGGGAATTTGACATTTACCCACCATGAGTTCCACTTGGACAAAATTCTAAGTGTAATGGAACATAAGCTTGCTGTGATTTTTAAAACAAGAGCTGTTAGATAACTATACATGATCAAGTTTTTATTTTTCTATTCAAACTACATAGTAGATAAATACATTTTAAAACCCATCTTATATTTACAACAAAGTATAAGGATTGAAGAATGGTGCTTTAATAAAGGATGAAGGTGTTCATACCCATGGCTTCTGTATGCACCAGCCATCATAGAGTTTTGAAGTTTTCCAAATTGCCTGAAAACAGTGTGTTTGACCAGCTCAGAAGTTAGTAAGTAAATTTTCTTTTTATGTAAATCAAAATAGCCTGAACTCAATGGCAGGGATCCCAGGATATGAATAACCAAGCTTGAATGACATGTCAGAGAAGTATGCAAAATTAGTCCCAGTTCACTTGGTGGGTTTGAGAAAGAAAATAACTGTTGTGAACATAATACTATACACTACATTTATAATTACACCCTAACATTTGACTCTATTGCATAAAAGAGAGAATATGAAATCATTTCATGTCCTAAGGTCTCCATCAAGTTTCACTTAAAAATTAGACACCCAGGAAAATGTCTTCTTTCTTCTTAGGTTCTCATAATCCTTCAGTAAGAGGTTTCAACCTTTGCAACATGGATTGTGATGAGGACATCTTCTATCTATAGCCAGACACCTCCAGTGCCAGTTCCGCAGTTTAAGGTTTTCCAGGAAATGGAAGGTTTAGCCACCAGTACCTAGGTAATGACCTTGTTTGTTAAAAAGCAGTTAATCCATTTTTATTCTGTTTTGTAGACAGAGAAATAAATAAGTAATTTATTATAAAGTATTTCCAATTGGGTTTTTCCAGATCTGGAAAAACCTTTTCTCTAGTTTCTATCGAGTTATTCCCTAGTTTGTGGCTCCCCGAATGTCTGCACACTTTGGAGAGTCCAGTGACCTGTGTCCACCCTAAGGACAGCCTTCATTGCACCATAATTTTGTTGGTACCAGAGCTGAAGCTGGAAAACAAGAAGTCATACTTCCTTTCCACAAATGTCCTCCCTTGAGCTAGGCAGCCTGCCTACCCCTCTTTAGGATGGGCCTTCCCCCAGCAGATCCTGTTTACTCCCAAGCCTCTCTCCTTTGATATCCTGAGTGTTTTTATTCTCAGACTAGAGGCCTGATGCATGAAATTCGTGCACAGGTAAGGTCCCTAGGCCTGGCTGGCGATCAGGGCCAATCAGAGCCTTCCTTCATTCCACGCTGCCCCCTGGTGGTCAGCGATCATGATAGCGAGCAATGGAACTGCTAGTCTCTTGGTCGAACTCCCAAGGGGACACTTTGCATACCTCTTACAGAAGGATTATGAGAACCTAAGAAGAAAGAAGACATTTTCCTGGGTCTCTAATTTTTAAGTGAAACTTGCTGGAGACCTTAGGACATGAAATGATTTCATATTCTCTCTTTTATGCAATAGAGTCAAATGTTAGGGTGTAATTATAAATGTAGTGTATATTATTAGCCTTTTATATATATATATACTAGTGGCCCAGTGCACAAAATTCGTGCATGGAGGGGGGGTTCCCTCAGCCCAGCTTGCACCCTCTCTAATCAGTGACCCCTTGGGTGATGTCTGACTGTCAGTTTAGGCCCGATCCCTGGAATTGCTGGCTTATAACCGCTCACCTGCCTGCCTGCCTGATTGTCCCTAACTGCCTCTGCCTGCCTGCCTGATTGTCCCTAACTGCCTCTGCCTGCCTGCTTGATCGCCCCTAATTGCCCTACCCTGCCAGCCTGATCTCGCCCCCAACTGCCTCTGCCTGCCCGATCACCCCTAACTGCCCTCCCCTGCCAACCTCATTGCCCCCAACTGCCCTCCCCTGCCCGCCTGATCTTGTCCCCAACAGCCCTCCCCTGCCAGCCTGATCTTGCCCCCAACTGCCTTCCCCTGCTGGCCTGATCTCACCCCCAACTGCCTCTGCCTGCCTGATTACTCCCAACTGCCCTCCCCTGCCGGTCTGATCTTGCCCCCAACTGCCCTTCCTTGCCAGCCTGATAGCCCCTAACTGCCTCTGCCTGCCTGATCACCCCTAACTGCCTGCCTGATCTCACCCCCAACTGCCCTCCTCTACCGGCCAATTTGGTTCTGATTGGTCGGTTTCTATGTCAGTCAGTGTCAAAAGCTCCGCCTCCTAGGCAGCCATTGGCTCCTCACAGTTGACCCAGATTTGGTTCTGATTGGTCGGTTTCTATGCCAGTCAGTGTCAAAAGCTCCACCTGCTAGGCAGCCATTGGCTCCTCACAGTAGACCCAGATTTGGTTCTGATTGGTCAGTTTCTATGCCAGTCAGCATCTCTGGGCCTATCAACAGGGCCTGATCAGAAAGGGGGGCTGATCAGCAGCCCCAGTGGAGGCCTGGAGAGAAATGGAGGCACGGCTGCTGGCCCAGCCCAGAGAGAAAGAGAGAGGCAAGTGCTGATCAACAGCTGCCGCACAGGCTACAGATCAGACCCTGCTTCTTTCTTCAGGCCTCTCTCCGGGCCTGATTCGCAGCTCCCTCAGCAGTCAGTGCTGGGTCACCACGCCTGCAGCTGCAACAGTCAGTGCCATGGCAACCCAGCACTGACTGAAAGACTGACTTATGATTGGTTGAGCCTCCGGATGTGAGGAACCCAGGGTTTTTATATATTAGGACTAGTAGCCCAGTGCATGAAATTCATGCATTGGGGGGG